>NC_138548.1:366626269-367826269 GCF_964273705.1 Natrix helvetica
GGGAGATTCTCAGTCATCTAGGCCATGGTTGTCCCATAGATACTTTTTTCAAGAGGCAACTGGACTTCGTTTTTCCTTGAAGACACTTTCACTTCTCATCCAAGAAGCCTCTTCAATTCTGACTGAATGGTGGGGAATGGGAGGATTTATATTCCTTGCCGTCGGTCGTCTGGTCGTTAGCACTCTTTCTAAGAATCGTTGAGGCCATTTGGAAGTTTTTCTAGTCATCTGAATGGTGCCAATAGGTGTTCTTTTTGGAACTGCTGAAAGGACTGTGTTGTAAACAGGAGATAGGTGGTATTTAGGCTTTTGGGTTAATGACCTTTCTTTTCCAATATACTTTGAGCCTCTGGATTAAGGGCGAAATGGGCTAGTTTTCCATTGAAAACATGCTGTTTAGAGTTAATTGAAGAACTCTTTTTTTTTCCTTTCAAGGATTTGATTTTGCTAAGAAAAAAAAATGAATAGTGAAGGCAAAGTAGTTTTTATAAATCCCTGCTGGAATTGGCTACTTTTGAGCGCTCCGAAGGCTTCAGGGACCGTCCGGACGGTCCCTGAAGCCTTCGGAATGCTTAAAACCACCCTCCGAGCAACCCGGAAGTCACTTCCAGTTTGCTCGGAGGGTGGTTTTAAGCGTTCCGAAGGCTTCAGGGAAGCCTCCGGATGGTCCCTGAAGCCTCCGGAGGGCCTCCGGGGGGAGGGAGGCTCTTTTCGCCCTCCCCAGGCTCCTATAAAGCCTCTGGAGCCTGGGGAGGGCGAAAAAAGCATGTAAAAATGGGGGGGATAGCGCATTGTGCGCACATGCGCACTGGGGGGGTTGTGCGTTGCATTATGGGTGCGGCACGCCCGCACACGATCCCCCTGCGCTCCCCCCACTTGTGGCATGCGAGCCAAAAAAGGTTCGCCATCACTGGTATAGGATCTCCTGCCACAGGAAGGAGGTCCGATTAGAAGACCTTTAAGGTCCCTTCGAACCCTATTATTCTATGTGACTTCCTGTAGCTTTATATTTTACTCCAAGCTTCCTTTCATTGTCATTTCTCTTTTCCTTTGAAGGTAATAATGGGCAGGAGAATAAAGCTTCTGGGGAATCGTTCCAAATGATGAGTTCTGGAGACGGAATGCAGAAGCGTGCAATGCAAATGCAACTAGAAAGCCACGAGAAAAAACAGTTAAATAATTGGAATCAGGAAAGCTTATCTTCCATTGAGGCTCTGATGAAAGACTTTCTTGCCCAACAAGGGAAGATAAAGAAGAAATATTTTGAGAAACGTGTACGACAGTTCAAAAATAAATTAGATGTAAATAAACGCTATCCAATGCAAGCCAAAGGAGAAGGTCATGTGTACAGAGACAATTGCAAAAAATTCAATTGGACTTGGTCTTTTTGTCATGAAAATAAATCCAGTTCATCTCAAAACAAAATTCGCCCAGGAGAGAAGCCATATAAATGCCTGGACTGTGGAAAAAACTTCTGTGAAAATGGATCTCTTACTATTCATAAAAGGATCCACACAGGAGAGAAGCCATATAAATGTTTAGAGTGTGGGAAGAGTTTCAGAAGAAGCAGTCAATTTACTTCCCATAAGTGGATCCACACAGGGGAAAAGCCATATAAGTGCAGTGTGTGTGCAAAGGGTTTCTGTGAAAATGCATCTCTTCTGAAACACGAAAGGATCCACACAGGGGAGAAGCCATATAAATGTGTGAAGTGTGGGAAAACCTTCGTTCAGAGCAGTCATCTTGCTTCCCATAAAAGGATTCACACAGGGGAGAAGCCATATAAATGTAGAGAGTGTGGAATGAGTTTCAGTAGATGTGGTTCCCTTACTTTCCATAAAAGGATCCACACAGGAGAGAAGCCATATAAATGCATGGAGTGTGGAAAGAACTTTACTAAAAGGAGTGTACTTACTTCCCATAAAAGGATTCACACAGGAGAGAAGCCATATAAATGCTTGGAGTGTGGAAAGGCCTTCAGTCAACAGGGTAATCTTACTTCCCATGAAAGGATGCACAGTGGAGAGAGGCCTTACAAGTGTCGAGAATGTGGAAAGAGCTTCTCTGAAAATGCATCGCTTACAAAGCATAAAAGGACCCACACGGGGGGAAAACCATATAATTGTTTGGAGTGTGGGAAAGGCTTTGGTACTAGTAGTAATCTTAATTCCCATAAAAGAATCCATGCCGGGGAAAAGCCATATAAATGTATGGAGTGTGGAAAGACCTTCATTAATAGTAGCCAGCTTACTTCCCATAACTGGATCCACACAGGGGAGAAGCCATATAAATGTGTGAAGTGTGGAAAGGCCTTCAGTCAACAGGGCAATCTTACATCCCATGAAAGGGTACACAGTGGAGAGAGGCCTTATAAGTGCCCAGAATGTGGAAAGAGCTTTTCCGAAAATGCATCCCTTACGAAACATATAAGGATCCACACTGGGGAAAAACCATACAACTGCTTAGAGTGTGGAAAGGGTTTTACTACCAGTAGTAATCTTCATTCCCATAAAAGAATCCATGCAGGGGAGAAGCCATATAAATGCATGGAGTGTGGAAAGACTTTTACTCAGAGCAGTAATCTCACTTCTCATAAAAGAATCCACACGGGCGATAAACCATATAAATGCATGGAGTGTGGAAAGAGCTTTTGTGAAAATGCACTTCTTATGAGACATAAAAGGATCCATACAGAAGAGAAGCCATATAAATGCATGGAGTGTGGAAAGGGTTTCTGTCAAAAGTCATCACTTATGAGACATAAAAAGATCCACGCAGAGGACAAGCCAAATAAATGTTCGGAATGTGGAAAGAGTTTCAGGACAAGGAATGACCTAATTTCCCATACACAGATCCATTTGGGTGAGAATCTATGGAAATTTTTGATTTAATTGATTAAATCTGCATTTCCTATTTGTGTATACTGAACTAATGAAGGGACATTTTTTAAGTCCGACCCTCAAAGCTGACAGTACCAGGGAGATGAATTTACCAATGGGAAAAACATGGGTATGTCTGTTTTAATTATATTAACTTTTAGATAATTATTATGCCTAATTGATAATATCCAACCCTTTTTATGCTGGTCTTTGACTAAGAAAGAATTGATTTCATTATTATGAACCAGATTTTTGAAAGTGCCATTTTTAAGGGCTATTGCTATTGCACATCAACAAAAGATTTTTTTCCCCTTAAGTTTACATTTATCCCAGTTTCCAGTTGATCATAATTCTTAGTTGGATACACTTTTAACAAGTGCAGAAGGGACTGTTTTTATTGGATGTATCTCTTCCAGATAAAGCTTGATTGGTCTTTCTTCCACTATAGCAGATATGCAGGTAGAAATTCAACCGATCCAAAGACACTTGCCATGGTTTCCTTTCCTTCTTTTTCATAATCTTAAAATTCTTTCCTTTTTCGTTTTTCTTTTTCTCCCAAGTTAGGGATGATGAGAAGCCCCTGAAATTGATGAGATTGTTTTATTCTCAAGCATAAGGCCCCCTTTTCCTTTCTATGATGTGACAAGGGCTAAGAAAAAGTCTACATTTGATAGTGGGGTAGACAGATAAAACATTTTCTTGGTTGCCTTAAAAATTAACACATTAATATGTTTGGAAGCTTTGATTGGGGACATTTTTCAGATTCCTGGGTTGAAGATGTTTATTCAAATATTGCTCCTTAATAATTCCAGGTCAAACCGGACAACAAAAAAATAAAGATAATAAAGAACAAACCTGATAGTTGCAGGAATGATTTTCTTTGAACTTAATGCAAGGTAACTTTCCAAGCTTCATTCTTCAGGAAAAAGAAATTGTGGTGTGCAAAGCTATATCAGCACAAACATATATTTGTTAGTCATTGAATTCTATGATCATGAAAGAAACACATCAAAACGAGGGGTCCCATAGCGAATCCTGCTGAAAAACGTATTTATCCGAAGGCTGCAGGGGCATCTGCAACCACCCAAAAGGCTCTCTTGTGTGCCTTAACTGGGTACATGAAACAATGTGAATTCCTACACTGATTATAAGCATGTATTGAAGTGGACAACCATTTAAATATGAGCCAGCAGTGTGCAGCAGCTGCCAAAAAAGCCAACACAGTCCTAGGCTGCATCAACAGAGGGATAGAATCAAGATCACGTGAAGTGTTGATGCCGCTTTATAATGCCTTGGTAAGGCCACACTTGGAATACTGCATTCAGTTCTGGTCGCCACGATGTAAAAAAGATGTGGAGACTCTAGAAAGAGTGCAGAGAAGAGCAACAAAGATGATTAGGGGACTGGAGACTAAAACACATGAAGAACGGTTGCAGGAACTGGGTATGTTTAGCTTAAGAGAAAGAAGGACTAGGGGAGACATGATAGCTGTGTTCCAATATCTCAGAGGTTGCCACAAAGAAGAGGGAGTCAAACTATTCTCCAAGGCACCTGAAGGTAGAACAAGAAGCAATGGGTGGAAACTAATCAAGGAGAGAAGCAACTTAGAACTGAGGAGAAACTTCCTGACAGTTAGAACAATGAATCAGTGGAACAGAAGTTGCCTCCAGAAGTTGTGAATGCCCCAACACTGGAAGTCTTGAAGAAGATGTTGGATAGCCATTTGTCTGGAACGGTATAGGGTTTCCTGCCTAGGCAGGGGGTTGGACTAGAAGACCTCCAAGGTCCCTTCCAACTCTACTATTGTATTGTATTGTATTATTATAATTTGTAGATTCAAGGGTATTCTAGAAATGAGAAGTCCATAGGAAAAGCTTGCAGCTTTTACACCAGTTGCAGAATCTGATATGCAGAACCTCCAGCATTTGGCTTGCAGAAATACATTTTGTACATGGTAAGTTTCTTCAGAAACTTATACATGTGCAATCAATATTCTCTCTTTTTCCTGTGGTATAATTATTTCCTTGGTGCTCTCTGAGCTTGTTTGTTTTCTTGCAAATATTTCCTTATCCAAACTAGGTAACCTCATCAGTGCAAGTAAGGAGTGGGGTTTGCTCTCACTTCTTACTAGCCCTGATTATCTTGCTTAGTTTGGGTCAGGGGTGAAATCCAGTAGGTTCTGACACATTCTGGAGAACCAGTAGCAGAAATTTTGAGTAGTTCGGAGAACCAGCAAATGCCACCTCATGCTGGTCCAGAGTGGGGAGGGAATGGGGACTTTGCAGTATCCTTCCCCTGCCACTCACCCACCAAGCCACACCACGCCTACCAAGCCATGCCCATAGAACCCATAGTAAAAAAAATTGAATTTCACCACTGGTTTGGATAATGGTATTTCTGGGGAAAAAACAAGCAAGCTCAGAGAGTACCAAAGACCCCTCATTTCAATTCTATGATACAAAATTTCTTTCTTGATACAATTATATCCTTTTGCCACTCCAATTGCTGTTTTTCAGGAAGACTCAACTCAGGATACCTCAGATAGTAACCAAGGGTCTTCCCATTCCCAAGGGAGATCATAGCTGTCTTACTTTCTCTTTGTCTTCTGCAAAGTCTTCTTGGACTTTGGGGCTGCAAACTATTTTCTAATACTCTGATTTGTGCCTGGAGTTTGGAGCCAAACAATCCAGCTTTGGAGAGGATGAGAAATGTTCTTCCTAGGCAATTTTCTCCTCCGTTTCTCCGTTTCCTTGATCAGCTTATCTTTAATTGTCATTGGTGTTATCAATGATGTTGCTAATAAAATTTCTCTCTTTAAATCCATAAATTCTTTTGTTTCTTCTTCTTCTGTATCTTGCCATCTGGGGTAGAGTTCCCCTCCATTTAAGTCCTCTATCCGTATTCCACTCTTTCCATTTCCAGACACAAACCTATCACCATAGATATCAGCAGATTTGATTTCTTTGTGGTCATTTTTCTCTTCGGTTTTTAGGACTCTAACCTCCACTTTTTCCACTTGATAAACATCTCCAACTTCTTCATCAAATTTTTCTGTTAGATGCTCTAGATTTTCCAACTTCTTCTCCGTCCTCTCAAATGTGGTTGATAATTTCTGAATTTCAAACATTATCTTTTGCAAACTTAAAGCTTCTTTCTGCTGTTGAAGTTGTGCCATAATTTCCAGCTGACAAATACTGCTGCTCTGGCTTGAAGGATTTTTACAAGGTTAAACATAAATTCACAGTAAAATCTTCTTTTCACTTTCTCTGGTTAGAGATATAGTTCAAAAGGACACCTGTGTAAACAATTAAACAAACTCTGAGACTTTGAATTGCCAAGCCAGACTGTTCAGTGAGGAAAGTGAAAGTGCTTTGTTCCCAATACACAAGCCTCCAGCCTCCGAGCAGCAGCACTAACTTTCCCTCTGTTAATAATAATAATAATAATAATAAAATTTTATTTGTTAGCCGCACCCTCTCCCGAAGGACTCGGGGCGGCGTACAATAAAAACACTTAAAATACAAATATAGACAATACATACACAAAAATATAGACGTATACGTGGAGGAGGTAGACAGATAAATGGAGATAGAATTAAAATTACAATTTAAAATCCCCTAAGTAAAATTACAAGATTAAAAACCCGTCAGGAGCGATATGATCAAACTATGGTTGAGCCAGGCCAGCTACTTGGAAAAGGTGGGTCTTGAGCTTTGCACGGAAGGAGCGGAGGTCAGAGGTAGTCCTAATATCCGGGGGGAGGTTATTCCACAGGGCTGGGCCCGCCACAGAGAAGGCTCTGCTCCTAGGCGCCGCCCCCCGGCACTGTCTGGTGGACGGCACCTGGAGAAGTCCCTCTCTGTGCGAGCGAATTGGTCGCAGGGATGTATGGGGCAGGATACGATCCCGCAAGTAGCTAGGTCCTGTGCCATGGAGCGCTTTAAAGATTGCTATCAAAACCTTGAAACGCACCCGATAGACCACAGGAAGCCAGTGCAGCTCGCGCAGGAGAGGTGTCACATGGGAGTACCTTGTACTCCCCATAATCACCCGCGCGGCCGCATTCTGGACCACTTCTGTTGTTAGAATTCGCTTTGTTTCCTTCTTTATTTTTATATTCCAAGTTAAAAAAATAAAAATCAAATTCTTGAGTGAAAAAGAGGAAAACACACGTAGTAATGAAGAAGGCGAATTTTAGTCCATAGGTTGCAAAAATAATAATAAAAAAGATAGAAGAAAACTTAATCCATTCGTTTTAAAAGGCTTGCATAAGCCACATAGCTGGCACATTTTGCAAGTTACCCGTGACCTGGGGTGAAAAACAGGTGATGTGACATTTAGCTATTTAACATAGCAAGTGTAAGGGTTTAGGGGGGGCTGAAATCCAAATAACCAATCAATATTATCTGTTATGCATTCATTATTAGGGGAAGGACAAAGGGTTGAATGCAACCATCCTTTGACTATAAAAACTGCTGTAAGATCCTAATCTTGGCCCTTGGTTAGCTTTTCAAACCAGGGTCCTTATATCTTGGTACCAAAATAAAAGTGTAATTCTGTATCACACCTTTTGTCCGGTGACTTATAGGCTTCGACACCAAGCAAGAGCCCAGTTTTGGGGACAACATTTGTTTGGGATGACTTAAACAATAGGAGAGATATTGAACGTTCTGTGGTTATCATAGGTTTTAGCAGTGATCTATGTGTCTATTGATGGCTGATTTGTCAGAGTGCCAGACCTCCAGAAATTCCCTGGCATTTTTGGATTTTGATTTTGGATTTTTAAGTTAGTTTCTCGATTAGCAGTATATGCGTGCAGCCACAGGCCCTGTTTTCTTGGGAACCACCTGCATAGGCATAAGAAATGGAAATAAGCAGTTAGTTTCTTTATTGTGTAGAAGCTCGTGTGGTTCAAACTGTCAGCTAGCTTGTTTCCAACACTTGACTTGGGTTTAGGACCACAAATACTTCCTGTTTTTCTTGTCTTTGCTTTTTCTTGTTATTCTAAACCATCTTCATTTCCAAGTATTCGCTCTTAAAAAGTGTAATACATGGTCCGATGCAAAAACAATGTTGTAAGCTTCCTGGTCTCTTTTCACAAGGTGAATCCCCTACTCTGCCTATAAACCAAACAGATTTCCCCCCCCCCCCTCTTCATTTTTCTCTCATGGCATTTTGAGCTTTGTCTTCCCTTTCTGCTACTTTCTTTCCTTCGTTTTGCAGTTCCACCTTTTCTGCAGGTCGCGGATGAGACGGCATTTCCTCCATCCCTCCACCAAGGAATCTCGTTGTGAGGTTAAAAAAAAAAAAAACAACGACCAGTTTCAGCTTTTTCTGCCTTTTGGAATGGGTTTACTAGTCGTCTTTCTTTTTCTTCAGTGTTATTTCCTTTAAGATGGGGCTGCCACTCTGTGCTTCAAGTGGTTCTTAGGAATTTCAAGCCAAGAAATCTGAGAGGGGCAGCTGAATGCGTAAATCTGTCACCTGCGGAGACGCCAAAACTTTTCTCGAACAGGGAACCAGGGAGAGGGGCGATTCCGCCTTACTCCCATGCCCATCATCCCTGCCCTCCGCCTCCCCTCAGGCACGCTCCTCTTTCCCGCCCTTTCGGGGAATCCTGGCACTTCACGCAGAGTCCACTAGGAGGGCGCTCTTGGCTGCAGGAGGGAACTGGGCATGCGCCGGATTCTTCCCCTATCTCAGGGAACGTGTTGCCCGGGGTCTTCGTCGGGAGAGGCTAGGAGCCCTTCTGCCCTCCATCTGCGAGCCCGGAGCGAGGACTTTGCGGGAGGCGCAGAGGCTGCCGGGAAACTGTGCTGGGACTGGGATCCCGAACGAGTTTCCCAAGTTGTGTGAGTGGCGGCTCTGCCCGTGTAAAAGGGGACCCGCACTGGAGTCACGCATGGAGACGGGATCGGAGTCTAAGGTCCAGTGGTGGGTTCCTACCGGTTCGCACCGGATCGCGCGAACCGGTTCCAGACCGAACCCGGAAGTAACCGGACCCGGAAGTAACCGGGAACCGGCACCGGTCCTGTCACTTTATCCCCCTTGCCATCCCAACGGAGCTCGCTCGCTCCCCCGCCCGTCCGCACTAAGCTAGCTAGCCCAGCTAGCCGCTCATTGATTGGCTGGAGTTCAGCCAATCAGTGAGCGGGCTGGAGGCGACCCGTTTAAAAGCGGGTTGTCCTCCATTTCAAAACTCCCTTCTCTTCGCTGGGAGCTTGCTGCTTCCTTCAGGTAAGCAACTAAGCGCGAGGGGGGGCGGGAGGCTAGCTTCGGCGAGGAAAGGCCTCTAGGCCTTCCCTCGCTGAAGCGGCGGGCTGGCGTGGGCCGTGCGGGCGGTGGGCAGCTAGCTGCGCCCGGGAAAGGCCGCTGGGCCTTTCCGGGGCGAAGCACCGGCGTCGCGTGGGACGCGCGGCCGCCGGGAAGCTAGCTGCGCCCGGGAAAGGCCGCTGGGCCTTTCCGGGGCGAAGCACCGGCGTCGCGTGGGACGCGCGGCCGCCGGGAAGCTAGCTGCGCCCGGGAAAGGCCGCTGGGCCTTTCCGGGGCGAAGCACCGGCGTCGCGTGGGACGCGCGGCCGCCGGGAAGCTAGCTGCGCCCGGGAAAGGCCGCTGGGCCTTTCCGGGGCGAAGCACCGGCGTCGCGTGGGACGCGCGGCCGCCGGGAAGCTAGCTGCGCCCGGGAAAGGCCGCTGGGCCTTTCCGGGGCGAAGCACCGGCGTCGCGTGGGACGCGCGGCCGCCGGGAAGCTAGCTGCGCCCGGGAAAGGCCGCTGGGCCTTTCCGGGGCGAAGCACCGGCGTCGCGTGGGACGCGCGGCCGCCGGGAAGCTAGCTGCGCCCGGGAAAGGCCGCTGGGCCTTTCCGGGGCGAAGCACCGGCGTCGCGTGGGACGCGCGGCCGCCGGGAAGCTAGCTGCGCCCGGGAAAGGCCGCTGGGCCTTTCCGGGGCGAAGCACCGGCGTCGCGTGGGACGCGCGGCCGCCGGGAAGCTAGCTGCGCCCGGGAAAGGCCGCTGGGCCTTTCCGGGGCGAAGCACCGGCGTCGCGTGGGACGCGCGGCCGCCGGGAAGCTAGCTGCGCCCGGGAAAGGCCGCTGGGCCTTTCCGGGGCGAAGCACCGGCGTCGCGTGGGACGCGCGGCCGCCGGGAAGCTAGCTGCGCCCGGGAAAGGCCGCTGGGCCTTTCCGGGGCGAAGCACCGGCGTCGCGTGGGACGCGCGGCCGCCGGGAAGCTAGCTGCGCCCGGGAAAGGCCGCTGGGCCTTTCCGGGACAAAGCACCAGGCTGGCGTGGGCGGCAAGCCTCCGCGAGGCTAGGCCAAAAGCCCCCCACCCTCCCCTCTCCAGCCTCGCCTGGCTGGCTAAGCCCTAAGAGTCTTAAACAGTCTTACCTGTCCTCCTGCCTCTCTGCCTGTCTGCTGCCTGTTGCATCGGAGAGCTGCTGATTCTGCCTGCTGGTAAGTAACCTGGTTTTTTTTCTTTTATTTTTTTAATGTATTTTAAAATAATATTTTATTTATTGTGCATAGAATTTTTTAAAATATTTTTACTTAAAAGTATTGAGTGTAGAATATTTTAAAATGGTTTACTTCAATTTATTGTGTATGGATTCTTTTTTAAAATTGTCTCAGACTATTTTAAAAAAGATTCTATCCAAAATAAATTAAAATAAACAATTTTAAAATATTCTATACTCAATACTTTAAAATGTATTGTGTATAGAATTGTTTTAAATTGTTTTATTGTAATTTATTGTGTATTGAATGTTTTTAATGGTTTCATTTTAAATTATTGTGTGTGGAGTAGTTTGAAATGGTACAGTATAAATTATTGCTGGTGGAATAATGGTTACAGTTGGTACAATACCTTAAAATAGTTATAGTATAAATTATTGCTGGTGGAATACTTAACAATGGTTTTTAAGGATTTTTTTTATTTATAGAATATCTTTTTTAAATTATTGTTTGGGAATTTTTATGTTTTAATTGTTTATAAAATATATTTACTACAAGAAATATTATTCCTTTTTGCAAATGTTTTCTTTGTGGTGCAATATGTTGCTTAAAAGTGTTCAGACCAGGTTTATATATCTCAAAGTGGGTGCTTTTCTATGGGCAGGCCAGGTTGGTGCAAGGCAGCTTTGCCAGATTTTGTGTGTTTCTATGTGATACCTGGTTGTTTAGGTAATTGTGAGGTGGTTGCTGGTTCTGTGAGCTTCCTGGCACTGTCCTTTATAATTTCCCACAATGCCTTGATGGTTTTTATTCCAGTGGCTTTGTCTTTCCTGTCCTTAGGGTTAGGGGGGAAAAAAACACTGGTTTCATTTGCAGTCTTTGGGGGGGGGGGACAAAAAGGAGAAAGAGGGAGGAGGTGGGGGAAAGTGGGATCCTTGCTGCTTTCTGAGCTTGGTGGTTTTTTTTACAGACATTTCACTACCAAACTAGGTAACATCATCAGTGCTAGATGGGGTTGTGGGGAAAGGAGGAGGAGGAGAAGTCGAAGGACAAAAAGGAAAAAGATAAGGAGGGAGAGGATTGTGGGGTCCTTTGGTGTTCTCTGAACCTGGTGGTTTTTAATTATTTTTAGGGAATTTTTATTTATTTATTGTTTATAGAATGTTTATTACAAGAAATGTTATTCCTTTTTGCAAATGTTTTATTTGTGATGCAATATGTTGCTTTTAAGTGTACAGGTTGGTGTATGGTATGTGTCTCAAGGTGGCTTCTTTTCTATGGGCAGGCCAGGTTGGTGCAAGGCAGCTTTGCCAGATTTTGTGTGTTTCTGTGTGATACCTGGTTGTTTAGGTAATTGTGAGGTGGTTGCTGGTTCTGTGAGCTTCCTGGCACTGTCCTTTATAATTTCCCACAATGCCTTGATGGTTTTTATTCCTGTGGCTTTGTCTTTCCTGTTCTTAGGGTTAGGGAAAAAAACTGGTTTCATCTGCAGTCTTTTGGGGGGGAATTGTTTTTTTTTTGTGTGTGTGTGTGTGTGTTTTCCTGGCACTGTCATAGTTTGTGTTTGTGGGTATGTAATGTCCTGCAGTTATCTACACATTAATAATGATCAAGTACTAATAATATTTCCTTATACATTTTAATGACCTTTCCTTTCATAATTGGTGTTTTCTTTCATACTTTTAGATTTC
Source organism: Natrix helvetica (assembly GCF_964273705.1). Taxonomy (NCBI): domain Eukaryota; kingdom Metazoa; phylum Chordata; class Lepidosauria; order Squamata; family Natricidae; genus Natrix; species Natrix helvetica. The sequence goes on from NC_138548.1 coordinate 366,638,289, forward strand.
TAATTGCTGTTTCTGTTAGTTAGCAATTGATAAAACAAATTCCACGTGAAAAAGTATTCAAAGCCTTCTTGGTTTTAATTGTCAATTTATTCATTCTTGCACATTCTAATATTTATTCATTTTCATATCTTTGTTTTTTCCACTGTTGTGCAAACACAATTCCAACAGCTGTTAACATGTGTAAAATTAAATATGTATTTATTCCCTTCTGTAAGTAGCTCTTTTATTGTTTTGTGTACTTATTTTAATCTTATTTAAGTAGTAAGTGCACAAAATAATAAATTTCCTTTTTTATATTTTCTTTTTGTAGATCATTCATTGGGGCAAAAAATTCAGTGACATTGTCTTGGCCACTCCCATCCGGTCACATGACTGCCAAGCCACTCCCACCCGGTCACATGGCCGGCAAGCCACTCCCACCCGGTCACATGGCCGGCAAGCCACTCCCACCAGGTCACATGGCTGGCAAGCCACTCCCATAAAGGAGGCCACACCCACAGAGTAGGTTCCAAAAAATTTTGAAACCCACCACTGCTAAGGTCCCATGGTCCCCTGCCGCCCTTCTCCATGCAGGGTCCAGGCAAGGGGGAGGGGGAAGGGTGCGAAGCAGAAATAGGGGTCTCCAGAAAGGCGGGGCCGTTTCCCCCAAAGTGGAGCTGAGACGCAGTATTCGCACCGTGTGCCCCATTGGGCTGGTGTTTCCTAAACCTCTTGAAAGTCTAGGAGTTAGGAACAGGTTTCTCCGTGTTTGAAAACGTGTGCGTTAGGTTAAAAAGCGGGAAAGGTGTTTGTAGGAGTTGCATCAAACATCAATCAATCAATCAGGAGATCATGTTAGGCTGTAAATGGTTTATTCATTGGGGTTGGTAGTCCTCTGTGTATTGGATGGTGGCTTGTTCAGTCAGGCTTCTCAAGAGGTTTGAGCCAGAATGATGAATGGGGCTCTGCTGTCTAAAGTTTTACTATAAGTTGATGTAAATGTTGTTTGTTTGTTTGTTTATTGGATTTATATGCCTACTGTCTACTGATATCTACTGTCCACCTCACCCCATTCCTAAGAGGTCCGTAAGGGGCGAGCATAAGCGCACCAAAGTACCTACTATTCCTGTCCTAATGTTCCCTTTTATTCATATCCATTTCATGTATTCAAGATCAGGTGAAGTGTTAATACCACTTTATAATGCCTTGGTAAGGCCACACTTGGAATACTGCATTCAGTTCTGGTCGCCACGATGTAAAAAAGATGTGGAGACTCTAGAAAGAGTGCAGAGAAGAGCAACAAAGATGATTAGGGGACTGGAGACTAAAACATATGAAGAACGGTTGCAGGAACTGGGTATGTTTAGCTTAAGAAAAAGAAGGACTAGGGGAGACATGATAGCAGTGTTCCAATATCTCAAAAAAGAGGGAGTCAAACTATTCTCCAAGGCACCTGAGGGTAGAACAAGAAGCAATGGGTGGAAACTAATCAAGGAGAGAAGCAACTTAGAACTGAGGAGAAATTTCCTGACAGTTAGAACAATTAATCAGTGGAACAGAAGTTGCCTCCAGAAGTTGTGAATGCCCCAACACTGGAAGTCTTTAAGAAGATGTTAGATAGCCATCTGTCTGAAAGGGTTTCCTGCCTAGGCAGGGGGTTGGACTAGAAGACCTCCAAGATCCCTTCCAACTCTGTTATAGTATTGTATTACATCTAATAATGTATAATTAAAATTACAAGGTGAAACAAAATAGGGGCTCTTAATGATGTAAAAATATGTAACAGCACGATGAAGATAGCAGGAAGTTTGAATCCGTCTTGCACTGAGTCAAAAAAAGAGGTTGTTATTGGGGGGGGGGAGGAAACAATTGGAATAGTATAAAGGTATACCTTTAAAAGAAAAACTAGCAATATGGAAAACGTTTTTCCCCCTTCTTTCGTTGGGAATATAATTATCAATTGCATTGATATTCTAGTCCAGCCCCCTGCTCAAGTAGGAGACTCTACCATTTCAGACAAGTGACTATCCAGACTTTTCTTTAAAAAAAAAAACCCAGTGATGAAGCACCCAGCTGTTCTACTGGTTAATTGTCCTCAGCAGCAGGAAGTTTCTCCTTAATTCCAGGTTGCTTTCCCCCCCTTGATTATTTTCTATCCATTGTTTATTGTCTTGCCTTCTGATGCTTTGGAAAATAAATTGATCCTCTCCTCTCAAATACAGTTGTCGTGTCACCCCCTAGTCCAGGGGTGTCCAAACTTGGGAACTTTAAGACTTGTGGACTTCAACTCCCAGAATTCCCCAGGAAGGCAGAAATGAGTGAAAAACGGAACATTTTTTTGCCCAATTTTGCCCCAGCCCCCAGGAGCACTCTACAAGCCTCCTAAAGGCTATGCATGCCCTTTTTTTGACAAAAAGCAGACCCGTTTTTGCGAAAAACGGCCCATTTTTTGCTCGTTTTTCGCACCCCACCCCACAGGAACACTCTACAAGCCTCCTAAAGGCTATTCATGCCCTTTTGGGGCGGGGGAAACGAGCCCGTTTTTGAAAAAAACGGGCTGTTTTTGGGATGTCTGCAGAGTGCAAAAACTTTTTAATTTGCCTCTTCAAAACTTTTCCCCTTTGGGGGGAAAAGAAAGAGAAAATCCTCAAAATATAAAGACGTTGATTTCACCCATGGGCCTTGAGTTTGACACTCCTGCTTTACATAATTTGTCCTTTTTAATCTTTCAATACAAGTTTCATTACAAGTTTCTTTTTTCTTTTCTTTTTTAGCAAAATATAGCGAATTGACTGCGCTGAGAGGGTCACGGCACGTTGGTTGTGGAGAATCGCCCGTGGCTGGTTGTCCCATTGCCACATGTGAGATGGATGTTACTGTTATAAGCAAGAGAGAAAGAGAAAAGTTTGCTTCCGATGGGTACCTCTACATACTCCGTAAGCTGAGTGAAGTTGATTCTTCAATTTCATTTTGGCACTGTGAGCAGTGTACGAAATGCGAGGCCAGAATTCATACCAGAAACAGAAAAATAATCAATGGTTATTCCCACCGGCCTTCAAGAAGCGAATGTAGAAATGGCAACATCTGTGACCAGGTTGAAGCACTGAGCTGAAGAGACAATGGAAGGGATATCCCAAGTTATTAATACCTCTCTGGCCAACATGAGCCCAGTGGTCCATGCTGCACTACTTAGAGTTTCAGTGTTATTAAACAAAACTATCCAGCTGATGAAAACAAATCCAGGCAGCCCCGTTGGACCCAGTGAGCCTGGATGACCTTCTATTACCCGAGGAATACAAATCCATTCACCAACTTCAGGTGTAGAAGAGCCATTCTAACTTCGTAATTTCGGAGAGTGATTGAGCAGGATCCTAATATTTGGTTGAAGTAGTTGATTGTATATTCTAATTCATCTAAAACCTGGTATGTGGATGGCACTTTTGCTATTGCTCCCAAACTGTTTGCTGAGGTTTATGTGATTCTAACAAAGAAGTATGAAGGCTGTGTTGTATGCACTTCTGCCAAACAAACAGTGTGCTACATACACACTGTTTTTCAAGTTCGTGAAAATCCTGGGGGCTAACACCCAGCCGCGGACCATTCTCTGTGATTTTGAAATGGCTGCATGAATGCCATTAGGGAATCCTTCCCAGAAGTGGCTCTAAAAGGTTGCTTGTTCCATCTCACTCAACATGAGGAAGCACTTGGTAAAAATTGCAGCTGCCCATGAATTCAACACCAATGCAGTTTGCTGCGAAAGCAAAAATAGTTTCAGCTTTGGCATTAGTGCCCGTCCTGGACTTGGAAGAATATGTTGCCGCTCTAGGAAAATATCTGCCAGGAGAACTGCAACCTCTATGGAACTCTGGTTCAAGGACAGTTACATAGGTTATCCAGGCGGGAGAGGGCAAGGAGGATGACTACCTTTGTTTGCAACAGCCCCGTGGAATCTGTTTGACTGAACGTAAAGTGGAGAGGATTGTATAAACAATCTCTGAAGTTGCTCAACGACGACTGCGTACTCAATTGGGATTGCGCCGTCCAACTATTTGGAAGTTTATTGATGGTCTGCGGAAAGTTCTAGAAAGACAGAGGTGCAATTTATGAACAGCTCCTTTCAGAACACGGTCCTCCACTGAAACTGAAGAAACATTGCATGGCAGATGATCGCGTTGCCAGGATTGTCAGTGAATGCTGCAACCAAAACCCACCGTGTGTTGAACGTACATTGAACAATGTGGGAAGCTTACAGGAACATTGAACGTATTTTTCCAATTGGGTAGTTTATCCAGGACTGTGTTCAGAACATTAAAGACTGAGACCTGCATGGAACAATTGATGTACCAACAGTGGTGCGATATACCTTTCTTTTTGGGAAGCAGACATATAATTTGGGTTTCTCTGTAAGCATGCATCCGATAATCAGCCCAAATAAAAAACGACACCCACAGTTCTCAGCTGTTAAAGAGTTCATTCAAAGCGAGTAATGTTTTCGGCTTAGGAAAGCTACTGATCGAAAGGAGCTTTGATTTTGATGCCACTGTTCTAGCAGTGTTGTAGCAGTGGGTACAAACATCTAGGACCGTGATGAAATGGTGCTTCATATTATGCATCTAACATTCACTGTTGACTGCAACACTGAGTGTTATAAATTTTGTCACATTATTGCAGCATATACAGAGTTAAGCCAATCTAATCAGATGCAAATCCCACTGTCTAATGCAGAAATATACATAGATCATAGGAAGTATTTCATTTCATGGGGAGCTGTGAATTTACCAATTCAGTATGACAGCATATACTTATACACATATGTGTATGTATGTATGTATGTATGTATGTATGTATATATATATATATATATATATATATATATATATATATATATATATATATATATATATATATATATATATATATATATATATATATATATATATATATATATATATATATATATATATATATATATGTGTTTGTGTTACAACCCCTGGTATGACCAAATATGGGAGGGAGCTCACTCCTCCCTCTTTCTGTCCTTTCGGCTCATCACAGAAAACCATCCAGGCAGAAACCCATATTGTTATTTTTAATGTTGCCTTTAATGTTCCCTTTAATGTCAGCACAAATACAACACATATATATATATATATATATATATATATATATAATATGTATATAATAATATATGTATATATTATTATATATTATGTTAGTTTGGCCATCTGTTTCAATAATACAATAATACAATAGTAGAGTTGGAAGGGACCTTGGAGGTCTTCTAGTCCAACCCCCTGCCTAGGCAGGAAACCCTATACCGTTTCAGACAAATAGCTATCCAACATCTTCTTAAAGACTTCCAGTGTTGGGGCATTCACAACTTCTGGAGGCAAGCTGTTCCATTGATTAATTGTTCTAACTGTCAGGAAATTTCTCCTCAGTTCTAAGTTGCTTCTCTCCTTGATTAGTTTCCACCCATTGCTTCTTGTTCTACCCTCAGGTGCTTTGGAGAATAGTTTGACTCCCTCTTCTTTGTGGCAACCTCTGAGATATTGGAACAATGCTATCATGTCTCCCCTAGTCCTTCTTTCTCTTAAGCTAAACATACCCAGTTCTTGCAATCGTTCTTCATATGTTTTAGTCTCCAGTCCCCTAATCATCTTTGTTGCTCTTCTCTGCACTCTTTCTAGAGTCTCCACATCTTTTTTACATCGTGGCGACCAGAACTGAATGCAGTATTCCAAGTGTGGCCTTACCAAGGCATTATAAAGTGGTATTAACACTTCACGTGATCTTGATTCTATCCCTCTGTTGATGCAGCCTAGAACTGTGTTGGCTTTTTTGGCAGCTGCTGCACACTGCTGGCTCATATTTAAATGGTTGTCCACTAGGACTCCAAGATCCCTTTCACAGTTACTACTACTGAGCAAGGTATCACCTATACTGTACCTGTGCATTCCATTTTTGTTGCCTAAATGTAGAACCTTACTCTTTTCACCATTGAATTTCATTTTATTAGATAGTGCCCAATGTTCAAGTTTGTCAAGATCCTTCTGTATCTTAAGCCTATCTTCTGGAGTGTTGGCTATTCCTGCCATCTTGATGTCATCTGCAAATTTGATGAGTTCCCCATTTATTCCCTCATCCAAATCATTGATGAAGATGTTGAAGAGTACTGGGCCTAAAACAGAGCCTTGGGGTACTCCACTGCATACTTCCCTCCATGTAGATGCAGTTCCATTGAGAACTACATGTTGAGTGCGGTTGGTCAGCCAGTTATGAATCCATCTGGTGGTGATGCTGTCTAACCCACATTCTTCTACTTTATCTAGTAGTAGGTTATGGTCTACCTTATCAAAAGCCTTACTGAAGTCCAAGTCCAAGTAAACTATATCAACGGCATTCCTCTGGTCCACTAATTTTGTCACATTATCAAAGAATGCAATAAGATTAGTCTGGCATGATCTGTTTTTGACAAATCCATCTACCATGTTTCCACACACTTGTAAACTTGAAATGGGCATGCAAATGGTGACATGGAGAAAATCTTGCCACAATATACATGTATATGTATGTGTGTGTGTGTGTGTGTGTGTGTGTATGTATGTATATATGTGTGTGTGTGTGTGGTATTTGTGCTGATAAATAAATAAAAGGGAGACTAGTATAGATCCATTTCAAGCTATTTAGCTCTCATCAGCTAGCCATACCCTTACTGGGATTTGAACCTGGGCTGTATTACATATTAGGCAGGAGTCTTAGCCACTATTTATTTATCAGCACAAATACAACACAAATATAAAAAGGCAACATTAAAAATAAAAATATGGTTTTCTGCCTGGATAGTTTTCTGTAATGAACCGAAGAGCAGAAAGAGGGAGTAGTGAGCTTCCTCCCATATTTGGCCATACCAGGGGTTGTAACACAAATACATATACACACACACACACACACACACATATACACACACACACATGCACATATACATATACATATATTGTGGCAAGATTTTCTCCATGTCACAATTTGCATGCCCATTTCAAGTTTACAAGTGTGTGGAAATAGATGGCCAAACTAACATAATGCCCATCTTGGATGATGGCCCAACGCACATTATCTACCTGTGTACTAAATTAGTACACATTACTACTGCTAATCTCTAGTCACTAGGGCAGAAAATTGATAACATTTAGCTACGGTAAATTTATTTCAGAATCACAATAGAGCTGGAAGGGACTTTGGAAGTCTTCTAGTCCAACTCCCTGCTCAAGCAGGGGATCCTATACCATTTCAGACAAGTGACTATCCAGTCTCTTCTTAAAACCCTCCAGTAATGAAGCACCCACAACTTCTGAAGGCAACTTCTGTTCCACTGGTTAATTGTCCTCACTGTTAGGAAATTTCTCCTTAATTCCAGGTTGTTTGATTAGTTTCCATTGTTTTTTGCCTTATCTTTTGGTGCTTTGGAAAATAAATTGACCCACTCCTCTTTGTGGCACCCTCTCAAATACTGGAATACTGCTAAGATGTCACCCCTATTCCTTCTTTTCTCTAGCCAAACCTAAATCCTACAACTTTTCTTCGTGGTTTAGCTTCCAGGCCTTTAATCATCGTAATTGCTCTTCTTTGCATTTTTTCCAAAGTCTCAACATCTTTTTTCTAATGAGGTGACCAAAACTGGATGCAATATTCCAGGTGTGGTCTTACTAAGGCTTTATAAAGCCTTAGGTACTCATGCTTCACGTGATTTTGATTCTATGAATGTGCTGTGTATCTTGTGGAAATACGGCAAGCACAGGTAGTCCTAGAAATGACTGGCTTTGATTCTTGGAATACTGCATTCAGTTCTGGTCGCCACGATGTAAAAAAGATGTGGAGACTCTAGAAAGAGTGCAGAGAAGAGCAACAAAGATGATTAGGGGACTGGAGACTAAAACATATGAGGAACGGTTGCAGGAACTGGGGATGTTTAGCTTAAGATAAAGAAGGACCAGGGGAGACATGATAGCATTGTTCCAATATCTCAGGGGTTGCCACAAAGAAGAGGGAGTCAAACTATTCTCCAAGGCACCTGAGGGCAGAACAAGAAGCAATGGGTGGAAACTAATCAAGGAGAGAAGCAACTTAGAACTGAGGAGAAACTTCCTGACAGAACAATTAATCAGTGGAACAGAAGTTGCCTCCAGAAGTTGTGAATGCCCCAACACTGGAAGTCTTTAAGAAGATGTTGGATAGCCATCTGTCTGAAATGGTATAGGGTTTCCTGCCTAGGCAGGGGGTTGGACTAGAAGACCTCCAAGGTCCCTTCCAACTCTACTATTGTATTATTGTATTATTTAATGCAGGATGGTTTTCAATGCATTGTTCTTTGCAGAAAGGAAGATATAAGGCACTGTAAGTGCATGCCACTCTTTCCCTTTGTTTGAGTAGCAATTAGACTTATATGCCGCTTCACGGTGCTTTACATCTTACAGAGTCAGCATATTGCCCCCAACAATTCTCATTTTACCCACCTTGGAAGGATGGAAGGCTGAGTCATCCTTGAGCCTGGTGAGATTCGAACTGCCAAATTGCAGTCAGCAGAAGAAACAGATTTATCATTTGCAATGACCCAAAAGGCACCCAGCAGCTGCAGCACAGGGCTGTCTCCTATTTAAGTACTGATAGTTGTCCACCAGGACTCCAAAATCCTTTTCATAGTTACTGGGCTCAAACTAGGCACTACCTACGGTACTTTATATCTGGGTATTTTTTTTCTTGCCTACGTTTAAAATTAAATAACATTTTGCTAGATACGACCCAGTGTTCAAATGTGTTAAGGTTTTGAATTTTGAGCCTTCCTTCTGGGATGTGAGCTTAGCATCATCTGCAAATTTGATGAATTCCCCTTCTGTCTCCTCATCTAAATTGTTTATGAATATTTTGAATAATGGGATGAAGACCACTGCTTGCTTCCCTCCATGTAGATCAGAGGTGTCAAACTCGCATCACGTCGTCATGTGATGTAGTGATTTTCCCCTTTATAAAACAGGTGGGTGTGGCCAGCGCATGACGCATCCAACCAGCAGGCTGTGAGTTTGACACCTCTGATGTAATTGTAGTTCCATTAAGGACTAGACATTGAGTGTGGTTTATCAGCCTCTTATGAATCCATCTAGTCGCCAGGCTGTCTTGCTGCTCAGTGGTCCAAAGTCCTCTTTTCTGATGAGAGCAACTTTTGCATCTCATTTGGAAACCAAGGACCCAGAGTATGGAGGAAGAATGGGGAGGCCAATCAAGCACAGTAATCCCACGGTCATTGAACCAGTTTTTGGTGCTTTTGGCAAAAGTTGCTCTCATCAGAAAAGAGGACTTTGGACCACTGAGCAACAAGACTTTGGACCATTGTGCTTCATTAAGACCAGGGTCAACACAGACATTTACCAGGAGATTTTTGAGCACTTCATGCTTCGTTCCACAGACGAGCTTTATGGAGATGCTGACTTCATTTTCCAGCTGCCCACACTGCCAAAAGCACCAAAACCTGGTTCAGTGACTGTGGGATTACTGTGCTTGATTGGCCAGCAAACTCGCCTGACCTGAACCCCATAGAGAATCTAAGGGGCATTGCCAAGAGAAAGATGAGAGACATGAGACCGAACAATGCAGAAGAACTGAAGGCTGCTATTGAAGCATCCTGGTCTTCCATAACACCTCAGCAGTGCCACAGGCTGATAGCTTCTGTGCCATGCCACATTGAGGCAGTAATTGCTGCAAAAGGGGCCCAAACCAAGTACTGAGTACATATGCATGCTTATACTTTTCAGAGATCCTATATTGTTCTATGTACAATCCTTGTTTTATTGATTGCATGTAATATTCTAATTTTCTGAGATGGTGGATTTGGGGTTTTCACATCACAATTAGGACAAATCACTGCTTGAACTATCTTGCTTTGCATGTAATGAGCCTTATCTCATATATTGGTTTCACCTTTTAAGTTGCATTACTGAAATAAATGAACTTTTGCACGATATTCTAATTTTTCGAGTTTCACCTGTATATCCAGTAAGATAGAAATAGTTGTTAGCCTATAGTAATGGGAAGAGAGTAAAATAAGGTGTGGTTAGCATTACAAGTAAGGTGTGGGAGCTTTAAGTGTCTTAATAAAATTTTTGTGGGAAAAACAAATGCTGTCTTTGTACCTGTTTACCATAATGAGAAAATCCCTAATAATTGTTAATTGGCAAAAATTTGGGGGAAGCATTTGGGTGGGGGACAAACATCTGAGTTTCAGAGGCTCCTGCTGGATTGAAGCTGTTTATTCAAATAGTAACCCTGGATGAATCTATCAAAATGGGGAAAAGGCGCTAATTCCAGTTTTCTGCCAGTTATTGTCCAATGTTTCGTTAGAGAAATGGAAATCAAACTGGGAACCATACAAAATTAGACCACAATTGTATTTTTCTTTTTATTCATGATCTAGAGCAGCAATGTCAAACTGAAGGCTCATGGGCCACATCTGACCTATGAGGTGCTTAGATCTGGCCTGCGGAGCCGGCCTGAAAATATGAAAGAATTGGCTCACAGTGCCTCTGCCACCCAAGAGACCACGGGGGGGGGGGGCTTCTGTCCCACCCCCTCCATGGCCTCTTTTCCACAGGCAGATTGCTGCAAGAAGCATCCATCCTGTCTCCTACCCGGCCCTCGGAGAAATCCTGTTTGACACCCCTGATCTAGAGATATCCCAATTGCGTTAAATTCTAGAAAGGTCTTAAGTTTCCTACTCATGTTTCCTGAGGGTATTTGGTATTCAACCCATAAGTAAAACACGTTTCTTCTTTTCTGCCCCTCATAATATTTTAATTTTATATTCCCTTCCCATAATCTGTTTCCATCATTTTGCAGTTCCCCCTTTTCTCCAGTCATAGATGAGACGCCATTTCTCTTCTCTTCATTTGCCCTCCAAGGAGCCTTGTGAGGTAACATTTATGGAACATCTACCGGTATAAGGGTTTCCCCATTTTGGGACTGGTTTTCTTTTTCTTCAGTATTACTTCTTTTCTCACAAACAGCCACTCGGTCTTTCTGATTATTTTTGGCTTCACCCAGAGCCAAGAATTTGACAAGTACAGGTGTATATACAGAACTAGAGAACAAAAACACCATAGAAATCTTCATTTTCCTGATTGTGGCTTCCCTACCCCAGCCTCATCTTCCTCCCCTTCAGGCTGGAGTTTGCAACAACCACAAGATACGAAATATGTTAAGTAAAGAGTCCTGGTCCTCATCTTCCGCCCGCCTGGCCATTTATGATAGGATTTGGCTCCTTTTGAATCCCCCTTCAATCTCTGCTGACCCTTCAGGGTGGCTGTTCTTGAGGGAAGTGAGTTCAAATCCTCCAGAGAGATTTTTTTCCCCCATCTCCACAGAAGCTTCCACCGCTGGGGACGCCAACGCGTTCCTCCCACAGGGAGCCTTTCATCCTACTCCCATACCCATCATCCTTCTCCTCCTCCACCCACTGCCCTCAGATAGGCTCCACTTTCCCGCCTTTTCAGGGAATGCTGGCACTTTGCGAAGAGTCCATCAGGAGGCGCTCTCAGCTTCTGGAGAGAACTGAGCATGCGCCGCTCTGTTCCACTCGCATGTGACAATTGTTCCCGCTCCTCTGAAGAGGCTGGAGGCGAGTCCGCCCCTCCCACCCCCCACGTCCCCTCCCCCGCTGTAAGTGGGAGACGGGGTCTTTCCCGGAGGCGCAGAGGCTGCCGGGAAGTCTTTGCAGAGACGCGGATCCCGACGTGGCTGCCGAGTTCCGTGAGTGCCCGCTGTACCCGTGCAAAGTAGTCCCGCAGTGGAAGGGTTGCTTGGAGAGGGGCCAAGTTCTTCCTCCGGGGTCGGAGTCCGGGATCCCATGTTCCCCAGCTGCCCTTTCCTTTGCAGGAGCTAGACGCGGGGTGGGGTGGGGGAGATAAATGGGAGTCGCCAGGAGGGGCGTTTCCCCCCCATTTTCTTTGTAGCCTAGGCGTGGGGCTAGGGGGAGGCTCTGGGTGCAAGGACTGGAACTTGGGTGCTGCTTCCCAGCCTTTTCCCACGATCGCAAAAGGGCTCTTCCCGCAGAAAAGGAGGGAAACGTTACAGGGACGGAAGTGCACTGTGTGCCCAAAGAGGCCGGTGTTTCTCAAACTTCGTTAAAAGTCTGGGAGTTGACCGGGGTGCTGCTGTTGGAAGGAAAATCCATCTGGTCCAGTTCCAAGCAGGGAGAAAGACCCTGGAAACAGCATGTAGGCTAATTGGAAAGAAGGTTTATCGGAACAGAACCACAAAGACAGTATGCAGTTCTGTCTGGGTCAGGTGAACAAAAGCGGTTGGAGTATGGATGGATCTTTACAGGTTTCTGTGCCTTTGAAGTCTGTATTGTTCTTGGGGGTGATGCAATGAAGGCGCTTGTGTTCTAGTGTTGGGCAATTCCTATTGTGGCTTTCCTCCTGTCTTGGGTGAGGGGTTACTTTGTAATCCTATCACACCGTCTTTGTTAGCAGCCAGACTTTGCTGCTTTTGAAATATCCTGTCTTGAATGGATGACCAAATCTGCATTTCTAAAAACTGGCCTCCTCAGTTTCTGCTTATAATGCCTTGGTAAGGCCACACTTGGAATACTGCATTCAGTTCTGGTCGCCACGATGTAGAAAAGACGCAGAGACTCTAGAAAGAGTGCAGAGAAGAGCAGCAAAGATGATTAGGGGACTGGAGACTAAAACATATGAAGAACGGTTGCAGGAACTGGGTATGTCTAGTTTAATGAGAAGAAGGACTAGGGGAGACATGATAGCAGTGTTCCAATATCTCAGGGGTTGCCACAAAGAAGAGAAAGTCAAACTATTCTCCAAGGCACCTGAGGGTAGAACAAGAAGCTATGGGTGGAAACTGATCAAGGAGAGAAGCAACTTAGAACTGAGGAGAAATTTCCTGACAGTGAGAACAATTAATCAGAGGAACAGAAATTGCCTCCAGAAGTTGTGAATGCCCCAACACTGGAAGTCTTTAAGAAGATGTTGGATAGCTATTTGTCTGAAATGGTATAGGGTTTCCTGCCTAGGCAGGGGGTTGGACTAGAAGACCTCCAAGGTCCCTTCCAACTCTACTATTGTATTGTATTGTATTGCTTGGGGCCAGGGAGACTGGCTTCTGCTTCTTTTGAGATTTTTTCCCATTTCTCCTTTAGGAAAATTTAAGATTCGCCCTTTTAAAATATTTCCCAAAATACATCATTCTTTTGAGGTGGGGGCTTCCCACAAAAGCATGTTTCTAAATTTCTCCTTTAGGGGAAGCATTCCACTCTTCCTCTTTAATATTCCCTGTTTGCGACCTTTGACATTTTTTTGTTTAATGGAATGTTCTTAACTCCCAATTCTTTTGAAAACATTAGAATAAATAACTAGGAAATAGAAATCCAGAATATATTTTGAATGCACTTATTCAGTATTTTGAGTCTTTGTTACAAGCTGATCGAGAAGATTTTGCCCCATCTACAGAGCAGTCAAAATAGCTAATAAGGTTCCCCATTTTCTTCCCTGATATTAGTAGAGATTTTCTTGTTATTTTTTCTTTGGGAATGGATCCTTACTAGTTAAATTAGTCACCCTGTTTTCCTGATATGTTCTTTGGTTTTCCATTTGGGACATGTAAGTGGCAAATCTTTAGTGCTTCTTCTAGAGACAAAGACTAAACTAGCGTAAGATCATCCAGGATTAGGTGGGTGGGTGAACATCATTTTAAGGTTCTTTCAAGTCCTCTGTTTCATAGGAACCTTGCCCATACAGTTGATTAACCAGTTTGGATTCAGGGCAAATTGTGTGAAGCAGCCTTTGTCTTATAGTATGACTTTGTTCCCAAAAAGCAAACTGTGAAAAATAGAAAATGAGCATCATATGCTGGAGTCATTTCTGTTAGAAATGTAAGCTAACAGTTGGGTCAGCAATATATAAACCAGGATGGTAGTACTGTAGCTTTAAGTACTACTGTAATGTGAATGGTTGCTGTTACCTCAAGCAGCCATAAGAGAGAGCCAGAATGACTGTTAGCTCTCTGTTTGTTAGACGCTGATCGGTGTATTGTGAGTACTGTGTTTTTGCTACTGTTAGCTACTTTGTGTGCTAAATTGATTATTTGATATTGGACTGTGTTCAAAGGATCATTCCTTAACTGAGAACATTGATAACAGACTGACTGCACCCTGTATGACTTGGACTGTAAATTGAACTCTGAATACCTCTATATTTTCACATAGTAAACTACTATATTTTATACTATTCAGTGTCCCTGTATGCTGGTTTGTGCGTGTTCTTGCATACCACTCTCATTACGCTTCTCTGCACACTCCCTCTCCTAACGGGGAGCTTACTTATTTAACAATTTCCTTGCCATTTCATTTGATGTGAACTCAACCTGCATGGCATTGTTAGAATCTTGTCCCTTCCCAGGATCATTTCACTCAGTATTATTCCTTGTTAGGGGTTTTCTTACATTCCCTCACTGAGACCCCTGACAGAAGGGTAAACTTTTCTTTCTTGGGATATGGCATTTTTTGAACTTCCTCCCTATCTCTTCTCTATGGCTCCAGTTAATTACAAATATACAAACTTGACCAGAGCAAGAAATATCCTTAATGAATGTCTAATGGCTAAATGTCTCGATATGATGCACAAGAAACGTTTGTAAGATTTCTGTATTCCGTTCCAGTTTCTTAGGCTCTTTAAGTTTTGGCATCTTGCATGAACCCTAAGTGTAGGGTAAATGTAGATTAAAAAAAAATTTTTTTTTAAAGCCATTTTTCATTTGGAGGAAAAAGAAATAGAAATTCTGCCCAAAATGAAATTGATTTGATATGACAAGTTCTTGATGGAAACTAAGACCATTTTTTGCACCACACTTGATGGACAGACAGGCATACACAACATCCATTTGTGCAATGCCACTCCAAACTTTTACCAGCTTAGGAAAAGACTCCATTCCATGAGGTTGAATGTTATTCACTGGTTAAGTCCATGACTTTCTCATTTGTTGAACTTATTTTCTTTTCCATCTCAAATGCAGAAACTAGAGTCATCACGACAAACTTACTAACGGCAAAAAGTTAACTCTTGGGTGAAGAGGCCTGGATAGCCTTTGTGGCCAGCTGTGCAACAACAGGAATAGTCTTATGGATTGAAAGGTGTCCACAAGATTCCTCAGACCTATTTGGAATTTCCTTACAGGACACACAAAGGATGCAGAAACAATTAGCAAGTGACAGAACTGGAAAAGGTCCCTCGGCTATTCAGTCTGGCAGCTGTGGGAAGAACTGGGCAGAAGATCATGGAGAAAAAAACCATCATCCCTTCAGAGATTCAGCCTTGTAACTTCAGAAACATCCAATACCAAGAGACTGAAGGTCCCTGAGGACTTTGCAGCCAATTCTACAACTTTTATAGTCAATGGCTGAGGTTAGAAAAGCACACTAAAACCCAAACATTGGACCTGGTTATTCTGGAGCAGCTCCTGGCCCTTCTACCCCTGCCGATGGAGAGCTGGGTGCGAGAGTGTGGAGCAGAGACCAGCTCCCAAGTGGTGGCCCTGGTGGATGGCTTCCTCCTGAGTCAGGCAGAGGAGCGGAAGGAGCAAGTCGAATTGCAGGTGAGAGACCTTCATCTTGGAAGTTCAGAAGGGAGTAAAGAATGTGTTTGAATTCTTCACTCTTCCCTTCAATAATTGTTCCTCATAACATGTGGATATATTCTACTAGTTGTTGCAGGACATTGTAGGACATTGTTCCATTATCTATTCTAGAAAGACAGATAGTCCTAGTTGTCAGGCCTGCCTCCGTTCAAATCCCATGAAAGAAATCCCCCGAGTCCATTGAAACAGAAAAGAGGCACTTTTGAAGTGATAGCAGCGGAAAAAAATGATTAAGGGACCTGAGGCTAAAACATATGAAGAACGGTTGCAGGAACTGGGTATGTCTAGTTTAATGAAAAGAAGAACTAGGGGAGACATGATAGCAGTCTTCCAATATCTCAGGGGTTGCCACAAAGAAGAGGGAGTCAAGCTATTCTCCAAGGCACCTGAGGGTAGAACAAGAAGCAATGGGTGGAAACTAATCAAGGAGAGAAGCAACTTAGAAATGAGGAGAAATTTCCTGACAGTTAGAACAATTAATCAGTGGAACAGCTTGCCTCCAGAAGTTGTGAATGCCCCAACACTGGAAATCTTTAAAATGTTGGATAGCCATTTGTCTGAAACGGTATAGGGTTTCCTGCCTAGACAGGGGGTTGGACTAGAAGACCTCCAAGGTCCCTTCCAACTCTGCTATTGTATTGTATTTGAACAAGAAGGACAGATCTTGAAATCCTCCCTATTTTTGTTCTTTTTTCTTCTCATTCAGGAAGGTCTTGTGTCCTTTAAGGAGGTGGCTGTGTATTTCTCCGAAGAGGAGTGGTCTCACCTGAGTGTTGATCAAAAAGCACTTTATTGGGAAGTCATGCTGGAAAATCATAGGAACGTGGCTTCTTTGGGTAAGAATATGCCAGACATTTTATCAGAATAAAAAGTACAAATTTGGAAAAGGAAATAAAGAAGGTGTTACAATACCACCTAAAGACATTGCTGGCTTCCAGACACTCCTAATTGGCTGAGACACAAGCAGCCAACTGGTAGGAGAACGCAGCCTTCTTATTGGTCCGCCCTCTGACAGCTCCATACAGAGCAGAAGAGTAATGTGATTAATGAATAAGAAAAAAGTATGATGAAATTAGAGAGAAAAGGCAAATTCCCCCTTTTAATGTTACATTATAGTGCCCACCTTTACATAATTTATCCTTTCTAATCTTCAAACACAACTGTGATCACAATTTTTTTTTTCAGTCAAAAGCCAGTCAGTGGTTTTCAATCTCTAATAAATATTAATACTATCCTCTGCCTAATCGGAGATAATTTAGTCATCATTGAGGATTCTTTCATCTTCCCCAACCATCCCACCATTCTAGTTATTGTAGAGTCCTTCCACTTTTTTGTTTATAATAGTCTCACTATTCTAGTCCTTCATTCTTGAAGGATTTGCTCTAAGTTTGAAGCGGTTAGTTATTCATTATATTCAAACTTCCGATGCTTTATTCTTTTTCCCTAAAGTTATTTTTCTTTTCCTGTGAAGGTTATGGCGGAGAAGAAGATGAAGATTTCAGGAAACTATTGCAAATGGTCAGTTGTGGATACAATACAAAGAACCCTATAATTTTAATGGAAGTAGAAAGCGATGATAGAAACCAGTCAAATAATTGCAATCAGGAAAGTTCATCTTCTGTTCTTGAATCAGTGAAAGCCTCTGTGGTCCAGCAACAAAAAATAATGACCAAACATATTGGAAAATGTTCAAAACTATTCATAAACAAATTAGATATAGATAAACATAATCAAACCCAAACGAAAGGAGAAGATTATTTATGTAGAGACAATGGAAAAACTTGTAAATGGACCCAGTCTCTTCCTCATAAAAATGGGTCCTGTACATCTCAAAAAAGAACCCACACAGGAGAGAATCCATATAAATGCATGGAGTGTGGAAAGAGCTTTAGTAGGAATACTTACCTTACATGTCATATGAGGATCCACACAGGAGAGAAGCCCTATAAATGCATGGAGTGTGGAAAGAGCTTCACTTTTAGTACTTCTCTTACTTTGCATTCCCGGATTCATACAACAGAGAAGCCCTATAAATGCATGGAGTGTGGAAAGAGCTTTACATGGGGCAACAGTCTTGCTTCCCATAAAAGGATCCACACAGGAGAGAAACCCTATAAATGCATGGAGTGTGGAAAGAGCTTCTCTCTTAGTAGTTCTCTTACTTCGCATTACCGGATCCATACAGGGGAGAAGCCCTATAAATGCATGGAGTGTGGAAAGAGCTTCTCTCTTAGTAGTTCTCTAACTTCTCATTACTGGATCCATACAGGGGAGAAGCCCTATAATTGCATGGAGTGTGGAAATACTTTTACTCGGAGAAGGAGTCTTACTTCCCATAAAAGGATGAACAAACAGAATAAGATGTATAACTGCAAGGACTGTGGAAAGAACTTTCCTACACACTGTCAACTTAACGATCATAAGAAGATCCACACAGGAGAGAAGCCCTATGAATGTATGGAATATGCGAAGAGCTTCAGCTCACTCAAAAATCTTTTTTTACATAAAATGGTCCACAAAGGGGAAAGGCCTTATAAATGCATGGAGTGTGGAAAGTCATTTATACAGAGAATTCATCTAAGTTCACATACAAGAATCCACACAGCAGAGAAGCCCTATAAATGCAAGGAATGTGGAAAGACCTTCTTATCTAGTAATTCTCTTATTTCCCATTACTCAGTCCATACAGGGGAAAGGCCGTATAAGTGTACAGAATGTGGAAAGAGCTTCTGTCAAAATTCTTCTCTTTCTCTTCATAAACGAATCCACACAGGAGAGAAGCCATATAAATGCATGGAATGTGGAAAGAGCTTCCCTAGGAACACTGATCTTATTGTACATATAAATATGCACACAGGGGAGAAACCACATAAATGCAATGAGTGTGGAAAGAGCTTTATTAAGAACAGTCAACTTATTTACCATAGTAGTATCCATACAGGGGAGAAGCCCTACAAATGCATGGAATGTGGAAAGAGCTTTATTAAGAACTCTCAACTTATTTGCCATAGTAGGATTCATACAGGAGAGAAGCCCTATAAATGCATGGAGTGTGGAAAGAGCTTCCGTAAGAACAGTGATCTTATTGCACATACAAAGATCCACACAGGGGAGAAACCACATAAATGCATGGAGTGTGGAAAGAGCTTCATTAAGAACAGTCAACTTATTTACCATAGTAGGATCCACACAGGGGAAAAGCCGTATAAATGCACGGAGTGTGGAAAATGCTTTGCTGCCAGTAGTAACCTTACCTCCCATAAAAAAATCCACTCAGGGGAGAAACCTTATAAATGCATTGAATGTGGAAAGAGTTTTTCCTCAAACAGTAATCTTAACACTCATAAAAGGATTCACACGGGGGAGAAGCCTTATAAATGTATGGTGTGTGGAAAAAGCTTTATGATGAACCGATCTCTTAACTCCCATATAAGGACCCACATAGTGTAGAAGCCATATATATTTGTGAAATCTGGAAAAAGCTTCAAGATGAGAAGTGGCAGAAATCCCCTTGACAAATGCCTAGGGAGATTCTCATATCAATGGTTCTTTATACAACAACTGTAGCCCCTTATTCACTGGAGAGTCTGTTGTACAGAAGGAGAAAGCTGGAAATGAGGGGGAAATGCAATTTGTGGAGCTCCAAGAGTGGCTAAGAGACAGCGGAGAGAACCGCCAGATAAAAATGAGATCTCCCTGTCTAAAAATCCAGGGAACAGCCCTTCATGCAATTGGCCAGGGTGCAGAATCCTCCAAAGCAGCTCCAGTAATAGAGGATTATGATTGGGGAGTAGAGAAGAAAGCCTGACAAATGTCTATGGAGATTCTCATACATCCAGATCTTTGTTGTCCCAAAGGTACTTTTTCAAACTGCAACAGGACTTCCAATGTGTTTTCTTGAAAACCTTTCACTTCTCATCCAAGCAGCATCTTTTTCTCTGAAGAAGTATCTCCTTGAATAAGCGAAACATCTTCAAGAAAATAGAAATTCCAGTTGCCTTTTGAAAAAGTACCCGTGGGAGCCTTTGACAAATCCACACAAGAGCGAAAAAAGTTTTTGTATATAAACATAGAGAAAGAAGATAGAAATAGATATATCCAGTAAGATAGAAATAGTTGCTAACCTATAGTAATAGGAAGAGAGTAAAATAAAGTGTGGTTAGCATGAACTTTGCAAGTAAGGAGTGGGAGTTTTAAGTATGTCTAATAAAATTTTTGTGGGAAAAAACAAATCCTGTCTTTGTATCTGTTTATTATACCATAATGAGAAAAGTCCTAACAATTGTTTATTGGCAAAAATGTGGGGGAAGCATTTGGGTGGGGGGACAAACATCTGAGTTTCAGAGGCTCCTGCTGGATTGAAGCTGTTTATTCAAATAGTAACCCTGGATGAATCTCAAAATGGGGAAAAGGCACTAATTTGAATTTTCTGCCAGTTATTGTCCAATGTTGCATTGCAAAAATGGAAATCAGACTGGGAGCCATACAAAATTAGACGACAATTGTACTTTTCATCTAGAGATATCCTAGATGCCTTAAATTCTAGAAAGGTCTTAAATTCCTACTTGTATTTCCTGAGGGTGTTTGGTATTCAACCCCTAAATAAAACATGCTTCCTCTTTTTTTGCACCTCGTGGTATTTTAATTTTATATTCCCTTTTCCATCATCTTGTTTCCATCATTTTGCCGTTCTCCGTTTTCTCCTGTTGCAGAGGAGACGCCATTTCTCCCCTCCATTTGCCCTCCAAGGAGGCTCGTTGTGAGGTGAAATTTCTGGAACGTCCACCAGTTTCAACTTTTCCCCCATTTTGAGACTGGTTTTCTTTTTCATGAGCATTATTTAGTTTTTTCACAGTCACTTGGTCTTTCCAATAATTCTTGTCTTCACCCGTGCAGGTATGTATACACGACTAGAGGACAAAAACAAGGTTTTTTTAAAAATCTCCATTTTCTTCATTGTGGCTTCCCTGCTCCATCTTCCCTTTCAGGCTGACGTTCGCAATTAGCACAAGATACAAATTGTGTTTCCTAAAGAGCCTTGTGGTCATCTTCTGGCTGTTCCTGACAGGATTTGGGCCCTTTTGCGGCGTCCAATCTGCAGAGCTTTTAGGCCAACTATTCTTGAGGGAATGGAGTTCAAATCCTTCAGAGAGATTTTTCTCCCTCTCCACAACCGGTTCCTGGACAGGAAGGAGAGGAAGATGGAAAAGCTACCACCACTGGAGAGCCTTTTCTCGGACAGGGATCCTTTCCACCTCCTCCCATGTCTAGCTTCCCTTCCCGCTGTTTCAGTGAATCCTGGCACTTTGCAGAGTCCACCAGGGGGCGCTCTCAGATTCAGGAGGAAACTGAGCATGCGCCCGGCTCTTCCTTTAGCACGAGAGACGTGTTTTCCAGGTAGATCATTGGGAGGGACTTTAGGTGTGAGTGGGAGGCGGGGCCGTTTGCGGGAGGCGAAGAGGCTGCCGGGATGCCTTTGCAGAGACGCGAATCCCGATGAAACTCCCGAGTTCCGTGAGTGGCGTCTCTGCCCTTGCAAAGGGGTCCCGCTTTGGAGGGGTGCGTGGAGCCGTGCCAAGTCTTCTTGCGGGGTCGGATTCCGGGGTCCCATGTTCCCCTGCCGCCATCTCCAGCGCAGGTTCCATCCGGGAGTTCTCCCAACAAAGGAGAGAAATGGGGGCTCCCAAAAGGGGAGGGGGCGTTTCTCCCCATTTATTGGGGGAGTGGAGGCAGGATCGAAGTCCTCCTGCTGACTCTGGGTGCAAGGACTGGAACTGGGATGCTGCCTCCCAGCCTTTTCCCACGATCGCAAAGGGTCTCTTCCCGCAAAAAAAGAAGGGAGACCTTGCAAGGGACGGAGGTGCAAATATGGGACTGATACGCAGAATTCGCACCGTGTGCCCGATGAGTGTGGTGTTTCTCACACTTAATCAAAGGGTTGTTATTAACTCTCTATCTTTAAATCATTAGAATGAAGAAGTAGGAAATGGATATCAAAAAAGCATATTTTAAAATCTATCAGTCCAGTCCTTTGCGTCTTTGACAGAAGTCGATCAAGAAGGATTGGTCAGAAGATGCCTCAGCTGCAGAGAAGTGAAAGTATCTAATAGGATTTGCCTTTTCTCTCTATTTTAATCATACTTTTTTCTTATTCATTAATCACATCACGCTTCTGCTTTGTATGGAGCTGTCAGAGGGCGGACCTATAGGGAGGCTGTGTCCTCCTGCCAGCTGGCGGCTTGTGTCTCAGCCAATTAGGAGTGTCCGGCAGCCAGCATTGTCTTAAAGCCACCTCCTTAAAAGGCACAAGACCTTCCTGAATGAGAAGAAAAAAGAACAAAAATAGGGAGGATTTCAAGATCTGTCCTTCATGTTTAAATACAATACAATACAATAGGAGAGTTGGAAGGGACCTTGGAGGTCTTCTAGTCCAACCCCCTGCCTAGGCAGGAAACCCTATACCGTTCCAGACAAATAGCTATCCAACATCTTCTTAAAGACTTCCAGTTTTGGGGCATTCACAACTTCTAGAGGCAAGCTGTTCCACTGATTAATTGTTCTCACTGTCAGGAAATTTCTCCTCATTTCTAAGTTGCTTCTCTCCTTGATTAGTTTCCACCCATTGCTTCTTGTTCTACCCTCAGGTGCCTTGGATAATAGTTTGATTCCCTCTTCTTTGTGGCAACCCCTGAGATATTGGAACACTGCTATCATGTGTTCCCTAGCCCTTCTTTTCATTAAACTGGGCATACCCAGTTCCTGCAACCGTTCTTCATATGTTTTACCCAGTTCCCTAATCATCTTTATTGCTCTTCTCTGCTCTCTTTCTAGAATCTCCACATCTTTTCTATATTGTGGCGACCAAAACTGAATGTAGTATTCCAAGTGTGGCCTTACCAAGGCATTATAAAGTGGTATTAACCTGTCACGTGATCTTGATTCTATCCCTCTGTTTATGCAGCGTAGAACTGTGTTGGCTTTTTTGGCAGCTGCTGCACACGGCTAGCTCATATTTAAATGGTTGTCCACTAGGATTCCAAGATCCCTTTCACAGTTACTACTACTGAGCAAGGTATCACCTATACTGTACCTGTGCATTTCGTTTTTGTTGCCTAAATGTAGAACCTTACTCTCTTCATCATTAATTTCATTTTATTAGATAGTGCCCAATGTTAAAGTTTGTCAGGATCCTTCTCTATCTGTCTTCTGGAGTGTTGGCTATTCCTGCCAGCTTGGTGTCATCTGCAAATTTTATGAGTTACCCATTTATTCCCTCATCAGATGTTGAAGAATACTGGGCCTAAAACAGAGCCTTGGGATACTCCACTGCATACTTCCCTCCATGTAGATGCAGTTCCATTGAGGACCACACGTTGAGTGCGGTTGGTCAGCCAGTTACGAATCCATCTGGTGGTGATGCTGTCTAACCCACATTCTTCTATTTTATCTAGTAGTAGGTTATGGTCTACCTTATCAAAAGCCTTACTGAAACCCAAGTAAACTATATCGATGGCATTCCTCTGGTCCACTAATTTTGTCACTTTGTCAAAGAATGCAATAAGATTAGTCTGGCATGATCTGTTTTTGACAAACCCGTGTTGGCTTTTGGCTATTACTTTGTTTACTTCTAGGTGTTCGCAAATTCGTTGCTTGATTATTTTTTCCAGAATCTTTCCTGGTATTGAGGTCAGGCTGATAGGTCTATAATTTACTGGATCTATTTTTTTCCCTTTTTTGAAGATGGGAACCACATCAGCTCTTTTCCAGTCCTCTGGCAGTTCCCCAGTGCCAGAGGACTGGAAAAGAGCTGATGTGGTTCCCATACTGGGGAATTGAAGAACTAGAATCCACTTCATGTTGTGTGATGTATTTTTCTATTCTCTTTTCTCCAAGCCTTTCCCTCTGCAGACCAGAGAACCTATGAGAAAGAGGATTCCATCAATTCTCCCTCGGGAGCTGTGTTCCACAAGGATGTTTCATGAATCCGCAAGTCAGGACATGTCAAATGGTAATCAAAAGACCACCCATTCCCAAGAGAGATTCCAGCTGTCTTACCTTCTCTGTCTCTTCCCTTCTGTAGAATGCCTCCTGCTATTTTACTAATTATCCATTTAACATTTATGTCTCCTTCACAGGGAAGAATAGGACGAATTTGACTCCTTTTTATGGTGGTACTGAAAGACTGGTTGAAGCACCAACTGAAGTAAGAAAGGGATAGTAAGACATAAAATGTTCATAATGTGAATGTTTGCTGAATAGGGATCCTATTAGAAATTCTTTCGACATGGAATTGTGGAAGACTACTCAATAATAACGGGAATAATCACATGGTCCCCTTACAGTTTCTAACATGCCTTGTTTATAACCAGTGATATAATGAAACCAGGTTAAAAGATAAAGCAGATTCTTAAAATCCGGATTAAGGTTCTTCAGCTTTTAAAGGAATTTCTAGCACTCTGATTTGGGCCTGGAGTTTTGGACCAACAATCCACCATTGGAAAGGATGAGAAATTATCTTTCTAAGCAGATTTCTCTTCTTCAGCCTTTGGGTTGGAGCACAAGGAGTGGATTCCTTGTAATCTGAGGAGCAGCAGAAATAGAGCTTCTGTGTCTTTGTCCATTGATGACACCCATATAAGTTCCTGAATGCCTCTCTTTAATGACCGTTTTGAGCATGGATTATTTGTTCTGGGAACACCAGAAGCCTTTCACTTAAATGGTAAAAAGAACACACACACACACACACACACACTTTTTTCGGCAAACATTGGGTGGATTGGAGTGAGTGAGAGGTGGAAATTCCATGGCCCATACCAGTTGATTCTCTCCAGATGCTGAGTCTTTTTGATGCACCGGGATAGACAGACTTGTGGACAGACACACAGGCAAAAAGTGGGATTCCTTCCTTTCACTGCTGATTTTTGTTCTGTTTTCTTCTCATTCAGGAAGGTCTTGTGTCCTTTAAGGAGGTGGCTGTGTATTTCTCCGAAGAGGAGTGGTCTCAGCTGGATGATCATCAAAAAGAACTATATCGGGAAGTCATGCTGGAAAACTATAGGATCGTGGCCTCTTTGGGTGAGAATATACAAGACTTTTTAGCAGAATAAAAACTACAAATTTTGAAAAGAAAATAAAGAAGATGCAGTAATATGATTAATGAATAAGAAAGAAGTAGGATAAAATTTTAAAAAGAGAAAAGAGAAAGTAATAGTTATATTTTCCCCTCTTTAATAAGGTTACATCATTTTTTTCCTCCTTTACATAATTTATCCTTTTTAATCTTCAAACGTAAATTTGATCACAAGTTCATTTTTTCTTTTTCTTTTTAGCCAAAAGTCCATCGGGGTTTCCAATCACTAATAAATATAGATACTATCCTTTCCCTGATCAGAGTCATCATTAGTCATCATTGATAATTCAGTGATCTTCAACCATTCCGTCATCTAATTATTGTAGAGCGCTTCTAGTTTTTTTTCTTTAATACTCTCACTATGATTATCATACTTGGAAACAATCTTCTATGAAAGTTGATTAGTGCCAAAATAAAGTGTTCTGATTTCAGTTGGATATTAACATTTATGCTTTATGTTGTTGAACAATATTTGAGAACTATACTATTTTTTCATTCTTAACCTCATTTGGTATTTCCATAGCTCAAGTTCCAATTGCTCTCTATATGTTATCCATTGTCTTTCCTTGCAGCTTTTTTTTCTTCTGAAAGCCATTAAGGATGTTTTTGGGCACAGTCTGAGTTTCTATCTGCTTCATATTCTCAATGTGGCATTTGTAACATTACGGTTTTGAAACCTAGATTGATCCTAAATGTATCATACCACAAATATCCTTGACGTCTAAAGCACTGTATATATATAAATTCTTTTTATATCAGAGCAACTCCCATTTCTTATACAAAGTGCAGAATACAAAGTACAATTTTAAATTGGGAAACCAAATCTTTCCATTTCCTTTGAAATTTGGAGAATTTGATATTTAATCCATGGTTTTCTCTTGCCACATAAACGTAAATGTATCTTCCAAAATTTTAATCAAGAAAGTCCCGATCAAATTCTTGAAGAGCTTCTCTGTATCTAAAAAGTTTGAAGCAGGTTGTTTTTCATTATTTTCAATCTTCCTATGTTTTGCTCTTTTAAACTTATTTTCATTTTACTTTTCTTTGAAGGTAATAATGGGGAGGAAGATGACGATTCCAGAGAACTATTCAAAATGATCAGTCGTAGATACAGTTTGAAGAACCCTACAATTTTAATGGAAGTAGAAAGCCATGAGAGAAACAAGTCAAATAATTGCAAGCAGGAAAGTTCATCTTCTGTCCTTGAAGCAATGAAAGCCTCTGTGGCCCAGCAAGGAAAAATAAAAACGAAATATAATGAAGAATGTCCAAAACTATTGATAAACAAATTAGATACAGATAAACACGGTCAAATCCAAATCAAAGAAGATTATATATGTAGAGATAATGGAAAAAGCTATAAATGGACCCTGTCTGTTCCCCATAATAATGGGTCCTGTATATCTCCAGAAAGGACCCATGCAGGAGAGAAGACATATGAATCCATGGAGTGCAGAAAGCATTTTATTAAGGACAATCAACCTATTCACCATAAAAGGATCCACGAAGCGGAGAAAAGATATAAATGCATGGAGTGTGGAAAGAGCTTCACTTTTAAGAGTTCTCTTTCTTTGCATTTCCGGATCCATACGAGAGAGAAGCCCTATAAATGCATGGAGTGTGGAAAGAGCTTCTCTCAAAGTAATTCTCTTACTTCCCATTCCCGGATCCACACAGGAGAGAAGCCCTATAAATGCATGGAGTGTGGAAAGAGCTTCTTATCTACTACATCTCTTACTTCCCATTACTGGATCCACACAGGAGAGAAGCCTTATAAATGTATGGAATGTGGAAATAGTTTTTCTACGAAGACATATCTTAAGACCCATGAAAGGATCCACACAGGGGAGAAGCCTTATAAATGCATGGAGTGTGGAAAGAGCTTTATTAAGAACTGTCAACTTATTTATCATACTAGGATCCATACAGGGGAGAAGCCATATAAATGCATGGAGTGTGGAAAATGCTTTACTGACTGTAGTCGTCTTATTGGACATAAAAAAAGCCACACAGAGCAAAAGTATAAATGCATGGAATGTGGAAAGAGTTTTTCTACGAAGACGTATCTTAAGACCCATGAAACGATCCACACAGGGGAGAAGCCTTATAAATGTATGGAATGTGGAAAGAGTTTTTCTAGGAAGGCATATCTTAAGACCCACGAAAGGATCCACACAGGGGAGAAGCCTTATAAATGTATGCTGTGTGGAAAGAGTTTTATTAAGAACTGTCAACTTATTTATCATACTAGGATCCATACAGGGGAGAAGCCATATAAATGCATGGAGTGTGGAAAATGCTTTACTGACTGTAGTGGTCTTATTGGCCATAAAAAGAGCCACACAGGGCAAAAGTATAAATGTATGGAATGTGGAAAGTGTTTTTCTACAAAGATGTATCTTAAGACCCATGAAATGATCCACAAAGGGGAGACGCCTTATAAATGTATGGAATGTGGAAAGAGTTTTTCTACGAAGACGTATCTGAACACCCATGCAAGGATTCACACAGGGGAGAAGCCTTATAAATGTATGTTGTGTGGAAAAGGTTTTATTATGAACAGTTATCTTAACTACCATAAAAGGATCCACACAATGTAGAAGCCATATAAATCTGAAATCTGGAAAAAACTTCAAGAGGACCAATGGCTGTATTTCCGTATACAAATACATTTGCGTGGGAATCTTTTGAAATGTTAGGTTTTAATTGTTGAAATATACGTATGCATTTCCTAATTATATTTACTGAATTAGGAAAGGGGTTTTGACTTTTTTTGCCCCTCATGATATTTTAAGTTTATATTTTCTTTTCCATAATCTGTTTCCATCATTTTGTAGTTTCCCCTTTTTTTACAGTCAGAGTTGAGACACAATTGACCCCTCTTCATTTGTCCTCCAAGGAGGCTCCTGAGGTAAAATTTCTGAAACCTCCAGCAGTTTCAACTCCCCCCCCCCCCCTTTTGGGACTGGTTTTCTTTTTCCTCAGTATTATTTCCTTTCTCACAAGCAGCCCCTCGTTCTTTTGGATAATTCTTGGCTTCTCCTGGAGCCAAACATTTGACAAGTGCAAGTGTATGTGCAGAAGTAGAGAACAAAAACGGTGAAAAATCTCCCGTTTTCCTGATTGTGGCTTCCTTGCCCCATCTTCTTCCCTTTCAAGCTGGACTTTGCAGCAACCACAAGACACAAAATGTATTTCTCAGAGAGCCTCCTGGTCCTCATCTTCTGCCCACCTGGCCATTTCTGACAGGGTTTGGCCTGTGTGGAAAAAACCCTATTGTTTTTACAGAATTGTAAGAAGACCTGTTGATCTGTGAAGAAACTACATTGTATACATTTTTAATTTCATGAACTAGGCTGAAGTTTGTAAATTGTATATAGGAAGACCTCTCTTATGCTACAAGCCTGCCTTAAACAGAATTTACTGATATGATAGTTACTCTAGAGCAGGGGTGTGAAACTCGAATTCATTGAGGGTACATCAGGGTTGTCTCTGAACTCGGAGGGTCAGGGGTGTGTATGACTGGGGGTGGCCACGGTGGAGTCACACAGGGTCAAGATGCATTTCCCCCCCTTATTTCTTTCCACAGTTGTTTACTATAACCATTTTCTTATCTCTTCTACCAGATATTACTGGCAAACACTTATTACTTATTCTTCATACCCCACTAAACCTTTTATTTCTAAATGAATACCCCACTGTTTTATAGTAAATTGCTTTTCCAGGCAGGCCTTCTCGCCTAGATTTAAGCACCCCGCAGCCATCCGGTCCACAGGCCTTGAGATTGGTCCCCGGTGTTCTAGAGACAATGCCTAGGAACTAGGACCATTAAAGGAAATTAAATAAGAGCAGGGGGCAATAGAATTATGAGTCATCGGAGATGTAATCGAGGTGGAGATCGGGGTAGACGATTTGGATAGGTTGCAACATCATAATGACTAAGCCAATGAGGGAAAGGTGGGAAGTAAATTTGTATCTAGAGAATATAAGGCAAATGTATGGATGATTTTGGGCGTGTCCAGTGTACCTGCCTGTGCGATGTGGTCCACCCTGGTTGCAAAGCAGTGAATAAAATGACCATGGTTCTCTCTTGGAAGTTTTGGCTGCTGATTGTTGATTTTCAACTAGACAATGAATCCCACAACTCCCTTTTGCGGCCTCATCCAACCCCAGCTGAGCCGCCAGCGCCTGTTCTTTGAGGGAAGTGAGTCCAACTCCTCCAGAGAGATTTTTCTCCATCACCACAGACGGACGGGAAGGAGAGGGAGATTGGAGAAGCTGCCAACTCTGGGGACGCCTGAGCTCTTCTCCGACAGCCTTTCCTCCTACTCCCATGCCCATCATCCCTTCCCCTACTCCCATGCCCATCATCCCTTCCCCTACTCCCATGCCTATTTTCCCCTCAAACCAGATAGGCGCATCTTTCCCGCTCTTTCAGGGTATCCTGGCACTTTGCAGAGTCCACCAGGGGGCGATCTCACATTCGGGAGGAAACAGAGCATGCGCCGGGCTCTTCCTCCAACCCAAGGGATGTGTGTTCCCAGAAGTTCGCCGGGAGTGTCTTTAGGCGTGAGTGGGAAGCGGTGCCTTCGCGCGAGGCGGAGAGGCTGCCCGGATGCCTTTGCAAAGATGCGGATCCCGACGAGACACTCCCGAGACTTGCGTGAGTGGCGGCTCTGCCCGTGCAAAAGGGTCGCGCGCTGGAGGGGCGCGTGGAGACGGGACAAGTCTTCCTGCGGGATGGGAGTCCGGAGTCCCATCTTCCCCTGCCACCATTACCCATGCAGGAGCCAGGAGGGGGTGGGGGAGAGATATGGGGCTCCCCAGAAGGGGCGGGGGCGTTTCTCCCCTTTTATTGGGGGGAGTGGAGGCAGAGATTCTGCTGCTTAAATTTAGATCTTCTCCACCTCTTGGGCATTTTTAATTGTTAATTTTAATTTTAAATTTTAACTGTTATTGGGATTTTAATTGCTTCAAAGTACTGTAATTTATTTATTTATTTTCTACCTCCTCCATATTATATTGTTATGATGTTGCTGTTGTACGTCGCCCCGAGTCCCTGGGGGGAGAGGGGGCGACTAAGAAGTCAAATTAAATAAATAATAAATAAATGCTGACTCTGAATGCAAGGACGGATGTGCGAGGACTGGAACGGGGGTGCTGCTTCCCAGCCTTTTCCCACGACTTTTTTCCCACGACTTTTTTCCCACGATAAAGTATTGGATACTTTATTTAATTCCCTTTTTAACTTTTGTGATATGTGTTTTTTTAATGTTGTACGCCGCCCTGAGTCCTTTGGGAGAAGGGAGGCATATAAATCCAATAAACAAACAGACCGCAAAAGGGGCTCTTCCCGCTGGAAAGAAGGGAGACCTTGCAGGGACCGAGGTGCAAAAGCATTCACACCGTGTGCCCGATGAGTGGTGTTTCTCCAACTTAATTAAAGGACTGTTTTTAACTCTCCCTCTCTTAGATCATTAGAATAAAGAAGTAGGAAATGGACATCAAAAAAGCATGTTTTTAATGTATGAATCCAGTCTTTTGAGTCTTTGATAGAAGTCGATACAATAATACAATAGTAGAGTTGGAAGGGACCTTGGAGGTCATCTAGTCCAACCCCCTGCCTCGGCAGGAAACCCTATACCAGGAAACCCTATACTGTTCCAGACAAATGGCTATCCAACATCTTCTTAAAGACTTCCAGTGTTGGGGCATTCACAACTTCTGGAGGCAACTTCTGCTCCACTGATTAATTGTTCTAACTGTCAGGAAATTTCTCCTCAGTTCTAAGTTGCTTCTCTCCTTGGTTAGTTTTCACCCATTGCTTCTTGTTCTACCCTCAGGTGCCTTGGAGAATAGTTTGGCTCCCTCTTTGTGGCAACCCCTGAGATATTGGAACAATGCTATCATGTCTCCCCTAGTCCTTCTTTCTCTTAAGCTAAACATACCCAGTTCCTGCAACCGTTCTTCATATGTTTTAGTCTCCAGTCCCCTAATCATCTTTGTTGCTCTTCTCTGTACTCTCTCCAGAGTCTCCACATCTTTTGTACATCGTGGCAACCAAAACTGAATGCAGTATTCCAAGTGTGGCCTTACCAAGGCCTTATAAAGTGGTATTAACACTTCACGTGATCTTGATTCTATCCCTCTGTTGATGCAGCCTAGAACTGTGTTGGCTTTTTTGGCAGCTGCTGCACACGGCTGGCTCCTATTTAAATGGTTGTCCACTAGGACTCCAAGATCCCTTTCACAGTTACTACTACTGAGCAAGGTACCACCTACACTGTACCTGTGCATTCCGTTTCGTTTTTGTTGCCTAAATGTAGAACCTGACTCTTTTCACCATTGAATTTCATTTTATTAGAAAGTGATCAAGAAGGATTGGTCAGTAGATGCCCCAGTTGCAGAGAAGTGAAAGTACCTAATAGGATTCTCCACTTTCTCCTCTGACATTAGTGGTTTCAAAAGGTTTTATTTGGGTTATTTTCTCTTTGGGGATGGATTCTCGCTACTTAAATTAGTCAACCTTTTTCCTTGGTACTTTCTTTGGTTTTCCATTTTGGACATTTAAGCTTAAAACCATGCATGCTTTTTCTGGAGACAGAGAATAAGCTAGGCTCAATTCCTCCGTGCTTAAGAGGGTGGGTGAACATCATTTTAAGTTGTGTTCTTTCAAGCCGTTTTTTGTTTTGGAATATAATTCCTTATTGGCCAAGTGTGATTGGACACGCAAGAAATTTGTCTCAAGTGCCTAAGTGTAGATACAAGCAATAAGTGATAAATCTTGACCATAGTAATCGTAAAAAATATATCCATCATAAGATACAACCGTTGGTGATAGTCATAGGATACTAGTTAAGCAATGCACATAAATCATACAAGGATATAATAGTATAAATCGTAAAATACAAGCAGCAAAATTATAATCATAAGTTCATAAGAAGATGGTGTAGGAATATATGACTCAATATTGGCTTCTGCTTATATTATTGTATACTGTCAGAAATTAGTTGTTTTCTAGCCTAGCAAATTGTAACCTTAATACTGGATGGCATTACTCCAAATGTTATCTCCCTGCTGCATCTCCCTTCTATTCTTGGCTTCAAAGCTAGGCACATTCTTGAAAACATAGAAGAAATTGTTACACGGGAATATCAGGTCCCATGGATAAAGGAACCAAACCAGGGAGTTTTCCTGGCTCATAAATCCTTAAAGCATTCTGCTGAAGAACAACTTGGCAAAGGGGGGCTGCCACCACTGTTCCCTCTAAGGTGTGTGGCTGCGCGCCCGCGCAGGTGGCAAGAAAACACCGCGCAGCAGTTTCCAACTGCCGCGCAGTGCTTTCTGCTGTCACAGGCGCCGGAGGCTGGGGAGGTCCTTTGCAGACGGCTAGAACTGGCCGCCCGCAAAGGACCTCCCCGGACTTGTTTTGGTGAGCGCGGGGCGACTGACGCCAGGAAAGCAAGCCCAGGGAGGAGGTCCTTTGTGGGCGGCCAATCCTAGCTGCTTGCGCCCGGAGCTGCAGCTAAAGTAAAGCCCCTGCCGCTACCGGAATATCTGCTGCCGCCTCCTCCTCCTCTAACAGCACCCGACACTGCGGCAGAGATGAAGCCGCCAAAGCTCCCGCCGGCGCCCCCGCCCATGGCAGCGGCGCCTCCCCCTCCGTTCGGAGCACCTGAGCTGGGCCCCGCGTTACCCTTCCCCCTCCTCCTCTGCTGTGCTTTTGAGGAGCCATGAGGCCGCGGGAGCCAGTAGGAAGGCGGCGGAGGGGGCGGGAGCAGGGGAAAAAGGCCTCATGGCTTCTCAAAAGCATGGTGGCGGCGGAGAAGGCAGCAGGGGTAATGCGGTGCTCCGAGTGGAGGGGGGCGCCAGCGGGAGCTTTGGCGGCTTCACTCCAAATGTAGTGGTGCTGTTGGAGGAGGAGGAGGAGGCAGCTGTTATTCTGGTGGCGGCAGGGGCTCGTCGTCGGCGTCTTCAGCAGCAGCCCTGCCCCCTGTGAAAAAAGCCGAAGATGGATCCACGCAGATGACGTCACCGCAACATGACTGGAGGAGGAATTCTGGGAGTTGAAGTCCACAAGTCTTCAAGCTGTCAGGTTTGAAGACCCTGGGTTTTTTTTTTCTAAAGGGTTAGGGGTGCAAGGATCTTGCAACTTGACAGCTTTAAGACTTGCACGCTTCAATGTCAGAGTTCCTGAGCCAACATGACTGGAGGAGGAATTCTGGGAGTTGAAGTCCACAAGTCTTAAAGCTGTCAGGTTTGAAGACCCCTGGGGTTTTTTTTTCCTAAAGGGTTAGGGGTGCAAGGGTCTTGTAACTTGACAGCTTTAAGACTTGCGTGCTTCAAATGCCAGAGTTCCTGAGCAAACATTTTGGTTGCTAAGCAGGAGCGTTGTTAAGTGATACTGACATTATATAACACTTTTAATTAAGCGAGTACCTTGAAGAAACATAACTTTGAGTTTCAAATAATACTGATTTCGTTGTTGTCTTAGGTGACATTTGTGAAAAAAATTCAGGTGCTCAGGCATGAAAATGTGCCACTCAAACACTATACTTTTCTGCTCACACTGAAAAAAAATTAGAGGGAACATTGGCTGCCACCCCCTACCCAAGGCTATAGGAATCCTCCATAGGTAAGACAGGAGCTTGAACAAAAGGATGCAATAAGTTGGTAACGACTCTTTGTCTCTGATTGGATAAACTTTGTTTCTATCTGCCTAAAATGAGTATATAACACTCTGAGCCACTCTTGCAGAGTGTGGCTATTCCTTACATGCATTTGTTTGTATGTTTCGGGTATAGTTTTGTCATCCAGCTTTTGCTATGGCCATAAATAAAAGTTGATATTTTTTTGTAAGCCTGGTCTGGAGCCTCACTCTCTTTGGCATTTCAATGGCTCGGGGAAACTGTTGGAACCTTACAATAGGTAATAGGAAATGTGACAAGAGTAATGGGGTGGGGTGAGTTAACCAGTTTTTGAGATGAGGTCCTTAAATTTTGACATCTTGTATGAACTCTAAACGTAGGCTAAATCTGGATGGAAAGTCCATAGAGTGATACGGATAGCCAAGAAGATTATAGGAAGCTAGCATCCTGTTATTCAGGATACTGCTGCATAACAGGAAGCTCAAAGCATTGTTAGAGGCCCCACAACTCCACTTTACGGTCTGTTTCTGTTTCTCCCTTCTAGGAGGAGGTTTTGAGGTGTTTCTCGCAGGACAAGCGGATTCTGTGAAAAGCTTTGTTCCCCATGCCTTCCACCGGGTGAAGTTGCAAGATTCATTTTTCTCATTGGAAATAGAATTGTTGCTCCAGTGTGTCATATAATGTACGTGAGTATATGCATAATTATGTATTTATGTATTTAGTTTGTTAGGTTTTAATATTGTATATTGGAGATGGTGACACTCTGAGATCTGTATGCAATGAAATTTCAATTTAATGTATGCCGATTAGTGTACATTCAAAGTGACAATAAATTTATCCTATCCCACCGCAACCTAACATAATCTATGGTGACACTCTAACTTTAAATTAACTCAACTCAACTCTAACTCAAATCTAACTTTAATTTTTTTAAAAAAAATAAGCCCACCCTTTGGGGGGGGGGAAATAAATAGAAAATTATCCAAATATAAAACATTTGCTGCATTTACATGGAGGGAGGTATGCAGTGGAGTACCCCAAGGCTCTGTTTTAGGCCCAGTACTCTTCAACATCTTCATCAATGATTTGGATGAGGGAATAAATGGGGAACTCATCAAATTTGCAGATGACACCAAGCTGGCAGGAATAGCCAACACTCCAGAAGATAGGCTTAAGATACAGAAGGATCTTGACAAACTTGAACAAAATGAAATTCAATGGTGAAAAGAGTAAGGTTCTACATTTAGGCAAGAAAAACGAAAGGCACAGGTACAGTATAGGTGGTACGTTGCTCAATAGTAGTAACTGTGAAAGGGATCTTGGAGTCCTAGTGGACAACCATTTAAATATGAGCCAGCAGTGTGCAGCAGCTGCCAAAGAAGCCAACACAGTTCTAGGCTGCATCAACAGAGGGATAGAATCAAGATCACGTGAAGGGTTAATACCACTTTACAAGGCCTTGGTAAGGCCACACTTGGAATACTGCATTCAGTTTTGGTTGCCACAATATAGAAAAGATGTGGAGACTCTAGAAACAGAGCAGAGAAGAGCAACAAAGATGATTAGGGGACTGGAGACTAAAACATATGAAGAACGGTTGCAGGAATTGCATTATGTCTAGTCTAATGAAAAGAAGGACTAGGGGAGACATGATAGCATTGTTCCAATATCTCAGGGGTTGCCACAAAGAACTATTTCCCAAGGCACCTGAGGGTAGCACAAGAAGCAATGGGTGGAAACTAATCAAGGGGAGAAGCAACTTAGAACTGAGGATAAATTTCCTGACAGTTAGAACAATTAATCAGTGAGGAAGAGAATTTGCCTCCAGAAGTTGTGAATGCCCCAACACTGGAAGTCCTTAAGAAGATGTTGGATAGCCATTTGCCTGAAACGGTATAGGGTTTCCTGCCTAGGCAGGGGGTTGGACTAGAAGACCTCCAAGGTCCCTTCCAACTCTGCTATTGTATTTGTTTATATTCCAATATAATATATGCCATGTCTTGCTGAAAGCTGCTACCATATTTTGCACCACTCTTGATGGACACACATACAATACCCGCAGGATCCATCTGCTCAATACCATTGCATCCTTTATGATCTTCTCAATCATGAAGATTAATGTTGTTCAGAGCTTACGTCCATCACCTTCTTATTCTTTGAATGTATTTTCTTTTCCATCTCCGATGCAGAAACTCGAGTCATCACAACAACCTTCCTAACAACAAAAAGTACTCTTGAGTGAAAATCCTGGATAGCCTTTGTGACCAATCCTGAAGCTCCAGGAATAGCCCTATGAATTGAAAGGTGTTTGGAGATCCATATGATTCCTCAGAACTATCTGGAATTTCCTTACCAGACCGAGAAAGAATGCAGAAACAACCGTTAGCAAATGGGGGAATTGGAAAAGGAGCATTGGATGTTCAGCCAGGCAGCTGTAAGAAGAGCTGGGCAAGAACTGGGCAGAAGATCCTGGAGAAGAAGACCATCATCCCTTCAGAGATTCAGCCTTGTAACTTCAGAAACATCCAATACCAGGAGGCTGAAGGTCCCCGAGGACTTTGCAGCCAACTCCACAACTTTTATAGTCAATGGCTGAAGTTAGAAAAGCACACTAAAACCCAAATGTTGGACCTGATTGTTCTGGAGCAGCTCCTGGCCCTTCTGCCCCTGCCGATGAAGAGCTGGGTGCGGGAGTGTGGAACAGAGACCAGCTGCCAAGCGGTGGCCTTGGCGGAAGGCTTCCTCCTGAGCCAGGCAGAGGAGCTGAAGGAGCAAGTCGAATTGCAGGTGAGAGACCTTCGCCTTGGAAGTCCAGAAGAGAATAGAGAATGTCTTTGAATATTTCACCCCTACCTTCTATACTTCTCTTGTCTTCATAACACGTGGAAGGAGATGTTTCACTAGTTATTGCAGGACATTGTTCCATTATCCATTCTAGAGCGTAGACTGGAGACAGCTGTTCTTGCACATTCTAGGCTCATTGACAGATACAATGAAGTTGTTTTTTGAGGATTAGAATCCAGTTCCTGTTGTGTGATGTATTTCTCTTTTCTCTTTTCTCCAAGCTTTTGGCTATTACTTTGTTTACTTCTAGGTGTTCGCTAATTCGTTGCTTGATGATCTTTTCCAGAATCTTTCCTGGTATTGAGGTCAGGCTGATAGGTCTATAGTTTCCTGAATCTATTTTATTTCCGTTTTTGAAGATGGGAACCCCATCAGCTCTTTTCCAGTCCTCTGGCAATTCCCCGGTGCCAGAGGACTGGAAAATAGCTGATGTGGTTCCCATACTGGGGAATTGAAGTTGTTTATTGAGAACTAGAATCCACTTCATGTTGTGTGATGTATTTTTCTATTCTCTTTTCTCCAAGTCTTTCCCTCTGCAGAGCAGAGAACCTATGAGAAAGAGGATTCCATCCAATCCCCCTCGGGAGCTGTGTTCCACGAGGATGTTTCCTGAATCCTCAAGTCAGGACATGTCAAATGGTAATCAAAAGTCCACCCATTCCAGAGAGAGATTCCAGCTGTCTTACCTTCTCTGTCTCGTCTCTTCTGTAGAATGCGTCCTGCTATTTTATTAATTATCCATTTAAACTTTCTGTCTCCCTCTCAGGGAAGAATAGAACAAATTTGAGTCCCCTTTATGGTGATGCTGAAAGACTGGTTGAAGCTCCAACTCAAGTAAGAGAGGGATAATAAAACATAAAATGTTCACAATGTGAATTTTTGCTGAATAGGGATCCTATTAGTAATTCTTTTGACATGGAATTGTGGAAGACTACTCAATAATAACTGGAATAATCACATGGTCCCCTTATAGTTTTCAAAGTGCCTTGTTTATAACCAGGGATAAGAAAAATAATGGCACCAGGTTAAAAGATGAAGCAAACTCTTAAAATCCAAAGAGGGTGGCCAGATCTTTAAAGCAATTTCTAATACTCTTAATTTGTACCTGGAATTTTGGGCCAACAATCCGCCTTTGGAAAGGATGAGAAATTATCTTTCTAAGCAGATTTCTCTTCTTCAGCCTTTGGGTTGGAGCACAAGGAGTGGATTCCTTGTAATCTGAGGAACAAAAGAAACAGATCTTGTGTGTTTTTGTCCATTGATGACACCCATGTAAATCCCTGAGTGCCTCTCTTTAATAAAGGTTTGGAGCATGGATTATTTGTTCTGGGAACACCACAAGCCTTTTACTTAAATGGTAAAAAAAGAACACACACACACACACACGCATATACACATTTTGTTCTGCAAACTTTGGGTGGATTTGAGTGAGTAATGGGTGGGATTTTTATGGCCCATGCCAGTTGATTCTCTCCAGATGCTGAAAGTCTTGTTGATACATGGGGATAGACAGATAGGTGGGCAGACAGACAGACAGACCCAGACAAAAAGTGGGAATCCTTCCTTTCACTGCTGATTATTTATATTTTTTATAAAAAGTTTTTTATTAAACACAAATTAAAGCATTGAACACAGTGTAACTATCCTGGCAAGATCAATGTCATACATACTAAGATATAAATGTGCACATTATAACTACCCTGCTTTTTAACCTTCGATCTATTCCGTATTTACAAATATAAAAATACCATCTTTCCAACCATATTGCTTTGTTCTTATTCATTTTCGCTATTATAGTTTCATACATAATTCTAATCTCCATTCTATAAATCTTTGTCTTTGTTTATTTGGGGTCTTTCTTTTTTTGTTCCAACCATTGATAACATTTGTCCCAGATCCTATAATATTCTGATTTGGGGGATTCTGATGATTAGGGGATTAGGATTCTGATGATTATTCTGATGATTAGGGGACTGGAGACTAAAACATATGAAGAACGGTTGCAGGAACTGGGTATGTTTAGCTTAAGAGAAAGAAGGACTAGGGGAGACATGATAGCAGTGTTCCAATATCTCAGGGGTTGCCACAAAGAAGAGGGAGTCAAGCTATTCTCCAAGGCACCTGAGGGTAGAACAAGAAGCAATGGGTGGAAACTAATCAAGGAGAGAAGCAACTTAGAACTGAGGAGAAACTTCCTGACAGTTAGAACAATTAATCAGTGGAACAGAAGTTGCCTCCAGAAGTTGTGAATGCCCCAACACTGAAAGTTTTTAAGAAGATGTTGGATAGCCATCTGTCTGAAACGGTATAGGGTTTCCTGCCTAGGCAGGGGGTTGGACTAGAAGACCTCCAAGATCCCTTCCAACTCTACTATTGTATTATTGTATTATTGATTCATCTTTATTCTTCAATTCCCATGTCAATTTATCAATTTCAGCACAAGTCAGAATTTTCCTAATTATTTCCCCATCTTCCCTGTTTTTCCAGCTTTGGGCAAAGGCCATTCTTGCTGCTGTAATAATATGCATTGTTAAATAAATTACCTCCTTGTTATATTTATTGTTTATGATTCCCAAGAGAAATAGTTCTGCTGTGAATTCTATTTCCTCTTCGGTTATCTCTTATCAGCCACCTTTGAATTTTCCACCAATATTCTTTTGTTTTCTGGCACGACCACCACATATGGTAGTACGTGCCTAATTCACAATCACATTTCCAACATTTTGGCACTAAATTTCTAAACATTTTGGCTATTCTCGCAGGTAGCAGATGCCATCTATAAAACATTTATATCCCATTTTTCTTCCCATTTATCCAGATGTATCTTACAGGGAAAGTTTATCGTCCATGCAACAGAGGTATATTATAAAGTTTATCGTTCATGCAATCATTGTCTCCTTAAACTGTTCTTCTTCCATCTTGTATTCCAGTAAAAATTTGTAAATCTTGTTTATCAATTTGTCATTTGTCCCCAAAAGGATCTTATGTATTACCATCAGCTCCCCATTGATGCCCCACTCTTTCATATCTTTCGAGTAACGTGATTGAATTTGGAGATAGGCCCAACATTCCAATTCTGTTTCTTGCTCTTTTAACTCTTGCCTCGATCTTAATCTCCCTTCCTTATCTAATATATCTTTATAGGTGACCTCTTTTCCTTGGTTGATAAAGTTTGGATGTACTACCGTTTCTAACGTTGATAGCGAAATTGGTACCTTGCCGTAAACTTTCTTCTTGAGTTTGTTCCATGTTTCTAATAACGCCTGTCTTATAAAGTGCCTCTGAAAATATTGATGTGCTACCTGCTTCCCGTACCACAGGCAGGCATACCATCCTAAATGTAAATTGTGGCCCTCTGGCGTCAGCAATCTATTATTTTTTAAAATCTATCCATTCTTTTATCCAGGTAAGCGTTGTTGCTTTATGATATAATTCCCATTCTGGTATAGCGAATCCTCCTCTTTCTTTTACATCTTGCAGACGTTTGAATTTAATCCTTGCCAAATGTAATCTGATGTCATTTTATCCAATTTTCCAAAGTACTTTTTTATCTGAGTGCCTCTCTTTAATGAAGGTTTTGAGCATGGATTATTTGTTCTGGGAATACAACAAGCCTTTTACTTAAATGGTAAAAAGAATACAATACAATACAATAGTAGAGTTGGAAGGGACCTTGGAGGTCTTCTAGTCTAACCCCCTGCCTAGGCAGGAAACCCTATACCGTTTCAGACAAATGGCTATCCAACATCTTCTTAAAGACTTCCAGTGTTGGGGCATTCACAACTTCTGGAGGCAAGCTGTTCCACTGATTAATTGTTCTAACTGTCAGGAAATTTCCCCTCAGTTCTAAGTTGCTTCTCTCCTTGATTAGTTTCCATCCATTGCTTCTTGTTCTACCCTCAGGTGCCTTGGAGAATAGTTTGACTCCCTCTTCTTTGTGGCAACCTCTGAGATATTGGAACACTG
This sequence comes from Natrix helvetica, assembly GCF_964273705.1. Classification (NCBI taxonomy): domain Eukaryota; kingdom Metazoa; phylum Chordata; class Lepidosauria; order Squamata; family Natricidae; genus Natrix; species Natrix helvetica. The sequence goes on from NC_138548.1 coordinate 366,678,552, forward strand.
CTATCATGTCTCCCCTAGTCCTTCTTTCTCTTAAGCTAAACATACCTAGTTCCTGCAACCGTTCTTCATATGTTTTAGTCTCCGGTCCCCTAATCCTCTTTGTTGCTCTTCTCTGCACTCTTTCTAGAGTCTCCACATCTTTTCTACATCGTGGCGACCAGAACTGAATGCAGTATTCCAAGTGTGGCCTTACCAAGGCATTATAAAGTGGTATTAACACTTCACGTGATCTTGATTCTATCCCTCTGTTGATGCAGCCTAGGACTGTGTTGGCTTTTTTGGCAGCTGCTGCACACTGCTGGCTCATATTTAAATGGTTGTCCACTAGGACTCCAAGATCCCTTTCACAGTTACTACTACTGAGCAAGGTATCGCCTATACTGTACTATACTATACTATACTATACTATACTATACTATACTATACTATAGCTATAGCTATAGCTATAGCTATAGGTATAGGTATAGTACAGCAAGGTATACTATAGCAAGGTATCACCTATACTAACACACACACACACACTTTGTTCTGCAAACAACTGAGTGGATTGGAGTGAGTGATAGGTGGGAATTCCATGTCCCATACCAGTTGATTCTCCAGATGCTGAGTCTTGTTGATGCATGGGGATAGATAGATTTGCGAGCAGACAGACAGATCCAGACAAAAAGTGCGATTCCTTTCTTTCACTGCTGATTTTTGTTCTGTTTTCTTCTCATTCAGGAAGGTCTTGTGTCCTTTAAGGAGGTGGCTGTGTATTTCTCCGAAGGGGAGTGGTCACAGCTGGATGCTGACCAAAGAGCACTATATCAGGAAGTCATGCTGGAAAATCATAGGAACGTGGCCTCTTTGGGTGAGAACATACAAGACTTTTTTGTCAGAATAAAAAACTACAAATTTTGAAAATAAAATAAAGATGATAGTTTAATGTGATTAATGAATAAGAAAAAAGTATGATAAAAGAGAAAAGAGCAAGTAATAGTTATATTTTCCTCCCTCTTTCTAAGGTTACATCTTGACTTCATTTGGTATTTCCACAGCTCAAGTTCTAATCGCTCTCTATATGTTATCCATTGTCTTTCCTTGCATCTTTTATTCTTCTGAAAGCCATTAAGATGTTTTCACAGCCTGAGTTTATATCTGTTTCATATTCTTAATGTGGCATTTGTAACATCATGGTTTTGAAACCTAGATTGTTCCTAAATTTATCGTACCACAAATATCCATGACGTCCAAAGCACTGTCATGCCTTCCTATTTCTAAAATTCTCTTTAAAAAAAAATAAAGTTTTTAATTTGATAAACATTAAAAACATTTTACATAGTATGACATTTCTGGCATAAACATTTCCATATAGTAATTAGATCTTATAACAATTACATTTTATATCCATTACATATGTGTACATAGCCAGTCAGATTACCTGTCCATTGATCCTTTCTTTTATATAATTACTAATCCTACAAATACATATTCAATTTTTACATAACAAACATAATTAATACCATATTTTCCAATTCTTATCTGTGTTTTTCTGTCCTGGTCTTTTTCCCTCATTTCTAACCATTGGTACAATTTGTCCCAGATTTCGTGATATTCCATCTCACCCTTGTCTTTGAGCTCTAGAGTCAGTCTGTCCATCTCTGTGCACGTCAGTATCTTATTTATTATTTCTTGTTCTGAGAGAGTCTTCTTATTCTTCCATTTCTGTGCAAAGATCAGTCTTGCCGCCGTTAAAATATGCAGCGTTAAATATAGTCCATCTTTGCCATGTTTTTCTTTTCTCCTAGTAGAAATAATTCTGGCCTCAACTCCATCCTTTGATTTAGCATATCTTCCAAATGCTTTCTTATCTGGTCTCAAAAAGCCCTAGCCTTCATGCACTCCCACCACATATGGTAGAAGGTCCCTAGTGCACCATTACATTTCCAACATCGTGGCGATAAATTTTTGTGAATTTTAGCTAATCTTGTGGGTGGGATGTTAGAACATCTTGTATAAGTTTTCCTTATACGAGGTGGCTAAAGTTAACTTTGTTTCTTTCCCATAAATCTTGCCAATTGTCCAAATCTATGCTATAACCAAAGTTCCTATTCCATGCTAACATCGTTTCCTTTACCTGCTTTTCCGCCATTGTATAATCCAATTCATATTGATATAATTTTTTAATCATTTTAACCTCTTCACCTAGAAAATTTTTATCTAATTCTGTAGGTTCTTTCCTAATACCCCTTTCTTTTTTGTCTTTTACGTATCGAGATTGGACTTGTAAGTAAGCCCACCATTTCAGTTCTATTCCTTCCTTATACAATTCTCTTCTAATTTTAGTTCACCTCTTTTGTTTAGTATCTCGTTATAAATAATTACTTTTCCTAAATTAATAAAATTCGGATGGACAAACATCTCCAACGTTGATAACCAGTTTGGCGTTTCCATGTAGTTTTGTTGTTTAATCCTTCACCACACATCAAGTAGAGCTCGTCTTATATGGTGCCTATGGAAGTACTGATGGGCTTTATGTTTGCCATCCCATATGAAGGCATGCCACCCTATTTGCATACCATGACCTTCCAACGCTAATAGTCTTCTATTTTTAAGTCCTATCCAATCTTTTACCCATGATAGTGCAGCCCAATAGTATAGTGTTCTGACCCCCTCCTCTTGTATAACAAGTCACTCCGACACAAAGTCACTTCCAGATGTTTATTGACATACAGGTTCAACCTTGGCAGCAATCCAGCCTGCCAAGGTCAAGATAGCACTCTGGGCAGCAATCCAGCTAAACCCTTTGGCAGCAATCCAGCCTGCCAAAGTACGACACAGATCTGAGAGATTCTCCAACTCCAATGATCAGTTGATTCCTGCAAAGGGCGTGTCCACAAGCAGTCCCTTTATAGTCTGGAGAGGAGTCTAATGATCAGCAGCTGAGAGCCATTACCTCCTGTAATTGCTCAATTGCTCCTTACGCCGGGTAGCACGCCTGTACCAAGCATCTAATAGCTCACTGCTGATGTCTGACTCACTGTCCTGTGACTCCTCCCCACTGCTCCAAGGCATGACATCAGGAGCCCCCTTCCTTTGGCTTTCACCACTGCTCCATGCCTCAGGCGCCTCCTGGTGGCCAACCAGCCTCTCTGCGCCCTGCTCAGAGTCGGAACCCTGTCCAGGGTCCTCCACATCTTCCTGAGCCGACTCAGAGGGACCCTCGCCGTCGGAGTCCGGTGGCAACTCCAACGGCTCCTGCTGGGCCACAACAGTATAGTATCTTTCCCAATTGGGCAGTCAGAATCCTCTTCTCTCCTTGGAATCCTGTAAGAATTTCAGTTTAATTCTGAGCCTCTTCCCTTGCAAATAAATTTAAATACCATTTTGTTTAAATTTCTGAAATATTCTTTCTCCAATCTTATTGGTAGAGTTATAAAAAAAAAGTATTTTGGGTAAGATGTTCATTTTGACTGTTGCTATTCTCCCCATGAAGGAGGGCTGTAAATTTTTCCACCGTTCTAGATCTGCCTTAATTGGGTCAAATAGTTTATTGTAATTATCTGCTTTAAGTGTTATGCATCTCGCCGCTAATTGCATTCCTAAATATCTCACTTTCTTTGCTATTTAAATGTTTATTCTCTCAGGCAATTCATTTTTCTGCCCATTTGTCATAATTTTCACTAATAGCTTAGTTTTTTCTTTATTTACCCTCAAACTGGTTGCTTCCCCATATTCTACCAGTACTTCCATTAGCCTCATGCCAGACCCCAATGGTTTCTCCATAATAAACACCAGGTCGTCTGCAAACGCTTGGAGCTTAAATACTTCCTTTTAAATTTCTAGACCCTTAATTTGCTCATTTTTAAAAAATTATCCTGGTCAAGACCTCCAATGTAAATATAAATAATAGTGGTGATAAAGGTCACCCTTGCCTTGTGCTTGTTTGAATTTTCTAAAATTCTCTTTATTATCCGAGCAACTCCCACTTCTTATACAAACCTTACAGCAGAATACAAAGTCCAATTTCAAATTGGGAAAACCAGATCTTTCCATTTCCTTTGAAATTTGTAGAATGCGATATTTAATCCATAGTTTTTCTCTTGCCATACAAACGTAAATGTATCTTCCAAAATTGTAATCAAGAAAATTCCAATCATATTCTTGAAGGGCTTCTTTGCATTTAAGAAATTTGAAGCAGTTTGTTTTTCATTATATTCAGTCTTCCTATGTTTCGCTCTTTTAGTTATTTTCATTTTACTTTTCTTGTGAAGGTAATAATGGGGAGGAAGATGAAGATTCCAGAGAACTATTCGAAATGATCAGTCGTGGATACAGTATGAAGAACCCTACAATTCTAATGGAAGTAGAAAGCCGTGAGTCAAATAATCGCAATCAGGAAAGTTTGTCTTGTGCCAATTTCCAAATGAAAGCCTCTGTGGCCCAGCAAGGAAAAATAAAAAAGAAATATATTGGAAAATTTATGAAAGTATTCATAAACAAATTAGATATTGATAAACACGATCAAATTCAAATCAAAGGAGATTATATATGTAGAGACAATGGAAAAAACTATAAATGGACCCTGCCTCTTCCTCCTAAAAATGAGTCCTGTACAGCTCAAAAAAGGACCCACGCAAGAGAGAAGACACATGAATCCATGGAGTGTGGAAACAGTTTTATTAAGGACAGTCAACCTATTTACCATGAAAGGATCCATGAAGTGGAGAAAAGATATAAATGCATGGAGTGTGGTAAAGGTTTTCCTGAAAACAGAAAACTTACACGGCATAAAATGATCCACACACAACAGAAGCGCTATAAGTGCATGGAATGTGGAAAGAGCTTCCCTCAGAAAAGTGAACTTATTGTACATATAAAGATCCACACAGGGGAGCCCTATAAATGCATGGAATGTGGAAAGAGCTTCCCTCAGAAAAGTGATCTTATTGTACATATAAAGATCCACACGGGGGAGAAGCCCTATAAATGCATGGAATGTGGAAAGAGCTTCCCTCAGAAAAGTGATCTTATTGTACATATAAAGATCCACACGGGGGAGAAGCCCTATAAATGCATGGAGTGTGGAAAGAGCTTCACTTGTAGTCAAAATCTTAATTCCCATTCCCGGATCCATACAGGAGAGAAGCCCTATAAATGCATACAGTGTGGAAGGAGCTTCTTATATAGTCATTCTCTCACTTCCCATTACTCAATCCATACAGGGGAAAAGCCATATAAGTGCGAAGAGTGTGGAAAGAGCTTTACTCAATGTGGTGCCCTTACTCTTCATAAAAGGATCCACACAGGAGAGAAACCCTATAAATGCATGGAGTGCGGAAAGAGCTTCACTTTTAGTCATCATCTTACTTCCCATTCTCAGATCCATTCAGGAGAGAAGCCCTATAAATGCATGCAGTGTGGAAAGAGCTTCTCTCGTAGTACTTCTCTTACTTCCCATTACTCAATCCATACAGGGGAGAAGCCATATAAGTGCACAGAGTGTGAAAAGAGTTTCTCTCACAATTCTTCCCTTACTCTTCATAAAAGGATCCACACTGGAGAGAAGCCCTATAAATGCATGGAGTGCGGAAGGAGCTTCTTATATAGTCATTCTCTCACTTCCCATTACTCGATCCATACAGGGGAGAAGCCATATAAGTGCGAACAGTGTGGAAAGAGCTTTTCTCAAAGTGGTGCCCTTACTCTTCATAAAAGAATCCACACAGGGGAGAAGCCCTATAAATGCATGGAGTGTGGAAAAAGCTTCACTTGTAGTCGATACCTTACTTCACATTCTCAGCTCCATTCAGGAGTGAAGCCCTATAAATGCATGGAATGTGGAAAGAGCTTCTCTCGTAGTGATTATCTTGCTTCCCATTACTCGGTCCATGCAGGGGAGAAGCCATATAAGTGCAAAGTGTGTGGAAATAGCTTCTCTCACAATTCTTATCTTGCTCTTCATAAACAGATCCACACAGGAGAGAAGCCCTATAAATGCATGGAGTGCGGAAAAAGCTTCACTTTTAGTCACTATCTTACTTCCCATTCTCGGATCCATTCAGGAGAGAAGCCCTATAAATGCATGGAGTGTGGAAAGGGCTTCTCTCATACAAACTCTCTTACTCTTCATAAAAGGATCCACACTGGAGAGAAGCCCTATAAATGTATGGAATGTGGAAAGAGCTTCCGTCAAAATACTTCTCTTACTGTTCATAAGCGAATCCACACAGGAGAGAAGCCTTATAAATGCCCTGAATGTGGAAAGAGCTTCCCTAAAAGCAGTGGACTTCTTCAACATACAAAGATCCACACAGGGGAGAAGCCTTATAAATGCATGGAGTGTGGAAAGAGCTTTATTAAGAACTGTCAACTTATTTATCATACTAGGATCCATACAGGGGAGAAGCCATATAAATGCACGGAGTGTGGAAAATGCTTTACTGACTGTAGTGGTCTTATTGGCCATAAAAAGAGCCACACAGGGCAAAAGTATAAATGCATGGAATGTGGCAAGAGTTATTCTACAAAGATGTATCTTAAGGCCCACGCAAGGATCCACACTGGGGAGAATCCGTATAAATGCATGCTGTGTGGAAAAGGTTTTATTACGAACAGTTCTCTTAATTACCATAAAAGGAACCACACTATCTAGAAGCCATATAAATTGTGAAATCTAGAAAAAGCTTCAAGAGCACCCATGGCTGTATTTCCATATGCAAATACATTTGGAAAATCTTTTAAAATGTTATGTTTTAGTTCTTGAAATATATGCATTTCCTAATCACATTTACTGAATAAGGAAAGAGGTTTTGGTGCTCAAGAGAAATACATCTTCTTTCTTCATATTTATCCCATTCTCAATAGGATCATAATAAAACCTCAATTCCCCAATGTTGTTCTTTCTTGCTGACCACCAGTTTCTACATATATTCGTGTACAACTGAAACCTCCATCCATATGTTACGTTTGGTTCCTTATTTCTCACGGTTTAATCTTTCTAGTTCCAAATATACTCATGAAACTATTTACTTTGCAAAATCATATTGCACAAATTGCTGCTGCTTGGCAAACTACAAATAGTTCTTTTACATTATGAAATCATCCTAGCAGAAGTCTTTGGTTCACAACGGTGTAGGGTTTCCTGCCTAGGCAGGGGGTTGGGCTAAAAGACCTCCAAGGTCCCTTCCAACTCTGCTATTGTATTGTAATTCTTTCTTGGTGCCCGTCACTGTCCACCTAGGACATATTAAATGTAGAGATAGAGGTCATATAAAGGTTACGTAGAGGCCGTGTGCAGCAAACTGCCATGCCTCAGTAACTGTTTACCTCAAATGTCTATGAGCTCACCTAATTAGAACCACCAGGCACCATCAAGATATACGAGACTCTACCCTGGCTGGGATGTTCTTAAAGATTGACAAGAAGAATAAACTAATAACGATGCTGTTGCTATATATTCTTTTTGCTGCTTGTTAAAACTGTACAAAAAGCAATAAACTCTGCAGAGGCAGACAGACATTTTGTATACCTTGCTAAGACTGATTTCTGAATTCATCGTCTGGCGCCCAAACAGGGACATCCTTGTGGGGGAAGCAACAGCCAACATACTTACCTCCATCTGGAATAGACCCCAAGGTGCACCTTCATCCTCTGGGACCCCTCAGTGGTAAGTATGGGTTGCAATCTATCTCAACAACAGCAACAACATGTACGGGAACTTCGATTCCTGTTACAAAAGTCAGGTGTTACAGCGGGACGCTCCGTTTACCGGATTGGACAAAGTAGGGAATACTTTACATCTTGAACCCCGGGCTCCAGTACAGATATTACATCTATGGTTTCAATGCCGTCAAGCAGTGGAAAAATTTGGCTCTGATGCTTTGCCAGAACAACAATTGACCACAAAACCTCCACCTGATTATGATCAAATAAAAATTATTCCCCCCGAAATCATCTTCAATTGGGCCCTCAGCTCCTCATGAAGAGGTTAATAATTCTGCTTCTCCACGGCCATTGTATACCCCCATGAGGCAAATTTTAGAGGAACAATTAGCAATGGGGGGGGGGGAGAATATAGAAGAAATTGCTGATATGTTGTCTGTTTGTCCAGTACACGCGACGGGACAAGTAGATCAGAATGGAGCTCAGATAGTAGAATATCGTCCTCTGTCGTATGCAATTTTAACGGAACTTAGAAAAGGTTTTAGAGATACGGGGTTGGGTAGTACCTATGTGCAGGGAATGCTGGAAGCCACTATGAGAAAACATATTTTGGTACCTGAAGATTGGAAAACTACCTTTCGCATGTTGCTTATTCCAGTGCAATATGTAGTTTGGGACAGCGAATTTAAACACCGATGTGCTTTGCATGCTCTTCACTCAGGGGGGCGGTGTTCCTTCATTCCTGATCAATTGTACTGGTCTGGGCCCTTTGCTCCAGTTGATGCTCAGATTGTTTTACCAGCTGCCACTTTACAGGTTTCTTCTGAATGCATCTACCAAGCATTTGGAAAAGTGCCTGTTTCTGGCAAGCCTCAGCAAACTTTCTCTAATATCAGGCAGAAGGCTACTGAGCCATATCTGATTTTATTAACATATTACAATATGCTTTACGGCAGCAGAACGGTTGCAGGAACTGAGTATGTCTAGTTTAAGAGAAAGAAGGACTAGGGGAGACATGATAGCAGTGTTCTGATATCTTAGGGGTTGCCACAAAGAAGAGGGAGTCAAGCTATTCTCCAAGGCACCTGAGGGTAGAACAAGAAGCAATGGGTGGAAACTGATCAAGGAGAGAAGCAACTTAGAACTGAGGAGAAACTTCCTGACAGTGAGAACAATTAATCAGGGGAACAGAAGTTGCCTCCAGAAGTTGTGAATGTCCCAGCATTGGAAGTCTTTAAGAAGATGTTGGATAGCCATCTGTCTGAAATGGTACAGGGTTTCCTGCCTAGGCAGAGGGTTGGAGTAGAAGACCTCCAAGGTCCCTTCCACACTGAAATCCAAACGTTGGACCTGGTTATTCTGGAGCAGCTCCTGGCCCTTCTGCCCCTGCCGATGAAGAGCTGGGTGCGAGAGTGTGGAGCAGAGACCAGCTCCCAGGTGGTGGCCCTGGCGGAAGGCTTCCTCCTGAGTCAGGCGGAGGAGCAGAAGGAGCAGGTCGAGTTGGAGGTGAGAGACCTTGTAGGACTTGCTGTTTATCATTGGCCCACTGCAATGACTTATTAATGCAAGTGAATTACTGCTATTATTATTTTTAAAATATCTATTCATTTCTAATGTTCCAAATTATTAGAAACAATAAACCTCTGATCTTAAAGTAAGAATTATTGCTTGTGTTGTTGCCTTTGTTTCCTATTGGAATTTTCGTATGACACTACTTCTCTGGTCTTCATTTATTTATTTATTTATTTATTTATTTGATTTGATTTGATTTCTAGACCGCCCCCTCTCCCCGAAGGGACTCGGGGCGGTGTACAGGTACCAAATTAAAACCATACAAACAGTAATAAATATAATTAAAATCGGATTAGACTTTAGAACCCTGTACAAATTTATAAAAATTAAAAACTTAGCCTTAAGACCAGCCCATGAAATTTAAAAATGCAGACTGGGGTGGGAGAGCTGGAATTAGGTCAGGCCGGCTAGCTTAAACAGGTGGGTTTTGAGCTTCTGGCAGAAGGAGCGGAGGTCCGTGGTTGTTCTAATATCAGGGGGAAGGTCATTCCGGAGGGTCGGGCCCATCACAGAGAAGGCCCTTCCCCTGGGCGTCGCCCGCTGGCACAGCCTAGTGGACGGCACTCGGAGGATCGGCCGAAGGGATGTGTGTTCATGATATGTGGAGGAGATGTTTCACTAATTGTTGCAGGACATTATTCCGTTATCCATTCTAGAACAGACTGGAGACAACTGTTCCTTTCTTACATTCTAGGCTCATTGATAGATTTTGGATCTAAGTTGTTTTTAGATAGCAAGAATCCACTTCATTTTGTGTGATGTATTTTTCTTTTCTCCTCCCTCCTATTTCAAGCCTTTCCCTCTGCAGACCAGAGAACCTATGAGAAAGAGGATTCCATCCAATCCCCCTCGGGAGCTGTGTTCCACGAGGATGTTTCATGAATCCTCAAGTCAGGACATGTCAAATGGTAATCAAAAGTCCATCCATTCCCGAGAGAGATTCCAGCTGTCTTACCTTCTCTGTCTCTTCCCTTCTGTAGAATTCCTCCTGCTATTTTATTAATTACCCATTTAAACTTTCTGTCTCCCTGGCAGGGAAGGACAGAACAAATTTGACTCCTTTTTATGGTGGTGATGAAAGATTGAGTGAAGCTCCAAAAGTAAGAGTGGGATAATAAAAAAATAAAATTTACACAATGTGAGTATTGGTAATTCTTTGACATGGAATTGTACAAGGTGACTCAATAATAATTGAAATAATTTCATGGTTCCCTTACAGTTTCTAAAACACCTTGTTTATAACTAGCGGTAAAAAAAAATAATGGCACCAGGTTAAAAGATAAAGCAGACTGTTAAAATCCAAAGAGGGTGGCCGGATCAAGGCCCTTCAGCCTTTAAAGCAATTTCTTACACTCCGATTTGTGCCTGGAATTTTGGGCCAAACAATCCCGCTTTGGAACGGATGATAAGTTATATTTCTAAGCAGGTTTCTCTTCTTCAGCTTTTGAGCTGGAGTACAAGGAGTGGATTCATTGTAATCTGAGGAGCAGCAGAAAGAGATATAGTGTGTCTTTGTCCATTGATGACACCCATGTAAATCCCTGAGTGCCGCTCAAACACATTAAGGAAGGTTTTGAGTATGGATTATTTGTTCGGGGACACCACAAGCCTTTTACGTAAATGGTAAAAAGAACACACACACACACATTTTTGGGTGGATTGGAGTGAGTGATGGGTGGGATTTCCAAGGCCCAAACCAGTTGATTCTCTCCAGATGCTGAAAGTCTTGCTGATGGAACTGGCCGAACCAGTTCGAACCAGTAGGAACCCACCTCTGGATCGGGACAGACAGACCGATCAGAGGTGGGTTAATTTAATTTAATTTATTAAATTTATAGACCGCCCCCTCTCCCCAAAGGGACTCGGGGCGGTGTACAGACCACAATAAAACAATATGCAAACTTAGATAATTATAAATACCCATTAAAACAAATAATATGATAGGCTGTACAGTTATAGTTAAAAATTAAAACAACCTAAAAAATCTATCCCTAAACATTTTAAATTTAAAATATAGGCTAGAGGGACACAAAAGCTACAGTTAGGCCAGGCCAGCTAAGTTAAACAGGTGGGTCTTAAGTTTTTTACGGAAGGAGTGGAGATCGGTCGTTATTCTAATGTCGGGGGGGGGGAGGTCATTCCAGAGGGTCGGGCCCATCACAGAGAATGCCCTACTCCTGGGCGTCGCCCGCTGGCACTGCCTAGTGGACGGCACCCGGAGGAGTCCCTCCCTGTGAGAGCGAATCGGCCGCAGGGGTGTATGGGGCAGGATGCGATCCCGCAGGTAGCTAGGTTATGACGGTTCGAACTGGTTCGACCAAGTAGGTAGTAACTCGGTCTGCCACGCCCCCAAACTAATTCTCTCCGCGGTGCCATTTCGTTTTTTGAAGTACCGCGCATGCGTGCGAAGCGCTCGCACGGCGGGTCCCTGAGCAAACCAGCAATAGCAGCAGCCGGAACCCACCCCTAATAATAATAATAATAATAATAATAAATTTGGATTTATTAGCCGCTCCCTTTCCAAGTAGGACTCGGGGCGGCGTACAATGGAGCATAAACATAAAAAATATATAACAACACAAAAACGTACATACATACACAACACTCATACATACACGGAGGAGGAAACAAATTACATCATTAGACAGTTAAAAATCAGCTTTAAAATACCCCAATTGTAAAAACCCAATATGCAGTTAAAACTAATATTAAGGACAATTTAAAAAACAGTTAGGAGGAATGAGAAAATTACGATTGCGATTGAGCCAGGCCAGATAATTGAAAGAGGTGGGTCTTCAGCTGTACACGGAAGGAGCGGAGATCGGAAGTAATCCTGATGTCACGGGGGAGGTCATTCCACAGGGCTGGGCCCATCACAGAGAAGGCTCTGCTCCTGGGTGTCGCCCCCCGGCACTGTTTGGCGGACGGCACCCGGAGAAGTCCCTCTCTGTGTGAGCGAATTGGTCGTAGGGATGTGTGGGGCAGGATGCGATCCTGCATATAACTAGGCCCTGTGCCATGAAGCGCTTTAAAGATCATAGTCAAAACCTTGAAACGCACTCGGTAGACCACAGGAAGCCAGTGCAGCTCGCGCAGGAGAGGTGTTACAGGGGAGTATCTAGTCCTCCCCATAATCACCCGCGCGGCCGCGTTCTGGACCAACTGTAGTCTCCGAGTGCATCTCAAGGGAAGCCCCATGTAGAGAGCATTGCAGTAATCCAGGCGAGACGTCACTAGCGCATGGGTGACTGTGCGTAGGGCATCCCGGTCCAATAAGGGGCGCAATTGGCGCATCAGGCGGACCTGATGGAACGCCCCCCTTGCCACGGCTGTTACATGGTTATCCATGGACAGCCGGGCATCCAGGAGGACGCCCAAATTGCGCACCTGTTCCATGGGGGCTAGTTGGATGCCCCCGATGGCCAGAGATGGAAGCACCTGGTTGAACCGGGAGGCCGGAAGCCACAGCCACTCCGTCTTGGAAGGGTTGAGTTTTAGTCGGTTGCCATCCATCCAGACCCGTACGGCCTCCAGACACCGGGACATCATTTCGACGGCCTCATTGGGGTGGTTCGGAGTGGAAATGTATAGCTGAGTATCATCAGCATACAGATGATATCCCACCCCAAAACCACGGATGATCTCGCCCAGCGGTTTCATATATGTGTTGAACAGGAGAGGCGAGAGCACCGATCCCTGTGGCACTCCACATGTGAGTGGCCTCCGGGTCGAACTCTGCTCCCCTGTCAACACACGTTGCGTCCGATCAGAGAGGTAGGAGCCAAACCACCGTAAAACGGTGCCCCTGACTCCCAGCCCCTCTAGCCGGTGCAACAGGATACCATGGTCGATGGTATCGAACGCCGCCGAGAGATCTAATAGGACCAGGATAGAGGAACAACCCCTATCTCTGGCCCTCCAGAGATCATCAACCAATGCGACCAAGGCCGTCTCCGTGCTGTGCCCGGGTCGGAAGCCGGACTGGCGCGGGTCTAGATAATCATTTTCCTCCAGGTGACGTGAAACCAACCCAGATGAAACATGGGATTTCTTTCACTGAGTTGCCTGAAATGTATGTTTGGAATCACTTAAATAATAAGGATAGATCTTGGAAATCCTCCTGATTTTTGTTCTGTTTTCATCTCGTTCAGGAAGGTCTGGTGTCCTTTAAGGAGGTGGCTGTGTATTTCTCCGAAGAGGAGTGGTGTCAGCTGGATGCTGACCAAAAAGCACTATATCGGGAAGTCATGGTGGAAAATCATAGGATCGTAGCCTCTTTGGGTAAGAATATGCAAGGAATTTTATACTAAAAACTACAAATTTGGAAAAAGAAAGATGACGAAGGGGATTAATGAATTAGAAAAAAAGTGGTGAAATTGAAATAAAGAAAGTTGGAGTCCTAGTGGAAAGTTTGGAGTCCTAGTGGACAACCATTTAAATATGAGCCAGCAGTGTGCAGCAACAAAGATGATTAGGGGACTGGAGACTAAAACATATGAAGAACGGTTGCAGGAACTGGGTATGTTTAGCTTAAGAGAAAGAAGGACTAGGGGAAACATGATAGCAGTGTTCCAATATCTCAGGGGTTGCCACAAAGAAGAGGGAGTCAAACTATTCTCCAAGGCACCCAAGGGCAGAACAAGAAGCAATGGGTGGAAACTGATCAAGGAGAGAAGCAACTTAGAACTGAGGAGAAATTTCTTGACAGTTGGAACAATTAATCAGTGGAACAGCTTGCCTCCAGAAGTTGTGAATGTCCCAACACTGGAAGTCTTTAAGAAGATGTTGGATAGCAATTTGTCTGAAACGGTACAGGGTTTCCTGCCTAGGCAGGGGGGGTTGGACTAGAAGACCTCCAAGGTCCCTTCCAACTCTACTATTGTATTAAAGACAAAGTAATAAAATTATAATTTGTCCCCTCTTTCTAAGGTTACATCATTGTTTTCCTTCGCGATTGAGTTTGACACCCCTGACCTACATTTGTTGATAATATACAATAATAATACAATTTGAGTACATTCAGAAAGTATTCAGATCTCCTTCACTTTTCACTTTTGTTTTGCTGTAGCATGATTATACAATTTTGTCTCATTAACATACACTCGATACCCCGTAATGACAAAGTGAAAACAGGATTTTAGAAATGTCTGTAAATGTGTTAAAAAAAAACTTAAATATCACATTGGCATAAGTATTCAGACCCTTCATTCAGTATTTTGTTGAAGCACCTTTGGCAGCAACTGCAGCCTTGAGTCTTTTTGGGTTATGACGCAACATTCACCTGGATTGGGGGATTTTCTGCTATACTTAATTGCAAATCCTCTCAATCTCAGTCAGGGTTAGATGACGACCGTCGCTGGGTAGCCATTTCCGGATCCTTCCAGAGATGATCATTAGGGTTCAAGTGAGGATTGTGGGTGGGCCACTCTAGGACAGGCACAGAATTGTCCTTAAACCGCTCCTGAATTTTCTTGGCTTTTTGCTTAGGATTGTAGTTGTGTTGGAAAGTGAATTTTCAGCCTAGTCTGAGATACTGAGAGCTGTGGAACGGGTTTTCATTGAGGATATTCTTGTACTCTATTCAGCTTTCTCTCAATCCTGACCAGTCTCTCAGTCTCTGCTGCTGAAAAACACGCCCACGCCATGGCCCGGCCGACATCATGTTTCCTTATTGGGATGGCATTGGGGAGGTGATGAGCAGTGCTTGTTTCCTCCAGACCTAATATTTAGAATCAAGGCCAAACAATTCAATCTTGGTTTCATCAGTCCAGAGAATCTTTTTCCTCAGAGACTGAGAGACCTTCCAAGTGCTTTTTTGCAAACTCCAAGCGGACTTTCATGTGTTTTACACTGAGGAGAGGCTTCCATCTAGCCAACTCTGCCATGAAGCCTAGATCAGTGGAAGGCTGTAGTGATGGTTGTCCTTTTGGAACTCTGTCCCATATCCATACGGTCAGAGGGACCATCAAGTTCTTGGTCACCTCTCTTCTCCCCTGTGTCAGCGTTCTAAATACCATGTATGAAATCAATCAGAGACCAAGGCAGAATCATCCTTAAAGTTCCAATTTAATCATACAGCACGTCTATGGAATTCCAACTCTGATCTTCTTCCTGGAATTCCACCCAGTTGAAAGTTCATGATCTTATCCCCGCACCCACAAATCCATCACATGTTCCAATCATCAACTTCCACGCTGGCATCTACACCCCTCCGGTTAGGTGTCGAGGTGTGGAGACAAAAGATGAGCTTGAGCTTCTAGAAAGAATGACAACAAAACATTCCACTATCCTACTCCTTTCTATTCCCCCCTCCCAACTACTACACTAATGAAACAGCATAGGAAAATAATAGAAAGTGTGGCAGGCCAAAGATCCTAAAAGAAACATAACTACAGGCCTGACACCCTGATTTGCTCAATTTGACCGGGCGACCAGCTCTTGGAAGATCCCTGGTTGTGCAAATGTTTCCATTTCAGAATTATAGAGGCCACTGTGCTCTTGGTGCGGTGCAGCAGAAATTTTATTGTAGCCTTCTCCTGATCTGTGTCTTGCAATAATCCTGTCTCTCAGCTCTGCAGGCAGTTCCTTTCACCTAATGGTTTTTCCTCTGCTACAATATTCATTCTCAGCTGTGAAGCATTCTATCAAGAGGTGTGTGTCTTTCCAAATCATCTCCAATCAATTTAATTTACCACAGGTGGACTCCAATTAAGTAAGTTATAGAAACATGTAAGCAACTGTCTAGAGAAATGGGAGGCACCTGAGCTAAATTTCATATGTCGTTGCAAAGGGTCAGATGCGCACAAGTTGTTTCCTCATACCCCAAAAGACTTGAGGCTGTAACTGATGCCAAAATTGCTTTAACAAAGTATTAAATGAAGGGTTAGATTTATCTTAAATTTATCATACCACCAATATCCATGACATCCAGCCCTCTGTAATTCCCTTCTAGTTCTAAACCTTTCTTATTTCTGAACAACTCCTATTACTTATCTAAATTGCACAGCAGGCTACAAAGTCCAATTTCAAATCCGACAAACCAAATCCTCCCCTTTCCTTTGAATCTTGGAGAATTTGATATTTAATCTGTGGTTTTTCCCTTGCCAAAAAAACCTAAATTCATCTTCCAAAATTTTCATTTTTCTTTTTCTGTGAAGGAAATAATTGGGAGGAAGATGAAGATTCCGGAGTACTATACCAAATGATTAGTCATGGATACACTATGAAGAACCCTACAATTCTAGTGGAAGTAGAAAGCCATGAAACGAAATGGCACCGCGGAGAGAATTCTACATGGAGGGAAGTATGCAGTGGAGTACCCCAAGGCTCTGTTTTAGGCCCAGTACTCTTCAACATCTTCATCAATGATTTGGATGAGGGAATAAATGGGGAACTCATCAAATTTGCAGATGATACCAAGCTGGCAGGAATAGCCAACACTCCAGAAGATAGGCTTAAGATACAGAAGGATCTTGACAAACTTGAACATTGGGCACTATCTAATAAAATGAAATTCAATGGTGAAAAGAGTAAGGTTCTACATTTAGGCAACAAAAACGGAATGCACAGGTACAGTATAGGTGATACCATACTCAGTAGTAGTAACTGTGAAAGGGATCTTGGAGTCCTAGTGGACAACCATTTAAATATGAGCCAGCAGTGTGCAGCAGCTGCCAAAAAAGCCAACACAGTTCTAGGCTGCATCAACAGAGGGATAGAATCAAGATCACGTGAAGTGTTAATACTACTTTATAATGCCTTGGTAAGGCCACACTTGGAATACTGCATTCAGTTCTGGTCGCCACGATGTAAAAAAGATGTGGAGACTCTAGAAAGAGTGCAGAGAAGAGCAACAAAGATGATTAGGGGACTGGAGACTAAAACATATGAAGAACGGTTGCAGGAACTGGGTATGTTTAGCTTAAGAGAAAGAAGGACTAGGGGAGACATGATAGCATTATTCCAATATCTCAGAGGTTGCCACAAAGAAGAGGGAGTCAAACTATTCTCCAAAGCACCTGAGGGTAGAACAAGAAGCAATGGGTGGAAACTAATCAAGGAGAGAAGCAATTTAGAACTGAGGAGGAATTTCCTGACAGTGAGAACAGTTAATCAGTGGAACAGCTTGCCTCCAGAAGTTGTGAATGCCCCAACACTGGAAGTCTTCAAGAAGATGTTGGATAGCTATTTGTCTGAAACGGTATAGGGTTTCCTGCCTGGGCAGGGGGTTGGACTAGAAGACCTCCAAGGTCCCTTCCAACTCTACTATTGTATTGTATTGTATTGATAGAAACCAGTCAAATAATTGCAATCAGGGAAGTTCATCTTCTGTCCATGCATCAATGAAAGCCTCTGTGGCCGAGGAAGGAAAAATAAAGAAGAAATATATTGGAAAATGTATGAAAGTATTCATAAACAAATTAGATGTAGATAAACACTATCAAACCCAAATCAAAGGAAATGATATATGTAGAGACAATGTAAAAAACTATAAATGGACCTTGACTCATAAAAATGGATGCCATATATCTCCCAAAAAAAACCATGCAGGAGAGGAGCCACATAAATGCATGGAATGTGGAAAGAGTTTCAGTTCTAGTGCTGCTCTTACTTCACGTTACCAGATCCATACAGGGAAGAAGCCATATAAATGCACAGAATGTAGAAAGACCTTTACTCAGAGCAGCAATCTTGCTTCCCATAAAAAGATCCACACAGGCGAGAAGCCTCATAAATATATCCAGTGTGGGAAAAGCTTTACTAAGAATTGCCAACTTACACGTCATAAGAGGATCCACACAGGAGAGAAGCCATATAAATGCACGCAGTGTGGAATGAGCTTCACCTTTAGTATTTCTCTTACTTTGCATTTCTGGAACCATACAGGGAAGAAGCCATATAAATGCATGCAGTGTGGCAAGAGCTTCACTTCTAGTACTTCTCTTACTTCCCATAAAAGGATCCATATGGGGGAGAAGCCCTATAAATGCATGCAGTGTGGAAAGACCTTTAGTCAGAGCAAGAATCTTACTTCTCATAAGAAAATTCACATAGGAGATAAGCCTTGTAAATGCATGGAATGTGGAAAGACCTTTTTTAAGACCCGTGGTCTGCTTTCCCATAAAAGGATCCACACAGGGGAGAAGATGTGTAAGTGCAAGGACTGTGGAAATATCTTTACAGCCAAGTGTCAACTTACAAGTCGTAAGAAGATCCACATAGAACAGAAGTCCTATGAATGTATGGAATGTGGACAAATCTTCAATGAACGGAGTACTCTTAGTACCCATAAAATGATACACACAGGGGAAAGGCCTTTTAAATGCAAGGAGTGTGGAAATAGCTTTACGAAGAGTAGTCAACTTACTTCACATAAAAGGATCCACACAAGAGAGAAGCCCTACAAGTGCATTGAGTGTGGAAAGATCTTTCCTACGGCTAGTGACCTTACTTTCCATAAAAGCATTCACACAAGAGAGAAGCCCTACAAATGCATGGAGTGTGGAAAGAGCCTCAGCTCACTCAAAAGTCTTTATTTACATGAAATTATCCACACAGGGAAAAGGCCTTATAAATGCATGGAGTGTGGAAAGACTTTTATTCAGAGAAGTCAACTTAATTTACATATAAGGATCCACACAGGAGAGAAGCCCTATAAATGCATGGAATGTGGAAAGAGCTTTTTATATAATAATGCTCTTACTTCCCATTACTTGATCCATACAGGGGAGAAGCCATACAAGTGCACAGAGTGTGGAAAGAGCTTCCGTCAAAGTTCTTCTCTTACTGTTCATAAACGAATCCACACAGGAGAGAAGCCCTATAAATGCATGGAATGTGGAAAGAGTTACCCTAACAACAGTGACCTTATTTTCCATAAAAAGATCCACACAGGGGAGAGGCCGCATAAATGCATGGAGTGTGGAAAGAGCTTTATGAAGAACTGTCAACTTATTTACCATAGTAGGATCCATACAGGGGAGAAGCCGTATAAATGCATGGAGTGTGGAAAATCCTTTACTGGCTGTAGTAATCTTATTACCCATAAAAAGACCCACACAGGGGAGAAGCATAAATGTATGGAATGTGGAAAGAGTTTTTCTACAAAGCCGTATCTTAGAATCCATAAGAGAATCCACACAGGGGATAAGCCTTATAAATGTATCATGTGTGGAAAAGGTTTTATTACGAGCAGTAATCTTAACTCCCATAAATGGACCCACACAGTGTAGAAGCCCTATAAGTCTTTGAAATAAGGAAAAAAAACTTCAAGAGTGTCACAGTGTTAATTGTTTGCTAGCCGAGCTGAAGATTTACTGCGCAGGTCATAGGCCTTATGAGCAATGATTTACTGCGCATGCTTCTTAGCACGTTTCTTAATACATCACACATTCCAGAGACTTTTGATCTTCTGTTCGTCTGCCAAGAATGTGGACGACAATTGCTCTTGCCAAAATGTAACAATTAGATAGATTTGTTTATTTTTATTTTCATATTAAAGTTTTGTTTTTAATTAGAACTTGTTATCGGGTCTTATTTTCGCTTTTTCTGAAGATATGCTTTTTAGGAAAGCCGACGGTCTACACCTCATTAGCTCAGGGTGAAATTTCCCCTGACAAAGAGGATGAATGGCCAAATGTTCCATATACAAATACATTTGGGTGGGAATCTGTTTACCTGCATTGATAAAAGGATGGAGGAGCTTCCTACGAATGGCGATCGTCCTCTGAGCTCCAGGAACACCATGGAGCTCCCGACCGGGTAGGGACTGCTGCCGGCCCCCATACCATCGAAGGGGGTCGAGAGTTGGACAGCCCGACCACCCAGGCATGTTTCAGGCTGATATTAGCCCGACAGGGTGGTCGGTGAAGAGCGGAGAGGAAAGAGGCTCGGAGGGCTGTAAACAGCAAGGAGAGAGCAATGGCGATGGCGTGGTGCGATTGCGCAGATGGCGCTGGTGCTGGCGCCGAAAACACCGAAAGGAGAAGCTGAAAAGCCAGAAATGCCAGAAGAGGAGTAAGGAAGAGGGGGTGAGAGGCTCTGGAGGCCCCCAGAGACCCAGAGACATCAAAGGGCTTAAGGGGGAGCAACGGGATGCAACAGGACATTGGAATAATCAGCTGATAGGTGAGAAGGGCTGGGAAGCAGCCAGAGGCAGAGGCAGTCGGAGGATCAAAGGGAGATGCCTGCGGCGGCAGACGAAGGGAGGGAGCCGCAGCCAGGGACTCCTGGGTTATTTTATCTTTCCTGGCTGCTCCCATACCCCTCCAGGCCCCCCCATCCATCGGGGGGGGGGGGGCTGTATCCACCTGGAAACAGCTAAGCTGAACTTTCATCTACCCTCCACTATTTTTGCTACCTTTGCCTTCCCCCTACCACCTGGGATATTTAATCATTTCTCGCCCTCCCCCCTCCTGCCTCCAAGTACCAAGTACCACCTGGTCACTGGAATATCCCCTACCCTCCATTGAGACTCTTCTATTTATTAACTTTCTACCCTCCATTCCACCGAGACTCTATTAATTACTAACTTTGCATTATCTGCACCCCTACCCTACTGGGACTATTACAACGTTTTAATTTATTCGAGGTCTGATCTGCTCCGCCTGCGGGAGGCCCCTCTTTCGCAGGTATGGCCCTTGGCTCTCTCAGGGGCCAGCCTTGATGACGGGTTTGTGAACCCCGAGAGGTGGAAGAAGAGGAAGCTGAGGGGTTTTTTAGCTAAATGTTTTATATTGTTTTTAGGGGGTTCTGGGAAGGGAGGGGGGGATAACCAGGCCAGGAGGGAAGCCAGTGCCAGACGAACAGGTGAGTCCAGGAGGGAAGTGAGCGGAGTGGGGGGGGAGAGGGAACAAGTAATTCCAATAGAGGGTTGTTTGATTACAACGGTCGCGGGGAGGGGGGGATGCGAGGACAAAAGAAGATTACAAGGTCGGTTGGGAGACCGTGGCTGTTGGCTACGCCCGGTCGTTTGTACCAACCCCCGCAATCTAGGTGGCCAGGAACTACAGAGCCCGGGCCTACGGCTGATGCTTTGCAATGCAAGGTCCGTAACCAACAAGGCCCCCCTCATTAATGAGCTGATCTCTGAGGGGGAGCTGGACCTTGCAGGGATAACGGAGACCTGGTTGGGCCACGAGGGTGGTTTACCCCTCGTGGAAATGTGCCCACCAGGTTTCCGCGCATTCCATCAGCCTCGGGCCCTGGGTAAGGGTGGTGGGGTGGCGGTAGTTATACGGGAAGGTCTAGAGCCGAGGGAGTTCACTGTTCCTCAGATATCCGGGTGTGAGTCCCTTGGTGTGAAATGGGGCCCAGGGAGGCAGTTGGGTTTGCTGATTGTATACTTGGCTCCTCGCTATACATCAGCGGCCCTGCCCGAGCTCCTCGAGCTGATCTCGGAGACGGCGGTTGAGATCCCCAGGCTTGTGGTTATGGGGGATTTCAACCTGCCGTCGACGGGAGCAGCGTCTGAGGTGGCTCGGGAGTTCATGGCTTCCATGACAGCCATGGGCCTGACTCAGTTAATTCAGGGCCCCACACACGAAGGTGGCCACACATTGGACCTTGTTTTTGTATCTGAGCAGTGGACGAGTGATCTGGGTATAGGGGACTTTGTTGTTACACCCCTGTCATGGTCGGATCACTCATGTCTCCGGCTGGACTTCCCTGGCGCTACCCCCCCACCGCGAGGAGGCGGGACCAGATGGTCCAAGCTGGTACCGCCCCAAGCACCTGATGGAGCCGGATAGGTTCCAGACGGAGCTTGGGCCATTACCTGTAGCCCTGACCCGCGCTCGGTCGGAGGACCTAGCGGCCGCCTGGAATAGGGCGGCGGCTGGGGCCTTGGACCGGGTTGCGCCTTTGCGACCTCTCCTGCGGCAGCGACCCACCCGGGCTCCTTGGTATACCGAGGAGCTGAGGGTGATGAAGCGCCATAGGAGACGTCTAGAGAGCAGGTGGAGGTCCTCACGCTCCGAATCTGATCGAACACAGGTAAGAGCCTATTTACGGACCTACCTTGTGGCATTAAGGGCGGCCAAACGTAGATATTGCGCTGCTCTTATTGCGTCCGCGGATAACCGCCCTGCCGCCCTGTTTAGGGTGACCCGCTCCCTCTTGTCACAGAGGACGCAGGGGGCACCCTTGCAGGGCAGAGCAGAGGAGTTTGGGGAATATCTGCAGGATAAAGTCGCTCAGATCCGGAGCGGATGGGCCCCCCTCAGTGGACCAGACGGGCCGCCAACAGCGAGTCTTGTGAGACCATCCTGGGAGGAGTTTGATTCTGTTGCCCCCGAGGATTTGGATAGGTTGCGTGGACGGCTACGACCCACCACATGTTTAATGGACCCGTGTCCCTCCTGGTTGGTACTGGCATCTTGGGAGGTGACCCGAGGCTGGCTTCTGGGCCTGGTGAATGCCTCATTGGGTGAGGGATCCTTACCAGCCGCCTTGAAGGAGGCGGTGGTGAGACCCTTACTTAAGAGGCCTGCACTCGACCCAATGGAGCTAGCTAACTATCGTCCAGTCTCCAACCTTCCGTTTTTAGCGAAGGTTGTCGAGAATGTGGTGGCGCAGCAGTTTCCACAACACCTTGACGAATCCGAGTATCTAGACTCACGCCAGTCCGGCTTCCGACCCGGGCACAGCACAGAGACAGCCTTGGTCGCGTTGGTCGATGATCTCTGGAGGGCCAGAGATAGAGGTTGTTCCTCTATCCTGGTCCTATTAGACCTCTCGGCGGCTTTTGATACCATCGACCATGGTATCCTATTGCGCCGGTTGGAGGGGATAGGAGTCGGAGGTACCGTTCTGCGGTGGTTCGGCTCCTACCTCTCCGACCGGAAGCAATGTGTGTTGACAGGGGGACAGAGGTCGACCCCGAGGCCACTCACTTGTGGAGTGCCACAGGGGTCGGTCCTCTCGCCTCTCCTGTTCAACACATAAGTGAAGCCGCTGGGTGAGATCATCCGTGGTTTTGGGGTTGAGTGTCACTTCTACGCTGATGATACCCAGCTGTATATTTCAACCCCAAACCACCCCAACGAGGCTGTCGAAGTGATGTCCCGGTGTTTGGAAGCCGTCGGGGTCTGGATGGGGGACAACAGACTTAAACTCAACCCCTCCAAGACTGAGTGGCTGTGGCTACCGGCACCTCGGTTCAGCCAGCTGATTCCATCGCTGGCCATAGGGGGCGAACAATTGCCCCCTGTGGAACGGGCGCGCAATTTGGGCGTCCTCCTTGATGCCCGGCTGTCAATGGATGACCATGTGGCAGCCGTGGCGAGGGGGGCGTTCCACCAGGTTCGCCTGGTGCGCCAATTGCGCCCCCTACTGGACCGGGATGCCCTACGCACGGTCACTCACGCGTTGGTGACGTCCCGCCTGGATTACTGCAACGCTCTCTACATGGGGCTGCCCGGAGACTGCAGTTAGTTCAGAACGCAGCCGCGCGGGCTGTGATGGGGAGTACAAGGTACTCCCACGTAACACCTCTCCTGCGCGAGCTGCACTGGCTACCTGTGGTTTTTCGGGTGCGTTTCAAGGTGCTGATTACCATCTTTAAAGCGCTCCATGGCACGGGACCTAGTTACTTGCGGGATCGCATCCTCCCACATACATCCCTGCGGCCAATTCGCTCACACAGAGAGGGACTTCTCCTGGTGCCGTCCACTAGGCAATGCCAACGGGCGACACCAAGGAGTAGGGCCTTCTCTGTGATGGGCCCAACCCTCTGGAATGACCTCCCCCCCGACATTAGAACCACTACTGACCTCCGCTCCTTCCGGCAAAAATTGAAGACTCACCTGTTCCGATTAGCAGGCCTGGCATAATTACAACTGTCCCCCCTGGCAAATGTATTAACTGGTTATTTTAGGGGTATTGTTTTTAACTTATTGTGTGTGTTTTAGGGGTTCAAAATCCTATATTTATATATATTGCTTTGTACAGTTCTTTTAATTCCATTTTTAACCTCCTCCATTCCAACTGTACATATTCAATTTTTATTGTATTTTGATATATTTTGCATGGACTGTACACCGCCCCGAGTCCCTTTTGGGAGAGGGGGCGGTCTAGAAGCATGAATAATAAATAATAAATAAATAAATAAATTGAAACGTATTTACTGAATTAGGAAAGGGGTTTCTTTCAGTCTGATCTTCATAACTGTTAGTCCCAGAGACATGGGACTAACAGTTACTAATGGAAATCAAAGGCTAGCCATTTGGTGGTTTAATTATGAACAGTAGCTACTGTCATTTGAAGGTCAGCAATGCCATTTCACATAAATAAGAACATTTTGATGTTTGTCCCATTTTCGATTGGATCATAAAGAAAGCTCAAATCCCCAATAAATGTTTATTTTTTTGAGAGCAAGCATAGGGTTTATCTAGTAAAATATAATTCGAGGCGTTATACAGGAAAGCTATAAATCAGGAAAGACTTGTAGGAGTTAAAGCTAAATATGAATTGCCAAAGTAGAAGTGACGCGGGATACCTTATGAATAGATCAGTTTAAGTAGCAACTGTTTTGCAGTTAAGCTTTGTATAGCTGTCATTAGAAGTTATATAACAAATTGCAAGATGTTGAAACATGAAACTTGTTTTTCATTATATTCAAGCTTCCTGCAGTTTGCACTTTTCCCCTGAAGTTATTTTCATTGTTCATTTCCTGTGAAGGTAATAATGGGGAGAAAAATGAAGATTCCGAGGAACTATTCCAAATGATCAGTCGTGAATACAGTACAGAAAGCCATGAGAGAAACCAGCCAAATAATTGGAGTCAGGAAAGTTCATCTTCTGTTCATGCACCAACGGAAGCCTCTGTGGCCCAACAAGGAAAAACAAAGAATGAATATATTGGAAGATGTATAAAACTATTCAAGGACAAATTAGATGTAAATGAACACTCAAATCCAAACCAAAGTAGATTATATATGTAGAAACAATGGAAGAAATTACAAATGGACTTTGCCACTTCTCCATACATGGGTCCCATACATCTTTTAAAAGGACCCATGGAGGGGAGAAGGTATACAAATGCTTGGAGTGTGGGAAAAGCTTTACTAAGAACAGTCAACTTATAAATCATAAGAGGATCCACACGGGAGAAAAGCCCTATGAATGCATGGAATGTGGAAAGAGCGTCAATGAACAGAAAACTCTTACTAACTATAAAAGGATCCACACAGAGCAAAGACCTTATAATAATAATAATAATAATAATAATAATAATAATAAATTTAAATTTATTAGCCGCTCCCTTTCCAGGCAGGACTCGGGGCGGCGTACAATGGGCATATAGAACATAGAAACATGTGTACAAACACATAAACATACAAAAATACAAAGACACACATGCAAGTGGAAAGAGCTTCATTTATATTAGTTCTCTTACTTCCCTTTACTGGTTCCATACACAAAATAAATCCCCTTCTTTCAAGTAGCACAAGCAGCGTCTTTTCTTTTTGCTTCATGAAATCTGGAGCAGATTTCTAACATCAGGAAGGACTTGCCAAAATTATACCCAAGTATGTATTGCCTAAATTGGTTTTATGCTAAGGACTTTATCTTATGTATAGTGTAGCTAAATAATCAAACATTTTTTGCATTTAACCTTTCTATGTACATTTTTTGAACTGAAGGGGGAACTTTTTCCATTTTGCGCTATTTGATCAATGCCTCTGTAATGCTACACATATTGGGAAAAAGTCAATATTAATCACTCCCTCTACACAGGGATGTGACATTCGCTAGAAATCCTGAAGATGGAAGGCTGAAGACTTCATAAAATTTTCAAAAGTAGCTGGGTTGAGAAAGTTTGTGATGAGGGGAGGGTATATGACAGCTTACTTTCCTACCCTCGGCATGAGTACCTACATTGATAAATTAATAATCGATAGATGACAGATAAGATAAAGTAGCTGGAGCAGTGGAGTAATATTTCTTGCGGTTTCAACCATAATTAAAAAATATATGGTTCCGTCTCCTATTATCACCGGTCACATTGTCTAATTAGGCATTCTGGTGTTTCTCTAGTTAAACTCCCCTCAGTCTCTGGCCAGCACCTGTTGAGATTACCTTGGTTCCAGAGGTGGGTTGCCAATTTTCCTACCACCGGTTTGGGTGCACTTGCGCGCGCCGACTATGCACAAGTGCAGAAGCGTCTGGGTGGGTGGGCGGAACCAGCAGCAGCCCACCTCTGCTTGGTTCCCATGGGATGATGTGCTGTTACTGAGTGACCTGACATTCCAAAACACTCCCCCTTGCCATGATGTGTGGCAGCTGAAAAATGGAATGATGGCTGCGGCAGGCCTGGTCCATTTCGAAGTCGACAGTTGTGTTCAGAGATAATGTGTAAGAAGTAATCATACACATTATGGCAAGGGGGAGAGGTTTGGAATGTCAGGCCACTGACATTTTTTGGATATATATTTAATTTCTTTTTAACTTTTGGGATGTGTGTTTTTTAATGTTGTACGCTGCCCTGAGTCCTTTGGGAGAAGGGCGGCATATAAATCCAATAAAAACAAAAAACACAAAACAAACACCCCATCCTAGAGATTGAAATATTTTGGGGAATATTAAAAGGCAGAATATATTTCCCCAGAGGAGAAATGGAGAGACACGTTCTTAAAGGCAGAAAGCAGCCCCAGTCCCTTTCTCAATAGCCTCCAGCACATGCCTGAAGTCTTTAGAGATGGATATTTTGTGGCCATTAAGAAAGACTGGGCCTTCACAAACACAACAAATAGAAGGTTGGACCTGATGGGATTAAAATCTACACCTCCCCTTCAAAACCTGTTTTTGTTTTCCTTGTGCCTTCTTTACTTTTAAAGATTAAAACATTCAATAAAAATTATTTTCTTAAAAATTACACCTCCCACCCAAATTCTAAGAACAGGTCACCACCTTTAGGACATAGTGGGATTAAACCACCACCATTAGAATAACAAAAGGCACAAGGCTCACTAAATTGCACAACCCCCTGCAGCATCTCAGAACCCTATAAAAATCCACCCAATCCAAGGGGTCAGCTATCCCAGAACTACATGCTGTTGTTGGTTTTGCTCACCAGTAAACAGTCCTTTCCAATCAGCCTCTATTTTATTTCCAATGCCTTTTTCCCCATCTTGGAACCAGATCAGATTTTTCTTCTGACACTTGGTATATACAGTTGTTAAAAGATCTGGATATTGAAGTGAAAAGAGCTATACCAGTATTTGAAAATAACACAACATGTATACAAATGGCAACAGGTGAGAGAGTAAAAACTGGAAGCCAATATGATGCCATAAAGCATTGTAATGTCAGCGAAGCAGTGAAAGAAAATGTAATTTATTGCCCTGAGGAAGATAATTTGGCTGATCTCATGACAAAGCCATTGGGTATATAGAAACTCTTGTGAAACTGCTGTCCAGCTATAAATTGGAGGGATGTTAAGAGTAACATTCTACATTTAGGGAAGAAAAACAAGGTACAGTATAGGTGGTACCTTGCTCAATAGTAGTAACTGTGAGAGGGATCTTGGAGTCCTAGTGGACAACCATTTAAATATGAGCCAGCCATATGCAGCAGCTGCCAAAAAAGCCAACACATTTCTAGGCTGTATAAACAGAGGGATAGAATCAAGATCACGTGAAGTGTTAATACCGCTTTATAATGCCTTGGTAAGGCCACACTTGGAATACGGCATTCAGTTCTGGTTGCCACGATGTAGAAAAGATGTGGAGACTCTAGAAAGAGAGCAGAGAAGAGCAACAAAGAGGATTAGGGGACTGGAGGCTAAAACATGAACGGTTGCAAGAACTGGGTAGGTCTAGTTTAATAGAAAGAAGGACTAGTGGAGAGATGATAGCAGTCTTCCAATATCTCAGGGGTTGCCACAAAGAAGAGGGAGTCAAGCTATTCTCCAAGGCACCTGAGGGTAGAACAAGAAGCAATGGGTGGAAACTGATAGGGTATAACCCTACAGTATAGGGTTTCCTGCCTAGGCAGAGGGTTGCACTAGAAGACCTCCAAGGTCCCTTCCAACTCTACTATTGTATTGTATTGATCAAGGAGAGGAGCAACTTAGAACTGAGGAGAAATTTCCTGACAGTTAGAACAATTAATCAGGGGAACAGAAGTTGCCTCCAGAGGTTGTGAATGCCCCAACACTGGAAATCTTTAAGAAGATGTTGGATAGCCATTTGACTGAAACGGTATAGGGTTTCCTGCCTAGGCAGGGGGTTGGACTAGAAGACCTCCAAGGTCCCTTCCAACTCTGCTATTGTATTTATATTTGCATTGAATAGCTGGAGCATTGGGGTTGTAAGTCAGAACACACAGTTATAATTGATTGGCTGGAGAGTGCTGTGTGAGGCAATCTGCACTTTGATTGGTTGCTATGGTTGTGGAGAGAAAATTTTCCCTCCCGCCCTGCCTTTTTCTTCTGTGTGCTCTATGATTTGCCTGATGATGCTTGCCTAGATAGATAGATAGATAGATAGATAGATAGATAGATAGATAGATAGATGGATGGATGGATGGATGGATGGATGGATGGATGGATGGATGGATGGATGGATGGATGATAGATGGATGATAGATGATAGACGGATGATGGACGTATGATGGATGGATGATGGATGGACAGACATACAGACAGACAGATGAAACGTTTGCAACCAAATTGCCAAGCTTGGGGCTGAAACCAATAGACCATCTACTCCTGGAAGAAATGTTCTGCTTTCAGTTCCAAGTGGGGGGAAAGACACTGGAAACATGGAGGCTGCTTGGAAAGATGGTTTAATGGTGGACAGGATCACATGGCTTGAGGTTGATCACATGCTTCCAGATGTTGGGTGAAGAAGAAAAGAGAAAAGAGAAGGCGCTTGCTGGTTTTTTTATACTCTCTGTTCAGCCCTACCTCTCTGTTTCCTGTTCCTGTGTAAGAAATGTATTCTGATTGGTTGTCAGGCTCCCATAGGGCCATGAAGGGGCAACTCTCCAGGCTGTTTTAAGTCCAGGTTTGGTTAAGCATTGCTCCTTCCAGGTGCCCTGTGGTGAGATGGGCAAAGAGCTAATACCATCATGCCTTAATCTCATCACCCTGAAGGAGAGAGATCTGTGTTATGTAGCATAGACTGGCTCAGGCATTTTAATGGCCCATTAAAGAGTGGAGGCTATTAAGAATGAATCTGCTTCCTGCCTAAAAACATGTTTCTCCATTTTTAACCCAGGGAAATATAATATTCTGCCTTTTAAATATTTCCCAGGATATTTCATTCTTCTAGGAGAGGGGTGGGCGCTAACTTCCTACACTACCAAGCACATTTCAGAGAGACGATGTGTTAGATAGGGCAATGAGAGGACAGACTCAGGTTCAAGGCAACATCAGCTCTTTATTCATCAGACAAGTATGTACAATCCAGCAACTGTTAGGTCGGACAGGTCTCCTTTTATAGGGAGCTGTCAGACCTCTCAACCAATCAGATTGAACCTCTGTTCCCGCCTAAACAGAGGACTGGAGTGAAAACCACAGCAGCTTGTGTGGATATCTAACACGATGATAGATAGCTATTGGCCAATAAAGAATTCTAATTCTAATATATATTTACATAGTATAGTAGTAATAGTATAGTATAGCCTTTATTGTCATTGTACAAAATAAATACAACGAAATTGGTTTTAGCCTCACTGGTGCAAAATTATAGCGGAAAAGAAAAAGACACCAGTCATACGTTTCCGCAGGTGCGTGATTGAGGTAGTGTTTAAGAATCTGACAGCCCAAGGACAGACACTATTTTTAGACCTATTTGTTCAGGTGGCTAGGCTTTGATGTCTTCTGCTGGATGGTAGAAGTGCAAAGAGACACTGACCAGGCTGTGAATCATCTCTGAGTATCTCCTTACTCTGCTAAAGCAGCGAGTCCTTTTTTTTTTTGTATAAAGCTACACGTTAGTGTAAGCATTGTGACTTCATTTGGACCCCCGCTGGCAATTAATGCTCCCTTTCCTACCCTCTGCATTTCACACAGACTCCTTCAGGTGGCGCCCTCTAGCAAGAGAAGGGAACACCAAGCGCTTCCCCATGGGAGCCACGGGAGGGCGTGTGCTTTGCCAGGGGGAAATGAAGGAAGTGACATCACAGCCGTGCCTCTCTAGACACTCGCTCTCCTTAACCCCTGGGGCTCCGCAGGAGGCGGAGAGGCTGGCGGGGGCAGATCCAGACGCGCCCCGGGTGAGGAGCGGGGGGGCTTTCCCGGTGCAAAGGGGGGCGGACGAGGGAGAGACCTGCGCCCGGCCCCCCTCCAGCTGCAACCCGGGGTCCCATGCTCCCCAGCCGCCCTCTCCCTGCAGGGGGAAGCTGAGCTGCAGAGCAGCAGGAGCAGCAGAAGAACCGGGGATCCCAGGAAGGTGGCGGGGGTCTCTTCCCGCCCCGTATCGGGGAAGAGGGAGAGAGAAGCGGGGCGGCCTCTCCAGCTGCCTCCTTCCCGTCCTTGCTCGGAGTGGTGGAGGTGGTGGGACCTCGGCCCTGTGCTGGGATGACCCGCTTGTGTCTTCGGGCAGGTTGTGTGAATCTGCCTGCGTGTCAGAGGGAGACTAGATTCTCCAAAGAAGGGGAACAGGGCATCCTCAACCAGAGTCATTCCCTGGCGTTTTATTGGATGTGATCCAAACTTGCATGGTTTCACCCAGTTTTGGGTTTGGCAGGTTGTGTGAATCCTTAAGAGGGGAAATGCAGGTGACCCCCCCCCCCCCAAAAAAATATAAAGTGCCCCAAAATGCACCCTCCCACCTCCAGAAGAGAATGCCATTTGGATCATTAACCAGCTCAGAAAAATCCTTCCGTGGGGATGATTTCTTGTTCCGTGTTTAAATCCTCCACATTTAATTCTTGGACTTTATGTTCTTTTCCATCTTAGGTGCACCAATTGGAAGTAATTTCTACATCTTCACATGGAGACCATAATATTTCTTGGCTAAAGACAGACGGGGGAAAAACAAAATTTGAAGAAACAGACCTATGAACGAAACGTCTTTAGGAGATCGAGAAGATTCCTTGTAACCATTTGAAGTTGCCTTACAGGACAGAGACAAGGATGGAGACACCGCTTTTAGGAAGTGAGGGAAATGGAAAAGGCCGTTTTGCTGTTCAGCCTGGCAGCTGTGGAGAGATCTGGACAAAAAGCGGGCAGAAGATCCTGGAGGAGGAAACCATCCTCCATTCAGAAGTTCAGCCCTGGAACTTCAGGAGCCTCCAATACCAGGAGGCTGAGGATCCCCGAGGAATTTGCAGCCGACTACACAACTTTTGCAGGCGATGGCTGAGACCAGACAAGCACACCAAAGCCCAGATGCTGGACCTGGTGGTTCTGGAGCAGCTCCTTGTCCTTCTGCCCCTAGAGATGGAGAGCTGGGTGCGGGAGTGTGGAGCAGAGACCAGCTCCCAGGCAGTGGCTCTGGTGGAAGGCTTCCTCTTGAGTCAGGCGGAGGAACAAAAGGAGCAGGTTGAGTTGCAGGTGGGACACCTTCATTTAGGGAATAAAGAATGTGTTTGAATTCTGCACCCCTCCCTCCAAGACTTCTCTGCCATCCAAGCTACATCCGTTCATTTCTCATTCAGCCTCACTGATGGATATTGGAGGTTTTTTGGTTTGTGTTCAGAGAACAAGAATCAACCTAATGTTCTGGAGTGTTCATTAACTTTTTCTTTTCTCCTTCCTCCTATTTCAAGTCTGTTGTGAAGATCAGAGATGATGAGGGATGCAGAAATCCATCAAATCCTCTTCAGGAGATGTTTTGGAGGGGGATCTCTCAAGAAGATCCAAGTCAGGACATCTCAGGAGGTAATGGAAGGTTCTCCCACCCCCAAGAGAAATCCCAGCGAACTCATTTTCATTTCATCTTGTCTTCTGTAGAATACCTAGTCCTATTTTGTTAATGTAGTTCAGCGGTTCAAATCCCTAGCGCTGCGTAACGGGGTGAACTCCTGCTACTTGTCCCAGCTTCTGCCAACCTAGCAGTTCGAAAGCATATAAAAATGCAAGTAGAAAAATAGGGACCACCTTTGGTGGGAAGGGAACAGCGCTCCATGTGTCTTCAGTGTTGAGTCATGCCGGCCACATGACTACAGAGACGTCTTCGGACAGCGCTGGCTCTTCGGCTTTGAAACAGAGCTGAGCACCGCCACTAGAGTCAGGAACAACTAGCACATATGTGCAAGGGGAACCTTTACCTTATTTTGTTAATTATGGATTTTAAATTTCTGTCTCCCACACAGTGAAGAATCGAATGAAGATAACGCCTGCTTATGATGGAACTGAAACAATCTTTGAACCTATAACTCAAGTAAGAAAAGCATAAAAAAATAAGACTATCAGTGTTAGCATCTGTTAAGTAGAGAATGATAATAATTTAATAATTCTTTGACATGCAAGTGTGCAACACTGCTCATTAATAACTGCACTAATCACATTAGCATATCAACATTTTACAAAAGCCTTAGATTAAGCTTTTTAATGAAGTGCTAAAAAGAATCTCATTCATTTTCTTCTGCAAAGGCAAGATGGAAAAAGTCTTAATGATAGATATAGATAGATATAGAAGACAGATAGATGATGGATGGATGGATGGATGGATGGATGGATGGATGGATGGATAGATAGATAGATAGATAGATAGATGATAGATAGATAGATATAGAGATAGATAGAGATAGATAGATAGAGATAGATATAGAGATAGATAGATAGATAGATAGATAGATAGATAGAGATAGATATAGAGATAGATAGATAGATAGATGATAGATAGATGATAAGATAGATAGATAGATAGATAGATAGATAGATAGATAGATAGATAGATAGATAGATGATAGAGATAGATGATAGATAGATAGATGATAAGATAGATAGATATAGAGATAGATAGATAGATAGAGATAGAGATAGATAGAGATAGATGGATGATAGATGATAAGATAGATAGATAGATAGATAGATAGATAGATAGAGATAGAGAGATATAGAGATATAGATAGATATAGAGATAGATATAGATAGATATAGAGATAGATAGATAGATGATAGATAGATAGATAGATAGATAGATAGATAGATAGATAGATAGATAGATGATAGATAGATAGATAGATAGATGATAGATAGATGATAAGATAGAGATAGATACAGAGATAGAGATAGATAGATGATAATATAGATAGATAGAGATGGATGGGTGGATGGATGGATGGATAGATAGATAGATAGATAGATGATAGATAGATAGATAGATAGATAGATAGATAGATAGATAGATGATAGATAGATAGATGATAGATAGATGATAAGATAGAGATAGATATAGAGATAGAGATAGATAGATGATAATATAGATAGAGATGGATGGATGGATGGATAGATAGATAGATAGATAGATAGGGATGGATGGATGGATGGATAGATAGATAGATAGATAGATAGATAGATGATAGATAGACAGACAGATAGATGATAGATCAATCTAGAAGGAAACTATGGTTCCTTTCATTGAATGGCACTAAAAGTGTGTATCAGTACTTGTAGTGATTCAGACAATAGGACAGATCATGTAAACTCCCCTGTTTTTATTCTGTTCTCTTTTTTCTTGTTGAGGAGGGCCATGTATCCTTTGAGGAGGTGGCTGTGTATTTCTCTGAGGAGGAATGGTCACGGCTGGATCCTCATCAGAAAGAGCTGCATTG
This sequence comes from Natrix helvetica, assembly GCF_964273705.1. Classification (NCBI taxonomy): domain Eukaryota; kingdom Metazoa; phylum Chordata; class Lepidosauria; order Squamata; family Natricidae; genus Natrix; species Natrix helvetica. The sequence continues at coordinate 366,712,497 of NC_138548.1, forward strand.
GGAAGTCATGCTGGAAAATCATAGGAACGTGGCCTCTCTGGGTAAGGATTTGCTTCTTCCAGGCAGAGTGTTCAGGAAGGCGTTCTGTAATTAAACGGCGTCAACTGTATCTTTTTATTATAATTCTATTAAAGAACTTTTATCAGAATAAAAGCAAGTTTTGAAGAGGAAATGAAGGTAGAGTAAGGTGATAAATGAGTAAGGAAAAAGTATAATAAAATAAAAAAGGAAGCAGAAGAATAGAAACCATTTTAAATGTTAAAATTAAGCTTCTTTCTCTAAGGTTACACAATTATTTTCTCTTTTGTGTAATGGATCCTTTCTAACCTTCAAACTTACAGATCACATTCGTTTTTTCTATTTTTTTAAGCAAGAATTCCAACAGGGTTTTCCAATCACTAATCAATATACTGTGTTTCCTCTAATCAAAAAATCATAGAATAGAATAGAATAGAAGAGAAGAGAAGAATAGAGAGAAGAGAAGAGAATAACAGAGTTGAAAGGGACCTTGGCAGTCTTCTAGTCTAACCCCCCACTTTTGCAGAAATATGATTTCTATATCATTTCAGAAAAATGGTTGTCTAATCTCTTCTTAAAAACTTTCAGTGTTGGAGCATTCAAAACTTCTGGAGGCAAGTTGTTCCACTGGTTAATTGTTCTAATTGTCAGGCATTTTCTTCTTAATTCTAGGTTGCTTCTCTCCTTGATTAGTTTCCACCCATTGTTTCTTGCTCTGCCCTCAGGTGCCTTGGAGAATAGCTTGACTCCCTCTTCTTTGTGGCAGCCCCTGAGATATTGGAAGACTGCTATCATGTCAGCCCTAGTCCTTCTTTTCTTTAAACTAGACATACCCAGTTCCTGCAACCGTTCTTTATGTTTTAGCCTCCAGTCCCCTAATCATCTTTGTTGCTCCTCTCTGCACTCTTTCTAGAGTCTCTTTTATCAAATCATCTTTGACAATTCTGTCGTCTTCATCAACCATTCTACTATTGTATTTATAGTACAGCCCTTCCAGCTTTGGGGGTATAATAGTCTCACTGCAATTATCATATGAAGTCAGAAACAATCTTCTATTACTGTTTTCCAGCTGTTCATTAGGGCCCATGTAGAGGGTTCTGGTTCCAGTTGGATATTTATTTTTAAAGTTCTCTGTATTAATGTATTTGAATCCAAAATTTTCTACCTTTTTACCTTTCCACCAAAATGTGCCAGTCTTGGTATTGTCCACATTTCCAATATGTTTGAGCTACCTTTATACAGTTCTGAAAATTGTGTGCTACATCAGTTTATAAAAGTTGGCTTTTAGATTATAACATAATGTAAGTTTCACTCCTTTCAACCACATATTTTGTTACATCTGTATATTATGAAAACATTATTTGCCAATTTTGTCATACATTCTTTAACCTGTTTACAGCTTTAAGCAATTACATGTCAATCCTCTTTTCTACACAACTAAGATTCAAATTCTATCTTACACTGTTGAATATCATAGGTCCTTTTACCTACCGCGAATCTTTCTCTCTGATGAGAGTATGAAAAGCAGCGACAACTATATCCTTCTGCCATCAATTGCTCTCTTGATTTCATTTGATACTCCCCTTGCTCAAGTTCTAATGCCTCTTGACATGTTATTCATTGTCTTCACCAGCTGTTTCTCTTCTGTAAAATGCTTATTATGTTGAGAGCTGTAATGGCAACAGTCTGGGTTTGTACCTATTGCATATTCTCAATATGGCACTTCTAAAACCATCATTTAAAATATCTACATTACCCTTAGCTTTATTATGTAATCATAATATGATATATAATCAATGTATATAAATAGAAAACTTATTTTATTTTATTTATCTTATGCGGCTGTATTACTAGCTGTCCGCGCCCACATGTAGCCTGCGAGGCCCAGGTTGGACACATCTGGCATAAATGGTAAATCGGTAGCCTAAAAAGATGTTTGAAAGAAAAACATCATTCTAGGACAATGTTAATTTTTATCATGAAAATTCATTCCAATGGCATACATATTTTCTCCTAGCTTAACATATTCTTTCACTCCATGTTTAAAAGAATAGTTTTGAAATAGAGTTCATGGGGAGGGGGTCTTCGATGCTGTCTGAACTTGGTTCTTTTTCTGCAAATGCTTCATTACCCATACTACGTGACATCATCAGCACCAGTGTTACAACAAATATTCTCCTTTATCAGTTCATATTGGTCATAATACTGACGTTGTTTCGTTTTATCCCAGTTTTAAAATCAATTTTTCCCATCAATTTTATTTCATCTTCCATTTTACTATTTTTCATCAACAGCATCTTTACAATACATAATACAATAGTAGGGTTGGAAGGGGACCTTGGAGGTCTTCTAGTCCAACCCCCTGCCTAGGCAGGAAACCCTATACCGTTTCAGACAGATGGCTATCCAACATCTTCTTAAAGACTTCCAGTGTTGGGGCATTCACAACTTCTGGAGGCAAGCTGTTCCACTGATTAATTGTTCTAACGGTCAGGAAGTTTCTCCTCAGTTCTAAGTTGCTTCTCTCCTTGATTAGTTTCCACCCATTGCTTCTTGTTCTACCCTCAGGTGCCTCGGAGAATAGTTTGACTCCCTCTTCTTTGTGGCAGCCCCTGAGATATTGGAACAATGCTATCATGTCTCCCCTAGTCCTTCTTTCTCTTAAGCTAAACATACCCAGTTCCTGCAACCGTTCTTCATATGTTTTAATTATTAAAGCTCATTAAAATGCCAAATTTCTTAAATTTGTCCACATATTCCCTCCACAAGATCTCCCAAGTTCAAAACTCAGCAAGAAAAAAATAAGAGGGCATCCTTATCTTCTATTTTTGTATTGCACAAGGATTGTTAAATTTCTCATTAGTTGTGCTTCATGCGAAGATTAAATCGATTTTACCCGTTTCAGGAAATTCTCTTCAAAGTTCATGTCTTCCGAAAATTTAAATCAACACTGTCCAGTTCATATTCTCAAAGCTCTGCATCTAAGAAGATTGGTGTAGCTTTTTTTATTATGTTCAAACTTCCTAAAGTTTGATCTTTGTCCCTAACTTTATATCATTTTTATTTCTCCTTTTTTTGAAGGTAATAATGAGCAGGAAAATGAAAATTCCGCAGAACCATTCCGAGTGATCACTCATAAAGACAGAATGGAGAAGCCTGCAAATCAAAAAGTAGAGATGCATGAGAGAAACCAGTCAAATAATTGGAATCAGAAAAGTTCATCTTCCATTGATGTTCCAATGCAAGACTTTCTTGCCCAACAAGGAAAAATAAAGAAAAAATACATTACAAAAAATGTAAATCACAAATTAGTTGTGAATAAATGCTATCCAACCCAAACCAAAGGCGGAAACAAAATATGCAGAGACAATGGAAAAAATTCCACTCTTTCTTGTGAAAATGGGTCCCGTAAAAATCAGAAAAACATCCAGGTAGGAGAGAAGCCATATACATGTTCAGAATGTGGAAAGAGCTTCAGAAGAAGCAGTCATCTTACTTCCCATAACTGGATCCACATAGGGGAGAAGCCTTATAAATGTCTGGAGTGTGGAAAGAGCTTCTGTGAAAACATCTCTCTTAGTGTTCATAAAAGGATCCACACGGGGGAAAAGCCATATAAGTGTTTGGAATGTGGGAAGAGCTTCAGAACAAGCAGTCATCTTACTTACCATAACTGGATCCACACAGGGGAGAAGCCTTATAAATGCATGGAGTGTGGAAAAGCCTTTATTAAGAACAGTCATCTTACTTCCCATGCACGGATTCACACAGAGGAAAAGCCATACAAGTGCACGGAGTGTGGAAAGAGTTTCAGAGAGAGCCGTTCCCTTACATCTCATAAAAGGATCCACACAGGAGAGAAACCATATCAATGCATGGAGTGTGGAAAGACCTTTATTCAAAGCAGTCATCTTACTTCCCATAAATGGATCCACACGGGGGAGAAGCCATATAACTGTATGGAGTGTGGAAAGGGATTCAGTCAAAGGAGTTCCTTTATTTCCCATAACTGGATCCACACAGGGGAGAAGCCTTATAAATGCATGGAGTGTGGAAAGGGCTTTATTAAGAGCAGTCATCTTACCTCCCATAAAAGAATCCACACAGAGGAAAAGCCATATAAGTGCACAGAATGTGGAAAGAGTTTCAGAGAGAGCCGTTCCCTTATATCTCATAAAATGATCCACACAGGAGAAAAGCCATATCAGTGCATGGAGTGTGGAAAGAGCTTTATTCAGAGCAGTCAACTTACTTCACATAAAAGGAAACACACAGGGGAGAAGCCATATCAATGCATGGAGTGTGGAAAGAGCTTCAGTCATAATAGTTCCTTTACTTCCCATAAAAGGATCCACACAGGGGAGAAGCCGTACAAATGCATGGAGTGTGGAAAGGGATTCAGTCAAAGGAGTTCCTTTACTTCCCATAAAAGGATCCACACAGGGGAGAAGCCATATAAATGTGCAGAGTGTGGAAAGGACTTTACTACAGCCGGTTATCTTAACTCTCATAAAAGGATCCACACAGGAGAGGATCTGTTCAAGTGCATAGAGTGTGGAAAAGGCTTCTGTCAAATTTCATCACTTATGAGACATAAAAGAATCCATTCAGGGGAAAAGGCATATAAATGTGTGGAGTGGGAAAATGACCTAATTTTCCATACAGAGATCCATTTTGGTGCAAATCCATTTGAATTCCAGATTTAGTTGGTAAAATCTATGCATTTTCTATTTATGTATAGGAAGAGGGTGGAGGTTTGAGTCTGCGCTCACAACTGGAAATCCCAGAGATAAAATGGAAAAGCAAACAATGGACACAGCTGTTTGGTGTGGATTTTTGATGTTGGTGTCAATTTGATGGTGGCCAACACTATTTTATATCAATAATGAAAATATTTTTTTTCCCTGTAGGTTTGTCTAGTTTCCAATTTGGGTCAATTCCAAGAAAATGTCGGTTTTAATCATCTCAGATTCTGGACTATGCAATTTTATAATAAGATGGCAACATTGTGGTCTCGCAAGGGAATTTTACACAAATTGTTTGTTCTTTTTACTTGATCCTTGTTGTGTGTGTGTGTGTGTGGGGGGGGTTATCAACAGGTAGACATTTTATAGGTACTCTCTCCCCAGCAATAAAAGCAGTAAAATCCCCCTGAGGCATTTCTTCAAAATGCTTTATTCTTCCTTCCACTATGGGATACATGCAGGTGGAAGTTCACTTGATCCATAGCCACTTCCCATAATTCAAACTTTTTCCCCTTCCTTTCTCATTTCTTAATATGCTCACAGTTTATCAGCAGACAGACACTTCGGTGTCCTCCCAAATGACCATTTGGAGAATCGAATCCTCGCATACATGTTGATGTAGATTGTGGAAAGAGATACAGGATGTCGAATTCCCTCACAAAAAAGGAATAAAAAAGATAAGAATCCTCTCATGCCTGTGCAAAAGACTTTTCAAGCATCGGGGTCATATTATACCTTTTTTATTGTGTCATAAGGGCTAAGAAATTTTTAAAATAAAATTAATTAAATATAATTGGTGTGGTTACTTTCCAGTGATGTATTAAATCCTTTTTCCCTTCACTCTATTTAAATAAGCACCTGAAAGTGAGTAGGCATTTTTTCTACTGGAATGCAGAGTTTTGGTGCTGCATGAGAGGAGGGTTACAAGAGCCTCAGTCTCCCCTTCACTGGAGACTGTTAATAAAGGAAGGGAAATGTGTCATTTCTCATTACACATGGAAATCAGACTGGTAATGTGAAGGGATTTTGCTTTCCAGAATTGGATATACCACAGCATAGCAGATCTATATGCAATGATTTATTGAGGCACAACCCTTCAACAACTGGTTGGGATGAAGGGCTGTTTCAACGTGGTTGCTTTTCTGATTGTGGCCCAACTCCAGGCAAGAATCCACCGAGATATGCTGCTCATCGTAGCTTCTGGTTCTGGCAGTTGACCAACATCCCTCTTGCCTACATGAAATAGCTGCCAATCTCCATAAACAGTTCCCTTCTGCTTGCCGTTTTCTGATCTCCTTTTCTCATACACTTAGCCACTCTCCGTCTTGGTATCTGCTTATCTGAGTTAAGGAGCAGAATGGGTATAGCAGCCTCTGTACTTTTGACTGTGATTCCATAGGCCAGACAGGTGGAACATCACTGTGGATGCTTATGACCAGAGCCGATCTCTCTGGATTCTGGGGCTGGAAACATGCACAGACCTTTAGGGAAGAGCAGGGGCTGTGGAGGCAAAAGTGGTGCTGCCTGGTTGAATACGCTCTTCCCAACTGCAGGCAACAACTCCGGCTCCACTTCCGCACAGGCAGAGTTACAAAATTAGACAGTAATTTGAAGGAATCTGGACAGGGAAAGAAATCGAGTGAAAACAACATTGCTTTGAAATATATTTTTCACCACTTTTCCTCCACCATTTCAATTCTTTAGCTATCCTAAGGCAAATTCCTTGACACACAACACCTTTCCCCAATTACTTTCATGGTAATTGAGCTTTATATTCTCCTCATTTTTCCCCTTCAGCCTTATTTCCTTTGTCAGAAGCAGCCACTCAGTCTTTTCAGTTATTTTTAGGCACACAGTGCCAAGAATTTGAGAAGGACAGTTGCGTGTACACAACTACAGAAATAACTGACAGAAATTTCCATTTTCCTGATTATGGCTTGCCTGCCTGCATCCCATCTTCATTCACCTCAGGCTGAAGTTCACAACAAGCTGTGTTTCCCAGAGAAACTCCTGGTCCTCGTCTTCTGACAGGATTTGGCCCCTTTTGAGGCCTCCTCCAATCGCTGTGGAGCCTTCAGGGCCGCTGTTCTTGAGGGAAACGATTTCAGATCTCCCAGAGAGATTTTTCTCCATCTCCACAGATGGCTCTTGGACAGGAAGGAGAAAGAAGATGGAGAAAGTGCCGCCTCTGTAGATGACTTTCTCTTCTGACAGAGAGCCATTGTTCCTTCTCCCATGCCCATCATCCCTCTCATTCCCTCAGACTCTTTCATCCCCTCAGGCTCTCTTCTCTTTCCCGCCCTTAAAAGGTCTCGTTGCGCTCAAATTCCACCAGGGGGCGCGGTCATCTTCAGGAGGGAACTGAGCATGCGCGGAGTCTTCCGCGGGAACAAGGCACGTGCTGCCCGGGTCGTTCGTCGGAAGGTACTGGAGGCGCCCTCTGCTCTTTCTGCCCACCCCTAAACCCCCGCTGTGAGGCTGGGGCGGGGCGTTTGCGTGAGGCTCCAGATGCTGCCGGGAAGCCTTGCTTGGACACGGATCCCGACGAGACTTCCGAGTTGCGTGAGTGGCGCCTCTGCCTGTGCAAAGGGGTTCCCAGCTGGAGGGGTGCATGGAGTCCGGGGCTCCATGCTCCACTGCCGCCCATTCCCATGCAGGAGCCAGGCGAGGGGTGGGGGGAAGGAGAGAAATGGGGGTCGCCTCTCCGTGGGCGGAAGGGCAGGCTGGCCCGAAGTCCTCTTGCTGGCCCTGGGTGCAAGGACTGGAACTGGGGTGATGCTTCCCAGCCTTTCCCCACGACCGCAAAGCCCGCAGATAAAAGAAGGGAAACGTTGCAGGGATGGAGGTGCAACAGTGGGGCTGAGACGCAGCATTTACACTGTGTGCCTCATAGTGTTTTTCATATTGGCTTCTTTAAAGTCTGGGATTTAAAGTTGGAAAAAGACAGGATTGGGCTTTTAGAAACGGGCACTCCGTTCCTAAGAATTGCATGAAAACAGAACAAGTGTTCCAATATCTCAGGAGTTGCCACAAAGAAGAGGGAGTCAAACTATTCTCCAAGGCACTTGAGGGTAGAACAAGAAGCAATGGGTGGAAACTAATCAAGGAGAGAAGCAACTTAGAACTGAGGAGAAACTTCCTGACAGTGAGAACAATTAATCAGTGGAACAGCTTGCCTCCAGAAGTTGTGAATGCCCCAACACTGGAAGTCTTTAAGAAGATGTTGGATAGCCATTTGTCTGAAACAGTATAGGGTTTCCTGCCTAGGCAGGGGGTTGGACTAGAAGACCTCCAAGGTCCCTTCCAACTCTACTATTGTATTGTATTGTATTGTATTAGGTATTAGTTTTATATTGGATGATGGTTTCTTAATTTGGGTTTCTGGAGTTTGGGGCCAGGAAGGCAATATGGGTTTCTGCTGCCTAAAGTCTTAGTGTAAGTTCAAAGTTTGATTATATTTACTTATGAAATAGATTTAAATATCACTCATCTCAATTGCTGTTTGTGACCTGGGGCATTTAAATATCTACTTGGCCATAGAGATCAATAGATTTTATAACAACAGATATTAAATGTATTTCTTTAGTATTTTTTATGGAAGTTGATCTAGAAGGATTCTCCTGAATTTCCCCCTGTGGCAGGGAATATTTTCCTTTTCTTCTTTGGGGAAGGATTGATGCTCAGTAGTTTAAACTGGTCACCCCTTGTTTTTGGAAATGTCTTTGGTTTTCCATTTTATGTATCTAAGCAGGAAATCCCTCTGGAGACAAAGCCAGGTCTGGTCCTCCACAGTCCAACCTGTCTTATGTGAGAGACTGAACCAGACATCATCTAATGGTTCTTTCAAGCCCTGTGTTTTATGTGATTGTGTCCCCAGGGATTGGTTTTATTTTATTTTTTATTTTATTTGATTTCTAGACCGCCCCCTCTCCCCGGAGGGACTCGGGGCGGTGTACAGGTACCAAATTAAAACCATACAAACAATAATAAATATAATTAAATATAATAAAAATCGGATTAAACTTTAGACCCCTGTACAAATTTGTAAAAATTAAAAACTTAGCCTTAAGACCAACCCGTGAAATTTAAAAATACAGACTGGGGTGGGAGAGCTGGAATTAGGCCAGGCCGGCTAGATTAAACAGGTGGGTTTTAAGCTTCTGGCGGAAGGAGCGGAGGTCCGTGGTTGTTCTAATATCAGGAGGGAGGTCATTCCAGAGGGTCGGGCCCATCACAGTGAAGGCCCTTCCCCTGGGCGTCGCCCGCTGGCACAGCCTAGTGGACGGCACCCGGAGGAGTCCCTCTCTGTGTGAGCGGATCGGCCGAAGGGATGTGTGGGGCAGGATACGATCCCGCAAATAACTAGGTCCTGTGCCATGGAGCGCTTTGAAGATAATAGTCAGCACCTTGAAGCGCACCCGAAAAACTACAGGTAGCCAGTGCAGCCCGCGCAGGAGAGGTGTTACGTGGGAGTATCTAACGACTCCCGAAACTGCCCGCGCAGCCGCATTCTGAACCAACTGCAGTCTTCGGGTGTATCTCAAGGGGAGCCCCATGTAGAGAGCCACTTTGGATGTTGTTCTTTCAAGATTCTTTTCCCTCAGCTGGATCCTGACCAAAAATTGCTGCATTGGGAAGTCATGCTGGAAAATCATAGGAACGTGGCCTTTCTTGGTAAGGGTTTGCTTCTCCCAGGGCAGAGTGTTCGGGAAGACATTTTGTAATTAAACATATCGGCCCTTTCTGTTTTTATTATTATTTCATTAAATAAATTTTATCAGATTAAAAACAGTACAAGTTTTAATCTAGAAATAAAGAAGATTCAGTTAGCTGATCAATAAATAAGAAAAAAGTATAATAAAAAATACTAATATTAAGGGAGTGGCTAAAGACACCTGGCTTCTCAGCCAGAAAGCCCAAGTTTTAGACCCATTGCTAGGGTGATCTCCCATTACTTGTCCCAATTCTTGCCCACCTAGGAGTTTGAAAGCATGCCAATGTGAGTAGATAAATAGGTACCACTTTGGTTAGAAAGTGATAGCATTCTGTGTGCTTCAACCATGTTGGCCACATGATTCATTTGAACTTTCCTGAGGCTGGTGATTGGAGCTGCTGGCTACAAGTGGGGAGTCAGAGAGACAAAGAGGACTAGATAGTAGCTAGTAGTGCACCAAGGGTGGAAAGAGCTTTAGTAAGAACAGTGAACTTATTTACCATAGCGGGATTCATACAGGAGGGAATCCATATAAGTTTTATTTATTTATTTATTTATTTATTTATTTATTTATTTATTTATTTATTTATTTATTTATTTATTTATTTATTTATTTATTCGATTTCTAGACCGCCCCCTCTCCCCGGAGGGACTCCAAGTGCACCAAGTGTGGAAAGATCTTCACTAAGAAAAGTCAACTTATTTACCATAGCGGGATTCAGATGCGCCCGACACAACCGAGTACTAAGATGCCTGGACAAGCTGTTGCGCAGAGCGGATGCCATGATGAGCGTGGAACTAGTGATTCCCTCCGGAGCCTCGTTCATCAAGCCGGACCTGATCATGAGGATCGCGAACGAGATGTGGGTCCTCGACGTTTCCGTAGTGGCTGGCTACCGAGTGCAGGACACATGGGATATCAAATCCACGAAGTAAGGCCATCCTGACCATACTGCTGACATCTTGCACTAGGCTGAGGAACCGGACACCACCTCGGTCTACCAACCTCCCGTCATCGTGCCCACAGAGGGCTCTTTTTCCAACTGTCAGGCGAGGGCTGCAAACTATACATGCAAGGGACGATTACTGATTAAAGTTTTCCTGTATTGATGCCTGTCTGTATACTGTTGTTGCCTGTCTAGTAGTGATGTATCACCTTAGGAGGGCTTGGTGGGCGGGATGTTGGATGTGCGTGCCTTGTACCTGTACTGCCTTGCTTTTTCTAAAAATAAAATGTTTCTAGTTGTACCGACATGTCGCTCCTAATAAACAAGTGGATTTTTCCTGCTAAATGGCTTGGGGCTTCTGCTTTTATTAGAGCACTAGCTGTACCCGGCCACGCGTTGCTGTGGCCCAGTCTGATTAAATGGAAAAGAAAGAAAAAAGAAAGCGCAAGTCCCCCAGCAGAGGTGGCCCCCGCATGGAAGTGAGCCATAGTGGCCCCTGCAAGACCCGCCACAGAGGACGCTCCCACAGGCCCTGGCCTGGCTAAGCTGAGGAAGAGAGGAGGAGGAGGTGGCCGCTGCCCCCGACCTGGCTTCCCTCAGCGGTGGCGGCGAGAGGAGGAGGCCAGAGTCTCCTGTGGAGCAGGAGGAGGAGGAAGGAGCCGCCTCTGGCAACGCGGACGCGAGGCAGCCCCTGCTGGCCACGGCCCCATCCAGAGACACCATTGCCACTGCAGTCGCCACCTAACGGGGCACCCAGCGGCTGCCCCAGCCCCGCTGCGCCTCAGGCTGACACCGCCGCCGCCCCGTCGGAGCTGCCTTGGCGAGGCCATAGCTGGCTCCCTGTGAGGGGAGGGAGAGCATGCACAGTCGGCCGGGCTGAGGAGACACTCCGCCTCCACCTCCTCTGGAGCTCCGCTGGGTGGGGGGAGGCCGGCTTAAGGGTGGGAGGAGGCGGCCGAGGGATGGGGCAGGCCCCGCCCCACCGCAGACAGCAAAGGCCTGGCGGGAGGGGAGGAGAGAGGGGAGGGGGAGGCCGAAAGGCTTCAGTTCCCCTTGGTGGAAATGGCAAAGCTCGTTGGAGGAGGGGCGGAAAGGGGAAAGGGTGCAGCCGCAGCCCAGCCACACATATAAAGGGACCTTCGGGACGAAGCTGGAGAGAGGCCGAACTGTTCCGAATGTACTATACTCAAGAAATGAACACTATGGTATAGTGTGTGTTGCTTTTACATCCAGCAGATGGCGCTGGTTTTCAAAAAAGCATGTTTTTACAAAAAACCATGTTTTTACCTGTCACAGGTGTGACATCTATATAATATACATATATAAAAACATGCGCGTAGTCGAATGCAACGTTGTGTCAAAATTTCAAAGCAATCAGTAAAGAACTTTTGGAGATTTGAGATTTTGAACAAACAAACATTACATTTTTATTTATATAGATTGTTCGGAATTCTGACACTCATATTATTAAAACAGATGTTTTCTTGAAAATGACTACAACTGGAAGTTAGTTAAACATAAAGAAAAACGATTTTCATTACTAATATAGTGTTGACCACCTTCAAATGATAGTAACATCAAAAATCCAGAATTAAAATATTTGTGCCCATTGTTTGTTTCCACTGGTAATTTTATCTCGAGTTTCCATTTATGAGCGCAGACTCAGACAAACTCTTCCTAGTTCAGGATACCCAAATAGGAAACGCATAGATGTCAGCAACTAAATCTGAAATTTAAATGGATTTGCACCGAAATGGAAAATTAGGCCATTTTCCCAATCCATACATTTATGACTTTTCCCCTGAATGGATTCTTTTATGGGTATGTTTAGCTTAAGAGAAAGAAGGACTAGGGGAGACATGATAGCATTGTTCCAATATCTCAGGGGTTGCCACAAAGAAGAGGGAGTCAAGCTATTCTCCAAGGCACCTGAGGGCAGGACAAGAAGCAATGGGTGGAAACTAATCAAGGAGAGAAGCAACTTAGAACTGAGGAGAAATTTCCTGACAGAACAATTAATCAGTGGAACAGCTTGACTCCAGAAGTTGTGAATGCCCCAACACTGGAAATCTTTAAGAAGATGTTGGATAGCCATTTGTCTGAAATGGTATAGGGTTTCCTGCCTAGGCAGGGGGTTGGACTACAAGACCTCCAAGGTCCCTTCCAACTCTACTATTGTATTGTATCTCATAACGGATGTGACAACTTGGTAGCAGAGGTCGATGGATCGAAACCATCCTCTGCTACCAAGTTGACATTTGACAGAAGTCCTTTCTACACTCCATGCATTTGAACCGTTCCTCTCCTGTGCACGATCATTGGGAAAAAAGGAGAAGAGGCTACTCTAAGGTCAGACTTTTTTTTAAAAAAAACTTCATTTCTAAATTAGGTCTAAGTAAAAAAAAAATTTCTATTCCAACAACTAAGCCTACGATTCACGTGGATTCATATTTAAATAATGTGTATCTAGAAAATTCAGTCATTGTTCATCCTGAAGGATCCACATGTGAGAAGCCATATAAAAGCATGGAATGTGGAAAGATCTTTTCTTGGACCAATCATTTTAACTCTTGTAACAAGATCCACATCTTACAAATCTTTGAAATTTGTGCCTCCATTCTTTCTCTGTCCTGCAAGGCAACTCTAAATGGGCCCCAGGATTCTTGTGGATCTCCAATCACTTTTCATTCATAGGATGCTTTCTGTTGTTGCAGGACTGAGCACCACAGGTTACTCTGCCCGTGTTGATCCCGGAGGAGGGCTGGGCACGGGTCTCTCCGCCCTCCGCCTCCCTTTACATTGGAAGAGCCTCCCCCCCTTACCCGGGGCATGTATGTTTTTCCCCTCCCCTCCCGCCAGATTCTCCCGCAGCCTCTCTGTCTTCTGCTGAGCCAATAGGGTTAAGGAGAGCAAATGCAAGTGTTTGTGAGAGAGGTGCTTGTGATGTCACGCTTCCTCTGAAAAGCCAATTGTGACCTTTGCTCTCCAGTGGCCCATTGGGGAAGCGCCTGACATTACTTTCTCTTAGCCTGGTGTCCCCTGGAGGATTCTGTGTGCAATTTCAACACATCTTGCAAGGGTGGGTAAGACTCTCAGGCAAAGGGAAGCAAAGGGTTTCAAAGGAAGGAGCCCTCCAAAATCATTATCCTGCTCAGGCTTCTGAATCCTAGGATGAGGAGAGTTGAGGCCCAATGTAATTGTAGTAATTGTGAGAGGGAACTAGCAGTCCTAGTGGACATCACTTGAAGTGCAGCAGTTGCCAAAAAAGCCAACACAGCTCAAGGCTGCATTACATAGAATAAAGATCACATGAAGTGTTAGCATTGATTTATAAGGCCTTAGTAAGGCCACACTTGGAATACTGAATCCAGTTTTGGTCACCATGATGTAAAAAAAGATGTTGAGACTCTAGAAAGAGTGCAGAGAAGAGCAACAAAGATGATTAGGGGACTGGAGGCATATAAAGAATGGTTACTGGAATTAGGCATCTGTAGTTTAATTAAAACAGAGGTGGTATTGGAGCAGGTTCTGACCAGTTCTGGGGAATTGGTAGCAGAAAATTTGAGTAGTTCGGAGAACCAGTAAATATCACCTCTGACTGGCCCCGCCCCCATCTATTCTCTGCCTCCCGAGCTCCAGCTGATTGGGAGGAAATGGGGATTTTGTAGTACCCTTTCCCTGCCAAACCCACCAAGCCATGCCATACCCACCAAGCCATGCCATGTCCATTGAACCAAAAGTAAACACTTTTGAATCCCACCACTGAATTAAAAGGACTAGGAGTGACATGATAGCAGTGTTCGAATATTTCAGAGATTGCCACAAAGAGGAGAGGGGTCAACCTAGTCTCCAAAGCACCTGAGGACAGGACAAGAAGCAATGGGTGAAAACTAATCAAGGAGAGAACCAACCTAGAACTAAGGAGATATTTCCTGACAGTTAGAACAATCAATCAGTGGAACAAATTGCCTCCAGAAATTATGGAACAGGGGTGTCAAACTCACGGCCTGTGGGCTGGATTCATCATGCATTGGCCATGTCCACTCCCGGATTAGCGAAGGTGGGAAGAGTTGTAATATGTCACATGATGTGACGTGATGATGTGAGTTTGACACCCCTGCTGTGGATGCTCCAAAAGTGTAAGTTTTTATGAGATTGGACAACCATTTGCCTGAAATGGTATAGGGTTTCCTGTCTGAGCAGGGAGTTGGGCTAGAAGACCTCCAAGGTCCCTTACCAACTCTGTTATTCTGACTTTACAAAGGAGAGATTGGCAAAGGGCACCTATAAGGTATTATCTCTGGGTCTATCTATCCCTATCTTATTTCTCTCTCCATCCATGTGTGTCTGTCATCACCTATGTATCATCTATATATCATCTATCTATATAATCTCTCTTTCTTGATCTATCTACCCAGCTCTATCTGTATGTCGGTCTGTCTATCACAATTTAGAAACTACCGCTCTCCTACACAGAGGGATGCTGGGCAGTAGAGAGATTAAATGTTAAAAACATAAAAAACTGAATATAAAACTTTAAATAGAGGGAAGGATAGTTAATTTTTGATATTAATATTTATTTAAAAGGGAGGCAAGGTCCTTTAGGGCACTAACCAGCTTCACAGCTGCATGTTTTTTTCTGAACACCCCAAGCAAAATGGCAGAGCCAGGATTTTAGATATTTCCGAAAGCCAGCAGAATAATGCCCGCTCTCTTTCCCTGAAGATTGTCTCTCTTACGGAGAAATATTTGCAGAAAAAGATACTGTATATGGATTCTCACAAAATATATATATATATATATATTTTATTGCAAAACACGAGATGCTCTTTCCACGCTCCTCAGGTTTATATGACTTCTCTTCTGTTATGAATCCTTTTATGAGATGTAAGAGAACCATAATGATTGAAGCTCTTTCTACACTCCACACATTTATAAGGCTTCTTCTGTGTGTATCCTTAGATGGCAAGTAAGATTGCCCTTTCGGCCAAAGCCCCTTCCACACTCCATACATTTATAAGGCTTTTCTCCTGCATGGATCTTGTTACGTAACATAAGGGTTCCATTTTTGCAAAAACTCTTTCCATACGCCACACATTTATATGGCTTCTCCTGTGTGTGAATCCTTGAATGGGAAGTAAGATGACTACTATGAGCAAAGGCCTTTCCACAATCCATGCATTTGTAAGGCTTTTCTCCTGTGTGGGTCTTTTTATGTAGCATAAATGATCCACTTTCATGGAAACTCTTTCCACATTGCATACATTTGTATGGCTTAGTGTGGATCTTGTAATGGCGAGTAAGATTACTTTTAGCAGCAAAATTCTTTCCACACTCCAGACATTTATGTGGCTTTTCCCCTGTGTGGATCCTTTTATGGCTAGCAAGATTAGATTTACGAGTAAAGCCCTTTCCACACTCCGCACATTTATGTGGTTTCTCCACTGTGTTGATCCAGTAATGGGAAGTAAGAGAACTACTATAGGTGAACCTCTTTTTGCTTTCCATGCATATGTGGGGCTTCTCCCCTCTGTGGATACTTTTATGGATAGCAAGATTACTTTTACAAGTAAAGCCCTTTCCACACTCCACACTTTTATGTGGCTTCTCTTCTGCGTGGATCCCTTTTTGAGACGTAAGGGACCTATTTCCAGGAAAAAGCAGGAAAGTCCCCATGTAATTTTTCCCGTTAGGTCTTCTTGTAGCATCTTCTCCTTCGTTTTGGACGGGATAGCGTTCGTTTCCATGTAAGTTAGCTTTGATTTGCTTCATACTTTTTTCAAAATCTTTTTTCCTTGTTTTCATTCGCTTCATACTTTTCCTAAAAGCTTTTTTCCTTCTTTTCACTTTTGGGGCAAGAAGGTCTTGCGTTAGAGCATCAATGGAAGATGAGCTTTCCTGACTCCGATTATTTGATTGCTTTCTCTCATGGCCTTCTGCTTCCATTTGAATTGCAGACTTCTCCATTCCTTCCCCAGCATTGATCTCTTGGAACAGTTCACAGGAATCTTGACTTTCCTGCCCATTATCATCTTCAAAGGAAAAGAAAAATGAAAATGGTAGCAGTATTAGTAATAAAGATCAAATTGTAGGAATTCGTGTGTGTGTGTGTGTGTGTGTGTGTGTGTGTGTGTGCGTGCGTGTTTGAGTTAAGGAATAATCCATATTATGAGGTAACCTAAGATACATTGGAGCAGGCTAATTGTAGCAGAGACCTATTAGAATGGAAAGTCCTTTTCCCCTCTATCTAAATGAATTTCCCAGTACTATTCATTTTCTCTTGCCAAAATCGCACAGCTGCAGAAAGAAAAAAACAGGAGTCGTTCTATTAACCCTCAACACAATGTTTCCAATGGGATAATAGCATCATTTAAGCCCTGTGAGGATGAAATATTTGGACTTGTTGAAACTACAGGAATTTTGGTGGGAGTGATCATGCAATATTGAAATTCAACATTATGCAAGTACAAGCAATAGAACAAAGTCAAACTAGAGCCTTGGACTTTAAGATAGCTAATTTCAATAAACTTAGAGCTTGGGAAGGATTCCATGGATCAGAATCCTCAAGGGGAAAACAATTCAAGAAGCTTGGGAAATTTTGAAAAGTGAGATTATAAAAGCCCAGTCTAGCACAGTACAAATGAAGAAGAAAAATAACAGCCCTCAAAAAAAAACAAAAAACCCTCAGCATGGCTGCATAAAGAGCTCTCTGACAAATTGAAAGACAAAAAGGGCAAGTAGAAAAATTGGAAAGAGGGGCACAATATCAGCAGAATATCAGCAAATAGTCTGAGCCTGCAAAGATGAAGTGAGGAAAGCAAAGATTCGCAATGAACAAAGGCTTGTGAACCCTAACCTATCAAAAACAGCACCACAAAAAACAGATTAGGAACCCAAGTTAAAATAGAGAAGAAAATAGTAATGACGGTGATTCTGGAAAAGATAATCAAGCAACGAATCAGTAATATAGATCGATCCAGAGCTCTTTCATGTGCTACAGAGAGCTTTCCAGAAGCATCTGAAGGCAAAACAGAAGCCAAGGGGTTCCATGTGCATCAATCCGGAGACTGTTTCTCAGCTGCAGAGAGCTTTCCGGAAAACTCTGATGGCGAAACAGAAGCCCCGGGGGGGTGGGGGGATGCATGCATGAATCCGGACCTCGTTTCTTGGCTGCAGAGGGCTTTCGGAAGGCTCTGACAGCAAAACGGAAGCCAGGGATGATGCATGCAAGTGGCGGTAAGCAGCCATAGGAGAAGTGAGCCTGCAAGGCGAGGCAGGTGTCGGAGTGTGTGACGCCTAGCAAGTAAGGCAGCTCCACCCTCCATCCCCATTGTAACTTAATTTTTACCTCTGTGCCTCACACCACACCCTGCAGCATTAGGACTAATTTTGGGGTTAGGGCTTAATTTTAGCGCACGTATTCAAAAACATGATAGGGCTTCTTTTTGGCTGGGTCATATTTTCGGGAAAACATGATAGAAGACCCTTCCAACTCTGTTATTCTATTCTATTCTGGACTTTGTATGTCAAAAATTCAGAAAATGCTTGACCCTGCTTATGAAACATATATGCCCTCCCACCCACCCCCATCAAAAGAGAAACAATTCATCTCTCTCCCATCTAGGCCACCCTGAATAGGGGTACTCAATAGCAGCACCCCAGGCTGTGCTTGAAGAAGAGGCCTGGGTCTCAACGTCTGCCCTACTCCTATCATTTTCACTCAAAAAGGCCGCCTTGCATAATCCCACAATGTATGCAATGCTTGGGGAATGGTGTGATTGCCCCGGAGCCTGGTGCTCCCTGGATGGCTGGCATGTTCCCCAAATTTTGTGGCACGTCATCTTTGACACATGAGTCATAGAGTCGCTATCACTGACTTTAGCCCCTAATCCCAAGGTTCAAGCTAGAAATGAAAAGAAAGAAAAGCCATTAACCCAAGAGCCAGAAGACATGACAATTCGAAAAAGCCGAAATCGTTGTGATGTTGAGTATCTCTTCAAGTCAAGAAGCTAATTTGTCACTGATAAACCACTGACTTCTTTCCGTCCTCAGACAAGGCCAGATGTTTTCCTTCTCTATCTGAGGAGTTATGACACCTGGTTGGAGTTTTTTTAAAAAAAATAAGAAATAACTGATGGCATCTAACTACAGAACATCTTCCCATTCTGAGTAGCAACCCTTACCCAGA
Source organism: Natrix helvetica (assembly GCF_964273705.1). Lineage (NCBI taxonomy): Eukaryota > Metazoa > Chordata > Lepidosauria > Squamata > Natricidae > Natrix > Natrix helvetica. The sequence continues at coordinate 366,731,109 of NC_138548.1, forward strand.
GAGGCCAAGTTTCTATGATTTTCCAGCATGACTTCCCAATGTAGAAATTTTTGGTCAGGATCCAACTGAGACCACTCCTCCTCGGAAAAATTCACAGCTACTTCCTTGAACGTCACAAGGTCCCCCTGAACATGGAAAATGAAGGACAGAAAAGGCCAACGAGAATTTGCTAGATGTGTTCCATTTGTTCACAAATTCCTAAAGTACAGTTATGCACCAAGTTGAATGGCTGTGCTTGGTTGGATTCCAAGGTTTAGGTGAGAAAATAAACAGGACTGAAATCCTTTGATATTGAAGGAATATTTGGGGCAGCGTTATCAACTTGACTGATTCTGCAGAACTTTCAGTGCCTTTCAGTAAAGTAATCCCATTTTTTTCTCCCGCTGGCTGAACGGGAGGAAAAAAGAAAAAGAAAATTCCGTGGGAAGGGCATTTCTCAGGCTTTGTAAAGCTGGATTGTTTCATAGTCAAATCTAAGTCTTTAAGAAGATGTTGGATAGCCATTTGCCTGAAATGGTATAGGGTTTCCTGCCTAGGCAGGGGGTTGGACTAGAAGACCTCCAAGGTCCCTTCCAACTCTACTATTGTATTGTATTGTATTGTATTGTATTGTATTGTATTGTATTGTATTGTATTATAGGCGCAAATCAGATTAGAAATTATTTTGCCGGCTAAAAGTGCCTTGATTATGTGCTCTGTCTGGCCACTCTCTTTGGATTATAATAGCAATACCAATAGCTCTTAGACTTATATACCACTTCACAGTGCTTTTACAGCCCTCTCTAAGCGGTTTATAGTTAGCATAATTTTCCCTAACAATCTGAGTCCTCATTTTACCCACCTCGGAAAGATGGAAGGCTGAGTCAACCTTGAGCCGGTGAGATTTGAACTGCCGAACTGCAGCTAGCAGTCAGCTGAAATATCCTGCAGTACTGTACGCTAATGACTGCGCTACCTCAGCTCTTCCAGTAGTAGTCTAATTAGCCCTTTTAAACTACTATAAATAATAATAATAATAAATATTTATTTCTTAGCCGCACCCTCTCCCGAAGGACTCGGGGCGGCGTACAATGAAACATATGAAATAAATATGGACAAAACAAACATATAACAGAGACATATACCGAGACATACACAAGGAGGAGGTCGGCTGATAAATAAAACAATTAAAATACAGTCTTTAAAAACCCCTAGATAATTAAATTAAATATAATTAAAATACCCAGTAAAAGCCCGTCAGGAGCGATATGGTTAGATCAAAGTTGAGCCAGGCCAGCTGCTTGGAATAGGTGGGTCTTAAGCTTAATACGAAAGGAGCGGAGGTCAGAGGTATTCCTAATATCCGGAGGGAGGTCATTCCACAGGGCTGGGCCCGCCACAGAGAAGGCTCTACTCCTAGGCGCCGCCCCCCGACACTGTCTTGTGGACGGCACCTGGAGGAGGCCCTCTCTGTGCGAGCGGATTGGTTACTGGTTATAAAAAAGGCTTTTTAAAAATGATAATGTGGCAATGTGAATTTTAATTATTTTTTATTACCCTTGCACAATTCCAAGTTTAAAAAATAAATAAATAAAGGGTCTTTGTTTAGCTATTGCTACCGCGGAGTAGAATAGAATAGAATAACAGAGTTGGAAGGGACCTTGGAGGTCTTCTAGTCCAACCCCCTGCCTAGGCAGGAAACCCTATACCGTTTCAGACAGATGGCTATCCAACATCTTCTTAAAGACTTCCAGTGTTGGGGCATTCACAACTTCTGGAGGCAAGCTGTTCCCCTGATTAATTGTTCTAACTGTCAGGAAATTTCTCCTCAGTTCTAAGTTGCTTCTCTCCTTGATTAGTGTCTACCCATTGCTTCTTGTTCTACCCTCAGGTGCCTTGGGGAATAGCTTGACTCCCTCTTCTTTGTGGCAACCCCTGAGATATTGGAACAATGCTATCATGTCTCCCCTAGTCCTTCTTTTCATTAAACTAGACATACCCAGTTCCTGCAACCGTTCTTCATATGTTTTAGTCTCCAGTCCCCTAATCATCTTTGTTGCTCTTCTCTGCACTCTTTCTAGAGTCTCCACATCTTTTTTACATCGTGGCGACCAAAACTGAACGCTGTATTCCAAGTGTGGCTTTACCAAGGCATTATAAAGTGGTATTAACACTTCATGTGATCTTGATTCTATCCCTCTGTTTATGCAGCCTAGAACTGTGTTGGCTTTTTTGGCAGCTGCTGCACACGGCTGGCTCCTATTTAAATGGTTGTCCACTAGGACTCCAAGATCCCCCTCACAGTTACTACTATTGAACAAGGTACTACATATTCTGTAACTGTGCATTTCGTTTTTCTTGCCTAAATGTAGAACCTTACTTTTGTATATTTATTCCTGTTTCTTGAAGGACTATTTTTCTCAAAAAAAAATTTCTTATAAACTCATATTTGGAAGCGTACCCAGCAGAACCTGTTAGCTAGTCGACTTTCAAAAATATTCACTAAACAGATTCTGAGGGTAGAAATGACACACTAAAAGTATCCTTCAGGGGAAGCTAACCTAGTTGAAACTACGATTCTCTTTTCTACGTTGCTTAAGAACACAAAACAATCTAGTACAAACAAGGGAGGAAAAAAACTGAAGGAGAGACTGCTCTGCATACCAATTTCATCTTCTAAAGGAAAAACAAGTCTTACTTGTTTACTTCCCCAACTTGCCTGATTTGAAGGCTCAACTACAGTTCCAGCTCCGTCATACAGACCAGAAAACATCACTCTATGTTTCCCTGTGAGGAAGACAGAATTTTAAAATGCATAATTAACAAAAGAGGAGGAGGGTATTCCTCAGAAGATGAGAGCATCGGGATCTCTCTGGGCGATGGGAGAGCCTTCAGTTACCTCCCGAGATGTCCTGACTTTGATCTTCTTGAGGGATCCTCCAGAAAAACAGCTCCTGAGGGGGACTGAATGGAATCCTCTTTCCCGCAGGGTCTCTGATCTCCGCAGGGGAGGACTTTAAATAGAAGAAAAAAAGAAGAACCAACAGACATCACAGAACATAAAATGGATTATTTTTCTTTGAGCACCACTTCAAAGCCCCCAATATCCATCAGTGAGGATGAGCGAGAAAACAATGGAACAAAGTCCTGCAAGAATTGGTGGGACATCATCAGGTACTATGAATGTCAGAAGTTTGGGAAGGAGGGGTGAAGAATTCAAACATATTCTCTTTTGAGCTCCCTAAAGTGTCTCACCTGCAACTCAACTTGCTCTTTCTTCTCCTCCGTCTGGCTCAGGAGGAAGCCTTCTGCAAGGGCCACCGCCTGGGAGCTGCTCTCTGCTCCACACTCCCGCACCCAGCCCTCCATCTCTGGGGGAAGGATAGCCAGGAGTTGCTCCAGAACAACCAGGTCCAGCATCTGGGCTTTGGTGTGCTTTTCTGGTCTCAGCCATCGCCTACATAAGCTGTGGAGCTTGCTGCAAAGTCCTCGGGGACCTTCAGCCTCCCGGTATTGGAGGCTCCTGAAGTTGCAGGGATGAACTTCTGAATGGAGGATGGTTTCCTCCATCATGCATGCGACCCGGGATTCAACCCGGAGGAGGGCTGGACACCTGTCTTTCTCTCTTTGCATGGGAAGAGCCCCCACCCACCATCACGTCTGGATCCGTCCTTGCAAATCTCCCCTGCAGCCTTTTCAGCACCTGCGCATTCCCAACGGTTTAAGGAGTGCGAGCGCTGCGTTCTAGAGAGGAAAAGGCTCGAGGTTGTCCCTCCGTTCGCAGCCTCCTCTGGAAAGCCAGCCGAAACCTTCGCCCTCTAGTGGCCCAAAGGGGAAGCGCCTCTTCCTTTCTCACATCCGACGGCGCCCCCGGTGCAATCTGAATCGTCTGGATCGGAATAGAACTGGAAGAGAAGAAAGGGAGATTTTTCAATGGGGAAAAGGAGGAAGGACGCTGTTCTGTCTCTTTTCTTGTTTTTTTTTTAAATATTGAACCTCTTCTGAATGGGCTTAAAGGACTCCCCTGGGAGGTCCCATTCCCGTTCTAGAATGCTAGAATAGAATAGAGCTGGAAGGGAGATCTTCTAGTCCAACCCGCTGCTCAAGCAGTAGACCCTGTACCATTTCAGATAAGTTGCTATCCAGTCTCTTCTTAAACACCTCCAGTGGTGAAGCACCCACAACTTCTGGAGGGAAAGCTGTTCCACAGATTAATTGTCCTCACTGGCAGGAATCTTCTCCTCAATTCAAGGTTGCTTCTCTCCTTGATTAGTCTCCATACATTAATTCTTGCCCTCGGGTGCATTGGAGAATAATTTGAGCTCCTCTTCTTTGTGATAACCCTTCAAATATTGGAATACTGCTATCATGTCTCCCCTAGTCCTTCTTCTCTCTAGAATAGCAAAACCCAAACCCTCCATAAAGAAGAGGGAGTCAAACTATTCTCCAAGGCACCTGAGGTAGAACAAGAAGCAATGGGTGGAAACTAATCAAGGAGAGAAGCAACTTAGAACTGAGGAGAAATTTCCTGACAGTTAGAACAATTAATCAGTGGAACAGAAGTTGCCTCCAGAAGTTGTGAATGCCCCAACACTGGAAGTCTTTAAGAAGATGTTGGATAGCTATTTGTCTGAAACGGTATAGGGTTTCCTGCCTAGGCAGGGGGTTGGACTAGAAGACCTCCAAGGTCCCGTCCAACTCTGCTGTTGTATTATTGTATTAACTGTTCTTCATGTTTTAGTCTCCAAGCCTTTCTAACCATCCTAGTTGCTCTTCTCTGCACTTTTCCCAATGTCTCTTTTATAATGTGAGGACCAAAACTGGATGCAGTATTCTAGGTGTGGTCTTAGAAGGTTTTAAAAAGATGGCTTTCAAGCACTCTTTGGCCAGATCTGGTACAGATTTAGTATATTTAGGCAAGAAAAGCAAAATGCACAGGTACAGTACAGGTGGTACCTCACTCAATAGTAGTAACTGTCAGAGGGATCTTGGAGTCCTAGTGGATAATCATTTAAATATGAGCCAGCAGTGTGCTGCAATCCCCCCCCCCCCAAAAAAAGCCAACATAGTTCTAGGCTGCATAAACAGAAGGATAGAATCACGTGGTGTTAAAACCACTTTTTAAGGCCTTGGTGAGGCCACACTTAGAATAATGCATCCAGTTTCGGTTGCCACAATGTGGAAAAAATGTTGAGACCCTAGAAAGAATGCAGACATCTTTGTTGCTCCTCTCTGCATTCTTTCTAGGAGACTGGACGCTAAAACATATGAAGAACAGTTGCTGGAAACGAGGTGGCGCAGTGGTTAGAGTGCAGTACTGCAGGCTACTTCAGCTGATTACTAGCTGCAGTTCAGCAGTTCAAATCTCACCGGCTGAAGGTTGACTCAGCCTTCCATCCTTCCAAGATGGGTAAAATGAAGAACCAGATTTTTGGGGGCAATATGCTGACTCTATTCTATTCTGTTCTATTCTATTCTATTCTATTCTATTCTATTCTATTCTATTCTATTCTATTCTATCCCTATCCCTATCCCTATCCCTATCCCTATCCCTATCCTATTCTATTCTATTCTATTCTATATAAGTGAACTGTTTCAGTAATTTGTAAGAAATGCTAAAGAGAAATAGGCGTCTAAAATCTTCCACAGATTTTCCCTTTACCAGTTTTTTGTTCTTTTGAACATTGTATCCAGTCTCTCTGTTAATTGAATATCATTGTAAAATTGTGTGAACCACAGAATAACATATGTCCCACACAGTGCTTCAAGAACTCAGGACATACTTCGTCTAAGCTAGCTGCTTTCCCTGATTTTATCATTCATTTTAGACTCATTTTAAAGAGTATTAAAGCGCTGGTTGAAGAAATTTGTATGTATCGTTTCTTGTAAGAAAGCAGTCACTACACTGCTTTCAAACACACACTATATTGCCAAAAGTATTCGTTCACAACTGATTCTGATTATGTGGCTGGGTGAGTGAATACTTTTGGCAATATAGTGTATATATTGAAGTACACAGTGGTGAGATTCATTTTTTTAAACTACCGGTTCTGTGGGCGTGGCTTGGTGGGTGTGGCTTGGTGGGCATGGCAGGGGAAGGATACTGCAAAATCTCCATTCCCACCCCATTCGAGAGGAAGGATACTGTAAAATCTCCATTCCCACCTCACTGGGGCCAGCCAGAGGTGGCATTTGCCGGTTCTCCGAACTACTCAAAATTTCCGCTACCGGTTCTCCAGAACCTGTCAGAACCTGCTGGATTTCACCCCTGGAAGTACATCTAGATGGCCAAGTTAGTCAGAAGTATGGATTAAATAACAAACTGCCACCAAGTTCTGGGCAAGCTCCACTACTTTTTAATATTTACACATCAGTTTTACCAGGCAATGCTGCAAGAAAGTTTATATACGCTGATGGCATTGTGCTGATCAAGCAGTCTGAAGATTTCAATGCTGGAAAAGCCCTTGAAAACGATTTAAAGGAAATTGATAACGTTTTTGGAAATTTGGAGAAAACCCGGCATCAGCAAAACGGGGGTCACCTGTTTTCACTTGAACAGACAAGTTAACTATATACCAGGGCTAAAGTGGTGGGCTGCTACTGGTTCTTGCTGAATTGGTAGTTCGGAGCACTGGTTGACCCCGTCCACCCACTCCGACGCTATCCAGTCCTAAATATCTCACTTTCCGGTTCACTCACCCCGCCCGCAGCCCTGCTGATTTGTGCACCTTGTCCGTTCTATTAACCATGGCTGACCTAGCAGGTGTATAAGAAGCCTCCCCCATTGGAAAAGCCTTGTTTTTGGTGCTGCGTGTGAGCTCACATTTTCAGCGAACCGGTTGTTAAAGTATGTGCAGCCCACCTCTGCGGGGTTGTCAAACTGGCAGCTTCAGGGCCAGATGTGTCACATGCAAGCGATGTCCACTCCACCTCCGCGCAGGGTAAATGTCGTGATACGTTACATGATGGCAACGTGCTGCCACGAGTTTGTCACCCATTCTATACACAAAGCATGGAATTTGGGAAACAGCTGCTGAAGTTTAATTCATCACTATGCTGTGTGTTTTTAAAATAACTTATCTGATGTTTATTTTACATAAAATAAAGACATTTTATATGCTTTTGTGAGTTTTTAATGCGTTAATACTGCATTCTGTTACGCCATATGAAATACGTACGTACCTACATACATAACATTCTCTGCATCTATATTGCTTCTCCCATGTGGATCCCTTTATGGACTGTAAAATGATTCCTCTAAGGAAAGATTTCTACACACACCATGAATTTATGCAGTTTCTCCTATGTGGATCCTTTCATAATAAATAAAATCAACCTTTCACCTAAAGCCTCTTGCACATTCTTTGCATTTAGATGGCTTATGAAATCTTTTATGGGAAGTAATAGCACTTTTCCCCCCCCTGAAGCTCTTTCCACACAATCTACATCTATGCAGTCCCACCCACACCCGTGTGAATCCAATTTTGACTCACAAGGAAACCATTTTCACAGAAGCCCTTTCCACACTCTAAGCATTCTATGGTTTCTCCTTTGCATGATTTTTCTTCACAGAAAAATCATTTCCTGACAGTGAGAACAATTAATCAGTGGAACAGATTGCCTCCAGAAGTTGTGAATGCCCCAACACTGGAAGTCTTTAAGAAGATGTTGGATAGCTATTTGTCTGAAACGGTATAGGGTTTCCTGCCTAGGCAGGGGGTTGGACTAGAAGACCTCCAAGGTCCCTTCCAACTCTACTATTGTATTGTATTGTATTGTATTGTAGATGGCAAGATCACAATTCCTCTGAAAGCTCTTTCCAGACTCCACACTCATATATGCCTTCTGCCAAGTATGGATCATTTCATGGGAAGGAGGGAAACTCTTTGTACTGGGGAGGCGTAATAGCAGTGCACCAATATCTCAGGGGCTGCCACAAAGAAGAGGGAGTCTATTCTCCAAAGCACCTGAGGGCAGGACAAGAAGCAATGGATGGAAACTAATCAAGGAGAGAAGCAACCTAGAACTAAGGAGAAACTTCTTGACAGTTAGAACAATTAATCAGTGGAACAACTTGTCTCTGGAAGTTGTGAATGCCCCAACACTGGAAGCCTTTAAGAAGTTGGATAACCATTTGTCTGATGTGGTGTAGGGTTTCCTGCCTAGGCAGGGCATTGGACTAGAAGACCTCCAAGGTCCCTTCCAACCCTGTTATTCTATTCTATTCTATTCTATTCTATTCTGTTCTATTCTATTCTATTCTGAGCCTTTCCACATTCCTTGCAACTATGTGGCGTCACATATGGGTATTTTATGGGACATAAGGTGACTGCTATGAGCAGCATTCTTTCCACACTCCATGCATTTATAAGGTTTTGCCACTGTGTGGATTTATGGGAAGTAAGAACCTTTTTTTCCCCACAAGGAAAGGCTTCCTTTTTAAAAACCTAGATCTACTTATACCTCCAAGCAGGATGGACACAACCTGCCAAACTCCAAGATAATAATAAACCATGAAACTTCAGTTCACATGAAAAGAAATCCCTGGTCAGGGTGTCCTTTGGAGAAGAACCGAGTCTCCCTCTGACACCAGGCAGATTCACACAACCTGCCTGGAGTCCCAACTGGGTCATCCAAGCGCTGGGCTGAGGCTCCCCCAATGTGGGCCAGGAAGGGGACAGCTGGAGGGGCGGTAAGTCGCCTTCCAGGCATCCCCGCTTCTTCTTTTGCTGCTGCTCTGGAGCTCCGCTTCCCCCTGCATGGAGCGAGCGGCTGGGAAGCATGGGACCTAGAGTTGAAGCCGGAGGAGGGCCGGGCGCGGGTCTCCCCTCCCTCTGCACGGGAAGAGCCCCCCCCCCCCCTCACCGGGGCAGGTCTGGATCCCCGCCCGGTTCCTGCGGAGCCCCAGACATTGAGGAGAGCGAGTAAGAGTTTATGGCGTCACGCCTCCTCTGAAAAACCAGCTGTAACGCTCGCCCTCTATTGGATCAATGGAGAAACGTCTGGTGTTCCATTCTTGGCGGAGGGCGCCCTCTGTAGATCCTGCGCGCAATACCAGGATCCCCCCCACCCGCCAAAAAAAGGGCGGGAAAGAGGACATATTTGGGGATGGGGGGGGGCAGGGATGATGGACATGAGAATAAAAGGAAAGGTAGCCTCTCAGGAGAAATATGGCAGTGTTTTCTGAGAGGAAATTTCTCCTGTCAGGAAAATCAAGAGATTTCTATAGGTTTTTACTTCTTTAATTCAATACATACAGGCTGCCATTCTCACATTCATGGTTCTGTGTGCGAAAGAATAACCGAGTGGCAGCTTGTGACATCGGAAGCAATGCTGAAAAAAAGAAAGAAAAGAAATAGCAAAAGAAAACCTTTCCCAAAATGGGAGGAAAAAGCTCAAACTGGTGGAGCTTCCCAAAATTTTACCCCACGACGAGGCTCCTTGATGGAGAAATGAGGCAGGGAAAATAGCGCCTCATTTGTGACTGGAGAAAATTGGGACTTATAAAATAAAGGGAGGAAAATAGGGGATTTTGAAAAAAAAATTATTAGTTTCACCCAAGAAAATCGCTTAAGCATATTTACATAAATCCAAGATAGGTAGAGAGAAAAAGAAAACAAAAAATAAACATTACAAATATCAAGATCTACTTCAGTGTCAATAGGTATAGGGGGGAAAGTATTAAAAATACCAAGATATATTTCAGTGTAAATAGATAGGTACTATAGATTTGAAAATCTTCCATATATAAAATATAGAGATTATAATCTATTGTTATTGAGACAAACCATAACATTAATCCAAGCTTGATAAAAATTGTGGTTCCTGTTTATTTTAATTTTGTAATCTTCTCAAGGTGTCAATCGAAGAGGCTTTATTAACCCACAATTCAGAGGCAAGTGTTCTTAATTTAGAAATCAATGGTTTATTAGTGAATCTATTGATAAGAATAGAATTTGATTAAAGTGTATTTATAAACATACTGAAAAAAGGAGGTAATTGGAAAAAGATCTCGTTTCTCCTCAAATTATCTTTGTCAAACAAAAATACTATGAACATAAAATAATAAATTCCTGATTACTGGTAATCAAATTTAAAAACCAGCTAAGGACAAAAAATCAGTGCGATCGAAGACAGCAACGGTCAAACTTTCACCAAAAGTATAAGTCAAGAATTCACTTTTAAGAGTTGTATTTTTGACAATCACATTAATTTTTTCTTATGGCTAAAGATCAACATAAGAGTGGGGCACAGGATAGAATAAAAAGTTACATCCCATTGCTAAGTTTTTTTTTAAAAATCCAAAAAGAATTAAAAATAATATTAAGGTGGTATAGGAACCTTACTATAGGTACTGTATAAGGAGCCTGGCAAACTTCATTGCTCACAAAACAGCATTCTAGAAAGATGAACTAGGTACTCAAACCAGTTTATTAGTAACTGTGAGAGGGATCTTGGAGTTCTAGTGGACAACCATTTAAATATGAGCCAGCAGTGTGCAGCAGCTGCCAAAAAAGCCAACACAGTTCTAGGCTGCATCAACAGAGGGATAGAATCAAGATCACGTGAAGTGTTAATACCACTTTATAATGCCTTGGTGAGGCCACACTTGGAATACTGCATTCAGTTCTGGTCGCCACGATGTAAAAAAGGTGTGGAGACTCTAGAAAGAGTGCAGAGAAGAGCAACAAAGAGGATTAGGGGACTGGAGACTAAAACATATGAAGAACCGTTGCAGGAACTAGGTATGTTTAGCTTAAGAGAAAGAAGGACTAGGGGAGACATGATAGCAGTGTTCCAATATCTCGGGGGTTGCCACAAAGAAGAGGGGGTCAAACTATTCTCCAAGGCACCTGAGGGTAGAACAAGAAGCAATGGGTGGAAACTAATCAAGGAGAGAAGCAACTTAGAACTGAGGAGCAATTTCCTGACAGTTAGAACAATTAATCAGTGGAACAGCTTGCCTCCAGAAGTAGTGAATGCCCCAACACTGGAAGTCTTTAAGAAGATGTTGGATAGCCATTTGTCTGAAACGGTATAGTTTCCTGCCTAGGCAGGGGGTTGGACTAGAAGACCTCCAAGGTCCCTTCCAACTCTACTATTGTATTGTATTATAGTTCTGACCAATTTTTAGGGCTGCTCTGCAGAACCTGGCAAGATTATATGCTTTAGCTTAGCAGGTTGGTATCTGGAAAGCTGCATGTGCTGTGTACCCTGGGTATTTATGCATTTATTTATATAAAAGCTCCCTTTTATTTCTTTTATAAACTTTGTTTTGATAAACTTTTTTTTATCCTTGTTGAAATTGCAGTAAAATTATCATCAATGGAAAGCTGAAAGAGGACAACCAGGAAGAAGTGGATGAAACCAATTGAGTGCGTAACTGGAAATGTTGAAGGACCAAGTAAGGAAGAAGTCCTCCATTATAAAATTTGCCTTGCGTTGTTGCTAAGATTTGTGGTCCAGCCATCTTGATGACACATAGTCAATTTACTTACTACTTATTTTCAATAATGCTGGATAACATTGTCCTTTTATCTCTATTCTCATTTTTGTCAGGACTTCCCACGTGTGCTACTTGCCATGTAATGTTTAGGTTTAGGTTTTATTAAATTTATAGACTGCCCCCTCTCCCCGTAGGGACTCGGGGCGGTGTACAGACCGTTTGTGTATAAAACAACAAAACATAACATAAAACATCAGACAAAACAACGCAAACATACCATCTGTATATACAACCCAAACTAATTAAATAATTAAAAACAATTCTAAAACCAATTTAAAACCCCAAAATTTAAAATTTAAAAAGCCATCCAGGAAGGTCAGTAGTGGGTGTTCCCTGTAAATACAATTACAGTTACAATTAGGCCAGGCCAGCTAATCGAAACAGGTGGGTCTTGAGTTTCTTGCGGAAGGAGCGGAGATGCAAGGTGGTTCTAATATCGGGGGGGGGGGGGGGGGGGGAGGTCGTTCCAGAGGGTTGGGCCCATCACAGAGAAGGCCCTATTCCTAGGCACCGCCCGCCCGCACTGCTTAGCGGACGGTACCCGGAGGAGTCCCTCTCTGTGAGAGCGGATTGGTCGCAGGGATGTGTAATATTATCACATCTGTATATATTACCCATCTAGGTTCCTCTTGGATGATTAGCTAGATATTCATCTTCCCTACAAGAATTTTCCCTTTATAAAACTACTTGTTTTAACAGCTTCATATACCGAAGCTTCTAGAAACAGATTCAAAGGGGTGGGATATTTTCACAACAGTAGGAACTACTTCTAAGCCACTTTTGAGTAAATGATTTCAACCTGACATAAGACTCTAAAATCCTTAAGTATGGACCCTCCAAAAATAATCCCATGTTGTAATTGTGCCCAAAGTTAATTAACTATATCACACACACACACCCCCCAAAAAAACACACCACCCCATAGCAACTGCATTGAGTTTAATGCAATTTCCAAGGAAAATATATCGAATCTAGTTCAGTTTTTGGCAGCCCCTTTTCATGCCACAGCAACTAGGACTTTTGGCACCTTCGCACATGAAAAGTCTTTGCTGTGCATTTATAGGCCTTCTCACCACTGAGAAAAAAAATGCAATGAGTTGTATTTTCTAATTCAGGTTGTATTTTCTAACCCTATACTCCTTATGTGAGACGCTGTGCCTCAGTGGCTAACACACTGAGCTTGTCAATCAGAAAGTTCGGTGGTTCAGCGGTTTGAATCCCTAGTGCCACGTAATGGAGTGAGCTCCCGTTACTTGTCCCAGCTTCTGCCAACCTAGCAGTTCGAAAGCACGTAAAAAAACACAAGTACAAAAATAGAGACCACCTTGATGGGAAGGGAAGTGTTCCGTGCGCCTTCGGCGTTTAATCATGCCGGCCACATGACCACGGAGACATCTTCGGACAGCGCTGGCTCTTCAGCTTTAAAACAGAGATGAGCACTGCCCCCTAAAGTCAGGAACGACTAGCACATATGTGCGAGGGGAACCTTTACCTTTATGCTCCTTATAGTTTTCTTTCTCAGGTATTATTTGCATTACATAATGAGAAGCAAAGTGGAAAGGCAGATTATAACTACATTAGGCAATCAATGCCCTTTATTTCCATTCATCCTGATTTTTTGCCTTGAAATGTACTTAGTAAAAACCACAACTAGGATTGTAGTGTCAACTTGTCTGTGTTGGACTGGAAAGACAAAATGTTCTCACATATTTGTATAGGTCTAGTATTTATATGGAGTATTACCCAAGTGGACTCTTTCATGACATTTTAGATTACTATTCCTGTTGAAACTCTTCCCACACTCTTTGCATTGATATGGCTTCTCTCCTGTATGGATCTTTTTATGGCAAGTCAGAAGGCTACTCCTTCTAAAGCTCTTTCCACACTCCATACATAGATATGGCTTCTCCCCTGTGTGGATCCGTTTATGGGCAATAAGGTAACTGTTGGTACTAAAATTCTTCCCACATTCCATGCATTTATATGGCTTCTCCCCTGTGTGGATTCTTTTATGGGAAGAAAGATGACTGCTCCAAGCAAAGGTCTTTCCGCACTCCATGCATTTATAGGGTCTTTCTCCCCTGTGGTTCCTTTGATGGCTTATAAGAGAATAATTATCAAGGAAAATCTTTCCACACTCCAAGCAGGTATGTGGTTTCTCTTCTGAATGGGTCATTTTATGGGAAATGAGATGATCGGATAGTGAAAAGCCCTTTCCACAGTCCATGCACTTATATGGTTTCTCCACTATGTGGATCCTTTCATGTTCCACAAGGGACGTATTTTCACAGAACCCCATTCCACATTCTCTGCATTTGTATGTCTTCTCGTCTTTGTGAATTCTTTTATGGGAAGTAAGATTACTGCTTTGAGTAAACGTCTTTCCACACTCCGTGCATTTATATGGTTTCTCCCCCGTGTGGATGAACTTATGAGAAGTAAGATGGCTACCCTGAGTAAAGCTCTTGCCACATTCCATGCATTTATATGGCTTCTCCCCCGTGTGGATCCTTTTATGGGAGGTAAGATCAGCATTCCTCCTAAAGCCCTTTCCACACTGTACACATTTGTGCGGCTTCTCCCCTGTGTGGATTCTTTTATGGGAAGCAAGATTACCACTTTGAGTAAAAGTCTTTCCACACTCCATGCATTTATAGGGCCTTTCACCATTGTGATTCCTCTGGTGGCTTCTAAGAGAGCAATTATCCCGGAAGGCCTTTCCACACTCGATACAAGTATATGGTTTCTCTTTTGAATGTGTCATTTTATGGGAAATGAGGTGACTGGATTTATAAAAGTTCTTGCCACACTCCAGGCATTTATAGGGTCTTTCTTCTGTATGGATCTTTCTATGGTAAGTAAGTCGACTGATCCAAGAAAAACCTTTTAAAATTCCACTTTGTGATCGGTTTCTCTCATCACTTTTTGCTTGCAGTTGGGTGGCAAACTTCCCTTTTTCCTCTTTTGGATGAATTGTTTGGCACTGTTCTTTGTAGTTATCCTCCTGGACATTATTTTCTTCAAAAAGAAACATAAGAAATTTAACAAGATTAGGGACATATTTAAAGATGAACTTTTTCCTGAAATTTTGCCAAAGAAGCATCAATTTTGTTCGCTGATATGAAAGAATCTGATCTAAGCTTCTACGAAAGATGAACTTCCAAGTGGGCTACTACCAAGTTCATATATCCACATCAAATCAGATTACAATTTCCTTCCGAGAAAACCCTGATCTAATCTAATAAATCCAAATTTATTATTATTATTATTATTAATCAATAAGTGCAAGACCCTTGATGACATGGGTGAGTTCCATGTTGCCATGAAATCCTATGCTGCATCATATGCTCTACCACGTTGAGCCACATTAAATCCTCAATAACTATATAACTTTGATTCTGGACCAAAGACAAGATTGCAGAAGGGTGAAAGAAACAATGTCATCTACAAAGTCAACTGCAACCATTGCAACGCTACGTAGGACAAACATCACATCAATTAAAAACCAGGATCCATGAACACCGGCTGGCATTCAAATGCCACAATCCCAAATCCTTAATCTCTACCCACAGTCCCACACCAACACCAAACAGCACCAGATTGATTGGCGCAATAGAAAAATCATCTTCCACGCTACCATCTGCCACGCTCATGAGTTCATGGAAGTCTGGGACTCCACAAGCAATTCCATCAACAGAAACATTGACCTACAACGGCCTATGAACCCCTCAAAATCCAATCAACCACACAACCATCCAGAGACAGCACTGTCCCTCAGCCAACCCATGCAAGCCCCCTACCAGCAGTTCACCTCTCAATGACGCTTACCTGATGTAATCTCCCCAAGACCCATCACAAGACTCTCACTGATGGCTTACATCTGACCCATTACAAGACCCTCACTTGACACACCCATACCCGAAGGCCTTATAAACAGAAGAACACTGACACCGACATCCCCTAAACTCCACTGAAGATGTTACCTAGCCTGGTAACAAAATGTTCAGAAACGGAGGATGAACCTTCAACCTCATCTTACACCTTAGCTATAGATATTCACCACTATTGCAAAATCATACACAACTAAGGAGGCATCTATTAATTTCCTTCTTCAATAAAACAGGGTTAGTTTTATCAGAGTAGCTGGTTACATCTAACCTCTAAATGTAGTTTCTGACCACAGACAGGTTCTTACCTAGAGAAGCCAAATTCCTGGAATTCTCCAGCATGACCTCCCCGTGGAGAGCTTTTTGATCATGATCCAGCTGAGACCACTCCTCCTCAGAGAAATACACAGCCACTTCCTCAAAAGACACAAGATCCTAAACAAGGAAACAAATTTCCCCATTAACAGACAACACCAAAAAGAATTTGAGACTTCTCTTACATCAATTCCAGGAGAGATTTGTAGTGAGTGAAATGGGCAACTGCTACAGAATACAAAAAAAAAAACGATTGCACAACTTTTAGCTGATGGCATAGCATGAAGGATATTTTATCAGGTTTAAATCCAGGACTTTTAATGGCTTTCAGTGTAGCCAACTAAGATAGTCTTAGCAGTATCTATAAGGGAGAAGGAAATACTGGAGAAACCCATCTGAAGTTTTGGGCAATCACCTGCTTTATCTACTTAGGGACCATCATGCTCAAAACCTCTGCACCACAGTAAAAGTGTTAGGAGAGCTTGCAATGGTATATGGGATTGATCCTGGAAGATGACCCTTAGCTGAGACAATGGTCTGCTCAAATGAAATTTTAATTTCAGAAGGCATTCCTCCCCAAGGTGGCTGCTGAACGGTAAGAGACTTTTTCTCTCTTGCCAATGATTTGCTGATTTTGCTGCAAAACCTGGTATTGGTTGTGCTGCTCTCCGGACTTGAATGGGAGCACCTAGTAATGCCACAAGGCAGCTTTTGGACAGTAGTGGACCTATTTAGCTAGAATGCCTTAAAGTTACAGGAACCTTGAGATTCCTCTAATATTGGAATTCAGCATTATGTAAGCACAAGCAATAGAACAAAATCAAACTGGACTCTTGGACTTCAAGACAGCTGATTTCAACAAACTTAGAGAGAGCTTGAGAAGAATTCCACGGACGAAAATCCTCAAGGGAAAACAACCCAAAAAGTTCGTGAAGTGAGATTATAAAAGCCCAGTCTAGCGCAATTCCAGTGAAGAAAAAAAGTAAGAGATCTCAAAAGAAAGCAGCATGACTACCCATAGAACGCTCTGATGAAATGAAAGATGAAAAGAGCAAGTATAAAAAGGACAAGTATAACAAGTGGGAAAGAGGCACATAAGTAAGGCAGAATATCAGCAAATAGTCTGAACCTGCAAAGATGAAGTCAGGAAAAGCTAAGGCTCAAAATGAACTAAGGCTTGCAGCAAAAGTAAGAAATAACAACAAAAAAACCCCCTTCTTTCAACATGGCAGCATATAAATTTTAATAGTTAAAAATAAAAAACATCTTGCCCTTGAGACGACATCAAGGGAGCGGACAGGGCCTTAAAACCTGGCCCTGCCAGTTGGGTTGGGGCCTGATAGGAGTGTACTATGCTGGAGGTGGCAGACTGAATAAGAGTCAAAAGTCCATCCAGAACACACATGCTTTTGGTTTTTAACCTTCATTTAATCGTTGATTTTAATGCTTCCATATTTATGCTTTTATGCCATTATAAGCCACTCACAGTCACTCTGGATCAAGGGTGTCAAACTCATGTCGTCACAGCGGCATCACGTGACATATCGGGACTTCCCTTTTGCTAAACCAGACGTGGGTGTGGCCAGCGCATGACGCATCCAGCCCATGGACCAGGATTTTGAGAGTCCTGCTCTGGATAGTGAGCAGGAGTCATAAAAATTTAATAAATTTTAAATGAATTTTATTTAAGAAAATTTTTATGGCTGCCCAAATTGCTCTCATTGACTCGGAATGGCTATATATATATATTACTGTATATATGTATTTGTGTTACAACCCCTAGTATACCCAAATATGGGAGGGAGCTCACTACTCCCCCTTTCTGCCCTTTGGCTCATTACAGATAACCATCCAGGCAGAAAACCATATTTTTATTTTTAATGTTGCCTTTTTATATTTGTGTTGTATTTGTGCTGATAAATAAATAAAGGGAGACTACTATAGATCTATTTCAAGCTATTTAGCTCTCATCAGCTAGCCATACCCTTAGTGGGATTTGAACCTGGGCTGTATTAGATATTAGGCAGGAGTCTTAGCCACTAAGCCACAGGCTCTCCTCCTTATCAGCTGAGCCAGGGAAATAGGTATGTATTTGTGTTACAACCCCTGGTATACCCAAATATGGGAGGGAGCTCACTACTCCCCCTTTCTGTCCTTCGGCTCATTACAGAGGACCATCCAGGCAGAAAACCATATTTTTATTTTTAATGTTGCCTTTTTATATTTGTGTTGTATTTGTACTGATAAATAAATAAAGGGAGACTAGTATAGATCTATTTCGAGCTAATTAGCTCTCATCAGCTAGCCATACCCTTACTGGGATTTGAACCTGGTAATATATATATATATATTACTTTGAACTTCAGAACAAAATGAAACCCATCCAAGATTCATGGATTTTTTTCCCCTAAGTTTCTCCTACCTGAGACAGTGGTTCAGTCCCTCTTTCGGCTACATCATGAAGGGGAGTTGATTCTAAAAATACCAAAGACTGGTTCTGGTTCTCTGTGAGAGGAAGAAAAAGTGTGAAAGCAGATTGGATTTAAAAAAAAAAAAAGAGATTCCACCCAAGAGGGGCAAAACAATCAGTTAGCCGGATGTCCAATCCTTGTACCACATAGAAGGGTCTTCTATTACCTGACATGCTATCCTGATTTTCATTTTTCTGGAAGATCTCCTTAAGCACTTCTTCAGAGAGTTTGGATGATTCTTTCCATCCCTTGGCATATTCAGTGACTGCTTCCAAGGATATCTGGACATTTCACAGGAGAAACAAGGAAGAGCAGAGGGAAAGGAATAAAATTCCCATACCGCACCCCCAACATAGCAGACCCCAATGTTCATCACAGAAGCTGGAAAATGAGAATGGAAGAATTCCCCCACATACGTACATCCTCTAAAAGAATAATGGAACAACTCTAAACTTGCCATGACTATATTCTCACACCTGGAACTCTTCTTGCATCTTTTCCTCCTCCTGGCTCAGAAGGAACCCTTCAGCCAGGGCCACCGCCTGGGAACTTGTCTCCGCTCCGCACTCCCGCACCCATTTCTCCATCTCTGAGGGAAGGACAGCCAGGAACTGCTCCAGGAGCACCAGGTCCAGCATCTGAGCCTTCGTGTGCCTTTCTGGCTGCAGCCACTCAAGGCAAAGGCGGTGAAGGTGACTGCAAACCTCTCGGGGCCCAGTCACCTTCTGGAACTGTACTTTTCTGAAGTGACAGCACTGGATCTCTAAAGTGTTAGTTCCCACTTCCTGCATCTTCTGCCTAAGACTTGACCCATTCTTCCCATAACTCCAAGGCTGTGGAGCAAGAGGGCTTTTTCCAGTTCCTGCATCTGCCAAGTGTTGTCCCTCCATCTTCTCTTTTTTCCCTAATCCAGTTGCAAAATGGGTTAATGGATCTCCTATTCGCAAGATCTGGATTTCATGAAGAGATGCTGCTCAGGATTCTCAAGGAAGTTCAGCGCTCCACACTTACAAGATGCTTTCATTTTCAGATGGAGCAGGAAAGGTTTCCACTTCACATATCTGAAATGGAAAACAACATAAATTTCCAGTAATTACAGGGTGACCAATTTAACTACTGAGGTTTCTTCTCCAAAATAAACACAAAAGATGCCAAATGAATCTACTGATGTTTGGAAAATGGTAGACGACAGGAGGGCCTGGAGGAACATTGTCCATGGGGTTGCGATGTGTCAGACGCAACTTCGCAACTGACAACAACAACAACATTTGGAAAGAGGGAGAATCTTATTAGGTAGGTTGATTTATCTGGTGGAAATTAGGTAGAATATTTCTGGATCAACTTTTTTGCAATGATTTAAAATACTGGAGAAATAGATAAAATGTGGGTTTCTATTTCTGAGGTTTTTGTTAAAAGTGATTTCTGTGGCTGTGAATAGAGATAAGAGAAACTCTTATAACGATCCGTCTCTCACGAATGTCTCGGGTCAGAAAGAGAAATTAAAACGAGTGCTATATAGATCGGTTTAATAAAGAATTAAATCAGCATCTGAACATATTAGCAGAAAACAGCAGAACCCCACTAACCACCTGGCTTGGAAAACTTCAGAAGCCTGAATTAACAAACCACCATCCAATACATATATAAGGATAAAACTCAAATAAATAAACCAGCCGCAACTTAACATGATAGTCCGTTTTCATGCAATTCCTAGAAACTGAAAAGTCCCCAATTTTTATCCTAATCCAGTCTTTTTCCAACTTCGACAAGAGTGTGCAGTTGTCAACTTTTGACAAATACTGGTGTCATCGGGCACACGGTGCGAATGCTGCATCTCAGCCCCACTTGCATCTCCGTCCCTGCAACGTCTCCCTTCTTTTCTGCGGGAAGAGCCCCTTTTGCGGTCGTATGGAAAGGCTGGAAAGCAGCATCCCAGTTCCAGTCCTCGCACACCCGTCCTTGCACCGAGCCAACAGGGCTTCGAGGCTGCCTCCACTCCTCCAATGAATGGGGAGAAATGGTCCCGCATCTTCTGGCGACCCCATTTCTCTCCTTTGCTTTCCCCCCTCCGGCCTGGCTCATGCATGGGAAAAAGTGGCAGGGGAACATGGGACCTCTGACTCCGACCCCAGAGGAAGACTTGGCCCGTCTCCACGCACCCTTCCAGCGCGGGACCCTTTTACACGACCTGAGCCGCCACTCACGGAACTCGGGAGTCTCGTCGGGATCCGCACCCACCTCCCCCCCCAAAAGGTTTCCCGGCAGCCTCTGGGCCTCCCGCAAAGCCCCGCCTCCCACTCACAAAGGAGGGAGGGGAGGGAACTGAAAGAGCAGCCCCTTCCTACGAATGCCCCAGGCAACACGTGTCTTGTGTTAGCGGAAGTCTGGCGCATGCTCAGTTCCCTCCTGAAGCTGAGAGCGCCCTCTGGTGAATTCTCAGGAATTCTCCGAAACGGCGGGAGGGAGGAGAGCCTCTCTGAGGGGAAGGGGAGGGCAGGGATGATGGGCATGGGAGTAGGAAGGGAAAGTTCCCTGTCCGAGAATTTTGTTTGTCGTCTCCAGAAGGGGCAGCTTCTCCATCTCCCTCTCCTTTCTGCCCAGGAACTATCTGTGGAGATGGAGAAAAATCTCTCCGGCGGATTTGAACTTGCTTCCCTCAAAGAACAGCCACCTTGAAACAGCTGACCTTTGTGGGAAGCACAGATATCTTTTGGTTTTTTTTTAATATCTTTAATTCAATATGTACAGCTGCCCTTCTCAAATTCTTTCCCTCTGGGTGCCTAAGAATAATTGGAAAGACCGAGTGGCTTCTTGTGACAAAAGAAATAATGCTGAAGAAAAACAAGTATACAAAGAAAACCAGTTTCTAAATTGGTGAAAAGCTGAAACATGTGGATGTTCGAGAAATTTTACCTCACAAGGAGGCTCCTTGGTGGAGAAATGAACAGAGGGGAACATGGCAGCTCATCTGTGACTGGAGAAAAAGCGACATTGTAAATTGAAGGAAAGAAAATATTGAATAGGGGGTTAAAAAAAAAATACTTTCACCAGACAAAATCAGTTAAGTACAGGAAGTCCTTGACTTACAACAGTTCGTTTAGTGACTGCTCAAGTTAGGAAGAAGTATAACATTTGTCTTCTATGGTTGCGAAGATTTAATACAGTTCTCCTGTCAGAAAATCTAGAGTTGAGTCAATTTGACAACACATAATCAATTTACTTTGAATAAGGCTGGATAACAATACCAGCATTGTCCTTGTGTCTACAGTATTCTCAGTTCTGTCACAATTTTCCATGTATGTTACGTCTCATGTAATATTATCACATCTGTATTTGACACATCTAGGTTCCTGTTGGATATCCATCTTCACTATGAGAACTGTTTCTTAATAAATACTTGATTTATCTGCTCCATATATGGAAAAAGCTAGAAACAGATTCAAACACTCGGAACTACAGTACTGCTAAGCCGTCTTTTGAGTAAATGATTTCAATCTGACGTGAGATAAAACCCTCAAGTGTGGACCCTCCAAAAATAATCTCATGTTTGTAATTTTCAATGTGCCCAAAGAACATTAATCGTGATGGAAAAAACTATGCCGACTGTATTTAATTTCATGTTAAAGGTACATGTGATACAATCCATTTTAGCTTTTGCCAACCCCATGTCACTTAACAGCAAAGCAGGCTGTTAGCACCTTCATAGAAAAGTCTTTTGTGTACATTTATAGGCTTTCTCACCACTGTGACTCCTTTGATAAAAAGGAAACCCTCCTTTTGAAGCTCTTTCCATGATGCGCATTTATATGAGATTATGGGGAGGATTCAGTGTCATAAAGGCACTTTTGACTGAATAATGCTTTCTCATTCCTATTACAAGTCCCCATGTCCTGATTTCATATAGTAGAAAACAAATCTGACTTTGTTATTTTCATATCCAAAAGCCAGTGACTCTTTTGTGAATTGAAAGATGTCTTCCATACATTTCTGTCATGGTTTGTGATGCTAGGACACACAAACTCTTTTACTATTTTCCTTTGCAATTAAGAAAACAAAAATCACCACAAAGTTAGGACACAAAGCCAAAGAGCTGTACGTTGAGACTCAGGTTGTATTTCTAACCCTGTACTCCTTATGGTTTTCTTTCTCAGCTATTACTTTGCATTACACAATGGGAAGCAAGGATGGAAAGGCAGATTACAACAAGATTAAGCAAATGAAGAAATAGTGCCATCTTAACAAGGAATTAAGGGTTGGTTATCTGCCTGCAGTTCTACTGAAGTGGATATATTTATCAAAAGGAATTCCTAGAAGTTTACATGTCTGAAATGTGTTGGACACCATTAAGACACCATAAATGCACTTTACATCCACTTAATTTTTGCCTTGAAACCACCTACTTAGCAAAAATTACAATCAGGATTAAGGATTCAACTTGTTTTGGCCTGGAAAGGCAAAATGTTCTCACATATGGGTCTAGTATTTATATGCAGTATTGCCCAAGTGGAGCCTTTCATGACATTTTAGATTACTATTCCTATTAAAGGTCTTCCCACACTCCTTGCACTGATGTGGCTACTCTTGTGTGGATTTTTTTATGACAAGTAAGAAGATTACTCCTTCTAAAGCTCTTTCCACACTCCATACATTGATACGGCTTCTCCCCTGTGTGAATTCTTTTATGGGCAGTAAGATAACTGTTGGTACTAAAACCCTTCCCACATTCCACACATTTATGTGGCTTCTCCCCTGTGTGGGTTCTTTTATGGTAAGAAAGATTACTGCTCCAAGCAAAGCTCTTTCCGCACTCCATGCATTTATAGGGTCTTTCTCCCCTGTGATTCCTTTGATGGCTTGTAAGAGAATAATTATCAAGGAAAATCTTTCCACACTCCAAGCAGGTATGTGGTTTCTCTTCTGAATGGGTCATTTTATGGGAAATGAGATGATCGGATAGTGAAAAGCCCTTTCCACAGTCCATGCACTTACATGGTTTCTCCCCGATGTGGTTCCTTTCATGTTCCGTAAGAGATGGGTTTTCACAGAAACCCATTCCACGTTCTCTGCATATATATGGCTTGTTCCTTGTGTGGATTCTTTTATGGGAATTAAGATTACTGTTTTGACTAAATGTCTTTCCACACTCCATGCATTCATATGGTTTCTCCCCTGTGTGGATGAACTTATGAGAAGTAAGACGACTGCCCTGAGTAAAGCTCTTTCCACACACCATGCATTTATATGGTTTCTGCCCTGTGTGGATGAACTTATGAGAAGTAAGATGACTGCCCTGAGTAAAGCTCTTTCCACATTCCATACATTTATATGGCTTCTCCCCTGTGTGGATTCTTTTATGGGTAGCAAGAGCACCGCTTTGAGTAAAAGCTTTCCCACACTGCATGCATTTATAGGGCCTTTCTCCATTGTGATTCCTCTGGTGGCTTCTAAGAGAGCAATTATCACGGAAGGCCTTTCCACACTCGATACAAGTGTACGGTTTCTCTTTTGAATGTGTCATTTTATGGCGAATGAGGTGACTGGATTTAGAAAAGCTCTTGCCACACTCCAGGCATTTATAGGGTCTTTCTTCTGTATGGATCTTTCTATGATAAGTAGGTCGACTGATCCAAGAAAAGCTTTTTTTAATTCCACCTTGTGATCGGTTTCTCTCATCACTTTTTGGTTTCAGCTGATCGGCAAACTTCCCTTTTTCCTTTTTCCTGTGGATTGCTTGGCGTTGTTCCGTGTAATTCTTACCCTCTTTGACATTATTTTCTTCAAAAAGAAACAAGAAATTATAGCAAGATTAGGAATACGTTTAATGATCAATTCCCCCCCTCCCCCTGAAATTTTGCCAAAGTATCATCAATATAATTTGAGTGTTTTGCCGGCTTATACAAAAGAATCTGATCTAAGCTTCTACGAAAGATGAATTTCAACTCGGATTATAATTGCCCTCAGAGAAAACCCTGATCTAATCTTCGGCAACTAGCATATGCCAGGCCCTTGATAACATGGGTCAGTTCCATGTTGCCATGAACTCCTGTGCTACATCTTATGTTCTATGAAGGTGTGCCAAAACTGTGTGCGTGCATGCTGTTGCGGGCATACATATCCACTTACCTGTATATGTGCGAGTGACTCCCCCCCCCCCACTACGCATGCATGAGCGACCCCCGTGTGCGGGTGGTGGTAGAGGATTTTCACCCTCCCCAGGCTCCGGAAATTAGCTGAGGGCTGTTGTGCTGGCAAATATGGCTCTGCGTGCCGCAGGTTCGCCCTCATGACTCTATGACCTTGGGCCAAATTAAATCCCCAATAACTATCAACCTGGGGCACTCATTGTTTAGCTTAAGAGAAAGAAGGACTAGGGGAGACATGATAGCAGTGTTCCAATATCTCAGGGGTTGCCACAAAGAAGAGGGAGTCAAACTATTCTCCAAGGCACCTGAGGGTAGAACAAGAAGCAATGGGTGGAAACTAATCAAGGAGAAAAGCAACTTAGAACTGAGGAGAAATTTCCTGACAGAACAATTAATCAGTGGAACAGAAATTGCCTCCAGAAGTTGTGAATGCCCCAACACTGGAAGTCTTTAAGAAGATGTTGGATAGCCATCTGTCTGAAATGGTATAGGGTTTCCTGCCTAGGCAGGAGGTTGGACTAGAAGACCTCCAAGGTCCTTTCCAACTCTACTATTGTATTGTATTGTATTGAGTGACTACAATCAGGAATGGCAAATTGAACAGTAAGTGGAAAACCACATGACTGTGATGGTGCCTACAATTTAATCTCAGCTTTCCTTTTTCTCATCGTGGTGATGAGTCCTAATGGCCATGGTGGCACAGTGGTAAGAATGCAGTACTGCAGGCTACTTATGCTGACTGCCAGCAGTCAGCAGTTTGATTCTCATTGGCTCAAGGTTGACTCAGCCTTCCATCCTTCTGAGGTTGGTAAAATGAGAGGCCAGATTCTTGGGGGCAATAGAACAATTAACCAGTAGAATGCCTTGGCTTCAGAAGCTGGGTGTGCTCAATCACTGGGGGCTTTAAAAAAAGACTGACAGCCACTTGTCTGAATTGGTATAGGGTCACCTGCTTGAGCAGGGGTTCAGACTCCAAGATCCCTTCCAATTCTGTTATTCCTTGTCATACTTCTCAGGAATGGGGCAATCCACCACGGGCAACTCACTGCGGGACAATTCAACACAGGATAAAACAGTGATACTTCACTGTTTTTTCGAAATTATTTTAATTTTTGTCATTCGCATTTTACCTGATCCCTCCTTTAGTGATTTCTTTAATAATTTTATTCCACTGTTTCTTTGATATTAGTGTAACTCTTGTTCTGTAGCGAGTTCAGAGGTGGGTTGCTCCCAATTTGGCCCGGATCGGGCGAACCGATAGTAGTGGCTCTGTCCAGGAGGCTCTGCCCACCCACCTGGACGCTTCTGCGCATGCGCGCCTGAACTGTTAGTAAAAAAATTGGCAACCAACCACTAGGCGAGTTGGATGCTTACCTAGAGAAGCCAGATTCCTGGAATTCTCCAGCATGACCTCCCCATGAAGAGCTTTCTGGTCAGGATCCAGCTGAGACCACTCCTCCTCAGAGAAATACACAGCCACTTCCTCAAAAGACACAAGATCCTAAGCAAGGAAACAAATTTCCGCGATAAGAGACAACCCCCAAGAAGAATTTTGAGACTTCCCTCCATTCCAAGGGAGATTTGCAATGAGTGAAATGGGCATCTGCTACAGAATTTTTTTATGTATTTATTGATATGTATTTATTTGTATTTTAGCTTGACTGTACACCGCCCCGAGTCCCTTTTGGGAGAGGGGGCGGTCTAGAAATTTGAAATAAAGTAAAAGTAAAGTAAGTAAAGTAATTCAAAATAAGATCTCACAAATTTTGGCAGATAACACAATGTAAAGAACATTTCATCAGGTTTACTGCAGGACTTTCAACGAAGCCAACTAAAATAGTCTGAGCAGTAGCTCCAACTCTTTCTATTTGAGCAGAAGGTAATATTGGAGCAACCCATCTGATATTTTCCAACTGTCTGCTGTATCCACTTAGGGACAATCATGCTCATGCAATAAAAGTGCTAAGAGCAGTTGTAATTGCATATGGGAGACAACGGCCTGCTCAATGAAATCTGAATTTCAGAAGAGAAAAACAAGGGGTTGTTTCTTTCAGAGTTGCTGCATTAAATTAAGTAAGAAGCAATTTATCTTTGGAGCTTCGAGTAGAGCTAGAATTCATTGTTCTGGTTCTTGTCTGGACTACCTTGAAAAGCTAACAGAGCTATTACAGGGATCTGTGTGAGGACTACCAAAACGTGGGTGAGATGCAGCTGAAGGTCTAGTTCTCCTCAGTTTCCAAGGAAGCTGCTGACCTTCTGAACCAGAGCAGTGAAAAGCAATTCCCGAGAAAACATTTCTCTGATTTTGCAAAACTGAGGTGTTGGTTGGCATCCAGGTACTCAGCTTGTTAGAAATTCCTCACCAAGTTCTAAGTGCTTTGATTGTCACCCCTGCCCTTTATAACATGGTACTCCTCAACACGAAATCCGCCCTGCCAGTGGTGGGTTCCAGATCCCGTCGCAACCGGTATGCTGCGACGGGGCCGGGCGTCCACCACGGGCACGCGAGCTGCGCGTGCATACACACCCACCACCCTGCAACGCTCCAGCTGCTCGGCGGAGTATTGCGCAGGTGCCAGTTGGCTTAAATACAGGTAAGGAACGAGGGTGGGTGGGCAGGCCCTACCGGGGTGTACCGTCCAAAACCCACCACTGCGCCCCACCCTTTTTACCTTTCCTTAAAAGTTATCTATGCTGTTTGGCCTGGGGCCTGAATGAGGACGTGTCATCGTGGAGGTTACTGCGTGAAAAAGAAGGTCCCACCTCCATTCCTTTATAAACCTCCCTGCCTTAGCTATTTCTCTGCTAATTTTAATGCTGTATCTATTGTTGTTTTAATCTTTCATATTGTTTTAGCAGATTGTATGCTGCCGAGTTGCATGTCAGTGAAGTGGCTGGCATATAAATATAATGAACGAAAATAAAAAACGTTCCGCCACTGGAGATGACGTCTCCCTCCACTTTTCTGTCTGTTCAGAAAGGCCTGAAAATCTGGCTCTGCCAGTTGGCTCGGGGCCTGATGGGGGTGCACTATGCTGGAGGCGATTGACTGAGTAAGAGACAATAGTCCACCCACGAATGGTCCAGCTACTTGTCTTTAACCTTCAATTTAATTATTGTTAATTTTAATGGTTTTATATTTATGCTTTTATGCCATTCTAAGCCACCCAGAATCACACTGGATACTGAGACAAGAGGCGTATAAATTTAATAAACTTTATTTATTTAAGAAAATTTATAAAGGTTCCCCTCACACATACGTGCTAAGTCATTCCCGACTCTAGGGGGCGGTGCTCAGCTCCGTTTCAAAGCCGAAGAGCCAGCGCTGTCCGAAGACGTCTCCGTGGTCATGTGGCCGGCATGACTAAACGCCGAAGGTGCACGGAACGCTGTTACCTTCCCACCAAAGATGGTCCCTATTTTTCTACTTGCATTTTTACATGCTTTCAAACTGCTAGGTTGGCAGAAGCTGGGACAAGTAATGGGAGCTCACTCCATTATGCAGCGCTAGGGATTTGAAAGAAAATTAGAACAAAATAAAATGTATGCAAGATTCATGGATCTTTTCTAATGTTTCTCCTACCTGAGGCAGCGATTCAGTCGTTCTTTCAGCTACATCACAAAGAAGAGGCGATTTGAAAAATATCAAGGACTGCTTTTGGTTCTCTGCAAAAGGCAAAAAAAGTGTGAAAGCAGATTTGTTAAAAAAAATTGAGAAATTCCACTCAAGAGGAGCAAAAGAATCAGCTGGATGTCCAAACCTCACATAGTATAGATGCAGCTTCTATTACCTGACATGGGATCCTGATTTTGATCTTTCTGAAAGATCTCCCCAACCAGTAGCTCTTGAGAGAGTTTGGATGATCCTTTCCTTTCCTTGACATACTCAGTGGCTGCTTCCAAGGGTATCTGGACATGATGTCCCAGTAGAAACAAGGAAGAGCAGAGAGAAAGAAATGAATTCTCATACTGCACCCGCAAGCTAGACCCCAATGTATATCACTGAAGATGGAAAATGAGGGTGGATGAATTCCCCAAACACATCTTCTAAAAGAAGAATGGAACAACTGGCCTTACACAGTTCATAATCCCAGAAAACTCAGACACTGACAAATTCAGGGAGATCATTAGACCTGCCGTGGGTATATTCTCACACCTGCAACTCTTCTTGCATCTCTTCCTCCTCCTGGCTCAGAAGGAACCCTTCAGCCAGGGCCACCGCCTGGGAACTCGTCTCCGCTCCACACTCCCGCACCCATTTCTCCATCTCTGGAGGAAGGACAACCAGGAACTGCTCCAGGAGCACCAAATCCAGCATCTGAGCCTTCGTGTGTCTTTCTGGCTGCAACCACTGAAGACAAAGGCGGTGAAGGTGACTGCAAACCGCTCGGGGCCCAGTTGCCTTTTGAAACTGTACTTTTCTGAAGGGACAGCCCTGGACCTCTAAGGTGTTAGTTCCCACTTCCTCCATCTTCTGCCTAAGACGTGACTCATTCTCCTCACAGCTCCAAGGCCGAGCAACAAAGGGGAGTTTTCCAGTTCCTACATCTGCCAAGTGTTGTCCTTCCATCTTCTCTTTTTTTCTCTAATCCAGTTATAAAATGGGCCAATGGATCTCCAGAGGTCTTCCTATTCGCAAGACCTGGATTTCACGAAGAGATCCTGGTCAGGTTTCCCAAGGACATTCAGCGCTCCACACTTACAAGGTGCTTTCATTTTCAGATGGAGCAGGAAAGGTTTCCACTTCACATATCTGAAATGGAAAACAGAAATTTCCAGTAATTATTGCACAACTAATTTAACTACTGAGCACCTTTCTCCAAAGTAAAATAAAAAGGCTAACGAACCTACCAAAGTCTGGAAAGAGGGAGGAGAATCTTATTAGGTGAATTAATTTATTTTGGTCTGGGGGAAATGCAGGAGAACCTTTCTGGACCAACTTTTTGCAATGATTCAAAATACTGGAGAAATACATAACGTATTTTGGGGGGGATTCCTATTTCTGAGTTACTTAACTGATTTCAGTGATTGTGAATAGACCCAGACTCTTTACATCGCAAATATCACAGGTCACAATTGAGACGAGCGCTATATAAACCCATTTATTAAGTAAATAAATCAAGATTTGAATGTATAATAAAAGCAACAGAAGCCCATCTGGCGCAATTCTATTTGGGAACTTGCTGAATTAACAAGCCATCATCCAATGCATATAGCTGAACAATCCATATATTAAACATGATTCACACAATTCTTATAAACACCTTCCCCCACTTCTTAACTCAATGCAGTCTTTTTCCAGCTTCCACTCCAACACCCAGAGTGTAAAGCTGCCAGCTTTTGACAAACATTGGTGTCATCTGGGCTCATGGTGCGAATGCGCATCTCAGCCCCACTTGCATCTCCGTCCCTGCAATGCTTCCCTTGTCTGCAGGCAGAGCCCCTTTGCGGTCGAGGGGAAAGGCTGGGAAGCATCACCCCAGTTCCAGTCCTCGCACACCGACCTTGCACCCAGGGCCAGCAGGAACACTTCGGGACAGCACCCCCCACCCCCCATGAAGAGCGGCAGGGGAACATGGGACCCCGGACTCCAACCCCGAAAGAAGACATGGCCCGGTTCCACGCATGCCTCCTTTGCATGGGCAGAGCAGCAACTCACAGAACAAGGGAATCTCGTCTGGATCCGCATCCTTGCAAGGCTTCCCGGCAGCCTCTGGGTCTCCGCGATGGCCCCTGCCCCGGGAAGGGTGGTGGTGGTGGGGAGGCTTAGATGCGCCTTTAGTGTCTCCCAACTAAAGACCCAGGAATCACGTGTCTTGCATTAGCGGAAGAGGCTAGCGCATGCTCAGTTCTGCCCTGAAACGGAGAGCTCCCCCTGGTGGATTCTACGCAAAAGTGATAAGGGCGGGAAAGAGGAGAGCGTCTGAGGGAAAGAGGAAGGCAGGGGTGATGGGCATGGGAGTAGTGGGGGGAAGCCTCCCTGCCCGAGAAAGGCGCTTGGGCACCTCCAGAGGCGGCACTTTCTCCATCTCCTTCCTGTAGAGAGGGAGAACAATCTCTCTTGGAGGATCCAAACTCATTTCCCTCAAGAACAACCGCCCTGAAGGCTCCACAGATTGAAGGAGGCATCAAGAGGCCAAATCCTCTCAGAAACAGTCAGGCAGTCAGAAGATGAGGACCAGGAGCCTCTCTGGCAAACACAGATCTGAATTGGTTTTTATTTCTTTAATCCGATATATGCAGCTGCCTTCTCAAATTCTTGCCTCTGGGTGCTTAAGAATAATTGGAAAGACGGAGTGGCAGCATATGAAAAGAAAATAATACTGAAGAAGAAAGCCAATTCCAAACTGGAGAAAAAGCTGAAACTGATGGATGTTCCAGAGGTTTTACCTCACAACAAGGCTCCTTGATGGAGAAATGAAATAGGGGAACATGGCGTCTCATCAGGACAAAAGACAGACGAAGAAAAGCAGACACTGAAAAATGAATATAAAGCTGAAAACACAAGGGACAAAATAAAACCTGTTTTACATGAATTCACCACAGGACACCAGAAAGCTTAAGAGCTTTGGAGATTTTAAAGCAGGGGTGTCAAAATCAATTTCAATGAGGGCAACACCAGCGTTATGGTTGCCTTCAAAGGGCCAGTTGCCTGTAAGACTCTGAGGTGGGTGTGCCTGGCTGGCCGTAGTTGGCTTTGGCTCCCTGGGCACTGGGACCCTGCAGCCCAGCCCAGCCCCACTTATCCAAGCCCCCCCCCACCACCACCACCACACTTATTTCCTCCTCGAGGTTAGTATTGCTACTGTCTGTGCCACATGAGGCAAGGTCAGGCAGGGCAGAGTGAGGCAAAGCCAGGCGAGGAGAGACCAGGTGGAGGGGTCAACAAGCCGAATCTGCTGCCGATAAATGCCAGCCCCCATGTCTATGTGCACTCGCCACCTTTCCACCTTTGCAATGCCATTCATCACCTCCTTGCTTTTCCTCACTCTGCCAGACCTTGACTCACTCTGCCCAGAGCGTCTGGCTGTGCTGGGGTGACCTGTCACAATTTCCAGGGCAGCCCTACGGGCCAAATCTGGCCATGTTGCAAGCTCCAGTCCATGTGCTTTCAGTTTAACACTCCTGCTATAAAAAATGACATTGGTATGACAATGGCAAATCTGACTAAAGCTTTGCGAATCAGAGTGGCATGGAGAATCGTGATCCAAGGCCACGGGTCTCACACAACTGAATGATTGCTGATGACAATTCATAAGAAAACTTCCTTACCATAAAATGAATATCTGTAATTCATATTTAGCTATAATTTCTGCAAGTCTTTCCAGATTCATGCCTTGCCCCATAACATGGCTAGTTATAATTTGTTACCTAAGCTGATGCTTGCTCTCAAAAAGTAAACATTTATTGATTTTTTAAATTGGGAATTTGGGCCTCCTCTATAATGATCAGATGAAAAATAGGATAAATGTGAAGAAAAAATATTTTCTCTTATTCAGATGAAATAGAAGTGGCAAAGATCACATAACATTAATTTCAAACATACACTTTTCATAATTGAAACACCACTTTCCCATTATTTGCTTGCCATTGGTAAATTCAGCTTTCCGAGGCTGACATTTGTGAAGGTCAGGTTTCAAATAAATCCTTTCCTAATTAAGTATATGTAAGTAAAAAATACTTGTAGTTCAACAACTAAGCATACAATTTACATGGAGTCTTATTCAAATGAATGTGTATATGGAAAATTCAGTCATTGTTGCTCCTGAAGCTTCCCCCCCTCCCCAATGTCAAAGATTTATAAAGCTTTTTGCATATGGATCTTGTTATAGGAATTAAGGTCATTGCTCCAAGAAAAGGTCTTTCCATATTCCACATTTATATGGCTTCTCATGTGTGGATGCTTTTGTGGAAGTTGGAAAATAGGATAAATGTGAAGAAAAAAATATTTTCTCTTATTCAGGTGAAATAGAAGTGGCAAAGATCAAATAACATTAATTTCAGACATACACTTTTCATAATTAAAACAACAAATGCCCAGTGTTTGTTTGCCGTTAGTAAAGTCAGCTCTCCAGGGCTGATATTTGTGAAGGTCAAACTTTAAAAATGTTTGCCTTCCAAATTAGGTCGAAGTAAAAAATATTTGTACTGCAACAACTAAGCCTACGATTTACATGGATTCTCATTCAAATAATGTGTATATGGAAAATTCAGGGATTGTTCATCCTGAAGGGTTTTTTTTTTCAAATGTCAAAGTTTTATAAGGCTTTTTACATTTGCTCGGAGCAGTACTCTTACTTCTCATAACAAAATTCACACAGGAGAGAAGCCATATAGATGCACACAACGTTGAAAGAGCTTTGCTCTGAATGGTCATCTTACTTCTCACAAAAGGATTCACGCTCGGGAGAAACTATATAGCAATAACAATTCCTCTTAGACTTATCTACCACTCCACAATGCTTCATAACACTCTCTGAGCAGTTTACAAAGCAGTATATTTATTTATTTATTTTTATTTTATTTGATTTCTAGACCGCCCCTCTCCCCGAAGGGACTCAGGGCGGTGTACAGGTACCAAATTAAAAATCATACAAATAATAATAAATATAATTAAAATCGGATTAAACTTTAAACCCCTGTACAAGTATAAAAATTAAAAACTCAGCCTTAAGACCAACCCGTAAAATTTAAAAATACAGACTGAGGTGGGAGAGCTGGAATTAGGCCAGGACGGCTAGATTAAACAGGTGGGTTTTGAGCTTCTTGCGGAAGGAGCGGAGGTCCGTGGTTGTTCTAATATCAGGGAGAAGGTCATTCCAGAGGGTCGGGCCCATCACAGAGAAGGCCCTTCTCCTGGGTGTCGCCCGCTGGCACAGCCTAGTGGACGGCACCCGAAGGAGTCCCTCTCTGTGTGAGCGGATCGGCCGAAGGGATGTGTGGGGCAGGATACGATCCCGCAAATAACTAGGTCCTGTGCCATGGAGCGCTTTGAAGATGATAATCAGCACCTTGAAACGCACCCGAAAAGCTACAGGTAGCCAGTGCAGCCCGTGCAGGAGAGGTGTTACGTGGAAGTATCTAGCGACTCCCGAAACTGCCCACGCGGCCGCATTCTGAACCAACTGCAGTCTTCGGGTGCATCTCAAGGGGAGCCCCATGTAGAGAGCATTACAGTAGTCTAGCTGGGATGTCACAAGCGCATGGGTGACTGTGCGAAGGGCGTTCCGGTCCAATAGGGGACGCAATTGGCGCACCAGGCAAACCTGGTGAAACGCCCCCCTTGCCACGGCTGTCACATGGTCGTCCATTGACAGCCAGGCATCTAGGAGGACGCCCAAATTGCGTACCTGATCCACGGGGGCCAGATGTTTGCCCCCAATGGCCAGTGATAGAATCAGCCGGTAGCCATAGCCACTCCGTCTTGGACGGGTTGAGCTTGAGTCTGTTACTTCCCATCCAGATCTGTACGGCTTCCAGACACTGGGACATCACTTTGATGGCATCGTTGGGGTGGTTTGGGGTAGAGATGTACAGCTGGGTATCATCCGCGTACAGATGGTAATCTACCCCGAACCCTTGAATGATCTCGCCCAGAGGCTTCATATATGTGTTCAACAAGAGAGGCGAGAGGACCGACCCTTGTGGCACCCCACAGGTGAGCGGCCTCGAGGTCGACCTCTGCCCTCCTGCCAACACAAATTGCACTCGGCCAGAGAGGTAGGAGGAGAACCACCGCAGAACGGTGCCCCGAACGGTGAGCGGCCTCGAGGTCGACCTCTGCCCTCCTGCCAACACAAATTGCACTCGGCCAGAGAGGTAGGAGGAGAACCACCGCAGAACGGTGCCCCTCACCCCCAGCCCCTCCAGTCGATGCAATAGGATACCATGGTCGATGGTATCAAAAGCCGCCGAGAGGTCTAATAGGACCAGGATGGAGGAGCAACCCCCATCTCTGGCCCTCCAGAGATCATCCACCAACGCGACCAATGCCGTCTCCGTGCTGTGGCCGGGCCGGAAACCGGACTGGTGCGGGTCCAGATAATCAGTTTCCTCCAAGTGGCGTGGAAACTGTTGTGCCACCACACTCTCTACAACCTTCACCAGAAAGCAAAGGTTGGAGACGGGACGGTAGTTGGCTAACACAGCTGGGTCCAGGGAAGGCTTCTTGAGTAGAGGCCTCACCACCGCCTCTTTCAGGATGGCCGGCAAGAACCCCTCACTCAAAGAAGTGTTGACTAACTCCTGGAGCCAGCCTCGTGTGACCTCCCAGGATGCCAGCACAAGCCAGGAGGGACATGGGTCCAGTAAACATGTGGTGGCTCGCAGTCACCTACGCAACCTGTCCATATCGTCGGAAGTAACAGTCAAACTCCTCCCAGAGTGGAGCCTCAAGACCCACCTCCGACGTCCCCTCTAGACCACTAGTAGGGACTAACTCGCTTCGAATCTGAGCGATTTTGTCCTGCAGATACTCCCCAAATTCCTCTGCTCTACCCTGCAAAGGGGCTTCCCGCGGCCTCTGTTGAAGGAGGGAGCGGGTTACCCCAAACAGGGCGGCAGGGCGGTTATCTGCAGACGCAATAAGAGTGGCACAATACTGACGCTTGGCCACTCTTAACGCCACAAGGTAAGTCCGTAAATGGGTTTTCACCTGTGATCGGTCAGATTCAGAGCGTGACGATCTGCCTACCTCCGTCCATGCGCGCCCGGCAGAATGTCGGCGTTTCTGGATGACGAAGGCACAAAAGCGACAGTCGACAGTTGCTTTTGTGCCTTCGTCATCCGGAAACGCCGACATTCTGCCGGGCGCGCACAGACAGAGGTAGCCACAGCGACACCGAGGCGATCTGGGCGGACGAAAGAGCGAGCGAGGCAGCCCGACCTTCGGTCGCTCGCCCGCCGGCTCGGCTCGGCGCCATTCTGCCTACCTCTGTCCATGCGCGCCCGGCAGAATGTCGGCGTTTCAGGATGACGAAGGCGCAAAAGCGACTGTCGACTGTGCCTTCGTCATCTGGGAGCGCCGACAACATTTCTGCCTCCGCCCTCCGCAGCTCCCGGGCGGATGTATAATATTATAATATTATATATATATATATAGTATATAATATTATATACTATTATTTCATGAAGAGAGGTGAGGCTCCACCTCCCTTGCCTCCCCTGACCACATGTCACTGCTAAATACATGTAGAGAGTAGATATATAATGATACATAGACAAAGAATAGAGGAATGGATGGATGGATAGATATTTTATTTATTTATTTAGTTTGTGACGTATGTACAAGATAACAGGAATAAGAATAAACATGAATAAAAATACAGGAAATGGGTACAAATAAATGGGGATAGTAGGACTGGAACGTTAATGCATACAACTAATAGATGATAAAGATGATAGATGCCAAACTTCATAAAAGTCGCTTTGGATGGATGATGGACAGACAGACGGACGGATGATAAACATCTTAAATGTGTCCTTGGCCAAGCTCTCCTTTGTGACGCTGCACAGCTCACAAGATGCAAAGAAGTCTCCTTGGGCAGAAAAAATTCAAAGAAATGAAGTCTGAGGTAAATTTTACCTCAGAAGATGTTGGGGAAACCAGGGCCGGAATGGCTTCCCTTCAGGGAATCTTGTACTTTTAGGTAAAATCCTCCAGGGGGCGAACTCGGCCAAGAGAAAGTAACGGCAGGCGCTTCCCTATTGGAGGAGGCGTGACATCACAAACGCTTGCCGCTCTAGGACCGTGCCCTCGCTCGCCTTAATCACTGGGGCTCCACAGGGAGGCAGAGAGGCTACAGGAGATTCTGGCGGCGGGAAATCCAGAACGTGTCCCGGGTGAGGGTGAGGGGGCTGTTCCCGTGCAAAGGGATGCGAAGGAGGGATATGAGAAAGGAACAGGCGCTTCCCCTTTGGGTCACTAGAGGGCGAAGGTTTCGGCTGGCTTTCCAGAGGAGGCTGCGAACGGTGGGACAGCCTCGAGGCTTTTCCTCTCTAGAACGCAGCACTCGCTCTCCTTAACCGTTGGAACTGCGCAGGTGCTGAAAAGGCTGCAGGAGAGAGTTTCCTGGGAGGCTTGATGGTGGGTGGGGGCTCTTTCTTGGAAAGAAAGAGAGAGACACGTGTCCAGCTCTCCTCCGGGTTGAATCCCGGATCGCGTGCATGATGGATGAAACCATCCTCCATTCAGAAGTTCATCCCTGCAACTTCAGGAGCCTCCAATACCAGGAAGCTGAAGGTCCCCGAGAACTTTGCAGCAAGCTCCACAGCTTATGTAGGCGATGGCTGAGACCAGAAAAGCACACCAAAGCCCAGATGATGGACCTGGTGGTTCTGGAGCAGCTCCTGGCTATCCTTCCCCCAAAGATGAAACGCTGGGTGCGGGAGTGTGGAGCAGAGACAAGCTGCCAGGCGGTTGCCCTGGCAGAAGGCTTCCTCCTAAGCCAGGTGGAGGAGAAGAAAGAGCAGGTTGAGTTGCAGGTGAGACACTTTAATCTAGGGAGCTCAAAAGGGAATGAAGAATATGTTTGAACTCATCACTCCTCTTTCCCAAAATTCTCTGCATTCATAACAGGTGGAGATTTTCCACCAATTCCTGTAGGACATTGTTTTCTCATTCAACCTCACTGATGGATATTGGGAGCTTTGAGGTTGACTTCCAAATAGAGAAATCCACTTTATTTCATGTGATGTACATTAATTCTGCTTCTTTTTTCCTTCCTCCTATTTGAAGTGCTGCACTGTGGCGATCAGAGATCCTGCGGGAAAGCAGAATAAATCAAATCCCCCTCAGGATCCATTTATCAGGAGGATCCCTTGGGAAGATCCAAGTCAGGACACCTCAGGAGGTAATTGAAGGATCTTCAGATTACCCATTTGTCTTACCTTCACTATCTTTTGTCTTCTATAGAATATCTCCTCCTATTTTGTTAATTATGCATTTATCCCTTACAGAGAAACAAAGAACGAAGTTTTCTGGTTTTTACGATAGAGCTCAAACAGTGGTTGAACCTCCAAATCAAGTAAGAAAGGGAAAATTGTTAGTTTTGTATTCTCCCTTTCCTTAAGTAAGTAAAGTGGGTGTGCAGAGTGCTCTCTCCTTCTATTTCCCCTCCTTGTTTGGACTGGATAATTTTTGTGGTCCTGAGAGACATAGAAAGCATAACAGTAGGTTCAAGTTGCTTTCAATACAGCTTCCTCTGTAGAATATTGCTGGGACATGATGGTTTGTCATATCTACCCTCAGATTCTGTTTAGAAAATATTTTTAAAAGCCACTGGTTAACATGTTCTGCAAGGTACCCCACCCCACCCCAACAATGAGTTTACAAGAAGTAGAAGTGATTGTCCACTAGGACTCCAAAATCCGTGTTGCATTTACTACTGCTTAGCTAGATATCATCTGTTCTATGCCTGTGCATTTATTTTTTCTTTCCAAAATGTAGAACCTTACATTTCTAGCTGCTGAATTTCATTAGTTAGATAAGCTGTTGATCATTTCATATCTCGAATTTATCTTCTGGAGTGTTGGTATTCCTGTCAATTTGATGAGTTCCCCTTCTATCCCCTTTTGCAAATCATTGTTTAACTTGAACAGATGTTCCAAATTCTCCTGTTCTGTTCTTTTTTCCATGTTGAGGAGAGTCTTGTGTCCTTCGAGGAGGTGGCTGTGTATTTCTCTGAGGAGGAATGGTCTCAGCTGAATCCTGACCAAAAAGTACTCCATTCTGAAGTCATGCTTGAAAATCA
This sequence comes from Natrix helvetica, assembly GCF_964273705.1. Taxonomy (NCBI): domain Eukaryota; kingdom Metazoa; phylum Chordata; class Lepidosauria; order Squamata; family Natricidae; genus Natrix; species Natrix helvetica. The sequence goes on from NC_138548.1 coordinate 366,769,161, forward strand.
TATCAATGTGGTCTCTCTGGGTAAGAGTTTTCTAGTCCCCAATCAGAGAGTTTAAGAAGACAGATTATAGTTAGTTTTTTATTTAAAAATCAACAATCAGATATTGTCTCCTGGGAGGGAGAAGAATCTGGCCTTCTCGTACTCCAAGGAAGGAAAGAGCTCAATTGCTTAGATGCTTTCTATGCCATTTCTTATCTGTATTTTTCCATTTCTACTTGAACTTATCTATGGAGGCTGAAAAGAATGAAGTGTGCTTTTATGTGGAGGTCATGTGAGAGGATTCTATGTCGTTGTTGTTAACTCCTCAAGATGACGTCTTAACTCCTCAAGTTAAGCATAATGTATAAATAAGGGAGATCAGAACAGCAAAAAGAAGCTACTCTGAAAATCTAAGGAATCCATTCTCAACAAATGAATCTGCAAACATGGGGAAAACTCTTGAATATATCACAGGATACAGAAAACCTTTCCATGCTGAAGGAAATCGACAACTGACAGATGACCCAAATGTCTTTTTCCGTAGGTTTGAGAGCAAACAACTGTCATTTATCTCCACAATCCCCATCTCATGCGAGATCAGTAGCGTGAAATCTCGTACTACCCATACTGTATGATCTCGCACTATATACTTTAGGCCTCTGCTGACTGAGGCCTGCACAATATCCAGGGCAATAGACTTTGCAAACAGAGGAAAGACCTCTTTGGTTTCAAACACTTTTTCCCGGATTTCATGCAGTCCTCAGTTCGTAGAGAACACAGTCCTAAAGTACTAGCATGAGATATTGCACTACTGATCTCACGTGATCTCGAACTAAAGTAGTTTAGTGGTCTGTTCTCTGCAAACTGAGAAGAGTCCTTGAAAGCCGGTGAGACTTTGGGCAGTGAAATATCCTTAACCCACCCCAATAAATCTTAGGTTTTCTCCTAATTCCTCTTCAGATGTTTTCCCTGATTATTCCTTAACTCAAAACTGACTTTGAGTGAGATTTGCATATATAGAGATAATTGTAAGGAAAGAGATATTTTCTAGATATTTTCAAAGCTTTCATGACTCACGAATACAGAAATCATGTCCATATCACAACACTGTAATCAGGCAAAATACAACATTATGGAATTTATAGACTTTCTACAGTTTGATTTTTTCTCTAACCTTCTTATCATTTTCATTTCTCTTTTCCTTTGAAGGTAATGGGCAGGAGAATCAAGATTCCTGTGAAGTGTTCCAAGTGATCAATGCTGAAGATGGAACCAAGAACTTTCTTGCCCAACAAGAGAAAATAAGGAAAAAATATATTGGGAAAAGTGTGAAGCTTATTAAAGCTAAATTACATGTAAACGAACACTATTTAGCCCAAAACAAAAGAGAAGATGCTATAAGAAGATACAATGGAGAAAATTACACTGAAACGTGCATTCTTTCTCTTGAAAATAACATCTGTACATCTCAAAAAGTGATTCACACAAAAGAATGCTTGGTGTGTGGAAAGACATTTTCTCGAAATCGTAGTCTTATTTCCCATAAGAGGATCCACACAGGGGAGAGACCGCATAAATGCATGGAGTGTGGAAAGACCTTTGCTCGAAATAGTCATCTTCTTCACCATAAGATGATCCACACAGGGGAAAAGCCATATAAATGCATGGAGTGTGGAAAGACCTTTGCTCGAAAAGGAAATCTTTTTTGCCATAACATGATCCACACAGGGGGAAAACCATATAAATGCACAGAGTGTGGAAAGACCTTTGCTCGAAATAGTCATCTTCTTCGCCATAAGATGATCCACACAGGGGAAAAGCCATATAAATGCATGGAGTGTGGAAAGACCTTTGCTCGAAATAGTCATCTTCTTTGCCATAAGATAATCCACACAGGGGAAAAGCCATATAAATGCATGGAGTGTGGAAAGACCTTTGCTCAAAATGGAGCTGTTCTTCGCCATAAGATGATCCACACAGGAGAAAAGCCACATAAATGCATGGAGTGTGGAAAGACCTTTGCTCGAAATAGTCATCTTCTTCACCATAAGATGATCCACACAGGGGAAAAGCCATATAAATGCGTGGAGTGTGGAAAGATGTTTACTCAGAGCAATGGGCTTAGAAGCCACAAAAGGATCCACACAGTTTAAAAAATATATAAGTGCATGAATTGTGGAAAGACATTTGCTTGGAGCAGTACTCCTCATAACAAAATCCACACGGGAGAGAAGCCATATAAATGCACGCAATGTGGAAAGAGCTTTGCTCTGAATGGTCATCTTACTTCTCACAAAAGGATTCACGCCCAGGAGAAACTATATAGCAATAACAATTCCACTTTTCTACCACTCCACAATGCTTCATAACACTCTCTGAGCAGTTTACAAAGCAGTCTATTGTCCTCAGCAACCTTGGTACTCATTTTACTGACCTCAGAATGCTGAAAGGCTGAATCAACCATTAACCGTTCAGGATCGAGCTCCTAGCTGTGGCCAATTAGCTTGTAGTACTGCATTCTAACCACTGCCCCACGATGTCTCTATATATTTTTACCATATTTTTTGGTCTATAAGATGCTCCGAAGTATAAGATGCCCCCAATTTTTGGGGAGGAAGACAAGAAAAAAAAATCTGCCTGTGCCTCGCAGCAATTTACCATCTTGCAGCAAACAGCATATAACTTAACTTTATTGGATTTCTAGACCGTCCCACTCTCAAAAGAGACTCGGGGCGGTGTACAGTCATATTAAAATAGTTAAACAGTAAATATACATGTTATAAGTATAAAATAAATAAATTAAATATAGGACTGGAGGAGGTAGTAGAAATTCCCTGTACAATTTAGTTAAGTTAGATTAATTTTTTTTTACAAAATTTAAAAAGTTAAAAACATTAACCTTAAAAGCTATCCCAAATAAAATATCCGCCAGGAGGTAAGAGTGGAAGTATAAGTGGGCCAGGCCGGCTAATCGGAACAGGTGAGTCTTAAGTTTTTGTCGGAAGGAGCGGAAGTCGGTAGTAGTTCTAATATCGGGGGGGGGAGGTCATTCCAGAGGGTTGGGCCCATCACAGAGAAGGCTCTACTCCTAGGCGCTGCCCATTGGCATTGCTTGGTGGACGGCACCCGGAGGAGTCCTTCCCTGTGTGAGCGAATTGGTCGCAGGGATGTATGTGGTAGAATGCGATCCCGCAGGTAACTAGGCCCTGTGCCATGGAGCGCTTTGAAGATGGTAATCAACACCTTGAAACGCACCCGAAAAACCACAGGCAGCCAGTGCAGCTCGCGCAGGAAAGGTGTTATGTGGGAGTACCTAGTACTCCCCATGATGGCCCGCGCGGCCGCATTCTGAACTAGCTGTAGTCTTCGGGTACATCTCAAGGGGAGCCCCATGTAGAGAGCGTTGCAGTAGACTTAATCTTGAAGTCTGGTCAGCTTCAGCAGAGCCTGATTTAGCAGGAGCAGCTGATTGGTGATAAGATCTGCCTCTTGAAATATCTCCGATAAGCTGTTCCAGGCCGTAGGGATCGTTGCTGCCTGTTGATGCTGCCACCTGTCGCTGGCTTCGCAAGTCCCATTTTAAGCCACCATAAGTCCCATTTTTGGCCTACGCATATCCCGTTATTGGGCTATTCCAGGCGGTGGGGATAGGTGGTGGCGGCAATCACCACCGCCTGCAACGGGCCAGAAATGGGGCATGAAGAGGCCAGAAATGGAGTGTGTGGAGGCCAAAAACAGGACATGCGGAGGCTGAAATTGGGCCTGTAAAAGCGGTGATAGGTGGTAGCAGTGATGGGTGGAGGCGATCCCCACACCCTGGAACAGCTGATTGAAGGTATTCTGGAAGGTAGAACCAACCTCCAGTCAGCTGCTCCTGCTAAATCAGGCTGTGCTGAAGCTGCCTGGCTGTTTGCTGCAAGGAGGTAAATTGCTCGGAGGCCGAGGCCAAAGGGTGGAAGCTGGTGGGTGGATGGGGTTTCGGCAACATTCGTTGTCCATGATGTACAGACATTTCGACCAACTTTTTGGGATGGGAAAAGTGTGTCTTATAGTCTGAAAAATACGGTGGGTATATGCCCATTGTGCCTTTCTGATCGAAATGAAACAAGGTTGAATCAAACAAAATGAAATTTAATGTGGAGAAAAGTAAGATTTTATACATGGGCAGGAAAAATAGATTACATGGAACCTGGCTCAAAAACAGTAACAATGAAAGAGACCTTGGAGTCCAAATGATTACTTAAGAATGAGTCACCTGTGTGCCGCAGCAGCCAAAAAAAGCCTAATACAATCCTTAGTTGTATAAACTAAGAAAAAGTGGAAAGAAGAGCCGCTAAGATGATTAAAGGCCTCAAGGTTGAAACATATGAACAACAGTTGCAGAATTTGGGTTTCGCTAGTCTAGAGAGAAGACGGATTAGGAATGACGTGATAGTAGTATTCCAGTATTTGAGAGACTGCCACAAAGAGGAAGGTGTCAATTTATTTTAAGTGAGGTCTCCAGAACTGGATACAATATTCCAAATGGGATCTGAGTAAAGCTCTATGTAGTGGGTTAAGACCTCCTTTTTCCTGATGGTGATACATTTGGTGATGCGTCCCAGAATTGTGTTTGCCTGCACAGCTGCCTGGTTACACTGTTTACTCATTTTGCAGTTATCCTTTTCTCAGAGCCATGGTAACTTTGTCCATAGGGTTATGTGAAAAAAGCGCTGCTTGAACTCATTTGCTCAAAGACCAAGTGCCAGGGTCTGCAGTGTGGTAGTGACCACTTGGGCTGCCTCATAAATATATTTAGGTGAGAATGCATATACAATTCTTGGTTAATACTTTTGTATTTCCTGTATGTGTGTAATGATCTAGGGAAGATTAAAAAAAGGTGCCCAAATCCTCACAGATGGTAGCTGAGAGATGAAATGACTAATGAAAAGCAAAAGCAATTAGCACATGATGTTTTATTTGTGAACCCCAGATTTTTGAAGGTAGTATCATTTGAAGATGAGCAATGCTACTTGTACATGAAGAATGAAAATCTTTTTCTTAAGTTTGTTTATTGCAGATTCCACTTGGGGGTTAGGGTTATGGTTGGGTGTGGCCAAGTGGGTGGGCATGGCCAGCTTGACACCACTGATTGGCCATTTCTGATGGTGGATGTGGCCACCTGGGTGGGCATGGCTTGCTTGCCACCACTCATTGAGCATTGCTGATGGTGGGTGTGGCCACTGGTTTGGCATCGCCTGCTTGACACCACTCATTGGCCATGGTCACTGGTGGGTGTGGCCACCTGCATGGGTATGGCCAGCTTGACACAATTTTCCAAATGTTTGCATTCGGTAGACCGGGCTAAATCCATGCTGGCCCAATGTCTCTTCTTCACATTAGGTAGACCTGGCCGAAGCCTTGCTGGCCCGACGTTTCCTCTTCACACTGGGTAGACCAGGCCAAAGCCACCCTCGTCGCCTTGGGAAGACTGGGCTGAAGCGATATGGGCTTCCCCCTTACATTTTACAGAACGGCCCTTGGGACGGATCCAACCCACAGGCCTTGTGTTTGACACCCCTGGTCTACAGCATCTTTTACTGGAAATATTTCTTCTTAAGAGATGGAATCTTGGAGGGGCAGGAAAGAACTGGTGTTGGCCCTCTGGCCTTTCAAAAATATGTAAAGCCTTTTCTGCTATTTCGCTTGGGGCCTTTAGAGGAGTGTATAGGCATGAGGTTAGTTAAGGCTTCAAAGGCCCATGCCTCCCCTTTAATTAATGTTTATTTTCATATTTTAACAATCCTTACCTCTATTTTAAATATTTATGCTTATTTTTTATTTTTTTAACATTTTGTCTGAACGCCACCCAGAGTCCATCTAAAGTGTGTGTGTGTGTGAGAGAGAGAGATGGTGGGGGAGGGAGGGAGAGGGGATATGGAGATAGATTGATATAGTTTAGATGATATAGATAGATTACATAGGATGGAAAATCATGTATCCAGATATAAGTAATTATGATACATAGGCAAATATGGATAGGGATATTAGATGATAGACTATAGATAGATAGAGATGATAGCTAGATTGATCAATAGACAGAAAAATACATAGATACGTATATGCATATAGATAATAGATAGATAATGATAGATAATAATAGATGAATGGAAATGGATGGATGGATGGATGATAAACATCTTAAATGTGTTCTAGGATGGATGGATAGATAGATGATAAACATCTTAAAGGTCAGCCTCTCCTTTGTGATGCTGTACAGGCTCAGCACACAAGATGTGATCCTTGGGCAGAAACGATTCAAATAAATGAAGATCTTGGTAGACAGATATGGAGAGAGATAATAGATGATATATAGATGATAGATTGATAGAGATGATAGCTAGAAAGATCAACAGATAGACAAGACAGGCAAATACCTAGATAGGGATAGATGATACACATATAAATACTCATAGATCAACAAATACAGGGCTAGAGGAAGATGATACATAGATGCATAAATACATGCAGAGAGTAGATAGATAATGAAAAAAAATAGATAAATGAATAAGAGATGAATGGATGAATAGATAGATATTTTATTTATTTAGTTTGTCAAGATAGCAGGAATAAATAAACATGAATAACAACACAGGAAATGGGTACAAATAAATGGGAATAGTAGGACAGGGACGTTAGGCATGCTGGTGCGCTTACCCGTGCACCTAATAGATGAAAAAGATGATGATAAACATCATAAAGGTCCCTTAGGATGGATGATGGACGGACGGATGATAAACATCTTAAAGATGCCCTTGGCCAGGTTCTTTTTGCGACGCTCCACAGGTGCAGCACACAAGATGCAAAGAAATCTCCTTGGGCAGAAAAGATTCAAAGAAATGAAGTCTGAGGTAAATTTTACCTCAGAAGATGTTGATGAAATAGGGCCGGATTGGCTTCCCTCCAGCGGAAGAGAAAGGGGGATTCCTGTAAAGGAAGGAGCAGTTAAACCTTTCAGAATGGGGCATTAAAAAACAGGAAAAGAAGGAGACAGGAAGGACAGCGTCCTTCCTCCTTTTCCCCATTGAAAAATCTCTACTCTTCCAGCTCTACTCTGATTCAAATGATTCAGATTACACCAGGGGGCACCCTGGGATAATAAGAACAGGCGCTTCCACTTTGGGCCACTAGAGGGCGAAGGTTTCTGTTGGCTTTCTAGAGGAGGCTGCAAAAGGAGGGACATCTCTCAGCTTTCCCTGTCTAGAACACAACACTCGCTCTCCTTAACCCTTGGAGCTCCGCAGGAACTGAAAAGGTTGCAGGAGAGACTTGCATGGGAGGCATCGAGACCTGATGTTGTGTGGGGATTCTTCCCACGCGAAGAGAGGCCAAGGAGAAAAGAGAGACACATGCCCGGCCCTCCTCCGAGTTGAATCCCGGATTGCATGCATAATGGAAGAAGCCACCATGCGGTCAAACATTCAAGCCTGGAACTTCAGGAGCCTCCAATATGAGGAAGCTGAAGGTCCCCGAGGACTTTGCAGCAAGCTCCACAACTTTTGCAGGCGATGGCTGAGACCAGAAAAGCACACCAAAGCCCAGATCCTGGACCTGGTGGTTCTGGAGCAACTCCTGGCTATCCTTCCCCCAGAGATGGAGGGCTGGGTGCGGGAGTGTGGAGCAGAGACCAGCTCCCAGGCGGTGGCCCTTGCAGAAGGCTTCCTCCTGAGTCAGGCGGAGGAGAAGACAGAGCAGGTTGAGTTGCAGGTGAGAGGCCTTAGTCTAGGGAGCTCAAAAGAGAATATGTTTTAATTCTTCACCCCTCCTTCCTAAACTTCTCTGGCATTCATAATAGGTAGAGATGTTCCACCAATTCCTCTGGACATAGTTCCATTGTTTTCTCACTCAACCACACTGATGGATTCTGGGGGCTTTGAGTTTGACTTCCAAATATAGGAATCCACTTTATTTCATGTGATGTACATTAATTCTGCTTCTTTTTTCCTTCCTCCGATTTGAAGTGCTGCACTGTGGAGAGCAGAGATCCTGCGAGAAAGAAGAATCCATCAAATCCCCATCAGGAGCCATTTATCAGGAAGATCCCTTGGGAAGATCCAAGTCGGGACAGCTCAGGAGGTAATCGAAGGATCTTCAGATTACCTATCTGTCTTACCTTCACTATCTTTTGTCTTCTATAGAATATCTCCTCCTATTTTGTTAATTATGCATTTATCCATTACAGGGAAACAAAGAATGAAGTTTTCGGATTTTTACGATGGAGCTCAAACAGTGGTTGAACCTCCAAATCAAGTAAGAAAGGGAAAAATTGTTAGTTTTGTAGTCTCCCTTTCCTTCAGTAAGTAAAGTGGGTGTGAAGAGTGCTCTTTCCTTCTATTTCCCCTCCTTGTTTGGGCTGGATAATTTTTGTGTTCCTGAGAGACATAGAAAGCATACTAGTAGGTTCAAGTTGTTTTCACTACAGCTTTCTCTGTGAAATATTACTGGGACATGATGGTTTGTCATTTCTATCCTCTGATTCCGATTAGGAAATGTTTTTTAAAGACCACTGGTTAACTTCTTCTGCTAGGTAACACCCCCCCCCCAACAATGAGTTTACAAGAAGTAGAAGTGATTGTCCACTAGGACTCCAAAATCCCTGTTGCACTTACTACTGTTGAGCTAGGTGTCACCTGTTCTATGCCTGTGCATTTGTTTTTTCTTTCCTAAATTTAAAACCTTACATTTCTAACTGCTCAATTACATTAGTTAGATAGGGCTGAAGCTGTTGATCCTTCTTTATCTCAAGTTTATCTTGTGGAGTATTGGTATTCCTGTAAATTTGGTCTTCTCTGCAAATGTGATGAGCTCCTCTTCTATCCCCTTTTTTAAATCATTGACGAAGATGAACAGATCTTGCGAATCCTCCTGTTCTGTTCTTTTTTCCATGTTCAGGAGAGTCTTGTGTCCTTCGAGGAGGTGGCTGTGTATTTCTCTGAGGAGGAATGGTCTCAACTGCATCCTGACCAAAAAGTACTCCATTCTGAAGTCATGCTTGAAAATCATAGGAATGTGGTCTCTCTGGGTAAGAGTTTTCTAGTCCCCAATCAGAGAGTTCAAGAAGACAGATTATAGTTAGTTTATTATTTTAAAACCACTAATCATATATTGTCTCCTGGAAGGGAGAACGATCTGGCCTCCTCATACTCCAAGGAAGGAAAGAGCTCAATTGCTTAGATGCTTTCTCTGCCATTTCTTATCTGTATTTTTCCATTTCTACTTGAACTTATCTATGGAGGCTGAAAAGAATAAGATATGCTTTTATGTGTCTTCTGGAGGTCATGTGAGAGGATTGTGATGTCATTGTTTTCATTAACTCCTCAAACATTTCACCAAGGCTTAACTCTGCAGCCTTGGTGAAATTCTCTCTGATTAATTATTATTATTATTCTCTGTGATTCACTTTGGATTTCACAATCAAGACACCAACTATTAAGCATCAAGCAAGCTCTCTGTAACAAACCCCCCCCCCCCCAAGTCCATCTTTACAAATGCAGAAGAGATTCTAATAAAGGGAGGAAACAACTTCCTCTGAACAATGGCTAAACAAAAAGAAAAGGAGGAGCCGATGGAGGTGGAGAAGGGGTAAGCGAGAAGGATTTTGAATAAAAAAAGTGGAATAAAGACTCCTTCCTTCACTTTTTCTAACTAATTTACATTCACCGGCTAATAAGTTGGGTTTAGCAATATAAAACTAGAGGTTTGCCTTGACTGCACTCTTTGGAACGTTTTGAAGATACCTCTGCAGACTTGGATGAACTCAGAGATACTGTAACATCATATGTTAGTTTTTGTGAAGACCTATGTGTGCCGACAAGAAATTTGCGAATATACGGTAACAGGAAACCTCGGTTCACAGCTAAACTCAAGCAGCTACATCGTGCCAAAGAAGAAGCCCATAGAAAAGGCGATAGAATGTTGTACAATCAGGCCAGAAATGTATTAATAAGGGAGATCAGAGCAGCAAAAAGAAGCTACTCTGAAAAGCTAAGGAATCCGTTCTCAACAAATGAACCTGCAAACATGGGGAAAACTCCTGAATATATCACGGGATACAGCAAACCCTTCCATTCTCAGGGAAATCGACAACTGGCAGATGACCCAAATGTGTTTTTCTGTAGGTTTGAGAGTAAACTACTGTCACCTATCTCCACAATCCCCATCTCAGACACACCAACAAAAGACAAGCCTCCGACAACTGACTCCATCCCTTTGGGCCCTGCACCCCTGGTGACTATAGAAAATGATATGAAAGGTCTATTTCACAGGAAAAAGCAAGGAAAAGCACCAGGCCCAGACAAGATAACTCCTGCTTGCTTAAAAGCTTGTGCTGATCAACTGGCCCCCATCTTCACCAGCATCTTTAATAAATCACTAGAGATGTTCAAATGATCTACTATCATCCCAGTGCCGAAGGAACCCTCCATCAAGGAAATGAATAACTACAGATTGGTTGCCCTGACATCTGTAATTATGAAAACCTTTGAAAGGCTGGTGCCAGCTCACCTGAGAACCAACACGGATCTGCAATTTGCGTACCGAGCAAATAGATCGGCAGGTGATGCTGTTAATATGGCTCTCACTACATCCTACAACATCTTTTTTTTTTTGTAAACAAAGTTTTATTGGTTTTTTTAAAATTTACAGGGAAAAAGGTAGTGGAAAAGGTATACAAATTTTGGCAGTTGCAAGGTGCGGTAGGTGCCCCCTCCCTCCATACTCATAATATACATCTAAGCAAAAATCATTAATACATAGTAGTATATAGTCAGCATATTAATTCAATTGGTAATTTCGATCAGTTTATGTCAAAAAGATTTTATTGTTCATTTTTGTGATCTGAGCTTTCTTGGTATTGCCCCATCTCCCCCCGCCGACAGAGCTCCGCCCCCTCCCGTGTCCTGCGTGTCTGTTGTAGGATCATCTGATTTTTCTAGGTGCGTTTTGTTTTTTTCCATAAAGGCCTGTGCCTCTATGGGTGTATTAATTCTAACTCTTGTCTCCTCCCAGAATATTAACATACCTTCAGGCATCAACCATCTGAACCACACCCCCTTCTGGTATAATTTATTTGCTAATTGCGAATAACTTTTTCTTTTTTCCCTCACTTTCTTGGGAATCTGCTTCAGAATGGTTATTTCCCTATCTTGGTATGTCAAGGCTTGCCCCCTTTGTGCACTCAGAATTTCATCTCTTGTACTTTTTCTGAGAAATTTAATGTGTACCTCCCTGGGCACGTTGTGTGTTCTAGCATAGGCTGAATTCACTCTATAAACCAGGTCTATCTCCCACCCCATCTGTTGTTTTTCTTTCTGAATGTATTCAGCCAGAATACTTGTCATGATGTCCCTTATGTTTTCATCATCTGCCTCCACCACGTTTTGGAATCTAAGGTAAAAGGACATTCTCTCAAACTCTATTTTCATCTGTTGGGTATCAAGTTCTTTGTTTCCCTTCTGCACCCCTTCCACCCCCTCCCTCATCTCAGCCGCCCCACCCTCCAAAAGATCCAGTCTCTGTGGGTTCTTATTGATTTGAGCCTGATTCTCTTTAATTTCTTCTTTCATCTCCTTTAGTTGTTTCTTGATTTCCTCTTGTCCCTTTAAAAGTTGCTGGAACATTTGTTGAAACTCCGTCTCTGTACTTTTAGGTTGCATCAAAGCTGTTATCGTTGATTGTGTACTAGGACTGGAGGTTGCAGATGTCAGGGCAGAGGTAGCAAAGCCAGGCTTTCCAGGAGGTGGTCTCTTAGGAGACATTGTTTGTAGAATAAAGAGTTCAGTCAGTGTAGAGAATGGTCAGTCAGAGCGGCAGAGCAGCCAGAAGAGTCCAGGGGGTAGAGGGTCCAGGCAGAAGAGAATTTCTCTAATCACACTGGCAATAGAGCAAGGTTTTTCACTCCAGGGAGTTCAAAAGGTAGCAATCCACAAGAGATTTGTCTGAGTAGCACGAAGACAAAGACCGGAAGCCTGAAGTTTTAAAGGTGGAGTCAGGTTTCACAGTTCATAAAGACAATGGAAGTGTGCCATCTTGCCCTGCCAGCTTCGGGTTTAGAGGCATAACAAAGTTTTCAAAGTTCAAAGTTCCCAAAGTTCCCAGATCATCAATATATCATGAGGTTAAGTCCAAGAAAATCACTTTTAGCAAGGGCGTGACATCATTGGTTGGCTCTCCCCCCTCCTCCTTCCCCTGGGGCTGAGAGCTAAATTGTTCCAAGCCGCCTGTCCGAGGGGGGGGGGAAATCCCCCTCCCTCCAGCCGCGCCTCTCCAAATCAGCCGAAAGGAAAAGTTTTGAATTCTGGCAGTTTCTCCAAGTTAGTAAAGGGAATGGAAAGGAGTCTACGCCTCACCGCAGCGCAGCCGCGTCCTTCTGCTTGCTCATTCTCCGCACAGCCTCACAGCAAAGACGCCAGAGCGTCTCCCCATCATGCTCCCCAGTGCCTGGAGCGAGGCGGGGGGGGCCCCACCGGCCGCCGCCGATCCCGGGGATCCCTTGCGGTGCCGCCCCTCCGGCAGGAGCCTCTACGGGGCGTCCTGTGCCCCCCAAGGAGTGGGGAGCCCACCGGGGAAGCGCGGGGGGGAGCAAAGCTTGCCTGTTGCCGTCAGCCGCCGGAACCGGAACCATCCTACAACATCTTGAATCTCCAAAACCTGTGCAAGAGTTCTTTTTGTAGACTTCAGCTCTACATTCAATACCATCATTCCAGATATTCTTCTAATTAAACTAAATCAGCTAGCTTTGCCTGACCACACTTGTAAAAGTTTCATAAGTTTTCTAAGAGACAAGAAGCAGCAGGTGAAGCTAGGCAAAACCACATCAGATACCTGTACAATAAGCACAGGGCCCTTCAGAGTTGCGTTCTCTCTTCACTTCTCTCTATACACCAATGAACACATCTCAAAAGATCTCTCTGTTAAAGTTCTGACGTTTGCAGATGATACAACAGTGATTGATCTCATTCGAGACAACAAGAATCTGCATACAAATGGGAGGTGGAACTACTAGCCTTGTTGTGTGACCTGAACAATCTTAAACTGAACACACTCAAAAGTATAGAAATGATGGTAGATTTTAAGAAAACCTCCTATACTACCACTTCTTACAATATTATACTACACAGTATCAACATGGATACCTGTTCTGACCCCCCCTTCCTCCGTTGCCCACACAGCACACACACTCCGGAACAGTACAAGGGAACAAGGTTTATTACACCAACAGACAAGAGGTTTTGTGGCAGCAAGCCACCAAGACAGAACTCACAAAGACAGAACACACAAAAGCAGCAATCCAGCTTGCCAGGATCCCAGACTAGAGTTGCTGTCAAAAGTCCTTTGTTGATTGCTACGCAGAGCCTGTCCAGAGTCAACCCTTTTATAACCTAAAAAGGGCGTCTCCCAACAGCACCTGAGAGCTCTTTACTGCCTATAATTACGCCCACGCTGCTTGCGTTTGTGGGCGCGCCGGAAACGAGCATCTCGAAACGCCCTACTAAGTCCTGAGTCACTATCCTCTCCGCTGCTCCAAGACAGGGCATCGGGAGTCCTCCTCCTCTCGCTCTCACCGCTGCTCCATGCCTCTGGCGCCACCTGGTGGCTGACCAGACTCTCGGATTCCTGCTCAGCCTCCGAATCCTGTCCAGGATCGCACATCTCCTCTGGAGCTGACTCGTATGGAGTATCACTCTCGGAGTCTGGTGACAGCGGCACCGGCTGGGCCACAACAGATACCCTTATGATAGAAACAAGACAGACACAGAAAGACCTTGTAACCAATCGACACACTCTGTGTAGTTGAAGAGGCTTTTATGTTATATGTGCTTTGTGTTTGTCTGAAAATAAAAACTTTATTTAAAAAAAACAAAAAGAAAGGCCTCATGCAGTGTGACTAAAGCATCCTTGGGTATAGGTAATCCCCAAGGTACGACTGTTCCCTCAAGTCCATATCACAGCACTGTAATCATGCAAAATATAACATATGGAATTTCAGAAAAATTCAGAAGACAATTCATTGACTTTCTCCAGTTTGATCTTTTTCTTTAACCTTCTTATCATTTTCATTTCTCTTTTCCTTTGAAGGCATTGGGCAAGAGAATCAAGATTCTTGTGAACTGTTCCAAGTGATCACTGCTCGAGATGAAACGGAGAACTTTGGAATTCAAAAGGAATTAGAAAGCCATGAAAGAAACCAGCCAAATAATTGGATGCATGACTTTCCTGCCCAACAAGAGAAAATAAGGAAAAAATATATTGGGAAAAATGTGAAGCTAATTAAAGCTAAATTACATGTAAAGGAACACTATTTAACCCAAAACAAAAGAGAAGATGCTATAAGAAGTTACAATAGAGAAAATTACAATCGGACATTCATTCCTTCTCTTGGAAATAACTTCTGTATATCTCAAAAAGCGATTCACACCAAAGAATGCATGGTGTGTGGAAAGACCTTTTCTCGAAATCGTAGTCTTATTTCCCATAAGATGATCCACACACAGGAGAGGCCGTATAAATGCATGGAGTGTGGAAAGACCTTTGCTCGAAAACGTAGTCTTTTTCCCCATGAGTTGATCCATACAGGGGAGCGGCCGTACAAATGCATGGAGTGTGGAAAGACCTTTGTTCAAAATAGTCATCTTCTTCGCCATAAGATGATCCACACAGGGGAAAAGCCATATAAATGCATGGAGTGTGGAAAGACCTTTGCTCTGAGCAGTAGACTTACTACCCACAAAAAGATCCACACGGGGGAGAAACCATTTAAATGCATGGAGTGTGGAAAGACCTTTGCTCTGAACCGTAGCCTTACTATCCACAAAAAGATCCACACAGGGGAGAAACCATTTAAATGCATGGAGTGTGGAAAGACCTTTGCTCTGAGCAATAGGCTTACTATCCACAAAAAGATGCACACAGTGGAGAAACCATTTAAATGCATGGAGTGTGGAAAGACATTTGCTCAGAGCAGTAGACTTACTACCCACAAAAAGATACACACAGGGGAGAAACCGTTTAAATGCATGGAGTGTGGAAAGACCTTTGCTCTGAGCAATAGACTTACTATCCACAAAAAGATGCACACAGGAGAGAAACCATTTAAATGCATGGAGTGTGGAAAGACCTTTGCTCTGAGCATTAGACTTACTACCCACGAAAAGATCCACACAGGGGAGAAACCATTTAAATGCATGGAGTGTGGAAAGACATTTGCTCGGAGAAGTCATCTATCTTCTCATAACAAAATCCACACAGGAGAGAAGCAAACATCATACAGTCTGATCAGCTTCAGCACAGCCTGATTTAGCAGGAGTAGCTGATTGGTGGTTGGATCTGTCTCCTGGAATGTCTCTGATAAGCTATTTCTGGCTGCAGGGATCGCTGCCACCTACCGCCACCAGTGCCACCAGTTGGTGCCGCCACCTATTGCTGCCTCCACATGCTTGCCTTAATTTCAGCCACTGCAGTTGAAGTTTTTGGCCTCCATGCATGGATGATTACTTAAATATTAGTCACCTGTGTGCCGCAGCAGCCAAAAAAGCCTTAATACAATCCTTAGTTGTATAAGTGGAGGCATAGAATCAAAATCACGTGAAGTAGTAGAACCCATTTTATAAAGCTTCAGTAAGGCTACACCTGAAATACTGCATCCAGTTTTAGTCATCACATTACCAAAATGATGTTTGGAAAAAGTGGAAAGAACAATACAATACAATAGCAGGGTTGGAAGGGAGCTTGGAGGTCTTCTAGTCCAACCCCCTGCCTAGGCAGGAAACCCGATACCATTTCAGACAAATGGCTATCCAACATCTTCTTAAAGACTTCCAGTGTTGGAGCATTCACAACTTCTGGAGGCAAGCTGTTCTGGAGGAACAGCTAAGATGATTAAAGTACTGAAGATTAAAACATATGAAGAACAGTTGTATGATTTGGATTTGGCTAGTTTAGAGAGAAGAAGGATTAGGAATGACATGATAGCAGTATTCCAGTATTTGAGAGGCTGCCACAAAGAGCAGGAGGTCATTTATTTTCCAAAGCACCACAGGACAGAAGAAAAAATGGATGTGAACTAATCAAGGAGTGTAACAACCTGGAATTAACAAGAATCTTCCTTACAGTGAGGACAATTAACTTATCAATATCTTTTTTTAAGTGAGGTCTCTAGAACTGGATACAATATTCCAAATGGGATCTGACTAAAGCCCTATGTAGTTGGTTAAGACCTCCTTTTTCCTAATGGTAATACATTTGGTGATGCGTCCCTGATTTGTGTTTTCCTTCACCGCTGCCTGGTTACACTGTTTACTCATTTTGCAGTTATCCTTTTCTCAGTGCCATGGTAACTTTGCCCATACAGTTGTGTGAAATAAGCGCTGCTTGGACTCATCTGCTCAAAGACAAAATAGTTCTAGTGTTGTGGAAATATGCATACCTTTGCGCAGGTGGGTGCAATCAGGCCTGCCAGATGCACTGGGCTGCTGTGCAGCCTCCTGCTGCATCCCAGCTGTGGTGGCAGTGGTAGCCAAAAACAGCCCCGGAAATGGGAAGGGCGGGGAGCACATCCATTAGAGGATGAGGTTGGAGGGAGGGGGCCAAGCACGCAGGCGCTGCAGTGTGGTAGTGACCAGTTTGGCTGCCTCATAAATATTTTTGGGTGAGAATGCATATACAATTCTTGGTTAACTCTTTTGTATTTCCTGTATGTGTGTAATGATCTAGGGAAGGTTAAAAAAAGGTGTCCAAACCCTCACAAGTGGTAGCCTGAGAGATGAAATGACTAATGAAAAGCAAAAGCAATTAGCACATGATGTTTTATTTGTGAACCCCAGATTTTTTAAGGTAGTATCATTTGAAGATGAGCAATGCTACTTGTACATAAAGATTGATAATCTTTTTCTTAAATTTGTTTATTGCAGCTTACATTTGATGGTTAAGGTTGGGTGTGGCGAACTGGGTGGGCATGGCCAGCTTGACACCACTCACTGGGCATGGCTGATGGTGGGTGTGGCCACCTGGGTGGGCATGACTAGCTTGTATGCCTCCTGTTTGCATTGGGTAGACCTGGCCGAAGCAACGCTGGCCCAATTTTTCCTTTTTTCATTGGGTACACCTGGTGGAAGCCACACGGGTCTGGTTTCTCCTGTTCACACTGGGTACACTGGGAGGAAGCCACACTGGCTCGATGTTTCCTCTTTGCACTGGGTAGATTGGGCCAAAGCGATACGGGCTGCCCTGGGATGGGTGGATGGATGGATGGATAGATGGATGGATAGATAGATGATAGATGATAGATAGATGGATCGATCGATAGATGATAGATGGATGGATGGATAGATAGATAGAAAGATGATAGGCATCTTAAAGGTGCCTTTTGCCAGGCTCTCCTTTGTGACGCTACATAGGCTCAGCACACAAGAAAACTCCTTGAGCAGAAAAGATTCAAAGAGATGAAGTCTGAGGTAAATTTTGGTAGTCAAATATGGAGAGATATTAGATGATAGATAGACGATAGATTGATGATAGCTAGATCGATCAATAGATAAGACAAGACAGACATATACCTAGATAGGCATATATAAATACTGATAGATCAACTAATATATTTCTAGAGATAGAAGATACATAGATACCTGAATACATGTAGAGTAGATAGTTAAAAGACAAAACAGACAGAATAGAGATGAATGGATGGATAGACAGATATTTTATTTATTTATTTAATTTGTCACATATGTACAAGATAACAGGATAAGCATGAATAAGAACACAGGAAATGGGTACAAATAAATGGGGATAGTAGGACAGGGAGGTGTGCTTCTCCATGCACCTAATAAATGATAAAGATGATAGATGATAAACATCATAAAGGTCCTGTAGGATGGATGATGGATGGATAGGAAGATAGATAGATGGATGGATGATAAACATCTTATCATCACCCTTAGCCAAGCTCTCCTTTGTGACGCTGCACAGCTCACAAGATGCAAAGAAATCTCCTTGGGCAGAAAAGATTCAAAGAAATGAAGTCTGAGGTAAATTTTACCTCAGAAGATGTTGATGAAATCGGGCCGGATTGGCTTCCCTTCAGCGGGAGAGAAAGGGGGATTCCTTTAAAGGAATGAGCAGGGAAACCTTTCGGAGTGTGTGGGGGCAACCGCCTCCAATCAAACCCCTCCCCAATCCCTTTGGGGAAACCCCGTTTATTTTCTGCTTCTCTCCGAGTCTTTCCCGCCCTTACGGGGAATCCTGGATTTTAGGTAAAAGCCTCCAGGGGGCGGCCTCGGCCAAGATAAGGTAACGCCGGGCGCTTCCCCATTGAAGGAGTCGTGACATCACAACTGCTTGCTGCCGCTCTAGGATCGTGCACTCGCTCGCCTTAATCCCTGGGGATTCACAGGGAGGCAGAGAGGCTACAGTAGATTCTGGCGGCGGGAAATCCAGAATGTGTCTCGGGTGAGGGGGCTCTTGCCGTGCAAAGGGATGCGAAGGAGGGATGTGAGAAAGGAACAGGCGCCTCCCCTTTGCGTCACTAGAGCGCGAAGGTTTCGGCTGGCTTTCCAGAGGAGGCTGCGAACGGTGGGTCTAGCCTCTCTAGAACGCAGCACTCGCTCTCCTTTACCGTTGGAACTGCGCAGGTGCTGAAAAGGCTGCAGGAGAGAGTTGCATGGGAGGCTTGATGGTGGGTGGGGGCTCTTTCTTGGAAAGAGAGAGAGACACGTGTCCAGCTCTCCTCCGGGTTGAATCCCGGATCGCGTGCATGATGGAGGAAACCATCCTCCATTCAGAAGTTCATCCCTGCAACTTCAGGAGCCTCCAATACCAGGAAGCTGAAGGTCCCCGAGGACTTTGCAGCAAACTCCACAACTTTTGCAGGCGATGGCTGAGACCAGAAAAGTACACCAAAGCCCAGATGCTGGACCTGGTGGTTCTGGAGCAGCTCCTGGCTATCCTTCCCCCAAAGATGAAACGCTGGGTGCGGGAGTGTGGAGCAGAGACAAGCTGCCAGGCGGTTGCCCTGGCAGAAGGCTTCCTCCTAAGCCAGGCGGAGGAGAAGAAAGAGCAGGTTGAGTTGCAGGTGAGACACTTTAATCTAGGGAGCTCAAAAGGGAATGAAGAATATGTTTGAACTCATCACTCCTCCTTCCCAAACTTCTCTGGCATTCATAACAGGTGGAGATTTTCCACCAATTCCTGTAGGACATTGTTTTCTCATTCAACCTCACTGATTGATATTGGGAGCTTTGAGGTTGACTTCCAAATAGAGGAATCCACTTTATTTCATGTGATGTACATTAATTCTGCTTCTTTTTTCCTTCCTCCTATTTAAAGTGCTGCACTGTGGAGATCAGAGATCCTGCGGGAAAGCTGAATCAATCAAATCCTGCTCAGGATCCATTTTTTAGGAGGATCCCTTGGGAAGATCCAAGTCAGGACAGCTCAGGAGGTAATTGAAGGATCTTCAGATTACCCATCTGTCTTACCTTCACTATCTTTTGTCTTCTATAGAATATCTCCTCCTATTTTGTTAATTATGCATTTATCCCTTACAGAGAAACAAAGAATGAAGTTTTCTGTTTCTTACGATGGAGCTCAAACAGTGGTTGAACCTCCAAATCAAGTAAGAAAGGGAAAAAATTGTTTGTTTTGTATTCTCCCTTTCCTTCCATAAGTAAAGTGGGTGTGCAGAGTGCTCTCTCCTTCTATTTCCCCTCCTTGTTTGGGCTGGATAATTTTTGTGTTCCTGAGAGACATAGAAAGCATAACAGTAGGTTCAAGTTGCTTTCAATGCAGCTTCCTCTGTGAAATATTACTGGGACATGATGGTTTGTCATTTCTATCCTCTGATTCCGATTAGGAAATGTTTTTTAAAGACCACTGGTTAACTTCTTCTGCTAGGTAACCCCCCCACCCCCAACTATGAGCTTACAAGAAGTAGAAGTGCTTGTCCACTAGGACTCCAAAATCCCTGTTGCACTTACTACTGTTGAGCTAGGTATCAACCTGTTCTATGCCTGTGCATTTGTTTTTTCTTTCCTAAATTTAAAACCTTACATTTCTAACTGCTCAATAACATTAGTTAGATAGAGCTCAAGGTGTTGATCCTTCTTTATCTCAAGTTTATCTTGTGGAGTATTGGTATTCCTGTAAATTTGGCCTTCTCTGCAAATGTGATGAGTTTCCCTCCTATCCCCTTTTCTAAATTATTGACGAAGATGAACAGATCTTGCGAATCCTCCTGTTGTGTTCTTTTTTCCATGTTCAGGAGAGCCTTGTGTCCTTCGAGGAGGTGGCTGTGTATTTCTCTGAGGAGGAATGGTCTCAGCTGCATCCTGACCAAAAAGTACTCCATTCTGAAGTCATGCTTGAAAATCATAGGAATGTGGTCTCTCTGGGTAAGAGTTTTCTAGTCCCCAATCAGAGAGTTCAAGAAGACAGATTATAGTTAGTTTATTATTTAAAAACCACTAATCATATATTGTCTCCTGGAAGGGAGAAGAATCTGGCCTTCTCGTACTCCAAGGAAGGAAAGAGCTCAATTGCTTAGATGCTTTCTGTGCCATTTCTTATCTGTATTTTTCCATTTCTACTTGAACTTATCTATGGAGGCTGAAAAGAATGAGGTGTGCTTTTATGTGTCTTCTGGAGGTCATGTGAGAGGATTGTGATGTCATTGTTGTTAACTCCTCAAGTTAAACATTTCACCAAGGCTTAACTCTGCAGCCTTGGTGAAATGCTCTCTGATTAATTATTATTATTATTCTCTGTGATTCACTTTGGATTTCACAATCAAGACACCAACTATTAAGCATCAAGCAAGCTCTCTGTAACAACCCCCCCCCCAAGTCCATCTTTACAAATGCAGAAGAGATTCTAATAAAGGGAGAAGCAACTTCCTCTGAACAATGGCTAAACAAAAAGAAAAGGAGGAGCCGATGGAGGTGGAGAAGGGGTAAGCGAGCAGGATTTTGAATAAAAAAAGTGGAATAAAGACTCCTTCCTTCACATTTTCTGACTAATTTACGTTCACCGGCTAATAAGTTGGGTTTAGCAATATAAAACTAGAGGTTTGCCTTGACTGCACTCTTTGGAACGTTTTGAAGATACCTCTGCAGACTTGGATGAACTCAGAGATACTGTAACATCATATGTTAGTTTTTGTGAATACCTATGTATGCGGACCAGAAACCTGCAAATATACGGTAACAGCAAACCTTGGTTCACAGCTAAACTCAAGCAGCTACATCGTGCCAAAGAAGAAGCCCATAGAAAAGGCGATATAATCTTGTAGAATCAGGCCAGAAATGTATTAATAAGGGAGATCAGAGCAGCAAAAAGAAGCTACTCTGAAAAGCTAAGGAATCCGTTCTCAACAAATGAACCTGCAAACATGTGGAAAACTCCTGAATATATCACGGGATACAGCAAACCCTTCCATTCTCAGGGAAATCGACAACTGGCAGATGACCCAAATGTGTTTTTCTGTAGGTTTGAGAGTAAACTACTGTCACCTATCTCCACAATCCCCATCTCAGACACACCAACAAAAGACAAGCCTCCGACAACTGACTCCATCCCTTTGGGCCCTGCACCCCTGGTGACTATAGAAAATGATATGAAAGGTCTATTTCACGGGAAAAAGCAAGGAAAAGCACCAGGCCCAGACAAGAGAACTCCTGCTTGCTTAAAAGCTTGTGCTGATCAACTGGCCCCCATCTTCACCAGCATCTTTAATAAATCACTAGAGATGTTCAAATGATCTACTTTCATCCCAGTGCCGAAGGAACCCTCCATCAAGGAAATGAATAACTACAGATTGGTTGCCCTGACATCTGTAATTATGAAAACCTTTGAAAGGCTGGTGCCAGCTCACCTGAGAACCAACACGGATCTGCAATTTGCGTACCGAGCAAATAGATCGGCAGGTGATGCTGTTAATATGGCTCTCACTACATCCTACAACATCTTGAATCTCCAAAACCTGTGCAAGAGTTCTTTTTGTAGACTTCAGCTCGACATTCAATACCATCATTCCAGATATTCTTCTAATTAAACTAATTCAGCTAGCTTTGCCTGACCACACTTGTAAAAGTTTCATAAGTTTTCTAAGAGACAAGAAGCAGCAGGTGAAGCTAGGCAAAACCTCATCAGATACCTGTACAATAAGCACAGGGCCCTTCAGAGTTGCGTGCTCTCTTCACTTCTCTCTATACACCAATGAACGCATCTCAAAAGATCTCTCTGTTAAAGTACTGACGTTTGCAGATGATACAACAGTGATTGATCTCATTCGAGACAACAAGAATCTGCATACAAACGGGAGGTGGAACTACTAGCCTTGTTGTGTGACCAGAACAATCTTAAACTGAACACACTCAAAACTATAGAAATGGTGGTAGATTTTAGGAAAACCTCCTATACTACCACTTCTTACAATACTAGACTACACAGTATCAACATGGATACCCTTATGATAGAACTTTCAACTTTGTAGGTTCTATAATATTTCAAGACTTAAAATGGACATCTAACATCAAAAAGCACAACAAAGAATGTTCTTTCTGCGCCAACACAGAAAGCTCAAACCACCCAAGGAGCTGCTGATACAGTTCTACAGAGGAATTATTGAGGCTCTCGTCTGCACCTCTATAACTGTCTGGTTTGGCTTTGCAACCAAACAAGACAGACACAGAAAGACCTTGTAAACAATCGACACACTGTGTGTAGTTGAAGAGGCTTTTATGTTATATGTGCTATGTGTTTGTCTGAAAATAAAAACTTTATTTAAAAAAAACAAAAAGAAAGGCCTCATGCAGTGTGACTAAAGCATCCTTGGGTATAGGTAATCCCCAAAGTACGACTGTTCCCTCAAGTCCATATCACAGCACTTTAATCATGCAAAATATAACATATGGAATTTCAGAAAAATTCAGAAAACAATTCATTGACTTTCTCCAGTTTGATCTTTTTCTTTAACCTTCTTATCATTTTCATTTCTCTTTTCCTTTGAAGGCATTGGGCAAGAGAATCAAGATTCCTGTGAACTGTTCCAAGTGATCACTGCTCGAGATGGAACGGAGAACTTTGGAATTCAAAAGGAATTAGAAAGCCATGAAAGAAACCAGCCAAATAATTGGATGCATGACTTTCCTGCCCAACAAGAGAAAATAAGGAAAAAATATATTGGGAAAAATGTGAAGCTAATTAAAGCTAAATTACATGTAAAGGAACACTATTTAACCCAAAACAAAAGAGAAGATGCTATAAGAAGTTACAATAGAGAAAATTACAATCAGACATTCATTCCTTCTCTTGGAAATAACTTCTGTATATCTCAAAAAGCGATTCACACCAAAGAATGCATGGTGTGTGGAAAGACCTTTTCTCGAAATCGTAGTCTTATTTCCCATAAGATGATCCACACACAGGAGAGGCCGTATAAATGCATGGAGTGTGGAAAGACCTTTGCTCGAAAACGTAGTCTTTTTTCCCATGAGTTGATCCATACAGGGGAGCGGCTGTACAAATGCATGGAGTGTGGAAAGACCTTTGTTCAAAATAGTCATCTTCTTCGCCATAAGATGATCCACACAGGGGAAAAGCCATATAAATGCATGGAGTGTGGAAAGACCTTTGCTCGAAATAGTCATCTTCTTCGCCATAAGATGATCCACATAGGGGAAAAGCCATATAAATGCATGAATTGTGGAAAAACCTTTGCTCTGAGCAGTAGACTTAATACCCACAAAAACATCCACACGGGGGAGAAACAATTTAAATGCATGGAGTGTGGAAGGACCTTTGCTCTGAGCAGTAGACTTACTACCCACAAAAAGATCCATACAGGGGAGAAACCGTTTAAGTGCATGGAGTGTGGAAAGACCTTTGCTCTGAACCGTAGCCTTACTATCCACAAAAGGATCCACACAGGGGAGAAACCATTTAAATGCATGGAGTGTGGAAAGACCTTTACTCTGAGCAATAGACTTACTATCCACAAAAAGATGCACACAGGGGAGAAACCATTTAAATGCATGGAGTGTGGAAAGACCTTTGCTCTGAGCAGTAGACTTACTACCCACAAAAAGATCCACACAGGGGAGAAACCATTTAAATGCATGGAGTGTGGAAAGACCTTTGCTCTGAACCGTAGCCTTACTATCCACAAAAAGATCCACACAGGGGAGAAACCATTTAAATGCATGGAGTGTGGAAAGACCTTTGCTCTGAGCAATAGACTTACTATCCACAAAAAGATGCACACAGGAGAGAAACCCTTTAAATGCATGGAGTGTGGAAAGACCTTTGCTGTGAGCAGTAGACTTACTACCCACAAAAAGGTTCACACAGGGGAGAAACCGTTTAAATGCATGGAGTGTGGAAAGACCTTTGCTCTGAGCAATACACTTACTACCCACAAAAAGATCCACACAGGGGAGAAACCGTTTAAATGCATGGAGTGTGGAAAGACCTTTACTCTGAACTGTAGCCTTACTATCCACAAAAAGATCCACACAGGGGAGAAACCATTTAAATGCATGGAGTGTGGAAAGACCTTTGCTCTGAACCATAGCCTTACTATCCACAAAAAGATCCACACAGGGGAGAAACCATTTAAATGCATGGAGTGTGGAAAGACCTTTGCTCTGAGCAGTAGACTTACTACCCACAAAAAGGTACACACAGGGGAGAAACCGTTTAAATGCATGGAGTGTGGAAAGACATTTGCTCGGAGAAGTCATCTTACTTCTCATAACAAAATCCACACAGGAGAGAAACCGTTTAAATGCATGGAGTGTGGAAAGACATTTGCTCGGAGAAGTCATCTTACTTCTCATAACAAAATCCACACAGGAGAGAAGCAAACATCATACAGTCTGATCAGCTTCAGCACAGCCTGATTTAGCAGGAGTAGCTGATTGGTGGTTGGATCTGCCTCCTGGAATGTCTCTGATAAGCTATTTCTGGCTGCAGGGATCGCTGCCACCTATCGCCACCAGTGCCACCAGTTGGTGCCGCCACCTATTGCTACCTCCATATGCTTGCGTTAATTTCAGCCACTGCAGTTGAAGTTTTTGTCCTCCATGCATGGATGATTACTTAAGCATGAGTCACCTGTGTGCCGCAGCAGCCAAAAAAGCCTTAATACAATCCTTAGTTGTATAAATGGAGGCATAGAATCAAAATCACGTGAAGTAGTAGAACCCATTTTATAAAGCTTCAGTAAGGCTACACCTGAAATACTGCATCCAGTTTTAGTCATCACGTTACAAAAATGATGTTTGGAAAAAGTGGAAAGAACAATACAATACAATAGCAGAGTTGGAAGGGACCTTGGAGGTCTTCTAGTCCAACCCGCTGCCTAGGCAGGAAACCCGATACCATTTCAGACAACATCTTCTTAAAGACTTCCAGTGTTGGAGCATTCACAACTTCTGGAGGCAAGCTATTCTGGAGGAACAGCTAAGATGATTAAAGGACTGAAGATTCAAACATACAAAGAACAGTTGCAGGATTTGGATTTGGCTAGTTTAGAGAGAAGAAGGATTAGGAATGACATGATAGCAGTATTCCAGTATTTGAGAGGCTGCCACAAAGAGCAGGAGGTCGATTTATTTTCCAAAGCACCACAGGGCAGAAGAAAAAATGGATGTGAACTAATCAAGGAGAGTAACAACCTGGAATTAACAAGAATCTTCCTTACAGTGAAGACAATTAACTTATCAATATCTTTTTTTAAGTTAGGTCTCCAGAACTGGATACAATATTCCAAATGGGATCTAAGTAAAGCCCTATGTAGTGGGTTAAGACCTCCTTTTTCCTAATGGTAATACATTTGGTGATGCGTCCCTGATTTGTGTTTTCCTTCACCGCTGCCTGGTTACACTGTTTACTCATTTTGCAGTTATCCTTTTCTCAGCGCCATGGTAACTTTGTCCATACAGTTGTATGAAATAAGCGCTGCTTGGACTCATCTGCTCAAAGACAAAATAGTTCTAGTGTTGTGGAAATATGCATACCTTTGCGCAGGTGGGTGCAATCAGGCCTGCCAGATGCACTGGGCTGCTGTGCAGCCTCCTGCTGCATCCCAGCTGTGGTGGCAGTGGTAGCCAAAAACAGCCCTGGAAATGGGAAGGGCGGGGAGCACATCCATTAGAGGATGAGGTTTGAGGGAGGGGGCGAGCATGCAGGGGCTGCAGTGTGGGAGTAACCAGTTTGGCTGCCTCATAAATAGTTTTGGGTGAGAATGCATATACAATTCTTGGTTAACTCTTTTGTATTTCCTGTATGTGTGTAATGATCTAGGGAAGGTTTAAAAAAGGTGTCCAAACCCTCACAAGTGGTAGCCTGAGAGATGACTAATGAAAAGCAAAAGCAATTAGCACATGATGTTTTATTTGTGAACCCCAGATTTTTGATGGTAGTATCATTTGAAGATGAGCAATGCTATTTGTACATAAATATTGATAATCTTTTTCTTAAGTTTGGGTATTTCAGCTTACATTTGGTGGTTAAGGTTGGGTGTGGCGAACCGGGTGGGCATGGCCAGCTTGACACCACTCACTGGGCATGGCTGTTGGTGGGTGTGGCCACCTGGGTGGGCATGGCTAGCTTGTATGTCTCCTGTTTGCATTGGGTAGACCAGGCCGAAGCCATGCTGGCCTGATGTCTCCTCTTCACATTGGGTAGACCTAGCCGAAGCAACGCTGGCCCGATTTTTCCTTTTTTCATTGGGTACACCGGGTGGAAGCCACACGGGTCTGGCACTGGGTACACTGGGCGGAAGCCACACTGGCCCGATGTTTCCTCTTTGCACTGGGTAGATTGGGCCAAAGCGATACGGGCTGCCCTGGGATGGATGGATGGATAGATAAATAGATAGATAGATAGAATGATGATAAGCATCTTAAAGGTGCCTTTTGCCAGGATTCTCCTTTGTGACGCTACATAGGCTCAGCACACAAGAAGACTCCTTGAGCAGAAAAGATTCAAAGAGAAGTCTGATGTATATTTTACCTCAGAAGATGTTGGTAGTCAAATATGGATAGTGATATTAGATGATAGATAGAATATAGATTGACAATAGCTAGACCGATCAATAGATAGACAAGATAGGCATATACCTAGATAGGCGTATATAAATACTGATAGATCAACTAATACATTGCTAGAGATAGATGATACATAGATACCTGAATACATGTAGAGAGTAGATAGATAAACAGACAAATGAATAGAGATGAATGGATGGATAGATAGATATTTATTTATTTAGTTTGTCACATATGTACAAGATAACAGGATAAGCATGAATAAGAACACAGGAAATGGGTACAAATAAATGGGGATAGTAGGACAGGGAGGTGTGCTTCTCCATGCACCTAATAAATGATAAAGATGATAGATGATAAACATAATAAAGGTCCCGTAGGATGGATGATGGATGGGTAGGAAGATAGATAGATGGATGGATGATGGATGGGTAGGAAGATAGATGGATGGATGGATGATGGATGGGTAGGAAGATAGATGGATGGATGGATGATAAACATCTTAAAGGTTCCCTTGGCCAAGCTCTCCTTTGTGATGCTGCACAGGAACAGCACACAAGATGCAAAGGAAACTCCTTGGGCAGAAAAGATTCAAAGAAATGAAGTCTGAGGTAAATTTTACCTCAGAAGATGTTGGGGAAACCAGGGCCAGAATGGCTTCCCTTCAGCGGGAGAGAAAGGGGGATTCCTGTAAAGGAAGGAGCAGTTAAACCTTTCGGAGTGGGGGGAGGGGGAGAAACCGTCTCCAATCAACCCTTCACTCCCCAATCCCTTTGGGAAAACCCCGTTTATTTTCTGCTTCTCTCCGAGTCTTTCCCGCCCTTACGGGGAATCCTGTAATTTTAGGTAAAATCCACCAGAGGGCAACCTCGGCCAAGATAAGGTAACGCCGGGCGCTTCCCCATTGAAGGAGGCGTGACATCACAACTGCTTGCTGCCGCTCTAGGATCGTGCACTCGCTCGCCTTAATCCCTGGGGCTCCACAGGGAGGTGGAGAGGCTACAGGAGATTCTGGCGGCGGGAAATCCAGAACGTGTCCCGGGTGAGGGTAAGGGGGCTCTTGCCGTGCAAAGGGATGCGAAGGAGAGATGTGAGAAAGGAACAGGCGCCTCCCCTTTGCGTCACTAGAGGGCGAAGATTTCGGCTGGCTTTCCAGAGGAGGCTGCGAACGGTGGGTCTAGCCTCTCTAGAACGCAGCACTCGCTCTCCTTTACCGTTGGAACTGCGCAGGTGCTGAAAAGGCTGCAGGAGAGTTGCATGGGAGGCTTGATGGTGGGTGGGGGCTCTTTCTTGGAAAGAGAGAGAAACACGGGTCCAGCTCTCCTCCGGGTTGAATCCCGGATCGCGTGCATGATGGATGAAACCATCCTCCATTCAGAAGTTCATCCCTGCAACTTCAGGAGCCTCCAATACCAGGAAGCTGAAGGTCCCCGAGAACTTTGCAGCAAGCTCCACAGCTTATGCAGGGGATGGTTGAGACCAGAAAAGCACACCAAAGCCCAGATGATGGACCTGGTGGTTCTGGAGCAGCTCCTGGCTATCCTGCCCCCAGAGATGGAGGGCTGGGTGCGGGAGTGTGGAGCAGAGACCAGCTCCCAGGCAGTGGCCCTTGCAGAAGGCTTCCTCCTGAGCCAGGCGGAGGAGAAGAAAGAGCAGGTTGAGTTGCAGGTGAGACACTTTAGTCTAGGGAGTTCAAAAGAGAATATGCTTTAATTCTTCACCCCTCCCTCCTAAACTTCTCTGGCATTCATAATAGGTAGAGATTTTCCTCCAATTCCTGTAGGACATTGTTTTCTCATTCAACCTCACTGATGGATATTGGTAGCTTTGAGGTTGACTTCCAAATAGAGGAATCCACTTTATTTCATGTGATGTACATTAATTCTGATTCTTTTTCCTTCCTCCTATTTGAAGTGCTGCACTGTGGAGATCAGAGATCCTGCGGGAAAGCAGAATGAATCAAATCCTGCTCAGGATCCATTTTTCAGGAGGATCCCTGTGGAAGATCCAAGTCCGGACACCTCAGGAGGTAATTGAAGGATCTTCAGATTACCCATTTGTCTTACCTTCACTATCTTTTGTCTTCTATAGAATATATCCTCCTGTTTTGTTAATTATGCATTTATCTCTTACAGAGATACAAAGAATGAAGTTTTCTGTTTTTTACGATGGAGCTCAAACAGTGGTTGAACCTCCAAATCAAGTAAGAAAGGGAAAATTGTTAGTTTTGTAGTCTCCCTTTCCTTCAGTAAGTAAAGTGGGTGTGCAGAGTGCTCTCTCCTTCTATAAAATCCCTGTTGCATTTACTACTGCTTAGCTTGATATCATCTGTTCTATGCCTGTGCATTTATTTTTTCTTTCTTAAATGTAGAACCTTACATTTCTAGCTGCTGAATTTCATTAGTTTGATAGGGCTCAAGCTGTTGATCCTTCCATATCTCGAATTTATCTTCTGGAGTGTTGGTATTCCTGTCAAATTGATGAGTTCCCCTTCTATCCCCTTGTCTAAATCATTGTTGAAGATGAACAGATTTTGCGAATCCTCCTGTTGTGTTCTTTTTTCCATGTTCAGGAGAGCCTTGTGTCCTTCGAGGAGGTGGCTGTGTATTTCTCTGAGGAGGAATGGTCTCAACTGGATCCTGACCAAAAAGTACTCCATTCTGGAGTCATGCTTGAAAATCATAGGAATGTGGTCTCTCTGGGTAAGAGTTTTCTAGTCCCAAATCAGAGAGTTCAAGAATACAGATTATAGTTAGTTTTTTATTTAAAAACCACTAATCAGATATTGTCTCCTAAGAGGAAAAAGAAAAGGATCTGGCTTTTCGTACCCCAAGGTAGCGAACAGCTTAATTGCTTAGATGCTTTCTGTGCCATTTCTTATCTGTATTTTTCCATTTCTATATGAACTTACCTGTGGAGGCTGAAAAGCATGAGGTGTGCTTTTATGTGTCCTCTGGAGGTCATGTGAGAAGATTGTTTGTTGTTGTCATTAACTCCTCAAGGTGGTGTCTTAAATCCTTAAGTTAAGTATAATGTATTAATAGGGAAGATCAGAGCAGCAAAAAGGAGCTACTCTGAAAATCTAAGGAATTTGTTCTCAACAAATGAACCTGCAAACATGTGGAAAACTCCTGAATATATCACGGGATACAGCAAACCCTTCCATTCTCAGGGAAATCGACAACTGGCAGATGACCCAAATGTGTTTTTCTATAGGTTTGAGAGTAAATTACTGTCACCTATCTCCACAATCCCCATCTCAGACACACCAACAACAGACAAGCCTCCGACAACTGACTCCATCCCTTTGGGCCCTGCACCCCTGGTGACTATAGAAAATGATATGAAAGGTCTATTTCACGGGGAAAAAGCTAGGAAAAGCACCAGGCCCAGACAAGAGAACTCCTGCTTCAACATCATTAGAGATGTTCAAATGCTCTACTATCATCCCAGTGCCGAAGAAACCTTCTATCAAGTAACTGAATCACTACAGATTGGTTGCTCTTATATCCGTAGTTATTAAAACTTTTGAAAGGTTGGTGCCGGCTCACCTGAGAATCACCACGGATCTGCTGTTTGGCCCCTTGCAATTTGCCTACCAAGCAAATAGATCGGCAGGTGATGCTGTTAATATGGCTCTCACTACATCCTACAACATTTTGAATCTCCAAAGACCTATGCAAGAGTCCTTTTTGTAGACTTCAGCTCGGCATTCAGTACCATCATTCCAAATATTCTTCTAATTAAACTAAATCAGCTAGCTGTGCCCGACCACACTCGTAAGTGGATTATATGTTTTCTGAGAGACAAGCAGCAGCAGGTGAAGCTTGGCAAAACCACATCAGATACCTGTACAATAAGGTATCTTATTAGGAAAACCTCCTATACGACCACTTCCTACAATACCAAACCACACAGTATCAACATCGATATCCCTATGATAGATAGAACTTTCAACTTTTTAGATTCTATAATATATCAAGACTTAAATGGACACCTAACATCAAAATAGCACAGCAAAGAATGTTCTTTCTGCGCCAACACAGAAAGCTCAAACTACCCAAGGAGCTGCTGATACAATTCTACAGAGGAATTATTGAGGTTCTCGTCTGCACCTCTATAACTGTCTGGTTTGGTTCTGCAACCCAACAAGACAGACACAGACTTCAACAGACAATTAGAACTGCAGAAAAAACAATTGTTACCAACCTGCTTTCCATTGAGGACCTGTATACTAAATGAGCCAGAAAGAGGGCTGCAAAAATATCTACAGACCCCCTCACAATCCTGGATATACATTATTTTAACTTTTACCCTTAATATAATGCTATAGGGCCGTGATGGCAAACCTATTGCACGCGTGCCAGAGGAACCATTTCTTAGGGCACATGAGGCATTACCCTTACAGCTCCAGGCGCATGCACGTGCTGACCAGCTGTTTTTAGCCTTCATTTTCGCTCTGCGGAGGCTTCCCTAAAGTTTAGGAACTGACTTCCGGTTTGTACATTGGGGATGTTTTTTCTCCCACCAGAGGCTTCAGGGAGATAGTTACACTCCATAGAACTGAGTTATTAGTAACAGTATTATTGGACTGAGCCTCTGTAGGGCTAAATGGAATAGAGGGGGAGAACATTTTATCAATGGGGAGGTTTTGGAAGTGAGGCTGAAGATGTGAGCGGAGCAGCTGGAGGTTTAGTTTACATCTGCGAGGTCAGTCAGATGTAACTGCTCGGCATGTTCACTCGTGCAGGAGCTTTCCACAGGGTGTGAATCACCTGAGTGGAAGGTTTCCCCCCCCACCCCTCCCTAAACTGGAGGAGGAAAACTGAATTTTCCGTTGATTGCCGTGCGGAATGTGGCGCGCAGTGGCATGGGAGGGGGGAGAGAGAGAAAGGTTGAGCTTTGCAATATGCCACGAAGTGGAGCTCTGCAGCGTTTAAGGGGGCTGTCGAGCTGTGCAGCATGGAGTGGAAGGTTGGGGGAGGGGCTTTCCAGACTAGACTGGCAGGGCCAGGAGGAAGAAGAGGTGAGGGGGTGGAATTTGTAGGCGGCAGAAGAGAGTGTGTGCAAAAGCTCCTTTAGGAATACGGAATTTGGCTCAGATTGCTAGAGCCAATCCTGCTGCCTGGAAAGCAAGCTCTTTGGAACAAGAATCATATGATTCTCAGCACAGCCATTTCAACTTGGCATGGGATTGCTGTGGCCACTTGTGACTGTCTCATCCTCAATTCGGATGTTTACTCCTTACTCCGCGTTATCCCAGAACAACTTCATACTGGGTGGGGGGGGGAGATCCACTGCTTGCCATCGTTAATATTCTCCCGCCGTTAGGGAGGTGAGATCAAGTTAAGCTCCTCAATGCAGGGGCAGTGTCCTGATGCCCCAGCTTTCCGAAATCCCTCTGCTCCCTTCCACTCAAATAAGTACACCTGGCAGCTTTCGCCCTTTTTCAACCTGCTCCCTGACTTTTCCGCTCCCAAGAGACACAGGGACGGGCAGTCGAAATGGCTGTGCTGAGAATCGTATGATTCTTGTTCCGAAGAACTTGATTTCTGGGAAGCAGAATTGGCTCAAGCGATCTGAACCATATTTCTTGCTTGCATTTACTTTTGACTTGATTTGATTTGTCTCCAAATACATATACATGCATACATCCCCCCTTCTCTCTTTCTCTCTCGGTTTTCATCCTTCCAAGGTTCCTAGTAAGCTTCTGGAGCCTTGGGAGGGTGAAAATGTCCATTGCGTGCAAAACATGGGAGGAGGGGTCGCGCATGTGTGTGTGTGGGGGGGGTCACATGCATAGCATTATGGGTGTGGCATGCCAGCGCATGACCCCCCTGTCCTCCCCCCATTTTTGGCACGCGATGGCAAAAAGGTTTGCCATCGCTGCCATAGGGCATTGCACACCAGAATAACTAGACACAAGGACACTTTTCCTCTATGCTATCATTCTGCTAAACAACTAATTCCCACAACACTGTCAAACGATTTAGTAAGACACTATTACTATTATTCTTCTCATCTTTACTATTACCTATTCTGACCCACCCACCCCCACGCCTTTGAATAAACCAGAACATAGGCTTGGCTGTTTGCCACTGTTTAATTACTGAGATAACGAATCCTTTGGCTGAGGGCCCAGACAACTCACGTTCAATAGAGTAGCTCTGCAGCAACCCAGATAATTCAAATGAAGCAACGCAGATAGTCCACACGAACAGACACGGCTGGAAAACACATATAGATTTTCTTAACTACTAATTTGAACGGTTGTTTCCTGCAAATGTCCCCTCCCAACGCCTCACTTATAATCTCTTGGGAGGGGCCAATCCACAACCTCCTGTGCGTAATCATCTTCCGTTTCTCAGCCCTTCTCAATCTAGCATCAGGGACAAACTGCCTTTGATCCTCCCCACTGCTCCATGCCTCAGGCGCCTTCTGGTGGCCAACCAGCCTCTCTGGTCCCTACTCTGAGTCTGAACCCTGCACAGGGTCCTCCACATCGTCCAGGGCAGACTCATATGGTTTCTCACTATCCGAGTCCATCAGCAGCTCAGCCGGATCCTGCTGGGCCACAACAATTACCTACTCTTTTTCTACTTAGGACAATAATTTTGTTGCTTGTATCTTTATTATTTATATCGTTTTATTTAGTTTCCTAGCACGATTTATTTTGTAAACTATTCTATTCTAGTCCAGTCCAGTCCAGTCAAGTCTTGTCTATTCTTCTTTCACTATCCTACCCTCTTCTTCCTGTCCTATCCTATCTATTATCCTTCCTCTGAAACCTCCAAAAATTCTGTGAGTACAGAACTTTCATTATCCGGCCATTGAAGAGCATTCAGCCAAACCATTTCAAAAATAAAGACATCATGCTGTGTGACTCAGAGCA
This sequence comes from Natrix helvetica, assembly GCF_964273705.1. Classification (NCBI taxonomy): domain Eukaryota; kingdom Metazoa; phylum Chordata; class Lepidosauria; order Squamata; family Natricidae; genus Natrix; species Natrix helvetica. The sequence goes on from NC_138548.1 coordinate 366,803,112, forward strand.
TCATTGGGTATATGTAATCCCTGAGTTACGGCTGTTCACTTAGCGCCCATTTAAAGTTAGGACCTCCTCCCCCCCCAGATCCAGGTTCCTAGCAAATTTATGTTGATTGGTTATTTAATATCCTATGACTATCACTGAATGATGTATCCTATGATTTATGATAAATATATTTTTATGATGACAATGATTTATCACATAGTTTTTATGTACAATACAATACAATAGCAGAGTTGGAAGGGACCCTGGAGGTCTTCTAGTCCAACAGGAAACCCTATACCTTTTCAGACAAAAGCTATCCAACATCTTATTAAAGACTTCCAGTGTTGGGGCATTCACAACTTCTGGAGGCAAGATGTTCCACTGATTAATTGTTCTAACTGTCAGGAAATTTCTCCTCAGTTCTAAGTTGCTTCTCTCCTTGATTAGTTTCCACCCATTGCTTCTTGTTCTACCCTCAGGTGCGTTGGAGAATAGTTTGACTCCCTCTTCTTTGTGGCAACCTCTGAGATATTGGAACACTGCTATCATGTCTCCCCTAGTCCTTCTTTCTCTTAAGCTAAACATACCCAGTTCCTGCAACCGTTCTTCATATGTTTTAGTCTCCAGTCCCCTAATCCTCTTTGTTGCTCTTCTCTGCACTCTTTCTAGAGTCTCCACATCTTTTTTACATTGTGGCGACCAGAACTGAATGCTGTATTCCAGGTGTGGCCTTACCAAGGCATTATAAAGTGGTATTAACACTTCATGTGATCTTGATTCTATCCCTCTGTTGATGCAGCCTAGGACTGTGTTGGCTTTTTTGGCAGCTGCTGCACACTGCTGGCTCCTATTTAAATGGTTGTCCACTAGGACTCCAAGATCCCTTTCACAGTTACTACTACTGAGCAAAGTACCACCTATACTGTACCTGTGCATTTCGTTTTTCTTGCCTAAATGTAGAACTTTACTCTTTTCACCATTGAATTTCATTTTATTAGATAGTGCTCAATGTTCAAGTTTGTCAAGATCCTTCTGTATATTAAGCCTGTCTTCTGGAGTGTTGGCTATTCCTGCCAGCTTGGTGTCATCTGCAAATTTAATGAGTTTCCCATTTATTCTCTCATCCAAATCATTGATGAAGATGTTGAAGAGTACTGGGCCTAAAACAGAGCTTTGGGGTACTCCACTGCATACTTTCCTCCATGTAGATGCAGTTCCATTGAGGACTACACGTTGAGTGCGGTTGGTCAGCCAGTTACAAATCCATCTGGTGGTGATGCTGTCCAACCCACATTCTTCTACTTTATCTAGTAGTAGGTTATGGTCTACCTCATCAAATGTCTTACTGAAGTCCAAGTAAACTATATCGACGGCATTCCTCTGGTCCACTAATTTTGTCACTTTGTCAAAGAATGCAATAAGATTAGTCTGGCATGATCTGTTTTTGACAAACCCATGTTGGCTTTGGGCTATTACTTTATTTACGTCTAGGTGTTCGCTAATTCGGTGCTTGATTATCTTTTCCAGAATCTTTCCTGGTATTGAGGTCAGGCTGATATGTCTATAGTTTCCTGGATCTATTTTTTTTTCCTTTTTTGAAGATGGGAACCACATCAGCTCTTTTCCAGTTCTCTGGCAGTTCCCCGGTGCTCCAGGATCTCTAAAAGATATAGTTCAGTGGTTCTGAGATCTCATCTGCCAGTTCCTTCAGAACCCTGGGGTGTAATCCGTCTGGTCCTGGTGATTTGAAGTCTAGGGTAGACAGGTGCTCACTTACCATTTTCTTCCCTATTTCAACTTGGGTTCCTAATCTGATTTTTATGGTGCTGTTTTTGATAGGTTGGACTGTTTTATCGCTTCGTGTAAAGACAGATGCAAAAAATGAGTTAAATAGTTCTGCTTTCTCCCTGTTGCTTATCACCTTCTTGCCACTTTCTTCCAGCAATGGACCAATTGTTTCCTTAACCTTTTTCTTGTTTTTAACATGTTGAAAGAAGCTTTTTTGTTATTTTTTACTTTTGTGGCAAGCCTTTCTTCATTGGGAGCCTTAGCTTTCCTTACTTCATCTTTACATGCTCGGGCTATTTGCTGATATTCTGCCTTAGTTATGCCCCCTCTTTCCACTTTTTATACTTAACTTTTTTGTCTTTCAATTTGTCAGAGAGTTCTTTATGCAGCCATGCCGGTTTCTTTTGGGAGCTGTTATTTTTCTTCTTCATTGGTATTGTGCTAGACTGAGCTTTTGTGATCACATTTTTCAAAATTTCCCAAGCTTCTTGAGTTGTTTTCCCCTTGAGGATTCTCATCCATGGAATTCTTCCCAAGCTCTCTCTAAGTTTATTGAAATTAGCTCTCTCAAAATCCAAGACTCTAGTTTGACTTTGTTCTACTAATTGTGTTTGCTTAATGTTGAATTCCAATATTGCATGGTCACTTGCCCCCAGGATTCCTGTGGTTTCAACACCTTCTATCATTTCCTCTCTGTTAGTGAGAACTAAGTCTAATATGGCCGATCCCCTTGTTTCTTTCTCTACTTTTTGGGAAACAAAGTTCTCTGCTAGGCTCATTAGGAACCTGTTGGATCTTCCACTTGGTGCAGAGTTTGTTTCCCAGTTGATGTCAGGGTAATTAAAATCCCCCATTACTATTGTGGTGTGCTTCCTACATACCTTAGTTAGCTGACTAGCAAAAAGTTCATCTACTTCCTCTGCTTGGTTGGGTGGCCTGTAATATAGACCTATGGCAATGTCATTCCCCCCCCTTTAATATTGACCCAAATGCATTCAAGATAGTTCTCATCATTGTTGTGCTCTATTTCTGTAGAGAGGTAGTTATTTCTTTTTTTTTTTAAACAAAATTTTATTGGTTTTTAAAAAAATAAACAAGGAAAGGGGTAGTGGAATAAGTTACAAATTTTGGCAGTTACAATATGCAGGAGGTGGTGCCTCCCCCCGTACTCATACATTTCATTTATTAATACATTAGATTATTACAAATTGATAGTATTTTGTCAGCATATAAACTTTTATCTTCAAATAATTTCAATCACTTTACTTCAAACAGATTTTCTTGTTCATTTTTGTGATCTGAGTTTTCTCGATGTTGCCCCTTTTCCCCCCCCCGCCAGCAGAGCTCCGGCCCCTCCCGTGTCTTGTGTGTCTGGTGTAGTGTCGTCAGGCTTATCTAGGAGGGCTCTATTTTTTTCCATAAAGGCCTGAGCCTCTATGGTTGTATTAATTCTGACTCTTGTGTCCTCCCAGAAAATTAGCATACCTTCAGGCATCAGCCATCTAAACCACACCCCTTTCTGGTATAATTTCTTCGCTAGTAGCGAATAGTTTTTTCTTCTCTCTCTCACTTTCTTAGGGATCTGTTTCAGAATGGCTATTTCTCTATCCTGGTATTTTAGTACTTGCCCCCTTTGTGCACTCAGAATCTCATCTCTTGTAGTCTTTATAAGGAATTTAATGTGTACCTCCTTGGAATATTATGTGTTATAGCGTATGCTGAGTTTACTCTATAAACCAGGTCCATGTCCCACCCCATCTGTTGTTTGTCTTTTTTAATGTATTCAGCCAGAAGGTTTGTCATGATGTCCCTTAAATCTTCATCATCTGCCTCAATCACATTTTGAAACCTAAGGAAAAAGGACATTCTTTCAAATTCCATTTTTATCTGGTGGTTCTCTAGCTCTTGTTCCTTTTCTGCACTTCCCCCACCTCCCCTCTCATCTCAGCCGTCTCCTCCTCCAAAAGATCCAGTCTCTCTGAATTATTAATTGCCCGGTCTTGGTTCTCTCTAAGCTGCTCATTCATCTCCTTAAATTGATTTTTTAGATCCTCCTGTCCCTTTAAAATCTGTTGAAACATATGCTGAAAGTCCACCTCAGAAGGCTTGGGCTGAAGCAGGGAGGTTAGAGTCTGTTGTCCGCTGGGGCTGGACGCTGAGGATGTCGGGGCAGAGACTGCAAAGCCCGGCTTCCCCGGGGGTGGTCTTTTGGGTGGCATTATAATGAGCAAAGAGATAACAATGTCAATACAGAGAGGAAAAAATTAGGGAGGAAAACTGCCAAGGAGGTTACGAGGCAGAGAGTCCAAGCAGATAGGAACCTTTTCTGTATTCAGCTCCTGGCAATAAAGTAATAAAGTCCTTTGTTCCAAGCCAAGAGTCCAATGTAACAAGAGATTTGTCTGAGTGTCACGGAGACAAAGTCAGGATGCCTGAAGCTTCTATGGGTGGAGTCACGTTTCAGTGTCTATGAAGACGATGGAAGTGTGCCATCTTGCCGTGCCAGCTCCGGGATCAGAAGGCAAAGACCAAAAGTTTTCAAAGTTTTCAGATCATCACCTCATTTACACAATTGCAGTCCAAAATCTGCCTTTGCTATGAGCGTGATTTTGTTGCATGGCTCCCCCCCCCCTCCTCCTCCTCTGGGGGCAGAGAGCAAAACCGTTTAAAGCCCCTTGTCCAAGGGGGGGGAAAATCCCCCTCCCTCCAGTCATGCTTCTCCAAAACAAGTTGAAAATCTTTTTTAAAAAGCTGGCAACTTTTTTTTTCCTTTCAGCCAAGTAAGGGAACGGGGGAAAGTTTCCAAAGAGGTAGTTATTTCTTATATATATAGTGCAACTCTACATCCTCTTTTATTTGGTCTATTTCTTTTAAATAATTTAATATAATAATGTATGTTCCATTTGTCGATTTCATCCCACCAAGTTTCTGTAATGGCAACAATATCGTATCTGCCCTCATTTACTTGAATTTCTAATTCGCCCTGTTTATTCCTCATACTCTGCATTGGTGTATAGACATTTGAATCCATTTTGATTGACCCTGTGTTTACTGTCTACATAACCTGTGTTATGCCTGACTGCCCCTATTTTCTTGCCACTTGTGTGATTCATGCACATGGTATGGCACTCACTATTAAATGCTTGGTTTTGCTTGACAGCGGGAGTGATAATCTTACCTGCACAAACATCTATGTTACATGCACTGATAACCCTATGAGTTTTAGATTGCTGGGGACAGAAATGTTCTGTATCAATTAATTATCTGTCCCCGCGGTTCAGTTTAAATGTTTATCCAGAAAATCTGTGAATTTAATGTAACTCAGTCCCTTTCTAGGATGGGTGCAAACCATCTCTTTTGTACAGTTTTTCATTAGACCAGTTGCAGGCATCATGAGTAATAAAACCAAAGCCTTCCCTTTTACACCACTCCTTTAGCCACACATTAAACTCTGCTACACACTGGCCCTTCCCTTTTTGTTCCTTATATACTGGTAAAACCTCTGAAAAGATAAGCCTACAACCTATACTACTAAGTTCATACCCCAAGCTCTGGAAATCATTCTTCACAGAAAGTACATCTTTTTGGGACAAATCATTTGTGCCAAGATGTATAATAGCATCAACATCAGAGTTCTTTCTTGCATTCTTGACACTCTTAAGAATACGCCTCGTGTCTCTGCTGGTAGTAGCACCTGGCAGACATCTGACCTCTTTTAAAACCTCCATATCCTTTTCTAAATTTACATCCCTTACGATTGAATCACCAACCAGAAGGTGACTTCTCTTTTTACATACCTTGATCTTCTTGTGCGACTGATGTGTGATACCTGGGTCCCCAATTCGCCTTTCTAAAGAAAGTTCTGCATTTTGGACTATGATCCCCTGCTTATTTGAGAGTGAGAGCTTATGCACTGAAGACAAATCCATATTGTCTAATTGCACTTGGCCTATAAACACCCTACCCCCATTGAGACTAAACTTGCGTCAATGTAGCGAGCCATCAGTTCCTTTGCCTACTTTGGTGCATTTGCAGAAAACAGGCCTAAAGTAATGAGACATCATGCGATATGAGTAGCATGAAATCTCGCACTACTGCTACTGTATGATCTCGTACTATATAGTTTAGGCCTCTGCTGACAGAGACCTGCACTAGATCCAGGGCAATAGGGTTTGCAAACAGAGGAAAGACCTCTTTGATTTCAAACACTTTTGCCTGGATCTCATGCAGTCCTCAGTTCGTAGAGAACACAGTCCTAAAGTACTAGCATGAGATATTGCACTACTGATCTCACGTGATCTCGCACTAAAATAGTTTAGGGGTCTCTTCTCTGCGAACTGAGAAAAGTCCTTGAAAGCCGATGAGACTTTGGGCGGTGAAATATCCTTAACCCACCCCAATAAATCTTAGGTTTTCTCCTAATTCCTCTTTAGATGTTTCCCCTGATTATTCCTTAACTCAAAACTGACTTTGAGTGAGATTTGAATATATATAGAGATAATTGCAAGAAAAGAGATATTTTCTAGATATTTTCAAAGCTTTCATGACTCACGAATACAGAAATCATGTCCATACCACAGCACTGTAGTCATGCAAAATATAACATAATGGAGTTTCAGAAAAAGTCAGAAGACAATTCGTAGACTTTCTACAGTTTGATCTTTTTCTTTAACCTTATCATTTCATTTTTCTTTTCAAGGTAATGGGCAGGAGAATCAAGATTCCTGTGAACTGTTCCAAGTGATCAATGTTCGAGATGGAATGGATATTGAAGATGGAATTCAAATGGAATTAGAAAGCCATGAAAGAAACCAGCCAAACAATTGGAATCAGGAAAGCTCTTCTTCTACTAATGCTCTGATGCATGACTTTCTTGCCCAACGAGAGAAAATAAGGAAAAAATATATCGGGAAAAGTGTGAAACTAATTAAATATAAATTACATGTAAACGGACACTATTTAACCCAAAACAAAAGAGAAGATGCTATAAGAAGATACAATGGAGAAAAGATCTTTTCTCAAAATCATAGTCTTATTTCCCATATGATGATCCACACAGGGGAGAGGCCGTATAAATGCAACGAGTGTGGAAAGACCTTTGTTCGAAAATGTGACCTTCTTCACCATAAGATGATCCACACAGGGGAAAAGCCATATAAATGCATGGAGTGTGGAAAGACCTTTGTTCGAAAATGTGACATCCTTCGCCATAAGATGATCCACACAGGGGAAAAGCCATATAAATGCATGGAGTGTGGAAAGACCTTTGTTCGAAAATGTGACATCCTTCGCCATAAGATGATCCACACGGGGGAAAAGCCATATAAATGCATGGATTGTGGAAAGACCTTTGCTCAAAATAGTCATCTTCTTTGCCATAAGATGACCCACACAGGGGAAAAGCCATTTAAATGCATGGCGTGTGGACAGACCTTTGCTCAGAGGAGTAGACTTACTAACCACAAAAAGATGCACACAGGGGAGAAACCATTTAAATGCAAAGAGTGTGGAAAGACCTTTGTTCGAAATAGTAATCTTCTTCGCCATAAGATGATCCACACAGGGGAAAAGCCATATAAATGCATGGAGTGTGGAAAGACCTTTGCTCAAAATGGAGGTCTTCTTCGTCATAAAATGATCCACACAGGGGAAAAGCCATATAAATGCATGGAGTGTGGAAAGACCTTTCTTCAAAATAGTCATCTTCTTCGCCATAAGATGATCCACACAGGGGAAAAGCCATATAAGTGCATGACATGTGGAAAGACCTTTGCTCTTAGCAGTAGGCTTACTACCCACAAAAAGATGCACACAAGGGAGAAACTGTTTAAATGCATGGAGTGTGGAAAGACCTTTTCTCAAAATCATAGTCTTATTTCCCATAAGATGATCCACACAAGGGGGAGGCCATACAAATGCATGGAGTGTGGAAAGTCTTTTGCTCAAAATAATCGTCTTCTTTGCCATAAGATGATCCACACAGTGGAAAAGCCATATAAATGCATGGAGTGTGGAAAGACATTTGCTTGGAGAAGTACTCTTTCTTCTCATAACAAAATCCACACAGGAGAGAAGCCCTATAAATGCATGCAATGTGGAAAGAGCTTTGCTCTGAAAGGTTATCTTACTTCTCACAAAAGGATCCATGTTCGGGAGAAACTATATAGCAATAACAATTCCACTTAGGGTTATCTACCACTCCACAATGCTTCATAACACTCTCTGAGCAGTTTATTTTTTATTTTTTTATTTTTATTTTATTGTTTTAAATGAAACTCTCTGAGCAGTTTAGAAAGTCAGCATATTGTCCCCATTTTACTGACCTCAGAAGGCTTAATGGCTGAATCAACTGTGAGCTATTCAGGATCCAGCTCCTAGCTGTGGCGAATTAACTTGTAGTACTGAATTCTAACCACTGCCCCACCATGATTCTATATATTTTTACAATATTTTTGGGACTGTAAGATGCGCTGAAATATAAGACACTCCCAACTTTTGGGGAGGAAGACAAGGAAAAAAAATCTGTCTCTCACTCCCAACAATCTATCACCTTGCAGCAAACACCATACAGTCTGGTCAGCTTCAGCACAGCCTGTTTTAGCAGGAGCAGCTGATTCGCAGTTGGATCTGTCTCCCAGAATATCTCCCAATAAGCTGTTCCATCCTGCGGGTTTTGCTTCCGCCTATTGCCGCCGCTGCCCCCTGTTGGCACTGCCACCTATTGCTGCCTCCGCACGCTCAATTTTTGGCCTATTCCAGGCGGTGGAGATAGATGTGGCATGCAGAGGCCAGAAATGGGGTGTGCGGACACTAAAAATGGGACATGCGGAGACTAAAATGGGGCGGGTGAAGGCGGCGATAGGTGTAGCTGTGATGAGTGGAGGCTATCCCCGCAGCCTCGAACAGCTGATTGGAGGTAATCTGGAAGGTATATCCAACCTCCAATCAGCTGCTCCTGTTAAATCAGGCTGCGCTGAAGCTGACCAGGGTATTTTCTGTTTGCTGCAAGGAGGTAAATTGCTGGGAGGCAAAGGCCGAAGGGTGGTGGCTGGTGGGTAAGCGGGATTTCGGCAACATTTGCTCTCTAAGACACAAAGACATTTCCACTAACTTTTTTGGGGGGGCAGAGGAAAGTGCGTCTTATAGTCTGAAAAATACAGTGGGTGTACGCACATTGTGCCTTTCTGATCCAAATGAAAGAAGGTTGAATCCAACAAAATGAAATTTAATGTGGAGAAAAGTAAGATTTTACACATGGACTGGAAAAACAGATTACATGAAACCTGGTTCAAAAACCGTAACGAGAGAGATCTTGGAATCCAAATGATTACTTAAGCATGAGTCACCTGTGTGCCACGGCAGCCAAAAAAGCCTAATACAATCCTTATTGGAGGCATAGAATCAAAATCACGTGAAGTAGTAGAACCCATTTCATAAAGCATCAGTAAGGCTACACCTGAAATGCTGCATCCAGTTTTGGTTATCACAATACAAAAAAAGAAGTTGAGACTTTGGAAAAAGGCCAAAGTTGAACAGCTAAGATGATTAAAGGCCTGGAGATCGAAACATATGAAGAACAGTTGCAGGATTTGGATTTGGCTAGTCTACAGAGAAGAAGGATTAGGAATGACACGATAACGGTATTCCAGTATTTGAGAAGCTGTCACAAAGAGGAGGGAGTCAGTATATTTTTCCAAAGCACCAGAGGGCAGGACAAGAAAACATGGATGTGAACTAATGAAGGAGAGAAAAAACCTGGAATTAACAAGAATCTTCCTTACAATGAAGACAATTAATTTATCTTTTTTTTTTAAAGTGAGGTCTCCAGAACTGAATTCAATATTCCAAATGGGATCTGACTAAAGCCCTATGTAGTGGGTTAAGACCACCTTTTTCCTGATGGTGATAAATCTGGTGATGCGTCCCAGAATTGTGTTTGCCTGCACAGCTGCCTGGTTACACTGTTTACTCATTTTGCAGTTATCCTTTTCTCAGTGCCATGGTAACTTTGTCCATACAGTTGTGTGAAATAAGCGCTGCTTGAACTCAATAGTGTTGTAGAAATATGCATTCCTTTGCGCAGGTGGGTGCAATCCCCGCGACCGCTGGGCTGAAGCCCCAAGGAGCATGCAGAGGAATCCAACCAGGCCTGCCAGATGCACTGGCCTGATTTGCAGCCTCCTGTTGCATCCCATCTGTGGTGGCAGAGGTAGCCAAAAACAGACTCGGCAATGGGAAGGGCGGGGAGCACGTTCATTAGAGGATAAGGTTTGAGGGAAGGGGCGAGCACGCAGGGGCTGCAGTGTGGTAGTGACCAGTTTGGCTGCCTCATAAATATTTTTGGGTGAGAATGCATATACAATTCTTGGTTCACTCTTGTTTTTCCTGTATGTGTGTAATGATCTAGGGAAGGTTAAAAAAGGTGCCCAAATCCTCACAAGTGGTAGCCTGAGAGATGAAATGACTAATGAAAATCAAAAACAATTAGCACATGATGTTTTATTGGTGAACCCCAGATTGTTGAAGGTAGTATCATTTGAAATGCTGCTTGTACATGAGGAATGAAAACCTTTTTCTTCACTTTGTTTATTGTAGGTGCCATTTGGAGGGGTAGGGTTAGGGTTGGGTGTGGTGACCTGGGTGGGCGTGGCCAGCTTGACGCAACTCATTGGGCATTGCTGATTTTCAAATATTGTTTTTCAAATATTGCTCGTTAAAGTTTCTGAGTCAAACTGGAAAATAAAGAAATAGATATATAAAGGGGGAAAAAAACAGGTTAACTGCAGTTTTTTACAATTGATTTTAACCACTTTCCCCTCTATTTAAATCGCCAAGGTAGCAGATCTATTTTTGTGTCCATCGTGGACGAGTCTTTACGTCCCAGTGGAGTCTTCAGAACTTTTTTATTTTATTTTTTTTATTTTTCTCTGTTTATTGATGATCTAATGCTATCTTTAAAAAAATAGTTTTTATTAAACATTTTAATCTTTAAAAACAGAAAGAAAAACACAATAAACAAAACATACATAACAATATAAAGTAATTGTACAGCCTTCTGTATCAGCTTTCATGTTTAGCCTTTATAGTTCTCCATTCTGCATTGCCTTCCTATTGATTTTACCTTCTCCAATAATATAATAAGAGTAGTACTAACACTTATAATATTAATTATTTATATCACCATTATATTTACATTCTCTATTTTCTGTTTTGGCTTTGACCGGACGCCCTCTGCCCTCCCTTCCAACACAAGGCAGCAGCACAGCCAATCACACTTTCCATTTTGAGGTCATTGTGAAGATGCGCGTTTTGCAGGGGGGAAGAACTGGGGCAGCAAAAGCCCCCTGCCCACCTCATCAAGAGGCAATGCATTGTTTCCAACCCTCTGACAGTTTCCCCATTGAAAGAGGCCCCAGAGAGACCACCTGGTGGCTTCTCTTGAATCTTTGGAGCAGCTCCATCTTTCTTTGCCAGCAGCCTCACTTTGCCATCTCTTGCACCCAAACCTTCTTTCCCTTTCCGTTCCTCTTCCCTTCCCTCTTTCTCTTTATATTTCCATTTTTCTCTTTCCCTTTTCCCCTTTTCTCTCCTCCATTCCTCACCCCTCCTCCATTCCTCACCCCTCCTTCCTGTATGTGTGTTTTGTATGTATGTACGTTTATGTGTTTTGATACATCTTCTATGTTTTATATGCTCCATTGTACGCCGCCCCGAGTCCTACTTGGAAAGGGAGCGGCTAATAAATTCAAATTATTATTATTAACCCTCCCCTCCCCTCTCCCTCTTTCCCATCTGCCAAAAACAATGGATGGAAACTAATCAAAGAGAGGAGCAACCTGGAATTAAGGAGAAACTTCCTGCCAGTGAGGACAGCTAATCAGTGGGAAAAGAAACCTTCATCACTGGGGTTTTTTAAGAAGAGACGTGATAGCAACTTATCTGAAATGCTTGAGCAGCAGGCTGGACTGGAAGATCTCCCTGCCAGCTCTATTCTATTCTAGAATTGTAATTCTAAAATAGAATCTAGGTCCGTGGGAATGGGAGTCCTTTAAGCCAATTCAGATGAGCTTCAGCATTAAAGAAAAGAAGGAGACATTACAGTGTCCTTCCTGCTTTTTCCCATTGAAAAATCTCCCTTTCTACTCTTCCAGTTCTATTCCGATTCAAATGATTCAGATTGCACCGGGGGGGGGGGGGGGGGGGGCGCCGTCGGATGGGAGGAAGGGACAGGCGCTTCCCCTTTGGGCCACTAGAGGGCGAAGGTTTCGGCTGGCTTTCCAGAGGAGGCTGCCAACGGAGGGACATCTCTGAGCCTTCCCTCTCTAGTACACAGCGCTTGCTCTCCTTAACCCTTGGAGCTCCGCAGGGGCTGAAAAGGCTGCAGGAGAGACTTTCGTGGGAGGCATCGAGACCTGATGTTGTGTGGGGACTCTTCCCATGCAAAGAGAGGCCAAGGAGAAAGAAAGACACATGCCCAGCCCTCCTCCGGGTTCAATCCCAGATCGCATGCATGATGGAGGAAGCCATCCTCCATTCAGAAGTTCATCCCTGCGACTTCAGGACCACCCAATACCAGGAGGCTGAAGGTCCCCGAGGACTTTTCAGCAAACTCCACAACTTTTGTAGGCGATGGCTGAGACCAGAAAAGCACACCAAAGCCCAGATGCTGGACCTGGTGGTTCTGGAGCAGCTCCTGGCTATCCTGCCCCCAGAGATGGAGAGCTGGGTGCGGGAGTGTGGAGCAGAGACCAGCTCCCAGGCGGTTGCCCTTGCAGAAGGCTTCCTCCTGAGCCAGGTGGAGGAGAAGAAAGAGCAGGTTGAGTTGCAGGTAAGACACTTTAATCTAGGGAGCTCAAAAGGGAATAAAGAATGTGTTTGAATACTTCACCCCTCCTTCCCAAACGTCTCTGACATTCATAATAGGTGGAGATGTTCCACCAATTCCTGTAGGACATTGTTCCATTGTTTTCACTCAACTTCACTGATGGATTCTGGGGGCATTGAGTTTGACTTCCAAATATAGCTCCCTATCCCCCTGCTTTTTATACTAACCCTAGAAGTACTAGCCAGGAATGTACGTAAAGAGGTACAGATAAAGGGACTAGAAATTAAAAAGGAGCAATTTAAGTTACAGGCCTAGTGTTTGTGCTAGAAGGTCCTATAAAGTCTGGTACGAAACTCATTGAGGAATTGACAGAGTATGGGAAAATAGCGGTTGATTGTTTGTTTGTTTGTCTGTCTGTCGGCAGCGCTAGTTGCTGCCCTATTAGGAATTCTTACAGAGATGACTTAGAAATTACAATATGTAGTCAGAGAGAGTGAATAACATTTTTGTTTGAATCCAGCTCAGTTTACAAGGAAATCTAGAAAGACAAATTGATAATGAGGAACTTTCTCTGAAATTGGCTTATGAAAATACTAATAGAGATTGTCAAAAGGTTCTTCAACCTATAGCAAATCGTCCCAGGGTTACTTTAGCTGATTTCCTTTAGGCTTGTTGCATCGTGGGTACAACTGACCACAAGATGGGGGCTCTTGCTGCTGCGTTGCAACAACATGGCGCGTTTCCTGCTTCTTCTTCCTCTGCTTCTTCTTCATCTGCTTCTTCCCGCCCTACTGGAAATTGTTTTAATTGTGGGAAACCTGGTCATTTCAAGGCTTAGTGCCACGCCCTTGGGGGCGGTGCAAACAGGAACAATCTACAAAGAAGCTCCAAACCAAAAACTGTACCTTTTCAGTGGTCCTCCCCCTACTCACCTGTTCCCCTTGCTAATGCAGTCACTGTCTTTGCTGATGGCAGCAAGCAGTTTGGTGCATGCACTTGGCAACAGGATGGTGAATGGATAATTAAAACCACATCTGAACAAACTTCTGCTCAACGGTCTGAATTAGCTGCTTCCTTATTGGCCTTTCAACACTTTCAACATCAACCCTTTAATCTTATAGTAGATAGTTTGTATGTTTTCCAAGTTATTTCTTCCGTCTACATGTCTTATTTATCTCCCTCTATTGAATTTTCTTTGATGTCATTATTTTTAGCTTTACAATCTTTTATCAATACTAGGTCAAATCCATTTCATGTTTCTCACATTAGAAGTCATCAACCTTTTCCTGGCATCATCCAGGAAGGCAATGACCGTGCTGATGCAGCTGCCACTGCTGCTTCTGCGTCTACAATTGTCTTTCCTCTTACCTCTCCCACTCCTTGGGAAAGTCATTCATACTTTCATCAAAACAAAAAGGCTCTCATTAGACAATTTGGCATTACTGCTGCCGAAGCCTCGGCAATTTTACAACAATGTCCTACTTGTAGTAAACAGTCTCATTCCATTCCTATGGGTGTCAATCCCAGAGGAACTGAATGTTGTCAAATTTGGCAAATGGATGTTACCCAATATCCTTCCTTTTCCCCATGGAAGTATATTCACGTATCTATTGATACTTTTTCTGGGTTCATCATGGCTTCACCCCAAAGGGGTGAATCCACCAAGCATGTTATTACTCATTGTATTCGTACCTTTGCATCGCTGGGACGTCCAAATGAACTCAAAACTGACAATGGCCCTGCTTATACCAGCAGTGCCTTTGCTGACTTTTGTTCGAAATGGGGAATCACTCATAAGTTTGGCATTCCCTATAACAGCCAAGGTCAAGCCTTGGTTGAAAGGGCTAACCAAACCTTAAAACATGCATTAGACAGACACATTGACAAAAAAGGGAAAAACCTCCCTAACCTCCCAACGGTGCAAAACATTTTGAACTTATGCTTATTTTCCTTGAATTTTTAAAACTTGAATGGCACTCCTGCCTCCTCTGCTGCCACAAGGCATTTTTCTTCCCCCTCCCTCTCTTTCCCCCGCCCTCAGGTTTGGTATCGCCAACTCCCAGATCCTGCCTGGAGAGGGCCCGCTGATCTCATCACCTGGGGAAGAGGCTACGCAGCAGTCCAACTGCCTGACAAAGTCTTGTGGGTTCCTGGTCGCTGTATCCGGCCTTACTTTGCACCAGCACCCCACCCATCTCCGCTGCCTGCCTCCTCGTCTCCTTAGTCTGCAACCATTGATGTGTGACTTTATACTCCCAGGCTACATCTTGTGAATTCCGGATCGCCATGTTTGCCAATTCCATCCCAAGTTACATCCACATGACTGTATTCCTAACAATACTTTGCCTAACATGACAATCTTTAACCTCCCTCTCAGAAGTGGTTTTGCAAATCAGAAGAGGACTCGATTTACTTTAAAAAAAAAAAAGGGGGGGGGGGTTATGTATGGCCTTAAGGGAAGAATGTTGTTTTTATGGTTATGTGTGGCCTTAAGGGAAGAATGTTGTTTTTATGCAGACCACTCTGACATAGTGCAGGACTCTATGACAAAACTCAGAGAAGGCCTGAATAAATGAAAAAAGGAGAGGGAAGATCAACAAGGATGGTTTGGAAACTGGTATAACCTTTCCCCTTGGCTCAACACTTTGCTAAGTGCTCTTATAGGACCATTAATTTTGCTTGTATTAGCGTGCACAATTGGTCCATGCTTATTTAATCGCTTTTCTACATTTATCACATCTAGAATAGATTCATTGCAGACCATGCTGTTGCAATCCCAGAATACCCTCTGGGACCTTGAAAGCAGAGGGACCTACCAACCCATACCTCAGGATGAGGTGTCAAATAATTTCATCGTGAGTGAAGAGGATGAGTCAATCCTTTAGCTCACTTTGCAAACCATACAAACATCTCCCCAGAAAAACATCAGGGTAAGGTCAACGATACAGGCTGAGTCGGAGGACTTGACCTTGTATCCAGTGGTCAGTGAGTGATAGTGAATCTCGGGCCCGGAGGGGCCTGGGCCACACTCCGGCTCCAACTGCCACAGCCTTTCCATTGAAATAAAAAAAGAAAGGAGGAGATGTTGGGATCTTTTGCAATGGTCAAATAATTTTGCTTCACATTAAATGAAAGACAACCTGACAAGGTAGCCTTACGACATTGAAAACCACATCCTTTGCTATGCTTCAACACCTGCTGTTTATGCAAGAAATGCTAACCACAGAGCCTGTCCAGAGAACTCCGGACAGGAGAGAAAAAAACCACATCCTATGGAAAGCTTTAACCAATTATATGGCTGTATGCTAACCTGTTTAGTTCTGCCCTGCCACAAGCAGGTAACCAATCATGTAATCACACGATGTATAACGGAAACTTTTTGAATGCCTTCTGACTTAATAAAAGCAGGCTCCAGAACACATTCGGGGCTCATATCATCTCAAGGAAACTTTGCTGTCATCCTGTTATTTCATCTCATGTATGAGCCCTCCCTAATGCAGCTGGCGACGCTGCACACATATAAAGAGTTATTGAACTCTTTATTAGGGGGAGATCAAAACCAGATCAGAACTGACATCACAAGGAGTACAAGTAGAATGGAGGTCTTATTTACAGATACAATCAAGGTATGCACAGGATAGGAAGTACGAAGGTATTGCCAAAGACTACACAATATTAGATAAACTTTTGATACAGACAGAAAACAGACTGATCAAAGTGCTGTACAGATTCTTGTTGGAATATAAACTAGAGGAGGAACATGTCAAAGAAACCATGGTTGCCTGGACGAAAAATTTCGGTTACAATGTGTAATTGGCTAAGTGGGAAAAACTTTGGATACTTAATCAGAAACTAACATTGGCTACGGCATATAAAGAAAATCTTTATAAGATGTTCTACAGATGGCATCTCCCCCAGCCCGGCTTTCCAAAATGTTCAAAAATCTGGCCCCAAACTGTTGGAAGTGTAAAAAAACACCAGGCACTTTCTATCATATGTGGTGGACGTGCAATGAGGCAAAAAAATATTGGAAAATGATTCAATCATGGTTAGAACAAATGGCGGGAGAACAAATTATGTTTAAACCAGAAACTTTTCTCCTAGGCATAATACTGGAGGGGTTTAAGAAAGTTACACTTTATCTAATTATACATATACTGACTGCAGCGCACAGAACCTATGCACAGCATTGGAAAAAAGAAAATACACCATCAGAGCTTGATATAATCAGAAGAGTGTTGGCCTGTGCAGAAGCAGATAGGCTCACTCTTGAACTTAAAAATAAAGGGAAATCAGAATATTTTGAAGTATGGAACAGATTTTATGATCGGTATAAGACAAGATGACAAGACTGGAACAAATGTATATATTGTGATTGGACAGAAGGATAGACAATGTATTAAGTAGATTAATTGTTAATGGTTGAAACTAGCTGTACATAATGTGAATGTATGGTCACTCCGACTCTGCGGTATTGCATTGTTTTAAATGTAAAAATAATAAAAATATATTTTTAAAAAAACAAATATAGGAATCCACTTTATTTTATGTGATGCACATTAATTCTGCTTCTTCTTTCCTTCCTCCGATTTGAAGTGCTGCACTGTGGAGATCAGAGATCCTGAGAGAAAGAAGAATCCATCAAATCCCCATCAGGAGCCATTTATCAGGAGGATCCCTTGGGAAGATCCAAGTCAGGACACCTCAGGAGGTAATCGAAGGATCTTCAGATTACCCATCTGTCTTACCTTCACTATCTTTTGTCTTCTATAGAATATCTCCTCCTATTTTGTTAATTATGCATTTTGAAATTATTTCTTACAGAGAAACAAGGAATGAAGTTTCCGGGTTTTTATGATGGAGCTCAAACAGTGGTTGAACCTCCAAATCAAGTAAGAAAGGGGGAAATTGTTAGTTTTGTATTCTCCCTTTCCTTCAGGAAGTAAAGTGGGTGTGCAGAGTGCTCTCTCCTTCTATTTCCCCTCCTTGTTTGGACTGGATTATTTTTGTGTTCTTGAGAGACATAGAAAGCATAATAGTAGGTTCAAATTGCTCTCAATTAGCATAGCGTCCTCTGTAGAATATTACTGGGACATGATGGTTTGTAAAATCTACCCTCAGATTCTGTTTAGGAAATGTTTTTTAAAGGCTACTGGTTAACCTGTTCTGCTAGGTACCCCCACCCCACCCCAACTATGAGTTTACAAGAAGTAGAAGTGGTTGTCCACTAGCATTCCAAAATCCCTGTTGCACTTACTACTGTTGAGCTAGGCATCACCTGTTCTATGCCTGTGCATTTGTTTTTTCTTTCCTGAATGTAGAACCTTACATTTCTCGCTACTGAATTTCATTTTGTTAGATAGGGCTCAAGCTGTTGATCATTTCATATCGCGAGTTTATCTTCTGGAGTCTTGGTATTACTCTCAATTTGATGATTTCCCCTTCTATCCCCTTGTGTAAATCATTGATGAAGATGAACAGACCTTGCGAATCCTCCTGTTGTGTTCTTTTTTCCATGTTCAGGAGAGCCTTGTGTCCTTCGAGGAGGTGTCTGTGTATTTCTCTGAGGAGGAATGGTCTCAACTGGATCCTGACCAAAAAGTACTCCATTCTGAAGTCATGCTTGAAAATCATAGGAATGTGGTCTCTCTGGGTAAGAGTTTTCTAGTCCCCAATCAGAGAGTTCAAGAAGACAGATTATAGTTAGTTTTTTATTTAAAAACCACTAATCAGATATTGTCTCCTGGGAGGGAGAAGGATCTGGCCTTCTCGTACTCCAAGGAAGGAAAGAGCTCAATTGCTTAGATGCTTTCTGTGCCATTTCTTATCTGTATTTTTCCATTTCTATTTGAACTTACCTGTGGAGGCTGAAAAGAATGAAGTGTGCTTTTATGTGTGCTCTGGAGGTCATGTGAGAGGATTGTGTTGTCATTAACACCTCGGTATGGTGTCTTAACTCCTCAAGTTAAATATTTCACTAAGGCTTAACTCTGCAGCCTTGGTGAAATGCTCTCTGATTAATTATTATTATTCTCTGTGATTCACTTTGGATCTCATACTCAAGACACCAACTATTAAGCATCAAGCAAGCTTCCTGTGCCTACACCCCCTCACCCCCAGTCTCTACAAATGCAGAAGAGATTCTAATGCAGGAAAAAGCAACTTCTTCTGAACAATGGATGTACAAAAAGAAAAGGAGGAGCCGATGGAGGCGGAAAAGGGAGGATTTTGAATAGACTAAGAAAAAGTGGAATAAAAACTCCTTCCTTCACTCTTTCTGACTAATTTACGTTAAGCGGCTAATAAGTTGGGTTTAGCAATATAAAACTAGAGGTTTGCCTTGACTGCACTCTTTGGAACGTTTTGAAGATACCTCTGCAGACTTGGATGAACTCAGAGATACTGTAACATCATATGTTAGTTTTTGTGAAGACCTATGTATGCGGACCAGAAACCTGCAAATATATGGTAACAGCAAACCTCGGTTCACAGCTAAACTCAAGCAGCTACATCGTGCCAAAGAAGAAGCCCATAGAAAAGGCGATAGAATGTTGTACAATCAGGCCAGAAATGTATTAATAAGGGAGATTAGAGCAGCAAAAAGAAGCTACTCTGAAAAGCTAAGGAATCCGTTCTCAACAAATGAACCTGCAAACATGTGGAAAACTCCTGAATATATCACAGGATACAGCAAACCCTTCCATTCTCAGGGAAATCGACAACTGGCAGATGACCCAAATGTGTTTTTCTGTAGGTTTGAGAGTAAACTACTGTCACCTATCTCCACAATCCCCATCTCAGACACACCAACAAAAGACAAGCCTCCGACAACTGACTCCATCCCTTTGGGCCCTGCACCCCTGGTGACTATAGAAAATGATATGAAAGGTCTATTTCACGGGAAAAAGCAAGGAAAAGCACCAGGCCCAGACAAGATAACTCCTGCTTGCTTAAAAGCTTGTGCTGATCAACTGGCCCCCATCTTCACCAGCATCTTTAATAAATCACTAGAGATGTTCAAATGATCTACTATCATCCCAGTGGCGAAGGAACCCTCCATCAAGGAAATGAATAACTACAGATTGGTTGCCCTGACATCTGTAATTATGAAAACCTTTGAAAGGCTGGTGCCAGCTCACCTGAGAACCAACACGGATCTGCAATTTGCGTACCGAGCAAATAGATCGGCAGGTGAAGCTGTTAATATGGCTCTCACTACATCCTACAACATCTTGAATCTCCAAAACCTGTGCAAGAGTTCTTTTTGTAGACTTCAGCTCGACATTCAATACCATCATTCCAGATATTCTTCTAATTAAACTAAATCAGCTAGCTTTGCCTGACCACACTTGTAAAAGTTTCATAAGTTTTCTAAGAGACAAGAAGCAGCAGGTGAAGCTAGGCAAAACCTCATCAGATACCTGTACAATAAGCACAGGGCCCTTCAGAGTTGCGTGCTCTCTTCACTTCTCTCTATACACCAATGAACACATCTCAAAAGATCTCTCTGTTAAAGTACTGACGTTTGCAGATGATACAACAGTGATTGATCTCATTCGAGACAACAAGAATCTGCATACAAACGGGAGGTGGAACTACTAGCCTTGTTGTCTGACCAGAACAATCTTAAACTGAACACACTCAAAACTATAGAAATGGTGGTAGATTTTAGGAAAACCTCCTATACTACCACTTCTTACAATACTAGACTACACAGTATCAACATGGATACCCTTATGATAGAACTTTCAACTTTGTAGGTTCTATAATATTTCAAGACTTAAAATGGACATCTAACATCAAAAAGCACAACAAAGAATGTTCTTTCTGCGCCAACACAGAAAGCTCAAACCACCCAAGGAGCTGCTGATACAGTTCTACAGAGGAATTATTGAGGCTCTCGTCTGCACCTCTATAACTGTCTGGTTTGGCTTTGCAACCAAACAAGACAGACACAGAAAGACCTTGTAAACAATCGACACACTGTGTGTAGTTGAAGAGGCTTTTATGTTATATGTGCTATGTGTTTGTCTGAAAATAAAAACTTTATTTAAAAAAAACAAAAAGGCCTCATGCAGTGTGACTAAAGCATCCTTGGGTATAGGTAATCCCCAAGGTACGACTGTTCCCTCAAGTCCATATCACAGCACTTTAATCATGCAAAATATAACATATGGAATTTCAGAAAAATTCAGAAGACAATTCATTGACTTTCTCCAGTTTGATCTTTTTCTTTAACCTTCTTATCATTTTCATTTCTCTTTTCCTTTGAAGGCATTGGGCAAGAGAATCAAGATTCCTGTGAACTGTTCCAAGTGATCACTGCTCGAGGTGGAACGGAGAACTTTGGAATTCAAAAGGAATTAGAAAGCCATGAAAGAAACCAGCCAAATAATTGGATGCATGACTTTCCTGCCCAACAAGAGAAAATAAGGAAAAAATATATTGGGAAAAATGTGAAGCTAATTAAAGCTAAATTACATGTAAAGGAACACTATATAACCCAAAACAAAAGAGAAGATGCTATAAGAAGTTACAATAGAGAAAATTACAATCGGACATTCATTCCTTCTCTTGGAAATAACTTCTGTATATCTCAAAAAGCGATTCACACCAAAGAATGCATGGTGTGTGGAAAGACCTTTTCTCGAAATCGTAGTCTTATTTCCCATAAGATGATCCACACACAGGAGAGGCCGTATAAATGCATGGAGTGTGGAAAGACCTTTGCTCGAAAACGTAGTCTTTTTTCCCATGAGTTGATCCATACAGGGGAGCGGCCGTACAAATGCATGGAGTGTGGAAAGACGTTTGTTCAAAATAGTCATCTTCTTCGCCATAAGATGATCCACACAGGGGAAAAGCCATATAAATGCATGGAGTGTGGAAAGACCTTTGCTCGAAATAGTCATCTTCTTCGCCATAAGATGATCCACACAGGGGAAAAGCCATATAAATGCATGAATTGTGGAAAAACCTTTACTCTGAACCATAGCCTTACTATCCACAAAAAGATCCACACAGGGGAGAAACCATTTAAATGCCTAGAGTGTGGAAAGACCTTTGCTCTGAGCAATAGGCTTACTATCCACAAAAAGATGCACACAGGGGAGAAACCATTTAAATGCATGGAGTGTGGAAAGACCTTTGCTCAGAGCAGTAGACTTACTACCCACAAAAAGATACACATAGGGGAGAAACCGTTTAAATGCATGGAGTGTGGAAAGACCTTTGCTCTGAGCAATAGACTTACTATCCACAAAAAGATGCACACAGGAGAGAAACCATTTAAATGCATGGAGTGTGGAAAGACCTTTGCTCTGAGCATTAGACTTATTACCCACAAAAAGATCCACACAGGGGAGAAACCATTTAAATGCATGGAGTGTGGAAAGACATTTGCTCGGAGAAGTCATCTTACTTCTCATAACAAAATCCACACAGGAGAGAAGCAAACATCATACAGTCTGATCAGCTTCAGCACAGCCTGATTTAGCAGGAGTAGCTGATTGGTGGTTGGATCTGCCTCCTGGAACGTCTCTGATAAGCTATTTCTGGCTGCAGGGATCGCTGCCACCTATCGCCACCAGTGCCACCAGTTGGTGCCGCCACCTATTGCTGCCTCCATATGCTTGCCTTAATTTCAGCCACTGCAGTTGAAGTTTTTGTCCTCCATGCATGGATGATTACTTAAGTATGAGTCACCTGTGTGCCGCAGCAGCCAAAAAAGCCTTAATACAATCCTTAGTTGTATAAATGGAGGCATAGAATCAAAATCACGTGAAGTAGTAGAACCCATTTTATAAAGCTTCAGTAAGGCTACACCTGAAATACTGCATCCAGTTTTAGTCATCACATTACAAAAATGATGTTTGGAAAAAGTGGAAAGAACAATGCAATACAATAGCAGAGTTGGAAGGGACCTTGGAGGTCTTCTAGTCCAACCCGCTGCCTAGGCAGGAAATCCTATACCGTTTCAGACAAATGGCTATCCAACATCTTCTTAAAGACTTCCAGTGTTGGAGCATTCACAACTTCTGGAGGCAAGCTATTCTGGAGGAACAGCTAAGATGATTAAAGGACTGAAGATTAAAACATATGAAGAACAGTTGCAGGATTTGGATTTGGCTAGTTTAGAGAGAAGAAAGATTAGGAATGACATGATAGCAGTATTCCAGTATTTGAGAGGCTGCCACAAAGAGCAGGAGGTCGATTTATTTTCCAAAGCACCACAGGGCAGAAGAAAAAATGGATGTGAATTAATCAAGGAGTGTAACAGCCTGGAATTAACAAGAATCTTCCTTACAGTGAGGACAATTAACTTATCAATATCTTTTTTTAAGTGAGGTCTCCAGAACTGGATACAATATTCCAAATGGGATCTGACGAAAGCCCTATGTAGTGGGTTAAGACCTCCTTTTTCCTAATGGTAATACATTTGGTGATGCGTCCCTGATTTGTGTTTGCCTTCACAGCTGCCTGATTACACTGTTTACTCATTTTGCAGTTATCCTTTTCTCAGTGCCATGGTAACTTTGTCCATATAGTTGTGTGAAATAAGCGCTGCTTGGACTCATCTGCTCAAAGACAAAATAGTTCTAGTGTTGTGGAAATATGCATACCTTTGCGCAGGTGGGTGCAATCAGGCCTGCCAGATGCACTGGGTTGCTGTGCAGCCTCCTGCTGCATCCCAGCTGTGGTGGCAGAGGTAGCCAAAAACAGCCCCGGAAATGGGAAGGGCGGGGAGCACATCCATTAGAGGATGAGGTTTGAGGGAGGGGGCGAGCACGCAGGGGCTGCAGTGTGGTAGTGACCAGTTTGGCTGCCTCATAAATATTTTTGGGTGAGAATGCATATACAATTCTTGGTTAACTCTTTTGTATTTCCTGTATGTGTGTAATGATCTAGGGAAGGTTAAAAAAAGGTGTCCAAACCCTCACAAGTGGTAGCCTGAGAGATGAAATGACTAATCAAAAGCAAAAGCAATTAGCACATGATGTTTTATTTGTGAACCCCAGATTTTTGAAGGTAGTATCATTTGAAGATGAGCAATGCTACTTGTACATAAATATTGATAATCTTTTTCTTAAATTTGGGTATTGCAGCTTACATTTGGTGGTTAAGGTTGGGTGTGGGGAACTGGGTGGGTATGGCCAGCTTGACACCACTCACTGGGCATGGCTGATGGTGGGTATGTCCACCTGGGTGGGCATGGCTAGCTTGTATGCCTCCTGTTTGCATTGGGTAGACCTGGCCGAAGCAACGCTGGCCCGATTTCTTCTTTTTTCATTGGGTACACCGGGTGGAAGTCACACGGGTCTGGTTTCTCCTGTTCACACTGGGTACACTGGGAGGAAGCCACACTGGCTCGATGTTTCCTCTTTGCACTGGGTAGATTGGGCCAAAGCGATACGGGCTGCCCTGGGATGGATGGGTGGGTGGATGGATGGATGGATAGATGATAGATAGATGATAGATAGATAGATGATAGATAGATGATAGGCATCTTAAAGGTGCCTTTTGCCAGGCTCTCCTTTGTGACGCTACATAGGCTCAGCACACAAGAAGACTCCTTGAGCAGAAAAGATTCAAAGAGATGAAGTCTGAGGTAAATTTTACCTCAGAAGATGTTGGTAGTCAAATACGGATAGAGATATTAGATGATAGATAGATGATAGATTGATGATAGCTAGATCGATCAATAGATAGACAAGACAGACATATACCTAGATAGGCATATATAAATACTGATAGATCAACTAATATATTGCTAGAGATAGAAGATACATAGATACCTGAATATATGTAGAGAGTAGATAGATAAACAGACAAATGAATAGAGATGAATGGATGGATAGATAGATATTTTATTTATTTATTTAGTTTGTCACATATGTACAAGATAACAGGATAAGCATGAATAAGAACACAGGAAATGGGTACAAATAAATGGGGATAGTAGGACAGGGAGGTGTCCTTCTCCATGCACCTAATAAATGATAAAGATGATAGATGATAAACATCATAAAGGTCCCGTAGGATGGATGATGGATGGGTAGGAAGATAGATAGATGGATGGATGATAAACATCTTAAAGGTTCCCTTGGCCAGGTTCTCCTTTCTGACGCTGCACAGGATCAGCACACAAGATGCAAAGAAGTCTCCTTGGGCAGAAAAGATTCAAAGAAATGAAGTCTGAGGTAAATTTTACCTCAGAAGATGTTGGGGAAACCAGGGCCGGAATGGCTTCCCTTCAGAGGGAGAGAAAGGGTGAATTCCTGTAAAGGAAGGAGCAGTTAAACCTTTCGAAGTCGGGGGAGGGGGAGAAGCCGTCTCCAATCAACCCTTCACTCCCCAATCCCTTTGGGAAAACCCCGTTTATTTTCTGCTTCTCTCCGAGTCTTTCCCGCCCTTACGGGGAATCCTGTAAGTTTAGGTAAAATCCTCCAGGGGGCGGCCTCGGCCAAGATAAGGTAACGCCGGGCGCTTCCACATTGAAGGAGTCGTGACATCACAAGTGCTTGCCGCCGCTCTAGGATCGTGCACTCGCTCGCCTTAATCCCTGGGGCTTCACAGGGAGGCGGAGAGGCTACAGGAGATTCTGGCGGCGGGAAATCCAGAACGTGTCCAGGGTGAGGGTGAGGGTGAGGGGGCTCTTTGCCGTGCAAAGGGATGCGAAGGAGGGATGTGAGAAAGGAACAGGCGCCTCCCCTTTGCCTCACTAGAGGGCGAAGGTTTCGGCTGGCTTTCCAGAGGAGGCTGCGAACGGAGGGACAGCCTCGAGGCTTTTCCTCTCTAGAACGCATCACTCGCTCTCTTTAACCGTTGGAACTGCGCAGGTGCTGAAAAGGCTGCAGGAGAGAGTTGCATGGGAGGCTTGATGGTGGATGAGGGAAAGAGAGAGAAACACGGGTCCAGCTCTCCTCCGGGTTGAATCCCGGATCGCGTGCATGATGGATGAAACCATCCTCCATTCAGAAGTTCATCCCTGCAACTTCAGGAGCCTCCAATACCAGGAAGCTGATGGTCCCCGAGAACTTTGCAGCAAGCTCCACAGCTTATGCAGGGGATGGCTGAGACCAGAAAAGTACACCAAAGCCCAGATGCTGGACCTGGTGGTTCTGGAGCAACTCCTGGCTATCCTTCCCCCAAAGATGAAACGCTGGGTGCGGGAGTGTGGAGCAGAGACCAGCTCCCAGGCGGTTGCCCTGGCAGAAGGCTTCCTCCTGAGCCAGGCGGAGGAGAAGAAAGAGCAGGTTGAGTTGCAGGTGAGACACTTTAATCTAGGGAGCTCAAAAGGGAATAAAGAATGTGTTTGAACTCATCACTCCTCCTTCCCAAACTTCTCTGGCATTCATATCAGGTGGAGATTTTCCACCAATTCCTGTAGGACATTGTTTTCTCATTCAACCTCACTGATGGATATTGGGAGCTTTGAGGTTGACTTCCAAATAGAGAAATCCACTGTGATGTACATTAATTCTGCTTCTTTTTTCCTTCTTCCTATTTAAAGTGCTGCACTGTGGGAAAGAAGAATCCATCGAATCCCCCTCAGGAGCCATTTTGCAGGAGGATTCCTGTGGAAAATCCAAGTCGGGACACCTCAGGAGGTAATTGAAGGATCTTCAGATTACCCATTTGTCTTACCTTCACTATCTTTTGTCTTCTATAGAATATATCCTCCTGTTTTGTTAATTATGCATTTTTCTCTTACAGAGAAACAAAGAATGAAGTTTTCTGTTTTTTACAATGAAGCTCAAACAGTGGTTGAACCTCCAAATCAAGTAAGAAAGGGAAAAATTGTTATTTTTGTAGTCTCCCTTTCCTTCAGTAAGTAAAGTGGGTGTGCAGAGTGCTCTCTCCTTCTATTTCCCCTCCTTGTTTGGGCTGGATAATTTTTGTGTTCCTGAGAGACATAGAAAGCATAATAGTAGGTTCAAGTTGCTTTCAATACAGCTTTCTCTGTAGAATATTATTGGGACATGACGGTTTGTCATTTCTACCCTCTGATTCTGTTTAGGGAATGTTTTTAAAGACCACTGATTAACTTGTTCTGCAAGGTACCCCACCCCACCCCAACAATGAATTACAAGAAGTAGAAGTGATTGTCCACTAGGACTCCAAAATCTGTGTTGCATTTACTACTGCTTAGCTAGATATCATCTGTTCTATGTGCATTTATTTTTTCTTTCCTTGTAGAACCTTACATTTCTAGCTGCTGAATTTCATTAGTTAGATAAGCTGTTGATCATTTCATATCTTGAATTTATCTTCTGGAGTGTTGATATTCCTGTCAATTTGATGAGTTCCCCTTCTATCCCCTTGTGCAAATCATTGTTTAACTTGAACAGATGTTCCAAATTCTCCTCTTGTCTTCTTTTTTCCATGTTCAGGAAAGTCTTGTGTCCTTCGAGGAGGTGGCTGTGTATTTCTCTGAGGAGGAATGGTCTCAACTGCATCCTGACCAAAAAGTACTCCATTCTGAAGTCATGGTTGAAAATCATAGGAATGTGGTCTCTCTGGGTAAGAGTTTTCTAGTCCCCAATCAGAGAGTTCAAGAAGACAGATTATAGTTAGTTTTTTATTTAAAAATCACTAATAATAAATAAATATTTATTATTATAATCAGATATTGTCTCCTGGGAGGGAGAAGGATCTGGCTTTCTCGTACTCCAAGGAAGGAAAGAGCACAATTGCTTAGATGCTTTCTGTGCTATTTCTTATCTGTATTTTTCCATTTCTATTTGAACTTATCTGTGGAGGCTGAAAAGAATGTGTGCTTTTATGTGTCCTCTGGAAGTCATGTGAGAAGATTGTTGTTGTAATTAACTCCTCAAGGTGGTGTCTTAACTCCTCAAGTTAAGCATAATGTATTAATAAGGAAGATCAGAACAGCAAAAAGAAGCTACTCTGAAAATCTAAGGAATTTGTTCTCAACAAATGAACCTGTAAACATGTGGAAAACTCTTGAAAATATCACGGGGTACAGCAAACCTTTCCATGCTGAAGGAAATCGACAACTGGCAGATGACCCAAATGTGTTTTTCTATAGGTTTGAGAGTAAATTATTGTCACCTATCTCCACAATCCCCATCTTGGACACACCAACAACAGACAAGCCTCCAACAACTGACTTCATCCCTTTGGGCCCTGTACCTCTGATGATTACATAAAATGATGTGAAAGGTCTATTTCACGGGAAAAACCTAGGAAAAGCACAAGTTCCAGACTAGATAACTCCTGCTTCAACATCATTAGAAATGTTCAAATGCTGTACTATCATCCCAGTGCCGAAGAAACCTTCCATCAAGTAACTGAATCACTACAGATTGGTTGCTCTTATATCCGTAGTTATGAAAACTTTTGAAAGCCTGGTGCCGGCTCACCTGAAAAACACCACGGATCTGCTATTAGACCCCTTGCAATTCGCCTACCGAGCAAATAGATCAGCAGGTGATGCTGTTAATATGGCTCTCACTACATCCTACAACATTTTGAATCTCCAAAGACCTATGCAAGGTTCCTTTTTGTAGACTTCAGCTCGGCATTCAATACCATCATTCCAGATGTTCTTCTAATTAAACTAAATCAGCTAGCTGTGCTTGACCACACTTGTAAGTGGATTATACGTTTTTGAGAGACAAGCAGCAGCAGGTGAAGCTTGGCAAAACCACATCAGATACCTGTACAATAAGGTATCTTATTAGGAAAACCTCCTATACGACCACTTCCTACAATACCAAACCACACAGTATCAACATCGATATCCCTATGATAGATAGAACTTTCAACTTTCTAGATTCTATAATATTTTAAGAGTTAAAATGGACACCTAACATCAAAACAGCATAGCAAAGAATGTTCTTTCTGCGCCAACACAGATAGCTCAAACTACTCAAGGAGTTGCTGATACAGTTCTACAGAGGAATTATTGAGGCTCTCGTCTGCACCTCTATAACTGTCTGGTTTGGCTCTGCAACCCAACAAGACAGACACAGACTTCAACTGACAATTAGAACTGCAGAAAAAACAATTGTTACCAACCTGCCTTCCATTGAGGACCTATATACTAAATGAGCATGTGGGGGGGGGGGGTCACATGCATAGCATTATGGGTGTGGTATGCCAGCGCACGACCTCCATCTGCTCCCCCCATTGCTTGATTATCTTTTCCAGAATCTTTCCTGGTATTGAGGTCAGGCTGATAGGTCTGTAGTTTCCTGGATCTATTTTTTCCCCCTTTTTTGAAGATGGGAACCACATCAGCTCTTTTCCAGTCCTCTGGCAGTTCCCCGGTGCTCCAGGATCTCTAAAAGATATAGTTCAGTGGTTCTGAGATCTCATCTGCCAGTTCCTTCAGAACCCTGGGGTGTAATCCATCTGGTCCTGGTGATTTCACTCATCTAGGGTAGACAGGTGCTCACCATTTTCTTCCCTATTTCAACTTGGGTTCCTAATCTGATTTTTGTGGTGGTGTTTTTGATAGGTTGGACTGTTTTATCACTTTGTGTAAAGACAGATGCAAAGAATGAGTTAAATCGTTCTGCTTTCTCCCTGTTGCTTGTCACCTTCTTGCCACTTTCTTCCAGCAATGGACCAATTGTTTCCTTAATCTTTTTCTTGTTTTTAACATGTTGAAAGAAGCTTTTTTGGTTATTTTTTACTTTTGTGGCAAGCTTTTCTTCATTGTGAGCCTTAGCTTTCCTTACTTCATCTTTACATGCTCGGGCTATTTGCTGATATTCTGCCTTAGTTCTGCCCCCTCTTTCCACTTTTTATACTTAACTTTTTTGTCTTTCAATTTGTCAGAGAGTTCTTTATGCAGCCATGCCGGTTTCTTTTGGGAGCTGTTATTTTTCTTCTTCATTGGTATTGCTTTTGTAATCACATTTTTCAAAATTTCCCAAGCTTCTTGAATTGTTTTCCCTTTGAGGATTCTCATCCATGGAATTCTTCCCAAGCTCTCTCTAAGTTTATTGAAATTAGCTCTCTCAAAATCCAAGACTCTAGTTTTGACTTTGTTCTACTAGTTGTGTTTGCATAATGTTGAATTCCAATATTGCATGGTCACTTGCCCCCAGGGTTCCTGTGGCTTCAACACCTTCTATCATTTCCTCTCTGCTAGTGAGAACTAAGTCCAATATGGCCAATCCCCTTGTTCCCTTCTCTACTTTTTGGGAAACAAAGTTGTCTGCTAGGTTTGTTAGGAACCTGTTGGATCTTCCACTTGGTGCAGAGTTTGATTCCCAGTTGATGTTGGTGTACTTAAAATCCCCCATTACTATTGTGGTGTGCTTCCTACATACCTTAGTTAGCTGACTAGCAAAAAGTTCATCTACTTCCTCTGCTTGGTTGGGTGGCCTGTAATATAGACCTATGGCAATGTCATTCCCCTCCCCCCTTTAATATTGACCCAAATGCATTCAAGATAGTTCTCATCATTGTTGTGCTCTATTTCTGTAGAGGCTTAGTTATTTCTTATATATAGTGCAACTCTACATCCTCTTTTATTTGGTCTATTTCTTTTAAATAATTTAAACCCTTCTAGCTGTATGTTCCATTTGTCGGTTTCATCCCACCAAGTTTCTGTAATGGCAACAATATCGTATCTGCCCTCATTTACTTGAATTTCTAATTCGCCCTGTTTATTCCTCATATTCTGTGCATTGGTGTATAGACATTTGAGTCCATTTTATTGACCCTGTGTTTACTGTCTACATAACCTGTGTTATGCCTGAGTGCCCCTATTTTCTTGCCACTTGTTTGATTCATGCACATGGTATGGCACTCACTATTAAATGCTTGGTTTTGCTTGACAGCGGGAGTGATAATCTTACCTGCACAAACATCTATGTTACATGCACTGATAACCCTATGAGTTTTAGATTGCTGGGGACAGAAATGTTCTGTATCAATTAATTATCTGTCCCCGCGGTTCAGTTTAAATGTTTATCCAGAAAATCTGTGAATTTAATGTAACTCAGTCCCTTTCTAGGATGGGTGCAAACCATATCTTTTGTACAGTTTTTCATTAGACCAGTTGCAGGCATCATGAGTAATAAAACCAAAGCCTTCCCTTTTACACCACTCCTTTAGCCACACATTAAACTCTGCTACACACTGGCCCTTCCCTTTTTGTTCCTTATATACTGGTAAAACCTCTGAAAAGATAAGCCTACAACCTATACTACTAAGTTCATACCCCAAGCTCTGGAAATCATTCTTCAGAGAAAGTACATCTTTTTGGGACAAATCATTTGTGCCAAGATGTATAATAGCATCAACATCACAGTTCTTTCTTGCATTCTTGACACTCTTAAGAATACGCCTCGTGTCTCTGCTGGTAGTAGCACCTGGCAGACACCTGACCTCTTTTAAAATCTCCATATCCTTTTCTAAATTTACATCCCTTACGATTGAATCACCAACCAGAAGGTGACTTCTCTTTTTACATACCTTGATCTTCTTGTGCGACTGATGTGTGATACCTGGGTCCCCAATTCGCCTTTCTAAAGAAAGTTCTGCATTTTGGACCATGATCCCCTGCTTATTTGAGAGTGAGAGCTTATGCACTGAAGACAAATCCATATTGTCTAATCGCACTTGGCCTATAAACACCCTACCCCCATTGAGACTAAACTTGCGTCAATGTAGCGAGCCATCAGTTCCTTTGCCTACTTTGGTGCATTTGCAGAAAACGGGCCTAAAGTAATGAGACATCATGCGATATGAGTAGCATGAAATCTCACGCTACTGTATGATCTTGTACTATATAGTTTAGGCCTCTGCTGACTCAGGCCTGCACGAGATCCAGGGCAATAGACTTTGTAAACAGAGGAAAGACCTCTTTGGTTTCAAACACTTTTGCCCGGATCTCATGCAGTCTTCAGTTCGTAGAGAACACAGTCCTAAAGTACTAGCATGAGATATTGCACTACTGATCTCACGTGATCTCGCACTAAAATAGTTTAGGGGTCTCTTCTCTGCGAACTGAGAAAAGTCCTTGAAAGCCGATGAGACTTTGGGCAGTGAAATATCCTTAACCCACCCCAATAAATCTTAGGTTTTCTCCTAATTCCTCTTCAGATGTTTCCCCTCATTATTCCTTAACTCAAAACTGACTTTGAGTGAGATCTGCATATATAGAGATAATTGCAAGAAAAGAGATATTTTCTAGATATTTTCAAAGCTTTCATAACTCATGAATACAGAAATCATGTCCATACCACAGCACTGTAGTCATGCAAAATATAACATAATGGAATTTCAGAAAAATTCAGAAGACAATTCGTAGACTTTCTACAGTTTGATCTTTTTCTTTAACTTTCTTATCATTTTCATTTCTCTTTTCCTTTGAAGGTAATAACGGGCAGGAGAATCAAGATTCCTGTGAACTGTTCCAAGTGATTAATGCTCAAGATGGAACGGATATTGAAGATGGAATTCAAATGGAATTAGAAAGCCATGAAAGAAACCAGCCAAACAATTGGAATCAGGAAAGCTCATCTTCCCCCGATGCTCTGATGCATGACTTTCTTGCCCAACAAGAGAAAATAAGGAACAAATATATCGGGAAAAGTGTGAAGCTAATTAAAGCTAAATTACATGTAAACGGACACTATTTAACCCAAAACAAAAGAGAAGATGCTATAAGAAGATACAATGGAGAAAATCACAATGGGACATTCATTCTTTCTCTTGGAAATAACTTCTGTACATCTCAAAAAGTGATTCACACAAAAGAATGCATGGTGTGTGGAAAGATCTTTTCTCAAAATCATAGTCTTATTTCCCATATGATGATCCACACAGGGGAGAGGCCGTATAAATGCAACGAGTGTGGAAAGACCTTTGTTCGAAAATGTGACCTTCTTCACCATAAGATGATCCACACGGGGGAAAAGCCATATAAATGCATGGAGTGTGGAAAGACCTTTGTTCGAAAATGTGACCTCCTTCGCCATAAGATGATCCACACGGGGGAAAAGCCATATAAATGCATGGATTGTGGAAAGACCTTTGCTCAAAATAGTCATCTTCTTTGCCATAAGATGATCCACACAGGGGAAAAGCCATTTAAATGCATGGCGTGTGGAAAGACCTTTGCTCAGAGGAGTAGACTTACTAACCACAAAAAGATGCACACAGGGGAGAAACCATTTAAATGCAAAGAGTGTGGAAAGACCTTTGTTCGAAATAGTAATCTTCTTCGCCATAAGATGATCCACACAGGGGAAAAGCCATATAAATGCATGGAGTGTGGAAAGACCTTTGCTCAAAATGGAGGTCTTCTTCGTCATAAAATGATCCACACAGGGGAAAAGCCATATAAATGCATGGAGTGTGGAAAGACCTTTGCTCGAAATAGTCATCTTCTTCACCATAAGATGATCCACACAGGGGAAAAGCCATATAATTGCATGACATGTGGAAAGACCTTTGCTCTTAGCAGTAGACTTACTACTCACAAAAAGATGCACACAAGGGAGAAAGTGTTTAAATGCATGGAGTGTGGAAAGACCTTTTCTCGAAATCATAGTCTTATTTCCCATAAGATGATCCACACAAGGGGGAGGCCATACAAATGCATGGAGTGTGGAAAGTCTTTTGCTCAAAATAGTCATCTTCTTTGCCATAAGATGATCCACACAGGGGAAAAGCCATATAAATGCATGGAGTGTGGAAAGACATTTGCTTGGAGAAGTACTCTTTCTTCTCATAACAAAATCCACACAGGAGAAAAGCCCTATAAATGCATGCAATGTGGAAAGAGCTTTGCTCTGAAAGGTTATCTCACTTCTCACAAAAGGATCCATGTTCGAGAGAAACTATATAGCAATAACAATTCCACTTAGGGTTATCTACCACTCCACAATGCTTCATAGCACTCTCTGAGCAGTCTAGAAAGTCAGCATATTGTCCCCATTTTACTGACCTCAGAAGGCTCCAGGATCCAGCTCCTAGCTGTGGCCAATTAGCTTGTAGTATTGAATTCTAACCACTGCCCCACCATGATTTTATATATTTTTACAATATTTTTGGGACTGTAAGACGCGCCGAAATATAAGACACTCCCAACTTATTGGGAGGAAGACAAGGGAAAAAAAATCTGTTTCTCACTCCCAACAATCTATCACCTTGCAGCAAACACCATACAGTCTGGTCAGCTTTAGCAGGAGCAGCTGATTGGCGGTTGGATCTGCCTCTCAGAATATCTCCGATAAGCTGTTCCATGCTGCGGGTTTCGCTTCCGCCTATTGCCACCGCTGCTGCCTGTTGGCACTGCCACCTATCGCTGCCTCCGCACGCTCAATTTTTGGCCTATTCCAGGCGGTGGAGATAGATGTGGCATGCAGAGGCCAGAAATGGGGTGTGCGGACACTAAAAACAGGACATGTGGAGACTAAAATGGAGCGGGTGAAGGCGGCGATAGGTGGTAGCGGTGATGGGTGGAGGCTATCCCCGCAGCCTGGAACAGCTGATTGGAGGTAATCTGGAAGGTAGATCCAACCTCCAATCAGCTGCTCCTGTTAAATCAGGCTGTGCTGAAGCTGCCCAGGGTATTTTCTGTTTGCTGCAAGGAGGTAAATTGCTGGGAGGCAAAGGCCGAAGGGTGGCAGTTGGTGGGTAAGCGGGATTTCGGCAACATCACTAAGGCTACACATGAAATGCTGCATCCAGTTTTGGTCATCCCATTACAAAAAAAGAAGAGACTTTGAAAAAGGCCAAAGAAGAACTGCTAAAATGATTAAAGGCCTGGAGATCGAAACATGAAGAACAGTTGCAGGATTTGGATTTGGCTAGTCTACAGAGAAGAAGGATTAGGAATGACATAACAGTATATCAGTATTTGAGAAGCTGCCACAAAGAGGAGGGAGTCAGTTTATTTTTCCAAAGCACCGCAGGACAAGAAAAAATGGATGTGAACTAATGAAGGAGAAAAAAAACCCGGAGTTAAGAATCTTCCTTACGGTGGGGACAATTAACTTATCAATATTTTTTTAAAGTGAAGTCTCCAGAACTGGATACAATATTACAAATGGGATCTGACTAAAGCCCTATATGATGGATTAAGACCTCCTTTTTCCTGATGGTGATAAATCTGGTGATGCGTCCCAGAATTGTGTTTGCCTTCACAGCTGCCTGGTTACACTGTTCACTCATTTTGCAGTTATCCTTTTCTCAGTGCCATGGTAACTTTGCCCAGACAGTTGTGTGAAAAAAGCACTGCTTGAACTCGATCTGCTCAAAGACAAAATAGTTCTAGTGTTGTGGAAATATGCATACCTTTGCGCAGGTGGGTGCAATCCCCGCGACCGCTGGGCTGAAGCCCCAAGGAGCATGCAGAGGAATCCAACCAGGCCTGCCAGATGCACTGGCCTGATTTGCAGCCTCCTGTTGCATCCCATCTGTGGTGGCAGAGGTAGCCAAAAACAGCCTCGGCAATGGGAAGGGTGGGGAGCACGTTCATTAGAGGATAAGGTTTGAGGGAAGGGGCGAGCACGCAGGGGCTGCAGTGTGGTAGTGACCAGTTTGGCTGCCTCATAAATATTTTTGGGTGAAAACGCATATACAATTCTTGGTTCACTCTTGTTTTTCCTGTATGTGTGTAATGATCTAGGGAAGGTTAAAAAAGGTGCCCAAATCCTCACAAGTGGTAGCCTGAGAGATGAAATGACTAATGAAAAGCAAAAACAATTAGCACATGATGTTTTATTGGTGAACCCCAGATTGTTGAAGGTAGTATCATTTGAAATGCTGCTTGTACATGAGGAATGAAAACCTTTTTCTTCACTTTGTTTATTGTAGGTGCCATTTGGAGGGGTAGGGTTAGGGTTGGGTGTGGTGACCTGGGTGGGCGTGGCCAGCTTGACGCAACTCATTGGGCATTGCTGATTTTCAAATATTGTTTTTCAAATATTGCTCGTTAAAGTTTCTGAGTCAAACTGGAAAATAAAGAAATAGATATATAAAGGAAAAAAAACAGGTTAACTGCAGTTTTTTACAATTGATTTTAACCACTTTCCCCTCTATTTAAATCGCCAAGGTAGCAGATCTATTTTTGTGTCCATCGTGGACGAGCCTTTACGTCCCAGTGGAGTCTTCAGAACTTTTTTATTTTTATTTTTTTATTTTTCTCTGTTTATTGATGATCTAATGCTATCTTTAAAAAAATAGTTTTTATTAAACATTTTAATCTTTAAAAACAGAAAGAAAAACACAATAAACAAAACATACATAACAATATAAAGTAATTGTACAGCCTTCTGTATCAGCTTTCATGTTTAGCCTTTATAGTTCTCCATTCTGCATTGCCTTCCTATTGCTTTTACCTTCTTCAATAATATAATAAGAGTAGTACTAACACTTATAATATTAATTATTTATATCACCATTATATTTACATTCTCTATTTTCTGTTTTGGCTTTGACCGGACGCCCTCTGCCCTCCCTTCCAACACAAGGCAGCAGCACAGCCAATCACACTTTTCATTTTGAGGTCATTGTGAAGATGCGCGTTTTGCAGGGGGGAAGAATTGGGGCAGCAAAAGCCCCCTGCCCACCTCATCAAGGGGCAATGCATTGTTTCCAACCCTCTGACAGCTTCCCCATTGAAAGAGGCCCCAGAGAGACCACCTGGTGGCTTCTCTTGAATCTTTGGAGCAGCTCCATCTGTCTTTGTCAGCAGCCTCACTTTGCCATCTCTTGCACCCAAACCTTCTTTCTCTTTCCGTTCCTCTTCCCTTCCCTCTTTCTCTTTATATTTCCATTTTTCTCTTTCCCTTCCCTTCTCCTCTCATTTCCCCTTTTCTCTCCTCCATTCCTCACCCCTCCTTTCAACGCTCCCCACCCCTCTCCCTTCCTCTTTCCCATCCGCCAGAAACAATGGATGGAAACTAATCAAAGAGAGGAGCAACCTGGAATTAAGGAGAAACTTCCTGCCAGTGAGGACAGCTAATCAGTGGAAAAAGAAACCTTCATCACTGGAGGTTTATAAGAAGAGAAGGGATAGCAACTTATCTGAAATGCTTGAGCAGCGGGCTGGACTGGAAGATCTCCCTGCCAGCTCTATTCTATTCTAGAATTGTAATTCTAAAATAGAATCTAGGTCCGTGGGAATGGGAGTCCTTTAAGCCAATTCAGATGAGCTTCAGCATTAAAAAGAAAAGAAGAAGAAAAGAAAAAGACATTACAGTGTCCTTCCTGCTTTTTCCCATTGAAAAATCTCCCTTTCTACTCTTCCAGTTCTATTCCGATTCAAATGATTCAGATTGCAGGGGGGGGGGGGGGGGGGCGCCGTCGGATGGGAGGAAGGGACAGGCGCTTCCCCTTTGGGCCACTAGAGGGCGAAGGTTTCGGCTGGCTTTCCAGAGGAGGCTGCGAACGGAGGGACATCACTGAGCTTTCCCTCTCTAGTACACAGCACTTGCTCTCCTTAACCCTTGGAGCTCCGCAGGGGCTGAAAAGGCTGCAGGAGAGATTTGCATGGGAGGCATCGAGAGCTGATGTTGTGTGGGGACTCTTCCCATGCAAAGAGAGGCCGTGGAGAAAGAGAGACACGTGTCCAGCTCTCCTCCGGGTTCAGTCCCAGATCGCATGCATGATGGAGGAAACCATCCTCCATTCAGAAGTTCATCCCTGCGACTTCAGGACCATCCAATACCAGGAGGCTGAGGGTCCCCGAGGACTTTTCAGCAAACTCCACAACTTTTGCAGGCGATGGCTGAGACCAGAAAAGCACACCAAAGCCCAGATGCTGGACCTGGTGGTTCTGGAGCAGCTCCTGGCTACCCTTCCCCCGAAGATGGAGAGCTGGGTGCGGGAGTGTGGAGCAGAGAGCAGCTCCCAGGCGGTGGCCCTGGCAGAAGGCTTCCTCCTGAGCCAGGTGGAGGAGAAGAAAGAGCAGGTTGAGTTGCAGGTAAGACACTTTAATCTAGGGAGCTCAAAAGGGAATAAAGAATGTGTTTGAATACTTCACCCCTCCTTCCCAAACGTCTCTGACATTCATAATAGGTGGAGATGTTCCACCAATTCCTGTAGGACATTGTTCCATTGTTTTCTCACTCAACCTCACTGATGGATTCTGGGGGCATTGAGTTTGACTTCCAAATATAGCTCCCTATCCCCCTGCTGTTTATACTAACCCTAGAAGTACTAGCCAGGAATGTACGTAAAGAGGTACAGATAAAGGGACTAGAAATTAAAAAGGAGCAATTTAAGTTAAGGCCTTTGCGGACGATCTAGTGTTTGTGCTACAAGATCCTATAAAGTCTGGTACGAAACTCATTGAGGAATTGACAGAGTATGGGAAAATAGCGGGTCTGAAGATAAATATGACAAAGACCAAAATGCTGACTAAAAATATGACATCAAAAGCAAAAGAGGAGTTAACGAAGAAATTGAGTATCCAAATTGTCAAAAAAGTTAAATATCTTGGTATACATTTATCTGCGAGGTGCGTGACCATCAAAGAAGACAATTATATTAATTTGATTAATAAAACTAAGAAAGATCTAGAAAGATGGAAAAACCTACAACTGTCCCTAATGGGCAGGATCACAGTTATAAAAATGAATATATTACCAAAATTTCTTTTCCTATTTCAGAATATTCCCATTAAATTAGAAAAAGGTGTCTTCAAGGATTTGAATCAATTGGTTTCGAAATTTATTTGGCAGGGAAGAAAACCAAGAATAAAACTTAAGGCTATGCAAGACACTAAGGAAAAGGGAGGATTTGGCGTACCAGATTGGGAACTCTATTATACTGCGGCCATACTAACATGGCTAAGGGAATGGATAATGCTGAGAAATAAAAGATTACTCAAATTGGAAGGCCATGACCTCCAAGCAGGCTGGCATGCCTTCCTCTGGTATGAAAAAGGATCTGCACACAAATATTTTAGTAGACATTACATCAGACAATCTCTGTTACTAATATGGAACAAAATTAAACATGACCACTATACCAAAATACCTCTTTGGCTATCTACGATGGAAGCATACATACACCCAAATTTAATCAACATGGAAAATATAGTCACATATAAAGAGTTATTGAACTCTTTATTAGGGGGAGATCAAAACCAGATCAGAACTGACCTCACAAGGAGTACAAGTGGAATGGTGGCACTTTCTTAGTTTTACCTCCCAGGGATTTATTTTATTTTAGGGTTTGGGGTTTGGGGTTTTAATTGTGATGTTTTAAGATTAGAATTATTTATTTCTTAGTACAGCCTATCTCCCCCTCCAAATGTATCTTAAATGTAGTTTAAATGTATTTAATTATTATGACTGGTTTTATAATATTGACTGTACACCGCCCCGAGTCCCTTTTAGGGAGAGGGGCGGTCTAAAAATCTAAGAAATAAAATAAAATAATAATAAATGGTGGTCTTATTTACAGATACAATCAAGGTATGCACAGGATAGGAAGTACGAAGGTATTGCCAAAGACTACACAATATTAGATAAACTTTTGATACAGACAGAAAACAGACTGATCAAAGTGATGTATAGATTCTTGTTGGAATATAAACTAGAGGAGGAACATGTCAAAGAAACCATGGTCGCCTGGGGGAAAAATTTCGGTTACAATGTGTAATTGGCTAAGTGGGAAAAACTTTGGATACTTAATCAGAAACTAACATTGGCTACGGCATATAAAGAAAATCTTTATAAGATGTTCTACAGATGGCATCTCCCCCCAGCACGGCTTTCCAAAATGTTCAAAAATCTGGCCCCAAACTGTTGGAAGTGTAAAAAAACACCAGGCACTTTCTATCATATGTGGTGGACGTGCAATGAGGCAAAAAAATATTGGAAAATGATTCAATCATGGTTAGAACAAATAGTGGGAGAACAAATTATGTTTAAACCAGAAACTTTTCTCCTAGGCATAATACCGGAGGGGTTTAAGAAAGATACACTCTATCTAATCATACATATACTAACTGCAGCGCGCATAACCTATGCACAGCATGGGAAAAAAGAAAATACACCATCAGAGCTTGATATAATCAGAAAAGTGTTGGCCTGTGCAGAAGCAGATAGGCTCACTCTTGAACTTAAAAATAAAGGGAAATCAGAATATTTTGAAGTATGGAACAGATTTTATGATCGGTATAAGACAAGATGACAAGACTGGAACAAATGTATATATTGTGATTGGACAGAAGGATAGACAATGTATTAAGTAGATTAATTGTTAATGGTTGAAACTAGCTGTACATAATGTGAATGTATGGTCACTCCGACTCTGCGGTATGGCATTGTTTTAAATGTAAAAATAATAAAAATATATTTAAAAAAAAAACAAATATAGGAATCCACTTTATTTTATGTGATGTACATTAATTCTGCTTCTTCTTTCCTTCCTCCGATTTGAAGTGCTGCACTGTGGAGATCAGAGATCCTGAGAGAAAGAAGAATCCATCAAATCCCCATCAGGAGCCATTTATCAGGAGGATCCCTTGGGAAGATCCAAGTCAGGACACCTCAGGAGGTAATCGAAGGATCTTCAGATTACCCATCTGTCTTACCTTCACTATCTTTTGTCTTCTATAGAATATCTCCTCCTATTTTGTTAATTATGCATTTTGAAATTATTTCTTACAGAGAAACAAGGAATGAAGTTTCCGGGTTTTTATGATGGAGCTCAAACAGTGGTTGAACCTCCAAATCAAGTAAGAAAGGGGGAAATTGTTAGTTTTGTATTCTCCCTTTCCTTCAGGAAGTAAAGTGGGTGTGCAGAGTGCTCTCTCCTTCTATTTCCCCTCCTTGTTTGGACTGGATTATTTTTGTGTTCTTGAGAGACATAGAAAGCATAATAGTAGGTTCAAGTTGCTCTCAATCAGCATAGCGTCCTCCGTAGAATATTACTGGGACATGATGGTTTGTCAAATCTACCCTCAGATTCTGTTTAGGAAATGTTTTTTAAAGGCTACTGGTTAACCTGTTCTGCTAGGTACCCCCACCCCACCTCAACTATGAGTTTACAAGAAGTAGAAGTGGTTGTCCACTAGCATTCCAAAATCCCTGTTGCACTTACTACTGTTGAGCTAGGCATCACCTGTTCTATGCCTGTGCATTTGTTTTTTCTTTCCTGAATGTAGAACCTTACATTTCTCGCTACTGAATTTCATTTTGTTAGATAGGGCCCAAGCTGTTGATCATTTCATATCGCGAGTTTATCTTCTGGAGTGTTGGTATTACTCTCAATTTGATGATTTCCCCTTCTATCCCCTTGTGTAAATCATTGATGAAGATGAACAGACCTTGCGAATCCTCCCGTTGTGTTCTTTTTTCCATGTTCAGGAGAGTATCGTGTCCTTCGAGGAGGTGGCTGTGTATTTCTCTGAGGAGGAATGGTCTCAACTGCATCCTGACCAAAAAGTACTCCATTCTGAAGTCATGCTTGAAAATCATAGGAATGTGGTCTCTCTGGGTAAGAGTTTTCTAGTCCCAAATCAGAGAGTTCAAGAAGACAGATTATAGTTAGTTTTTTATTTAAAAACCACTAATCAGATATTGTCTCCTGGGAGGGAGAAGGATCTGGCCTTCTCATACTCCAAGAAAGGAAAGAGCTCAATTGCTTAGATGTTTTCTGTGCCATTTCTTATCTGTATTTTTCCATTTCTATTTGAACTTACCTGTGGAGGCTGAAAAGAATGAGGTGTGCTTTTATGTGTGCTCTGGAGGTCATGTGAGAGGATTTTTTTGTCATTAACACCTCGGTATGGTGTCTTAACTCCTCAAGTTAAATATTTCACCAAGGCTTAACTCTGCAGCCTTGGTGAAATGCTCTCTGATTAATTATTATTATTCTCTGTGATTCACTTTGGATCTCATACTCAAGACACCAA
This sequence comes from Natrix helvetica, assembly GCF_964273705.1. Classification (NCBI taxonomy): domain Eukaryota; kingdom Metazoa; phylum Chordata; class Lepidosauria; order Squamata; family Natricidae; genus Natrix; species Natrix helvetica. The sequence continues at coordinate 366,844,568 of NC_138548.1, forward strand.
CTATTAAGCATCAAGCAAGCTTCCTGTGCCTACACCCCCTCACCCCCAGTCTCTACAAATGCAGAAGAGATTCTAATGCAGGAAAAAGCAACTTCTTCTGAACAATGGATGTACAAAAAGAAAAGGAGGAGCCGATGGAGGCGGAAAAGGGATAAGCGAGGAGGATTTTGAATAGACTAAGAAAAAGTGGAATAAAAACTCCTTCCTTCACTCTTTCTGACTAATTTACGTTAAGCGGCTAATAAGTTGGGTTTTGCAATATAAAGCTACAGTCTTGCCTTGACTGGACTGATTGGAATTGTTTTGAAGATACCTCTGCAGACTTGGATGAACTCAGAGATACTGTAACATCATATAGTTTTATATAGTTAGTTTTTGTGAAAACCTATGTGTGCCGACAAGAAATTTGCGAATATACAGTAACAACAAACCTCGGTTCACAGCTAAACTCAAGCAGCTACATCGTGCCAAAGAAGAAGCCCATAGAAAAGGCGATATAATCTTGTAGAATCAGGCCAGAAATGTATTAATAAGGGAGATCAGAGCAGCAAAAAGAAGCTACTCTGAAAAGCTAAGGAATCCGTTCTCAACAAATGAACCTGCAAACATGTGGAAAACTCTTGAAAATATCACGGGGTACAGCAAACCCTTCCATTCTCAGGGAAATCGACAACTGGCAAATGACCCAAATGTGTTTTTCTGTAGGTTTGAGAGTAAACTATGGTCACCTATCTCCACAATCCCCATCTCGGACATACTAACAACAGACAAACCTCCGACTACTGAGTCCATTCCTTTAGGCCCTGCACCCCTGGTGACTATAGAAAATGATATGAAAGGTCTATTTCATGGGAAAAAGCGAGGAAAAGCACCAGGCCCAGACAAGATAACTCCTGCTTGCTTAAAAGCTTGGAATGACCTCCCCCCCGACATTAGGACAACTACCGATCTCCGCTCCTTCCATAAGAAACTCAAGAGCCACCTGTTCCAACTAGCCGGCCTGGCTTAAATAAGAACTATATTCTCGAATTCCCCCTGGCAATTTTAGATGGTAAATTTGGGGTATTTTAATTGTTAATTTTATTGTACTGTTTTAACTTTATGGCTATTTATTTATGAAATTGTAAAAATGTTTTATGTATATACCTCCTCCATACCGTATGTTTATATATTTAATTGTACGCCGCCCCGAGTCCCTTCGTGGAGAGGGAGCGACTTATAAATTGAATAAAATAAATAAAATAAATTGTGCTGATCAACTGGCCCCCATCTTCACCGGCATCTTTAATAAATCATTAGAGATGTTCAAATGCTCTACTATCATCCCAGAGCCGAAGGAACCCTCCATCAAAGAACTGAATGACTACAGACTGGTTGCTTTGACATCTGTAATTATGAAAACTTTTGAAAGGCTGGTGCCAGAGAACCAACACGGATCTGCTGTTAGACCCCTTGCAATTTGCCTACTGAGCCATAAGATCGGCTCTCACTGCATCCTACAACATTTTGAATCTCCAAAGACCTATGCAAGGGTCCTTTTTGTAGACTTCAGCTCGGCATTCAATACCATCATTCCAGATATTCTTCTAATTAAACTAAATCAGCTAGCTGTGCTTGACCACACTCGTAAGTGGATTATACGTTTTCTGAGAGACAAGAAGCAGCAGGTGAAGCTAGGCAAAACCACAGCAGACACCTGTACAATAAGCACAGGGCCCCTCAGAGTTGCGTGCTCTCTTCACTTCTCTCTATACACCAATGAACGCATCTCAAAAGATCTCTCTGTTAAAGTACTGACGTTTGCAGATGATACAACAGTGATTGATCTCATTCGAGACAACAAGAATCTGCATGAAAACGGGAGGTGGAACTACTAGCCTTGTTGTGTGACCAGAGCAATCTTAAACTGAACACACTCAAAACTATAGAAATGATGGTAGATTTTAGGAAAACCTCCTATACTACCACTTCTTACAATACTAGACCACACAGTATCAACATAGATACCTCTATGATAGATAGAACTTTCAACTTTGTAGGTTCTATGATATCTCAAGACTTAAAATGGACACCTAACATCAAAACAGCAAAGAATGTTCTTTCTGCGCCAACACAGAAAGCTCAAAATACCCAAAGAGCTGCTGATACAGTTCTACAGAGGAATTATTGAGGCTCTCGTCTGCACCTCTATAACTGTCTGGTTTGGCTCTGCAACCCAACAAGACAGATAAAGACTTCAACAGACAATTAGAACTTCAGAAAAAACAATTGTTACCAACCTGCCTTCCATTGAGGACCTGTATACTCAATGAGCCAGAAAGAGGGCTTTGAAAATATCTACAGACCACTCACAATCCTGGACATACATTATTTTAACCTCTACCCTCGTGATAGAAGTGCTATCATGATGCTATGGGGCATTGCACACTAGAACATCTAGACACAAGGACAGTTTTCCCCCATGTTATCACTGTGCTAAATAACTAATTCTCACAACACTGTCAAACGATTTAGTAAGACTGTATTACTATTCTTCTCATCTTTAGTATTACCTATCTCTTTTTCTACTTGGGACTATAATTTTACTGCTTGTATCTTTATGATTTATATTGTTTTATTTAGTTTCTTAGCACGATTTATGTTGATTAGTTATTTAGTATCCTATGACTATCACTAAGTGTTGTATTCTATGATTTATGATGAATGTATTTTTATGATGACGATGATCATGATTTATCACTTATAGGTTTTTTGTACACTGACAACTTATGCACTGAAGACAAATGCATATTGTCTAATCACACCTGGCCTATAAATTATTCTATTCTATTGTAGTCTAATCTAGTCTAACCTAGTCTTGTCTTGTCGTGTCTTCCTATTCCTATTCCTATTCTTCTATCCATATCCTACCCTGTTCTTGTCCTATCCTATCCATTGGTCTTCCTCTGAAACCTCCAAAAATTCTGTGAGTACAGCACTTTCATTATCAGGTCATGGAAGAGCATTTAGCCAAACCATTTCAAAAACAAAGGCCTCATTCAGATTGACTCAGAGCATCCTTTGGTATAGGTAATCTCTGAGTTACGATTGTTCACTTAGCGCCTATTTGAAGTTTGGACCTACCCTCACCCCCAAGTACTTTAGACACAGCCCTGAAATTACGAATGTTGCAGCACTATGGCCATCATTCACACGTATAAATGACAGCAGAGGCGCTGCAACATTCATCCTACTTATTCCCTCACCCTACCCTGCTGAGACTAAACTTGTGTCAATGTCGCGAGCCATCAGTTCTTTTGCTTGCTTTGGTGCATTTGTAGAGATCAGGCCTAAAGTAGTGAGAGATCATGCGAGATCAGTAGCATGAAATCTCGCACTACTAATCCTGCGTGATCTCACACTATATACTTTAGGCCTCTGCTAACTGAGGCCTGCACTAGATCCAGGGTAATAGGGTTTGCAAACAGAGGAAAGACCTCTTTGGTTTCAAACACTTTTGCCCGGATCTCATGCAGTCCTCAGTTCGTAAAGAACACAGTCCTAAAGTACTAGCATGAGATATTGCACTACTGATCTCACGTGATCTCGCAGTAGTTTAGGGGTCTGGTCTCTGCGAACTGAGAAGAGCCCTTGAAAGCCAATGAGACTTTGGGCAGTGAAATGTCCTTAACCCACCCCAATAAATCCTAGGTTTTCTCCTAATTCCTCTTTAGATGTTTCCCCTATTTTTCATAACACAGAACTGACTTTGAGTGAGATTTGCATATATAGAGATAATTGTAAGGAAAGAGATATTTTCTAGATATTTTCAAAGCTTTCATGACTCATTAATTCAGAAATCATGTCCATATCACTATATGGACTATAATAATGCAATATATAACATAATGTAATTTCAGAAAAATTCAGAAGACAATTTGTTGACTTTCTACAGTTTGATCTTTTTCTTTAACCTTCTTATTATTTTCATTTCTCTTTTGCTTTGAAGGTAATAATGGGCAGGAGAATCAAGATTCCTATGAACTGTTCCAAGTGATCAATGCTGGAGATGGAACGGAGAAATTTGGAATTCAAATGGAATTAGAAAGCCATGAAAGAAACCAGCCAAACAATTGGAATCAGGAAAACTCATCTTCCACCGATGCTCTGATCCATGACTTTCCTGCCCAACAAGAGAAAATAAGGAACAAATATATCGGGAAAAGTGTGAAGCTAATTAAAGCTAAATTACATGTAAACGGACACTATTTAACCCAAAACAAAAGAGAAGATGCTATAAGAAAACACAACGGAGAAAATTATAATGGGACATTCATTCCTTCTGTTGGAAATAATTTCTGTACATCTCAAAAAGTGATTCACACAAAAGAATGCTTGGTGTGTGGAAAGACCTTTTCTCAAAATCGTAGTCTTATTTCCCATAATAGGATCCACACGGGGGAGAGGCCATATAAATGCATGGAGTGTGGAAAGACCTTTGTTGAAAAGGGTACTCTTATCTTACATACGTTGATCCACACCGGGGAGAGGCCGTATCAATGCAACGAGTGTGGAAAGACCTTTGTTCGAAATAGTCATCTTCTTCGCCATAAGATGATCCACACAGGGGAAAAGCCATATAAATGCATGGTGTGTAAAAAGACCTTTGCTGATAGGAGTCAACTTGTGATCCATCAAAGGATCCATACAGGGGAGAAGCCATATAAATGCTCAGTGTGTGGAAAGACCTTTGCTCAGACTGGTGGCCTTATTTTACATAAATGGGTCCACACAGGGGAGAGGCCCTATAAATGCATGGAATGTGGAAAGAGCTTCAGTCGGAGGGATCGTCTCACTTCTCATAAAAGGATTCACACGGGACATGCCATATAAATTTGCGGAATGTGCAAAGGGTTTCTTCAAAAATTGATCATTGATGTTACATAAAAGGATCCATACAGTAGAAAAGCCTTATAAGAGCATGGAGTTTGGAAAAACCTTTACTCAGATCAGTCATCTTACTTCCCATACAAGGATCCACATGGGAGAAAATATAAAAATGTATGGAGTGTGGAAACGGCTTCAGTCATAATAGTTCTCTTACATATCATAAAAGGATCTATACAAAGCAGAAACTTTGAGTAATTGAAAAGAGCTTCAGGAAAAGTAATGACCCAATTTTTCATTAAAAATATTTGATTGAGAATGCATAGACTTTATTGGTTAATTCTTTTGTATTTCTTGTACGTGTGTGATGATCTAGGGAAGGTTAAAAAAAAGGTTCCCAAATCCTCACAAGTGGTATCCTGAGAGATGAAATGACTGAGGAAAACAAAAAGCATTTTTATTTATGAACCCCAGATTTTTGAAGGTACTATCATTTGAAGATGAGCAATGCTACTTGTAGATGTAGATTGATAATCTTTTTCTTAAATTTGTTTATTGCGGCTTACATTTGGGGGTTAAGATTGGGTGTGGCGAACTGCGTGGGCATGGCCAGCTTGACACCACTCTCTGAGCATGGCTGATGGTGGGTGTGGCCGCCTGGGTGGGCGTGGGCAGCTTGCCGCCACACATTGGACATCGCTGATGATGGGTGCAGCCACTGGGTGGGCATGGCTAGTTTGACACCACTCCCCAAACTGCTGGTATGTCTCCTGTTTGCATTAGATAGACCGGGCCGAAGCCACACTGGCCCGATTTCTCCTCTTTACATTGGGTACACTGGGTGGAAGCAACACGGGCTGCCCTGGGATGGATGGATGGATGGATGAATGGATAGATAGATAGATGATAGATAGATGAGAGAGAGAGAGAGAGAGAGAGAGAGAAATAGATGATAAACATCTTAAAGGTGCCCTTTGCCAGGCTCTCCTTTGTGACGCTGCACAGGATCAGCACACAAGATGCAAAGAAGTCTCCTTGGGCAGAAAAGATTCAAAGAGAAGTCTGAGGTAAATTTTTCCTCAGAAGATGTTGGTAGTCAAATATGGATAGAGATATTAGATGATTGATAGATGATAGAGATGATAGCTAGATCGATCAATAGACGGACAAGGCAGACATATACCTAGATAGGCATATATAAATATTGATAGATCAACTAATACATTGCTAGAGATGTATGATACATAGATACATAAATACATGTAGAGAGCAGACAGATAAATAGACAAATGAATAGAGATGAATGGATGGATAGATTATTTATTTATTTAGTCACATATGTACAAGATAACAGGAATACGAATAAACATGAATAAAAACAGGAAATGGGTACAGATAAATCGAGATAGTAGGACAGGGATGTTAGGCATGCTGGTGTGCTTCTCTTATCATCTAATAGATGATAAAGATGATAGATGATAAACATTATAAAGGTGCCTTTGGATGGATGATGGATGGATAGAAAGATGGATGGATGCATGGATGATAAACATCTTAAAGGTGCCCTTGGCACAGGATCAGCACACAAGATGCAAAGAAGTCTCCTTGGGCAGAAAACATTGAAAAAAATGAAGTCTGAGGTAAATTTTACCTCAGATTATGTTGGGGAAACCAGGGCGGGAATGTCTTCCCTTCAGCGGGAGAGAAAGGGGGATTCCTGTAAAGGAAACCTTTCTGAGTCGGGGCGGGGGGTGGAGAAACCGCCTCCAACCAAACCCCTCCGCCCTCCCCAATCCCTTCGGGGAAGCCCCGTTTATTTTCTGCTTCTTTCCCGCCCTAACGGGGAATCCTGTAAATTTAGGGAGGTTCCTCCAGGAGGCGACCTCGGCCAAGATAAGGTAACGCCGGGCGCTTCCCCATTGGAGGCGGCGTGACATCACACACGCTTGCCGCTCTAGGACCGTGCACTCGCTCGCCATAACCCCTTGGGCTCCATAGGGAGGCGGAGAGGCTACGGGAGAGTCTGGCGGGGGGAGGTTCAGACGTGCATCGGGGGAGGGGGAGGTTCCCGTGCAAAGGGAGGCGGAGGAGGGAGAGACCTTGCGGTGGCCCAGCAGGAGAGGAGAGAAGCCTGGCTATGTTTTGCTTTTTTATGGTGTGCTAAGTGCTAGGACAAAGTATACATTGGGCTTCAATACATCCCAATAAATATCAGTGCTGTGGTTACTATCCACGCATAACTAATATATACAAATATTTGGAGGTCTTTGGGTGGGGGACAAATGTCAGGGTTTCAAAGGCTTCTCTGCTGGGCTGAGGCTGTTTTTCATTTCCTTTCCCCTTTTCTCCCCTCCATTCCTCACCCCTCCTGAGACTGAACAGCCTCCTTCCTGCTTTTCCCCATTGAAAAATCTCCCTTTCTACTCTTCCTGCTCTATTCCGATCCAGATGATTCAGATTGCACCAGGAGGTGCCCTCGGATGTGAGAAAAGAAGTGGTGCTTCCCCTTTGGGGCCAATAGAGGGCGAAGGTTTCAGCTGGCTTTCCAAAAGAAGCTACATCCTTGTGGAAGGAGGGACATCCCTGAGGCTTCCCACTCTACCAAACAGTATTCGCTCTCCTTAACCCTTGGAGCTCCGCAGGAGCTGAAATGGCTGCAGGAGAGATTTGCAACGGAGGCATCGAGACCTGATGTGTGGGGACTCTTCCCAAGCGAAGAGAGGCCGTGGAGAAAGAGAGACACGTGCCCAGCAGTCCTCCGAGTTGAATCCCGGATTGCATGCATAATGGAAGAAGCCACCATGCGGTCAAACATTCAAGCCTGGAACTTCAGGAGCCTCCAATACCAGGAGGCTGAAGGTCCCCGAGGACTTTGCAGCAAACTCCACAGCTTATGTAGGCGATGGCTGAGACCAGAAAAGCACACCAAAGCCCAGATACTGGACCTGGTGGTTCTGGAGCAGCTCCTGGCTACCCTTCCCCCAGAGATGGAGAGCTGGGTGCGGGAGTGTGGAGCAGAGACCAGCTCCCAGGCGGTGGCCCTTGCAGAAGGCTTCCTCCTGAGCCAGGTGGAGGGGAAGAAAGAGCAGGTTGAGTTGCAGGTGAGACACTTTAGTCTAGGGAACTTAAAAGAGAATAAAGAATGTGTTTGAATTCTTCACCCCTCCTTCCCAAACATTTCTGGCATTCATAAGAGGTGGAGATGTTCCCCCAATTCCTGTAGGACATTGTTCCATTGTTTTCTCACTCAACCTCACTGATGGATTCTGGGGGCCTTGAGTTTGACTTCCAAATATAGGAATCCACTTTATTTTATGTGAACTACATTAATTCTGCTTCTTTTTTTCTTCCTCCAATTTGAAGTGCTGCGCTGTGGAGATCAGAGATCCTGCGGGAAAGAAGAATCCATCAAATGTCCCTCAGGAGCCATTTATCAGGAGGATCCCTTGGGAAGATCCAAGTCGGGACAGCTCAGGAGGTAATTGAAGAATCTTCAGATTACCCATCTGTCTTACCTTCACTATCTTTTGTCTTCTATAGAAAATCTCATATTTTGTTAATTATGCATTTTGAAATTATTCCTTACAGAGAAACAAGGAGTGACGTTTTCGGGTTTTTATGATGGAGCTCAAACAGTGGTTGAACTTCCAAATCAAGTAAGAAAGGGGGAAATTGTTAGTTTTGTATTCTCCCTTTCCTTCAGGAAGTAAAGCGGGTGTGCAGAGTGCTCTCTCCTTTTATTTCCCTTCCTTGTTTGGACAGGATTATTTTTGTGTTCCTGAAAGACATACAAAGCATAATAGTAGGTTCAAGTTGCTCTCAATCAGCATAGCGTCCTCCGTAGAATATTACTGGGACGTGATGTTTGTCATTTCTACCCTCAGATTCTGATTAGGAAATGTTTTTTAAAGACCACTGGTTAACCTGTTCTGCTAGGTACCCCTATAACTATGAATTTACAAGAAGTAAAAGTCCTTGTCCACTAGGACTCCAAAATCCCTGTTGCACTTACTACTGTTGAGCTAGGTATCACCTGTTCTATGCCTGTGCATTTGTTTTTTCTTTCCTGAATGTAGAACCTTACATTTCTCGCTACTGAATTTCATTTTGTTAGATAGGGCCCAAGCTGTTGATCTTTCTTTATCTCGCGTTTATTTTCTGGAGTGTTGGTATTCCTGTCAATTTAGTCTTGGCTGCAAATGTGATGACTTTCCCTCTATCCCCTTTTCTAAATCATTGTTGAAGATGAACAGATCTTGCGAATCCTCCTGTTTTCTTTTTTCCATGTTCAGGAGAGTCTTGTGTCCTTCGAGGAGGTGGCTGTGTATTTCTCTGAGGAGGAATGGTCTCAGCTGCATCCTGATCAAAAAGTACTCCATTCTGAAGTCATGCTTGAAAATCATAGGAATGTGGTCTCTCTGGGTAAGAGTTTTCTAGTCCCCAATCAGAGAGTTCAAGAAGACAGATTATAGTTAGTTTTTTATTTAAAAATCAACAATCAGATATTGTCCCCTGGGAGGGAGAAGGATCTGGCCTTCTCGTACTCCAAGGAAGGAAAGAGCTCAATTGCTTAGATGCTTTCTGTACCATTTCTTATCTGTATTTTTCCATTTCTATTTGAACTTATCTGTGGAGGCTGAAAAGAATGAGGTGTGCTTTAATGGGTCCTCTGGAGGTCATGTGAGAGGATTGTGCTGTCATGGTGTCTTAATTCCTCAAGTTAAGCATTTCACCAAGGCTTAACTTGGTGAAATGGTCTCTGATTAATTATTATTATTCTCTGTGATTCACTTTGGATCTCATACTCAAGACACCAACTATTAAGCATCAAGCAAGTTTTCTGTGCCTACAACCCCCCCACCCCCAGTCTTTACAAATTCAGAAGAGAGTCTAAAACGGGAGGAAGCAACTTCCTCTGAACAATGGATAAACAAAAAGAAAAGGAGGAGCTGATGGGGGTAGAGAAGGGGTAAGTGAGAAGGATTTTGAATAGACTAAGAAAAAGAGGAATAAAAACTCTTTCCTTCACTCTTTCTGACTAATTTACATTCACCAGAAGTTGTGAATGCCCCAACACTGGAAGTCTTTAAGAAGATGTTGGATAGCCATTTGTCTGAAACTGTATAAGTTTTCCTGGCTAGGCATGGGGTTGGAATAGAAGACCTCCAAGGTCCCTTCCAACTCTGCTATTGTATTGTATTGTAAGAGAAAGACGACAGAGGGAAGAAAGGAGGTAGGGGGGAAGAGGAGAGAGGGAGAATAAAGTGATGGACAAGGTACAAATATGGTGTATGGAGAGCAGAAGAGCCAATAATTGTTTTGGGGAGTTGATGGCAAGACAAATTGATGTAAACATTTGACAATATAATACGATGTTGGTTATGTAATAGTATACATGTGGTTATTTGCTATGACAAAATGAAAAACGTTATATATATATAAAATGAAGACTTCATGCAGTGTGACTCAGAGAATCCTTGGGTATAGATAATAACCGAGTTACGACTGTTCACAGCGCCTATTTAAAGTTAGGACCTACATCCCCCTCCCCCCAAGTACTTTAGACACAGCCCTGAAATTACGAATGTTGCAGGACTGTGGCCATCGTTCACAGTTATGAATGACAGCAGAGGTGCTGCAACATTCACCCTACTTATTCCCTCACCCTACCCTGCTGAGACTAAACTTGCGTTAATGCAGCGAGCCATCAGTTCCTTTGCCTGCTTTGGTGCATTTGCAGAGAACAAGTTTAAAGTAGTGAGAGATCATGCGAGATCAGTACCGTGAAATCTTGCACTACTGATCCTGCGTGATCTCACACTATATACTTTAGGCCTCTGCTAACTGAGGCCTGCACTAGATCCAGGGCAATAGGGTTTGCAAACAGAGTAAAGACCTCTTTGGTTTCAAACACTTTTGCCTGGATCTCATGCAGTCCTCAGTTCGTAGAGAACACAGTCCTAAAGTACTAGCATGAGATATTGCATTACTGATCTTATGTGATCTCGCACTAAAGTAGTTTAGGGGTCTGTTCTCTGCAAACTGAGAAAAGCCCTTGAAAGCCGATGAGACTTTGGGCGGTGAAATATCCTTAACCCACCCCAATAAATCTTAGGTTTTCTCCTAATTCCTCTTTAGATGTTTCCCCTGATTATTCCTTAACTCAAAACTGACTTTGAGTGAGATTTGAATATATAGAGAGCTAATTGCAAGGAAAGAGATATTTTCTAGACATTTTCAAAGCTTTCATAACTCATGAATATAGAAATCATGTCCATATCACAGCACTGTAGTCATGCAAAATATAACATAATGGAATTTCAGAAAAATTCAGAAGACAATTCATAGACTTTCTACAGTTTGATCTTTTTCTTTAGCTTTCTTATCATTTTCATTTCTCTTTTCCTTTGAAGGTAATGGGCAGGAGAATCAAGATTCCTGTGAACTGTTCCAAGTGATCAGTGCTCAAGATGGAACGGATATTGAAGATGGAATTCAAATGGAATTAGAAAGCCATGAAAGAAACCAGCCAAACAATTGGAATCAGGAAAGCTCATCTTCCCCCGATGCTCTGATGCATGACTTTCTTGCCCAACAAGAGAAAATAAGGAACAAATATATCGGGAAAAGTGTGAAGCTAATTAAAGATAAATTACATGTAAACGGACACTATTTAACCCAAAACAAAAGAGAAGATGCTATAAGAAAATACAATGGAGAAAATTATAATGGGACATTCATTCCTCCTGTTGGAAATAATTTCTGTACATCTCAAAAAGTGATTCACACAAAAGAATGCTTGGTGTGTGGAAAGACCTTTTCTCAAAATCGTAGTCTTATTTCCCATAATAGGATCCACACAGGGGAGAGGCCGTTTAAATGCAAGGACTGTGGAAAGTCCTTTGCTCAAAATGCAGATCTTCTTCGCCATAAGATGATCCACACAGGGGAGAGGCCGTATAAATGCTCAGAGTGTGGAAAGACCTTTGCTCGGACTGAAGGCCTTATTTTACATAAATGGATCCACACAGGGGAGAGGCCCTATAAATGCATGGAATGTGGAAAGAGCTTCATTCGGAGGGATCGTCTCACTTCTCATAAAAGGATTCACACGGGACATGCCATATAAATTTGTGAAATATGGAAAGGGTTTCTTCAAAAATTGATCATTGATGTTACATAAAAGGATCCATACAGTAGAAAAGCCTTATAAAAGCATGGAGTTTGGAAAAACCTTTACTCAGATCAGTCATCTTACTTCCCATAGAAGGATCCACATGGGAGAAGATATAAAAATGTATGGAGTGTGGACACGGCTTCAGTCATAATAGTTCCCTTACATATCATAAAAGGATCTATACAAAGCAGAAACTAGGTGGGCATGGCTAGTTTGACACCACTCCCCAAACTGCTGGTATGTCTCCTGTTTGCATTAGGTAGACCGGGCTGAAGCCACACTGGCTCGATTTCTCTTTACATTGGGTACACTGGGTGGAAGCGACAGGCTGCCCTGGGATGGATGGATGGATGAATGGATAAATAGATAGATAGATAGAGATAGATGAGAGAGAGAGAGAGAGAGAGAGAGAGAGAGAGAGAGAGAGATAAATAGATGATAAGCTTCTTAAAGATACCCTTTGCCAGGCTCTCCTTTGTGATGCTGCATAGGCTCACCATACAAGATACAAAGAAGACTCCTTGGGCAGAAATGATTCAAAGAGATGAAGTCTAAGGTAAATTTTTCCTCAGAAGATGTTGATAGTCAAATATGGATAGAGATATTAGATGATTGATAGATGATAGAGATGATAGCTAGATCGATCAATAGACAGACAAGACGGACATATACCTAGATAGGCATATATAAATATTGATAGATCAACTAATACATTGCTAGAGATAGATGATACATAGATACATAAATACATGTAGAGAGCAGACAGATAAATAGACAAATGAATAGAGATGAATGGATGGATAGATATTTATTTAGTCACATATGTACAAGATAACAGGAATACGAATAAACATGAATAAAAACACAGGAAATGGGTACAAATTAATGGAGATAGTAGGACAGGGATGTTAGGCATGCTGGTGTGCTTCTCCATGCATCTAATAGATGATAAAGATGATAGATGATAAACATCATAAAGGTGCCTTTGGATGGATGATGGATGGATAGAAAGATGGATGGATGGATGATAAACATCTTAAAGGTGCCCTTGGCCAGGTTCTCCTTTGTGACGCTGCACAGGATCAGCATACAAGATGCAAAGAAGTCTCCTTGTGCAGAAAAGATTCAAAAAAACGAAGTCTGAGGTAAATTTTACCTCAGAAGATGTTGGGGAAACCAGGGCTGGAATGGCTTCCCTTCAGCGGGAGAGAAAGGGGGATTCCTGTAAAGGAAGGAGCAGGGAAACCTTTCGGAGTCGGGGGGGGGGGGAGAAACCGCCTCCAACCAAACCCCTCTCCCCTCCCCAATCCCTTTGGGGAAGCCCAGTTTATTTTCTTCTTTCCGAGTCTTTCCCGCCCTAACGAGGAATCCTGTAAGGTTAGGTAAAATCCTCCCGGGGGCGTCCTCGGCCAAGATAAGGTAACGTCGGCGCTCTAGGACCGTACACTCGCTCGCCATAACCCCTTGAGCTCCATAGGGAGGCGGAGAGGCTACGGGAGAGTCTGGCGGAGGAAGTTCAGACATGCTCCGGGGGAGGGGGAGGTTCCCGTGCAAAAATCAGGTTAACTCCAGTCTTTTTAAATCAATTTTTAACCACTTTCTCCACTATTTAAATCGCCTTTGTACCGAATCTCTTTTTGTGTATGGACTCACTACGTGGGCGAATCTTTACATCCCAGTGGATTCTTCAGCTCTTCTCTTTTTTGCTTTTTTATTTTCTTTTTCTCTATTTATTTCTTTCTCTACTCAATCCCTAATTAAACATCTCTTTATATCTATCTATCTATCCATCCATCCATCCATCCATCCATATCATCTATCTATCTATCATCTATCTATCATCTATCTATCTATCTATCTATCTATCTATCTATCTATCTATCTATCTATCTGAGATTTATATTCGTTTTTCACTATTTTCCTTCCTTTGTTTTGCAATTCCAATTTTATTCCAGTCACAGACCAGACGCCCTCCCTTCCAACACAAGGCAGCAGCACAGCCGATCACACTTTCCATTTTGAGGTCATTGTGAAGATACGTGTTTTTGCAGGTGGGGGAGAATTGGGGCAGCAAAAGCCCCCTGCCCACTTCATCAAGGGACAATCTCATCATTGGAAGAGGCCCCAGAGACACCACCTGGTAGCTTCTATTGACTGTTTGGAGCAGCTCCATCTGCTTTTACCAGGAGCCTCACTCTTGCACCCAAACCTTCTTTTCTTTTTGCTTCATGTTTCCTTCCCTTTTTCTTTCTCAATATATTTCCATTTTCTTTTTCCCTTCCCTCCTTTGTCCTCCCTTGTCCTCTGATTTCCTTTCCCCTTTTCTCCCCTCCATTCCTCACCCCTCCTGAGACTGAACAGCGTCCTTCCTGCTTTTCCCCATTGAAAAATATCCCTTTCTACTCTTCCTGCTCTATTCCGATCTAGATGATTCAGATTGCACCAGGGGGCGCCCTCGGATGTGAGAAAAGAAGAGGCGCTTCCCCTTCGGGGCCACTAGAGGGCGAAGGTTTCAGCTGGCTTTCCGAAAGAGGCTACATCCCTGTGAAAGGAGGGACATCCCTGAGGCTTCCCACTCTACAAAACAGTATTCGCTCTCCTTAACCCTTGGAGCTCCGCAGGCACTGAAAAGGCTGCAGGAGAGATTTGCATGGGAGGCATCGAGACCTGATGTTGTGTGGGGACTCTTCCCAAGCGAAGAGAGGCCGTGGAGAAAGAGAGACACGTGCCCAGCCCTCCGCTCTGTTCAATCTCCGATCGAAACCACCATGCGGTCAAACATTCAAGCCTGGAACTTCAGGAGCCTCCAATACCAGGAGGCTGAAGGTCCCCGAGGACTTTGCAACCGACTACATGACTTTTGCAGGCGATGGCTGAGACCAGAAAAGCACACCAAAGCCCAGATGCTGGACCTGGTGGTTCTGGAGCAGCTCCTGGCTACCCTTCCCCCAGAGATGGAGAGCTGGGTGCGGGAGTGTGGAGCAGAGACCAGCTCCCAGGCGGTGGCCCTTGCAGAAGGCTTCCTCCTGAGCCAGGCGGAGGAGAAGAAAGAGCAGGTTGAGTTGCAGGTGAGACACTTTAGTCTAGGGAACTTAAAAGAGAATAAAGAATGTGTTTGAATTCTTCACCCCTCCTTCCCAAACGTTTCTGGCATTCATAAGAGGTGGAGATGTTCCCCCAATTCCTGTAGGACATTGTTCCATTGTTTTCTCACTCAACCTCACTGATGGATTCTGGGGGCCTTGAGTTTGACTTCCAAATATACGAATCCACTTTATTTTATGTGAACTACATTAATTCTGCTTCTTTTTTTCTTCCTCCAATTTGAAGTGCTGCGCTGTGGAGATCAGAGATCCTGCGGGAAAGAAGAATCCATCAAATGTCCCTCAGGAGCCATTTATCAGGAGGATCCCTTGGGATGATCCAAGTCGGGACAGCTCAGGAGGTAATTGAAGAATCTTCAGATTACCCATCTGTCTTACCTTCACTATCTTTTGTCTTCTATAGAAAATCTCATATTTTGTTAATTATGCATTTTGAAATTATTCCTTACAGAGAAACAAGGAGTGACGTTTTCGGGTTTTTATGATGGAGCTCAAACAGTGGTTGAACCTCCAAATCAAGTAAGAAAGGGGGAAATTGTTAGTTTTGTATTCTCCCTTTCCTTCAGGAAGTAAAGTGGGTGTGCAGAGTGCTCTCTCCTTCTATTTCCCTTCCTTGTTTGGACAGGATTATTTTTGTGCTCCTGAAAGACATACAAAGCATAATAGTAGGTTCAAGTTGCTCTCAATCAGCATAGCGTCCTCCGTAGAATATTACTGGGACATGATGGTTTGTCATTTCTACCCTCAGATTCTGATTAGGAAATGTTTTTTAAAGACCACTGGTTAACCTGTTCCGCTAGGTACCCCTATAACTATGAATTTACAAGAAGTAAAAGTGATTATCTACTAGGACAGTGGTGGGCAACCTTTTTTTTCAACTGAGCCAAATCTCGCCAAAACCACGGTTGAAATTTATTTTGAGAGCCACATTTTTAAAACCGAAAATACATAGGATGGTACACTGTTTTTAGTTTCAATAAACTCTGGCATTTGAAGCACGCAAGTCTTAAAGCTGTCAAGTTACAAGATCCTTGCATCCCTAACCCTTTAGGAAAAAAACCCCAAGGGGTCTTCAAACCTGACAGCTTTAAGACTTGTGGACTTCAGCTCCCAGAATTCCTCCTCCAGTCATGTTGGCTCAGGAATTCTGGCATTGAAGCATGCAAGTCTTAAAGTTGTCAAGTTGCAAGACCCTCGCACCCCTAACCCTTTAGAAAAAAAAACCCCAGGGGTCTTCAAACCTGACAGCTTTAAGGCTTGTGGACTTCAACTCCCAGAATTCCTCCAGTCATATTGGCTCAGGAACTCTGGCATTGAAGCATGCAAGTCTTAAAGCTGTCAAGTTGCAAGACCCTCGCAACCCCAACCCTTTAGAAAAAAAAACCCCAGGGTCTTCAAACCTGACAGCTTGAAGACTTGTGGACTTCAACTCCCAGAATTCTGAGAATTGAAGTCCACCAAGGGCATCAATCATATTAGCCCAGGGATCTGCAAAATTGGCTCTTAAGACTGGTGGACTTCAACTCCCAGAATTCTGAGAATTGAAGTCCACCAGTCTTAAAACAGCCAACTTTGCAGACCTCTGTGTTAGCCCAAAGTCTGGCGCTGGGCGGGCCTTGCTCCCCCATTGGTGGAGTCCCAAGAAGCGAGGAGGGAGAAAAAGAGACGGAGGCCAAGGAGCTTCCCCCCTGCCCCCTCCCAGCAAAAATCTAACCGGGGAGCCGGGCGGGCAGTAGCAAATTAGCCGATCACACCGCGTGGGCAGTAGCAAATTAACCGATCACGCGGCGTGATCGGCTAATTTGATACTGCCCGCCCGGCTCCCCGGTTAGATTTTTGCTGGGAGGGGGCGGGGGGGAAGCTCCTTAGCCTCCGTCTCTTTTTCTCCCTCCTCGCTTCTCGTCCCCGCCCGACTTCAGGATCCTCCCTAATCATTGTGGGTCGAAAAGAAAAAAGGGAAAGGGCCGCTTGTTTTGAAGTGCCCGAGAGGAGGGAGGGGAGTGGGCGCCCGGCACACAGAAGAGCCGCATTAAAATATGTAAAGAGCCGCGTGTGGCTCGCGAGCCGTGGCTTGCCGACCACTGTACTAGGACTCCAAAATCCCTGTTACACTTACTACTGTTGAGCTAGGTATCACCTGGTCTATGCCTGTGCATTTGTTTTTTCTTTCCTGAATGTAGAACCTTACATTTCTCGCTACTGAATTTCATTTTGTTAGATAGGGCCCAAGCTGTTGATCCTTCTTTATCTCGCGTTTATTTTCTGGAGTGTTGATATTCCTGTCAATTTATTCTCGGCTGCAAATGTGATGACTTCCCATTCTATCCCCTTTTCTAAATCATTGTTGAAGATGTTGAATCATTGTTGAAGATGATGGATTTGTCAAAAACAGATCATGCCAGACTAATCTTATTGCATTCTTTGATAATGTGACAAAATTAGTGGACCAGAGGAATGCCGTTGATATAGTTTACTTGGACTTCAGTAAGGCTTTTGATAAGGTAGACCATAACCTACTACTAGATAAAGTAGAAGAATGTGGGTTAGACAGCATCACCACCAGATGGATTGGTAACTGGCTGACCAACCGCACTCAACGTGTAGTTCTCAATGGAACTGCATCTACATGGAGGGAAGTATGCAGTGGAGTACCCCAAGGCTCTGTTTTAGGCCCAGTACTCTTCAACATCTTCATCAATGATTTGGATGAGGGAATAAATGGGGAACTCATCAAATTTGCAGATGATACCAAGCTGGCAGGAATAGCCAACACTCCAGAAGATAGGCTTAAGATACAGAAGGATCTTGACAAACTTGAACATTGGGCACTATCTAATAAAATGAAATTCAATGGTGAAAAGAGTAAGGTTCTACATTTAGGCAACAAAAACGGAATGCACAGGTACAGTATAGGTGATACCTTACTCAGTAGTAGTAACTGTGAAAGGGATCTTGGAGTCCTAGTGGACAACCATTTAAATATGAGCCAGCAGTGTGCAGCAGCTGCCAAAAAAGCCAACACAGTTCTAGGCTGCATCAACAGAGGGATAGAATCAAGATCACGTGAAGTGTTAATACCACTTTATAATGCCTTGGTAAGGCCACACTTGGAATACTGCATTCAGTTCTGGTCGCCACGATGTAAAAAAGATGTGGAGACTCTAGAAAGAGTGCAGAGAAGAGCAACAAAGATGATTAGGGGACTGGAGACTAAAACATATGAAGAACGGTTGCAGGAACTGGGTATGTTTAGCTTAAGAGAAAGAAGGACTAGGGGAGACATGATAGCATTATTCCAATATCTCAGAGGTTGCCACAAAGAAGAGGGAGTCAAACTATTCTCCAAAGCACCTGAGGGTAGAACAAGAAGCAATGGGTGGAAACTAATCAAGGAGAGAAGCAACTTAGAACTGAGGAGAAATTTCCTGACAGTGAGAACAATTAATCAGTGGAACAGCTTGCCTCCAGAAGTTGTTAATGCCCCAACACTGGAAGTCTTTAAGAAGATGTTGGATAGCTATTTGTCTGAAACGGTATAGGGTTTCCTGCCTAGGCAGGGGGTTGGACTAGAAGACCTCCAAGGTCCCTTCCAACTCTACTATTGTATTGTATTATTGTATTGTATTGTATGAACAGATCTTGCGAATCCTCCTGTTGTTTTCTTTTTTCCATGTTCAGGAGAGTCTTGTGTCCTTCGAGGAGGTGGCTGTGTATTTCTCTGAGGAGGAATGGTCTCAACTGCATCCTGACCAAAAAGTACTCCATTCTGAAGTCATGCTTGAAAATCATAGGAATGTGGTATCACTGGGTAAGAGTTTTCTAGTCCCCAATCAGAGAGTTCAAGAAGACAGATTATAGTTAGTTTTTTATTTAAAAATCAACAATCAGATATTGTCTCCTGGGAGGGAGAAGGATCTGGCCTTCTCGTACTCCAAGGAAGGAAAGAGCTCAATTGCTTAGATGCTTTCTGTGCCATTTCTTATCTGTATTTTTCCATTTCTATTTGAACTTACCTGTGGAGGCTGAAAAGAATGAGGTGTGCTTTAATGGGTCCTCTGGAGGTCATGTGAGAGGATTGTGATGTCAGTAACTCCACAACATGGTGTCTTAATTCCTCAAGTTAAGCATTTCACCAAGGCTTAACTCTGCAGCCTTGGTGAAATGGTCTCTGATTAATTATTATTATTCTCTGTGATTCACTTTGGATCTCATACTCAAGACACCAACTATTAAGCATCAAGCAAGTTTTCTGTGCCTACACCCCCCCCACCCCCAGTCTCTACAAATTCAGAAGAGAGTCTAAAACGGGAGGAAGCAACTTCCTCTGAACAATGGATAAACAAAAAGAAAAGGAGGAGCTGATGGGGGTAGAGAAGGGGTAAGTGAGAAGGATTTTGAATAGACTAAGAAAAAGAGGAATAAAAACTCTTTCCTTCACTCTTTCTGACTAATTTACATTCACCAGAAGTAGTGAATGCCCCAACACTGGAAGTCTTTAAGAAGATGTTGGATAGCCATTTGTCTGAAATTATATAAGTTTTCCTGCCTAGGCATGGGCTGGAATAGAAGACCTCCAAGGTCCCTTCCAACTCTGCTATTGTATTGTATTGTATTGTAAGAGAAAGACGACAGAGGGAAGAAAGGAGGTAGCGGGGACGAGGAGAGAGGGAGAATAAAGTGATGGACAAGGTACAAATATGGTGTATGGAGAGCAGAAGAGCTAATAATTGTTTTGGGGAGTTGATGGCAAGACAAATTGATGTAAACATTTAACAATATAATACGATGTTGGTTATGTAATAGTATACATGTGGTTATTTGCTATGAAAAAATGAAAAATGTTATATATATAAAAAATGAAGACTTCATGCAGTGTGACTCAGAGAATCCTTGGGTATAGATAATAACCGAGTTACGACTGTTCACAGCGCCTATTTAAAGTTAGGACCTACATCCCCCCCCACTCCCAAGTACTTTAGACACAGCCCTGAAATTACGAATGTTGCAGCACTATGGCCATCATTCACACGTATAAATGACAGCAGAGGTGCCCCAACATTCACCCTACCTATTCCCTCACCCTACCCTGCTGAGACTAAACTTGTGTCAATGTCGCCAGCCATCAGTTCTTTTGCTTGCTTTGGTGCATTTGTAGAGATCAGGCCTAAAGTAGTGAGAGATCATGCGAGATCAGTACCGTGAAATCTTGCACTACTGATCCTGCGTGATCTCACACTATATACTTTAGGCCTCTGCTAACTGAGACCTGCACTAGATCCAGGGCAATAGACTTTGCAAACAGAGGAAAGACCTCTTTGGTTTCAAACACTTTTGCCCGGATCTCATCCAGTCCTCAGTTCGTAGAGAACACAGTCCTAAAGTACTAGCATGAGATATTGCATTACTGATCTTATGTGATCTCGCACTAAAGTAGTTTAGGGGTCTGTTCTCTGCGAACTGAGAAAAGCCCTTGAAAGCCGATGAGACTTTGGGCGGTGAAATATCCTTAACCCACCCCAATAAATCTTAGGTTTTCTCCTAATTCCTCTTTAGATATTTCCCCTGATTATTCCTTAACTCAAAAGTGACTGAGTGAGATTTGAATATATATATTTATTATTTATTTATTTATTACTTGAACTTATTAGTCGCCCCCTCTCCCCACAGGGACTCGGGGCGACATACAAAAGTATTATATAGCGTACAGAGGAGGTAAAAATAAATAAATAAGTTACAATACCTAAAAAAGTTAAAACCCCTGTGAAATTAACCCTTAAAACTAAAATTACCAATTAAAAATGCCCTGGGATGGAGAGGTTGTACTATTATGCCAGGTCAGCTAGTCGAAACAGGTAGGTTTTCAGCTTCATACGGAAGGAGCGAAGGTCGATTGTTGTCCTGATGTCTGGGGGGAGGTCATTCCAAAGGGTGGGGCCCACTACAGAGAAGGCCCTACTCCTGGGCGCCGCCCTCTGGCACTCTCTGGGGGACGGCACCCGGAGTAGTCCCTCTCTGTGTGAGCGGACGGGTCGCAGGGATGTATGGGGCAGGACGCGATCCCGCAGGTAACTAGGCCCTGTGCCATGGAGCGCTTTGAAGGTGGTAACCAGCACCTTGAAGCGTACCCGGTAGGCCACAGGAAGCCAGTGCAGCTCGCGCAGGATGGGTGTTATATGGGAGAACCTCGATCTCCCCATAATTACCCGCGCGGCTGCATTCTGGACCAACTGCAGTCTCCGGGTGCACCTCAAGGGGAGCCCCATGTAGAGAGCGTTACAGTAGTCCAGGCGAGACGTCACCAGCGCGTGAGTGACTGTGCGCAAGGCCTCCCGGTCCAAAAGGGGCCGCAATTGGCGCACCAGGCGAACCTGGTGGAACGCCCCCCTTGCCACGGCTGCCACGTGATCTTCCATAGACAGCCGGGCATCAAGGAGGACGCCCAAATTGCGCGCCCCTTCCACCGGGGCTAATTGATCGTCCCCGATGGCCAGCGATGGCATATGCTGGTTGAACCGGGAAGCCGGAAGCCACAGCCACTCTGTCTTGGAGGGGTTGAGCCTGAGCCTGTTGTCATCCATCCAGACCCGTACGGCTTCCAGACACCGGGACATCACTTCAACAGCCTCATTGGGGTGGTTTGGGGTGGAAATGTACAGCTGAGTGTCATCAGCGTACAGATGGTATCCCACCCCAAAACCACGGATGATCTCGCCCAGCGGCTTCATATATATGTTGAACAGGAGAGGCGAGAGGATCGACCCCTGTGGGACCCCACAGATAAGGGGCCTCGCGGTCGACCTCTCCTCTCCTGCCAACACACATTGCGTCCGGCCAGAGAGGTAGGAGCGGAACCATCGTAATACGGTGCCCCCGACCCCCAACCCCTCCAGACGGCGCAATAGGATACCATGGTCGATGGTATCGAAGGCCGCCGAGAGGTCTAATAGGACAAGGATGGAGGAACAACCCCCATCCTTTGCCCTCCAGAGATCATCCACCAACGCGACCAAGGCTGTCTCCGTGCTGTGACCGGGTCGGAAACCGGACTGGCGCGGGTCTAGATAATCAGCTTCCTCCAGGTGGCGCGGAAACTGCTGAGCCACCACACTCTCAACAACCTTCGCTAAGAAAGGAAGGTTGGAGACAGGACGGTAATTTGCTAGCTCCGTTGGGTCCAGAGAAGGCTTCCTGAGCAGGGGCCTCACCACCGCCTCTTTCAAGGCGGTTGGTAAAAGGCCCTCACCCAGCGAAGCGTTCACCAGCCCCAGTAGCCAGCCTCGTGAGCCCTCCCAGGAGGCCAGTACCAACCAGGAGGGACACGGGTCCAATAAACATGTGGTGGCTCGCAGTCGCCCGCGCAACCTGTCCAAATCTTCGGTGACAACAGGGTCAAACTCTTCCCAGCATGGTCTCTCAAGACTAGCCTCGGACGTCCCCACTGGAACACTGAGATGGGTCCATCCCCTTCGGATCTGATCGATTTTATCCTGCAGGAACTCTCCAAATTCCTCTGCCCGGCCCAGCAATGGGGGGTCCCGCTGCCCCTGTGACAAAAGGGAGCGGGTCACCCGAAACAGGGCGGCAGGGCGGTTCTCTGCGGACGCTATAAGGGTGGCACAATACTGACGTTTGGCCACTCTTATTGCCACAAGGTAAGTCCTTACGTAGGCTCTTACCTGTGCTCGGTCGGATTCGGAGCGGGAGGACCTCCACTTGCTCTCTAGGCGTCTCCTAAGGCGTTTCATTGCCCTTAGCTCCCCGTTAAACCAGGGGGCCCGGGTCGATCGTGGCCGTCGGAGAGGCCGCAAAGGCGCCACACGGTCCAAGGCACCGGCGGCCGCATTATTCCACGCGGCTACCAGGTCCTCTGCCCGGGGGCGGGGCAGGTCTGCAGGAGGTGGCCCAAGCTCCGCCTGGAACCTATCTGGTTCCATCAGACGCCTGGGGCGGAACCATCTGGGATAGTCTGGTTCCGCCTCCCCGCGGTGGGGAGCAGCGCCAGGGAAGTCCAGCTGGAGAAGTGAGTGATCTGACCATGACAGGGGCGTGATGACTAAATTCCCTCTTCCCAGATCACTCGTCCACTGGTCGGAGACAAACACAAGATCCAGTATGTGGCCTCCCTCGTGCGTGGGGTCCTGAACTACTTGAGTCAGATCCATGGCTGTCATGGAAGCCATGAATTCCCGGGCTGCCCCGGATGCCTCTCCCGTCGATGGCAGGTTGAAATCCCCCCTCACTAATAGCTTGGGGGTTTCAACCGCCATCTCCGCGATCCGCTCGAGGAGCCCGGGCAGGGCCGTTGATGTATGGCGGGGAGCCAGGTATACTATCAACAGGCCCAGCTGACTCCCTGGGCCCCATTTCACGCCCAGAGACTCACAACCAGATATGTGCGACACAGTGAATTCTCTCGGTGCCAAATATAGAGATAATTGCAAGGAAAGAGATATTTTCTAGATATTTTCAAAGCTTTCATGACTCATGAATATAGAAATCATGTCCATATCACAGCACTGTAGTCATGCAAAATATAACATAATGGAATTTCAGAAAAATTCAGAAGACAATTCATAGACTTTCTACAGTTTGATCTTTTTCTTTAACTTTCTTATCATTTTCATTTCTCTTTTCCTTTGAAGGTAATGGGCAGGAGAATCAAGATTCCTGTGAACTGTTCCAAGTGATCAATGCTCAAGATGGAACGGATATTGAAGATGGAATTCAAATGGAATTAGAAAGCCATGAAAGAAACCAGCCAAACAATTGGAATCAGGAAAGCTCAACTTCCCCCGATGCTCTGATGCATGACTTTCTTGCCCAACAAGAGAAAATAAGGAACAAATATATCGGGAAAAGTGTGAAGCTAATTAAAGCTAAATTACATGTAAACGGACACTATTTAACCCAAAACAAAGGAGAAGATGCTATAAGAAAATACAATGGAGAAAATTATAATGGGACATTCATTCCTCCTGTTGGAAATAATTTCTGTACATCTCAAAAAGTGATTCACACAAAAGAATGCTTGGTGTGTGGAAAGACCTTTTCTCAAAATCGTAGTCTTATTTCCCATAATAGAATCCACACGGGGGAGAGGCCATATAAATGCATGGAGTGTGGAAAGACATTTGTTCGAAATAGTCATCTTCTTCGCCATAAGACGATCCACACAGGGGAAAAGCCATATAAATGCATGGAGTGTGGAAAGACCTTTGTTCTAAATAGTCATCTTCTTCGCCATAAGATGATCCACACAGGGGAAAAGCCATATAAATGCATGGTGTGTGGAAAGACCTTTGTTCGAAATAGTCATCTTCTTCGCCATAAGATGATCCACACAGGGGAAAAGCCATATAAATGCATGGAGTGTAAAAACACCTTTGCTGATAGGAGTCAACTTGTGATCCATCAAAGGATCCATACAGGGGAGAAGCCATATAAATGCTTAGAGTGTGGAAAGACCTTTGCTCAGACTGGTGGCCTTATTTCACATAAATGGGTCCACACAGGGGAGAGGCCCTATAAATGCATGGAATGTGGAAAGAGCTTCAGTCGGAGGGATCGTCTCACTTCCCATAAAAGGATTCACACGGGACATGCCATATAAATTTGCGGAATGTGCAAAGGGTTTCTTCAAAAATTTGATCATTGATGTTACATAAAAGGATCCATACAGTAGAAAAGCCTTATAAAAGCATGGAGTTTGGAAAAACCTTTACTCAGATCAGTCATCTTACTTCCCATACAAGGATCCACATGGGAGAAAATATAAAAATGTATGGAGTGTGGAAACGGCTTCAGTCATAATAGTTCTCTTACATATCATAAAAGGATCTATAGAAAGCAGAAACTTTGAGTAATTGGAAAGAGCTTCAGGAAAAGTAATGACCCAATTTTTCATTAAAAATATTTGATTGAGAATGCATAGACTTTATTGGTTAATTCTTTTGTATTTCTTGTACGTGTGTGATGATCTAGGGAAGGTTAAAAAAAAGGTTCCCAAATCCTCACAAGTGGTATCCTGAGAGATGAAATGACTGAGGAAAACAAAAAGCATTTTTATTTATGAACCCCAGATTTTTGAAGGTACTATCATTTGAAGATGAGCAATGCTACTTGTAGATGTAGATTGATAATCTTTTTCTTAAATTTGTTTATTGCGGCTTACATTTGGGGGTTAAGATTGGGTGTGGCGAACTGCGTGGGCATGGCCAGCTTGACACCACTCTCTGAGCATGGCTGATGGTGGGTGTGGCCGCCTGGGTGGGCGTGGGCAGCTTGCCGCCACACATTGGACATCGCCGATGATGGGTGCAGCCACTGGGTGGGCATGGCTAGTTTGACACCACTCCCCAAACTGCTGGTATGTCTCCTGTTTGCATTAGATAGACCGGGCCGAAGCCACACTGTCCCGATTTCTCCTCTTTACATTGGGTACACTGGGTGGAAGCAACACGGGCTGCCCTGGGATGGATGGATGGATGGATGAATGGATAGATAGATAGATGATAGATAGATGAGAGAGAGAGAGAGAGAGAGAGAAATAGATGATAAACATCTTAAAGGTGCCCTTTGCCAGGCTCTCCTTTGTGATGCTGCACAGGATCAGCACACAAGATGCAAAGAAGTCTCCTTGGGCAGAAAAGATTCAAAGAGAAGTCTGAGGTAAATTTTTCCTCAGAAGATGTTGGTAGTCAAATATGGATAGAGATATTAGATGATTGATAGATGATAGAGATGATAGCTAGATCGATCAATAGACGGACAAGGCAGACATATACCTAGATAGGCATATATAAATATTGATAGATCAACTAATACATTGCTAGAGATGTATGATACATAGATACATAAATACATGTAGAGAGCAGACAGATAAATAGACAAATGAATAGAGATGAATGGATGGATAGATTATTTATTTATTTAGTCACATATGTACAAGATAACAGGAATACGAATAAACATGAATAAAAACAGGAAATGGGTACAGATAAATCGAGATAGTAGGACAGGGATGTTAGGCATGCTGGTGTGCTTCTCTTATCATCTAATAGATGATAAAGATGATAGATGATAAACATTATAAAGGTGCCTTTGGATGGATGATGGATGGATAGAAAGATGGATGGATGCATGGATGATAAACATCTTAAAGGTGCCCTTGGCACAGGATCAGCACACAAGATGCAAAGAAGTCTCCTTGGGCAGAAAACATTGAAAAAAATGAAGTCTGAGGTAAATTTTACCTCAGATTATGTTGGGGAAACCAGGGCGGGAATGTCTTCCCTTCAGCGGGAGAGAAAGGGGGATTCCTGTAAAGGAAACCTTTCTGAGTCGGGGCGGGGGGGGAGAAACCGCCTCCAACCAAACCCCTCCGCCCTCCCCAATCCCTTCGGGGAAGCCCCGTTTATTTTCTGCTTCTTTCCCGCCCTAACGGGGAATCCTGTAAATTTAGGGAGGTTCCTCCAGGGGGCGACCTCGGCCAAGATAAGGTAACGCCGGGCGCTTCCCCATTGGAGGCGGCGTGACATCACACACGCTTGCCGCTCTAGGACCGTGCACTCGCTCGCCATAACCCCTTGGGCTCCATAGGGAGGCGGAGAGGCTACGGGAGAGTCTGGCGGGGGGAGGTTCAGACGTGCTCCGGGGGAGGGGGAGGTTCCCGTGCAAAGGGAGGCGGAGGAGGGAGAGACCTTGCGGTGGCCCAGCAGGAGAGGAGAGAAGCCTGGCTATGTTTTACTTTTTTATGGTGTGCTAAGTGCTAGGACAAAGTATACATTGGGCTTCAATACATCCCAATAAATATCAGTGCTGTGGTTACTATCCACGCATAACTAATATATACAAATATTTGGAGGTCTTTGGGTGGGGGACAAATGTCAGGGTTTCAAAGGCTTCTCTGCTGGGCTGAGGCTGTTTTTCAAATATCGCTCATTAAAGTTTCTGAGTCAAACTGGAAAATAAAGAAGTAGATATATAAAGGAAAAAATCAGGTTAACTCCAGTCTTTTTAAATCAATTTTTAACCACTTTCTCTTCTATTTAAATCCCCTTTGTACCGAATCTCTTTTTGTGTATGGACTCCCTATGTGGACGATCTTTACATCCCAGTGGATTCTTCAGCTCTTTTTTTTGCTTTTTTATTTTCTTTTTCTCTATTTATTTATTTCTCTACTCAATCCCTAATTAAACAAATTTATATATATATATTGTATATGTATGTATGTATACATGTATATATATATCTCAAATGTATATGTATGTATGTATATATGTATATATATTTATTTATTTATCAGCACAAATACAACATATATATGTATGTATATATGTATTTGTGTTACAACCCCTGGTATGCCCAAATGCCCTGGTTCGATTCCCAGTAAGGGTATGGCTAGCTGATGAGAGCTAAATAGCTTGAAATAGATCCATGCTAGTCTCCCTTTATTTATCAGCACAAATACAACATACATTACATACATACATACATACATACATACATACATACATACACATACATTTATATTTATATTTATATACACACATATACATACATACATATACATTTGAGATTTATATTCGTTTTTCACTATTTTCCTTCCTTTGTTTTGCAATTCCAATTTTATTCCAGTCACAGACCAGACGCCCTCCCTTCCAACACAAGGGAGCAGCACAGACGATCACACTTTCCATTTTGGGGTCGTTGTGAAGATATGTGTTTTTGCAGATGGGGGAGAATTGGGGCAGCAAAAGCCCCCTGGCCACTTCATCAAGGGACAATGTATTGTTTCCAACCCTCTGACAGTTTCCCATTGGAAGAGGCCCCAGTAGCTTCTCTTGACTGTTTGGAGCAGCTCCATCTGCTTTTACCAGCAGCCTCACTCTTGCACCCAAACCTTCTTTTCCTTTTGCTTCATGTTTCCTTCCCCCCTTCTTTCTCAATATATTTCCACTTTTCTTTTTCCCTTCCCTCCCTTGTCCTCTCATTTCCTTTCCCCTTTTCTCCCCTCCATTCCTCACCCCTCCTGAGACTGAACAGCCTCTTTCCTGCTTTTCCCCATTGAAAAATCTCCCTTTCTACTCTTCCTGCTCTATTCCGATCCAGATGATTCAGATTGCACCAGGAGGTGCCCTCGGATGTGAGAAAAGAAGTGGCGCTTCCCCTTTGGGGCCAATAGAGGGCGAAGGTTTCAGCTGGCTTTCCAAAAGAAGCTACATCCTTATGGAAGGAGGGACATTCCTGAGGCTTCCCACTCTACCAAACACTATTCGCTCTCCTTAACCCTTGGAGCTCCGCAGGAGCTGAAATGGCTGCAGGAGAGATTTGCATGGGAGGCATCGAGACCTGATGTGTGGGGACTCTTCCCAAGCGAAGAGAGGCCGTGGAGAAAGAGAGACACGTGCCCAGCAGTCCTCCGAGTTGAATCCCGGATTGCATGCATAATGGAAGAAGCCACCATGCGGTCAAACATTCAAGCCTGGAACTTCAGGAGCCTCCAATACCAGGAGGCTGAAGGTCCCCGAGGACTTTGCAGCAAACTCCACAGCTTATGTAGGCGATGGCTGAGACCAGAAAAGCACACCAAAGCCCAGATACTGGACCTGGTGGTTCTGGAGCAGCTCCTGGCTACCCTTCCCCCAGAGATGGAGAGCTGGGTGCGGGAGTGTGGAGCAGAGACCAGCTCCCAGGCGGTGGCCCTTGCAGAAGGCTTCCTCCTGAGCCAGGTGGAGGGGAAGAAAGAGCAGGTTGAGTTGCAGGTGAGACACTTTAGTCTAGGGAACTTAAAAGAGAATAAAGAATGTGTTTGAATTCTTCACCCCTCCTTCCCAAACGTTTCTGGCATTCATAAGAGGTGGAGATGTTCCCCCAATTCCTGTAGGACATTGTTCCATTGTTTTCTCACTCAACCTCACTGATGGATTCTGGGGGCCTTGAGTTTGACTTCCAAATATAGGAATCCACTTTATTTTATGTGAACTACATTAATTCTGCTTCTTTTTTTCTTCCTCCAATTTGAAGTGCTGCGCTGTGGAGATCAGATATCCTGCGGGAAAGAAGAATCCATCAAATGTCCCTCAGGAGCCATTTATCAGGAGGATCCCTTGGGATGATCCAAGTCGGGACAGCTCAGGAGGTAATTGAAGAATCTTGAGATTACCCATTGTCTTCTATAGAAAATCTCATATTTTGTTAATTATGCATTTTGAAATTATTCCTTACAGAGAAACAAGGAGTGACGTTTTCGGGTTTTTATGATGGAGCTCAAACAGTGGTTGAACTTCCAAATCAAGTAAGAAAGGGGGAAATTGTTAGTTTTGTATTCTCCCTTTCCTTCAGGAAGTAAAGCGGGTGTGCAGAGTGCTCTCTCCTTTTATTTCCCTTCCTTGTTTGGACAGGATTATTTTTGTGTTCCTGAAAGACATAGAAAGCATAATAGTAGGTTCAAGTTGCTCTCAATCAGCATAGCGTCCTCCGTAGAATATTACTGGGACATGATGGTTTGTCATTTCTACCCTCAGATTCTGATTAGGAAATGTTTTTTAAAGACCACTGGTTAACCTGTTCTGCTAGGTACCCCTATAACTATGAATTTACAAGAAGTAAAAGTGCTTGTCCACTAGGACTCCAAAATCCCTGTTGCACTTACTACTGTTGAGCTAGGTATCACCTGTTCTATGCCTGTGCATTTGTTTTTTCTTTCCTGAATGTAGAACCTTACATTTCTCGCTACTGAATTTCATTTTCTTAGATAGGGCCGAAGCTGTTGATCCTTCTTTATCTCGCGTTTATTTTCTGGAGTGTTGGTATTCCTGTCAATTTAGTCTTGGCTGCAAATGTGATGACTTCCCCTCTTTCCCCTTTTTTAAATCATTGACGAAGATGAACAGATCTTGCGAATCCTCCTGTTGTGTTCTTTTTTCCATGTTGAGGAGAGCCTTGTGTCCTTCGAGGAGGTGGCTGTGTATTTCTCTGAGGAGGAATGGTCTCAGCTGCATCCTGACCAAAAAGTACTCCATTCTGAAGTCATGATTGAAAATCATAGGAATGTGGTCTCTCTGGGTAAGAGTTTTCTAGTCCTCAATCAGAGAGTTCAAGAAGGCAGATTATAGTTAGTTTTTTATTTAAAAATCAACAATCAGATATTGTCTCCTGGGAGGGAGAAGGATCTGGCCTTCTCGTACTCCAAGGAAGGAAAGAGCTCAATTGCTTAGATGCTTTTTATATATATAAAAAATGAAGACTTCATGCAGTGTGACTCAGAGAATCCTCGGGTATAGGTAATAACCGAGTTACAACTGTTCACAGGGCCTATTTGAAGTTAGGACCTACATCCCCCACCCCAAGTACTTTAGACACAGCCCTGAAATTACGAATGTTGCAGCACTATGGCCATCATTCACACGTATAAATGACAGCAGAGGTGCCCCAACATTCACCCTACCTATTCCCTCACCCTACCCTGCTGAGACTAAACTTTTGTCAATGTCGCGAGCCATCAGTTCTTTTGCTTGCTTTGGTGCATTTGGAGAGATCAGGCCTAAAGTAGTGAGAGATCATGCGAGATCAGTAGCGTGAAATCTCGCACTACTGATCCTGCGTGATCTCACACTATATACTTTAGGCCTCTGCTAATTGAGACCTGCACTAGATCCAGGGCAATAGGGTTTGCAAACAGAGGAAAGACCTCTTTGGTTTCAAACACTTTTGCCCGGATCTCATGCAGTCCTCAGTTCGTAGAGAACACAGTCCTAAAGTACTAGCATGAGATATTGCACTACTGATCTTATGTGATCTCGCACTAAAGTAGTTTAGGGGTCTCTTCTCTGCGAACTGAGAAAAGCCCTTGAAAGCCGATGAGACTTTGGGCGGTGAAATATCCTTAACCCACCCCAATAAATCTTAGGTTTTCTCCTAATTCCTCTTTAGATGTTTCCCCTGATTATTCCTTAACTCAAAAGTGACTGCGTGAGATTTGAATATATATAGAGAGATAATTGTAAGGAAAGAGATATTTTCTAGATATTTTCAAAGCTTTCATAACTCATGAATATAGAAATCATGTCCATATCACAGCACTGTAGTCATGCAAAATATAACATAATGGAATTTCAGAAAAATTCAGAAGACAATTCATAGACTTTCTACAGTTTGATCTTTTTCTTTAACTTTCTTATCATTTTCATTTCTCTTTTCCTTTGAAGGTAATAACGGGCAGGAGAATCAAGATTCCTGTGAACTGTTCCAAGTGATCAGTGCTCAAGATGGAACGGATATTGAAGATGGAATTCAAATGGAATTAGAAAGCCATGAAAGAAACCAGCCAAACAATTGGAATCAGGAAAGCTCATCTTCCCCCGGTGCTCTGATGCATGACTTTCTTGCCCAACGAGAGAAAATGAGGAAAAAATATATCGGGAAAAGTGTGAAGCTAATTAAAGCTAAATTACATGTAAACGGACACTATTTAACCCAAAACAAAAGAGAAGATGCTATAAGAAAATACAATGGAGAAAATTATAATGGGACATTCATTCCTCCTGTTGGAAATAATTTCTGTACATCTCAAAAAGTGATTCACACAAAAGAATGCTTGGTGTGTGGAAAGACCTTTTCTCAAAATCGTAGTCTTATTTCCCATAATAGGATCCACACGGGGGAGAGGCCATATAAATGCATGGAGTGTGGAAAGACCTTTGTTCGAAATAGTCATCTTCTTCGCCATAAGACGATCCACACAGGGGAAAAGCCATATAAATGCATGGAATGTGGAAAGACCTTTGTTCGAAATAGTCATCTTCTTCGCCATAAGATGATCCACACAGGGGAAAAGCCATATAAATGCATGGAGTGTGGAAAGACCTTTCTTCAAAATAGTCATCTTCTTCGCCATAAGATGATCCACACAGGGGAAAAGCCATATAAATGCATGGAGTGTAAAAACACCTTTGCTGATAGGAGTCACCTTGTGATCCATCAAAGGATCCATACAGGGGAGAAGCCATATAAATGCTTAGAGTGTGGAAAGACCTTTGCTCAGACTGGTGGCCTTATTTTACATAAATGGGTCCACACACGGGAGAGGCCCTATAAATGCATGGAATGTGGAAAGAGCTTCAGTCGGAGCGATCGTCTCACTTCCCATAAAAGGATTCACACGGGACATGCCATATAAATTTGTGGAATGTGGAAAGGTTTTCTTCAAAAATTGATCATTGATGTTACATAAATGGATCCATAGAGTAGAAAAACCTTATAAAAGGATGGAGTTTGGAAAAACCTTTACTCAGTTCAGTCATCTTACTTCCCATACAAGGATCCACATGGGAAAAGATATAAAAATGTATGGAGTATGGAAACGGCTTCAGTCATAATAGTTCTCTTACATATCATAAAAGGATCTATACAAAGCAGAAACTATGAGTAATTGGAAAGAGCTTCAGGAAAAGTAATGACCCAATTTTTCATTAAAAATATTTGAGTGAGAATGCATAGACTTTATTGGTTAATTCTTTTGTATTTCTTGTATGTGTGTGATGATCTAGGGAAGGTTAAAAAAAGGTTCCCAAATCCTCACAAGTGGTATCCTGAGAGATGAAATGACTGAGGAAAACAAAAAGCATTTTTATTTATGAACCCCAGATTTTTGAAGGTACTATCATTTGAAGATGAGCAATGCTACTTGTAGATGTAGATTGATAATCTTTTTCTTAAATTTGTTTATTGCGGCTTACATTTAGGGGTTATGATTGGGCGTGGTGAACTGGGTGGGCATGGCCAGCTTGACACCACTCTCTGAGCATGGCTGATGGTGGGTGTGGCCGCCTGGGTGGGCGTGGCTAGTTTGACACCACTCCCCAAACTGCTGGTATGTCTTCTGTTTGCATTAGGTAGACCAGGCCGAAGCCACGCTGGCCCGATTTCTCCTCTTTACATTGGGTACACTGGGTGGAAGCAACACGGGCTGCCCTGGGATGGATGGATGGATGAATGGATGGATGAGAGAGAGAGAGAAATAGATGATAAGCATCTTAAAGGTGCCCTTTGCCAGGCTCTCCTTTGTGATGCTGCATAGGCTCAGCACACAAGATGCAAAGAAGTCTCCTTGGGCAGAAAAGATTCAAAGAAATGAAGTCTGAGGTAAATTTACCTCAGATGATGTTGGGGAAACCAGGGCCGGATTGGCTTCCCTTCAGCGGGAGAGAAAGGGGGATTCCTGTAAAGGAAGGAGCAGGGAAACCTTTCGGAGTGGGGGGGGGGAGAAACCGCCTCCAACCAAAGCCCTCCCCCCTCCCCAATTCCTTTGGGGAAGCCCAGTTTATTTTCTTCTTTCCGAGTCTTTCCCGAAATCAGGTTAACTCCAGTCTTTTTAAATCAATTTTTAACCACTTTCTCCACTATTTAAATCGTCTTTGTACCGAATCTCTTTTTGTGTATGGACTCACTACGTGAGCGAATCTTTACATCCCAGTGGATTCTTCAGCTCTTCTCTTTTTTGCTTTTTTATTTTCTTTTTCTCTATTTATTTCTTTCTCTACTCAATCCCTAATTAAACATCTCTTTATATCTATCTATCCATCCATCCATCCATCCATCCATCCATATCATCTATCTATCTATCTATCTATCTATCTATCATCTATCTATCTATCTATCTATCTATCTATCTATCTATCTATCTATCATCTATCTATCTATCTATCTATCTATCTATCTATCTGAGATTTATATTCGTTTTTCACTATTTTCCTTCCTTTGTTTTGCAATTCCAATTTTATTCCAGTCACAGACCAGACGCCCTCCCTTCCAACACAAGGCAGCAGCACAGCCGATCACACTTTCCATTTTTAGGTCATTGTGAAGATACATGTTTTTGCAGGTGGGGGAGAATTGGGGCAGCAAAAGCCCCCTGCCCACTTCATCAAGGGACAATCTCATCATTGGAAGAGGCCCCAGAGACACCACCTGGTAGCTTCTCTTGACTGTTTGGAGCAGCTCCATCTGCTTTTACCAGGAGCCTCACTCTTGCACCAAAACCTTCTTTTCTTTTTGCTTCATGTTTCCTTCCCTTTTTCTTTCTCAATATATTTCCATTTTCTTTTTCCCTTCCCTCCTTTGTCCTCCCTTGTCCTCTGATTTCCTTTCCCCTTTTCTCCCCTCCATTCCTCACCCCTCCTGAGACTGAACAGCGTCCTTCCTGCTTTTCCCCATTGAAAAATATCCCTTTCTACTCTTCCTGCTCTATTCCGATCTAGATGATTCAGATTGCACCAGGGGGCGCCCTCGGATGTGAGAAAAGAAGAGGCGCTTCCCCTTTGGGGCCAATAGAGGGCGAAGGTTTCAGCTGGCTTTCCAAAATAAGCTACATCCCTGTGAAAGGAGGGACATCCCTGAGGCTTCCCACTCTACAAAACAGTATTCGCTCTCCTTAACCCTTGGAGCTCCGCAGGCACTGAAAAGGCTGCAGGAGAGATTTGCATGGGAGGCATCGAGACCTGATGTTGTGTGGGGACTCTTCCCAAGCGAAGAGAGGCCGTGGAGAAAGAGAGACACGTGCCCAGCCCTCCGCTCTGTTCAATCTCCGATCGAAACCACCATGCGGTCAAACATTCAAGCCAGGTGGAGGGGAAGAAAGAGCAGGTTGAGTTGCAGGTGAGACACTTTAGTCTAGGGAACTTAAAAGAGAATAAAGAATGTGTTTGAATTCTTCACCCCTCCTTCCCAAACGTTTCTGGCATTCATAAGAGGTGGAGATGTTCCCCCAATTCCTGTAGGACATTGTTCCATTGTTTTCTCACTCAACCTCACTGATGGATTCTGGGGGCTTTGAGTTTGACTTCCAAATATACGAATCCACTTTATTTTATGTGAACTACATTAATTCTGCTTCTTTTTTTCTTCCTCCAATTTGAAGTGCTGCGCTGTGGAGATCAGAGATCCTGCGGGAAAGAAGAATCCATCAAATGTCCCTCAGGAGCCATTTATCAGGAGGATCCCTTGGGATGATCCAAGTCGGGACAGCTCAGGAGGTAATTGAAGAATCTTGAGATTACCCATCTGTCTTACCTTCACTATCTCTTGTCTTCTATAGAAAATCTCATATTTTGTTAATTATGCATTTTGAAATTATTCCTTACAGAGAAACAAGGAGTGAAGTTTTCGGGTTTTTATGATGGAGCTCAAACAGTGGTTGAACCTCCAAATCAAGTAAGAAAGGGGGAAATTGTTAGTTTTGTATTCTCCCTTTACTTCAGGAAGTAAAGCGGGGATGCAGAGTGCTCTCTCCTTTTATTTCCCTTCCTTGTTTGGACAGGATTATTTTTGTGTTCCTGAAAGACATACAAAGCATAATAGTAGGTTCAAGTTGCTCTCAATCAGCATAGCGTCCTCCGTAGAATATTACTGGGACATGATGGTTTGTCATTTCTACCCTCAGATTCTGATTAGGAAATGTTTTTTAAAGACCGCTGGTTAACCTGTTCTGCTAGGTACCCCTATAACTATGAATTTACAAGAAGTAAAAGTGATTATCTACTAGGACAGTGGTGGGCAACCTTTTTTTTCAACTGAGCCAAATCTCGCCAAAACCACGATTGAAATTTATTTTGAGAGCCACATTTTTAAAACCGAAAATACATAGGATGGTACACTGTTTTTAGTTTCAATAAACTCTGGCATTTGAAGCACGCAAGTCTTAAAACTGTCAAGTTGCAAGATCCTTGCATCCCTAACCCTTTAAAAAAAAAAAACCCAGGGGTCTTCAAACCTGACAGCTTTAAGACTTGTGGACTTCAACTCCCAGAATTCCTCCTCCAGTCATGTAGGCTCAGGAACTCTGGCATTGAAGCATGCAAGTCTTAAAGCTGTCAAGTTGCAAGACCCTCGCACCCCCAACCCTTTAGAAAAAAAAAAACCCAGGGTCTTCAAACCTGACAGCTTTAAGACTTGTGGACTTCAACTCCCAGAATTCCTCCTCCAGTCATGTTGGCTCAGGAATTCTGGCATTGAAGCATGCAAGTCTTAAAGTTGTCAAGTTGCAAGACCCTCGCACCCCTAACCCTTTAGAAAAAAAAACCCAGGGGTCTTCAAACCTGACAGCTTTAAGACTTGTGGACTTCAACTCCCAGAATTCCTCCTCCAGTCATGTTGGCTCAGGAACTCTGGCGTTGAAGCATGCAAGTCTTAAAGCTGTCAGGTTGCAAGACCCTCGCACCCCCAACCCTTCAGAAAAAAAAAACCTAGGGTCTTCAAAGCTGACAGCTTGAAGACTTGTGGACTTCAACTCCCAGAATTTTGAGAATTGAAGTCCACCAAGGGCATCAATCATATTAGCCCAGGGATCTGCAAAATTGGCTCTTAAGACTGGTGGACTTCAACTCCCAGAATTCTGAGAATTGAAGTCCACCAGTCTTAAAACAGCCAACTTTGCAGACCTCTGTGTTAGCCCAAAGCCTGGCGCTGGGCGGGCCTTGCTCCCCCATTGGTGGAGCCCCAAGAAGCGAGGAGGGAGAAAAAGAGACGGAGGCCAAGGAGCTTCCCCCCTGCCCCCTCCCAGCAAAAATCTAACCGGGGAGCCGGGCGGGCAGTAGCAAATTAGCCGATCACACCGCGTGGGCAGTAGCAAATTAACCGATCACGCGGCGTGATCGGCTAATTTGATACTGCCCGCCTGGCTCCCCGGTTAGATTTTTGCTGGGAGGGGGCGGGGGGGAAGCTCCTTAGCTTCCGTCTCTTTTTCTCCCTCCTCGCTTCTCGTCCCCTCCCGACTTCAGGATCCTCCCTAATCATTGTGGGTCGAAAAGAAAAAAGGGAAAGGGGAGCTTGTTTTGAAGTGCCCGAGAGGAGGGAGGGGAGCGGGCGCCCGGCATACAGAAGAGCCGCATTAAAATGTGTAAAGAGCCGCGTGTGGCTCGCGAGCCGCGGCTTGCCGACCACTGTACTAGGCCTCCAAAATCCCTGTTACACTTACTACTGTTGAGCTAGGTATCACCTGGTCTATGCCTGTGCATTTGTTTTTTCTTTCCTGAATGTAGAACCTTACATTTCTCGCTACTGAATTTCATTTTGTTAGATAGGGCCCAAGCTGTTGATCCTTCTTTATCTCGCGTTTATTTTCTGGAGTGTTGATATTCCTGTCAATTTATTCTCGGCTGCAAATGTGATGACTTCCCATTCTATCCCCTTTTCTAAATCATTGTTGAAGATGAACAGATCTTGCGAATCCTCCTGTTGTTTTCTTTTTTCCATGTTCAGGAGAGCCTTGTGTCCTTCGAGGAGGTGGCTGTGTATTTCTCTGAGGAGGAATGGTCTCAACTGGATCCTAACCAAAAAGTACTCCATTCTGAAGTCATGCTTGAAAATCATAGGAATGTGGTATCACTGGGTAAGAGTTTTCTAGTCCCCAATCAGAGAGTTCAAGAAGACAGATTATAGTTAGTTTTTTATTTAAAAACCACTAATCAGATATTGTCTCCTGGGAGGGAGAAGGATCTGGCCTTCTCGTACTCCAAGGAAGGAAAGAGCTCAATTGCTTAGATGCTTTCTGTACCATTTCTTATCTGTATTTTTCCATTTCTATTTGAACTTACCTGTGGAGGCTGAAAAGAATGAGGTGTGCTTTAATGGGTCCTCTGGAGGTCATGTGAGAGGATTGTGATGTCGTTGTTTTTATTAACTCCTCAAGTTAAGCATTTCACCAAGGCTTAACTCTGCAGCCTTGGTGAAATTCTCTCTGATTAATTATTATTATTCTCTGTGATTCAGTTTGGATCTCATACTCAAGACACCAACTATTAAGCATCAAGCAAGTTTTCTGTGCCTACAACCCCCCCACCCCCAGTCTTTACAAATTCAGAAGAGAGTCTAAAACGGGAGGAAGCAACTTCCTCTGAACAATGGATAAACAAGAAGAAAAGGAGGAGCTGATGGAGGTAGAGAAGGGGTAAGCGAGAAGGATTTTGAATAGACTAAGAAAAAGAGGAATAAAAACTCTTTCCTTCACTCTTTCTGACTAATTTACATTCACCAGAAGTTGTGAATGCCCCAACACTGGAAGTCTTTAAGAAGATGTTGGATAGCCATTTGTCTGAAACTGTATAAGTTTTCCTGGCTAGGCATGGGGTTGGAATAGAAGACCTCCAAGGTCCCTTCCAACTCTGCTATTGTATTGTATTGTAAGAGAAAGACGACAGAGGGAAGAAAGGAGGTAGGGGGGAAGAGGAGAGAGGGAGAATAAAGTGATGGACAAGGTACAAATATGGTGTATGGAGAGCAGAAGAACCAATAATTGTTTTGGGGAGTTGATGGCAAGACAAATTGATGTAAACATTTAACAATATAATACGATGTTGGTTATGTAATAGTATACATGTGGTTATTTGCTATGAAAAAATGAAAAACGTTATATATATAAAAAATGAAGACTTCATGCAGTGTGACTCAGAGAATCCTTGGGTATAGGTCAGTGGTCGGCAAGCCGCGGCTCGTGAGCCACATGCGGCTCTTTACACATTTTAATGCGGCTCTTCTGTATGCCGGGCGCCCGCTCCCCTCCCTCCTCTCGGGCACTTCAAAACAAGCGCCCCTTTCCCTTTTTTCTTTTCAACCCACAATGATTAGGGAGGATCCTGAAGTCGGGAGGGGACGAGAAGCGAGGAGGGAGAAAAAGAGACGGAAGCTAAGGAGCTTCCCCCCCGCCCCCTCCCAGCAAAAATCTAACCGGGGAGCCGGGCGGGCAGTAGCAAATTAGCCAATCACGCCGCGTGATCGGTTAATTTGCTACTGCCCACGCGGTGTGATCGGCTAATTTGCTACTGCCCGCCCGGCTCCCCGGTTAGATTTTTGCTGGGAGGGGGCGGGGGGAAGCTCCTTAGCCTCCGTTTCTTTTTTTGTCTCCTAGCTTCTCGTCCCCGCCCGACTTCAGGATCCTCCCTAATCATTGTGGGTCGAAAAGAAAAAAGGGAAAGGGGCGCTTAAAGGTTCAAACAGTAGAGCAAACGCTTCAGAGGCAACAGTTTTCACGGTGAATTAGAACAGAGAGCCCTGGAGTTTCGCTGCCCACCCGGTCAGACCTCGCTTTCCTCGCATGATTGGCTAATTTGCTACTGCCCGGCTGCCCGGTTAGATTTTTGCTGGCGGGGGGGGGGGAAGCTCCTTGGCGTCCGTCTCTTTTTCTCCCTCCTCGCTTCTTGGGGCTCCACCAATGGGGGAGCAAGGCCCAGCACCAGGCTTTGGGCTAACACAGGGGTCTGCAAAGTTGGCTGTTTTAAGACTGGTGGACTTCAATTCTCAGAATTCTGGGAGTTGAAGTCCACCAGTCTTAAGAGCCAATTTTGCAGATCCCTGGGCTAATATGATTGATGCCCTTGGTGGACTTCAATTCTCAGAATTCTGGGAATTGAAGTCCACAAGTCTTCAAGCTGTCAGGTTTGAACACTCCTGGGGGTTTTTTTCCTAAAGGGTTAGGGATGCAAGGATCTTGTAACTTGACAGCTTTAAGACTTGTGTGCTTCAAATGCCAGAGTTTATTGAAACTAAAAACATCCTATGTATTTTTGGTTTTAAAAATGTGGCTCTCAAAATAAATTTCAATCGTGGTTTTGGCGAGATTTGGCTCAGTTGAAAAAAAAGGTTGCCCACCACTGGTATAGGTAATAACCGAGTTACGACTGTTCACAGGGCCTATTTAAAGTTAGGACCTACATCCCCCCCCCCCAAGTACTTTAGACACAGCCCTGAAATTACGAATGTTGCAGTACTATGGCCATCATTCAAAGTTATGAATGACAGCAGAGGCGCTGCAACATTCACCCTACTTATTCCCTCAACCTACCCTACTGAGACTAAACGTGTGTCAATGTCGCGAGCCATCAGTTCTTTTGCTTGCTTTGGTGCATTTGTAGAGATCAGGCCTAAAGTAGTGAGAGATCATGCGAGATCAGTAGCGTGAAATCTCGCACTACTAATCCTGCGTGATCTCACACTATATACTTTAGGCCTCTGCTAACTGAGACCTGCACTAGATCCAGGGCAATAGACTTTGCAAACAGAGGAAAGACCTCTTTGGTTTCAAACACTTTTGCCCGGATCTCATCCAGTCCTCAGTTCGTAGAGAACACAGTCCTAAAGTACTAGCATGAGATATTGCATTACTGATTTTATGTGATCTCGCACTAAAGTAGTTTAGGGGTCTCTTCTCTGCAAACTGAGAAAAGCCCTTGAAAGCCGATGAGACTTTGGGCGGTGAAATATCCTTAACCCATCCCAATAAATCTTAGGTTTTCTCCTAATTCCTCTTCAGATGTTTTCCCTGATTATTCCTTAACTCAAAACTGACTGAGTGAGATTTGCATATATAGAGATAATTGTAAGGAAAGAGATATTTTCTAGATATTTTCAAAGCTTTCATAACTCATGAATATAGAAATCATGTCCATATCACAGCACTGTAGTCATGCAAAATATAACATAATGGAATTTCAGAAAAATTCAGAAGACAATTCATAGACTTTCTACAGTTTGATCTTTTTCTTTAACTTTCTTATCATTTTCATTTCTCTTTTCCTTTGAAGGTAATAACGGGCAGGAGAATCAAGATTCCTGTGAACTGTTCCAAGTGATCAGTGCTCAAGATGGAACGGATATTGAAGATGGAATTCAAATGGAATTAGAAAGCCATGAAAGAAACCAGCCAAACAATTGGAATCAGGAAAGCTCATCTTCCCCCGATGCTCTGATGCATGACTTTTTTGCCCAACGAGAGAAAATAAGGAACAAATATATCGGGAAAAGTGTGAAGCTAATTAAAGCTAAATTACATGTAAGCGGACACTATTTAACCCAAAACAAAAGAGAAGGTGCTATAAGAAAATACAATGGAGAAAATTATAATGGGACATTCATTCCTTCTGTTGGAAATAATTTCTGTACACCTCAAAAAGTGATTCACACAAAAGAATGCTTGGTGTGTGGAAAGACCTTTTCTAAAAATCGTAGTCTTATTTCCCATAATAGGATCCACACGGGGGAGAGGCCGTTTAAATGCAAAGAGTGTGGAAAGACCTTTATTCGAAATAGTCATCTTCTTCGCCATAAGACAATCCACACAGGGGAAAAGCCATATAAATGCATGGAGTTTGAAAAGACCTTTGCTCGAAATAGTCATCTTGTTCGCCATAAGATGATCCACACAGGGGAAAAGCCATATAAATGCATGGAGTGTGGAAAGACCTTTGCTTTCAGCAATAGTCTTGGTATTCACAAAAAGATCCATACAGGAGAAAAACCATTTAAATGCATGGAGTGTGGAAAAACCTTTGCTCTGAGCAATAGACTTACTACCCACAAAAAGATGCACACAGGGGAGAAACCATTTAAATGCAAAGAGTGTGGAATGTTCTTTGCTCAAAATGGAGATCTTCTTCGCCATAAGATGATCCATACAGGGGAAAAGCCATATAAATGCATGGCGTGTGGAAAGACCTTTGCTCGAAAAAGTCCTCTTCTTCACCATAAGATGATCCACACAGGGGAAAAGCCATATAAATGCATGGCGTGTGGAAAGACCTTTGCTCTGAGCAGTAGACTTACTACCCACAAAAAGATACACACAAGGGAGAAACTGTTTAAATGCATGGAGTGTGGAAAGACCTTTTCTCGAAATCATAGTCTTATTTCCCATAAGATGATCCACACAGGGGAGAGGCCATATAAATGTATGGAGTGTGGAAAGACATTTGCTCAAAGTGGTAATCTTATTTCCCACAAGTTGATCCACACTGGGGAGAGGCCGTATAAATGCCTGGAGTGTGAAAAGACCTTTGTTCGAAAAAGTAATCTTCTTCGCCATAAGATGATCCACACAGGGGAAAAGCCATATAAATGCACAGTGTGGAAAGACCTTTGCTCGAAAAGGTAATCTTCTTTGCCATAAGATGATCCACACAGGGGAAAAGCCATATAAATTCATCGAGTGTGGAAAGAGTTTTGCTGTCAGCAATAGTCTTGTTATTCACAAAAAGATCCATACAGGAGAAAAACCATTTAAATATAAGGAGTGTGGAAAGACCTTTGTTGAAAAGGGTACTCTTATTTCCCATAAGTTGATCCACACTGTGCTTCAAGGTGTTAGTCACCATCTTTAAAGCGCTCCATGGCATAGGGCCTAGTTATCTGCGGGATCGTGTCCTGCCCCATACATCCCTGCGGCCCATTCGCTCACACAGAGAGGGCCTTCTCCGGGTGCCGTCCTCTAGAGACTGTCAGAGGGCGGTGCCCAGGAGTAGGTCCTTCTCTGTGGCGGGTCCCACCCTTTGGAACGACCTCCCCCCAGACATCAGGACAACAACCGATCTCCGCTCCTTCCGCAGTAAACTGAAGACCCACCTGTTTCGGCTAGCCGGCCTGGCATAATCTCGAGAACTGTTCCACCCCTTGGTTAATTTTAATTGTCAATGTTAGCTTTTAAACTTTTATTCTTATTGGGGTTTTAACTTCTCTGATTATTGTATTTATTTATTTTTACCTCCTCCTTGTAGTCCGTAGACCGTTGCTTGTGTACGTCGCCCCGAGTCCCTGTGGGGAGAGGGGGCGACTAATAAGTCTGATAAAATAAATAAATAAATAAGAGGCCGTATAAATGCATGGATGTGAAAAGACCTTTGCTCATAAAGGTAATCTACTTCGCCATAAGATGATCCACACAGGGGAAAAGCTATATAAATGCATGGAGTGTGGAAAAACCTTTGCTCAAAATAGTCATCTTCTTCCTCATTAGATGATCCACACAGGGGAAAAGCCATATAAATGCATGGCATGTGGAACGACCTTTGCTCTGAACAGTAGACTTACTACCCACAAAAAGATGCACACAGGGGAGAAATAGTTTAAATGCATGGAGTGTGGAAAGATGTTTCCTCACAGCAATGGACTTAGAAGCCACAAAAGGATCCACACAGTTTAAAAAATATGTAAGTGCATGAATTGTGAAAAGGCATTTGCTCGGAGCAGTACTCCTCATAACGAAACTCACACAGGAGAGAAGCCATATAAATGCACGCAATGTTGAAAGAGCTT
Organism: Natrix helvetica; assembly: GCF_964273705.1. Classification (NCBI taxonomy): domain Eukaryota; kingdom Metazoa; phylum Chordata; class Lepidosauria; order Squamata; family Natricidae; genus Natrix; species Natrix helvetica. Next base: position 366,887,792 of record NC_138548.1, read on the forward strand.
TGCTCTGAATGGTCATCTTACTTCTCACAAAAGGATTCACGCCCGGGAGAAACTATATAGCAATAACAATTCCACTTAAGACTTTTCTACCACTCCACAATGCTTCATAACACTCTCTGAGCAGTTTACAAAGTCAGCAGATTGTCCCCAGCAATCTTGGTACTCATTTCACTGACCTCAGAATGCTGAAAGGCTGAATCAATGATGAGCCGTTCAGGATCGAGCTCCTAGCTGTGGCCAATTAGCTTGTAGTACTGCATTCTAACCACTCCCCCACTGTGTCTCTATATATTTTACCATATTTTTTTTGACTATAAGACGCTCTGAAGTATAAAACACCCTCTTTTTTGGGGGAGAAAGACAAGAAAAAAAATCTGACCCTGCCTTGCAGCAATTTTCCACCTTGCAGCAAACAGTATACAGTGTGGTCAGTTTCACCACAGCCTGATTTAGCAGGAGCAGCTGATTGGTGATTGGATCTGCCTCTTGAAATATCTCCGATAAGCTGTTCCAGGCCGCGGAGATTGTTGCCGCCTATCACCGTTTCTGCCTGTTGGTGCTGCGACGTATCACTGCCTCCGCAACCCCCATTTTAAGCCACCATATGTCCTGTTTTTGGCCTTCGTGCATCCCGTTATTGGGCTATTCCAAGCAGCGGGGATAGGTGGTGGCGGCAATCCCCACCGCCTGCAATGGGCCAGAAATGGGGTATGCAGAGGTCAGAAATGGGGTGTGTGGAGGGCAAAAACAGGACATTTGGAGGCTGAAATGGGACCCGTGAAGGCGGTGATAGGTGGTAGCGGTGATGGGTGGAGGCGATCCCCCCAGCCTGGAATAGGAGGTATTCTGGAAGGTAGAACTAACCTCCAATCAGCTGCTTCTGCTAAATCAGGCTGTGCTGAAGCTGACCAGGCTGCTTGCTGCAAGGAGGTAAATTGCTGGGAGGCAGAGGCCGAATGGTGGAAGCTGGTGGGTGGATGGGGTTTTGGCAACATTCGCTTTCTATGATGTACAGACATTTCCACCAACTTTTTGTGACGGAAAAAAGGGTTTCGGCAACATTCGATCTCTAAGACATTTTTTCACATGGCTTTGAGTTTGACTTCCAAATATAGGAATCCACTTTATTTCATGTGATGTACATTAATACTGCTTCTTTTTTTCCTTCCTCCGATTTGAAGTGCTGCACTGTGGAAATCAGAGATCCTGCGGGAAAGAAGAATCCATCAAATCTCCCTCAGGATCCATTTATCAGGAGGATCCCTTGGGAAGATCCAAGTCGGGACACCTCAGGAAGTAATCGAAGGATCTTCAGATTACCTATCTGTCTTACCTTCACTATCTCTTGTCTTCTATAGAATATCTCCTCCTATTTTGTTAGTTATGCATTTATCCCTTACAGAGAAACAAAGAATGAAGTTTTCGGATTTTTATGATGGAGCTCAAACAGTGGTTGAACCTCCAAATCAAGTAAGAAAGGGAAAAATCGTTAGTTTTGTATTATCCCTTTCCTTCAGTAAGTAAAGCGGGTGTGCAGAGTGCTCTCTCCTTCTATTTCCCCTCCTGTTTGGACTGGATTATTTTTGTGTTCCTGAGCGACATAGAAAGCGTAATAGTAGGTTCAAGTTGCTTTTAATACAGCTTCCTCTGTAGAATATTATTGGGACATGATAGTTTGTCTTTTCTATCCTCTGATTCTGTTTAGGAAATGTTTTTTAAAGGCTACTGGTTAACTTGTTCTGCTAGGTAACCCCCCCCCCCCCCGGGCTAACTATGAGTTTACAAGAAGTAGAAGTGATTGTCCATTAGGACTCCAAAATCCCTGTTGCACTTACTACTGTTGAGCTAGGTATCACCTGTTTTATGCCGGTGCATTTGTTTTTTTCTTACTTGATCTTTTTCTCTAACCTTCTTATCATTTTCGTTTCTCTTTTCCTTTGAAGGTAATCACAGGCAGGAGAATCAAGATTCCTGTGAACTGTTCCAAGTGGTCAATGCTCGAGATGGAACGGAGAACTTTGGAATTCAAATAGAATTAGAAAGCCATGAAAGAAACCAGCTGTCAGCGTTCCAAATATCATGCAGAATTAAATCATTGTCCAAGGCAAAGTGATCCTTAAAACTCCAATTTAATAAGACAGGCATTTTGGCATTATGCTGTTGAATTTCAACTCTAACGTACATCCGGTGAATTCACCCAGTTAAAAGTTCATCATCTATCCCCACACCCCATAATTCATCACATGGGCCAATCTTCATCTTCCACGCTGGCATGTACACCCCTCTTCTTCCGGCCAGGTGTCGAGGTGCGGAGACAAAAGACGACCTTGAGCTTCTAAGAAATCCATAACAATACATTCCACAATCCTACTCCTTTCTATTCCCCCCTCCAAACTACTATACCAATGAAACAGCATAATATATATATGTTTTAAATATGTGGCAGGCCAAAGATCCTAAAAGAAACAGAATTACAGGCCTGACACCAGCCAAATAATTGGAATCAGGAAAGCTCATTTTCCACTGATGCTCTCATTCATGATTTTCTTGCCCAACAAGAGAAAATAAGGAACAAATATATTGGGAAAAATGTGAGGCTAATTAAACCCAAATTACATGTAAATGAACACTATTTAACCCAAAACAAAAGAGAAGATGCTATAAGAAAATACAATGGAGAAAATTACAATGGGACATTCATTCTTTCTCTTGGAAATAACTTCTGTACATCTCAAAAAGCAATTCACGGAAAAAATGCATGGTGCGTAGAAAGATCTTTTCTCAAAATCGTAGTCTTATTTCCCATGAGTTGATCCACATAGGGGAAAGGCCGTTTAAATGCATGGAGTGTGGAAAGACCTTTGCTCAAAATAGTCATCTTCTTTGCCGTAAGATGATCCACGCAGGAGAAAAGCCATATAAATCCATGGATTGTGGAAAAACCTTTGTTCGAAAATGTGACCTCCTTCGCCATAAGATGATCCACACAGGTGAAAGGCCATATAAATGCATGGAGTGTGGAAGGACTTTTGCTCTGAATAGTCATCTTACTTCTCACAAAATGATCCATGCTCGGGAGAAACTATATAGCAATGACAATTCCACTTAGACTTATCTATCACTCTACAATGCTTCATAACACTGAGCAGTTTACAAAGTTAGCATATTGTCACCAGCAATCTGGGTACTAATGATATATCTGCTTTAAATTCTCCAAACGGCTTAAGCTTTCTAGTCACATTTGTTGAGGTGAATATCCCACTCAATTCCTATGTAAAATTTTACCTCATTATGAGGTAACCTTTCTGGAATATCCATAGGTTTCAGCTTTTTCTCCATTTTGGAACTGGTTTTTTCTTTTTCATCAGAGTCTTTCTGTGGGCATCAAAGACTGGTCAGCCAGGGTATTCATCAGAAGTTGTGGGAGGGGTCTCTGCCCTTTTTGCTCGCTGTGAGGCTGAGCAAATGATTTGAAAAGGGCACTTGTCTGTATTGAATTAAAGAAATAAAAAACAAATGCATAAAAATCATTTTTGTGATTGTGGCTTCCCTGCCTGTGTCCCACCTTCCTCCACTTAAGACCAGAGTTTGCAACAACCGCAAGACATAAGATGGGTTTCCCAGAGAGGCTCCTGGTCCTTCTCTTCTGACTGCCTTGCCATTTATGACAGGATTCGGACCAGTAGTGGGTTTCCCATTTTTTTACTACTAGTTCGTGCGTGCTCATGCACAATGCTTATGCACAGAAGCTTCTTCGCATGCACAGAAGCATCCGGACAGGTGGGCGGAGGCTCCCGCCACTGCTACTATCGGTTTGATTGATCCGAGCCGAACCGGGAGCAAAACACCTTTGATTTGGACCTTTTTTTAAAAAAAAAAAACAATTTTTATTTGTTTTTAAACAAAGACAAACATAAAAATAAAAAAACCTATCTTCCATTACAAATTGTAGAAAGTGTGTCAGTTGGTTATAGTATTTCCATGCATCTCTTCCAGTCACCACCTGCTTTTCATATCAAACCGCATATTTTAAATTCACCTACACTCACGTACATCACAATTATTATATCTCAACCTTAATCTGACTATAATTGTTTTTGTGTCCTTTTATATAGAATATTCAAAATCTAGAATTTTCTAGGGTTTTTGGACCTTTTTGAGGCCTCCCCCAATCTCTGCCCAGACTACAGGGTGGCTGTTCTTGAGGGAAGCGAATTCAAATCCTCTGGCGAGATTTTTCTCCATCTCCACAAACCATTTCCCGGACAGGAAGGAGAGGGAGATGGGGAAAGTGCCGCCTCTGGAGACCGCAAAGCTTTTCTATGGGCAGGGAGGTACAGAGAGGGGCCTTTCCTCCTGCTCCCACGACCATCCATCATCCCTGCCCTTCCCTCAGGCGCGCTCCTCTTTCCCGCTCTTTGCAGGGAAGCCTGTAAATTTACGCAACATCCACTAGGGGGCGCCGTCAGCCAAGAGAAGGGAACATCAGGTGCTTCCCTATTGGCCCACAGGAGGACAAAAGTCTTTGTAGAGGAGGACGTGAAGGAAATGACATCATAGAGCCTTGCCGCTCTAGGACGCCGCACTCGCTCTCCTTAACCCTTGGGGCTCCGCAGGAGGCGGAGAGCCTGCGGGAGAGTCTAGTGGGTGGGGTGGGGGAGATCCAGACGTGTCCCGGGTGAGTTGGGGGCTCTTCCCGGGCAAAGGGAGGCGGAGGAGAGACTCTTTCCCGGCCCTTTTGCGGTTTCAACCCCGGGTCCCATGCTCCCCAGCCGTCCTTTGCATGAAGGGGGAAGCGGGGATGCCTGGAAGGCGCCGGAGGTTCCTTCCCGTCCCGTGTCCTGGGAAGAGCCCGAGGGAGGGGGATGGGGGGGTCGGCCTTGCGGAGACCCAGCAGGAGAGGAGAGAAGCCGGGCGAGGAGGAGGCAGGATTCGCACCCGGCTCCCCGAGAGCCCGAGCCTGTCTCAGGAAGAGAGAGAGGAGCGAGGCTGCCTCTCCAGCTGCCTCCTTCCCGGCCCTGCGCTGGGATGACCCTTTTGGGGTTCCGGGCAGGTTGGGTGAAGGTTGTTCAGTGGCTGAATTCCACTTTCTAATTCTTGGCTTTTCTTTTTTTTTTCCATCTCAGATACACAAACTCAAAGCCATTTCTAATGTTTTTAAGGCAAAAGTATCTCTTGGGCAAAGAGAGCAGAATAACCTGCGGTGGTCGGTCCTGCCAAAACAAAAAGCATCCTATGAATGAAAAGCGGTTGGAGATCCGCAAGAAAAGATTCGTTTGGAGTTGCCTTGCAGCCCCGAGAAAGGATGGAGACACAACTTTTAGCAAGTGAAGCCGCTCCAAAAGGCTCTTGTGCTGTTCAGCCTGGGAGCTGTGGGGAGATCAGGAAAAAAAGCCGGCAGAAGTTCCTGGAGGAGGAAACCATCCTCCATTCAGAAGTTCAGCCCTGCAACTTCAGGAGCCTCCAATACCAGAAGGGTGAGGGTCCCCGAGAACTTTGCAGCCGACTCCACAACTTTTGCAGGCGATGGCTGAGACCAGACAAGCACACCAAAGCCCAGATGCTGGACCTGGTGGTTTTGGAGCAGCTCCTGGCTACCCTTCCCCCAGAGATGGAGAGCTGGGTGCGGGATTGTGGAGCAGTGACCAGCTCCCAGGCGGTGGCCTTGGCGGAAGGCTTCCTCCTGAGCCAGGCAGAGGAGCAAGTCGAGTTGGAGGTGAGAGACCTTTGTCTCTGCAGTCTAGATGAGCTTTGAGGGAATAAAGAGTTTGAATTCTTTACCCAATCCCTTCCAGACTCCTTTGGCATTCGTACTACATGGAGGTGTTTCACTAATTCTTGTAGGACATAGTTCCATTCCACTCTCAGCTCCTTGAGGAATATTGGGCACTTTGAGGTTGTGTTCAGAGAACAAGAATCTACTTCATTTTGTATGATGTCCATACATTATTCTTCTTTTCTCCTTCCTCCTATTTCAAGTCCTTCACTGTGGAGATGAGAGATCCTGAAGGAAGGTGGAATCCATCAAATTTACCTGAGGATCTGTTTTTCAGGACGGTATCTGAGGAAGATTCAAGTCAGGACACCTTGGGAGGTAACCGAAGGTCCTTCGCTTCCTCAGAGAGATCCTAGCTAACTTACCTTGTCTGTGTCTTCTCTTAAGAAGGATATATCCTTCTATTTTGCTATTATATAACCAATTTCGTTGTATTTAAGTACAATGACAATAAAGATTATACTTATGCTTATTAATCATGAATGTCTTCCTCACAGGGAAACATAGTATGAAGGTTTCTGGTCTTTATGTCGGAGATGAATCGATGGTTGAACCTCCTAATGAAGTAAGTGTGGGGATATAAACTAGATTTGTATTGTCTCTTGCCTTCAGGAAGTCAAGCTGGTGTACAGTACACTCCATTCTTCTCTCCCCACCCTCTTATTTCATTTTCATTTACTTATCTATCCATTTTTGGCTATACACATCAGGCAAACTTTGTCCTTCTTTTGCTTGTGTAACATTTCCCCTTGGATTATAATGTTTCTCTTTCTTAGGTTCTAACGTTAATCTTTGTTTCTTTCCTCCAACCACCTGTACCATTTTCCCCCATACTAAATAATATTCTGTCTCTTTCTTTCCTTGGATTTCTTTAGTTAACTTGTCCATCTCGGCGCAGTCTAGAATCTTTATTATTCCAACTTCATTTGGTGTAGCCTTATTCTTTGCGCGAATGCAATCCTAGACGCTGTAATTATATGTAAGATTAGATATAGGGTCTCTTTTTTGTATTTAGTCGTCGTTATACCTAAGAGGAAATGTTTTTTTTTAACTTGCTCTAGTAAACTTGCTCTGCAGGGTACTCTTCCTACTATTAGTTTACATGGCATTTTTTTAAAAAAATCTCTTCAAGAAATAGGAATGAAGGAATAAACACAATTTTCTATTTTGTCTTCTCCCATCTTCCTTAAACCTTGGAATCTTATCAAGATAACAATTTAGCAAATAACTATTTAATTTAGCAAATAGTTGTGGTTTCGGAATTTGTGAACAATGGAACAAACCCTCCCTGGCCTTTTTTGTTGTTTCTTGTTCAGGAGGGCGTTGTATCCTTCGAGGAGGTGGCTGTGTATTTCTCTGAGGAGGAGTGGTCACAGCTGAGTCCTGACCAAAAAGAGTTGCATTGGGAAGTCATGCTTGAAAACCATAGGAACGTGGTCTCTCTAGGTAAGAGTTTGCTATTCCTAACTCTACCGTTGAGAGTAAATAGAAGTATTTCTATTTACTGAGTGTTTGTCTCTGCGGCTCCGTGATTTTGGCAAGAGAAAATGAATAGCAAAGAGAAGGCAGTTTGGATAGAAAAAAAAAAGGATTCGTTTCAAAATTGTTTTAGCTCTCACAGATCTCTGCTGAAATTAACTGACTAATAAATCTTAGACTATCTCCCAATCCCCTTCCTGGATGTTTCTTCTGATTATTGCTAAAGTGAGAGCTATGTCTAGATGAGATTTGAATACGTATGTATAATTGTAGAGAAAGAGATGTTTTCTAGATATTTGCAACGCTTCTATAGTTGATTAGTATAGAAATTGTAATTTCTATACCATGTCATTGAAAGCATGGAAATGTGCAATGTATTGGAAAAATTAAGAATTAAGATTTCCTACAGTTTGATGTTTTTCATCAGCGATTATTCTTTTCCTTTGAAGGTAATAACGGGCAGGAGAATCAAGATTCCTTTGAACTGCTCCAAGTGATCAATGCTGAAGGTGGGATGGAGAAGTCTGCAAATCAAAAGGAAGTAGAAAAACATGAAGGAAACCCGTTAATTAACTGGAATCAGGAAAGCTCATCTTCTATTGATGCTTCGATGCAAGACTTTCTTGCCCAGCAAGGGAAAATAAAGAAATATATTAGGAAAAGTGTGAAACTAATCAAAGCTAATTTTATGTCAAATGGTGGTCTTCTTTATCATAAAAAGATCCACAAAGGAAAACAAAAACGCATGGAGTGCGGAAAGACCTTTGCTCACAGGTGTCAACTTACTAAACATAATAGGAGCCATGCGGAGGAGAAGCCACATAATTGCAAGGACCATGGAAACTGGTTCAGAACAATATGTTCCCTTGTTCTCCAGGAAATGATCCACACAAGGCAGAATGTATTCAAATGTGTGCAATGCGGAAAGGGCTTTCAGAGGAACTGTGATCTTACAATCCATAAAAGGATCCACACAGGGGAGAAGCCCTATAAATGCATGGAGTGTGGAAAGACCTTTTCTCAGACCGGTGGGCTTATTTCCCATAAAAGGATCCACACCGGGGAGAAGCCATATAAATGCATGGAGTGTGGGAAATCCTTTGCTCAGAGGGATAAACTTGCAATCCATGAAAGGACCCACACAGGGGAAAAGCCGTATAGTTGCAAGGAATGTGGAAAGTGGCTCAAAACAAAATATTCCCTTATGCACCATGAAATGATCCACACAAGGCAGAAGGGATTCATATGTGTGCAATGTGGAAAGGGCTTTCGGAGGAATTGTGATCTTACAATCCATAAAAGGATCCACACAGGAGAGAAGCCATATAAATGTGCAGAGTGTGGAAAGACCTTTGCTCAGACCGGTGGTCTTATTTCCCATAAAAAGATCCACACAGGGGAGAAGCCCTATAAATGCATGGAGTGTGGAAAGAGCTTCAGTCGGAGTGATTGTCTTTCTTCTCATAAAAGGATCCACACAGGGGAGAAGCCCTATAAATGCCTGGAGTGTGGAAAGAGCTTCAGTCGGAGGTATTGTCTTACTTCTCATGAAAGGATTCACACAGGACATGTCATATAAATTTGTGGAATGTGCAAAGGGTTTGTAAAGTCTTGCCTCTCCAATCTTCCCAAGAAAGCAGGGCTCTTGAAACTGAAGTTACTCCAAGAGGAGCTTTTATTGACAGGCTTGTGATAGCAAGAGGTCTTGGCAGGAATTAAACTTTACTCTTAAAAACAGCCATTTAAAGCAGCGCAAACACACACACACACACCTCAGTACAGTGATGCAAGAAACAGAAACTTCATATAGAGATCTATCCAATCCTCCCTACTCCCACCAGAATGCCAGCGTCCCAATAGAAATATATGGGGCTTGACAGCGTTTCTTTAGAAATTGATTACTGATGTTACATAAAAGGATCCGTACAGTAGAAAAGCCTTATAAAAGCATGGAGTTTGGAAAAAAGCTTTACTCAGACCTCAGATCTTACTTCTCATACAAGGATCCACATGGGAGGAGGTATAAAAATGTATGGAGTGTGGAAAGGGCTCCAGTCATAATAGTTTCCTCACATATCATAAAGGGATCTATACAAAACAGAAATTATATGAGTAACTTGGAAAGAGCTTCAGGAAAAGTAATGACCTAATTTTTCAATAAACGTATATTTGTGTGAGAATCCATATAGGCTTTCTTGGTTAACTCTTCTGCATTTCCTGTATGTGTGTAATGATCTAGGGAAAGTAAAAAAAGGGGGGAGGGATGACGACCAAACCCTCACAATATAGTGAGGATAATCACTCCATGGATGTGCAGGAGACATCTGGTTTGCGAGGCTTGCAATCAACGTTTTGCAAGCAGATAGACATTTTCTTCAGGAGGATCTGTGCCTCGGCTGTTCCTTTAGCAATGCCAATGGTGCACTTGTCATCATGGTACTTATCTTGCCTCTCCAGTTTGCTGCTGGCAGAATTTATTTATCAGTACAAATACAACACAAATATAAAAAGGCAACATTAAAAATAAAAATATGGTTTTCTGCCTGCATGGTCTTCTGTGATAAGCCAAAGGACAGAAAGAGGGAGTAGTGACCTTCCTCCCATATTTAGTCACACCAGGGGTTGTAACACAAATACATACCTATTTCCCTGGCTCAACTGATAAGGAAGAGAGCCCGTGGCTTAGTGGCTAAGACTCCTGCCTAAGATATATACAGCCCGGGTTCAAATCCCAGTAAGGGTATGGCTAGCTGATGAGAGCTAATTAGCTCGAAATAGATCTATACTAGTCTCCCTTTATTTATTTATCAGTACAAATACAACATAAATATAAAAAGGCAACATTAAAAATAAAAATATGGTTTTCTGCCTGCATGGTCTTCTGTGATAAGCCGAAGGACAGAAAGAGGGAGTAGTGACCTTCCTCCCATATTTAGTCATACCAGGGGTTATAACACAAATACATACCTATTTCCCTGGCTCAACTGATAAGGAAGAGAGCCCGTGGCTTAGTGGCTAAGACTCCTGGCTAATATATATACAGCCTGGGTTCAAATCCCAGTAAGGGTATGGCTAGCTGATGAGAGCTAAATAGCTTGAAATGGATCCATACTAGTCTCCCTTTATTTATTTATCAGCACAAATACAACACAAATATAAAAAGGCAACATTAAAAATAAAAATATGGGTTTCTGCCTGCATGGTTTTCTGTGATGAGCCGAAAGACAGAAAGAGGGAGGAGTGATCTCCCTCCCATATTTGGGCATACCAGGGGTTGTAACACAAACACACACACACACACAGACACATATATGTATATATGTATATATGTATATATGTATATATGCATATATGTATATATGTTGCATTTGTGCTGATAAAGGGAGACTTTATATATGACAATAAATAAAGGGAGACTTTATATATGACTTATGTGACACAATGCATACATACACACACACACACATATACATGCATGCGCATGCATGCATACACATACATACATCACACACACAGCAGATGTTACCTCCATTCTTTTTAAATGAATTTTTAAACCACTTTTCCATCCTTTTAAATTCTTTGTTTTGCTCACTTTAGCTCTTTGTGTGTCACTGTTGTCTGCAAATGTGTTTGAATCTCTTCATACCAATGGAGTCTTCATCTCTTCTTATTTATATTTTTCTCTTTTTCTTTATGGTGTAATGATATATGTGTGTGTTAATTTCTCCAAAGGGCTTAAGGTTCCTAGTCACATTTGTTGAGGTGAATTTCCTACTCAATCCCTATGTAAACATCTTTTTTTCCTCATCATAGTTTAGATTTATATTCCTTTTTCATGATCCCCCTTCCCCAGCCACCCTCTGCATGAAGGGGAAGCAGGGATGGCTGGAAGGTGCCGGGGATCCCTTCCTGCCTCTTCTCCGAGGAAAAGCCCAAGTGGAGGGAGAGAGTTGGCCTTGTGGAGGCCCAGCCGGAGTGGAGAGAAGCTGGGCAAGGAGGAGGCAGGATTTGCACCTGGTTCCCCTTTTATTTATAGTCTAATCTCTGTGCTAAATTCTCTGAAAGGCTTAAGCTTCTGTTGGAAGAAATGTCCTTCTGGGTTCGCCCCCAAGTGGGGAAAAAGACACTGGAGGCATGGAGGCTGCTTAGAAAGATGGTTTAATGTTTTAATGGTGGACAGGACCGCATGGCTGGAGGTCCTGGGGAAAAAGGTGATCACATGCTTCCAGGTATTGGGTGAAGAAGAAGAAGAAGAAGAAGAAGAAGAAGAAGAAGAAGAAGAAGAAGAAGAAGAAGAGCCGAGGGAGGGGCTTGCAGGGCTTTTTATAATCTGTTCGGCCCCTCCTATCTGTTTCCTGTTCCTGTCTAAGAAATGTATTCTAATTGGTTGTCAGACTCACATGAGTCCATGCAAGGGCAACCCTCTAGGCTGTGTTCTGAATCCAGGTTTGGTTGAGTTCAGATGCCATGTGGTCAGTTAAGTAAAGGCTTATATTATCATGCCTTCATTCCCGTCCCCCTGGAGCTGAAGGGGAGAACTCTTTTATTATGTAAAGGGATGGCTCAGGCTTTAATGGCTCATGGACAAAAGATGGGGACAGGAAGCTGCAGGGAGAGTTACCTTGTCTTTTTGAAACATGTTTCTTTTCACATCCAGAGAAATATTCTGCCTTTTCAATATTTCCTAGGATATTTCATTTTTCTGGGAGAGGGCTGGGTGATAACCTCCTACACTTCCTAGTCACATTTGTTGAGGTGAATTTTCTACTCAATCCCTATGCATAAATGTTTTTTTCCCATCATCGTAGTTTAGATTTATATTCCTTTTCCACGACCTTCCTTTCTTAGTTATGGAATTCCACCTTTTCTCCAGTCAGAGATGAAAAGGGCCCCTTCCCCTCTTCATTTCTCAATTAAAGAGCCTGTTTATGAGGTAAAATTTCTGGAATGTCCATGGGCTTCCTCTATTTTGGAACTGGGTTTTTTCCCCCCTTCAGAGTCTTTCCTCGGGCACTGACTGGTCACTGATCTGGCCTTTTTGCTCGCTTTGAGGCTCAGGGAATGATTTGAAAAGGAGCACCTGTATGTATTGAATTAAAGAAAATTTTTAAAAAATGAATAAAAATCATTTCCCTGATTGTGGCTTCCCTGCCTGTACCTTCCTCTACTTAAGACCGGAGGTTGTCGCAAAAACCGCAAGACACGAGCTGTGTTTCCCAGAGAAACCTCCTAGTCCTCCTCTTCTGACCGCCCGGCTGTTTCTGACAGGATTTGGATCCTTTTGAGGCCTCCTCCAATCTCTGCCCAGCCTTGGGGCGGCTGTTCTTGAGGGAAGCGAGTTCAAATCTTCCAGGGAAATGTTTCTCCATATCCACAACAGTTCCCTGGGCAGGAAGGAAAGGAAGTTGGAGAAAGTGGCACCTCTGGAGACTTCAAAGCTTTTCTTGGGCAGGGAGGCATCGATAGGGGCCTTTCCTCCTGCTCCCACGCCCATCATCCCTGGACCCTGCCCTTCCCTTCCCTCAGGTGCGCTCTTTCCCGCGCTTTGCAGGGAAGCCTGCAAATTAAAGCAAAATCCACTAGGGGGCGCTTTCTGCCAAGAGAAGGGAAAATCAGGCGCTTCCCCATTGGCCCACTGGAGGTCGAAAGCCACGCCTACCTTGCCAGAGGAGGCTGGGAAGGAAATCACACCAAAAACTCTAGTCGCTGTAGGGCACCGCGCTCGCTCGCTTTAAGCCAGGAGGCTGCCGGAGGGTCTGGCGGGGGGAGATGCAGACGTGCCCCGGGTGAGTTGGGGGCTCTTCCCGTGCAAAGGGAGGCGGAGGAGGTAAGAGACTCGCCGCCGGCCTTTCTCCGGCTTCAACCACGGGTCCCATGTTACCCTGCCGCCCTCTGCAGGCAGGGGGAGGCGAGGATGCCAGGAAGGCTCCCTCCCCGCCCCCGGCGGAGGCGATCTGGGGAAGAGCCCAAGGTGGGGGGGAGAGAAGGGTCGACCTTGCGGAGACCCAGGAGGAGAGGAGAGAAGAGAAGCCGTGCAGGAGGAGGCAGGATTCGCACCCGGCTCCCTGAGCGCTGGATCCTTTCTCCGGAAGGGGAGAGAAGGAGGGCGGCCTCTCCAGCTGCCTCCTTCCCCGCCCTGCTCGGGGTTGGGACTTGGGCCCTGCACTGGGATGACCTGCTTTGAGACACCCGGCAGGTTGGGTGAAGGTTGTTCAGTGGCTGAATTCTCCACTTTGTAATTCTTGGAATTTATTTTCTTTTCCCTCTCAGACACACAAACTCGAAGCCATTTGTCATTTTTTGGGGAGCCAAAATTATCTCTTGAGCAAAGAAAGCAGTCCTGCAGCAACGGAAACCATCCCATGAATGAAAAGCGTTTGGAGATCCACAAGATTCCTGGGACCTGCTTGGAGTTGCCTTGCAGGCTAGAGACAGAATGGTGACACAACGTTTAACAAGTGAAGATGCTCCAAAAGGCTCTTGTGCTGTTCGTGTTCAGCCTAGGAGCTGTGGGGAGATCTGTGCAAGAGCTGGGCAGAAGATCCTGGAGGAGGAAACCATCCGCCCTTCCGAAGTTCAGCCCTGGAAGTTCATCCAATACCGGGAGGCTGAAGGTCCCCGAGGACTTTGCAGCCGACTCCATGACATTTGCAGGCGATGGCTGAGACCAGAAAAGCACACCAAAGCCCAGATGCTGGACCTGGTGGTTCTGGAGCAGCTCCTGGCTATCCTGCCCCCAGAGCTGGAGAGCTGGGTGCGGGAGTGTGGAGCAGAGAGCAGCTCCCAGGCGGTGGCCCTTGCAGAAGGCTTCCTCCTGAGCCAGGCGGAGGAGCAGAAGGAGCAGGTCGAATTGGAGGTGAGAGACCTTTGACTCTGGAGTCTAGATGGGCTTTAAAATTGTACCCACCCTTCTCCTAGAACAGGGGTGGCGAACACGCGGCTCGCGAGCCGCATGCGGTTCCCGGCCAAAATAAATGAGGCTCTTTGCCTCTTGTCATTATTTAGTATACTGTGGCTCGGATCGCGCGCTCCCTTTCGGAAGCTGGGGAGGTCCTTTGCAGGCAGCTAGAACGGGCCACGCCTGCAAAGGACTTCCCCAGACTTGCTTTGAGGAGCACGGGGCGACTGAGGCTAGTTGTGAAGCCCCAAAGCCCCCACCGCCACCGGAAGAACTGCTGCCACCTCCTCCTCATCCTCCTCTAACAGGCAGCACTGCCGGATTTGCCGCCCGGCGCTGCGGCTGAGATGAAGCCGCCAAAGCTCCAGCCGGCATCTCCGCGCGTGGCAACGGCGCCTCCTCTCCGCTCGGAGCAGCTGAGCTCAGTCAGCGCTGGGTTACCCCTGCCCCCTCCTCCTCCTCCGCCGTGCTTTTGAGGAGCCAGTAGGAAGGCGGGGGGGGGGAGCAGGGGAAAAAAAGCCTCATGGCTCGTCAAAAGCACGGAGGAGGGGGAGGGGGCAGATGTAACCCAGCGCTGAGCTCAGGAGCAAATCTGGTGATTCTGTTGGAGGAGGAGGAGGAGGAGGTAGCAGCAGTTATTCTGGTGGCAACTCGTACTCGTCGGCATCTTCAGCAGAAGCCCTGCCCACAATGAAGAAAGCAAAGATGGAGCAGATCCACGCAGATGACGTCGCTGCAACATGACTGGAGGAGGAATTCTGGGAGTTGAAGTCCACAAGTGTTAAAGCTGTCAGGTTTGAAGACCCCTGGGGTTTTTTTTCCCTAAAGGGTTAGGGGTGCAAGGGTCTTGTAACTTGACAGCTTTAAGAGTTGCGTGCTTCAAATGCCAGAGTTTCTGAGCCAACATTTTGGTTGCTAAGCAGGAGCGTTGTTAAGTGATACTGATATTATATAACACTTTGAATTAAGCGGGTACCTTGAAGAAACATAACTTTGAGTTTCAAATAATACTGATTTCGTTGTTGTCTTAGGTGACATCTGTGAAAAAAATTCGGGTGCTCAGGCATGAAAATGTGCCGCTCAAACACTATACTTTTCTGCTCACATCGAAAAAAAATTAGAGGGAACATTGCTTCCGGGTCTGTTTTGGCAGGTCACTGCATGGTGTGGCTCTCTGACTCTCACAGTTTAAAATTTTGGCTCTTTTTGTCGAACTTGTTCGCCACCCCTGTCCTAGAAGAATGAAATATCCTAGGAAATATTAAAAATGCAGAATATTATATTTCTCTGGATATGAAAAGGGAGAAATGTGTTTTTAAAGACAAAGTAGCTCCTTGCAGCTTTCTGCTCTCCCCACCTTTGTCAATGGGCCATTGGGGCCTGGGCCATTCTATTCTATATAACAAAGGTAGGGTTAGCCTTCTATCCAACTCACCACATGGCACCTGGGAGGATTGCATCAGGGGAGGGGGGCAACAGAGGGCATAAAACCCGGGGGCTCTCAGCAAGAAACACCCCTTTTTTTTCTTCAACATCTTTGAGGCATGTGACCCCCCTTTTCCCCAGGACCTCAACCACGTGGTCCTTTCCACCGTTAACACCATCTTTCCAAGCGGCCTCCATGTTTCCAGTGTCTTTCCCTACTTGGAATGGACGCCAGAAGGACATTTCCTCCAACAAAGTGAATAAAGAGTTTGAATTCTTCACTCATTCCCTTCCAGACTCCTCTGGCATGGAGGTGTTTCACTAATTCACTAAAAGTAGGCAGGTAGAGGGATAGACAGGGAGAGAAAGGGAGAAATACAGTAGGTAGGTAGGGAGAAAGAGAGTAGTTAGGTAGGTAGGTAGGTAGGTAGGTAGGTAGAGAGAGAGAGAGAGAGAGAGAGAGAGAGAGAGAGAGTAGGTAGGTAGGTAGGTAGGTAGAGGGATAGAGAGAAATAGAGGAATACAGGAGGGAGGGAGGGAGAGTGTAGGTAGGTAGATAAAGGGATAGAGAGAAATACTGTTGATAGGTAGGGAGAGAGAGAGAGTAGTTAGGTACGTAGGTAGATAAAGGGATAGAGAGAAATAGAGGAATACAATAGATAGGTAGGAAGAGAGAGAGTGTAGGTAGGTAGATAAAGGGATAGAGAGAGAGAGAAATAGAGAGAAATACAGTAGGTAGGTAGGGAGAGAGAGGGTAGGTAGGTAGGTAGGTAGAGGGATAGAGAGAGAGAAATAGAAAGAGAGAGAGAAATACAGTAGATAGGTAGGGAGAGAGAGGGTAGGTAGGTAGGTAGGTAGAGGGATAGAGAGAGAGAAATAGAAAGAGAGAGAGAAATACAGTAGATAGGTAGGGAGAGAGAGAGTAGTTAGGTAGGTAGGTAGGTAGGTAGGTAGATAAAGGGAAAGAGAGAAATAGAGGAATACAGTAAATAGGTAGGGAGAGAGTGTAGGTAGGTAGATAAAGGGATATATAGAGAGAAATACAGTAGATAGGTAGGGAGAAAGAGAGAGTAGGTAGGTAGGTTGATAAAGGGATAGAGAGAAATAGAGGAATACAGTAGATAGGTAGGGAGAGAGAGAGTGTAGGTAGGTAGATAAAGGGATAGAGAGAGAAATAGATAGAGAAATACAGTAGGTAGGTAGGGAGAGAGAGTGTAGATAGGTAGGTAGGTAGGTAGGTAGAGGGATAGAGAGAGAAATAGAAAGAGAGAGAGAAATACAGTAGATAGCTAGGGAGAGAGAGAGAGTAGTTAGGTAGATAGGTAGGTAGGTAGAGGGATAGAGAGAGAGAAATAGAAAGAGAGAGAGAAATACAGTAGATAGGTAGGGAGAGAGAGAGAGTAGTTAGGTAGGTAGGTAGGTAGGTAGATAAAGGGATAGAGAGAAATAGAGGAATACAGTAGGTAGGTAGGGAGAGAGAGTGTAGGTAGGTAGATAAAGGGATAGAGAGAGAAATACAGTAGGTAAATAGGGAGAGAGAGAGAGAGAGTAGGTAGGTAGGTAGAGGGATAGAGAGAGAGAGAAATACAGTAGGTAGGTAGGTGTTTCTGCTGGCACAGCACTTGATCAATGTAATTCTCATCAATCATTTAAAGAGCTTTCCAAAAGGGGGGAAAAAAACTTTTTACACTCTGCAAACCTCCCCCAAACGGCCCATTTTTCACAAAAACGGATTCATTTTTTTAAAAAAAGGCATGAATAGCCTGGGGGGGGGGGGCTTGCAGAGCACTCCTGGGGGGGCAAAAACGAACAAAAAACGGCCCATTTTCCATCAAAGAAATTGCATGCATAGCCTTATGGAGGATTATAGAGTGCTGCTGGGGGCTGGGGGGGGGGCAAAAAACACCACATTTTTTGCTCATTTCTGCCCTCCACAGTCCCGAGGAATTCTTTGAAAACCTCCATAAGGGTATGCACAGCCATTTTGGTGAAGGGGCAGGGCTTCGGGAGGCAAATAATGCTGTATTTGGTGTATAAGACGCACCCAGATTTCCAGCCTTTTTTTTGAGAGAAAAAAAGATGCATCTTATACTCCGAAAAATACAGTAGTTCCATTCATTCCTCTCTCAGCTCCTGGTTGAATATCGGGTGCTTTGAGGTTGTGTTTGGATAACAAGAATCCTCTCCGTGTTGTGTGATGTCCATAAATTATTATTCTTTTCTCTTTCCTCCTATTTCAAGTCCTTCACTGTGGAAATCAGAGATCCTGAAGGAAGGAGAAATCCATCAAATTCCCCTGAGGATCTGTTTTTCAGGACGGTATCTGAGTCAAGTCAGGAAACCTTGGGAGGTAACCGAAGGTCCTTCGCTTCCTCAGAGAGATCCCAGCTATCTTACCTTGTCTATGCCTTCTCTTCGTTAGAATATGTCCTTCTATTTTGTTATTAATCATGAATGTCTTCCTCACAGGGAAGCATAGAATGAAGTTTTCTGGTCCTCATGGCGGAGCTGAATCAGTGGCTGAACCTCCAAATCAAGTAAGTGGGGATATAATAAGCTAGATTTGTATTGTCTCTTGCCTTCAGGAAGTCAAGCAGGTGTACAGTGCACTCCATTCTTCTCTTAAAGGCCACTAGTTAACTTGCTCTGCTGGGTATTCTTCCCACTATTAGTTTATAAGAAGCAATTTTAAAAAAAAATTCTCTTAAAGAAATAGCAATCAAGAAATAAACATAACTTTCTCTTTTGTCTTCTCCCGTCTCCCTTAAACCTTGGAATCTTCTTAAGCATAACTATTTAATTTAGCAGATAGTTGTGGTTTGGGAAATTGTGAATAATGGAACAACTCCCCACCTCCCCAAACCCTCCCTGGCCTTTTTTGTTTTTCCTTATTAAGGAGAATGTTGTGTCCTTCGAGGAGGTGGCTGTGTATTTCTCCGAGGAGGAATGGTGTCAGCTGGATCCCGCCCAAAAAGAGTTGCATTGGGAAGTCATGGTGGAAAATCATAGGAACGTGGCCTCTTTGGGTAAGAGTTTTCTATTAACTCTAGTGTTGAGAGTGAATAGAAGTATTCCTGAGTTTTTTTCTCTGCAGTTATATGATTTCGGCAAGAGAAAATGAATAGCAAAGAGAAGGCAGTTTGAGTAGAAAAAAAAGGATTTGTTTCAAAATTGCTTTAGCTCTTACAGATCTCTGCTGAAACGAACTGACTCTAAGAAATGTTAGGCTATCTCCTACTATCTCCTTGGATGTTTCCTCTGATTATTGCTTAAGTGAGAGCTAAGTCTGGATGAGATTTGAATATGTATGATTAATTGTAGAGACAGAGAGATTTTCCAGATATTTCCAAAGTTTCTCTAGCTTATGTCATTGTAAGCGTGCAAACGTGAAATATGTTGGAATGCCACAAAAATTCATATGACTTCCTACAGTTTGACGTTTTTCACCAGCGATTATTCTTTTCCTTTGAAGGTAATAACGGGCAGGAGAATCAAGATTCCTTTGAACTGCTCCAAGTGATCAATGCTCAAGATGGAACGGAGAAATTTGGAATTCAAATGGAATTAGAAAGACACGAAAGAAACCAGTTAAATAACTGGAACCAGGAAAGCTCATCTTCTATTGATGCTTCAGTGCAAGAGTTTTTCGCCCAACAAGGGGATATAAAGAAATATGTTTGGGAAAGTGTGAAACTAATCAAAGGTAACTTACATGTAAATGAACACTTTCCAATCCAATACAATGGGACTTTAAATCTTTTGCCTGGAAATAGATCCCTTATATCTCCAAAAGAAATCCACATAGAAGAGAAGCCTTATGAATGTGAGGAATGTGGAAAAGGCTTCAGAACAAGCAATCATCTTACTTTTCATAAAATGTCCCATTCACGACAGAAGCCATGTAAATATATGAAATGTGGAAAAAGCTTTCGTACCAGTTGTGATTTTAGTCTACATAAAATGACTCATACAATGAAGAAAACATATAAATGCATGGAATGTGGAAAGAGCTTTAGTTCTAATGGTGGTCTTTTTTACCATAAAAATATCCACATAGGGGAGAAGCCATGTAAAAGCACAGAGTGTGGAAAGATCTTTGCTCATAGAAGTCAACTTACTAAACATATTAGGAGTCGCACAGATAAGCCACATTGCAAGGAGGTTCAAAAGTGGCCGAATACAAAACGTTCCCTTATTCTCCATGAAATGATCGACACAAGGCAGACGGCATTTAACTGTGTGCAATGTGGAAAGGGCTTTCCCAGGAACTATGGTCTTACCATCCATAAAAGGATCCACACGGGGGAGAAGCCGTATAAATGCATGGAGTGCGGACAGACTTTTGCTGCGAGGAATTATCTCACTTACCATCACAAGGTCCATACAGGGGAGAAGCCATACGAATGCATGGAGTGTGGGAAGGCCTTTGCCTACAGGAGTAAGCTTGTGAACCATAAAAGGACCCACACAGGGGAGAGACCATATAAATGCATGGAGTGTGGAGAGAGTTTTGCTGCGAGGAATTATCTCACTTACCATCACAAGATCCATACAGGGGAGAAGCCATATGAATGCATGGAGTGTGGGAAGGCCTTTATTGAGAAGAGTAAACTTACCATCCATAAAAGGATCCACACAGGGGAGAAGCCATATAAATGCGCAGAGTGTGGAAAGACCTTTGCTCAGACCGGTGGTCTTATTTCCCATAAAAGGATCCACAGCGGGGAGAAGCCATATAAATGTGCAGAGTGTGGAAAGGACTTTGCTCACAGCAGTAGTCTTATTTCCCATAAAAAGATCCACACAGGGGAAAAGCCATTTAGTTGCAAGGAATGTGGAAAGTGGCTGAAAACAAAACGTTCCCTTACACACCATGAAATGATCCACACAAGGCAGAAGGGATTTATATGTGTGCAATGCGGAAAGGGCTTTCGGAGGAATTGTGATCTTAACACCCATAAAAGGGTCCACACAGGGGAGAAGCCATATAAATGCACGGAGTGTGGAAAGACCTTTGCTCAGACCAGTGGGCTTATTTCCCATAAAAGGATCCACACCGGGGAGAAGCCATATGAATGTTTGGAGTGTGGAAAGAGATTCAGTCGGAGGTATTGTCTTACTTCTCATAAAAGGATTCACACAGGACATGCCATATAATTTTGTGGAATGTGGAAAGGGTTTCTACAAAAATCGATCACTGATGTTACATAAAAGGATCCGTACAGTAGAAAAGCCTTATAAAAGAATGGAGTTTGGAAGTTTGGAAAAACTTCCAAAAGTTTGGAAAGACCTTTACTCAGACCATTCATCTTACTTCCCATACAAGGATCCACATGGGAGAAGGTATAAAAATGTATGGAGTGTGGAAAGGGCTCCAGTCATAATAGTTCCCTCACATATCATAAAGGGATCTATACAAAACAGAAATTATATGAGTAACTTGGAAAGAGCTTCAGAAAAAGTAATGACCTAATTTTTCAATAAACGTATATTTGTGTGAGAATCCATATAGGCTTTCTTGGTTAACTCTCTTGCATTTCCTGTATGTGTGTAATGATCTAGGGAAGGTTTTTTAAAAAAGGGCCAAACCCTGACAAGTGATATTCTGCTATTTCGCTTGGGACTTTTAGAGGAGTTATGTTCCAATGGCCCTCACCTAACTTTTATTTTTTTATTGTCAAATTTTCATGATCCTTGCCTTTGTTGGAAGAAATATCCTTCTGGGTTCAGTCCCTGGGGTTTTTTGCCCTCTGTTGGGCCCCACCTTAGTTTCCTGTTCCTGTGTAAGAAATGTATCCTGATTGGTTATCAGACTCCTAGGGAGCGGGTTGTGTGAGTTGGGTTTCTTAGCTAACTTGGTAGGTTCTCTTTATTTTAAGTTTGTTGGAGTGGTGGCTGGTGCAATGAAATGGCTCTACCTGAAGGGGGTAGCTCTTTGTTATGTAGAGTAGAGTAGCCCAGGCCTTAATGGCCCATTGACAAAGGTGGGGGCTATTAAGAGTGAGTCTGTTTCCTGCCTAAAAACATGAATAGACCGACTCAGGCCTTAATGGTCCATTGACAAAGGTGAGGGGAATGAGTTTCTGCCTCCTTTTTAGGGGGAAATATTCTGCCCCTTTAATATTTCCAAAAATATTTCATTTTTCTAGGGGTGAGTGGGTGCTAACTTCCTACACTTCTATGTTAAATATATTTAATTTTTATGTTTTTAACAATTTTGTCTGAACACCACCCAGAGTCCATTGGGGAGATGGGCAGTTTCTAAAGTGTGTGTATGTGTATGATATAGATAGATAGTTGATAGATAGATAGATAGATAGATGATAGATAGATAGATGATAGATAGATAGATACGTACGTACGTACATACATACATACATACATACATACATGCATACATATAGATACATACAGATTGATGAGATAAATTACATAGGATGGATAATTACATATAGATAATAATGATAGACAAATATGGATAGAGATATTAGATGATAGATAGACGATAGGTAGATAGATGATAGATTGATAAAGATGATCGGTAGATAGATCAATAGAGACAAGACAGACAATACAATACAATAGCAGAGTTGGAAGGGACCTTGGAGGTCTTCTAGTCCAACCCCCTGCCTAGGCAGGAAACCCTATACCGTTTCAGACAAATGGCTATCCAACATCTTCTTAAAGACTTCCAGTGTTGGGGCATTCACAACTTCTGGAGGAAACTTCTGTTCCACTGATTAATTGTTCTAACTGTCAGGAAGTTTCTCCTCAGTTCTAAGTTGCTTCTTTCCTTGATTAGTTTCCACCCATTGCTTCTTGTTCTACCCTCAGATACCTAGATACCCAACCTTTTGGACTTCAGGGACCACCAAGTTCATAATTTTAAATCCTGCGGACCACCAAATTCATAATTTTAAATCCTCATTGGTTGCCTCGTTTTAAGATTACCCTGACTGCACCCAGCACACTAGGCTTCCCAAGCAGAGGGAAGACCAGTGGGAGTGCAAGGAACAAACCTCTCTGACTCTTGGCCACCAGCAGTCCTTCCCTCCAGCTTTTTCCCAAAGCCCTGCACCAGGAGGCTGAAACAGATCCCAAGTTGGAATTTCTGCCCCGATGTTTCTTGGTGTTTGCTGATTCATTGCGTCATTATTTTCCCCCCAGAATCTTCCTTGGTGTTGAGGTCAAGCTGATAGTCTGTAGTTTCCTGGATCTGTTTCTCCCCATCTTTTTAAAGATGGGAACTACATCAGCTCTTTTCCAGTCCTCTGGCATTAGGGCCACGTTTTTGTCTTTTTATGATGTGCCAAGGGCTAGGAAATAGTATAATGGTAACTTGAAATTAAATGTCAATGGTGTGGTTACTAGCTAAACTTTCATAAAATTAACTTTCTCTTCATTGCATTAAAACTTACTAACACATGAAAGTGTTTGGACAACCTTGGGAGTGGGCATATTTCAGGGTTTCAGAGCCTCCTGCTTGGTTAAAGCTGTTTTTTTCAAATATTTCTCATTAAAGATTGCGTGTCAGACCGGAGGAATATGTGTGCATTTGTGCTGATAAATAAATAAAGGGAGACTAGTATAGATCTATCTCAAGCTATTTGGCTCTCATTAGCTAGCCATACCCTTAATGGGATTTGAACCTGGGCTGTTTTTACATGTTAGGCAGGTGTGTGTGTGTGTGTGTGTGTGTAGATTTATATTCCTTTTTCATAATCCACCTTCTCCACCCACCCTCTGCATGAAGGGGAAGCAGGGGTGCCTGGAAGGTGCCGGGGATCCCTTCCTGCCTCTTCTCCGAGGAAAAGCCCAAGTGGAGGGAGAGGGTTGGCCTTGTGGAGGCCCAGCAGGAGTGGAGAGAAGCTGGGCGATGAGGAGGCAGAATTTGCACCCGGCTCCCTTTTTATTTATAGTCTAATCTCTGTGTTAAATTCTCCGAAGGGCTTAAGCTTCCTAGTCACATTTGTTGAGGTGAATTTTCCACTCAATCCCTATGTAAAAATGTTTTTTTCCCCGTCATAGTTTAGATTGGTCCCCTTTTGAAGCCTCTTCCAATCTCTGCTCAGCCTTCAGGGCGGCTGTTCTTGAGGGAAGCGAGTTCAAATCCTCCAAAGATATTTTTTTTTCTCCATCTCCACAAACAGGTTTCTTGGATAGGAAGGAGAGGCAGATGGAGACCGCAAAGCTTTTCTTGGGCAGGGAGGCATTGAGAAGGGCCTTTCCTCCTACTCCCATGGTCATCATTCCTGCCCTTCCCTCAGATGCGCTCCTCTTTCCCGTGATTTGCAGGGAAGCCTGTAAATTTAAGCAAAATCCACTAGGGGCGCCTTCTGCCAAGAAAAGGGAACCTCAGGCGCTCCCCCATTGGACCACTGGAGGTCGAAAGGCACAGCTGCTTTTGTACAAGCAGCTGTGAACAGTAACATTACAAAGTGGTGCCGCTCTAGGATGCACACTCTCTCGCCTTAACCCCACGGGCTCCGCAGACTGCGGTAGAGTCTGGCGGGCGGGGGGGATCCAGGTGTGCCCCAAGTGAGTTGGGGGCTCCTCCCGTGCAAAGGGAGGCAGAGGAGGGAGCTACCCTCGTGCGCTCCTCCGGTTTCAGCCCCAGGTCCCATGTTTCCCATCCGCCCTCTCCATGCATGGGGAAGCGGAGGTCCAGCAGGAGAGGAGGGAAGCCGGGCGAAGAGGAGGCAGGATTCGCACCCGGCTCCCTGAGGGCCCAATCCTGTATCCTGAGGATGAGAGAAGCGGGGCTGCCTCTCCAGCTGCCTGCTTCCCAGCCCTGCTTTGGGGTGGGTGGGTGGACCTCGGCCCTGCGCTGGGATGACCGGGCAGGTTGGATGAAGGTTGTTCAGTTGCTGAATTCCACTTTGTAATTGTTGGAATTTATTTTTCTTTCCATCTCAGATACACAAACTCAAAGCCATTTCTAGTGTTTTCAAGGCAAAAGCATCACCACCAGATGGATTCGTAACTGGCTGACCAACGGCACTCAACGTGTAGTCCTCAATGGAACTGCATCTACAGTACATGGAGGGACGTTTGTAGTGGGGTACCCCAAGGCTCTGTTTTCGGCCCAGTACTCTTCAACATCTTCAGCAATGATTTGGATGAGGGAATAAATGGGGAACTCATCAAATTTGCAGATGACACCAAGCTGGCAGGAATAGCCAACACTCTAGAAGATAGGCTAAAGATACAGAAGGATCTTGACCAACTTGAACATTGGGCACTATCTAATAAAATGAAATTCAATGGTGAAAAGAGTAAGGTTCTACATTTAGGCAACAAGACCGAAATGCACAGGTACAGTATAGGTGGTACCTTGCTCAACAGTAGTAACTGTGAAAGGGATCTTGGAGTCCTAATGGACAACCATTTAAATAGGAGCCAGCAGTGTGCAGCAGCTGCCAAAAAAGCCAACACAGTTCTAGGCTGCATCAACAGAGGGATAGAATCAAGATCACGTGAAATGTTAATACCACTTTATAATGCCTTGGTAAGGCCACACTTGGAATACTGCATTCAGTTCTGGTCACCACGATGTAAAAAAGATGTGGAGACTCTAGAAAGAGTGCAGAGAAGAGCAACAAAGATGATTAGGGGACTGGAGACTAAAACATGAAGAACGGTTGCAGGAACTAGGTATGTCTAGCTTAAAAGAAAGAAGGACTAGGGGAGACATGATAGCAGTGTTCCAATATCTCAGGGGTTGCCACAAAGAAGAATGAGTCAAACTATTTTCCAAGGCACCTGAAGGTAGAACAAGAAGCAATGGGTGGAAACTAATCAAGGAGAGAAGCAACTTAGAACTGTGGATAAACTTCCTGACAGATAGAACAATTAATCAGTGGAACAGAAGTTGCCTCCAGAAGTTGTGAATGCCCCAACACTGGAAGTCTTTAAGAAGATGTTGGATAGCCATCTGTCTGAAATGGTATAGGGTTTCCTACCTAGGCAGGGGGTTGGACTAGAAGACCTCCAAGGTCCCTTCCAACTCTGCTATTGTATTGTATCTCTTGGGCGAAGAGAGCAGAATAACCTGTGAGGTCATTCCTGCAAAACAAAAAGCATCCTATGAATGAAACACAGTTGGAGATCCACAAGATTCCTTGGGCTTGTTTGGAGTTGTCTTGCAGGCCAGAGACAGAATGGAGACACAACTTTTAGCAAGTGAAGCCACTCCAAAAGGCTCTTCTGCTGTTTGTGTTCTGCCTGGGAGCTGTGGGGAGATCTGTGCAAGAGCTGGGCAGAAGATCCTGGAGGAAACAATCCTCCATTCAGCCCTGCAACCAGAGTGGTTGATGAGTTTTAGGCACTACCTACCTATCTACTGTATTTCTCTCTCTATTTTTCTCTCTATCCCTCCACCTACCTATTCTCCCTCTCTCTCTCCCCCCCATCTATCTACTGTATTTCTCTCTCTCTCTCTCTCCACCTACCTACCTATCTACACGCACTCATAGCAGGAGGTTAGACTAGAAGACCTCCAAGGCCCCTTCCGTTATTCTACTATTCTGTCTCTACTACCCTGACTCAAAATACCACAGAAATAAAAATGTGAATGCCTATTTCCAAGTTAGGTATTCTAATAATTTCTATGGCCATACGGAGAGTTAAGAACCATCCTTTAAATGCATTCGGTTACAAATGGCAATTGAGAGGAGGGCTGTATAAATCGAATGCCTAAGTAAATAAATCAACATTTGAACTTCTAGTCACCTGCCAAATTCCCCATGGTAACTTCAGAAGCTCCAAAAGTAACAAACCGCCATCCGGTACGTATTGCGCTAATACTCGAATGAACGAACGTGGATAGCTGAACACGATCTCCTGATTCATGCAACACCTTTCCCAATTCTTAGCCTAATGTAGGCTTTGTCAAACTTGGCCAGTTTAAGACGTCACCTCCTGGGCTTCAAAATAGCCAACTTTGACAAACACTGCTCTAATCCAGCACACAGTGCAAATGCTGCGTCTTAGCCCCTCTTGCACCTCTGTCCCTGCAAGGTCTCCCATCTTTTCTGTGGGAAGACCCCCCTTTTGCGGTCCTGGGGAAAGGCTGGGAAGCCGCACCCTGGTTCCCTCCTTGAACCTGGGATGAGCAGAAGGACTTTGTCTGGTCCTTCGCCTCAGTCAGTGAAGGAGGAGATGAGTCGAGTCCCTTCAGAAAAGGCAGCCAAGAGGCTGGCCGGAGTGCAGGCTGACCCAGAGGCCCAACTGGCCTGTTTTGACGGGAATTCTTAGACAGGGAGGGGTTTTCTCTCCTACTCCCATACCCTCAGCAACCCTTCCCTCAGTCTTCCCCTCAGACGCGCTCCTCTTTCCCGCCCTTTTGGGGAATCCTATGTGGCGCGCAGAATCCACCAGGGGGCGACCCTCCGCCGAGACAAGGTAAAGTTACGCGCTTCTCCATTGGGCCGCTAGAGGGCGAGCGTCACAGCTGGCTTTCCAGAGGAGGCGTGACGTCACAAACGCTTGCCTCTCTAGGACCTTGCACTCACTCTCCTTAACCCCTGGAGCTCCGCAGGAGGCGGAGGGGCTGCGGGAGAGTCTGGCGGGGGGAGATACAGACGTGGCCCGGGTGAGTTGGGGGCTCTTCCCGGGCAAAGGGAGGCGGAGGACAGAGAGACCCGCGCCCGGCCCTCCTCCGGCTTCAACCCCGGGTCCCATGCTCCCCAGCCGGCCTCTCCATGCAGGGTTAAGCGGAAGAAGCGGAGATTCCAGGAAGGCGGCGAGGATCCGGGGCTGTCTTCCAGTCCCGTGTCTGGGGAAGAGCCCGAGTCTGGGGGGATGATGAGGGTCGGCCTGCGGGGGCCCAAGCAGGAGACGAGTCAGGATTCGCACCAGAGACCGCATCACCTTATAGCCCTTTGGCTGCTCGGTTAGGGTTCCGTGCACGGGGTTGTGTGAACCTGCCTGCGTGTCAGAGGGAGACTCGGATCTCCAAAGGACACCTCGAAGAAGGGAAAGAGGATCATTTCCTGGCTTTTCATTGGTTCATTTCACGGTTTGTTCATCTACTTTCAGAGTTTGGCAGGGTTTTAATTCTTGCATTTTATTGTATTTAGTCTATCTATGCTATGCAACATACTATATACCAAGACTTTATGCTAACTATATACCATGTATCAGGCATGGCTAACTTTTTGGTCGTCGCGTGCTGAAAGCGGGCGCAGGTGTGCCCGCACCCATAATGCAGTGTGCCCCTGTTGACCCCAAAACTGGGCTCTTGCTTGGCGTCGAAGCCGATAAGTCACCGGACAAAAGGTGTGATACAGAATGACACTTTTATTTTGGTACCAAGATATAAGGACCCTGGTTTGAAAAGCTAGCCAAGGGCCAAGAGTAGGATCTTACAGCCGTTTTTATCGTCAACGGATGGTCGCCATCAACCCTTCGCCCTTCCCCTACTAATGCATGCATAACGGATCATCTTAGTTGGTTATTTGGATTTCACGTCACGTGTTTTTCACCCCAGGTATCTTGCAAAGTATGCCACCTCTTTGTGGGTTTTGGGTTTTTTTCTTGTAAGCGAGCTGTTCTTGTTCCTAATATCCTGGCTAGTGGTTTTAAGGCACTAACGTTTTTTCTCGCTGTTAATGTGCACCCCCCCCCCACTTCCTTCTTCTTGCAGAGCAGAATAAAAGAACAAACAGTTGTATCTGAGGCAGACCCGCCCTCCCTCTTCAGTGAGAGAGACAGGAAAGGAGCAAAGTTCTTAATTGTCAAGGCAAAGAAATGAAGATGAGAGAAAATGTTTTATCAGAATTCACATTCCTCATTCTCCTGTCCATTCCATCCACACCTGGGTCTTATCATCACATATGACCCTTCCTCTGAT
Organism: Natrix helvetica; assembly: GCF_964273705.1. Classification (NCBI taxonomy): domain Eukaryota; kingdom Metazoa; phylum Chordata; class Lepidosauria; order Squamata; family Natricidae; genus Natrix; species Natrix helvetica. Next base: position 366,916,223 of record NC_138548.1, read on the forward strand.
CCCCAGGGCCTCATCTGGACGTACATTCCACCATCTGATCCTTCATACTATACCAGTGATGGCGAACCTATGGCACGTGTGCCACAGGTGACATGCAGAGCCATTTGTCAGAGCACGTGAGGCTCTGCCCTGTCAGCTGGCCAGCGTGCATGCGTGCGCTGGCCAGCTGAGTTCACCTTTTTAAAAGCCATTTTTCGCCCTCCCAGAGGCTTTATAGGAGCCTGGGGAGGGCGAAAAGAGCCTCCCCCACCCCTCCGGAGGCCCTCCGGAGGCTTCAGGGACTGTCCCGAGGCTTCCCTGAAGCCTTTGGAACACTTAAAACAACCCTCCGAGCAAACCGGAAGTCACTTCTGGTTTGCTCAGAGGGTGGTTTTAAGCGTTCCAAAGGATTCAGGGACCGTCCGGAGGCTTCCCTGATGCCTTCGGAGTGCTTAAAACAACCCTCCGAGCAAACCGGAAGTGACTTCCGGTTTGCTCGAAGGGTCATTTTAAGCGTTCCAAAGGCTTCAGGGAAGCCTCCGGAAAGTCCCTGAAGCCTCCGGAGGGCCTCTGGGGGGGCGGGGGAGGCTCTTTTCGCCCTCCCCAGGCTCCTATAAAGCCTCTGGAGTCTGGGGAGGGTGAAAAAAGCATGTAAAAATGGGGGGGTCGAGTGTTGTGCGCACATGCGCACTGGAGGGTCACACGTTGCATTATGGGTGCGGCATGCCCGCACACAACCCCCTTGCACTCCCCCCACTTGTGGCACGCGAGCCAAAAAAGGTTCGCCATCGCTGTACTATACTAAGACTTTATGCTAACTATATATACATGTACCAGCCATGGCTAACCTTTTGGTCGTCACGTGCTTTCTGCCCGCAGCCATAATGCAATGTGCCTCGGCCCCTGTGCATGCCCACGTAACCCCCCATGTGCTTCCCCTGCCACCTGCACATGCATGCCACTCCCCACCACCATGCTCCCCATGCACCCCGCACATGTGCGCACCTCGCATCCCGCTTTGGGCCTAGCAGGCCTCTCTGAAGCCTCTTTGCACCCAAAATGGGGCACCGGGGGGGACGGACACAACGCTGCATCCACCCACCCTGTGCTCCTTCCCGCCCCCCTGTGCATGTGACCCGGCTGCCCCAGACATGCGCGCACATCTCCTGCATGCACAGCAAAGACCTGAAAATCAGCTGGCCTGTGGAATGTGTCCCACACGTTCACCATCACAGCCACATACGAATATATTAAATACATGATATACTTTACTATTCATTGCTATTCTATGCGCTCTAACTGTGACGGCGAGCCTATGGCAGCTGTGCCAGAGGTGGCACGCAGAATCCTTTCTGTGGGTACGTGTGCCTTCGGTTATAATTCCTAGTAGAAATAGTTCTGGTTTAAATTCCAGTCTCTGTCCCATCATCTCCACCAATACTATTACTAATCCTAATATACGTACTATATACTATATCGTATGCTATACTCTAATTTTCCATTTCAGATACATGAACTGGAAAGTGTTTGCATGTCTTCAGATACAGCCAAAAATTATATTTCAGCTAAAAGGGACCGAATGAATGAATGGCTGCTGTTGCCACTCCTATGGAAACAGAAATGATCTTATGAATGAAAAGGCATTTGGAGAGCGACAGGATCGGCCCCTTTGGGAGTTGCCTCACCGGATAGAGAAAGAATGGAGACCCAACACTTAGCAAGCGTGGGGAATGAAAAATGTCCTTCTGCTGTTCAGCCTGGGAACTGTGGGGAAATCTGGGCAAGTGCTGGGCAGAAGCTCCTGGAGGAGGAAACTATCATCCATTCAGAAGATCAGCCTTGGGACTTCACAAGCTACCAGGAGGCTGAGGGTGCCCTAAGGCTTTGCAATCAACTCCATGACTTTTCTAGGCAATGGCTGAGACCAGATAAGCACACCAAAGCCCAGATCCTGGACCTGGTTGTTCTGGAGCAGCTCCTGGCTCTCCTGCCCCCAGAGATGGAGGCCTGGATACGGGAGTGTGGAGCAGAGACAAGCTGCCAGGCGGTGGCCCTTGCAGAAGGCTTCCTCCTGAGCCAGGCGGAGGAGAAGAAAGAGCAGGTCGAGTTGCAGGTAAGACGCCTTTATTTTGGAACTCCAGGATAGTTTTAGGGAATAAAGATTGGGTTTGAACTCTTCACCTTTCCCTACCAGCTCTCTAGTATATTCATAGTATGTGAAGATAGAATAGAACAGAATGAGCTGGAAGGGACCTTGGAGGTCTTCTAGTCCAGCCTCCTGCTCAAGCAGGAGAACTTGCACCTTTTTAGATAAGTGACTGTCTAGACTCTTCTTAAAAACATCCAGTGTTGGATTGCCCATGATTTCTGGAGGCAACTTCTGTTCCACTGGTTAATTGTCCTCAGTGTTAATAAGTTTCTCCTTAATTCCAGGTTGCTTCTCTCTTTGATTAGTTTCCAACCATTGTTTCTTGTCCTGCCTTATGGTGCTTTGGAGAATAATTTGACCCACCCCCCCTTCTTTGTGGCAGCCCCTCAAATACTGGAAGACTGCTATCATGTCACCCCTAATTCTTCTTTTCTTTAGATTAGCCAAACCCAAATCCTGCAGTCATTCTTCATATGCTTTAGTCTCCGGGCCTTTGATCATCTTAGTTGTTCTTCTTTGAACTTTTTCCAAAGTCTCAGCATCTTTTTTGTAGTAGGGTGACTGAAATTGGTTGCAGTGTTCCAGGTGTGGTCTTACTAGGGTTTTATACAATACAATAATACAATACAATAGTAGAGTTGGAAGGGACCTTGGAGGTCTTCTAGTCCAACCCCCTGCCTAGGCAGGAAACCCTATACTGTTTCAGACAAATGGCTATCCAACATCTTCTTAAAGACTTCCAGTGTTGGGGCATTCACAACTTCTGGAGGCAACTTCTGTTCCACTGATTAATTGTTCTAACTGTCAGGAAATTTCTCCTCAGTTCTAAGTTGCTTCTCTCCTTGATTAGTTTCCACCCATTGCTTCTTGTTCTACCCTCAGGTGCCTAATAAAGTGGTACTAGTACTTCACGAGATCTTGATTCTATGCCTCTGTTTATGCAACCCAGGACTGCATTAGCTTTTTTGGCGGCGGCTGCACGCTGCTGGCTCATATTCGAGTCACTCACTATTTTTGAGGCAGGTCTCGCCTCTCACTGCATTTTTTTTGTTTGCCAGCTGTGCTTAAACTCTAAGACATACGGTAGACTGATCTGACTCTTATCACTAAGCTCACTACGCATGTCCACATTCTTTTCCACATTTTTTTTCTTCGTTCGCCTGCCAAGAAGGTAGGCAGGAACACTGCCAAAATGTAATCATTGGCTAGTACATTTTGTTTTCATTTTCTTTACAATAAAATGTGTTTCTTAGAATATATCTCGGGTTTATTTTTCTTAATTATGAAGTATGCTTCAAGGAAAAACCACGGTTCATCCCTCATTAAATACAATTACCCCAGGAGGGGAACAGGGCTGAAATTCCACCCTGACATTGCCTAATCTGCACCTTTGATTTATCCTGCCTAAATGTAAAAATTTTGCTTTTATCCACATTGAAAATCATTCTGTTGGATGGAGTCCATTGTTCAAGTTTGTCAAGATCTTTTTGGATTCATTCTTGGGTACCTATAAATATTATTAACAAATTTTTGTTTAGATTTTGTTATAAAGATGTAATCTTTCCTGGGTCTGATGAGAGGAGATGTGATATAAATAGTAAATAATTTTTAGCTAATTATAATAATAATAATAAGAAGGAAATGTTAATGGATAATGTTTATTAATTGATTTTTTTTCAGAATATGTTATAAGAGGGTAACTATTGGAGGTTTATTGGAATAGTTAATGAATGCCAGTAGGTGGTTGTGTCTTTAAATACAAATGACTCCAGATAAAAGCACGTTTAAATAATTCTAGTTAAATGAGAATGGTGGTACATTAATAGTAAAATACATAAAGATTTTTGATTTAAAATGTACAATTCAATGTGAAGGAAGTATAAATAATGATTGTGGTAGTAATGTACGAAATCTATTTGTAACCAATCGACACGCTTTCTACAAGATGTAATGAAGGATGATTCTTTTTTTGTGTTTTTGTTTTATTAAAACAATTTTAAAAATTAAAAAAGATCTTTTTGGATTCTGAGATGTTTAACTAATGCTTGTGGTGGTGAACCTTTCTTTAACGGCGTGCCAAAATTGCTCACATGCACGCTATCGCACATGCGTATGTGCTCACACCAATTTGATTCACCCTGCCCACCTGCGCATGTGCGCATGACCCTTGCCCAGGCTCCGGAGGCTTTCCTGAGCCTGGGGAGGGCGAAAATGACCTCCCCTGGCCCTCCGGAAGGGCGAAAATCAGCTGGCCAGTGCGCGTATGTGCACCAGAGCTGAAAGGTGGTGGGCCAGCAAATATGGCTTCGCGTGCTACCTGTGGCTCCCTTGCCATAGGTTCGCCATCACGGTTGTAGGACATTGTTCCACTGCTTTCTCACTGCATGTCACTGATGGATATTGGCAGTTTTGAGCTTGTGTTCCGAGAACAAGAAACCATTTCTTATTGAGTGATGTCTGTTCATTCTTCTTTTCTCCTTCTGTCTATTTGTAGTCCTTCCCTGTGGGGATCAGCAATCCTGAGGGAAAGAGGATTCCATCAAATCCCCCTCAGGAGATGTTTTTCTGGAGGATCCCTCAGGAAGATCCAAGTCAGCACACCTTGGAAGGTAATTGAAGGTCCTCTCCCCTCCCCTCCCACCCGCCAATTATACAGAGTGATCCTGGCTCTCTCACCTTCTCTTTGTCTTCCCTTTGGTAGAATATACCTTGTCTTATTTTGTTATTTATTCATTTTAAAATTCTGTCTCCTTCACAGAGAATCATAGAGTGACGTTTTCTGGTCCTTGTGACGGAGCTGAAACAGTGGTTGAACCTCCAAATCAAGTAAAGGTGAGATAGATTTGTATTCTGCCTTTTCATCAGGAAGTCAAGCTGATGTGCAAAACACTCCATCATTCCATCCCCTCCACCCACCCACACCCCGTTTGGGCTGTGTTATTTTTCATATTTCTGAGCAATGTGGAAAGGACAATAGCAGGTTCAGGTTGGTCTCAGCAGGTTAGCTTCTCTGAAGACTGTGGTTGGGACACAATGTTTTGTCATTTCTACCCTCAGATTTTGCTTAAAGGGAAAGGGAAAGGTTCCCCTCACACATAAGTGCTAGTCGTTCCTGACTCTAGGGCGCTCTGTGACGCGGAGCTAGGGATTTGAACCGCCGACCTGCCGACCTTTCTGATCGACAAGCTCGGCGTCTTAACCACTGAGCCACCTTAGGAAATTGCTTAGGAAATCTTTTTTAAAAAGACCACTAGTTAACTTCCACTGCTGGGTACTCATCCTACTATTAATTTACAAGAAGTAATTTAAAAAAAAATCCTTCAAGAAATAGGAATGTAGGAATAAACGCATCACAGTGGCAGCAACTGGTAAACAGATCCATGCTTTTTTATTATTCTTTGACCTGGAATTGTACAAGGCTTATTAAAAAAATAACTAAATGGTCACACTGTAGCATTACAATTTTTAAAAAGCCTTGTTTGTAACTTGTGATTAAAAAATGAGTGCATCAGATTAAAAGATAATGCAGATTGTTAAAATCCAATGACAATGGCCAGATGGGAAAGTCTCTAAGTCAGGGGTGTCCAAACTTGGGAACTTTAAGACTTGTGGACTTCAACTCCCAGAATTCCCCATCCGGCTGGGGAATTCTGGGAGTTGAAGTCCACAAGTCTTAAAGTTCCCAAGTTTGGACACCCCTGCTCTAAGTTAAGAAGGAGCATATCATCAAGGCAGTTTTGGCCTGCAAAATAGTTTTCAATCCTCTGATTTGTGCCAGGATTTGGAAACAAAACAATCCAGCTCTTGAAAGGCCGAGGAATGTCCTTCCTGGGGAATTTCCTCTGTTTTGTCTTCTCCCCATTAAACCTTGGATTCATATCAAGCACAGCCTTTTAAGTTAGCAAATATCTTTGCTTTGGGAATTTGTAAACAATGGAACAAACAAACCAAACAAATGCTCTTTGCCCTTTTCTGTTTTTCCTTGTTCAGGAGGGCCTTGTGTCCTTTGAGGAGGTGACTGTGTATTTCTCTAAGGAGGAGTGGTCTCATCTGGATCCTGATCAGAAAGCACTGCATTCGGAAGTCATGCTTGAAAATCATAGGAACATCGCCTCTCTGGGTAAGAATTTGCTACACTCCAATAGAGTGTTCAGGAAGATACTCTATAATTACATGCTATCAGTTATTTCTTAAGTAAAAAATCTCCAGTCAAGATGTCATTTCTGCAAATAGCGAAGGAAAACATCTGGCCTTCTGCTGCTCCAAGATGGAAAGAGGTGATGGTACTTCGCTATGGGCAAAGAGATGGAGTCAGATTGATCTGATAATAGCACGTTAAGAGAAAACAAATCAGGCTGATTTGCAGGGTATTTAATAAAATAAATGATTTTGTCTCCATTTATTTTAAATGGAAATAATAACTCCTCCTACGCTCCTGCATAGATGGAGCTTAACATGTTCCAATGATTCAGTTATTCCACCACCGGCTGGATACAATCTTTGTTTGAAGGGAATTTATTGCAACCTTTCTTGAGTAACAGCTGTTGAAAGGGCAATGAATCTGGATAAAGAAAGGGCCCATCTGAATTTTGGGATTGTTATGTGACTGAGATATCTCGCTAATTGGAGAGGGTGTGCGGAGTGGCACAAGATGGTGTTTCTGGGTAGAACTGAGGAGTGCATACTTCCCTCCATGTAGATCTCGTTCCATTGAGGATTACACTTCGAATGTAGTTGGTCAGCCAGTTACGAATCCATTTGGTGATGCTGTCTAACCCACATTTTTCTATCTGATCAAGTAATAATTCTGGTCTATTTTATCAAATGCCTTACTGAAGTCCAAGTAAATTATATTCACAACATTCCTCTAGTCACTAATTTTGTCACTTTGTCAAAGAATACAATAAGATTTGTCTGGCATGATAAACTTTTGATTAAGCAATGCTGGTTTTTGGTTAGGACCTTGCCTCTAGGTGTTCAATAATTCATTGCTTGATTATCTTTTCTAGACTCTTCACAGGTATTGAGGTCAGGCTGATAGGTCTGTAGTATCCTGGATCTATTCCCCCCCATCTTTTTTTTGAAGATGGGAATTACATCAACTCTTTTCTAGTCCATAAGGGATGTATTAAGTGACAAAAGTCTATGTTATGTGTCTGGAGCAGGTCACTGCTTGGCTCAGATTGTAATTCCTGGGACTCTAAGCAGTCAAAACTGTCTTGTATATAAGCAGAATTTGGTTTATTCTTCTTGGAAGTTTCTGCATGTTGTAGTACTTTGACAGGGCAGGACAGAGGGATTTTAATCTGCTCCAGGAGATCCTATATTGATGGTATAGGGATCTGGATTTATGTGTAGCCACTAGTTCCTCTCAAGTTGTCCAGTGTTCGGATAATATCAGCTTGTTGTAAGTCTGGCAGGTTACTAAGAGGGTTAATCAGACACCCCCCCCCAAGAGTTGTCCTTGCAGTGTCTTGTTCTAAAAAGAGCGGACTTTTTGCCTGCACAGTCATTTCCAGTTGCCTCTTGAAAAAGCACCTTTGAGCTATGTGAAATTAGGGTTTCACAATAAGAAGGTTCACAAGGAAAGAAAAGTCCAGAGTTCACAAGGCACGATCCAAAACAAAGATACCGTATGATGTCAATCCAAAGCAAGGCAAGAAAATGCACAGTTAGGAAATGAACATGTTCCCAGCATCATCTCCATCTCTCTGCCGAGCTCAGTAACCAGCTTCTCATCAAGATGGTGAGGCTTTCTCCTCATGAGTTATCTGGCTGTCCTTCTCTGCTTCTGCTTTTCTCTGCCCTACCTGTTCTTGGATCAGGTGTAGAAGGCAGTTCCTCTTCCTCATCACTGACCAGCTGCAGCGGCATGCTTTCCTCACCTGAAGCCCCAGAGCTGTCCTGCTGCAGCTGTGCTTCAGCCAAATCACTCTCAGGCAGCTGCTTGGAGCCATTAACCCACTCCCCTCTTCATGCGCCATGAACTGGTTCATCTTCCTCCAAGCTGACATCTAGAGAGGTATCTGGGGAAGCGTCCCGGGGGGAGACATCACACACATTGCCTTTGAAGCCTCCAAAAATCATGGGATTAAAGGGAGTGCCTTTAATCAGAGGTGGGTTCCTCCTGGTTCGGACCGGTTCGGTTGAATAGATAGTAACTCAGCCCGCCATGCTCCTGAACTGGTTCTATCGGCAGCGCCATCTTGTTTGTTGCTTCTGAGCATGCACAGAAGCATTTTCCCCAGTACTGTGTAGGCGCATATAGCGCACACCAAGTGTGCTTGCGGGCCGCGTCCCTGAGCGAACCGGGAGTAGCAGCAGCCAAAACCCACCCCTGCCTTTAATTCTGCTTTGGAGGCTGCAGAGGCCATAGAAGACCATTCTCCAAAGCGAACAAAGGCCTTCTGCAATGGGACTCAGAGCAGCCTTGGACAGTCTGTATAGCCTTGTCAACAAAAAGAGAACACTATCTGAAAGTAAAGCAAGATGTAGCAGACCTTGGAGAGCATTGGGTAGTAGGACAATCACAGCTTTTTTTGAGGTGAATCACTGATTGTAGGGGTGAAGTTGAAGCACGGGCCTTTTTTTCAAGCCCAGGTTTGGGGCCGCTGCTGAGTACCACTGTTTAGAGTGGCCTAGATCGGATGTGATATTCAGCAGGTTCTGGCCAGTTCTGGAGAACTGGTAGCAGAAATTTTAAGTAGTTCGGAGAACCAGTAAATACTACCTCTGACTGGCCCCGCCCCCAACTATTCACTGCCTCCCGAGTCCCAGCTGATCGGGAGGGAATGGGGATTTTGCATTACTCTTCCCCTGCCACGCCCAGCATGCCCACCAAGTCACACCTACAGAACTGGTAGTAAAAAAAATGAATCCCACCACTGGCCTAGATGGGGGAGATAATTTTCTCTTGATGGAGGGGCAGAGGTCATGTATGTTACACTAGCAGAGAAAAGTATTTTCTAAACTTTTGGACATTCCAAGCACATACGTTGCATCACCATTGTGTTAAATCATGCTGTTTTTCCATTGAAAGCATAGTGTTGAGAGTTAATAGAATTCCTGATTTTTTTCTCTCTCTGCAGCTATGTAATTTTGGCAAGAGAAAATGAATAGTAAAGAGAATGTAGTTTGGATAGGAAAAAAAGGTCTTGTTTCAAAATAGCTTTACTTCTCAGTGTTGAAATTAACCCACTCCAATAAATGTTAGGCTATCTGCTTACCTGCCTGGATGTTTCCCCTGATTATTCCTTAAATGACAGCTGAGTCTGGATGAGATTTGAGTACCTATGGATAATTGTAGAGAAAGAGGTGTTTTCTAGATATTTCCAAAGCTTTTATGGCTTATCAATGTAGAAATTATAATTTCTATAGCATGTCATGGTAAGCATGCAAACGTGCAATATATTGGAATTTTGCAAAAATTAAGATAAAGATTCATATGACTTCCTACAGTTTGATGTTCTTCACTAGCCATTTTTCTTTTCCTTTGAAGGTAATAACGGGCAGGAGAATCAAGATTCCTTTGAAATGTTCCAAGTGATCAGTGCTGAAGGTGGAATGGAGAAGTCTGGAATTCAAAAGGCAGTAGAAAGACACGAAAGAAACCCATTAAACAACTGGAATGAAGAAAGTTCGTCTTCCATTGATGATTTGATGCCAGACTTTCTTGCTCAAGAAGGGCGGGAAAAGAAATATGAACACTATCGAATCCAAAACAAACAAGATACTATAAGCAGAAATAATGGGAAAAATTACACTGGGACTTTTTCTCCTGGAAATAGATCCCTTATATCTCCAAAAGAAATTCACTTACAAGAGAAGCGTTATGAATGTGTGGAATGTGGAAAAACCTTCAAAACAAGAAGTCAATTTACTTTCCATAAAATGATCCACACAGGACAGATGCCATATAAATGTGTGTATTGTGGAAGAGGCTTTCGGTCACGGGGTGGTCTTTTTTACCATAAAAGGATCCACACGGGGAAAAAACAATATAAATGCATGGAGTGTGGAAAGACCTTTGATCGGAGCAATGACCTTACTTCCCATAAGATGATCCACACAGGAGAGAAACCACATAAATGCACAGAGTGTGGAAAGGCCTTTACTCACAGGAGTAAACTTGTGACCCATAAAAGGATCCATACAGGAGAGAAACCACATAAATGCATGGAGTGTGGAAAGACCTTTTCTCAGAATAGTCATCTTACAGTCCATAAAAGAATTCACACAGGGGAAAGACTATATAAATGCATGGAGTGCGGAAAGACCTTTACTCGGAGCAATGCCCTTACTTCCCATAGGATGATCCACACAGGAGAGAAACCACATAAATGCACAGAGTGTGGAAAGACCTTTACTCACAGGAGTAAACTTGTGATCCATAAAAGGATCCATACAGGAGAGAAACCACATAAATGCACGGAGTGTGGAAAGACCTTTTCTCAGAAGAGTCATCTTACAGTCCATAAAAGAATTCACACAGGGGAAAGACTATATAAATGCATGGAGTGCGGAAAGACCTTTGCTCGAAGCAATGACCTTACTTCTCATAACTTGATCCATACAGGAGAGAAACCACATAAATGCACGGAGTGTGGAAAGGCCTTTGCTCAGAAGAGTCATCTTACAGTCCATAAAAGAATTCACACAGGGGAAAGACTATATAAATGCATGAAGTGCGGAAATACCTTTACTCGAAGCAGTGACCTTACTTCCCATAATATGATCCACACAGAGGAGAAGCCATACAAATGCATGGAGTGTGGAAAAACATTTGCAGAGAGGAGTAATCTTACTTCCCATAGCATAGTCCACATAGGGAAGAAGTTAAATGAATGCATGGCAAGTGGAAAGGCCTTCACTTCCAGCAGTCCTCTCCCTTCCCATAATATGATCCACAGAGGAGAGAAACCACATAAATGCATGGAGTGTGGGAAGGCTTTTGCTCATAGAAGTAAACTTGCAATCCATAAAAGGATCCACACAAGGGAAAAGCCATATAAATGCATGGAGTGTGGAAAGACCTTTGCTCATAGAAGTCAACTTACTAAACATAAGAGGATTCATACAGGGGAGAGGCCATATAAATGTCTGGAGTGTGGAAAGGCCTTTGCTCAAAGTGGCAGTCTTGTTTCCCATAAAAGAATCCATTCTGGGGAGAAGCCATACAAGTGCACGGAATGTGGAAAGACCTTTTCTCAGAAGAGTCATCTTACAGTCCATAAAATAGTTCACACAAGGGAAAGACTATATAAATGCATGGAGTGTGAAAAGACCTTTGCTCAAATCAGTGACCTTACTTCCCATAACATGATCCACACAGGAGAAAAATCACATAAATGCATAGAGTGTGGGAAGGCCTTTGCTCACAGGAGTAAACTTGTGATCCATAAAAGGATCCACACGGGGGAGAAGCCATACAAATGCATGGAGTGTGGAAAGGCCTTTGCTCAATGTGGCGGTCTTGTTTCCCATAAAAGGATCCATACAGGGGAGAAGCCATATAAATGCACGGAATGTGGAAAGGCATTTTCTCAAAAGAGTCATCTTAAGGTTCATAGAAGAGTTTACACAGAAAAAAATATTTAAATGCATGGAATGTGGAGACATTTGCCCAAAGCAGTGACCTTACTCCCTGTAACATGATCCACACAGGAGAGAAACCACATAAATTCATGGAGTGTGGAAAGACTTTTTCTCAGAAAAGTTATCTTAAGGCCCAGGGCTGTTGCAGTATGTCTCAGAGGCGATCTGGTCCTGGGAGTAAATAGCAATGGATTTCATAGTTGAGCTACTTGAAAGTGGGAGGAACACTGTCATTTGGACAGTAATAGACCTCTTTTCTAAACAAACCCACTTCGTAGCCTGCCAAAGCGTTCCATCTGTCCAGAGGCTGACCATGCTATTCCTGCAGCACATCTATTGATTGCACAGGAAGCCAAAGAGAATTATCTCAAATTGAGGGACCAATTCACTGTTAAGTTTTGGAGGGGGATAGTAAAGCTGATAGGATACTCCCAAGAGCTTAGCTCTGCATTTCATCCAAGTACAAATGGAACCAGTGAATGAGCAAAAACAATGATATAGCAGTACTTGAGATGCTATGTCAACTAGTCAGCAGTCTACCTGGGCGGATCTCCTGCTGTTTGCTGAGATTGCATACAATAATGTGATACACAGCAGTATGGGGCATACCCCATTCAAAATACCCATGGGATGGAGTTTGTCCCCATGCCAGAATACCCTTGGGAATCCTTCTCAGTGAGCTTAACAGAATGGGTGGGTTCTTTGCAGAGCATGTGGGGAAATCTAAAACGAGCACTAGCTAGAGCAACGGACACTCAAAAAGTGCAGGCAGATAAGAGGCGGTCGCCCCAGAGACTGTTTCACATTGGAGAGAAAGTGTCTCCACAAAATACCTTCAACAAAATTGAAGCTGCTGTGTCAAAAGCTGGGTCCAAAATGTATAGAACCTTTTCCCATAGTGAAAATAACATACCCAGTGACAGTAGAGTTAAAACTGCCACAGCTATAGGGAAAAATAAACCGGGTGTTCCATTGCAGCTTGCTTAAACCGGTGGTAGGGTCAGAACTGAGGCCAGTAGCCAGGATAGCTCCAGATCCAATTGTAGTGGAAGGGGAGACACATTATGCGGTAAAAAGGAACCTGGATTCCAGGTTATATAAAGGCAAATTCTAATAATGAATACAATGGGAGAGATATCCAATATCAGAAGCTAGATGGTGAAAGCACAGAATATGAAGGCAGATTGGTTGATCAGGAAGTTTCACAAGAACTATCCCCAGAAACCCAAATGACCTTCCTAGGGATAAGGGGAGCCTGATTTCTCTCTCTGTGTGTGTTTTTGATGTTTTCCAGATGATTCTCACTTTCTAGGGGAATCCGACTGTCAACTTTGAAACTGATTAGGCTTGCTGCAGCCATCTTTCCGTTTCTCAGCTTGCCACACAGCGTGGGAGGGGGGAGATCTGGAATTTCAGACAAGACAACAACAATAGATCATGGGAAGCAGGGTAATCTGAACAGGTGGTGGCCAAAGACTGAGGGGAGTTGCCAGTGAGGCACCACAACACCTAATTGGACACTGTGACCTGAGACAATGAGGGAGTGAGTTGTCTATTCTTTAGTTATACTGAAAGCACAGGAAATAGTTAGACCTGGTTTTGTTTTCATCCGTGTCGAAATGATGTACTCAATAAAAGTTATTTGAGAAAGTTGAAAGTCTCGGAGTGCTGAATTGGTTGGGTTCATTAGTCAGAACCTTGTCAGGTGCCACTTAGCATCAAGTTGTCTTTTTCTCAGTCTCATACAGGATTCGTCCCATCTTGGCAGGAGTCAAGAGTTTCCTTCTTACTGAATGGAGGGGTGAACTCTATGACTTGTGAGTTCCCATGTGAGTTCTCTCCCTTGTTTTTGGTGGAGTACTCTTTATTTGACTGGATCTGGGGGAAGATGATTATTGGTCGTGGTACTGACTGCTTGACTGCTTTATGCCCCTCTTTCCTGCAGTGAAAGCAACCTCCCATGCTCTGGTGGGGTCTCCCCCTTTAGTTGGGAGTGCATTTCCTTTCCTCCTCCTAAATGTTTACTTCTCAGCTGAGTGCCGGGACCAACCCTCTGGTACCCTGTGCTTGTGGAATTCCACTAGGTCGATCTCTACTTCAGTAGCTATGAAGTACCATACCTGCAGGTTGCAGGCAGTTCTGATATAGCTCCTTATTCAGTCCTTCATGGGAGTGGTAGACCAGCAAGTGTTCAGGCCACTTTCCCAAGAGACAGGCTACCCAGCAGAAATCTTGAATGTACTGTCACCGGTCACTTCCCTTGCTTCAGGGTACAGATGCAAGCTTCAGCTATTGCGCTGCCATGGGATCCTTGAACTGCTCCTGCAGGGCTTGCATGAATGTGTCAAGGTCAACCAGCTCTGGGGCATCTTCATCATGCTGGGACTACCAGCCACTCTGAAGTACTCTCTTCCAGATTGACTGCCTAAAGGATCTGGATCCAAAGGATCCAAAGCACCTGACGGCAGAACAAGAAGCAATTGGTGGTGGTGGTGGGGAGACTAATGAAAGAGAGAAGCAACTTAGAACTAAGGAGAAATTTCCTAACGGTGGAACAACTTGCCTCCAGAAGTTGTAAATGTTCCAACACTGCAAGGCCCTAAGAAATTAGATAACCATTTCTCTGAAATGGTATAGGCTTTCCTGCCTAAGCAGTGGGTTGAACTAGAAGACCTCCAAGGTCCCTTCCAACTCTGTTATTCTAAATATTTTAAATATTCTAAATATTATTCTGTTTCCCATCCCCAAGACATGCTCCTCTTTCCCGCTCTTGCAGGTCTCCTGGCATTCTGCACAGAATCCACCAGGGGACACCCTCTGTCAAGAAAAGGGAACAACTGGGCGCTTCCCCAATGGTCCACTGGAGAGTGAAAGTCACTGCTGCCTTTCCAGAGGAAGCTGCTATGGAAATGACATCACTGAATCTTGACTCTCTAGCGCGCCGCACTAGCTCGCCTTAAATCTTGGAACTCCGCAGGAAGTGTAAGAGGCTGGCAGAAAGTTTTGCAGCACTTCATTTGCAATGAGAGGCAGAGGAAGGAGAGAACCGTGGCTAACATTCCTCCGGTTTAGCACTGGATCCTATGCAGCTGCCCTTTCCATGCAGGGGGGAAGCGGAGCTCCAGAGTTGTGGGCAGAGCTGGGCAGAAGATCCTGGAGAAGGAAACTATCATATGTCCCCAAGTTCAGCCCTGCAACTTCAGGAGCCTCCAATACCAGGAGTCTGAAGGTCCCCAAGGACTTTGCAGCAAGCTCCACAACTTTTGGCGGCGATGGCTGAGACCAGAAAAGCACACCAAAGCCCAGATGCTGGACCTGGTGGTTCTGGAGCAGCTCCTGGCTATCCTTCCCCCAGAGATGGAGAGCTGGGTGTGGGAGTGTGGAGCAGCGACCAGCTCCCAGACGGTCGCCCTGGCTGAAGGCTTCCTCCTGAGCCAGGCAGAGGAGCAGAAGGAACAGGTCGAGTTGGAGGTGAGCGGATTTGATTTGTGGAGTACAGAAGGAATTTGAAAAGAATAAAGAATATGTTTGATTTCCTCACCTCTCCCTTCCTGATTTCTCTGTCATTCATAATATGTGGAGATATCCCACCAATCCTTGTCCCATTATTCATTTTAGATTTGTGGCAACTATTCCTTTCTCACTCAGCGTCACTGATGGACATTGGGGGTTCTGAAGTTACGTTTGGAGAACAAGAATCCACTTCAGGTTTTGCGATACCTGTTAATTGCGCTTCTTTTCTCCTTTCTGTTTCAAGTTCTTTGTGGCGGATATCGCAGAGACTGACAGAAGGAGGAATCCATCAAATTCCTCTCAGATGTTTTTCAGGAGTCTCTCTCAGGAATATCCCAACCAGATCATCTCAGGAGGTAATCGAAGGTCCTCTCATGCCCCAGCTGCTTTCCCTTCCCTGTGCCTTCTGTACAATATCTTCTTCTTATTTGTTAATTATATATTTTAAAATTCTGTCTCCTCACAGGGGAACATAAAATGAAGCTTTCTGGTCTTTATGGTGGAACTGAAACAGTGGTTGAATCTCCAGATTAAGTAAGTGGGAGGGGGATTAATTCATTAGATTTGTACTTTCCTTTTTCTTTAGGGAGTAACACTGGTGTAGAGTATTCTTCCATGTTCTCTCTTTGTTTGTTGTTCAGTCAATAACTTGTGTCTTCCCCCACAACCCCATGGACCACAGGATGTGATGATCCCCCATCCTCTACTGTCTTCAAGTCCATTCAAACTCACGCCTATTGCATTGATGACATTATCTAACCATGTCATCCTCTGCCATCCCCTTCCCCTTTTTTTCTTCAATCTTGAATTGTGGAAGGGGCTTCATGTCACAAAAGTCTCTTAGGATCCATGAAAGAATCCACCTAGGGGCGAAGCCATATAAATGTATGGAGTGTGAAAAGGCCTTTGCTCGGAGAAGTACTCTTACTTTCCATAAGATAATTCATTCATCCAAAGAGACTCAATGTCATCATTTTGCCATCTGCACAAGTAGAGATACTCAGGAAATCTTGATACAAATTCAGGAGATTGGATGCAATGAGTGGAAGACTTCCAAAACAAGAAACAAATCTTAGGGATAGGATAGAATTAGAAATATAGAAACAGAAAAAAAGAGAAATAGAATAGAAATAGAAGAAAGAAGAGAAACAGAATAACTTTATTGTCCCTTTAAATGTAAACTAATCAGCATACATTAAAATGAAATTCTGTTGCATCCAGCTCTCAAAGGGTAACCATTATGCATATACCAACATACACACACATACATAAACATCACAGTCTAATTTGAATACATCACATCTACATGGCGGGAAAAAGATCCTGCGAATTTATAAGATGGAGGTCATAAAGAACAAAGCTGTTACAGAATCTAGTGGTCCTGCTATATGTAGATACTTTGAAAGTTCCTTCCAGAGGGGAGAAACAGAAACAGACCATCAAGTGGGGGTGTGGGGTCTCTAACAATTCATCGAGCTCTAAGCACATAGCTCTCTAACAATGCTTCGAGCTCTAAGCACAAAGCGCTTATAAACAGCATCCTGAATAATGGAAAGTGAGCTTCCTGTAATCTTCTCAACTGTTCTTACAACTCTATGTATGAACCTTCCAGTGGTGGGGTACGGGCGTACTAGTGCCTGCTGGGAGCACCAGGTACCGTTCCAGTACGGTAGGGCCCACCTGCCCGCCCTCCTTATCGGTATTTGAGTCAATCAGGGCTTTCGCATGTGGAGCATACGGCGCCTGCGCAACGCTCCACCGAGCAGCTGGAGAGTCGTGGGCGGTAAGTACACTTGTGCGCACTGCACACGTGCATGTGGTGGACGCCTGGCCCCGTTGCACCGTACCGGGATCCGGAACCCACCACTGGAACCTTCTATCTGAGGCACTGCTTCCACCAAACCAAACTGATCCAGTTTGTTAAAACATTCTCAGCTGTGCCTCTGTTAAAAGTGGCCAGGACAGAAAGAGACAGATGTGCTTTCCTCATCTGATACAGGAAATGCAAATGCTGGTTTGCATGCTTCACTAAAGGTAATTATTTATAATGTAATTTGTAAGCGCAATTCAGATATCCTGAAGGGTGATGGGGAGGGGGCAACTCATGGGTTGTTTGTCAAGGCCTTGAATTCTCTCTGACCTTTATCTTCTCCTCCATTGGTCCTGTTCTCCAATCAGTTTACTTGCAGGCAAGAGGCGGGGGGGGGGGGGGGGGAGGCCATTTTGCAGAGCTGACACAAAGGGGAGGGAAAAAAAACCCGGAGAAAGCTGAAGGGAGACCTCAGGACAAAGACCCTCAGCTTGGAGTTTGGGCAAAAAAAATATGGAGCACTAAGCCAGATGCCACCAGCAAATCTCTTCTGAATAACGGAGTTGGAAGGGACCTTGGAGGTCTTTTAGTCCAACTCCCTGTTGAAGCAGGAAAGCCTGGCCTATACCATTTCAGACAAATGGTTTTCCAATTATTTCTTAAAACCTCCTGTGTTGGAGTACCCTCAATTTCTGGAGGCAACTTGTTCCACCGATTAATTGTTCTGTCAGGAAATTTACCCTTAGTTCTAGGTTGGTCCACTCCTTGATTAGTTTCCATTGTTTCTTGTTCTGCCTTCAGGTGATTTGGAGAACAGTCTCTCTTCTTTATGGCATTTCTTCTGAGCACTGAAGCTCTTCAGGAGAGACAGCAAGCACCTAGCTGCTTACTCACAAGTCTTCCTATTTATTTATTTTAATCACACATCTTAATACAACACAAAATTTCCTGCACCTTTCAAATTTGCAACCGATAAGTTCACATGCTTTCCTTAACACACTTCTAAGCCCTGCACAAATGTCTATTGCATTCATTCATTCCCTTCAATTTAAACAGCAACATGCTTTACCTGTGATTTTCTTCATTTACAATATTCAATAAAAAAGAAGAAAGAAAGAAGATAGAATACTAGGTTATCAAGAAAGCAAACTCCACTGGGCATATGCCATTCATCCTATGCAGCTGGGAGATTAGATAAACAGTCCTGTGCAGCAGAGAGGAGAGTTTCTCATCACACAGGTTTTGGTAGGTGGCAGGGAAGAGCAGAAAAACCACCCATCTACACAAACACACATCAAGCAACGAACAGCAAAAGGCAGACAATAAAAAGACTCCATAAAATAGGAGGGTAACAAGACATTTTTTAGTGGACACAACAGCCTCCATTTTCCTGGATCTCCTGAAAAAGGCTCCCTATCTCTGCATGGGCAGCTGCATTGTTCACAAGCATCCACCAGGCCAGTGCTCCTGGCCAAGACAAGGGAATTTATTTTATTTATTTGTCATGTATAAGTTAACAAATATACTGTAAGTATAAACATGATTATGAATACATGAAATGGATACAAATAAATGGGGACATTAGGGACAGGATCGATAAACACTTTGGTCCGCTCATGCATGCCCCAGATATAGATAACTATATCAGATAGTTCCGGTTGCCTTAAATTCTATAGAGGCCTTTAGTTTCCTACTCATGTTTCCCTTTGAGGTAAATTCCCTACTCAACCCTTAATAAGATTTTTGTTCATTTCCCCTCCTCATGGATTTGACATTTATATTCCTTTTTTACTATTTGACTTTCTTCATTTTGCAATTGCACTTTTTCTCCAGTTTTCACAGATGAGAAGCTATTTTTCCCTCTTCATTTTTCTCTGTCAAGGAGTCTTTTGTGAGGTAAAATTTCTGCAACATCCACCAGCTTGAGTTTTTTCTTTAATTTGGAACAGGTTTTCCTTCGATATTTCTTTTTCTTCAGCATTATTTCCTTTGTCAGAAGCTGCCATCCGGTCTTTTTAACTCTTCTTAGGCACCCAGAGCTGAGAATTTGAAAAGGGCAGCTCTTTGTATTGAACGAAAGAAATACAAACCTACAGAAATCTGAATTTTCCTGACAGGAAAAAATTTCCATCCCTCAGGAGGCGCCGCTGCTTTTCTCTGACAGACAACCAATTAGAAGTCGCTTTACTGCTACTCTGAGGCCCATCATCCCCACCCTCAGCCTCCCCTCAAGGTGCGCTCCTCCTTCCCGCCCTTTCAGGGTCCCTGTCACATTGCGCAGAATCCTCCAGGGGGCGCTCTCTGCCAAAGGAAGGTAAACGTCAGGCGCTTCCCGATTGGTCGACTGGAGGGCGAACGTCACAGCTGGTTCTCCAGAGGAGGCGTGGCATCACGAACTCTCGCCGCTCTAGGACGGCGCACTCCCTCGCCTTAACCTTTGTGGCGAGGCTGCGGGGGACTCTGGCGGGGGGAGATCAAGACGTGCCCCCGGGTGAGGGGGGTGCTGTTCCCGTGCAAAGGGAGGCGGAGGAGGGAGAGAGAGACCCGCGCCCGACCCCCCTTCGGCTTCAACCCTCGGTCCCATGCTCCATGCAGGGGGAAGCGGAGCTCCGGAGGAGCAGGAGAAAAACCGGGGATCCCCAGGAAGGCCGCGGGGATCGGGGGGTCCCTTCCCGCCCCGTGTCCGGGCAAGAGCCCGAGTGGGGGGTGGAGGGTCGGCCTTGCGGAGGCCCAGCAGGAGGGAAGTCCAGCGAGGCAAGATTGTGTGAACCTGCCAGCTGTCAGAGGGAGACTCAGCTCTCCAAAGGCCACCCTGAAGAAGGGAAAGGGGGCTTCCTCAACCAGGGTCAGATAGCAGATTAACAGAGTTGTGGTGATTTCCTGGCATTTCATTTAACGCGAACTGAAGCGTTTGCCTGTTTTGGTTATGGCAGTGAACCCTACGTGGAGGTAAATGTAGATCTAGGTTTTTAAAAAGGAAGGCCTTTCTTGTAAGTAAAAATATAAAATATTCCAAAGTTTAACACACACACACACACACACACACACACATGATTCATCGCAAAGCAACTTCAACCAGCTCTGAAAAATACTTCCTTCCCTCGGATGAGTGGTGTTGTTCAGTGGTTAAATCCATATTTTCTAATTCCTGAAATGTATGTTCTTTTCCATCACAGATACACGAAGTGGAAGCCATTTGTACGTCTTCACATACAGCCAAAGTACGTCCGCTAAAGTGAACTGAAGTCACTCCGGTGGGAAAAGAAACCATCCTCTGGATGAAAAGGCGTTTCGAGATCTAAAACATTCCTTGGAGTTACTCTGGAGACAGAGACAGGATGGAGACGCAACTTTTAGCAAGTGAGACAACTGAAAAAGACCCTTCTGTTGTTCAGGATGGAAGCTTTGGGGAGATCTGGGCAAGAACTGGGCAGGAGATCCTGGAGGAGGAAACCACCATCCATTCAGAAATTCAGCCCTGCAACTCCAGGAGCATCCAAGAGGCTGAAGGTCCCCGGGGACTTTTTAGTCAACTCCATGAATTTTCTAGGCAATGGCTGAAAAGGGAAAATCACACCAAAGCTCAGATGATGGACCTGGTGGTTCTGGAGCAGTTCTTAGCCCTTCTTCCCCCAGAGATGGAGAGCTGGGTGCGGGAGTGTGGAGCAGAGACCAGCTCGCAGGCGGTGGCCCTGGTGGAAGGCCTCCTGAGCCAGGTGGAGGAGCAGAAGGAGGAGGTCGAGTTGCAGGTGAGACATTTTCATCTAGGAAGTTCAGTAAGGAATAAGAAATGTGTTTGAATTCTTCACCCCTCTTTCCCAGACTTCTTTGGAACTCATAATATATGGAAATGTCAGATTAAATTCATTATGCATTGTAGATTTGAGACTTCCTCCTGAGCCAGGCAGAGGAGAAGGAGCAGGTTGAGTTTCAGGAGAGGGAACTTTTTCTTGGAAGTCCAGAAGGAATTTGAAAGGAATAATGTTTTTGAATTCTTCATCCCTCCTTTCCAGATTTCTCTAACATTCATAATATGTGGAGATGTCACACCAGTTCTTGTAGGACATTGTGCCATTATTTATTGTAGATTTGAAACAATGTTTCCTTTCTTACCTTCTGTCACTGATGGATGTTTGGGGTTCGGACAATGTGTTCAGAGTACAAGAATTTAGTTGATATTATATGATACCCATTAATTGTTCTTTTTTTTAATCTTGCCTCATATTTTTAATCCATTGTGGAGATCATGGATCTTGAGGAAAGGAAGAATCTAAGAAATCTCTCTCCAGAGCTGTTTTTCCGGCGGTTCTCTCAGGAAGATCCAAGTCAGGACACCTCAGGAGGTAATCAAAGTCCTCACATTCCCCAGAGAAACCTCAGCTATCTCATCTTCTCCACCTCTTCTGTAGAATACATCCTCTTAATTTGCTAATTATACATTTTAAACTTCTGTATTCCCAACAGGTCTTCGTAGTGGAGATGAAGAAGTGGTTGGACACCCAAATCAAGTAAGTGGGGGAAATTAGTTTATTAGATTCGTATTCTCCCTTTCCTTCAGGAAGCCTATTCTCTACTTCCATTTTCCTTCTGTTTGGGGTGGGTTATTTTTGCGTTCTTGAGCAATGTGGAAATGGGAATAGCATGATCAAGTTGCTCTCAGCTAGCTTAGCTTTCTGTGAAAACTGTTGTTGGGGCACAGTGGACTGTTATTTCCATTGTCAGATTCTGTTTAAGAAATGTTTTTTTTAAAGATGATCATTCATTCTGAATATTGTTGCTACAATGAGTTTATAATAATTAACTACTGTGTTTCCCCGAAAATACGACATGTCCTCATAATACAGCCATGTCACATTTTTCTGGTGGGCAAAAATATAACACCCCCCCCCCGCATATAAGCCCCCTGGACAACCCCCCACCTCCGGCCAGAGCGCTGCTCACCAACTAGCAGTATCCCAAAGGTGCCAAGCTGCAGGAACCTGGGGGCAGGCAAAGGTGATCGTGTTGCTTGGCACCTTCGGGATACTGCTAGGTTGGTGAGCAGCGCTGTGCCCAGCTGAAGAGGGGGGTTGCCAGGCGGCTGCTCTCTTGCGAGCGGGCTCCCAAAGAGCCGGGCACAGCCTCATGGGCAAATGGCTGTGTTGTGCTGTGAGAGCAGCCGCCCGGCAACCCCAAAACAATAAACCTTCCTCCCATAATAAAGCCCAAGCCATATTTTGTAGGTAAAAAGAAAATAAGACCCTGTCGTATTTTCGGGGAAACATGGTATTGAAAAACTCCTTCAATAAATATGAATAAACAACAGTAGCAGCAAGTGCTAAAAAGAGACCGGTTCTTTTTGCAATTTTTGACTCAATTGTACAAGGTTGATAAAAAAAAATGAAATAATCACATTGGGATTTTACCACTTTTATAAAGCTTTAAATACAACTAGTGATAAGAAAAATCAACCCATTACATGAAAAGGCAGATAACTAAAATCCAATGAAGGGAGCAATATAGAATAGACTTGAAGTTAAAATGGTTCTGAAATAGTATACAATCAAGGGACCTTTGGCCCACAAAGTAATTTATAATCCTGAGATTCGTACTTGGAGTTGGAAACCAAACTAGGTAGA
Organism: Natrix helvetica; assembly: GCF_964273705.1. Taxonomy (NCBI): domain Eukaryota; kingdom Metazoa; phylum Chordata; class Lepidosauria; order Squamata; family Natricidae; genus Natrix; species Natrix helvetica. Next base: position 366,938,886 of record NC_138548.1, read on the forward strand.
TTTGCAAATGCCGAGAATTGCCTAGAGAATTTTCTCCATTTTCTGTCCAGTAAGGGACATAACTGGCATAAAATGTGTAGTGGTCAAAAGCCCTCTTGGCCACAGCTGCCACTTTCCCTTTAAGTAGGAGCCGTGTGACCAAACCAAAGTTATACACCGGATCTGTCTGGGGTAGTACAACCCCATCTAGGACTACAGATGATACAGAGGGGCCCACTCTATCTTATCCGGGTTTTGTTGAAGTCTGTTGTTCCCCATCCAAACCCCCAACAGCCTCTAGGCATAACAAGAGGATGTCCACTGCCTCACTCGCTTCAGCAGGATGGAGATATATAGCTGGGTATCGTCAGTCTATTGGTGATACCTTGTCCTGTGTTGATGGATGATTTTCCCAGCAGTTTCATGTAAAAACAAGTGGAGAGAGTGTCAGGCCCTGAGGCACCCCATACCGTAGGAGCCATAATCTTCCTAATGACACCGATTAGGAATGGCCTTGGCGGAAGGAGGTGAATCGGCACAAAACTGTGCTACCCACCCTCAGTTCCATATGTTGGTCCCAAAAGCATGCCCAATGGTATTGAAAGGTGCTGAGAGGGTGAGAAAAACAGGGATGGATTCACCACCTTCATCCTGCTCTCGCCGGAGATCATCCATGAGTGCAATCAATACGGTTTCAGTCTCATAACTGGGCCTGAAACAATACTGAAAAGGTATAGAGGATCCATCCTTCAAGGTGCTCATGGTGGGATCCAGCAATTACTTCTTGAGGAGAGGGGCCTAGCAGGGCCTCTTTAAAAGGAGCAGGAACACCTGAGAAGGATGACACTATGATTGTTTGGACCCACCCACATATCACCTCCCGTGGGGCCTTTACCAGCCAATATTATAAGGCCTTGATAAGGCCACACTTGGAATACTGCATTCAGTTTTGGTCGCCACAATGTAGAAAAGATGTGGAGACTCTAGAAAGAGTGCAGAGAAGAGCAACAAAGAGGATTAGGGGACTGAAGACTAAAACATGAAGAACGGTTGCAGGAACTGGGTATGTTTAGCTTAAGAGAAAGAAGGACTAGGGGAGACATGATAGCAGTCTTCCAATATCTCAGGGGTTGCCACAAAGAAGAGGGAATCAAACTATTCTCCAAGGCACCTGAGGGTAGAACAAGAAGCAATGGGTGGAAACTAATCAAGGAGAGAAGCAACTTAGAACTGAGGAGAAACTTCCTGACAGAACAATCAGTGGAACAGAAATTGCCTCCAGAAGTTGTGAATGCCCCAACACTGGAAGTCTTTAAGAAGATGTTGGATAGCCATCTGTCTGAAACGGTATAGGGTTTCCTGCCTAGGCAGGGGGTTGGACTAAAAGACGTCCAATGTCCCTTCCAACTCTGCTATTGTATTGTATTGTAATAGGGCATGGATCTAACACACAGGTAATGGCATTTGCATTCTACATGACCCTGTCCACTTCCTCAGGTCCAACAGAATCAAACTGTTCCCAGATAACTAGGTGAGTCTGCACCATAGGACTTGCACCATGTTTGCAATCCAACTGTGAGCGAATGAGCGAACTCTAAATGAAGAGATGATAGGGGAACAGCTAAAAGGTAGACGATGAATCAATCAATATGCAGTGGGTTAATATCACTGGATGAAAGTCCTGAAGAATAAATAAAGTTGATAAACATGGCTAAAATATTTCTTCAGGCAAAGGTTTCTGGCTTCATACATTTTCTCAGCTAAACCTCAGAATCCTACCCAAACACAGGCATGTAAGTTAGCGCACATCTTTGGCTTGGGAATTTGTGAATGATGGAGCAGATCTTGCAAATCGTCCTGGTTTTGTTCTGTTCCTTTTTTCTCATATTCAGGAAGGTTCTGTGTCCTATGAGGAGGTGGCTGTGTATTTCTCGGAGGAGGAGTGGTCTCAGCTGGATCCTGACCAAAAAGCGCTGTATTGGGAAGTCATGCTGGAAAATCATAGGAACGTGACCTCTCTGGGTAAGGATTTGCTATCCTGCAGTCAGATTGCTTAGGACGTCATTCTGTAGTCAGATGCCATCAGTTGCGCTGCGGGGCAAACATGTTGTCCCCTAAGGTTGTGCACCTTGTAGAAAAGTGCAAGGCAGACTTTTTGAGTGGAAGCGGGGGGTCTTAGCGCTCTCGTTGATTCCCAGGCACCTACCACAAGCCCAGCCTTGGCTCTACTGCTGAGGGCCACTGTTCAGGGTGGTCTGGATGGGGGGAAGATAGAGAATTGTTTATCTTCTGTTTCATGCATGTGTGTGATGCCAGCTAAGTTAAGCGTCTTTTAAATGTTTGACGTGCCGAGTCCAAATTTTTTGCTATCTCTGGGCTAAATAGTGCCATTTTCCAATTGCAAACATGCTTTTGAGACTTAACAGGGTTTCCTCCCCTGCAAATATATAATTTTGGCGGAAGAAAATGATTAATGAAGAGAAGATAATTTGTATGGGAAGAAAAAGACGTTTCAAAATTTACTTACTGTATTTTTCGGAGTATAAGACGCAGCAAGGTTTTGAAGAGGAAAAAAAAAGTTTTTGCACTCTGCAATCCTTCCAAAAAACAGCCTGTTTTTCGTGAAAACGAGCCCGTTTCCCCCCCCCCCCCAAAGGCACGAATAGCCTTTAGGGAGCTTGCAGAGTGCTCCTGGGGACTGGGGGGTAAAACTGAGCCAAACCTGGGCCATTTTTTGCTCATTTCTGCCCTCCCCAGCCCCCAGGAGCTCTCTAAAAGCTTCCTACAAGCTATGCACAGCCATTTTGGTGAAGGGGCGGAGTTTTGGTAGGCAAAAAATGCTGTATTCAGTGAATAAGACGTACCCAGATTTTCAGCCTCTTTTGAGGTAAAAAGGTGTGTCTTATGCTCTGAAAAATACGGTAGTTGTTACAGGTCTTTCCTGGAATTGGCACCTCGAATAAATGTTCAGTTTTCTCCCAATTCCTTCTTGGACATTTCATTTCCCCTGATTCTTCCCTAACTCAGAATAATTCTAAATAAAAAAAGGATGTTTGCAATATTGGTGATTAGTGGCAAAATAGGATGTTTTAGAACTTTTAATAGCTTTTATAACTCATGCGCTTTATGTGAGTCTTTATTGATTAGCCCTTGGGCCATATCAAAGGGCAAAGTTCCAGAAACAAAATATGACTAAAATTTGATAAAAGCAATTTAACATGGAATTGGATAAAATGAAATTTAAAATGAAATTGGAATAAAATATGATTTAAAATGAAATTGGAATAAAATACAGTCTAAAATGAAATTGGAATAGAGTACAATAATTAAGATATAGATAAAATATGATAAAATTATATGTTGGTGTCACCCCTGCAATTTACTCCAATCACTTCCACATATGCAGATCTCAATTGAACCATTTTGCTTAAGTACTCTGCTGTGTTAAATATTATTTAGAAATTATCATTTCTGTGCCATGCCACTGTAAGCGTGCAAACATTTAACATATTGGAATTTGACCAGAATTCAGAGGGAAATTCATAGTACATCCTATAGTTTGATCCTTACCATAACTTTGATGTCATTTTCATTTTTCCATTTTTTTTTAAAGGCGATGATGGGCAGGAGAATAAAGATTCCTATGAACCATTACAAGGGATAACTGGTGAAGAGAGAATGGAGACATCTGCAGTTGGAATAGAAGTGGAAAGATATGAGAAAAACCAGTCTGACAATTGGAATTGGGAAAGCACATCTTCCGTTGATGCTCCAGTGCAAGACTTTGTGGTCCAACAAGGGAAAATAAAGGAATATATTGGGGGAAGTGTGAAGCAGATCCAAGACCAATTAGATGCAAATGGACACTATCCAGACCAAACTAATGGAGAAGGTAATATATTCACAGACGATGGAAAAGATTACAACTGGACATCCACTCTTTCTCATGGAAATAGGTCCCTTACATCTCAAAAAAGGGCCCACACAGAAGAGAAGCAATCTAAAAATTGGGAATACAGACAGACGTTTAGAAAAGGCAGTCAACTTGCTTCCCATAGCTGGATCCACACAGGTGAGAAGCCATATAAATGCAGAGAATGTGGCAAGTGCTTCAGAAGATACAGTCATCTATGTTCTCACAAAAGGGTCCACACAGCGCAGAGTCCACATAAGTGCATGGTGTGTGGGAAGACCTTTCCTTATCCCAGTAAACTTATCACGCATGAAATAGTTCACAAAAACGAGAAGCCATATAAATGTAGAGACTGTGGTAAGAGCTTCAAGACAAGCAGGTGTTTCGCTTCCCATAAGAGAATCCATACGGGGGAAAAACCCTATCAATGCACGGAGTGTGGAAAGAACTTTCGGTTGAGGCAACAACTTACTTTACATAACTGGATCCACACAGGGCAGAAGCCATATAAATGCAGAGAATGTGGAAAAACCTTTGCTTATCCCAGTAAACTTACTACACATGAAATAGTTCACAAAAAGGAGAAGCCATATAAATGCAGAGAGTGTGGTAAGAGCTTCAAGGCAATCAGTTATCTTACTTCCCATAAAACAATCCACACGGGAGAAAAACCCTATCAGTGCATGGAGTGCGGAAAGAGCTTTAGATCAAACCATCAACGTACTTTACATAACTGGATCCATACAGGGCAGAAGCCGTATACGTGCATGGAATGTGGAAAGGACTTTGCTCGGAACAGCTCTCTTACTTTACATAAAAGGATCCACACGGGAGAAGCCATATACATGCACGGAGTGTGGGAAGACTTTTGCTCAGAACAGTCAACTTACTTCCCATAAGATGAACCACACAGGAGGGAAACCATATAAATTCACAGACTATAGAATGGATTTCTGTGAAAAATGCATTGCTTATAAAACATAAAAAGACCCACACGGGGGAAAGCCATATAAATGCATGGAGTGTGAAAAGAGCTTTGCTTGGAACCATCAACCTGAATCCACACAGGGGAGAAACTATTTAAATGCATGAAATGTGGAAAGAACTTTGCTCCGAGAAGCACTCTTACGTTCCATAGCAGGATCCACACGCGAGAAACAATTTAAATGCATAGAGTCTGAAAAGAGTTTTGCTTTAGAATCATCAACTTAATTGCCATAACGGAATCCACATAGGGGAGAAACCATACAAATGCACGACATGTTGAAAAGGCTTTACTGCAAATGACGATCTTGCTTTACGCAAGAAGATCCAGAAATTCCAAAGTAGCGGAATGTTGATGACATCACCGCAAGTCATAATTTTGAGATGCAGTTGAAATTCCAATTTGGGGGTGGGGGGGGAGAGTGCCGTTAGTTTGAACAGATGTTAAATAAATGGTTGTAAATTGAGCTGAATCTATACTTCAGAAAATTACCACAGCTGACTTTGACCAAACACACAGAACAGCTGACTCTGGAAGGTGTGTATGTGGGTAAATGCACACACATACATATATACGTACAGTTCATTCAGAAAGTATTCAGATCTCCTTTTGCCAATTTTGTTGTGCTGCAACCTAATTTTATATTTGTTATTCAATTTTAAATTAATCTACATTCAGTGTAGATTATACTTTCTGAATGCAGTGTGTATATGTGTGTATAAAATCAGACTTGTAGAAGTATACAACCTTTTTCAGTCAAAGGCCTCTCAGTACTCAATCATCACAAAGTCTTGAGGTAAAATGCACAGGTACAGTGTAGGTGGTACTGTGCTCAATAGTAGTAACTGTGAAAGGGATCTTGGAGTCCTAGTGGACAACCATTTAAATATGAGCCAGCCGTGTGCAGCAGCTGCCAAAAAAGCCAACACAGTTCTAGGCTGCATAAACACAGGGAGAGAATCAAGATCACGTGAAGTGTTAATACCACTTTATAATGCCTTGGTAAGGCCACACTTGGAATACTGCATTCAGTTCTGGTCGCCACGATGTAAAAAAGATGTGGAGACTCTAGAAAGAGTGCAGAGAAGAGCAACAAAGATGATTAGGGGACTGGAGACTAAAGCATATGAAGAACGGTTGCAGGAACTGGGTATGTCTAGTTTAATAGAAAGAAGGACTAGGGGAGACATGATAGCAGTGTTCCAATATCTCAGGGGTTGCCACAAAGAAGAGGGAGTCAAGCTATTCTCCAAGGCATCTGAGGGTAGAACAAGAAGCAATGGGTAGAAACTAATGAAGGAGAGAAGCAACTTAGAACTGAGGAGAAACTTCCTGACAGTTAGAACAATGAATCAGTGGAACAGAAGTTGCCTCCAGAAGTTGTGAATGCCCCAACACTGGAAGTCTTTAAGAAGATGTTGGATAGCCATTTGTCTGAAACGGTATAGGGTTTCCTGCCTAGGCAGGGGGTTGGATTAGAAGACCTCCAAGGTCCCTTCCAACTCTGCTATTGTATTGTATCACAAAGTCTTGAAGTGAAAGAAAGGCACACTTTATAGACAATGGATTGATCATTGTTAATGTCCATTTTCCCCCTATACCAATTTTTTCAATGGGATGGGACAACTCACCGCAACCCACTCGCCGTTGACAACTTGCCACCGGACAATTCAACAATTACATTATTTAAAAGAATTAAAAAATAATCATTTTTATTGTTCACATTTCATTTTGTTACCCCTTTGTCGTGTGGCGCGTTGTCGATGACAAGTCCTGTGTCAAGTTGGCTCTGGCAAGTCGATTGTGTCAAGTTGTCCCAGATCTCCTTTCGATACTTGTAATTTCAAGTACGTTATTCTTAAGTTTACAGTCAATTGGGAAGCAGCAGCTCTGGTATCGAATAAGTGGCACTCAGTCTCATCATTTTGCCATCTGCACAGGTGGAGATGCTCGGGGAAATCTTGGTGCGAACTCAGGAGATTGGATGTGATGAATGGAAGACATCCAAAGCAAGGAGCAAATCTCAGGAATAGGAATAGAATAGAAATATAATAAGAAATAGAAGAGAAATCGAATGGAAATAGAAGAATAGAAATAGAATAACTTTATTGTCTTTTAAAATGTAGCCCACATTAAAATGTAAAATTCATTGCATTCAGCTCTCAAAGCATAGCCATTATGCATATACCCACTTACAGATACATGACACAGAAACATCACATGTGTACATATACGCGGCGAAAGAAATTCCTGCGAATTTACATGACGGATGGCATAAGGAACAGAAACGCTATTACAAACTCTAATAGTCCTGCTATAGATACTTTGAAAGCTCCTCCCGGAGAGGAGCAACAGAAACAGATAAACAGCCCTGGGGAGAGTTTCTTACTGGTTTTTGTAGGTGGCAGGGAAGAAAGGCTATTCAATATGGCATTAAAATCACACACACACACACATCAAACAATGAGCTGCAAAAGGCAAGTCAATAAACATTCTCCACCAAACAGGAGGGTAATGACACCATTTTAGGAGACAGGACTGCCTCTTAAGTTCCTGGATCTGCAAAAGCACTCCCTATCTGTGTTGGCATCTGCATTGCACACGCATATCCATCGGGTGGCGCTCTTGGCCAACACACTTCTATAAGCCCCACATGAATGCCTATTGCATTCATTCATTTCCTTCAATTTATGCAGAAACATGCTATTCCTGCAGTTTTCCTCATTTACAATATTTAATAAAAGAAGGAAAGAATAATATAGAATACTAGATTACCCAGAAAGCCAACTCCACTGGGCATATTCAATTTGTCCCATGCAGCTGGGATATCTCACAAATAGCCCTGAGCATCAGAGGAGAGTACCTTGCTCAATAGTAGTAACTGTGAGAGAGATCTAGGAATCCTACTGGACAACCATTTAAATAGGAGCCAGCCATATGCAGCAGCTGCCAAAGAAGCCAACACAGTTCTAGGCTGCATAAATAGAGGGATAGAATCAAGATCACGTCAAGTGTTAACACCACTTTATAATGCCTTGGTAAGGCCACACTTGGAATACCACAATGTAAAAAAGATGTGAAGACTCTAGAAAGAGTGCAGAGAAGAGCAACACAGATGATTAGGGGACTGGAGACTAAAACATATGAAGAAAGGTTGCAGGAACTGGGTATGTCTAGTTTAATGAAAAGAAGGACTAGGGGAGACACGATAGCAGTGTTCCAATATCTCAGGGGTTGCCACAAAGAAGAGGGAGTCAAACTATTCTCCAAGGCACCTGAGGGTAGAACAAGAAGCAATGGGTGGAAACTAATCAAGGAGAGAAGCAACTTAGAACTGAGGAGAAATTTCCTGACAGTTAGAACAATTAATCAGTGGAGCAGAAGTTGCCTCCAGAAGTTGTGAATACCCCAACACTGGAAGTCTTTAAGAAGATGTTGGATAGCCATCGGTCTGAAACCGTATAGGGTTTCCTGCCTAGGCAAGGCGTTGGATTAGAAGACCTCCAGGGTCCCTTCCAACTCTGCTATTGTATTGTATTTGCTTATGTTTCCCCGAAAATAAAACGGTCTTATTTTCTTTTGCCCCATGAAATATGGCCTTGGGCTTATTATAGGGGGAGGGCTTATTATTTTCTGGGGCAGGTGAGAAGTGAGGCGCGCCTTTTACTTTTCCAGCTCCGTCACGTTCCTCGCCATTGTGTTCAGAGAAGCCGCTGGTAAAAAAAAAACCTTCTCGCGAGTTCAAACATCTTGAAGTCGCGAGGAGGGTTATTTTTTACCAGGGGCTTCCCTGGACATAATGGCGAGGAACGCGACGGACCTGGAAAGGTAAGAGGCGCGCCTCGCGGCCCAACACCGCCCACCTCACCCCAAAGGTAAAGGCAGCCTGCCTGGTACCCTTCCCCGCCGTCCCTTTATCGACAGGTGGCAGGTGTGTGGGGGGGGGAGAAGCGAGGCACGCCTCTTACCTTTTCAGGTCTGTTGCATTCCTCGCCATTTCGTCCAGTGAATCCCCTTGTAAAAAAAATGAGTTCAACTCGTGAGGTTTTTTTTACAAGGGGTTTCAATGGACAAAAGGGCGAGGAATGCTGACACACTATTAAATTAAGGGGAGGGGGAGGAAAAATTGTATATCAATGTACAAATACAGTTAAAAGACCACATATGTGGAATTATTATAATGAATATAAAATGTGGAAGAGGAAATTTATTTTTATGTAAAGATGAAATCGGGTTTGATGGAATCCCACCCCGAAAATCCATCAGAGTGAAGAAGAAAATAAGTAAACGCAATAACGGAAGGAGGGAGAAAGAGGAGGAAAAAGAAGAAAGGGAAAAGGAGAGGAAGTAAGGGAGGGGTAGTAAGGAGAGAGGGCAGGAAGGAGAAGAGTGAAAAAAAGAAAGGGAAAAGGAGAGGAAGTAAGGGAGGGTATTAAGAGTGGGAGAGAGGGCAGGAAGGAGAAGAAGAGGAAGATGAGTGGGGAGAGGGAGAGGAAGAAGAAAAAAGAAAGAAGAGGAAAGAAGAAGGTGGAGAAGAGAGGTTGGGAGGATGAAATAATGAATAGGGTTGTTGTAAAATAACGATGGATGTGCGGGGTGGCAGGAGAGCGACCCCGATTATATTTCTAAATTTTTAAATGGATTGTGATAAATGTTAAAATACAACAGATAGATAGATAGATAGGTAGATAGATAGATAGATAGATAGATAGATGGATGGATGGATGGATGGATGGATGGATAGATAGATAGATATGATAGACAGACAGACAGACAGACAGACAGAGATGATAGATAGATGATAGATAGATAGAGATGATAGATAGATAGAGATGATAGATAGATAGATAGACAGACAGAGAGACAGATAGATAGATAGAGATGATAGATAGATAGATAGATAGATAGATAGATAGATAGATAGATAGATAGACAGACAAATAGATAGATAGAGATGATAGATAGATAGATAGATAGATAGATAGATGATATAGATAGATAGATAGACAGATAGAGATGATAGATAGATAGATAGATAGAGAGAGAGAGAGAGAGAGAGATAGACAGACAGACAGACAGATAGAGATGATAGATAGATAGATAGATAGAGAGAGAGAGAGAGAGAGAGATGATAGATAGATAGACAGACAGACAGACAGACAGACAGACAGATAGATAGATAGAAAGGCAGGCAGGCAGGCAGGCAGGCACAGACAGACAGACATAGAGACAGATATAGAGACAGATAGACAGATAGCACTTATGAGAATATATATTTGGGAATGTACATATGAGAAAGAAAAATAAAACTTTAAAAAAAATAAGACAATAAAAGACTTAATACTATAAGCACCTCCTGCGTTGCGCGCAGACTCGCCCAGGGAACACCGCGTGCGCTTCCCGCTTTGGGCCACTAGGGGGCAAAGATCCCTTTGCAGAGAAGGAGGCTGGCAAAGGGGGGGGGGGAGGAAATGACATCGCTGAGCCTCGCCTCTCTAGGACGCCGCGCTCGCTCGCCTTAATCTAGGAGGAGGCTGCGGGGAGGGATGCAGACGTGCCCCGGGTGAGGGCGGGTGAAGGCGGGGGGTGGGGAGAAAGAGCTCTCCCGGGCTAAAGGAAGCAGAGGAGGGAGAGACCGAGCCCCGGCTCTCATGCTCCCCAGCCGCCCTCTCCATGCAGGTGGGGAAGCGGAGCTCCAGAGCCGGCGGGGGGGGGGGGGCTCCGCCGCAGGATTCGCACTAGGGACCGCCCTCCCCCCGCCTGTCATGGGGGTGGGGGTGGGGTGGAAGAAGAGAAGCAGGGCAGCATCTCCAATGTGAAACTTAAGCTTCTTCCATGGTTGGTTCACCGGTTTGCGATTAGGACAGGTTGCGTAAACCTTACTTGGGGGGGGGGGGGGTGGATGTTAATTTTAATAAAAAAGGGGAAAAAAAATCTCCCCCTAGTAAGTTATGGAAAATAACTCCAAAATGCATTCCTGGTGCGTTTGAACTCAAACCCACCCACCCCTATTCTGCGCCTCGACACGCGTACAAGGAGGACCCGTCCGATGGATGCCACTGAAATCCCCGACCAGCTCCAAAAATGGACCTCTTTTCCCCCAGTGTCCACCCACCCGCTTCTCCCCCGTAGAGGGACGAGTGCTTGCTCACTTTCTAATTCGGGGAAATTTCCCATTTCTTTGTTTGTTTCCCACTTCAGATCCGCCAACTGGAAGCCGTCGGTATGATATACGCGAATGGACCAAAACTGTGGCTCGGACACAAGAGGACCCAACGGCTTGCTGCGGTCGGCCATTCAGGAATAGATGAATGAGAAGCTGTCTGGAGATCCACAAGATTGCTTGGACCCGTCTGGAGTCGCCTTACGGGACTGAGGGAGGATGGAGACGCAACTTTCAGCAAGTGAGGGAACGGGGAAAGGCCCTCCCGCTATTCAGGCTGGGAGCTGTGGGGAGAGCTGGGCAAGCACTGGGAAGGAGGTCCTGCAGGAGGAAGCCACCATGTGTGAAGAGGTTCAGCCCTGCAACTTCAGGAGCGTCCAGGAGGCCGAGGGTCCCCGGGGACTTTTCAGCCAACTCCATGAATTTTCTAGGCAATGGCTGAAAAGGGAAAATCACACCAAAGCTCAGATGTTGGACCTGATTGTTCTGGAGCAGTTCCTGGCTCTTCTGCCCCCAGAGATGGAGAGCTGGGTGCGGGAGTGTGGAGCAGAGACCAGCTCCCAGGCGGTGGCCCTGGTGGAAGGCCTCCTCCTGAGCCAGGCGGAGGAGCAGAAGGAGCAGGTCGAGTTGCAGGTGAGACATTTTCATCTAGGAAGCTCAGAACGAAATAAGAAATGTGTTTGAATTCTCCATCCCTCCTTCCCAAAATTCTCTGGCACTGCTAATATGGAGATGTCATACTAAAACATAGAATAACAGAGTTAGAAGGGATCTTGTTGGTCATCTAGTCCAACCCCCCCTCCCCAAGCAGGAGATCCTACACCGTTTTTGACAGATGGCTGTGTCTGGTCTCTTCTTGAAAGCTGACAGTGATGAAACACCCCCCCCCCCCCAACTTCTAGGATAGGACAAGAAGCAATGGGTGGAAACTAATCAAGGAGAGAAGCAACCTTAGAACTAAGAAGAATTTTCCCGACAGTTAGAGCAATTAATCAGTGGAATAATTTGCCTCCAGAAGTTGTAAATACTCCCAACACTGGGAGCTTTTAAGATAACCATTTGTTTGAAGTGGGGTAGGGTTTCCTGCCTAAGCAGGAGGTTGGACTAGAAGATCTCCAAGGTCCTTTCCAACTGTTATTCTATATTCTGAAGGCAGCTTCTGTTCCATGGGCTGATTGTCAGAAAATTTATCCTTAGGTTGACTCTCTCCTTGTTCAGTTTCCATCTATTATTCCTTGTCTGGCCTTCGGGTGCTTTGGAAAATTGGTTGACCCCTTTCCTCTCTGTGGCAGTCCCTCAAATATTGGAACATCACTATCATGTATTGTATTGTATTGTATTATGTCATCCCTGGTCCTTCTCTTCACTAGACTAGCCATGCCCAGTTCCTGAAACTGTTCCGTTATGACTTCTAGATTTGAGGCAGCTGTTCCTTTCTTCTTTCTATGGACACTAGTTCTTACAATACAATACATTACAATACAATAGTAGAGTTGGAAGGGACCTTGGAGGCCTTCTAGTCCAACCCCCTGCCTAGGCAGGAAACCCTATACCGTTTCAGACAGATGGCTATCCAACATCTTCTTAAAGACTTCCAGTGTTGGGGCATTCACAACTTCTGGAGGCAACTTCTGTTCCACCGATTAATTGTTCTCACTGTCAGGAAATTTCTTCTCAGTTCTAAGTTGCTTCTCTCCTTGATTAGTTTCCACCCATTGCTTCTTGTTCTATCCTCAGGTGCCTTGGAGAATAGTTTGACTTTCCCTTCTTTGTGGCAACCCCTGAGATATTGGAACACTGCTATCATGTCTCCCCTAGTCCTTCTTTCTATTAAACTAGACATACCCAGTTCCTGCAACCGTTCCTCATGTGTTTTAGTCTTATAGGACATTGTTTCATTCGTTTCTCATTCAGCTTCACTGATGGATAGTGGGACCATGGAGGTTGTATTAGGTCAGTGGTCGGCAAGCCGCGGCTCGCGAGCCAAATGCGGCTCTTTGCACATTTTAATGCGGCTCTTCAGTGTGCCGGGCGCCCGCTCCCCTCCCTCCTCTTGGGCTTCGGAGGGAAGCTTCTGCAAAAGCCGAGTGACAAGTCTCCCAGGCTGTAATTTGCCGAGCTGTACGCGCGCGCCTGTTTTCCACGGCGTGGAGCAGCAGCGAGATTCTGCGTGGCGAGCGATGATTCCAGGGGCCATCCGGGAAGATGAGGAACGCGAGGGGAGACCCTGCCCCCCCACTGATGGCCCCCGGAATCATCGCTCGCCGCGCAGAATCTCGCCGCTGCTCCACGCCGTGGAAAACAGGCGCGCGCGTACAGCTCTGTCAGTCTCTCTCTGATTCCCTCTCTCACTCCCTCTCTCTGCTCCTCTCTCTGTCTGTCTGTCTCACTCACACACACACACACACACACACACACACTGTGGTCACCTTGTTGAGTGTTCCAATCACATTTGAAACACTCAACAACTGGCCTGCATTTATGGTAATACCATAAATGCAGGCCAGTTGTTGAGTGTTTCAAATGTGATTGGAACACTCAACAAGGTGACCACAGTGTGTGTGTGTGTGTGTGTGTGTGTGTGTGTGTGTGTGTGTGAATGAGACAGACAGACAGAGAGAGGAACAGAGAGAGGGAGTGAGGGAGGGAATCAGAGAGAGACTGACAGACACACACACACACACACACATCAACAGAGACAGAGAGGGGGAGGGAGGGAGAGAAAGATAGACAGACAGAGAGAGACACACATACAGAGTGAGTGATTAAGTGAATGAGTGAGAGACAGACACATCCACATACACAGAGTGACAGAGAGAGAGGAAGGGAGGGGAGAGAGACAGAGGGAGAGACAGAGACACACACACACACACACAGAGTGAGTGAGAGACAGACAGACAGACACACACACACACAGAGTGACAGAGATGGGGGAAGGAGGAGAGAGAGACAGAGATACAGAGAGAGAGAGAGAGAGAGAGAGAGAGAGACAGATAGACACCCAGAGAAAATGACAGAGGGAGACAGAGAGGGAGGGAGGGAGAGAGAGACAAAGAGCCAGAGAGAGAGAGAGAAAGAAAAAGAAAAAAAGAAAGTGGGAGAGAGAGATGAAATTATAAACAACAACATACAAACCTGACTTACTCAAACTATCCAAGGAAATGCAAGGCCAATGTTCACATTAGTGGTTGTGACTTTGTCAGTCATTGTCAGGATGTAATTTTCTCTACATTGTAAGGCAAATTTTATGGAATTTAACGTTATCGATAAATAATATCGTTCTAAAGTTTTTGTTTTATTAGTTGTGTTATTTGTATCCTCCCGACCTATGTGGATACTTGCATGCAGAATATTCTCAATAAAAACTTATTGAAACTAAAAACAGTGTACCATCCTATGTATTTTCGGTTTTAAAAATGCGGCTCTCAAAATAAATTTCAATCGTGGTTTTGGCGAGATTTGGCTCAGTTGAAAAAAAAGGTTGCCCACCACTGTATTAGGTGAACAATAACCCACTTCCCGTTGTCCGATGTCCATTAATTCTGCTTCTTTTCTCCTACTGCAACATAGTCCTCCAGTGTGGAGATTACAGATCCTGATGGAAGAAGAAAGCCATCAAATCCCTCACAGGAGCTGTTTTTCAGGAGGGCCTCTCAGGAAGATTCAAGCCAGGATACCTCAGAAGGTAATCAAAGGTCCTCCTATTTTCCGGAATGATCTCAGCTCAGTTATCTTCTTCGAGCCTTTGCTAGAATATCTCCCCCGATTATGTTAACTGTGCATTGTAAAATTCTGTTTCCCTTCCAGAGAAACATAGGATGAATTTTTCTGATCTTTATGATGGAGCCGAAACTGTGGTTGAACCTCCAAACCAAGTAAGAAAGAGAAATAAATTCATTAAGATTTGTATGCTCTCTTTCCTTCAGGAAGTGAAGTCCGTGTATAGACCATTCTCTCCTTCCATTTCCACCTCTTGTTTGGGCTGGGTTATTTTTCTGTTTTTGAGCCACGCGGAAAGGGGAAAAGCAGGTTCAAATTGCTCAGTCAGGTTAGTTTCATCTGAAGTCTGTTGTTGGGACACAGTGATGAGTCATTTCCACCCCCAGACTCTGTTTAAGCAACGGTTTTTTTTTTAAAGCCAGTAATTAACTCATTCTGCTGGATATTCTTACTATGAGTTTAGAATAAGTAAACTCCTTCAAGAAGTAGGAATAAACACCTCACAGTGGCAGCAATTGCTAAACAGAGACCAGTTTTTTGGTCATTGAATTGTGCAAGACTGGCAAATAATTAATTACATCGGCGCATTACTGTTTTATAAAGCATTCTTCACAATCATTGATAAGAAAAACAAGCTTTTTGTATTTTATTTTAAAAAAAAAAACCAAGGCGGAAATTTAGCCTGCAATGCCAATGGGAAACTCAGTGAAAATGGTTCTGAAAGTACATGTATTCAAGGCACTTTTGGCCTGCAAAATAATTTATAATCCTCCGATTTGTCCCTGGATGTGGAGGCCAAACAATCCAGTTTTGCAAAGGCTGAGAAATGCCTTTCCCAGGGAATTTTCTCTGCTTTTCATCCATTTAGCCAGATTACAAGAAGATGGGTAGGGTAGGGTAGGGTAGGGTAGGGTAGGATAGGATAGGATAGGATGGTAGGTAGGTAGATAGATATATGAAGAAGAGAGAGAGAGACAGATGATAGATAGATAGCTAGATAGATAGATAGATAGATGATAGATAGATAGATAGATAGATAGATAGATAGATAGATAGATAGATAGATGATAGATAGATGATAGATGATAGATAGATAGATAGATAATAGATAGATAGATAGCAGATGATAGATAGTTTAGATAGATGATAGATAGATAGATAGATGATAGATAGATAGAGACAGACAGACAGACAGACAATAGGTAGGTAGTTAGATTAGATAGATGATAGATAGATGATAGATAGATAGATAGATAGATAGATAGATAGATGATAGATAGATAGATAGATAGATAGATGATAGATAGATAGATAGATAGATAGATAGATGATAGATAGATAGATAGATAGGATAGATAGATGATAGATAGATGATAGACAGACAGACAGACAGACAGACAATGAGAGGTAGATGAGAGAAAGACATACAATAGACAAATGATTGATAGATAAAATGATAGAGACACAGACGATATATAGATATATAGATAGATAGATAGATAGATAGATAGATAGATAGATAGATAGATAGATGATAGATAGATAGATAGATAGATGATAGACAGATGGGAGAGAGCTAGAGAGAGAGCTAGAGAGAGAGACAGACAATAGATAGATAGATGATAGAGAGACAAATGATAGAGAGACACATAGATAGATAGATAGATAGATAGATAGATAGATAGATAGATAGACAGACAGACAGACAGACAGACAGACAGACAATGAGAGGTAGATAGAGAGAGAGAGAGAAAGACAGACAATAGATAGACAGACAAATGATTGATAGATAAAATGATAGAGACACAGACGATATATAGATAAATAGATACCGTAGATAGATAGACAGATGGGAGAGAGCTAGAGAGAGAGCTAGAGAGACAGACAGACAATAGATAGATGAGAGAGAGACAAATAATAGAGAGACACATAGATAGATAGATAGATGATAGATAGATAGATAGATAGATAGATAGATAGATAGATAGATAGATAGATAGATAGGTGATAGATAGATAGAAAGATAGATGATAGACAGCTAGAGAGAGAGACAAACGATAGATAGATAGACAGAGAGACAGATAGAGTTTGAAGGTCTACGTTGAAGGTCTTTTTAATGATCTTCCACTCATTACTTCTTGTCCTGCCTTCAGGGCTTTGGAGAATAGCTTGACCCCCACTTCTTTGTGACAGCCCCTCAAGTACCAGAAGACTACTATCATATCACCCCTATTCCTTCTTTTCATTGGACTGGATATACCTAGTGTCTTCAATCTTTTATTGCATGGTTTAGCTTCTAGATTCCTTATCATGTTTGTTTGCTCTTCTGTGCACTCTTTCTAAGGCCTCAATATCTTTTTTGTACCTTGATGAATAGAACTGGATGCAGCATTCCAAGTGTGGTCTCACTAATGCAGTATAAAGTGGTACTACTGTAGAACTTCATGTGATCTTGAAACTATCCCTCTGTTGATGCAATCTAGGACTGCATTAGCTTTTTTGGCAGCAGATAGATGGATATGTATGTATGTATGTATGTATGTATGTATGTATGTATGTGTGTTACAACCCCTGGTATGCCTAAATATGGGAGGAAGGTCACTACTCCCTCATTTCTGTCCTTCGGCTTATCACAGAAGACCATGCAGGCAGAAAACCATATTTTTATTTTTAATGTTGCCTTTTTATATTTGTGTTGTATTTGTACTGATAAATAAATAAAGGGAGACTAGTATAGATCTATTTCGAGCTAATTAGCTCTCATCAGCTAGCCATACCCTTACTGGGATTTGAACCCGGGCTGTATTATTCTTAGGCAGAAGTCTTAGCCACTAAGCCACAGGCTCACCTCCTTATCAGTTGAGCCAGGGAAATAGGTATGTATTTGTGTTACAACCCCTGGTATGTCTAAATATGCATATATATATATATATATATATATATATATATATATATATATATATATATATATATATATATATATATATATATATATATATATATATATATATATATATATATATATATATATATATATATATATATATATATATATATATATATAGAGATAGAGAGAGAGAGAGAGAGAGAGAGAGAGAGAGAGAGAGAGAGAGAGAGAGAGAGAGAGAGAGAGAGAGAGAGAGAGAGAGAGAGAGATGATAGATAGATGATGGATGGATGGATGGATGGATGGATGGATGGATGGATGGATGGATGGATGGACGGACGGACGGACCATATATGTAGACAGACAGACAGACAGAAATGGAGTTTCTTTCCCTGAAGGGGACTGAAACTACTGCAGAATCAAGGAAGTTGATGAAACCTGTTGCAGAATTAGTTAAAGGCAAATTCTCGACCAAACCTTGGAATCTCACCAAGCACAACCATTTAACTTAGTGCATTTGTGAACAACGGAACACAGAAAGTCCAGATCTTCATGGCTTAATCCTGTTCTCTCCCCCCACCCCCACCCCTATGCAGGAGGCTGTTGTGTCCTTCAAAGAAGTAGCTGTGTATTTCTCTAAGGAGGAGTGGTCTCAGCTGGATCCTGACCAAAGAGCGCTGCATTGGGAAGTCATGCTGGAAAATTATAGGAATGTGGCCTTTCTGGGTAAGGGTTTGTTACTCCCCATCAGAGAGCTTGGGAAGATAGATTGAAATCAGATAATGTCAGCTCTTATGTCATCTCCTTGGAGAGAAGGAAAATATCTTTCCTTCCCATACTTCAACAAAGGAAAAAGCTCTTTGCTTAGATGCACCCTGTGCCCTTTCTCACCTGTATTTTTCTATTTCTCGTTGACCTATCAGTGAGAACCTAACCTCTTCGCTTGAAGAGTTGCTGAATTGTATCGTATCGATTTCAGCTTTTTGGGCCCGGATGCTGCTCCATCTCTGTTAAGAAGGACTTGTTCTGACCTAGGCTTCCTTAACAATATCTTAGGGGTTGCCACAAAGAAGAGGGAGTCAAACTATTCTCCAAAGCACCTGAGGGTAGAACAAGAAGCAATGAGTGGAAACTAATCAAGGAGAGAAGCAACTTAGAACTGAGGAGAAATTTCCTGACAGTTAGAACAATTAATCAGTGGAACAGAAATTGCCTCTAGAAGTTGTGAATGCCCCAACACTGGAAGTCTTTAAGAAGATGTTGGAGAGCCATCTGTCTGAAAGGGTTTCCTGCCTAGGCAGGGGGTTGGACTAGAAGACCTCCAAGGTCCCTTCCAACTCTACTATTGTATTGTATTGTATTGTAACAAACATGAAGCAGAGTCTTGGTTCTGGCAAAACCTCTTTTATTTACACGACTGTGAATTCCTTTCATTCCCAAGCCAGCAAGGCTTGGCAAGCAGTCTTTAAGAGGAATATTTATCAACACGAACCTTATCTGGCTTGGAGAGCTGCCAGATAACTAGTTTCCAACCGCAGGGCAAGGCAGCGCTTGGCACAGAGTCTCTTATAGTCACAAACAGAACTTTCCACTCTTGAAACGACCGAAGGAACAAATTGTTTCCTGCAAAAACCCACTCTCCGTTCGCTCCTCTTTTGTTTCCTATGGGAGGGGCCAATGACCTCCAAGGTGTGGCTTTACTCCAAGGTCAACCCTGATTTCTTAGTTGTTCTTATCTTCTGGCAGCAATGCGCATGCGCACACTGGGAACAAGCTCTAGCTGTTCCTCTGCCTCACTGCTATCCAGCTCCCTCTATGCCTCCGACGCAGAGCCCTTGTCTGAGCTTCCCTCAGACCCCAGGACTGGCCCATGTTTCTCCCCAACCTTCTCACTGTCCGACTCCACTGCCAGTTCTGCTGGCTGCCAGTAGGCCACAACAACACTATCATTTCTTCAAGCTGTTGTGTAGATCACTTTTCCACCTTTTAATTTATATCTTGAGCCTTGGGATTGGGGTCTAAATCAGCGACGACAAACTCATGACACCGGTGTCAAAGTTGACGCCATGAAATTATGGGGAACAGGTCAGCATTCGCCGTTACCCAACAACTATTCCTGAAATGCCCTTCATTTCTGCATGTTTTTCGGAGGCTGAGAAAAATGGGGTGTGCTTTTTTAATGCGGTCTCCAAAAGTTAAATGAGAGAACTGTGCTCTCTTTTGACCTCTGGAGCATCTGACATTATTCACGTAGTTTTCAGAGGTTGCAGGGTTTAGGTAAGAGCATTCCTCAAATGTTGCTTCAATAACGAAGGTCTTGTATGACTTACGTAGCAACCAGTGGTGGGATTCAGATTTTTTTACTACCGGTTCTGTGGGTGTGGCTTGGTGGGCGTGGCGAGGCTTGGTGGGCATGGCAGTGGAAGGATACTGTAAATCTCTATTTCCTCCCGATCAGCTGGCAGAGAATAGATGGGGCTGGGGACAATCAGAGGTGGTATTTACTGGTTCTCCGAACTACTCAAAATTTCCACTACCGGTTCTCCAGAACCGGCCAGAACCTGCTGAATACCACCTCTAAAAGCAACCTAGGGTAGTTAGTTTAGTTTAGTTTATTTAGCTTATATACCGCCCCCTCTCCCCGAAGGGACTCGGGGCAGTGTACAGACAATAAATATACAAAATGAATAACAAAGCAACACACAAAACCAGACAAAACCAACTTAAACACACAATCCGTACAAAACCAAACTATTTTACGATAATTAAAATAGTACCAATTAAAACCAATTTAAAACCCCCAAAATTTAAAAATTTAAAATGCCATCCAGGAAGGTCAGGATTCAATTATACTAGTAGTCCATAGGGTCCAGTTAATAGAAAGAACAAGTATAAAAGTGGAAAGAGGGGCACATAACTAGGTCTGAATATCAGCAAATAGCCCAATCCCTGCGGTTGATAACCTTGGTTATTAAGTGAATCTGTCTTCTCCAATGACTTTGCTTGTGAGAAGGTTGCAAAAGATAATCGCATCGCCTTGGGACACAGCAACGGTCGTACCAGTTGCCAAGCACCTGAATTTTGATCACATGATCATGGGGATGCTCCAAAGGTCATAACTCTGGAAAACAGTTGGACTTCAACACCCAGATTTAATACGGTCAGGATGACCAAAGAATAATCATACAGTATTAACTGTGTTGAATGTTAACAAAATATATAACTGTAAATCAGATTACAGCTGGCCTTCCAGTTAGGACCACAATCGAACCCAATACTTACGTTGCTAAATGAAACATCTATTAAGTGAGTTTGCCCCATTTTACAACTTTACTTGCCACAGCTGTTAACAAATTGCATTTGTTAAGGTTAGTTGCACGGCAGTTAAATGAATCTGGGTTGCCCATTGACTCTGCTTGTCAGAAGTTTGCAAAAGCTGCTCCTGTGACCCCAGGACACTACAACTGGTCATCTTAGAATAGCAGAGTTGGAAGGGACCTTGGAGGTCTTCTAGTCCAACCCCCTGCCTAGGCAGGAAACCCTATACCGTTTCAGACAAATGGCTATCCAACATCTTCTTAAAGACTTCCAGTGTTGGGGCATTCACGACTTCTGGAGGCAACTTCTGTTCCACTGATTAATTGTTCTAACTGTCAGGAAGTTTCTCCTCAGTTCTAAGTTGCTTCTCTCCTTGATTAGTTTCCACCCTTTGCTTCTTGTTCTACCCTCAGGTGCCTTGGAGAATAGTTGGACTCCCTCTTATTTGTGGCAACCCCTGAGATATTGGAAGACTGCTATCGTGTCATCCTTAGTCCTTGTTTTCATTAAACCAGATATACCCAGTCTAGTTTAAATATGAATATATTGGTCATAAATATGAACCAGTTGCTAACCATTTTGATCATGTGACCATGGAGATGCTGCTATGGTTGTAATTGTAAAAAAACAAATAAATCCATTTTTTTCAGATTTATAATATGAATAATCACTAAATGAACTGCTATCAGTAGTGGACTGTTGTGATCCAGCAGGATCCGTTTGAACTGGTGACGGACTCGGATAGCGAGGGACCATATGAGTCTGCCCTTGACGATGTGGAGGACCCTGTGCAGGGTTCAGACTCAGAGTGGGGACCAGAGGGGCTGGTTGGCCACCAGGATCAAAGGCAGTTTGTCCCTGATGCTAGATTGAGAAGGGCTGAGAAACGGAAGCAGCAACTCCGTAGACAGACTCACAGAAGATGATTAAGCAAAGGTGGCTGTGGATTGGCCCCTCCCAAGAGAGATTATAAGTGAGGCGTTGGGAGGGGACATTTGCAGGAAACAACCGTTCGAATTAGTAGTTAAGAAAATCTATGTATTCTAGCTGTGTCTGCTCGTTGGGACTATCTGCAGTGCTTCAATCGAATTATCTGGGTTGTTTTCTTGAACGTGAGTTGTCTGGGCCCTCAGCCAAAGGATTTGTTATCTCAGTAATTAAACAGTGGCAAACAGCCAAGCCTGTGTTCTGGTTAATTCACAGGCGTGGAGAGGGGGGGTCAGAACATTGGACTATCTATCTATTGGTATTTGGCCAAAATGCAGAAGGAAATTCATACAACAGCCTATACTTTGATCTTTAACTTTGCTATTTTTATTTTTCCTTTTCCTTTGAAGATAATAACGGCCAGGGGAATCAGGATTTCTGTGAACTCTTCCAAGTGATCAATGCTGGAAAGGAAATAGAGGAGCCTGCAATTCAAATGCAACGAGAAACCCATGAGAGAAAGCTGTCAGAAAATTGGAATCCGGAAAGCTCGACTTCCATTGATGCTCAGATGCAAAACGTTCTTGTCCCAGAAGACAAAATAGACAAAGAATATATTGGGAACTCTGGGAAGCTAAGCGAAGGCGTATTCGATGCCAATGAAGAATATCCAATTAAAGAAGAGGACGATCTATTCAGAGACGATGGAGAAACTTTGACTTTCACTCTTTCTCAAGAAAATATTTCCCTTGCATCGCAAAAATGGAGCCACACAGAGGAGAAGCCATTTAAATGCTTGATATGTGGAAAGGGCTTCAGAAGAATCGGCCATCTTAATTGCCATCACAAGATCCACACAGGGGAGAAGCCATACAAATGCATGGAGTGCGGGAAGGACTTTAGGGGAAAGCGTGAACTTATTTCCCATAAAAGGATACATACGGGGGAAAAGCCATATAAATGCATGGAGTGCGGAGAAACCTTTGCTCAGAGCAGCCATCTTACGAGTCACAAACGGATCCACACAGGGGAGAAACCCTACAAATGCATGGTGTGTGGAAACGGTTTCACGACAAGCAGTTCTCTTACTCGCCACAAGAGAGTCCACACAGGGGAGAAGCCGTACAACTGCAGGCAGTGTGGAAAGTCTTTTGCTCAAAGCGGATCTCTTGCTTCCCATATTAGGACCCACGCACGAGAGAAGGCGCATAAATGCGTGGTATGCGGAAAGAGCTTTAGTACTATCAGCTATCTGATTTGCCACACCCGGATCCACAGCGGGGAGAAGCCGTATAAATGCATGGAGTGTGGAATGACCTTTGTTCAGAGCCGTTATCTCCTTTCCCATAAAAGGAAACACACGGGGGAGAAGCCATATAAATGTATCGAGTGCGGAAAGTGTTTCAGTGAACGCAGTTCCTTTCTTTCCCATAAGAAGATTCACACGGGGGAGAAGCCCTTTAAATGTATGGAGTGTGGAAAGACCTTTCTGGAAAACCGCTATCTGATTTTTCACAAGAGGAGACACACAGGGGAGAAGCCCTATAAGTGCATGAAGTGTGGAAAGACCTTCACTCGGGTCAGTACCCTGAATTCTCATAACAGGATCCACACAGGGGAAAGACCATATAAATGCATGGAATGTGGAAGGGACTTTAGATGGTACAGTGAGTTTACTGCCCATAACAGGATACACATGGGAAAAGCCACGTACATGCATGCGGTGTGGAATGAGCTTTGCTCGGAGGAGTACTCTTACCTCACATAACAAGACCCACATGGGAAAAACCATATAATTGCATGGAGTGTGAAAGGGGCTTTAGATGGATTAGTGATTTCACTTTTCGTAAAAGGATGCTTGCAAGGGGAGGAGCTTTATGAACATACGGAGTGTGGAAAGACCTTTGCTTGGAGCAGATATCTGACTTTGCAACAGGAGATCTAGATGGGCGAAATCAAATAATTTCATGCAATGCACAAATAGCTTTTAACTAAGACCAGTCATCTTACCTGCTGTAAGAGGAACCACACGGGGGAAGCCGTATCAATGCAGGGAATGCGAGAAGAGCTTGGATTGGAAGAGTCATCTAAAATCACTTGCAAGGATCTACTTGGGCAATAATCCATATAAATGATACGTCTGCTTCAGTACACATGCAGATTTTGCCTTTCTGGTCCAAACAAGACAAGGAATCCTAATTCCTGATTGCGACTTTTGAGAAGTAGCAAATTCCAAGGCCGAAGTGAAGATACAGCTCATATTTCTCATTAAAGGAGATGGGAAGGCCTACAATTGCATATGAACAGCCTTTTCTCCTGTGAGCGATTCAAGGCCTGCTTTGCTATGGAATGTCAAGGGTACGGCCAAAGCTAATAGGCATTGCATTTCTTTTTTCTTTGTTTAGTTTGTATTGGCTGCCTAACTCAACCTAGCGACCCTGAGAAGCTTAGAAGTCGTAATAACAATTTAAAAGACCATTAAAATAATAGAACACCCACCAAACATTTACCTGTAACCTTAGATAAAATCAAATATATAATGATTTTGTTTGTATCGTATTTTATTATCCTTGGACGCAATTTATTTATTTATTTATTTATTTATTTTACCGTGCTTCTAGACCGCCCCCTCTCCCGAAAGGGACTCGGGGCGGTGTACAGTCCATATAAAGAATATATCAAAATACAATAAATAACAGAATTAAGTATGTACAGTTAAATATGGAGGAGGTTAAAATCGAATTAAAAAGAACTGTACAGAGCCAGTATATATAAATATAATATTAAAACCCCTAGGACACACACAAATTAAATTAAAAACAATACCCCTAAAATAACCAGTTAATAGTACGTTTACCAGGAGGAACAGTTGTAATTAAGCCAGGCCTGCTAGTCGGAATAGGTGAGTCTTTAATTTTTGCCGGAAGGAGTGGAGGTCAGTGGTGGTTCTGATGTCTGGGGGGAGGTCATTCCAGAGGGTTGGGTCCATCACAGAGAAGGCCCTACTCCTTGGTGTCGCCCGTTGGCATTGCCTAGTGGACGGCACCAGGAGAAGCCCCTCCCTGTGTGAGCGAATTGGCCACAGGGAAGTATGTGGGAGGATGCGATCCCGCAAGTAACTAGTCCTGTGCCATGGAGCGCTTTAAAGATGGTAATCAGGACCTTGAAACGCACCCGAAAAACCACAGGTAGCCAGTGCAGCTCGCGCAGGAGAGGTGTTACGTGGGAGTACCTAGTACTCTCCATCACAGCCCGCACGGCTGCGTTCTGAACTAACTGCAGTCTCCGGGCGCGTCCCAAGGGCAGCCCCATGTAGAGAGCGTTGCAGTAGTCCAGGCGGGACGTCACCAGCGCATGAGTGACCGTGCGTAGGGCATCCCGGTCCAGTAGGGGGCACAATTGGCGCACCAGGCGAACCTGGTGGAACGCCCCCCTTGCCACGGCTGCCACATGGTCATCCATTGACAGCTGGGCATCAAGGAGGACGCCCAAATTGCGCGCCCGTTCCACAGGGGGCAATTGTTCGCCCCCTATGGCCAGCGATGGAATCAGCTGGCTGAACCGAGGTGCCAGTAGCCACAGCCACTCAGTCTTGGAGGGGTTGAGTTTGAGTCTGTTGTCCCCCATCCAGACCCCGACGGCTTCCAAACACCGGGACATCACTTCGACCGCCTCGTTGGGGTGGTTTGGGGTTGAAATGTACAGCTGAGTATCATCAGCGTACAGGTGGTACTCAACCCCAAAACCACGGATGATCTCACCCAGCGGCTTCACATATGTGTTGAACAGGAGAGGCGAGAGGACCGACCCCTGTGGCACCCCACAAGTGAGTGGCCTCAGGGTCGACCTTTGCCCCCCTGTCAACACACATTGCTTCCGGTCGGAGAGGTAGGAGCCGAACCACCGCAGAACGGTACCCCCGATTGACAATCTTGGGATTACTTTTGTAGAGGGTTTGGGAGTCCAGGTTGAAATTGTCTACTTAAGCGCAGCTTAGCAGTAGGGTGGGGGGTGACTTCCCCCACTCCCCACTCGCATGCAGGAGTGTCTTCTGCATGCATGGCAGAGACCCGAAAATCAGCTGGCCAAGAGGCGCATGCACATGCGTGGTGGAGTTGAGCTGGGCAGCGGCAGAGAGGGCTTTGCCATTACTGTTGTAGAGAAAGAAAGATATCTCACCAAGCATCCAAGCGTCACTTTTGATGAATCAGAAACACAAATGTGATATTATAAGACACATAGAAGATATATGGAAAAGCACGCCAAAAATAATGAGAATAACCTTAGAAGGACAATGCTAGCCTTATTACCCAATCCTTTTGAAGGTCTACTGATGATGAGGTACCATGTCTGTAAAAATTGTTCATAACCACAGAGACAGATTTTCTCCAGGTAGAACTGTTCCTAAGCCGATCCTTTAGATCAGCCGATGGGGAACCTTTTAGACACTGAGTGACCAAACTGCGCATGAACAAACTGAAAGGGGCGCGCGCACACAGTTTGGACATGCGTGCATGTGCAGCAGAGATCTGAAGATTAGCTGGCCGACGGGAAATGGGGCATCCCAGCGCTGGCAGCGCGGCAAGAGGTAAGATCTTTTTTTGCTCGTGAGCTTCTGTTTCGGCGTTTGCAGGGAAACAAGTTCACGAAAGAAACGCCATGGAGCGATGCCAGCAGAGATTTTCTCATAGAACAATTAGAGTAGGAAGGAACTTTGAAGGTCTTTTAGTCCAACCCCTTGCTCAAGCAGGACATCCTATATCATTTCAAGCAAATATCTGTCCAGTTTCCTTAAAAGCCTCTGATGATGGAGCATCCACTGTATACAAATACTTTTATTTGGCCAAGTGCGATTAGATACACAATGAATTTGTCTCCCATGCAGAAGCTCTCAGTGTACATGCAAAGCAACAGAGTAATGTCATAATACCAAAAGTTTTTTTTTTACCAGATTTGGATGACCAAATCTGCATTTCTAAAAGCTGGCCTCAGTTTCTGCTTGGGGACAGGGAGACTGCTATCGTTTTCTGCCTCTCAAGATTTTCCCCCATTTCTCTTAGGGGAAATATTCTATACTGCCTTTATTTTTTTAAATATTTCCCAAAATATTTCATTCTCCCGGGGTGGGACCTTTCTACAAGAGCAGCTAAGAGAACTAGGTCTAGGTTTAGCCTATTAAAGAGAAGGCTGGGGTGACATGATAGCCGTTTTCCAATATTTGACGGGCTGTCAAGAGATGGAAGCTGGTCAGAGAGATTCAACCTTACAGCTTATCTCCTGGATGCTCCATTGTTGAAGGCTTTCAAGAAAAGACTCGTCAACCATTTGTCTAGGATGGTATACAAAGTCTTGGGCAAGGGGTTGGATCAGAAGATCTCCAAGGTCCTTTCCAAACT
Organism: Natrix helvetica; assembly: GCF_964273705.1. Taxonomy (NCBI): domain Eukaryota; kingdom Metazoa; phylum Chordata; class Lepidosauria; order Squamata; family Natricidae; genus Natrix; species Natrix helvetica. The sequence continues at coordinate 366,966,174 of NC_138548.1, forward strand.
TTGTTGTTAGTTGCGAAGTCGTGCCCGACCCATCGTGACCCCAAGGACAACGTTCCTCCAGGCCTTCCTATCCTCTACCATCCTCCGGAGTCCATTTAAGCTCACGCTGACTGCTTCGATGAGTCCATCCAGCCACCTCATTCTCTGTTGTCCCCTTCTTTTTTTGCCCTCCATCTTTCCCAGCATGAGGCTCTTCTCCAGTGAGTCCTTCCTTCTCATTAGGTGGCCAAAGTATTTGAGTTTCTTCCAACCTTACAGAGTCTACGATTCCTTGAAAATGGAAGGATGGATACATTCAAAAGTTGTCCAACGCTGCTGGATTGAGAAGATTGTGGATTGGGAGGGAGGAGGGAATAACTTCCTTCTTACTGCCTCCCTCCCTCCCAACTCCATGGAAAAATGGTTCCTCTCTCCATTCCTGACACGAGCAGTTGCATTGCAAGCAGAATCCTCCAGGGGGCGGGCAGGCTAAGAGAAGGCAATGTCAGGCGCTTCCCCATTGGTTCAGTGGAGGGTGAACGTCACAGTTGGCTTTCCAGAGATGTGATGTCACAAACACTTGCCACTCTAGGACCTTGCACTCACTCTCCTTAACTCTTGTGGCTCCGCAGGAGGCGGAGAGTCTGGTGGAGGGTGATCCAGACGTGCCCTGGGTGGGAGGGGGACTCTTCTGATGCAAAGGGAGGCAGAGGAGGAAGAGACCCGCGCCCGGTCCAACCCCAGATCCCATGCTCTCCAGCCGCTCTCTCCATGCAGGGCAGAGCAGCAGCACCAGGGATCCCAGGAAGGCTGCAAGGATCCGGGGGTCCTTCCCCGCCCTGTGTCCGGGAAAGAGCCCAAATGAACAGAGCTGGAAGGGACCTTGGAGGTCATCTAGTCCAGCCCCTTGTTCCAGCAGGAGATTTTCCTGAATGCCATCACTCTGGTTAACAACTAATTTCCCCACACTGTCAAATAATTTACTAAGACTGTGTTACTATTAGTCTTCTCTTCCTCCTAGTATCTATCTCTTCCAACTTATGACTATAACCATATAAATCTTTCAATTTATACAGTTTTTAATTGTTTCCTAATACAATTTGACAGCTTATTAGTAACCTTGGCTACCTGGACTAAGTGTTGTGTCTTTTTTTATTCTTGATGGATGTATTTTTATTCTTATGCACACTGAGGTCATGCACCAAAGACAAATTCCTTGTGTGTCCAATCACACTTGGCCAATAAAGAATTCTATATTCTATTCCGGTGATGGCAAACCTTTTTATTGTTGAGTGTCAAAAATGGGAGGGCACGCTGGCTACTGCACATGCCGGCACCCAGAATGCAAAGCGCACACCACATGCGCATGTGTGCACAATCCCCCTGGTGCTCCCCCCCCCGCAAGCCACACTGCTCGCCTCCAAGCTGAGCTTGGTATTTCCTCCGGGGGGGGCTGGGGGAGGACATTTTCACCCTCACCAGGCTCCAGGAAAGCCTCTAGAACCTGGGGAGGGCAAAAACAGCCTCCCCTAGCCCCCCAGAGGCCCTCTGGAATCCGGAAACGGATCATTTCCGAACTTTGTTGGCATGTTGGACCCATTTTTTGCCCTTCCCAGGCTCCGGAGGCTTGCTTGAAGCCTGGGGAGGGTGAAAATGGCCTTTCTAGGCTCTCCGGAAGGCTGAAAACCAGCTGGCCGGCGCAGCATGCGCACTGGAGCGGTTGGCTCGATTCTATTTGATACATGATTGTCCACTTGAAGCGCCCACAATGTCTGAAGGCAAGCTGTCCCTGTCCCTGCTCAGAGGGAACCTCTGCTCTGTGTTTGGATGATCCATTTGGGCTCCGGGCAGGTTGTGTGAATCTGCCTGCGTGTCAGAGGTTGACTTGGCCACCCTGAAGAAGAGAAAAGGGCATTTCCTGGCATTTCGTGGGTTGTGAACTGATCTTTCACGGCTCACCTGTTTTGTGTTTGGCAGGTTTCCAATTCTCTGAATATATTTTCCAGGTCAGATCCACAAACTGCAAGTTATTTATACATCTTCGCGTATAGAGACAAAATTGGCTTGCCAATGTCAGTCCTCGGGTAACAGAAACCATCTGAAACCAAAAACTAAGAAAAAAATCTATTTAAGTAAAAATAAATATCAATGAGGTGGCATGTATTAAAGCCCTTTTCTCTTTGGTTGCATCAAAAATTACTAATGTATGAAAATATTTGGAGGATTTTTTTTGTGGGGGGGATGACAATTTTCAGGATTTCAGAAGCTCCTGCTGGGTTGAAGCTGTGGAAGTAAATCTGGTCCGGATTTCAAGCTGTGAACGCAAATATGCTGGCCATGTTACTTGAAAGGTGGTTTATTTTTCAGAAAATCAGCCTCTAGAACAATGGTTCTCAACCTTTCCAATGCCGCGACCCTTTAATACAGTTCCTCATGTTGTGGTGACCCCCAACCATAAAATTGGTGTCTCGGTTCCTAAGACCATCGAAAATATGTTTTCCGATGGTCTTAGGCGACCCCTGTGAAAGGGTCGTTCGACCCCCAAAGGGGTCCCAAACCCACAGATTGAGAACCACTGCTCTAGAAGCTAGGCTACAACATGGGGAAAGCTCTAGTAACAATACTTGATTTTCCTTGTTTATCTTTAGCATTCTTATGGACCTGGAAAAAAGACTTCATTAAATTAAGCGATGATTGAATTTCTTCCTTTAAACCAGGGGTGTCAAACTCGTGGCGTCATGTTATCACGACACAAGTGACATCGAGCTGCCCCTCCCCCCCCAGGTCAAACACAACCCTTATAACCCGTGGTGGGATTCAATTTTTTTTACTACTGGTTCTGTGGGTGTGGCTTGGTGGGCGTGGCAGGGGAAGGATACTGTAAAATCTCCATTCCTTCCCCATTCCAGGGGAAGGTCACTGCAAAATCCCCATTCCCTCCCAATCAGCTGGGAGTCAGGAGTCAGAGAATAAATGGAGGTGGGGCCAGTCAGAGTTGATATTTACCTGTTCTCCAAGCTACTGAAAATTTTGTTCTCCAGAACTGGTCAGAACCTGCTGAATACCACGTCTGCTTATATCATCCAGGTCAAATAGATATCCAGTCTATTTTTGAAAACCTGCAGTGGTGGAGCACCCACAATTCCAGGAAACAAGCTGTCTCATTGATTACGGAAATTTCTCCTTACTTCTAGGTTGGATTGTCTTTAATGAGCTTCTTGTCCTGCCCTCAGCTGCTATGGTGAATAAGTCAGTCCCCTCTTCTCTGTGACAAGCCCTCAAATACTGGAAGGCAGTTATCATGTCCCCCCAATCCTTTTTGACAGGCTATACCAGTGATGGCTAACCTTTTTGCCATCGTGTGCCAAAAGGGGGAGTGTGTGGGGAGCCATGCATTCATGTGCCCACACCCATAATTCTATGCACCCCCATGCATGCACACACGACCCCCGTCGCATATGTGCACACGACCCCCTCACCCTCCACCCTGCTTTTGGCACGCAATGGCACAGTGGACTGCTTTTTCGCCCTCCCCAAGAGGCGCCTGGGGAGGGCAAACACGGCCTCCCCTACCCCACGGGAGGCCTTCCGGAGGCTGGAAATGGCCCATTTTCCAATTTCTGATTTTCGTGTTGGGCCGTTTTTTGTCCTCCGGAAGCTTCAGGGAAGGCTCCGGAAGATGAAAAACTGCCCAACGCACAAACCGGAAGTTCAGGAACAGACTTCTGGGTTGCTCATAGGGCTGTTTTTCGCCCTCTGGAGCCTTCTGTTCCCAAACCTCCGGGTTGCGCACTGGGTTGTTTTTCGCCCTCTGGAGGGCGAAAAATGGCTGAAAATGAAGGCCAAAATCAGGTGGCCAGCGTGCACATGCGCACTAGAATTGACAGAGCAACGCCTCACATGCCCTTAGAAATGGCTGGACCTGAACTCAGTGACCACACGGTTTGCCATCATGGGGCTAGACATACCTAGCTCCCTCAACCATTCATCATAAGAATTTAGCCTCCAGACCATTTGATCTATATTGCTATTTTGATTATTCCTTCTCACTGTTTTACTCTTTGGAAGATGAGGTGCAACAACCATCCTGCACTCTGTTCTGGTTCGAAGAACAACCTTTGAATATCTACGGTTGTAACAGGGTCACCATCCATGAGTTAAAATGAGACCTGAAGAGGTCAACATCCAGCCATGATCCTTGCTTGCTGCTCAGTACTCCTTGAGGTTAAATTAGAACTCCCATATTTGGGATACTAAACTTTGGCACACTACCACAAGAAGATAATCCCCCCCCCAAAAAAAATCCTAATTTATTGCTGTCATCTAGTATATCTTTTATCCCAGATATAGCATTCCTGAAAAGTAGCATTCTCCTTTTCAGACCAATTTCTATACCCGAAGTATCATTGACTTAATTTTTCCTCTTTGCATTAATGTGCGGTGTAGCCTCATTCGTATAGAACAGGGGTGTCGAACTTGCACCCCTAAGGCTGGGTGTGTCCCCAGCTCTGTGAAGGGAAAAAACATCATGGTACGTTACGTGATGGCAACGTGATGCAGCAAGTTTGACACCGGTGGTATATAACATCCAAGCCAACATTTTAACAAAATGTTGTTTATTTCTATGAGACCTGTAGCATACAGTATATACTCAGTGTCTGTAAACTAAACAAAAAATAAACTTTAATTCCTATAAAAGCACCATGAATATCAGTTACATTAATAACTGCCAAAGGAACATTAAAATATCTCAACCCTCATCCCTAGCTCTCTCATGAAAAAATAATCCTTTTGCAGTTGGAATCCGAAGCAACAATATAAATGAGTGTTCATTGAAATCCAGTCCGTTGTTAGGATTGAATCTAATCTTTCACACATGATTTTCTTCTGTCCATCACCTTATGGCTAGCAAAGGACTTAAATCAGAACAGAGCTGGAATGGGACGTCTAGTTCAGCCCCCTGCTGAACTTTAGACAACAGGACGTCTCTGTATTTTAGAACAATATTCCTTTGTATGAATTCATTGCACTCAATTCGAATTACCTTTCCGTTCCACTTTTATAGACTTTTTTTGGTGGGCTCGTTGATGAGAAATTAGGTCAAAACTCTTGTCTAAACCTCTTCCCGTACTCCAGGCAGTTATTTCTTTTTCACATGGGTCCTCCTCCTATGTGAAGTAAGGTTACTGCTAGTTTTGAATGCCTTACCACACACCTCGCATTTGTAGGGTTCCTCCCCGGTATGGCTCCTGTTGTGATAACGTAGCACACTGTTCCAACGAAAACACTTTCCACACTCCATGCATTTAAATGGCTTTGCTATTAAGTGGATCCTTTTGTGGGAAATGAGGTCACATCCCTGACTAAAACTCTTTCCACATTCCTTACATTTATGTGGTTTCTCTTCTGAATGGATCCTTATATGGAAAGTAAGATTACTGCTCGTAATGAATGCACACTTGGCGCATTTTATGGCTTTTCCCCCGTGTGAGTTCTTTTATGAGAATTAAGAGTGGTATTCCATTTAAAACTTTTCCCACACTCCGTACATTGGTATGGTTTCTCTGTCCTGTGCACTCTTCTATGATAAGAAAGCTGAGTGAAGCTTTTCCCACATTCCATGCATTTGTACGGTTTTTCCCCGGTATGAATCCTTTTATGAGAAATGAGGTGAGCACTTTGACTGAACCTCTTTCCGCACTCCATACATTTAAATGGCTTTTCTCCAGTGTGAGTTCTGTTATGACGAGTGAGGACAGTGCCGTTGTTAAAGCTCTTTCCGCACTCCATGCATTTGTACGGTTTCTCCTCTCTGTGTGTCTTTTCATGACGCACAAGCGATCCCGTTTCAGGGAAATTCATCCCACACTCCACGCATTCGTACATTTTATCTCCTATATGGATTCTTTTGTGGGATACGAGGGAGCTGTTTTTCCAGAACCCTTTCCCACATTCCACACATGTGTATGGTTTCTCTCCTTTATGGCTTCTTTTATGAGAAATTAGGCAAGCCCTCTGGCTGAAACTTATTCCACACAGCGTGCATTTATGTTTTTTTTCCTTCGAGTGAACTCGTTTGTGGATAGAAAGGCTGCTTCTTGTGTTGAAGCTCTTTTTGCACTCCCTGCATTGATACGTTTTCTCTCCTGTGTGGATCCTTTTGTGGGAAATCAGAGAATGCTTCCACCTGAAGCTTTTCCCGCACACTGTGCATTTGTATGACTTCTCTTCGGTGTGGATCCTTTGATGAACCCTGAGGGAACAACTCTGACTGAAGTTCTTTCCACACTCCAGGCATTTATATGGCTTCTCTCCTGTGTGGATCCTTTCATGGGAAGTAAGGTCACAGCGCCTCCTGAAAGTCTTACCGCATTCTGTGCATTCATAGGGCTTCTCCCCGTTGTGGATCCTTCTATGATAATTAAGGTGACTACTCTGAGAAAAGTTCTTTCCACACTCCAGGCATTTATAAGGCTTTTCCCCACTATGGATTCTTTTGTGAGAAGTAAGATGGCTTTTTTGACCAAAGCTCTTCCCACACTCCATGCATTGGTATGGTTTCTCCCCTGCGTGCATCCTTCTATGGGAAGTAAGATAATTGCTCCACTTGAAGCATTTCCCACACTCCAGGCATTCATATGGTTTTTCTCCTGCTCTTCTTCTTTCAGCTAAGGAAACAGTTCTTTTGTTATATTTTCCATTACCCAACAATTCTCCTTTTGTACAAGTTCTGTGATTTTTATTTACAACTAACACGTCTTTGAATATTTCCCTTCTTTTCCCTAAGACCTTTTCTTTTTCTCTTCCTTTCCAAGGTTGTTGTTGAATCTGAATACAGTGGGGATTGATTTTTTCCCTCCCCCGTTTTTTTGACTTGTTTTTCTCTTTTATGAGTTGTTCTTCCTTTTTCTGATTGATCTCTTGAAATGGTTCCTTGCAACTGTCATTCTCCTGCCCATGAGTTCCTTGGGAAAAAAAAAGAGAGAAGAAAAATCGGATGAAGCTAGGAGAAAAAAAAAAGAATCAAATCAAATATAAATGAATTCCCCTCCCCCCCAAGATTTTGTTGAGTTACTAAAATAAGAAATAATTAAAAAAAAACTCCACTGATGTAACATTTATTTACTGTGGACACCTGATGGGATTATTACAATTTTGGGAATATAAAGATGCATGGTCAATATGCAGATGTAGTTTCTATTTAAGGAACCCCTTCAAAAGTCGATTTCTGTTAAACAGAAAACCAATCCAAGATACATCATTTCTATTTTATGTGGCTCATGGAACAAGCAGGAAGACAAGATGTCCCTCTGAAGGTCAGAGGTCAGATCACTGAGTCCATAATCTCAAATAAATCACCGAGAAAGTTAAAAAAATATTTTTGAAGTATGAGATAACAAATAACAACAGGATGGGTTTAAGGAAGTAGCTGTGATTTCTTCCCTTGTATGGGGGAGAAAAAGATAGGATTAACTCCTTCCTTTATACAGGAGATTGAGATCTGGTTGGAGAGAAATGTTTGGCTGTATCTGACCACCTCATAAAAGTTTGCAGGCCGGGCAGGGGAGTCTTACCTAGAGAGGCCACATTCTGAGAATTCTCCACCATGACTTCCTCATGGAGGGCTTTTTGGTGGGCATCCATCTGAGACCACTCCTCCTCAGAAAAGTACACCGCTACCTCCTCAAAGGACACAAGACCCTGAACAAGAAAACAAATTTTCCTATTAACAGATAACAGCAGATTTAGTAGTTCAAAAATCACATAAGGAGCAATGAGTAAAAGATGAGGATGTAAAAATTTATGGGCCAAGTTCACAGGTTTTCACCAAAGTCACATGTTCTGACCTAGGCTTCCCCAACATCACGAAGCCAAGTCCTTGTCCTGATAAACCCCTTTTATTTAATTTAAAGTGAATTCCTCTACAGCAAAATCTTTTGTCTCCCACAGTATTTCAAGATAGGTCACAATTATCGACCTTTATCAGGCTTGGAGAATGGCCAGGCCGATATCTTTCAGACGCCGCAATACTTGGCAAGAATGCAGGAATGAACTAATTGTCTCCTGCAAACGCCCCTCTCCTTTCTTTTATTCCCTATGGGAGGGGCCATTCACCATCCACCTGAGGCCTTACTCCCATATTGACCCTTGTTCCTTAGCTATTCCCTTCATCTGGCAGCTCTGCGCATGCACACATCTTCTCTCTCTCTCTCTCTTCCTAACCTAGATTCTATTCATTATTCTCTTTTCTATTCTTTGAGATTCTATTCTATTCCTATCCTATTCTCCATTACATTCTATTCTCTTTTCTATTCCTATCCTAATTTATTCTCCTCTCTTTTCTAGTCTATTCTCTTTTCTAGATTCTATTCCTAAACTAGATTCTATTCATTATTCTCTTTTCTATTCTCTAATTGATATTCTATTCTATTCCTATCCCATTCTCCATTCCATTCTATTTTCTATTCCTATCCTAATTTATTCTCGTCTCTTTTCTAGTCTATCCTCTTTTCTAGATTCTATTCCTAACCTAGATTCTATTCATTATTCTCTTTTCTATTCTCTAATTGATATTCTATTCTATTCCTATCCCATTCTCCATTCCATTCTATTTTCTATTCCTATCCTAATTTATTCTCGTCTCTTTTCTAGTCTATCCTCTTTTCTAGATTCTATTCCTAACCTAGATTCTATTCATTATTCTCTTTTCTATTCTCTAATCGGGATTCCATTCTACTCCTATCCTATTTTATTCTAGTCTCTATTCTCTTCTCTCCTCTCTTTTCTAGATTCTATTCTATTCCTATCCTATTTTATTCCAGCCTCTCTTCTCTCCTCTCTTTTCTAAATTCCACCCTATTTCTACCCCATCCTTCTATTCCGTCCACCTCGCTTCTCCTCTGCATTTTGCTTGAGCGCAGACAGTTGCACCTCCTCTGCTGCAGCAAAGCATCCCCATCTTCCTGCGGGATTTCTGCAATGCCAGCGCCTTCTCCTCTCCCCACGCATGCAAAGGGGCGGCGGGGGAACATGGGACCCCGGGCTTCTCCCTCCCCCTTTCCCCAAGACTAGGCGCTTTGGAGAGGGAAGAGATTGCACGCCACCCTCCACACGCCTCCAGCTCCAGGGGATCCCTTCCCGCGGGGAAAAAAAAAGCTTCCCCAACCCACCCAACAGCATCTCCGCCCTCGCAAAACTTTCCCTGTAGCAGCATCGCCTCCTGCGGGACAAAAGCGGTTAAAACGAGCGAGGGGAGAGTCCTAGAGGGGCCACGCTTTGGACGACGTCGCTCCGCCTGCATTGGGCATTTTCATGCGGCTGCGGGCGCCCTCAGCAAAGATGGAGGGGGCCGGGCAGCCTCCGAGCTTCAGGAGGGGACGGAGCATGCGTGGGGCGACCGGCGAGCCCGTTGTGTGGTGGGAATGACGTCACTCGGAAAGGCCGTCGCTGGGTGGGAGGTTTCCCGGAAGAGTCCGAATGGGAATGGGAAGCTTTCTGGTGGGAGGGGGACTTGAGTCAACTAGAGAATGGGGAGTGGGGGGATCCCGTTCCCCATGCTCCCCTGCCACCCGTTCCCATCCCGTGCTCTGCCAGGCACGACCCTGCTCGTCTGAATGGGCGGCCAGGAACGCAGATAGGCAAAATCCGCATCTAAGTTCCATCTTCTGAGTCCTGGGAAGTGCGAAGCGCGCGCTCAGCGAACCGGTAGCAAACCAGTTAGGAACCCACCATTGAGTCCAACCTCTGCTCAAGCAGAATTGTTACGAAAAGATCTGCTGCTTGGCTACCACAAGATTTGTTTTCGGCTGTCTGCACCACTTGCAAACTTCTTTGCCCGTTGTGCATGCTCTTAGTATTATTATTTTTTTAAAGAAGCATTTTGAAGAGAAGGGAGTACACTTTTCTCTATCCAAAACCAGACTGGAGACTTCTGCCAATCTCTGCCCCCCAAATGGCAGCAAATTAACACAGAGACAGACAGACAGACAGACAGACACACACACACACACACAGTGAGGGGGGGGGAAAGAGACAGTGATACAGAGAGACAGACAGACACAGAGAATGACAGATAGAGACAGACAGGGAGGAGGGAGAGAGAGAGACAAAGAGCCACACAGAGAGAGGCAGACAGACAAAGAGAAACAGAAAGAAAGAGGAAGAAAGGAAGAAAGGAAGAAAAAAGTGGGAGAGAGAGATGAAAGAAAAAAGAAAGAAAGAAAGAAACATATAAATGCCTGCAATATGGAAAGACATTCCATGAAAATGGGTCCCTTATTTCCCATAATAAGATCCACACAGGAGAAACCCTACAAATTCATGGAGTGTGGGATGAGCTTCGTGAATAGTAGTAACAATTCACATCACAGGAGCCACATGTGAGAGAAACCATATAAGTGCATGAAGCGTGGAAAGGAATTCCACCAGGAGAGTCATCTTACTTCTCATACAAGGATCCACTCGGGTACTAATCCATAGAAATCCTAGATTAATTTGCTTCGGTTCGTACAAACTGCCGTAAAAACCTTGGAGTGTTTGTGCCTTACATTTCTCATGAGTTTCTTTCTGATGCACGGGGAATAAGGATTAAAGAGTTGAGTATGCTGGTGTTACAAATCAGCATGGGAAAAAGAGGCATTAGAAATTTTGTTATCAATCAATAATTAATTCTTACTTATAACATGTTATAAAGGTGTAATGTTAGTGGATGATATTAGAAACAATGAAACGTCATTATGTGGTTGTGTTTTAAATTTTGGATTATTTCATGCAAAAGGACGTTAAAAAAATTATAGTCAAATGAGAATTGTGGGATGTTGATAATAAGATATATAAAGATTTTTTTTATTTAAAATATACAATGTGATATGAATTATAAGTAAGGACTGTGGAAGAGATGTACGAAAGTTATTTGTAACCAATCGACGCACTTCTACAATATGTAACGAAAGCTGAATTTTTTTTCTCTGTGTTGTGTTTGTCTGTTTAACCAAAAATAATAAATAATATTTTTTTAAAAAAAAAAATGTCAGAATTTGTGCACAATTTATTTGCCATAGCAGCACATTTCACTTTTTAGCACTATCGGGATAAAAAGAAAGGGAGGCTGGACATTTGGTGACGTCATTCCTCTCCTCCCCCACCCCAGGAAAAGGGGATCTTTCATCTCGCTCCCAGTAAAATGGGAGGGCGCATGCTCAGTTTCTTCCCTCTCCTCAGGTAAAACGGGTGAACGCATGCTCAGTTCCTCATTGAAGTTGGGAGACTGCCAGATATTCTAGTACAGTGGTTCTCAACCTTCCCAATGCCGCGACACTTTAATACAGGTCATCACGTTGTGGTGACCCCCCCCCCCAAACCATAACATTAACATAACATAACATTAACATAACATGTTTTAGGCCCAGTACTCTTCAACATCTTCATCAATGATTTGGAGGAGGGAATAAATGGGGAACTCATCAAATTTGCAGATGACACCAAGCTGGCAGGAATAGCCAACACTCCAGAAGATAGGCTTAAGATACAGAAGGATCTTGACAAACTTGAACATTGGGCACGGTCTAATAAAATGAAATTCAATGGTGAAAAGAGTAAGGTTCTACCTTCAGGCAACAAAAATGGAATGCACAGGTACAGTATAGGTGGTACCTTGCTCAGTAGTAGTAACTGTGAAAGGGATCTTTCAGTCCTAGTGGACAACCATTTAAATATGAGCCAGCAGTGTGCAGGAGCTGCCAAAAAAGCCAACACAGTCCTAGGCTGCATCAACAGAGGGATAGAATCAAGATGACGTAAAGTGTTAATACCACTTTATAATGCCTTGATAAGGCCACACTTGGAATATGGCATTCAGTTCTGGTCGCCACGATGTAGAAAAGATGTGGAGACTCTAGAAAGAGTGCAGAGAAGAGCAACAAAGATGATTAGGGGACTGGAGACTAAAACATATGAAGAACGGTCTCAGATACATGATGTTTAGCTTAAGAGAAAGAAGGACTAGGGGAGACATGATAGCATTGTTCCAATATCTCAGGGGTTGCCACAAAGAAGAGGGAGTCAAACTATTCTCCAAAGCACCTGATGGTAGAACAAGAAGCAATGGGTGGAAACTAATCAAGGAGAGAAGCAACTTAGAACTGAGGAGAAATTTCTTGACAGTTAGAACAATTAATCAGTGGAACAGCTTGCCTCCAGAAATTGTGAATGCCCCAACACTGGAAGTCTTTAAGAAGATGTTGGATAGCTATTTGTCTGAAACGGTATAGGGTTTCCTGCCTAGGCAGGTGGTTGGACTAGAAGACCTCCAAGGTCCCTTCCAACTCTACTATTGTATTGTATTGCATTATTTTCGTTGCTACTTCATAACTGCACTTTTGCTACTGTTATGAATCGTAATGTAAACACCTGATATGCAGGATGTATTTTCACTATTACAAATTGAACATAATTAAAGCATAGTGATTAATCACAAAAACAATATGTAATTATATATTGTGAAATATTTGTTTCTAATTACAAATAAATGAAATTTTGCCTTGAATCATGATGTGGCATGGGTAACAGTCTTAATATAACAACAGTCAACTACATTGCTACATTTTGCGACAGTATGCGCAATGTGAAATAGCAGAGCATTGTTCAGCACATCCAACCTGTGGCACAGTTGCACAAAATGTGGTGAAACTCACTTAACGATGCTCTTGCTTAGCAACCAAAATTTTGGCCTCAATTGTGGTCATAAGTTCTTTTTCTTTTTCTTTCTTTCTTTTTTCTTTCATCTCTCCCACTTTTTTCTTTCTTTCTTTTTCTTCCTTTTTTTCTTCCTTTCTTCCTTTCTTTCTCTTTCTCTCTCTTTCTCTTTGTCTGTCTCTCTCTCTCTGTGTGATTCTTTGTCTCTCTCCCTCCCTCCCTCCCTCCCTCCCTCTCTTTTCTCCATCTGTCATTCTCTGTGTCTGTCTGTCCGTCTGTCTCTCTGTATCATTGTCTCTCCTCCCCCCATCTCTGTCACTCTGTGTGTGTGTGTGTGTTTCTCACTCACTCTGTGTGTGTGTGTGTGTGTGTCTTTCTGTCTCTCTCTGTGTGTGTCTCTCTCTGTCACTCTGTGTGTGTATGTCTGTGTCTGTCTGTCTCTCACTCACTTAATCACTCACTCTGTGTGTCTCTTTGTCTGTCTCTCCCTCTCTCCCTCTCTCTGTGTGTGTGTGTCTCTCTCTCTGTGTCACTCTGTGTGTGTATGTCTGTGTCTGTCTGTCTCTCACTCACTCACTTAATCACTCACTTTGTGTGTGTCTCTCTCTGTCTGTCTGTCTCTCCCTTCCTCCCTCACCCTCTGTCTCTCTGTGTGTGTCTGTCTGTCTCTCTGATTCCCTCCCCCCCTCTCACACACACATACTGTGGTCACCTTGTTGAGTGTTCCAATCAATTTGTTCTCACTCACCCGGGCTTCTGCAGAAGCTTCCCCCCTGAAGCCCTCCAAGGGAGGAAGGGCCAGTTGGGAGAAGGGCTTTGGTCCTGCTCCGGGCTGTAATTGTGTGGGGCGTGCGCGCGCCTATGTTTCCCACGGCATGGGCCCATGACTAGAAGGCGAGGAATGTGAAGGGGACCAGCGGGGCCTCGTCCTTCTGAAGAGGACCTGTCCCGAAGAGGGCAGATGTGGTGGCATCGGTCTTGGGATGTTCTGCGGAGCCCCCCAGGGAAAAATGGCGTGGGGGATCGCTTTTTAACCAGGCGGCTGTGTCTGTGTCTTAGGCAACCTCTGTGAAAGGGTCGTTCGACCCCCAAAGGGGTTGCGGCCCACAGGTTGAGAACCGCTGTTCTAGTAGGTGCAGAGGGAGCCCCCTGGTGGGCTCTCTGCAAAATGTAGGAGGTTCTTCTGTGGACAAGGAGGAAAGATGCTTTTCCCTCATAAAACGTAATTTGGTTTCTCTATGTCGGTCTGTGGAGACACATATATTGATAAATTGAAATAACTAGGCATAAAAAACCAATTGCATAGGTATAGAATGGGTGGTGTTAGGGATGTAACCCTAGGCTTGGCTTGGCAATGTATATAAGCTATGATTACTTTACTGTTACTTTAAATGCTTAACAGATGTAATTGGCTTGTTACCTGTGTGTACATATAATGTATATAATCCACTGATGCTTTTGGCAGAAAAGGAGAACAAAGTATTATTTCATTTTAATGGGTTTATTCTTGTATATCAGGGAAAATGACTCTTTTAAGATGTGGTAACAGTTGGTGCTAGTGAAGAAATAGTTTCCATTTGCTGAATGGAAGAGTCTCTTCTAAGTAGCTGCCATAGGAGAGTTTCCAGGAGGAGCTTCCTGGAGGATGGCGGTCAGCCTCTGAGCTCCGTATGTCTACGGGGCTCTTTTTGACGGGCTGGGTTGCTGGTGGTCCTTTTTACGATCTGGAGGACCGGGAACCTACTCAATGACCACCCTGGCTCATTCTAGGACCCTAGCGGTCCCCCAGGGTGGTCGGACAGCAAAGGAGAACGAGAAGAATGGGCCGTCCGTTCAGCCGAAGGGGAAGGCCCCCATTTGAAATCTGCGGAGAGCGGAGAGCGAAGAGCCAGGAAATGGCGGCTGGCGCGCTGACGTCCTGGCGCGCTGGCATGCTTCGGGAGGTTGCAGGCGTCGGCGGCGTTGGAGTTGGCGTTTTACGAGCCGCGACAACCCGAGGTGAGAGCAGCGATGCCCTGAGCGGCTAGCGGCGAGGGAAGCGATGGCGACCCGAGCAAGGGACGGCGGAGGGAGGCGGTGGCGGCGGCGGCGACCCGGATGGCGACCGGGGACGCCAAACATCAGATCCCCGACCCGTTGCGAGCCCCGAAACTATCAGAGGCCTAGCGGAGGCCATGTAAAGACTGAGCTCGGCTTGAGACATCAGAGGCGCCGAAAGACGCCGGAGGAAAGAACAGAAGCCGGCTGGAGCGGCGCTGGAGTTTGGAAGGACTGCGGGGAGCCGCTGACCCTCCCCTCGCCCACCACGGACCATCTGCTAGCCCCTTACATCGAGTTTATGATCAGCTTAACCTCCCCCGACCGAGGACTGCGGACTATTGGCTCTTTTTCATCTCTCTTGTCTTAGAACCCTGGCTGTCAATCTGTTTTGGTTCCTAATGACATATATGCCTAACATCACCAGCACCCAGAATCGACCTCAGGCCCTGTTGAAAACTATAAGCCATCATGTATGTATCTGAGGTCTGACCTGATTCTACTGCGGGAGTCCCCCCTCTCGCAGGCATGGCCCTCCGCCCTTTCGAGGGTCCACCTTGATGACGGATTCATTAATCCAGAGAGGTGGAGGAAGCAGAGACTCAAGGGGTTCTTATGTAAATGTTTTTTAACTGTTTTACGGGGATCCAGGGGAGGGGGGAGTGTTAACCAAGCCAGGAATGGGGGCAGGGCCAGGCGAACAGGTGGGGTCGGGAGGGAAGTGAGTGGAGTGGGGGAGGGGAAGGAGAACGATGTTCCTTTAGAGGGCTCCTTTATTCCAACAGTCGTAGGAAGGGGTGGATGCGAGGACAGACGGAGATCCTGCAGTCGGTTGGGAGACCGTGGTCACTGGACACGCCCAGTCATTTGTACCATCCCCCGCATTCTAGGTGGCCAGGGCCTACAGAGCCAGGGCCTGAGGCTGATGTTGTGCAACGCAAGGTCCATTGTCAATAAGGCCCCCCTCATCTACGATTTGATTTCTGAGGGGGAGCCAGACCTTGCAGGGATTACGGAAACCTGGTTGGGCCACGAGGGGGGCTTACCCCTCGTGGAAATGTGCCCACCAGGATACCGTGCATTCCATCAGCCTTGTGCCCGGGGTAGGGGTGGCGGGGTAGCGGTAATTGTACGGGAAGGTCTGGAACCGAGATAATTCACTGTACCACAGATATCCGGGTGTGAGTCTCTTGGTGTGAGATGGGGCCCAGGGAGTCAGTTGGGCCTGCTGATTGTATACTTGGCTCCTCGCTATGCATCAGCAGCCCTGCCAGAGCTCCTCGAGATGATTGCAGGGATGGCGGTTGAAACCCCCAAACTATTAGTTATGGGGGACTTCAACCTGCTGTTGACGGGCGAGTCATCCGAGGCGTCTCGCGAGTTCATGGCTTCCATGACAGCCATGGACCTGACCCAAGTAATTCAGGGCCCCACACACGAGGGAGACCATACGCTGGACCTTATTTTTATCTCTGGTCAGTGGAAGAGTGATCTGGGAATAGGGGATTTGGTTATTGCATCCCTGACATGGTCAGATCACTCGCTTCTTCGGCTCGACTTCCCTGGCGCTACCCCCCATCGCGGGGAGGCGGAACCAGAAGGTCCTAGATGGTTCCGCCCCAGGCGACTGATGGAACCGGATAGGTTCCAGACGGAGCTTGGGCCACTTCCTGTAGCCCTGACCCGCTCCCGGATGGAGGACCTGGTGGCTGCATGGAACAATGCGGCGGCCGGGGCCTTGGACCGGGTTGCGCCTTTGCGACCTCTCCGGTGGCAGCGAACCACCCTGGCCCCTTGGTTCACCGAGGAGCTAAGGGTGATGAAGCGCCACAAGAGACGCCTAGAGAGCAGATGGAGAGCCTCTCGCTCCGAATCTGACCGAACACAGGTAAGAGCCTACTTACGGACCTACCTTGTGGCACTAAGGGTGGCTGAGCGTCGATACTACGCCACTCTTATTGCGTCCGCAGAAAACTGCCCTGCCGCCCTGTTTCGGGTGACCCGCTCCCTCCTTTCACAGAGGCCGCGGGAAGCCCCCCTGCAGGGTAGAGCAGAGGAATTTGGGGAATATCTGCAGGACAAAATCCCTCAGATCCGGAGTGAATGGGTCTCCCTTAGTGATCCAGGGGAGACGTCGGAGGCGAGTCTTGAGGGACCATTCTGGGAGGAGTTTGACTCTGTTGCCGCCGAGGATATGGACAGGTTACGTGGGCGACTGCGGGCCACCACATGTTTATTGGACCCGTGTCCCTCCTGGCTTATACTGGCAGCCTGGGAGGTCACACGAGGCTGGCTCCAGGGACTAGTGAACGCTTCGTTGAGCGAGGGGTCCTTGCCGGCCATCTTGAAAGAGGCGGTGGTGAGGCCCCTGCTTAAGAAGCCTTCTCTGGACCCAGTAGAGTTAGCCAATTATCGTCCCGTCTCCAACCTTCCCTTCTTAGCGAAGGTTGTTGAGAGTGTGGTGGCGCAACAGTTCCCTCGACACCTGGAGGAAATTGACTATCTAGACCCGCGCCAGTCAGGTTTCCGGCCTGGTCACAGCACGGAGACGGCTTTGGTCGCGTTGGTGGATGATCTCTGGAGGGCGAAGGATGGGGGTTGCTCCTCCATACTAGTCCTATTAGATCTCTCAGCGGCTTTCAATACCATCGACCATGGTATCCTATTGCGTCGGCTGGAGGGGATGGGGGTGAGGGGCACCGTACTGCGGTGGTTCTCCTCCTACCTCTCCGGTCGGTCGCAATGTGTGTTGGCAGGGGAGCAGAGGTCGACCTTGAGGCCACTCACGTGCGGGGTGCCGCAGGGGTCAGTCCTCTCATCTCTCCTGTTCAACACATACATGAAACCGCTGGGCGAGATCATTCGAGGATTCGGGGTTGAGTATCATCTGTATGCCGATGATACTCAGTTATACATCTCTACCCCGAATCACCCCAACGAAGCCATCGAGGTGATGTCCCGGTGTCTGGAAGCCGTCCGGGTCTGGATGGGAGACAACAGACTCAAGCTCAACCCTTCCAAGACGGAGTGGCTGTCGTTACCGGCGCCCCGCTTCAGCCAGTGGGTTCCATCTCTGGCCATTGGGGGTGAACAACTGCCCCCCGTGGATAAGGTGCGCAATTTGGGCGTCCTCCTAGATACCCGGCTGTCGCTGGACGACCATGTGACGGCCGTGGCTAGGGGGGCGTTCCACCAGGTTCGCCTGGTGCGCCAATTGCGCCCCCTACTGGAGCGGGACGCCCTTCACACAGTCACTCATGCCCTCGTGACGTCCCACCTTGATTACTGCAATGCTCTCTACATGGGGCTCCCCTTGAGATGCACCCGAAGGCTGCAGCTGGTCCAGAATGCAGCCGCGCGGACAATTATGGGGAGTACTAGGTACTCCCATATAACACCGTTCCTGCGCAAGCTGCACTGGCTACCTGTGGCTTTTCGGGTGCGTTTCAAGGTGTTGATTATCACCTTTAAAGCGCTCCATGGCTCAGGACCTAGTTATTTGCAGGATTGCATCCTACCCCACACATCCCTGCGACCAATTCGCTCTCACAGAGAGGGACTCCTCCGGGTACCATCCGCTAAGCAATGCCGGTGGGTGGTGCCCAGGAGTAGGGCCTTCTCTGTGATGGGCCCAACCCTCTGGAACGACCTTCCCCCCGATATTAGAATTACTGCTGATCTCTGCTCCTTCCGTAAGAAACTCAAGACCCACCTGTTCCAATTAGCTGGCCTGGCCCAATCGCAATTACAATCATGATCTAATCCCGACCTTCCTGGCCGGTATTTTAAATTTTTAAATTCTGGGGTATTTCAATTGGTTTTAATTGGTTTTAATTGGTTTTAATCATTAGTTAATTTATGACTATTGTACAGACTTGTGCTTAATTTGTTTGTCTGGGGTTTTGTATTTTTGTTGTTTATTGTATATTTTATTTCTGTCTGTACACCGCCCCGAGTCCCCTCGGGGAGAGGGGGCGGTTTATAAATTTAATAAACTGAAACTGAAACCTCAAGCAGCCATAAGAGGGAGCCAGAATGGTTGTTAGATCTCTCTCTGTTTGTTAGAAGCTGGTTGGTGAATAGTGAGGTATTGTAGTATGCTACTGTTAGCTATATTTTGTGTGCTAGACTGACTATTTTGATAACTGAATTACTGAACCGTGTATGACTTGGACTGTTAACTGGACTCTGAATACTTCTATATTTTTACATAGTAAATTACTATATTTTTATACTATTCAGTGTCTCTGTATACTGGTTTGTGCGTGTTATTCTATATCACTCTCATTACGCTTCTCTGCATACTCGCTCTTCTAACGGGGAGCTTAATTACTTAACAGGTGGTACCTGGCTCAAAAGCAGTAATCCTGAGAAGGAATCCTAATGGACATTCGCTTACATATGTGCCAGCAGTGTGTGGCAGCTGCCAAAAAGGTTAATGCAACCCTTGGTTGTATAAACTGAGGCATAGAATCAAGATCACATGAAGAGTTTGTACTGCTTTCTAATGCCATGGCAATACCACACTTGGAATATTGCATCCAGTTTTGGTTGACACAATCTAAAAAGGATGCGGAAAGTTTTTTTTTTTTTAGATGGATGGGGAAACTCATCCAATTTGCAGAGGACACCAAGCTGGCAGGAATAGCCAACACTCCAGAAGACAGGCTTAAGATACAGAAGGATCTTGACAAACTTGAACATTGGGCGCTAACAAAATGAAATTCAACGGTGAAAAAAGTAAGGTGGTGCATTTAGGCAAGAAAAACGAAATGCACAAGTACACTATAGATGGTATCTCACTCAAAAGTAGTAATCGTGAGAGGGATCTTGGAGTCCTAGTAGACAACCATTTAAATATGAGCCAGCCGTGTGGAGCAGCTGCCAAAAAAGCCAACACAGTTCTAGGCTGCATCAACAGAGGGATAGAATCAAGATCACGTGAAGTGTTAATACCACTTTATAAGGCCTTGGTAAGGCCACACTTGGAATACTGCATTCAGTTCTGGTCGCCACGATGTAAAAAAGATGTGGAGACTCTAGAAAGAGTGCAGAGAAGAGCAACAAAGAGGATTAGGGGACTGGAGACTAAAACATATGAAGAACGGTTGCAGGAATTGGGTATGTCTAGTATAGTGAAAAAGGACTAGGGGTGACATGATAGCAGGGTTTCAATATTTGAGGACTGCCACAAAGAGGGGAGTGTCAACCTATTCTGCAAAACACCTGAAGGCAGGACAAGAAGCAATGGATGGAAACTAATCAAGGAGAGAAGCAACATAATCAAGGTCAGAGAGCACCAAGGGCCCATGGTCCACCACTGTTTTTTGCTCATATTCCCACTTGATATAGGTATGGTACCCTAACTAGGTCCTTTCTTGATGGGCTGACACATTTTAGATAGTGATTCCTAAAATAACCCTGGAGCATTCTGAATTGGCTTTGTAAGTAATAACCCACACCTTGAATCAAGCCTGACAGCCTATAGACCAGGGGTGTCAAACTTGATCGAGTCATGGGACATACGTTTTTGCCTTTACGGAGCTGGGTGGGTATGCCCTGCACATGATGTAGCTGTCCAATGGGCCACCAGTTTGACAGGCCTGCTGTAGATTGATCCCCACCTTCCAAGAAGCATCATTCAGCAAAAGCTGGTTTCACTTGCTAACAATCTAGCCAAAGTGTTTCTCAACCTTGGCCATTTTAAGATGTGTGAACTACAACTCCCAGAATTCCTAGCCAGTCCAGAATTTTAAGTCCTAGAATTCTGGACTGGCTGGGAATTGTTTCCATGTGTTAAGGCAGCCAAAGTTGAGCAAGTTTTAAAGAGGAGATTGGACAACCATTTGCCTAAAATGGTATATAGGGTTTCCTGTCTGAGCAGGGGGTTGGACTAGAAGACCTCCAAGGTCCCTTCCACCTCTGCTATTCTGTTAAACAGTGTCTCTGAAGTAGCTTCTGAGTTATCTTCAAAGGCAACTTTTAGTTGGAGGAATAGAAACTGCTCAAAGCAGCCTGCCTCAGTGTGAAATTTAGCTCTAGCTGGCGCAACGGAGAATACAAAAGGAAAGTCTTGTTGAAAAGCAAATGAAAAAAAGAGGAAGAGAAAAAGAAAGAAAAAGAGGTAACTGATCAACTTTATGGGAAACCTAGTGGTTCTCAACCTTCCCAATGCCGCGACCCTTTAATACAGTTCCTCATGTTGTGACCCCCAACCATAAAATTGGTGCCTCAGTTCCTGGTTTTAGGCGACCCCTGTGAAAGGGTCGTTCGACCCCCAAAGGGGTCCCGACCCACAGGTTGAGAACCACTGTATTAGTGTATCCCACAGTTGCCAAAGGGGTCCCGACCCACAGGTTGAGAACCACTGTATTAGTGTATCCCACAGTTGCCAATTCTGGGAGTTGAAGTTCACACATCCTGAAGTTGCCAAGGCTGATCTATCCAGATTCTTTTACAAATATGTTTGCCTTGCAGTGGTGGGTTGCAGGCGGTACACCCCAATACGGGCGTACCGGAGCCTGCCTGGAGCACCGGGTACCGATCCGGTACGGTGCTCCACAGGACTCACCCACCCGCCCAAGCTCCTTACCTGTCCTTTAAGCCATTGGCACTTCCGCGCATGCTCATGGTGCCTGTGCGACTCTGCTGAGCAGCTGGAGCGTTGCGGAGGCATCGCAGGCAGGTACAACACATGTGCGTGTTGCATGTGTGCGCCGCACGCATCCATGTGGGTGACGCCAGGCCCGTTCCAACCATACCGTTTGGAACGGGATCTGGAACCCACCACAGGTCTTGCAGCAGGGGTGTCCAATCTTGGCAATTTTAAGACCCGTAGATTCAACTCTCAGCCATGCTGGCTGATGAATTCTGGGAGTTCAAGTCCACAAGTCTTAAAAGTTGCCAAAGTTGGACACCTGTCTTATAGGGATCTCCCACCATATAGTATCAATCTTGTTAACTCTCAAAAGACTTTTTTTCTTCTATGTATTCAAAATGGACTGTGATTAATATACATGCGTGGATCTATACCAAATGTATTTGTGTGTACACATATGTGTATGGTTATATGTTTTTCTTTTGAGAATGGGCATCAACATTTCATTTTTAAATGTGTGCCAGTGTGTTCACACAAAAGTGACAATAAAGGTTACCCTATCCTATCCCATCCCGTCTGCAAAACTGATGTAAGCTTCCTTCTTTTATAGAAATGTTGTAAATCAATGACTGATATCAAGTTTATGGTCAGAAGAAACTCCTTGACTATTTAGGAGTGAAGAACTTGATTTTCTTGATTTTTATGTTTATTTTATTTATGTTGGGCCCACGGATTTCCAAGTATCTCTTTTTCTTCCTGCTTGATTATTTGAAATACCAGCATACTCAACCCTTTAACCTTTATTCACCTGTGCATCAGAAACAAACTCATGAGAAATTTAAGGCACAAACCCTCCAAGGCTTGTAAGATTTGAGTATGTACAATTGAAGCAAATATAATTCTAGTACTTCTATAGATTAGTACTCAAGTGGATCCTTGTTATGTGATTTCTTGGCGGAATATCTTTCCACACTTCATGCACTTTTACGGTTTTTCTCCTATGTGGCTCATGTATGCGATTTAAGGTTACTACTATTCACGAAGCTTATCCCACACTTTCTCCCGCGTGGATCTTTTTAGGGGAAATAAAGGACCCATTTTCATGGAAAGCTCATTTCCCACTTTCCACATTCCAGGCATTTTTATGGTTTTTCCCCATGCGGATTCTTTTATGGATATTAAGGGTGCTGTTTTCTTGGAAGGTCTTTCAGCATTTCAGACATCTATATAGCTTTCCCCGTGTGGGTTGTTTAATGAGAAATTAGATTACTCCTGTGACTGCAGCTCTTTTGACACTCCAGGCATTTGTACAGCATGCCAGAATGGATCCTTTTATGGGAAGTAAGCCGAGTGCTCCCCCTGAAACTCTTTCCACATTCCAAACATTTCTCCAGGGTGGATACTTTGGTGGGGAATAAGTGAGCTGCTTTGTTGAAATATTTTCCCATATTCCCCACACTGATATGATTTCTCCCGTGTGTGGATTTCTTTATCAGATGTAAGATGACTATTCCACCAGAAACTGTTTCCATATTCAAAACATATGTAGTTTTCTGTACTCTGTGGGACAGAAATGAGTGTAGAGCTTTGACTAAAAGTGTTTCCACGCTCTGTGCATTTATAAGGCTGCTCTCCTGAATGGATCCTCATATGGATTTTAAGGGACCTATTTTCGCTAAAGCTCTTCCCGCACTCCATGCATTTATAGGGTTTTTCTCCAGTGTGGATCCTTTTATGAGATATAAGGTTGCTGCTCCGACTAAAGGTCTTTTCACACTCGGTGCATTTATAGGGTTTCTCTCCTGTATGGATCCTTTTATGGGATGTAAGGGAACTGTTCTTGCTGAAGCTTTTCCCACAATCTGTGCATTGGTACGGCTTCTCCCCTGTATGGATTCTTTTATGGGAAATAAGGTCACAGTTCCAACTGAAGGTCTTTTCACACTCCGTGCATTTATAGGGTTTCTCTCCTGTATGGATCCTTTTATGGGACCTAAGGTAACTGTTCTGGCTGAAACTTTTCCCACACTCCATGCATTTGAACGGTTTCTCCCCCGTGTGAATTATTTTATGGCAAAGAAGACGACTCCGCTTAGTGAAGCTCTTTCCACACTCTGTACATTTATATGGTTTCTCCCCTAAGTAAATTCTTTTGTGGGAGATCAGTTGATTGCTTTGACTAAAGCTTTTTACTACACACTCTGTGTATTTATAGGGTTTTTCTCCGGTGTGGATCTTCTTATGGGAAGTAAGGGACTTAATAAGCTGGAAGCTTTTTCCACACTCTATGCATTTATATGGTTTCTCCCCAGTATGGATCCTTTTATGGGAAATAAGCTGGCTTCTCTTTCTGAACATCATTTTACACTCCGTGCAATTGTAGCCTTTCTCTCCTGTATGGATCTTTTTATGGAGAGTAAGGGTGCTCCTCCGACTGAAGGCCTTGTCACACTCCATGCATTTGTAGGGTTTCTCTCCAGTATGGATCCTTTTGTGATATATAAGGAAACAGTTCTTGTTGAAGCTTTTTCCACACTCTGTGCATTTGTACGGTTTGTCGCCTGTATGTATCCGTTTGTGGGAAATAAGCAGACAATTCCATTTGAAATTCTTTCCACATTCTGTGCACTTATAGGGTTTATTTCCCATATTTTCCTTTCCAGGCAAGGGAAGAACAAGGGTTCCACTGTGACCTTTTTCGCCTTCCTTGTATCCATATTGTTCTGTAGAGTGAATTTGGTAATCATTCTTTATATCTGATTTCTCTTCGAATGTTTTCACTCTCTTCTCAAAATACTCTTCGTTTTTCCACCCGGTTTGATTTTGTCGTGCAGTAAAATCATTTATACACCAAAAGGGCTGGGAAATTAAGCTTTTCTGATTTCCAATTTGTGATAAATTTCTTTGGCGGCATTCTGTTTCCTCCTGATTTGCCGTTTTTTCTACTCCCTTCATGGGCCAACTTGTCTGTCGTGTTATCTCACAAGTCTTGTTCTGCGGCTCATTCGCTCCTTACAAGGAAACAAAAGTAAGATGTGGTGAGATACAAAGAAATAAAAGTTAAGGACTAAGAAGTGATTCTAAACATCTGGATGCATGGTTGACATAAACAGCATTTTCAACATCCGTCATGTTGATCAATGATAGTCTAAAATTTACTGAACTCCGACTTCTGATAACAGATCAAATTCATAAGTGAAAATCTTGAACTGGTAGCAAAGGTAGGAGGATTTCATCCCTGATCCAAACCAATGTTTCTCACCCTTGGCAATTTTAAGATGTGTAGACTGCAATGCCGAGAATTGGAAGGAATTCTGGAAATTGAAATCCATGCATCTAAAAATTGCCATGGTTGAGAAACATTGATGTAGCCCTAACCATAACTCTAACCTAAGCTACTGGCCTCATTTCATTCTAATAGAATAACAGAATAATAGAGTTGGAAGGGGCGTTGGAGATCTTCTAGTTCAACCCTCTGCTCTGGCAGGAAACCTATACCACTTCAGACAAATGGTTGTTCAATTTGTTCTTAAAACCCCCCCAGTGTTGAGAGCATTCACAATTTTCGGAGGCAAGTTGTTCAACTGATTGTTCTAACTGTCAGGAAATTTCTCCTTAGTTCTAAGTTGCTTCTCTCCTTGAACAGTTTCCACCCATTGCTTCTTGTCCTACCCTCAGGTGCCTTGGAGAATAGCTTGACTCACTCTTCTTTGTGGCAACCCCTGAGATTTTGGAACACTGCTATCATGTTTCCCCTAGTCCTTCTTTTCATTAAACTAAAGTAAAGGTAAAGGTTCCCCTCGCATATACAGTACATGGTAGTCGTTCCTGACTCTAGGTGGCGCTGCTCATCTCCATTTCAAAGCCAAAGAGCCAGCGCTGTCCAAAGATGTCTCCGTGGTCATATGGCCGGCATGACTAAACGCCGAAGGCACACGGAATGCTGTTACCTTCCCAGCAAAGGTGGTCCCTATTTTTTCTACTTGCATTTTTTACGTGCTTTTGAACGGCTAGGATTGTAATGGGGCTCACTCCGTTATGTGACGTTAGGGATTCGAACCACTGAACTTCCGACCTTTCTGATCGACAAGCTCAGCATCTTAGCCACTGAGCCACTACGTCCCTTGATTATTATGTCCCTCATTAAACTAGACATACCCAATTCCAGCAACTGTTCTTTATACGTTTTATAATATATATACTTCTCTCTAGAAGTAGGGGTGCCTTTTAACCAGAAATAGCCAATTTCATCCCATCACAAAATGTGTTCTCTAAAGGCCCAGCAGAGGTCCTTACCCAGAGAGGCCACATTCTGGGAATTTTCCTGCATGACTTCTCTGTGGAGGGCTTTTTGGTGGGGGTCCAGCTGAGACCATTCCTCTTCAGAGAAGTACACCGCCACCTCTTCGAACGACACAAGACTCTCCTGAACATGGAAAAAACAGGGGCATGTTAACCAACCATCTCAAGGAATTACCTCTGGTTCTCTCCCTTGGCGACCAATTTTGAAAGCAGAGATTCGCACATAGATGTTTCTGAAAGATGGAGACCAAGAGGTCAATAGGGGCGTGCATAAGCGCACCAGCGTGCCTAACGTCGCTGTTCTACTGTCCCCATTTATTTGTACTCATTTCCTGTGTTTTTATTCATATTAATTCTTATTCCTGTTATCTTGTACATGAGTGACAAACTAAATAAAATAAATAAAACATTGTATGTGAAAATGGCATGGATAGCATGAAACATTTGTGGCAAAGATGATAGGACTTGTGAAGACGGCTAAATTAACTTGCTTCATTTGAGTAAAAAGAACCCCTATATTTATGGTTGGCTCATTTTTTGTATAATTGTATAACGTGAAAAAAAAGTGCACTTGATTTGTGCTTTGGATAAGTAGAAAAAAACTGGATATTAGAAAAGAGTGAACTCGTTTTGCAATTTTTTTCTTTCTTTGCTGCTTTTAATTTTTCAAAACACAAAACTCATTTCAGTGAAAAAAATAATTATATTATTCTGGATCCCTCTCCAAATCTGGACTGACCACTTCTCAGTGGCTCCACTTTTCCTGATCGTTTGCTATTTTGATTTATTCAGACAACTCAAATGCACCGAGGCCGTTTGCAACAATTCTGAGTTGCTGAATGATGTGCCCCAAGATTACTGCGTGACATTTTAGGTGGAGACAAATGGAAAGATGTGCTTAAAACAGATGAAAAATAAAGGAATTTGGTATTCTAAAGTCTCTATCCTGACTAGGTTTTTGAAGAGGAAAAAAAAAAACATCTGTAGGGAACTCTTTATAGATCAGATCAAAACTCAAATCAATCTTCATTATAGTCATAAACAAGCATTTTTACTCTAACATATGTGCTAGTCATTCCCGACTCTAGGAGGCGGTGCTCATCTCAGTTTCAAAGTCGAAGAACCAGCACTGTCCGAAGACATCTCTGTGGTCATGTGGCGATCATGACTAAATGGCGAAGGCGCACGGAACGCTGTTACCTTCCCACCAAAGATGGTTCCTATTTTTCTACTTGCATTTTTGCATGCTTTCGAACTGCTAGGTTGGCAGAAGCTGGGACAAGTCATGGGAGCTCACTCCATTACATGGTCCTAGGGATTCAAACCGCCGAACTGCCGACCTTTGTGATCGACAAGCTCAGCATCTTAGCTGCTGAGCCACCACATCCCTCCATGTCCCTCTTATGACCCTGTAGACATTTAATTTGGAGTGGAGGAGACTGGATGGAGGTGAGTGTTTATTGGCCAGATCCCCTTTCTGACTCCTACATGTAGTTCACAGCAGATATTTTTCTTTGTGCCCTAACAGATAAACAACTGCTGCTACCTAGGACTGAACTCTTAACCTTCCAAGTGGGAGGCGAGTGTCTTTACCACTAGGCCACCTCACTGCTCTTTTACAATATCAAGTGATAATTTTAAGTAATGCCCCAAAGCTAGCAGGAAATAAACTGTACAGAAATTATTGAAATACCGAAAGAACAGAACAAAGAATCTACAGCAAAAAAAAAATTCAGAACCAAATTAAAGCAATATAAAACCATTAATGAGCCATATCAAAGACATTAAGTGAAGAATTTCAAAAGCAAAAGCAAAGTCTTACAGCAAAACTGGGTAACAGGTAGAAGTGATATTCAGCCAGTTCTGACAGGTTCTGGAGAACTGGTAGCGGAAATTTTGCATAGTTCGGAGAACCGGCAAATAGGCTGGCCCCACCCCTGCTGTCTCTCAGCTGATCTTTTTTTGCCCTGAACAGGAGAACGGAGCTGGAAAGCAGGTTAGTGGGGTAGGGAAGGAATGGGGATTCCGCGGTAACCTTCCCCTAGTAGTGGGGAGGGAATGGGGATTTTGCAGTATCCTTCCCGACATGTCCACAAAGCCACGCCACGCCCACAAAGCCACAATCACAGAACAGGCAGTAAAAATTTTTGAATCCCACTACTGGTAATAGGGCATTTGCAGAGTAAGAAATCAAAGCCCTAATCTTTTCGATACATGCATCGCATGTGGCCTGTGGTATTTTAGCTGGGATTAAATCTCTCCCCACTCAAAGAGCTACATGAAACTGCCTAGGTAGCCCCTAGAGCAGAGCTTAACTTTTGGATTTCAACTCTCAGAATTCTGCAGATCTAGGAGATGGGTGGAATGCTGTCAGTACTTCCCAACAGAACTTCTGATGATTCCCAACAGAGAATTGGCTAACTGGTCAAGTACTGAATTCACATTTTCTCTGTCCTTGTTGAGTAGAAGCAACCATGTTATACGGCAACCCCACAATGGCTCTTTGTAGCTCCTCTGAAGTGCCTCCTCCTACCTGAACAGCTGGTTCAGTTACTTTTTCAGCTCCACCGGTACAAGGAGGGGATTCTAGAAATATCGGTGGAACTGTTCTATCTTCTGCAAAGGAGACAAAAATGACGAAAGAAGAGTTTTTAAGTGTTAAATTAATGGATGAGAAGATTCAGACCATGAGAGGTACTTGCAATCTTTCTGTGGAGTTTTACAATGCTTGGACGGAATACATTCTTACCTGGTGAAGTGTCCTCATGTTGAATTTCCTCGGAGAACTTCCTAGAAAGGTGGTTCGGAGTTGAATTGGAAGGATCTTGCATTCCCTTGGAATCGTCAGGGACTATGTCCAAGAATGACTTCTGGAAGGGAAGTAGCAGGTGAAAGAAAGAAAGAAAGAAAGAAAGAAAGAAAGAAAGAAAGAAAGAAAGAAGGAAGGAAAGAAAGAAAGGAAGGAAGAAAGAAAGAAAGGAAGGAAGAAAGGAAGAAAGAAAGAAAGAAAGAGGAAGAAAGAGAAAGAAAGAAAGAAAGAAAGAAAGAAAGAAAGAAAGAAAGAAAGAAAGAAAGAAGCGGAAGAAGCACTGTTAGGCTTCGTATTATGATGAGGAGACATTTAAGGACTCCAACATTGTAACATTAACACACCCTCTTACGTCTCAAAATGAAAGCTTCTCACCTGCACCTTTTTCTTCACTTCCACCTGGCTCAGGAGGAAACCTTCGGCCAGGGCCACCGCCTGAGAACTGGTCTCTGCTCCACACTCCCGAATCCAACTCTCAATTTCTGGGGGCAGGACGGCCAGGAGCTGCTCCAGGATCACCAGATCCAACATCTGAGCTTTAGTGTGCCTTTCTGGCTGTAGCCACTGATGGCATAGGTGGTGAAGTTGGTTGCAAATCTCCCGGGGCTCCTTAGAATCTTGGTACTGGATGTTCCCAAAGAGCCGGTGCTGGACCTCTGAACTGATAGTGTCCTCCTCTAGGACCTTCTGCTCAGTTTTTGCCCAGATATCCTCATAGGTCCAAGAATGAGCATCTGGAGGGCCTTTTTCATCTCCATCCAATGCTAGATATTCCTCCATTTTCTCTATCCTCTAGCACAACTTCCAAGGTAGCTAAGAAATCTTGTGGTTCTCCAAGGGTCTTTTCATTCCAATTCACTACACTGGGCAGAAGCCCTGGAGATGCCTCAACAGCTTCTTCATCCCCTCTTTGCTCACAAGTACCTGTATGAGGAGAAATGAATAGAATAAAATACTTTGGCCAAAACGCAAGGACTTTTTCTCCAGTGCAGAAGCTCTCAGTGTACAGGCAAAACAACAGAGTAATAATAATCACAATGATACTATACAATACAATACAATAGTAGAGTTGGAAGGGACCTTGGAAGTCTTCTAGTCCAACCCCCTGCCTAGGCAGGAAACCCTATACCAGTGATGGCGAACCTTTTTTGGCTCGCGTGCCACAAGTGGGGGGAGCGCAGGGGGGTCAAGTGCGGGCGTGCCGCACCCATAATGCAACGCGCCCCCCCCCCAGTGTGCATGCCCCCCAGGGCATGCCCCCTAGGGTCGTTTTAAGCGCTCCGAAAGCATCAGGGAAGCCTCGGACGGTCCCTGAAGCCTTCGGAACGCTTAAAACGACCCTCCGAGCAACCCAGAAGTCACTTCCGGTTTGCTCGGAGGGTGGTTTTAAGCATTCCGAAGGCTTCACGACGGTCCCTGAAGCCTCCCGGGGGGGCAGGGGAGGCTCTTTTCGCCCTCCCCAGGTTCCCATAAAGCCTCTGGAGCCTGGGGAAGGCGAAAAATAGCTTTTAAAAAGGTGAACTCAGCTGGCCAGCGCCTTGCGTGCCCTGACAAATGGCTCCGCGTGCCACTTGTGGCACGCGTGCCATAGGTTCGCCATCATGGCCCTATACCGTTTCAGACAGATGGCTATCCAACATCTTCTTAAAGACTTCCAGCGTTGGGGCATTCACAACTTCTGGAGGCAAGCTGTTCCACTGATTAATTGTTCTAACTGTCAGGAAGTTTCTCCTCAGTTCTAAGTTGCTTCTCTCCTTGATTAGTTTCCACCCATTGCTTCTTGTTCTACCCTCAGGTGCCTTGGAGAATAGTTCGATTCCCTCTTCTTTGTGGCAACCCCTGAGATATTGGAACACTGCTATCATGTCTCCCCTAGTTCTTCTTTCTCTTAAGCTAGACATACCCAGTTCCTGCAACCGTTCTTCATATGTTTTAGTCTCCAGTCCCCTAATCCTGTTTGTTGCTCTTCTCTGCACTCTTTCTAGAGTCTCCACATCTTTTTTACATAGTGGCGACCAGAACTGAATGCAGTATTCCAAGTGTGGCCTTACCAAGGCATTATAAAGTGGTATTAACACTTCATGTGATCTTGATTCTCTCCCTCTGTTGATGCAGCCTAGAACTGTGTTGGCTTTTTTGGCAGCTGCTGCACACGGCTGGCTCATATTTAAATGGTTGTCCACTAGGACTCCAAGATCCCTTTCACAGTTTCTACTACCGAGCAAGGTATCATCTATACTGTACCTGTGCATTCCGTTTTTGTTGCCTAAATGTAGAACCTTACTCTTTTCACCATTGAATTTCATTTTATTAGATAGTGCCCAATGTTCAAGTTTGTCAAGATCCTTCTGTATCTTAAGCCTATCTTCTGGAGTGTTGGCTATTCCTGCCAGCTTGGTGTCATCTGCAAATTTGATGAGTTCCCCATTTATTCCCTCATCCAAATCATTGATGAAGATGTTGAAGAGTACTGGGCCTAAAACAGAGCCTTGGGGTACTCCACTGCATACTTCCCTCCATGTAGATGCAGTTCCATTGAGGACTACACGTTGAGTGCGGTTGGTCAGCCACTTATGAATCCATCTGGTGGTGATGCTGTCCAACCCACATTCTTCTACTTTATCTAGTAGTAGGTTATGGTCTACGTTATCAAAAGACTTACTGAAGTCCAAGTAAACTAGTAATAAAAGGAGAAAAGAAGAATTAGGGGTGACATGATAGCAGTATGCCAGTACTTGAGGGGCTGCCACAAAGAGGAGGGGTCAACTCATTTTCCAAAGCACCAGAAGGCAAGACCAGAAACAATGGATGGAAACTAATCAAGGAGGGAAGCAGCCCGGAATTAAAGAGAAACTTCCTAACAACCGAGAACAATTAACCAGTGGAACAGTTTGCTTTCAGAAGTTGTGGGTGCTTCATCACGGGAAGTTTTTAAGAAAAGACTGGAAAGCCACCTCTCTGAAATGGTATAGGTTCTCCTGCTTGAGCAGGGGGCTGGACTAGAAGACCTCCAAGGTCCCTTCCAGTTCTACTCTGATTGATCGATAATAATAATAATAAAAAAACAAAAGATGTTTCCAGGTCATTCATCTAAGATGGAAAATAAATTTTAGGATTACAGATAGCTAGCACCGCCAAAGAAGAAACGATTACTACTCATATTTGAGGGAAAAAAAGTGCAGCTCACATTACATACACAGTTGTGTCTGATGAAAGGGGAGGAGAGCAGAATGCAAAATCTTCAGGATCGATGGTGCTTTTTCAGGACTTCCTTATTTTTTTCTTTTCTTTTGAAGACATTTTGCTTCTCATTCAAGAAGCTCTGACAGGATAGTGGGGAATGGAAGGCGTTAGAGCTGAAGAAACTTCTTGGATGAGAAGCGAAAACGTCTTCAAAAAACATGAAAATCTAGCTGTTTCCTGAAAAAGCACCTTTGGGATAACCATGACTTGGATGACCGAGAATCTCTACAGACACAGCTTCGAATCTAATTTGCCATCTGTACAATCCAATTACACCTTAACTGAAATTTTGTTTGTTCTAATTTGGGGGAAATCTGTCAATTTTCATAGCTTGTCCAAACTCACAATTCAGCTCTGATGGCAGCTGAAGTCCTTTTAACCAACCAAGATACTTCTCAAATGATCTGATTATGTTCCACTTGTGACAGCTCTTTTAAGCCCCAAGCGTCTGCTCCACATAAGAGAATGGGGATACCTTGGCCAGATATATTTTTATAATTGGGACTGAATGGTTATGATTTTTTCATTTAAGCAATACATTCACTTATGCTCTTTCTCTAAGGTCCAGTCTCAGAGAAAACTACTCCTAGGTAAAGGAAGATGTTAACTTGCTTACTTATGACATGATAGCAGTGTTCCGATATCTCAGGGATTGCCACAAAGAGAGAGTCAAGCTATTCTCCAAAGCCCCTGGAGGCAGGACAAGAAGCAATGGATGCAAACTAATCAAGGAGAGAAGCAACCTAGAACTAAATAGAATTTTCCTCACATTGAGAACAATTAATCAGTGGAACGGCTTGCCTCAAGAAGTTGTGAATGCCCCAACACTGGAAGTTTTCAAGAAGAGATTGGACAACTATTTATCTGAAGTGGTGTAGGGTTTCCTGCCTAAGCAGGCGATTGGACTCGGAGGCCTCCAAGGTCCTTTCCAACTGTTATTCTATATTCTGAAGGCAACTTATGTTCCGTTGGTTGATTGTTCTCACTGTCGGAAAATTTCTCCTTAATTCTAGGTTGAATCTCTCCTTGATCAAATCCTTGGAACACCACAAGACGATTAAAGATGGTGTTCCCAATCTTGGCAACTTGACGATGTGTGGACTTCATCTCCCAGAATTCTCCGGCTGTCTATGTTGACTGGAAAATTCTGGGAATTGGAAGTCCACACATCTTCAAGTCACCTACATGGGGCTTCTCTACATGGGGCTTCCCTTGGGACGCGCCCGAAGACTGCAGCTAGTCCAGAACGCAGCCGCGCGGGTAGTCATGGGGAGTACTAGGTACTCCCACGTAACACCTCTCCTGCGCGAGCTGCACTGGCTGCCTGTGGTCTTTCGGGTGCGTTTCAAGGTTCTGATCACCATCTTTAAAGCGCTCCATGGCATAGGGCCTAGTTACCTGCGGGATCGCATCCTCCCACATACATCCCTGCGGCCAATCCGCTCTCACAGGGAGGGCCTTCTCCTGGTGCCGTCCACGAGGCAATGCCAACGGGCGACACCGAGGAGTAGGGCCTTCTCTGTGATGGGCCCAACCCTCTGGAATGACCTCCCCCCCGACATTAGAACCACCACTGACCTCCGCTCCTTCTGACAGAAACTGAAGACACACCTGTTCCGACTGGCTGGTTTGGCATAATTTATAACGTCTACCTCCTGGCATACACATTCTTACTGGTTTTTAGAGGGATAGTGTTTTAAATTTAACCTGATATTTTAAACTTTTGTATCGATTTATTTATTTAGCTGTACAGTTTGGCATATTTTATCCTCCTCTCATACATGTATTTATGTAGTTATTTCTATGTTTTAATCTGTTGTATTTTGATACGGACTGTACACCGCCCCGAGTCCCTCTCGGGAGAGGGGGCAGTATATAAACGCTAATAAATAAATAAATAATAAATAAATAACCAAACGCTGGGAAACGCTGATTTAGGAAACTCTGCTTCTTTGGATCCAGGACGACAGGAAGCATTCCTTTTTTTATATGAACACACGGACATTTTCTCTCTCTCTCTCTGTCTCTCTCTCTCACACACACAACTAAAACCAAAACACAGGATGACAAACCACCACAGATGAATTCATGCAACGCACCCACCCCCCCCTCCATCAGCAGCTGCTTTCCTGCAATGCTTCCTCCCTTTCCAGCTGGAGTTTTGCAATCTCTCTCTCTCCTTCCCTCCCCTCTTCCTCCTTCCATGTAGTTTCCCTCCCCCCCCAGGAAATAGAGGGGAAATGACTCCCTTGATTGCCTTCTTTTGGGGAGGGGGATTCTGCATTTATTCCTGGGGGGGGGGAAATGGATAGTCTGGAGCTTTGATTTTCCCCCTCCCTCCTCCCCCTGCCTTGCCCTGCATGCAAAGGAGTGACAGTGCAACATGGGACCTTGGTTCCCCCCTCTTCCCAGGATTCCGACTCTGGGTGAAGATTTTGCAAGTTTCCACTTGCACCTTTTGCACCCCAACTCACAGCTGAGTCACGTCTGGATTGCTCTCCTTGCAAAGCGGGGAAGCTCCCGCGAAAGCTTCCAAGGCGAAGGAATGCAGGATCCTAAAGAGGCCCGGACGTCCGGTTACGTCATCCCCATCCTTCCCTCCCCCGAAAACCGATAGGAGAAAGGATCCTTCCCTTTCCACCCTGCAAAACGGGAAGGCGCATTGTCTCCCAGTATGACGCTTGGAGGCTGCCTGCCTTTATAACGTGGGCAGAGTGTGCCCCCTGGTGGGCTCTCTGCAGGATGCAGGCTTTGCTTAAGAGCGGGTGGGCGTGGTGGAGTGGAGAAAGGGCTCGCTTTTACCTCATAAAAAGTAACCTGTTGGTCTGTGGAGAGTGAAGATATATCGACCGACTGAAGGAATTTAAATAATAAATCATAAATATGAACCCTCAAAGACACTCTCTTTCATGCACAAACTCTTTTCGCTCCAGGATCTTGTCAAAGAGAAGGATGGACCCAGATTAAAAAAGCGGATTATTGAGGAGCCGCCATGGTGCCAAGTGCAGAACAAGATGGTGGTGGTGATGACAGGTGACAGTCTTGCGAAGGCCACGGAACTTCCCTCAGCGGCGAAGTAATATTTCAAGAAGAGAGCCTTGAAGCGGGAAAAGGACTCCAAGTGACCCAACTCCAAAAGTTTTACCTCAGAAATGTCACAGTTCGTGTACCATTATGTGCTGCAGAAACTTAGCACCCACCCCTCTCCTCAAAGAGGAAAATATTTTGAGAAATATTAAAAAGGCAGAATATTATATTTCCCTGGATGAGAAATGGAGAAAAAATGTTCTTGGAAAGCAGCTCCCAACTTCCTTAATAAGCAACAGCAGATGTCGACACTTAAGAGATAAAGAGATAGATAGCTCTATTCATAGATAAATACCCTCACCCAAGATCCAACAAAAGTAGTGTAGAAAGTTAGCACCCACCCCTCTCCTAGAAGAATGGAATATTTTAGGAAACATTAAAAAGACAAAATATTATATTCCCATAAGGGAGAAACATGCTCTTGGAGAGCAGCCCCCACCTTTCTTAATAGCCGCAGCAGGACTGGGCCAGCCTATCTACAAGAGAAAAGACCTTCAGCCTCAGGGTGATGGGATTAGCCCTCACTCAAGATCCAAACCAGGGCCAAGTCATTGAGGCACAATAGGAATTACCCAACCCCCTTTCAAACAGTGGTGGGATTCAAATAATTTAGCAACCGGCTCTGGCTGGGTGGGTGTGCCTGGGGGGGTAGTCATATGACTGGGTGGACATGGCCAACTCGAAGTCATGCATCTGCCCCCACCCCTCCCTGCCACTGGAGAGCGCCCCATTGGGGACAGGCAGCTAGCCCTGGCTGGATTCCTAACCGCAGGCAGACTGATATGCAGCCGGTCTAGCTTTATGCCTCTAGTTGCGTGTTAGGCTAAGCTCAAAAAAGTTGGGAAACCAGCTGTTTTGGCTTAGAGGGCTGCACCACACCACAATCTGGCTACTTTGGGGATCATGCATTAGCAGGTCTGCATCCTGTATGCTCTCCCTCCCCACTTCGTGCTGTGGAAAGTTATCACCCAGCCCTCTCCCAGAAAAATGAAATATCTTAGGAAATTTTGAAAAGGCAGAATATTATATTTCCCTGGATGTGAAAAGGAAGAAACATGTTTTAAATTGAGAATAGCTCCCTGTAGCTTCCTGCCTCCACCCACTTTGTCAATGGGCCATTAAGAAGGCCAAGCCAGTCCCTTTACATAATAAAGAGTTATCCCCTTCAGCTCCAGAGGGATGGGATTAAGGCATGATAATATTGGCCCTTTACCAGTGGTGGGTTTCAAATTTTTTTGAAACCTACTCTATGGGTGTGGCCTGCTTTGTGGGAGTGGCTTGCCATGTGACCGGGCAGGAGTGGCTTGGCAGTCATATGACTGGGTGGGAGTGGCCAAGACGAATTCACTGAATTCTTTGCCCCAATGGATGAAATCCAAAAGTATGAAAGAAAACACCAATTATGTAAGGAAAGGTCACTAAAATGTATAAGGAAATATTATTAGTTCTTGATCATTATTAATGTGTAGATAACCCACACCCACACAAACTATGACAGTGCCAGGAAAACACCCCAAAATAAGAATCCCCCCCAAAAGACTGCAAATGAAACCATTCCCCCCCCCCAACCCTAAGGACAGGAAAGACAAAGCCAATGGAATAAAAACCATCAAGGCATTGTGGGAAATTATAAAGGACAGTGCCAGGAAGTTCACAGAACCAGCAACCACCTCAGAATTACCAGGGTGAAACACATTAAATCTGGCAAAGCTGCCTTTCACCAACCTGACCTGCCCATTGAAAAGCAGCCACTTTGAGACACATAATCCTGGTCTGAACACTTAAAAGCAACATATTGCATCACAAAGAAAACATTTGCAAAAAGGAGTAACATTTCTTGTAGTAAATATATTTTATAAACAATTAAAAAATAAAAATTCCCTAAAAATAATTTTGTTAAGTTTGTTAAGATTTGTGTCTTCCATAATTTATTTTATTTATTTATTTATTTTATTAAATTTATAGACCGCCCCCTCTCCCCGAAGGGACTCGGGGCGGTGTACAGACACCACATTAAAACCTAATATAAAATAGATACACTTAAAAACCAATTAAACAATAAGGCTGTACAGGGTAATAAAAGTTAAAAATTAGCTTAAAACAACCCCAAAAATTTAAAAGTACAGAATTGAGGGACTAGATCGGGATTAGGCCAGGCCCGCTAAACTAAACAGGTGGGTCTTGAGCATCTTACAGAAGGAGCGGAGATCAGTGGTTGTTCTGATGTCACGGGGGAGGTCATTCCAGAGGGTCGGGCCCATCACAGAGAAGGCCCTACTCCTGGGCGTCGCCCGCTGGCACTGCCTCGTAGATGGCACCCGGAGGAGCCCCTCCCTGTGAGAGCGGATCGGTCGAAGGGATGTATGGGGCAGAATACGATCCCGCAAGTCCTGTGCCATGGAGTGCTTTAAAGATGATAACCAGTACCTTGAAACGCACCCGAAAAGCCACAGGTAGCCAGTGTAGCCCGCGCAGGAGAGGTGTTACATGGGAGTACCTAGAGACTCCCGCAACAACCCGCGCGGCCGCATTCTGAACTAGCTGCAGCCTTTGAGTGCATCTCGGGGAGCCCCATGGAGAGAGCATTACAGTAGTCCAGCCGAGACGTCACAAGTGCATGGGTGACTGTGTGGAGGGCATCCTGGTCCAATAGGGGATGCAATTGGCGCACCAGGTGAACCTGGTGAAACGCCCCCCTTGCCACGGCCGTCACATGGTCGTCCATTGACAGCCGGGCATCTAGGAGGACGCCCAAATTGCGAACCCGATCCATGGGGGCCAGCTGTTCGCCCCCAATGGCCAGTGATGGACATAGCTGGTTGAACCGGGGCGCCGGTAGCCACAGCCACTCCGTCTTGGATGGGTTGAGCCTGAGTCTGTTACCTCCCATCCAGATCCGCACGGCTCCTAGGCACCGGGACAGCACTTCGACGGCATCGTTGGGATGGTTCGGGGTAGAAATGTACAGCTGGGTGTCTTCAGCGTACAGATGGTAGTCTACCCCGAATCCACGGATGATCTCGCCCAGCAGCTTCATATATATGTTGAACAGGTGAGGTGAGAGGACCGACCCCTGAGGCACCCCGCAAGTGAGCGGCCTCAGGGTCGACCTCTGCCCGGATTTGTGCTGGGAATGACTAGTGTGTGTAAACCTGAGAGTTCTCTTCACCCCTCTTATTTTCTCCTTGTCCTTGTGTAAAAATGTTTCTAAGTCTTTGTGAACCCTCAAGGTAATTGTAACTAAGATGTCTCCAATCCAAAAGACAAGAATTTTAAATTGTTCAATGAAAGAAAAGAGTAAATTGGCAGAAATTGCCTTCGCTCAGTTTGTTGGGCCCAGAAAACTGAGTGGAGGAGGAGGGGAGTCTTTACTTTGTGTTTGTTTGGCCAACAGAAACAGAGTAAACAGAAGTATTTTTTTCCCTTCCTTCCTTCCCTATACCTTAAAGTAACAGCCCAGGAAATGTTTTAAGTTAATTTACAAGACAAGTTTTATCCTTGCATTTATTGTGTGTTTAAATGATTTTATCTGTTCATCTCTTTCCTGAAGCAGGTGAATCCAGACCCCATTTCTCGTTGTGATATCCCCATAATGTTACCAATTTATTTGTTTAGTAACTGATGGTTTTATTTTTCAAACTCTGCCTGCAAGCTATCTACCCCCCCCCATACCCCTCCCTTACCTCCACTCCTCCAACAATGCCTTTTCTGTGGGGGAGGGGACCTTGTTCTCATGTCTTTCAGCCCTGGAAGATTGTACTCTTCAAGGTGAGTATATGTATATTTTTTCCTTTTGGGGGGAGGAGGGGATGTATGAGATGAAGGAAATTTCTACTAGAGGTTTGCCTTCAACCTGAGTAAAAACCCTTTGCACATCTACCTGGCCAACCTACTCTATTGGTCCTAAAGTAGAAACCTGGCTTCCAGAAGGCAGTTTTGATTTAGATTTTGTCAACAAATTTGCTGATTTTCTGGCCACCATCAGATGAACTGAAGAGGAGCTCTACCTGAGTTTCTTCTCCGATCTCCTTTGTTGCCCAGACATTCAGAAAGCGTGTGGACTAACTCCCAGACCCTCTTCTAAAATTTGTCTCCTTGTTTTTTTTAAAAAAGGGAAAAAGCTTCCCAAAGGACTGAGGAGTCCACAGGGATATGTTAAAAAGCTGTTGCAACAGTAATAGTTGTCTTTAAAAAGAAAAGTAAAGTTCAAGGGCCCCACCCAGATGCAAACCATGTGTTAATGAAAGTCTCCATACATCTAGGTCTTTAAAACTATGCCAGCGATTGCTGGGAGATCTAAGAGTTTGGATCTTTAAAAATTCAGCCAGCGCCTGCTGGGAGATCCAACCTAGAACCCTGGCCGAATGCAAACAATGTGTGAACAAACATCTCTATACATTGCCTCTATACATCTTGATCTTTAAAAATATGCCAGCACTTGCTGGGAGATCAAGATAGAAGAGTTTGGATCTTTCAAAATTACCCAGCGTTTGCTGGCAGATCCAAATTAGAAATGGAACACCCCATGGCAGAGACAGGTATTAACAATCTAGTGCTTAAGGAGAACAATGGGCATAACTTTGAGCAAAAGTAAGAAATTTAGCAGGTAATAAGGTAAAGCCTATCTGAATGGGAAGACCTAGGTAATTGGACTTGATTAATTTGATGTAATGTCTGTTAAAATTCTTAGGTGTGCATCTATACTAATAATATGTAGAACTGAATGGCATTGGATTGATTGTGATATGTTTGATCAGCTGGCAAAATAAGTAAGTTTCTCAGCTTGGGCTTGAAGCTGTGGGGAAGGGGAGTGTAGTTAGGATTTAAACTGCTCTCTGAGTTTTCCCATGCTTGGAGAATGAGCCACATGTTTCCCAAGGAAAGAAAATTGAAGATTTAAAGGGACAGGACCTCCCCCAGGCCTGAAAGTGTTGTTCCATGGTATTTGTGCATGTATGTATCTGTGTAATCATTTCCAGACCTGGAGGGAAGTTGAGATCCCTTAATAATAGAAGGAGCTCATTGGCTTATGTACAGCTCCCTGAAATAATTGTAATAACTGCTTTGCATGAAGAAAGAATGAAATGGGATTTTGTATGTGAAATTAATTTACACAAGCAGTCTGATTGCAGTGCAAATGTGAGTATGTTGATGGTAAAAGTTGGTATGAATGTACTTTGATTCCCTTTCATATAAAGAAACAGTAAGTTGCAAGGTTGTTTAATGGTATGTGTGTGTATGCATGTGTGTTATCATTTCCGAACCTGAAGGGATGGTGAAATCCTCTAATAAAAGAAAATGAAGCTTGGTGGCTTGTGAAAAAAAGCTTCCTGAAATACTTATTATGATTGGTTGGCATGAGCAAGCATGAATGTCTGATTGCAGTATGAATGCGAGTATGTGTCCCTGATGCCCCAGGGAGTGATAAGTGAAGAGATCCAGAGACCTGTGATTGCCTGCGTGAATTTCCCTCCTCTTCCTTCTGGGTCATTCTTTGGAGGGAAGCAGGAAAGGCGGGGAGAGTGAGTGTTTGCTCATTTTTACCATTGAGTGCGTGTATGAAATGCCCCCAGTGAATGCCTCTGTGCATCCCCCCTCCTTCTTTCCCTCCTTCCTTTTGGGTCATTATAGGGGGCTGAAGTTTTTCTGCTAATTTTAACCACTTTTTTCTCTCTCTCTTCTGAGAAATTCGGAGTAAATGGGTGACCTGCTCCTGCACCTTTACCTTTCACTGTTGTGATCTTTTCATCTGCATATAAAAGTTATGCAGTTACATTTCCTTTTCTGATCTGAATACAATTTTGATTTTTTTTCTGGAAATTTTTGAGGTTTAAAATGCTTAATTACACCTGTAAAAAGAAATGATTTTGAGATATTTTGCTTACATTTGTAAATGTTTTAACATACTTGATGAGAATTTGCTTCCATCTGAATGGAATCTGATATTTTGGAGTGTTGACTCAAAGTACCTCTTTTTTTAAATTGCAATTGTTTTTTTTGAAGCTGTTCTTCTTTCCTCCCTCTTTTATGCCTGAGTGCATTTTTAAATGCTTATGAGTCAAGGTGTTCTACCATATGATATTTTTTTTTTTGTTTGTTTGCAACACAAGTTGTTGTCCCTTTTGGAAATTTACTCATTTTACCGGGGGGAAAAGTGTTTCAATCATAGAGGCAGTGGGAATGTCATGTTCCATGAAATCTACATCGTCTGCCTTCTGAAATAATGTTTGGATTTCCACACTTTACTTTACTTTACTTTTATTCATATTTATAGACCGCCCCCTCTCCCAAAAGGGACTCGGGGTGGTGTACAGTCAATACATAAAAGATACATAGATAAATCAGTACTTAGATATTTAAATACATAAATAGTTAAATACTTAAATACTTAGATACTTAGATGGAGGAGGTTAAAAGAACTGTACATTAAAGTAAAGTATTTAAAATACAATCTTTAAAAAGACCCCTAAAAAATACCCCAAAGAGTTAAATTTAAAATGGTTCCCCAAAAATACCAATTAAAATATATCTGCCAGGAGGTAAAAGTTATGAGTGTGCCAGGCCAGCTAATCGAAACAGGTGTGTCTTCAGTTTTTGTCAGAAGGAGCGGAAGTCGGTGGTGGTTCTAATGTCGGGGGGGAGGTCATTCCAGAGGGTTGGGCCCATCACAGAGAAGGCCCTACTCCTAGGCGTCGCCCGTTGGCATTGCCTGGTGGACGGCACCAGGAGAAGTCCCTTCCTGTGAGAGCGAATTGGTCGCAGGGATGTGTGTGGCAGGATGCGATCCCGCAGATAGCTAGGTCCTGTGCCATGGAGCGCTTTGAAGATGGTAATCAACACCTTGAAACACACCCGAAAAACCACAGGCAGCCAGTGCAGTTCGCGCAGGAGAGGTGTTACGTGGGAGTACCTAGTACTCCCCATGATGGCCCGCGCGGTTGCATTCTGGACTAGCTGTAGTCTTCGGGCGCGTCCCAAGGGAAGCCCCATGTAGAGAGCATTGCAGTAGTCCAGGTGAGACGTCACCAGCGCATGAGTGACCGTGCGTAAGGCATCCTGGTCCAGTAGGGGGCGCAATTGGCGCACCAGGCAAACCCGGTGGAACGCCCCCCTTGCCACGGCTGCCACATGGTCGTCCATCGACAGCCGGGCATCTAGGAGGATGCCCAAATTGCGCGCCCGTTCCACAGGAGGCAATTGCTCGCCCCCTATGGCCAGTGATGGAGTCAACTGGCTGAACCGAGGTGCCGGTAACCACAGCCACTCAGTCTTGGAGGGGTTGAGCTTGAGTCTGTTGTCCCCCATCCAGACCCCGACGGCTTCCAAACACCGGGACATCACTTCGACAGCCTCGTTGGGGTGGTTCGGGGTTGAAATGTACAGCTGAGTATCATCAGCGTACAGATGATACTCAACCCCAAAACCACGGATGATCTCCCCCAGTGGCTTCACATATACGTTGAACAGAAGGGGCGAGAGGACCGACCCCTGTGGCACCCCACAAGTGAGTGGCCTCAGGGTCAACCTCTGCCTCCCTGCCAACACACATTGCGTCTGGTCGGAGAGGTAGGACCCGAATCACCGTAAAATGGTGCCTCTGACTCCCATCCCCTCCAGCCGGCGCAATAAGATACCATGGTCAATGGTATCAAAAGCCGCTGCCAGAT
This sequence comes from Natrix helvetica, assembly GCF_964273705.1. NCBI lineage: Eukaryota > Metazoa > Chordata > Lepidosauria > Squamata > Natricidae > Natrix > Natrix helvetica. The sequence goes on from NC_138548.1 coordinate 367,008,589, forward strand.
CTAATAGGACCAGGATAGAGGAACAACCCCTATCTCTGGCCCTCCAGAGATCATCAACCAACGCGACCAAGGCCGTCTCCGTGCTGTGCCCGGGTCAGAAGCCGGACTGGCGTGGGTCTAGATATTCGGATTCGTCAAGGTGTCGCGGAAATTGCTGTGCCACCACATTCTCTACAACCTTCGCTAAAATGGGAAGGTTGGAGACTGGACAATAATTAGCTAGCTCCATCGGGTCAAGTGAAGGCCTCTTGAGTAAGGGCCTCACCACCGCTTCTTTCAAGGCAGTTGGTAAGGACCCCTCGCCCAACGAGGCGTTCACCAGGCCCAGGAGCCAGCCTCGTGTCGCCTCCCAGGATGTCAGTACCAGCCAGGAGGGACACGGGTCCATTAAACATGTGGTGGGTCGCAGCCGTCCACGCAACCTGTCCAAATCCTCAGGGGCAACAGAATCAAACTCCTCCCAGAATGGTCTCACAAGACTCACTGTTGACGGCTCCCCTGGTCCACTGAAGGGGGCCCATCCGCTCCGGATCTGAGCGACTTTGTCCTGCAGATATTCCCCAAACTCCTCTGCTCTGCCCTGCAAGGGGGCTTCCTGCGTCCTCTGCGATAAGAGGGAGCGGGTTACCCGAAACAGGGCGGCAGGGCGGTTATCGGCGGACGCAATAAGAGCGGCACAATGTCTACGTTTGGCCGCTCTTAATGCCACAAGGTAGGTCCGTAAGTAGGCTCTTACCTGTGTTCGGTCAGATTCAGAGCGTGAGGATCTCCACCTGCTCTCTAGACGTCTCCTATGGTGCTTCATCACCCTCAGGTCCTCGGTAAACCAAGGAGCCCCCACTTGGAAAGAATGGGGGAAATTCCACAACATGAGACTAAAGATATGTCTGTAAAGAACTGTATACTTGCCTCTCCTCTTTTTTTTTACCTCAGAAACAAAGGACTGCTAGCTCAAACCATAACTCTTGAATTGGCTGCTGGTGATTGCATCCTGATAAAACCTGACATGAGGGAAAAAACTTAGCTACGCCTGGGACAGACTCTACCAAGCCTGACTGACCACTCTTACCAGCAAGCTAAGCCTACTACCATCCAGCAGATATGAAAGAACAGACCCTGAGATGGAGAAAGACCAAAAGACGGGAACGAGTGCCACGCTTTTAAATGGGTCGCCTCCAGCCAATCAGTGAGCGGTGGGCTGGGCTAGTTTAGTGCGGACGGGTGAGGGAGCAGTGAGCTGCGATGGGATGACCAGGGCGAGTGAGTGACAGGGCTGGGGCAGGCGTTCCAGAAGTTACTTCTGGGTCTACTGGTTGAACCTCCTCTCACCGGATCGGTAAATTTCACCAACCGGTTCTCCCAAGCCGGTGGAAACTGGCAGAAACCCACCACTGCCCTTTACTTAACTCACCACATGGCATCTGAGAACTCAACCAAACCTGGATTCAAAACGCAGCCTAGAGAGTTGTCCCTGCATGGCCCCATGGGAGCCTGACAACCAATCAGAATACAAGCTCAATCAAAGGCCAGAGAGGGCATAAAACCAGGGACTCAGCATCTCAGTCCTTCCTTCTCTTCTTCTCCCCAATATTGAAGCATGTGATCACCTTTTCTGTTCAGGACTCAAGCCATGTGGTCCTCTCCACCATTAAAACCATCTTTCAAAGCAGCCTCCATGTCTCCAGTGTCTTTTTCCCCACTTGGAGCCGAACCCAGAAGGACATTTCTTTCAACAGTGCAAACAAATGAAAACCGATTTTGCGCTCCGGGGCAAGGCCAAACTCTCTCGGGCACAGCTCCCCCAGATGTTGCAATGCAGGGAGCATGCAAATGCAGAGGAGGAAGCAGACTTCAGCTGCTTCCAACCACGGATAAAGGGACTGGTCACCTGCTCTCTTCTCCGCCCTGCTTCTTGCCCCTTCCATCTCCCCAATAAACTGGGGATCGGTGAGAGTGAAGCTCTCCCAGGCCACCCTCTTCCGTCGCAACTCGCCTCCCTGGCTTGTGTGTTTTTGCGCAACGCTTCCCTGTTGCGCCCTGCTTCATGGAGAAGTTGTTCTGCCACGAACGAGCAGAGAATGGGGCCAGTTCTAGGCTTTTGCCAGCCCTCTGAGCAACTGCCACCCATTTCCCCTCCCCTCCACCTCAGGTTCTGCATCCATCACAATTCCTGTAGTCAGAACAACTTGTGAGCCGTGATGGCAGGCAAGTGGGTGAGGAGCAGGAGTGAGCAAAGAACCAGAGAGCAGCTGGGCCACGGGTGTTACTCTAGACAAGCGGCCAAGATGGGCGAGGTAAGGAGTGGCTGGGAGGGACAGGGCGGGAGCAACAGGGCGGGGAGAGCCAGTGGTCTGATTAGCCACCGAACTGGGCAAAAAAGTTAACAAACTGTTTGGCCAAACAGGTGAAAACCGCCTGAATCCCACCTCTGATTAATATATGGATATCTAATGGAAAAGTGAATCACAAACAGGTCCTATTCTTAACATTAGGCAGGGTTCAAGGTTATAGATTTCTTTCTTAGCATTAGTAGACAGGCAGCACTAGAACTAATCGTCAACAACCTAAAGTGGCACCAAAGTAGTGTTCTATAGTTCCAGGTGACCTTGCCCAGGAGTCTCTGGAGACAAGAGAGTACATTGAAGGACAACACCCAATTTCCTGAGTGTTGAACTATCTTCTTTCAACATCACTTTCTAGACATGTCCAGAAAGGAAGGACGACAACTATTTCAGACCAATGCCCTCTAGGGGTATATCTATGATTTTTCACCATGTTTTTCTCCAGCTTCTCTTCCGCATATGGAGGCCCAGAAGTAGTTCAGGTTCCCCAGAGGAGATGTTGCTTCATACAGTAATTATGAAAATCCTGCTCTGTGAGATCTCTCCTGATATTTCTGCAGTGATTGCCCTTGATGTAAACATCAGACTGAAGCAACTTGAAAGGGATCTTGCATCAGAAAAGGATACATACACTCCGTGTGGCACAAATTTTGGGACATTCAGGGACTGTGCTTCTTGAATGTACCTTTCCTTTCTTTCCTTTCCAGGTGAACTTATCTCTCTCTCAGTCAAGAAAGTCACTCTCATTTCCATCTTTGAATGGTGCTTTGAATTCTCCGAACTCTCTTGTTCTTCCTTAGAAATAGGAAGGGGATTGATTCACCACATGAATTATGGATCTCCTCCTTCTACTTCTGCTGCTGCTGATGTCCCAGCCAGTCTCTGGGAAGCTGAGAATGAAGTGCTTGCTGAGTTTGAAGGAGCAGGAAGGGAAAAAACTACGGAGCTATTACAGGCCAGGAGATCACTTCATTAGCATAGTATCCATTGCCACAGTAATATCCCATATAATGCTGCCTTTCAACATAGCTCCTTATTATCAATCTCCCTCGTAAGTCATCCAGTGGGATGGAGTTGCATTTTCTCCATTTGCAGTCGTAACACGCTTGTTTTTTACCAGTTATTCCTATAATGCAGGACCTGTTTAATTTCTTGAATCATTGGATTTCCATAGCTTCTCTCTTATGTCTTATTTTAAGACACTCAAATGCAAAGACGGGGCAAACCCCCCAAATATAAACTATTTCCTCCTCTTGTACAATCCTGAGTTAATCACAACTAGCTTATTGAAAGGTTTGTAGCTGCCCAACCCATTTCTCTATTTTAATAACCATTCATTGATATGAATGGTTATTAAGGGATCTTGGAATTGTAGTGGAAAACCATTTAAATATGAGCCAGCAGTGTGCAGCAGCTGCCAAAAAAGCCAACACAGTTCTAGGCTGCATAAACAGAGGGAGAGAATCAAGATCACGTGAAGTGTTAATACCACTTTATAATGCCTTGGTAAGGCCACACTTGGAATATTGCATTCAGTTTTGGTCGCCACGATGTAAAAAAGATGTGGAGACTCTAGAAAGAGTGCAGAGAAGAGCAACAAAGATGATTAGGGGAATGGAGGCTAAAACATATGAGGAACGGTTGCAGGAACTGGGTATGTCTAGTTTAATGAAAAGAAGTACTAGGTGAGACATGATAGCAGTGTTCCAATATCTCAGCGGTTGCCACAAAGAAGAGGGTGTCAAACTATTCTCCAAAGCACATGAGGGTAGAACAAAAGAACCAATGGGTGGAAACTAATGAAGGAGAGAAGCAACTTAGAACTGAGGAGAAATTTCCTGACAGAACAATTAATGAGTGGAACAGCCTGCCTCCAGAAGTTGTGAATGCCCCAACTCTGGAAGTCTGTAGGAAGATGTTGGATAGCCATTTGTCTGAAATGGTGTAGGGTTTATTGTATTGTATTGATATTCAGTTTCTGACCCTAGTAGGAATAGAGAATGGCTTGTTTTTAGAATTGCTTTTCTGGATCATTTATAAGTCCTCTTTACTGATGATTCTATTTTGAATCTTGGTCATTGCACAAATGAAAAACGAGCACTATTACAAATAATGATATATTCGTGAATATAAAATCTCCAACCCACCTTCTCAACACTTATAAACATTTAACAGTGATGGGTGACTAATTTGCTTCTTGTTTTGGACTCTTTTAGCTTAAGACTGAGTGGGCTTGTGGAGAGAAAGAGGAACAAATGAAAATATCTTTTGTTGTTGTTAGAGATGATGTTATCATGAACATTTTTTTACAGTAGTTCATTCAATTATCCAGCAAGAATCCTAAGCTTCATTTTTGCCATTCAAAAAGTCAACAAGAATTCTCAGCTTTTGTACAATCTCACACTTGGCTACAACATCCATGACAACTATATGAACACTCTTGGGACTTCAGATGCCTTGCTGGACATGCTCTCTACTGGAGAAGCCAATATTCCCAACTACAGCTGTGGAAAGAAGGACAACCTGATGGCTGTTTTTGATGGAACACTTGATGACATCTCCATTCAGATGTCAACATTAGTAGGCAGCTACAAAGTCCCACAGGTTCGTTTTTGTGTTTCTCTACCTGGTAAAGTGAGCAGGTTGTTGGTGGTTGGGTCATATATTCAATTGTATCTTTTCTATGGAATTCACGAGCTGCTTTTCACCATGGCCATTGCCGTGGCTAGAGATTGGGATCCACAGTGGGGAGGAGGCCTAAACATTGACTCGAGTAAGACTTGAGCAGCTATGTTCAATGTTAAATATGGAACATTTAAGCAAATCTCTAAAATGAAGTGATTTGCAATTGCAGTGCTCTAGAGATAGAAGATAGGGATTGGTGGCTCAGTGGCTAAGACACTGAGCTTGTCGATCAGAAGGTTGACAGTACAGTGATTCAAATCCCTAGCGCCGTGTAACGGAGTGAGTTCCCTTACTTGTCCCACTTCTGCCAACCTTGCAGTTCGAAAGCACGTAAAAATGCAAGTAGAAAAATAGGGATCACCTTTGGTGGGAAGGTAACAGTGTTTGGTGTACCTTCAGCATTGAGTCATGCCGGCCACATGACCACAGAGACATCTTTGGACAGCACTGGCTCTTTGGCTTAGAAATGGAGATGAACGCTTCTCCCTAGAGTCGGGAACGACTAGCACATATGTGTGAGGGGAACCTTTAACTTTACCTTAGAGATGGAAGACATAAGATGTCTATTATCTGAATGTCAATTTTATTAGAAAAGAGAAAGGGCAATATCTTAGATCCCAGATTAGACAAATGATTATAGTCAATCTTGCTAATATTCCACATTTTGTATTCTTTATCTTGATACAGCTAAGGGTTAATAAAAATAGACTATTCTAATATGTTTGTGAGAACCACACTGGATGTGTTAAAAGCTTACATTTTGGACTTGATCTAATCTAAATATAATACACTGTTCTTCATTGCTTCTTCAGATCAGTTATGGAATTGTTTCGGAGGCTCTGAGTGATAAAAGTCAAATTCCTTTTTTCCATCAGATACTGCCCAAAAAAGGGTTCCAAAATGCAGGAATTATCCAAATTCTCCTCCATTTCAGATGGACTTTGATTGGTCTCTTTTCAACAGACACAGAAGAGGGAGAGAATTTCATGAGAACTTTCACTCCTATGCTTGTCAGGAATGGAATTTGTGTTGCTATCTCGCAGCAATTCTCAATGGCTAGAGATATAGAACTTCTCAGAAGTGCCATTTCGAAATGGAAACAAGTCAATGTCTTTGTTCACTTCATAGAATTTGTTTCCCTTGTGGATAGAGTTCACCACATCCATTTAACAATGGAAGGTTTGCCGGGACCCATTGAAGGGAAAGTCTGGATCACCACAATCGTAGAGAAAGTGACAGTGACGAGGAACGCATTTTACAAATATATCCATAGTATTTGGGTCTTTGCTTTTCAGGAAAAAATAATATGGCCAAATGGTGATGCCTTTCCATCCAGGCTTTTTTGGGATTCCAAATTTGAAGAAAAAACTTTCCACTGTTTTTTTTCAAAACATGTCCTTTCTGTCAAGGGCCGGAGACAGTGTACCCAGATAGCACCACTGGACACACAAGAGAAAAGGAACAGAATTCCGATGAAAAGCGACCACCATTTTTACAATATTGTTAAGACACTGGCCCATGTCTTGAATATTGCCTATTCCTCAATATCTAGGAGGAGAAAAACGGACAAGAAAGAGAGATTGGGAGCACCATGGCTAGAGCCATGGGAGGTATGGGCTCCTGACAAGGATCCATCAAACCTAGTTCCTACGTAGAAAAAAAATCCAATGGCCATGTAGGGGAGTCATTTCAACTTACTTGTTCTTCCAAACACCAACAGATTTGGCCAAGCTGAGGCCAGATTTAGTTCCAAAGAGTAGGCACTGCGACAATTATATTTTGATATTAAACAGTGCTATTATAAAATCATTTACAATGTATACATTGTAAATAAATTCCTGTACTTATGAGTTTTTAATTAGCATGATAGAATTTTATATTCATCAATTTCAGCCATACCTGGAAGGATTAAGCCCATCCCCTCCTCTCTGTAGGAATGTAACTAAAGCTTTTCAGACTGATGGCTGCTCAGACTTTGCATTCAGCTGTGGTGGCGCAGCAGTGCTGGGATTCAAAAAAAAATTCTACCGGTTCTGTGGTTGTGGCTTGGTGGGCATGGCAGGGAAGGATATTGTAAAATCTCCCTTTCCTCCCGATCAGCTGGGACTTGGGAGGCAGAGAATAGATGGTGGCAGGGCCAGTCAGAGGTGGTATTTACCCATTCTCTGAACTACTCAAAATTTCCGTTACTGTTCTCCAAAAGTGGTCAGAACCTGCTGAATGCCACCTGTGTAAAAGCACTGTGAAGCAGTATATAAGTCTAAGCAATATTGCTATTCACGCAAATAATGAAGGTGGGGACTGAACATCTCTTGTTCACTTGCTCAGCTTTAAAATTGCTCCTTCCTGTAGGATGTTTCAAGTTGCTTTCAAAATTCCTGGATGTTTCAATTCTAGTTCCATCCCTTTCTGGAGAAGAATGAATTTTGCAATTTTTCCTGGGAGAAACTATACTTGGACCAAAGTGGAAATGTAGCAGCAGATCTGAATATCATAAGTTGGTTGCTTTACCCCAAGAAGGATTCCATCAAAGAGCAAGTGGGGAGCTTTGAAAGACAGAGGCTTATTATCAACCAAGATGCTCTTTCACGGTTAAAGTCGCTCAACAAGGTGGTTGAAAATATTGGCAACTTTTCTCTGTCTGTATAGTTGGTGTTTGTATCCCCTGAAAGAACAGGCTCAGATCTTTTTAAAGAGCCATTATTTGACCAGTTATTTATGCATCTGTCTCAACTGACTGGGATAGGCCTCCTGCTGCTAGGAAAGGGATCCAAGATCTTCAGGCAAAGAGGAACCATAATGATGTCAGGTTCCAAATAGCATCCAAAAGTAAATCAGAGTCAGAGGCAAAGTATTGCTCAAAGTTCCAATTTATTAAAAGAGCCATGTTGGCACATCTGGGAAAACCGTCTGATGTGAGATAATGCCTTAATCTAGAAAAATAAAGGACTGAAAGTTACCTTGACTCCACCAAAAACTTTCTTGACTCTTGAAATAATGAGATAATAAGAGTTCATTTGTAATGAAATGCTACTTAGATTTGATCTTTGGTTTCCAAGCCATCTGAAAACCCTTTGAATGCAATTCTTTATTCTGATTGTCAGCTACCTCAAGTCTTCCACTGAAACAAAAAATGATCTAAATTTAAGTAATAAAAAAATATACGTCTGTCTTTCCATATCATCTAATTCTAATTTTGAGAGATGGTGGAGGATAAGTGGTTCTGCAATGCTATGGTTCTTGGGCAGAGATGGGATTCAGCAGGTTCTGACAAGTTCTGGAGAATGGTAGCAGATATTTTGAGTAGTTTGGAGAAGCGATAAATACCACCTCTGACTGGCCCCGCCCTCATCTATTCTTTGCCTCCTGAGTCCCAGCTGATCGGGAGGAAATGGGGATTGTGCAGTATCCTTCCCCTGCCACGCCCATCAAGCCACGCCCACAGAACTGGGAGTAAATTTTTTTGAATCCCACCACTGTTCTTGAGGGCTCAAAGAGTTGGACACAATTAGCAATTAACAACAAAACTAATGCTTCAATGGAAAGGACATTTTCTTGAATACCTCACTTGGCCTTAGACATTCCCCTTTCCAACACAGGACTTATGCGCATGTCCCATGTGCTGCAGCAAAAGATGCCTGACTTACACCTTTTGAGGGACATATTCTCATGACTTCACCTCCACTCGTCCTCACTATAATTCCAGAAACTAGACAGTAATCTTTAGTCTTATTTCACCAGCATGGCAACTGTACGAATTGAAAAATAAACATACAGATATACCTAAATAATACCTGATTTGAGGTTGAAAGCACTCGTTTGTGAGGAATTTTTTCTCTATTTTTTATTGGAAGAAGGATTTGGATTATTTTCAAAGGGAAGTGGATTTGGAGTGGTGCAATGGCTTAGAGGTGAAGCTCTCACCTCACAATCAGGGGACTGTGAGTTCGATCCTAGGTAGAGGCAGATATTTCTCTCTCTGGAAACACTGAGAATATACTGTATATCTGCTGAACACAACTCCGCATTGGCAACAGGAAGGGCATTTGGCCATTAAACACTCTGCTAGCTCCATTCAGTTGACCAGACTCCACCCCACAAGGGATTATGGGTCATTAAGAAGTAGCTTTGCAGTATTTTATGTAGTCCAGAAGAAACCTTTTCCTCATCAGAAGTTTCTTTCTTAAGCATAGCTTAATTTTATAAAAATTTTGGCAGACGTTTTGGAACGAATTTTGTTTTTCTGCTTAGTCTCTGCCTCAGTCCAAATGTGTGGACAATTGTCAGCCTGGATTTGAAAAACGGGGTCGGAAAGAAGAACCCATTTGCTGCTACGATTGTATTCCTTGTCCGGAAGGGACCATCTCCACACAGGAAGGTGAGTGACACCAGAGGAAAGGGCATTGGATTCAACCAGAGCATTTGATCAAAGTGCATGTTAAAAGACATTTTATTCTTCATTGCTATTTTTAACATCTCCAATTTATTCCATAATGGGAGGAATAAGAGCTTGAATAAGATCCAATCCATTTCCGTGTTTTTGTAAATGCTCATTGATATCTAATGCCTGATCCTAATAAAAATAGAGTCTGAATTCTTTTTAGGTGATAAAAAGTAAATAAAAAGCAATAAAATAAAGGGCTGCCACAAAGAAGAGGCGGTCGACCTATTCTCCATAGCACCCAAAGGAAGGACAAGAAACAATGGATGGAAGCTTATCGAGGAGAGAAGCAACCTAGAACTAAGGAGAAATTTCCTGACAGTGAGAATAATTAATCAGTGGAACAACTTGCCTCCAGAAGTTATAAATGCTCCAACACTGGAAGTTTTTAAGAAGAGATTGGATAACAATTTGTCTGAAATGCTATAGGACTTCCTGCCTAAGAGGGGGTTGGACTAGAAGACTCCCAAGGTCCCTTCCATCTCTGTTATTCTGAATTGATTACCTGGCACTCTCTTCATTTTTTGGCAGTTCTTTTTTAATGATTGAATGATTTTGAAGCCTAGTTACTTGGCACATGAAAATTTATATTGTTCAAATTGTTGGGTTCCCTACATTGTTCCATACTATACCATTACTGTCAAGTTTCCTAATGATGCCGTAACTGATTTATAATAATCGAACCAATGTTTTAATACAAAAACCAGGGATTTATTAATAGCTTCATTAGGGAAGATTTGTTTGCAGCCAAATCTTTGCTTTGTTTATCTGCTTCTGGACTTTAGCTCTGTTCCTTCCCTCCCCTCAGTCTGTGTCATAAATCACGTTACACAATAGATACACCCCTTCCAACCCAGCAGCAATAATCTGAGATCCCATTCCAGTTGACAGTATGCGTGGAATTCACTCCCACTCATTCTGTCGCCATGACAACACGGTGAATTGACAACTACTATGTAAGCTACACAGGCTCCCAGTTTCTCTCCAAGTGCAATTAAATTCACTTTCAAAGCCCTACTAGGCATAGGAACAGGTATCTCTGGGCTTCTTCTCCCTGAAGATATCTACTTGTCCCACCATTGCAGATCTAATAGACACACTGTATGTTCCCTAAAATATTGACACCATACAGTTACTCCAAAGCCTGCCCTTTTTTGTTGCAGCTCCTGCCCTTCTGAACACCCTTCCCATTGAAACCCTAACCTCCTAAACAGCCCCCCAATCATAAAGCTATGGAGATTTTTTCCTCCAGGCTTTGGGATGAAGTGATTACAACAAGGCATACTGGTTCAATGAAGGCATATTTTTATCTTTCTATGTCTATATCTACATTTCTGTTTACCAATTACTAGGACTTTCTTGTCTCTCAGTGTCAGCTGTTATCCAGAGAAGGTCTTTCTTGGAAGGAGAAAGGAAGGACTATAGAAATAATATTACTTACTGTTTTCTCAGATACTGAAAAATGCACCAAGTGCCCAGATGATCAATATCCAAATGATGACAGAGTCCAATGTATCCCCAAAAGAATATCCTTCTTGTCCTATGACGAACATCTGAGCGTCATCCTGGTCTCCTTTGCTGTACTCTTGTTTCTAACAACATGCTTTGTTTTAGCCATATTCCTTAAATACCTAGAAACTCCCATCGTCAAAGCCAACAACCGTGACCTCTCCTACATCCTCCTTGTTTCCCTCTTGCTTTGCTTCTTGTCCTCCTTTCTCTTCATTGGACGACCAAGGAAAGCCACCTGCCTTCTCCGACAAACCATGTTCAGCATCATCTTCTCAGTAGCTGTGTCTTGTGTGTTAGCCAAAACAATCATGGTAGTGCTGGCCTTCCTGGCCACAAAACCAGGGAACAGGTTGAGGAGATGGTTGGGGAAGAGCTTGGCCAACTTCATCATCCTTTCTGGTTCTGCTGGAAAAATTGTAATTTGTGCAATCTGGCTGGGAGTTTCTCCTCCATTTCCTGATTTTGATCTGCATTCCCAATCAGGAGTGATCATCCTTCAGTGCAACGAAGGCTCTGTCACCATGTTTTATGTTGTTCTCTGCTACTTGGGCTTCCTTGCTGCCATTTGCTTCACAGTGGCTTTCCTGGCCAGGAACCTGCCTGGGGCGTTCAACGAAGCCAAACTGATCACCTTCAGCATGTTGGTCTTCTGCAGTGTCTGGATCTCCTTCCTGCCCACCTACTTGAGCACCAAAGGGAAATCCATGGTGGCCGTGCAGGTCTTCTCCATCTTGGCTTCTGGTGCTGGCCTGCTGGGCTGCATCTTCTTCCCCAAGTGCTACATTATGATCCTGAGACCAGATCTAAATACTAAGCAACATTTAATGATAAAAGTCAGTATCTGATCATGAGGCAGTTTCTTAGGCTCATAACACTTAATTATTTATTGCAGTTATTATTGAGTTTGTATGCATGTTTTGACAATTAAGGTTATTTAAAATAAAAGGAAATAAACATATAAAGAATGTAAGACTAACTAATAATAATAATAATAATCAAAGTGTAAAATAAAAACAATTAATAATAACCCTCAAAGTGTAAAATGAATTAATTAATAATTTAAATTGTCATGAAACTAGGGAAGGACAAGATAAGATATGACATTTTATTATTATATATATTATATAATATCAACATAATGCATCTATAGATAAGACAAGACTTCCCAGATTGGGGTGTTGGGGAGGAATATGACATCATCTATCTCCAGTCCACAACACAGTCTTTTCAGCAGTCCCAAGAAGGCTTCATAAGCATTTGAACTACTTCAGTGACCCAGAGGACACAGATAAATCTCCAAGCAGCCTCAAATGACTCTCTAAAAGAATGCAAATGACCAGCTGTCTGCAAGGAGTATAAATCCTTCCATTCCCCACTCCGAGCTGAAGAAGCTTCTTAGATCAGAAATGAAATGTCTTTAAATAAAAACAAGAAAGTCCAGGTACCTCTTGAAAAAAGCACCTTTGGGACATTACCATACTATAAATCTACACGGGAATGCTGACATCATGTTATTTATGGGCCAGTAAAATGCTAGAACTTTTTAACACTTTACTTCAACCAGAAATGACTAATGAAGGCAAAGAAATCCTTTAAGAGACAACTTAAATGGATTGACTGGAGTTACAAATGCACTTGGGTGACCACTTAAAAATTGAACAAGACATTGTGCATTACCCTGTCACACTGAAATATATACAGATTGTTTTTATTTTGATCATGGAAATTACAAGTGGACTTAATTTTGAAAAGAAGAAAAGATGATAGAAGAAAACAGGAAGCAGGACTATTTATTTATTTGTTTGCTTGTTTGTTTGTTTATTAGATCTAAGAATGGTTTGGAGAAAAAATGAATATAATATATATACAATATTGTTCTGACCCCCCTTCCTCCTTCGCCCACACAGAACACGCTCTGGAACAATACGAATGACCAGGGTTTATTTTACAGACAGACAGAAAGTTCCGTGGCAGTAAACCACCACGACAAAGCTCACAAATACAAGACACGAAAGCAGCTATCCAGCCTGCTACGTTTCAAGACCAAAACTTCTTGCAGGATGTCTTTGTTGACTGCTGCAAAGGGGGTATGCACAGTCAACCCTTTTATAGCCTGAAGAGGAGTCTCCTGATCAACAGCTGAGAGCCCTTACCGCCGATAATTGCACCCACATTCCTTGCTTCTATGGGCGCGGCGATAACAGGCGTCCAGGAACTCCCTGTTAATCTCTGACTCACTGTCTCGTGACTCCTCCCCACTGCTCCAAGGCATGGCATCATGCCCTTCCTCTGGCTCTCACCGCTGCTCCATGCCTCAGGCGCCTCCTGGTGGCCGACCAGACTCTCCGATCCCTGCTCAGAGTCGGAACCCTGTCTAAGGTCCTCCACATCCTCCTGAGCCGACTCATAGGGACACTCACTCTCGGAGTCTGGTGGCAGCTGCAATGGCTCCTGCTGGGCCACAACACAATATATACACATATACATAAACATACAGTACATATATACGTATGTATGTGTGTGTATATATATATATATATATATATATATATATATATATATATATATATATATATGTGTGTGTGTGTGTGTGTGTGTGTGTGTGTGTGTGTGTGTGTGTACACACACACACACACACACACACACACTCACACACAGAGATCATGCCAGACTAATCTTATTGCATTCTTTGACAGTGGCATCGATATAGTTTACTGGGACTTCAGTAAGGCATTTGATAAGGTAGACCATAACCTACTACTAGATAAAGTAGAAGAATGTGGGCTGGACAGCATCATCACCATATGGATTCATAACTGGCTGACCAACCACACTCAATGTGTAGTCCTCAATGGAACTGCATCTACATGGAGGGTGGTATGCAGTGGAGTACCCCAGGGTTCTGTTTTAGCCCCAGTACTCTTCAACATCTTCATCAATGATTTGTATGAGGGAATAAATGGGGAACTCATCAAATTTGCAGATGACACCAAGCTGGCAGGAATAGCCAACACTCCAGAAGATAGGCTTAAGATACAGAAGGATCTTGACAAACTTGAACATTGGGCACTATCTAATAAAATGAAATTCAATGGTGAAAAGAGTAAGGTTCTACATTTAGGCAACAAAAATGGAATGCACAGGTAGAGTATAGGTACCTTGCTCAACAGTAGTAACTCTGAAAGGGATCTTGGAGTCCTAGTGGACAACCATTTAAATATAAGCCCGCCGTGTGCAGCAGCTGCCAAAAAGCCAACACAGTTCTAGGCTGCATCAACACAGGGATAGAATCAAGATCACGTGAAGTGTTAATACCACTTTATAATGCCTTGGTAAGGCCACACTTGGAATACTGCATTCAGTTTTGGTCACCACGATGTAGAAAAGATGTGGAGACTCTAGAAAGAGTGCAGAGAAGAGCAACAAAGATGATTGGGGGACTGGAGACTAAAACATGAACGGTTGCAGGAACTGGGTATGTCTAGTTTAATAGAAAGAAGGACTAAGGGAGACATGATAGCAGTGTTCCAATATCTCAGGGGTTGCCACAAAGAAGAGGGAGTCAAACTATTTTCCAAGGCACCTGAGGGTAGCACAAGAAGCAATGGGTGGAAACTAATCAAGGAGAGAAGCAACTTAGAACTGAGGAGAAATTTCCTGACAGTGAGGAAAATTAATCAGTGGAACAATTTGCCTCCAGAAGGTGTGAATGCCCCAAACTGGAAGTCTTTAAGAAGATGTTGGCTCCGGTTCCGGCTGCGGTTCGCGACGGGCAAGTTTTGCTCACCCCGTGCACTCCTGGTGGGCTCCCCTTTGATCGGGGGGGGGCCCACAGGACACCCTGGAGGGGCTCCTGCTGAGGGGGCAGCGTAGCGGGGGTTCTCCTTTGTCGGTGGCGGCCGTGGGGGCCGCATCACCCTAGGCACCAGGAGCCAAGAGGGGAGGCGCTGCGGCGTCTTCGCGTTGAGGCAGCCGGATGAAACTCGAGATTCGAAGGATGCAGTTGCTCTGTGGTGAGATGGAGATTCCCCCCGTTCCCTTTGATGATTGAATGAAAATAAACAGACTGTCAGCTATTTGGAAAGATCTTCAATTCGTGGCTGGGAAGTGTGATTGGAGGGAGGGGGATCCCCCCCCTTGGACAAGCGGCTTGAAACTGTTTTGCTCCCTGCCCCCAGAAGAGGAGGAGGGGGGGAGCCTTGGAATGGAATCACCCTCGTAGCTAAAAGCAGATTTCCTTTACTGCAATTGTGATGATCTGTTGTACTTTGAAAACTTTGAAAACTTTTGCCTTGGGATCCCGGAACTGGCAGGGCAAGATGGCACACTTCCGTTGTCTTTATGTACTTTGAAATTTGACTCCACCTACAGAAATTGCTGGCATTTTGTCTTTGTCTCCGTGGCACTCAGAGTAGTCTCATGTTATATCTTAATCTGGACTTGGAACAAAGGACTTTATTGCTTTATTACCTAGGTCAGTGGTCGGCAAGCCGCGGCTCGCGAGCCACATGCGGCTCTTTACACACTTTAATGTGGCTCTTCTGTGTACCGGGCACCCGCTCCGCTCCCTCCTCTCGGGCACTTCAAAACAAGTGCCTCTTTCCCTTTTTTCTTTTTGACCCACAATGATTAGGGAGGATCCTGAAGTTGGGCGGGGACGAGAAGCGAGGAGGCAGAAAAAGAAACGGAGGCTAAGGAGCTTTCCCCCCCCGCCTCCTCCCAGCAAAAATCTAACCGGGGAGCCGGGCAGGCAGTAGCAAATTAGCCGATCACGTCGCGTGATCAGCTAATTTGCTACTGCCCGCTGGCTCCCTGATAAGATTTTTGCGGGGGGGGGGGAGAAGCTCCTTGCCTCCGTCTCTTTTTCTCCCTCCTCGCTTCTTGGGGCTCCACCAATGGGGGAGCAAGGCCCGCCCAGTGCCAGGCTTTGGGCTAACACAGAGGTCTGCAAAGGTGGCTGTTTTAAGACTGGTGAACTTCAATTCTCAGAATTCTGGGAGTTGAAGTCCACCAGTCTTAAGAGCCAATTTTGCAGATCCCTGGGCTAATATGATTGATGCAATTGGTGGACTTCAATTCTCAGAATTCTGGGAGTTGAAGTCCACAAGTCTTCAAGCTGTCAGGTTTGAAGACCCTGGGTTTTTTTTTCTAAAGGGTTAGGGGTGCAAGGGTCTTGCAACTTGACAGCTTTAAGACTTGCATGGTTCAATGCCAGAGTTTCTGAGCCAACATGACTGGAGGAGGAATTCTGGGAGTTGAAGTCCACAAGTCTTCAAGCTGTCAGGTTTGAAGACCCTGGGTTTTTTTTTCTAAAGGGTTAGGGGTGCAAGGGTCTTGCAACTTGACAGCTTTAAGACTTGCATGCTTCAATGCCAGAGTTTCTGAGCCAACATGACTGGAGGAGGAATTCTGGGAGTTGAAGTCCACAAGTCTTCAAGCTGTCAGGTTTGAAGACCCCTTGGGGTTTTTTTCCTAAAGGGTTAGGGATGCAAGGATCTTGTAACTTGACAGCTTTAAGACTTGCGTGCTTCAAATGCCAGAGTTTATTGAAACTAAAAACCGTGTACCATCCTATGTACTTTCGGTTTTAAAAGTGTGGCTCTCAAAATAAATTTCAATCGTGGTTTTGGCAAGATTTGGCTCAGTTGAAAAAAAAGGTTGCCCACCACTGACCTAGGTCCCTATTTGTCTGGGCTCCCCTGCCTCGCGATCTCTCTCGGCTACCCACCTCCTCAGTTGCTCTTTTTCTTATGGACATTTTCATCTCTGAGCTCTGATTACCACAATGCCACCCAAAAAGACCACCACCGGGGAAGCCGGGATTTGCGGGCTCCGCCCCAACATCCTCAATGTCCAGCCCCAGCAGACAACAGACACTAACTTCCTTGTTCCAGCCCAAGCCCTCTGAAGTGGACTTTCAACAGATGTTTGAACAACTCTTAAAGGGGCAGGAGGAATTAAAAAATCAACTGAAAGAAATGAACGAGCAGATCAGAGAGAATAAAGACCATGTGACCCAAAATTCAAAGAGACTGGTACTTTTGGAGGAAGGAATGGCTGAGATGAGAAGAGAGGTAAAGGGAGTGCAGAAAGGAAATCAAGAACTGGAGAACCACCAGATAAAAACGGAATTTGAACGAATGTCCTTCTTTCTTAGGTTTCAAAATGTAATTGAGGCTGATGATGAAAACATGAGGGATATTATGGCAAATTTATTGGCTGAATTTATTGGAAAAGACAGACAACAGATGGGGTGGGACATGGACCTGGTTTATAGAGTAAACTCAACATATGCTAGAACACACAATGTCCCAAGGGAGGTAAACATCAAATTTCTTAGAAAGACCACAAGAGACGAGATTCTGAGTGCACAAAGGGGGCAAACATTAAAATACAAGGATAGAGAAATAGCCATTCTGAAACAGATCCCAAAGAAAGTTAGAGATAAAAGAAAAAAATATTTGCTCTTAGCGAATAAATTATACCAGAAAGGGGTGTGGTTTCGATGGCTGTTGCCAGAAGGTATGCTAATATTCTGGGAGGACACGAGAGTTAAAATCAACACAACCACTGAGGCTGAGGCGTTTATGGAAAAAAATAAAGTCCTCCTAGATAAACCTAATGACACTACACCGGACATACAGGACACGGGAGGTGCCGGAGCTCTGCCGGGGTGGGGGTGGGGGGGGGAGAAGAGGCAACATTGAGAAAACTCAGATCACAAAAATGAACTTGAAAATCTGTGTGATATAAAATGATTGAAATTATCCTAAGATAAAAGTTTATTGCTGACAAAATAGTTCTTAGTAATAACAAACTAATGTATTAGTAAATGAAAGTTATGAGAATGGGGGGGAGAGCCATTTCCTGCATAATGTAACTGTCAAAATTTGTACTTCATCCATTACCCCTTTCCTTGAATATTTTGTTTTAAAAACCAATAAAATTTTGTTTTTTAAAAAAAAGATGTTGGATAGCCATTTGTCTGAAACGGTATAGGGTTTCCTGCCTAGGCAGGGGGTTGGACTAAAAGACCTCCAACTCTGCTATTGTATTGTATTGTATTGACATACATTTACACATAAAACACACACACATATACAGTATAGACACACACATATACACCAGTGACGTGCAGTCAGGGGAGGCAGGGGAGGCACAGCCTCAGCACTGTCATCATGAAAAGAAAATAAATGTAAAAGGAAAAAGGCGAGAGCTGAGGTCAGGCTGAGCGAGTTGCTGCCTCACCGTGGATGACTCTGCTTAACTGTTTTAAAAAGCCTCTAAAAAAGCACCCTCTACTATGAGGCAGGAGAGCTGCATGCCTCATCTAGTCTGACTTTAGGCGTTTTATGATCACTCGAGCAGAGTTAAGCAAGGGCTAAAAGCCTAAAAGTTCCTGACGTAGGTGAGTGACGCAGTTCTCCTGCCTCATAGTAGAGGGCGCTCATTTGGGCGGGGCTTCTTCAGAGGACCCGAGACATGAGCAGAGTTGCTCTGAAACAGCTGGAAAAGGTACGTGTGGGTCGGAGGGAGTGGGAGGAATTCAAACTTCATCCTCCTGATGCGGGGCTTTGGGCAAAGGCTGGAGGGAAGGGTTAGGGTTTGATTGCAGGCAGAGCCACGTTGCCTTTTCAAACCTGTAATCAGTGAAGCTGGGCTGGATACGTCTGGGGCTGGGGAAAAGTGTGTGTAGCCCAATCCAACTTCTCTCTCTCTGTGTGTGTGTATATGTGTGTGTGTGTGTTTGAGAGAGGGGGGAGGGAGGGAGAGAGGGAGGAAGGAGGGGAAGGGTGAAGAAAAAGAAAAAAAGGAGGAAAATTCTTTCCCAAAGGAGAAAAACCAATGCTGTCACTTTAAATCGGAACTGAGCATGCCTAGCTGTGGAATTCTGGGAGTTGAAGTCCACAATTTAAAAAAAATTGAAACCCACCACTGGGTCAATGCCTCACCAGCCATAAACCTCACCGCATGTCACTGCCATGGCCTTTGACCTGCTCTTGGAAACATGTTTTGGAAGGCATTTTTAAACTTGACTTTAAAAAATATTTTCTTTTAATACCTAAAATTCGTAGGGAGTTACAAGAAATAGTCTGGTAATTTAAATAGGGAGCAGTATATTAAAAACAGCAGATCAATCAAGAATTGGAAATAAAAGAGAAATGGCATTTCTTTTTCTCTATCTTATTTATTGGTGAACCTCTGGCATTTTTTCTTGGTGTCTCTGCAGAAAAGAACTCCTTTTTGAAAAAGTTTTTTTATTTTTATTTTCAAACATGTAGCATCAAGTATACCATTACACCTTAACAATCATTATTTTGTATTATCCAGTATTATACCAATTCCTCTTGCCATCAATCCACAACAACTGTCATTTGCTCTTCTGCTTTCTATACAACATATTATTTATTATTATTATTTATTATTTATTTGATTTGTTAGCCGCTCCCTTTCCACAAGGGACTCGGGGCGGCGTACAATAAATAAAAGCACATATATATATTACACGGAGGAGGTAACAACCATTACAATACATAAAATAATAATAATGAGATTAGGAATTAAAATACCCCAGTTTAAAATTACTGATTTAAAAAGACTGTCAGGAGGAATAAGATGGAATTATGGTTGAGCCAGGCCAGATAATTGAAAATGGTGGGTCTTGAGTTTTGAACGGAAGGAGCGGAGGTCGGAGGTATTCCTAATATCCGGAGGGAGGTCATTCCACAGGGCTGGGCCCGCCACAGAGAAGGCTCTACTCCTAGGCGCCGCCCCCCGACACTGTCTAGTGGACGGCACCTGGAGGAGGCCCTCTCTGTGCGAGCGGATTGGTCGCAGGGATGTATGGGGCAGAATACGATCCCGCAAGTAACTAGGTCCTGAGCCATGGAGCGCTTTAAAGATTGTTATCAAAACCTTGAAACGCACCCGATAGACCACAGGAAGCCAGTGCAGCTCGCGCAGGAACGGTGTCACATGGGAGTACCTAGTACTCCCCATAATTACCCGCGCGGCTGCATTCTGGACCAACTGTAGCCTCCGGGTGCATTTCAAGGGAAGCCCCATGTAGAGAGCGTTACAGTAGTCCAAGCGAGACGTCACCAGCGCATGAGTGACTGTGCGTAAGGCGTCCCGGTCCAGTAGGGGGCGCAGTTGGCGCACCAGGCGAACCTGGTGGAACGCCCCCCTTGCCACGGCTGTCACATGGTCATCCATGGACAGCCGGGCATCCAGGAGGACGCCCAAATTGCGCGCCCGCTCCACGGGGGCAAGTTGAATGCCCCCAATGGCCAATGATGGAATTAATTGGCTGAACCGGGGAGCTGGTACCCACAGCCACTCCGTCTTGGAGGGGTTGAGCTTGAGTCGGTTGTCATCCATCCAGATCCGTACGGCTTCCACACACCGGGACATCACTTCGATGGCCTCGTTGGGGTGGTTCGGGGTGGAAAAGTACAGCTGAGTATCATCAGCGTACAGATGGTATCCCACCCCGAAACCACGGATGATCTCGCCCAGCGGCTTCATATATGTGTTGAACAGGAGTGGCGAGAGGACCGACCCCTGTGGCACCCCACAAGTAAGGGGGCGTAGGGTCGACCTCTCTTCTCCTGCCAACACACGCTGCATCCGGTCAGAAAGGTAGGAGCCGAACCACCGCAAAACGGTGCCCCGGACCCCCAACCCCTCCAGCCGGCGCAGCAGGATACCATGGTCGATGGTATCAAAAGCCGCCGAGAGGTCTAATAGGACCAGGATAGAGGAACAACCTCTATCTCTGGCCCTCCAGAGATCATCCACCAACGCGACCAAGGCCGTCTCCGTGCTGTGACCGGGGCGGAAGCCGGACTGGCGCGGGTCTAGATAATCATTTTCCTCCAGATGTCGTGGAAACTGGTAGGCCACCACACTCTCTACAACCTTCACCAGAAAGGGAAGGTTGGAGACAGGACGATAATTGGCCAGCTCCAAAGGGTCCAGGGAAGGCTTCTTGAGCAAGGGTCTCACCACCGCCTCTTTCAAGGCGGCCGGGAGAGACCCCTCGCTCAGTGAAGCATTCACTAGGCCCAGGAGCCAGTCTTGTGTAACCTCCCAGGATGCCAGTACAAGCCAGGAGGGGCACGGGTCCAATGAACATGTGGTGGGTCACAGTCGTCCACGCAATCTGTCCAAATCCTCGATGGCAACCAAGTCAAACTCCTCCCAGATCGATTCCTCAAGACTCGCCATGGACGTCTCCATTGGATCACTGACAGGAACCCAATCTCTCCGGATTTGAGCGATTTTATCCTGCAGATATTTACCAAATTCCTCTGCCCTGCCCTGTAGGGGGGCCTCCCGCGGCCTCTGAAACAAGAGGGAGCGGGACACCCGAAACAGGGCGGCAGGGCGGTTCTCAGCGGATGCAATGAGAGTGGCACAATATTGGCGTTTGGCCACTCTCAATGCCACAAGGTACGTCCTTAAATGGGCTCGTGCCTGTGTTCGATCAAATTCGGAGCGAGAGGATCTCCAACGACTCTCTAGACGTCTCTTGCGGCATTTCATCACCCTCAGCTCCTCGGTAAACCAAGGGGCTAGGGTGGATCGTTGCCGCCGGAGAGGCCGCAAAGGCACCACCCGGTTCAAGGCCCCGGTAGTTGCATTATTCCACGCAACCACCAGGTCCTCTACCCGGGGGCGGGTCAAGGTTACAGGAGGTGGCCCAAGCTCCGTCTGGAACCTATCAGGTTCCATCAGGCACCTGGGGCGGAACCATCTGGAACTTTCCGGTTCCACCTCCCCGCAGCGGGAGGTAGCACCAGGGAAGTCAAGACGAAGGAGTGAGTGATCTGACCATGACAGGGGAGTGATGGTTAAGTCCCCTCCTCCCAGATCACTCAGCCACTGGCCAGAGACAAAAACAAGGTCCAGAGTGTGTCCTCCCTCGTGTGTTGGGCCCTGAATCATTTGAGTCAGGTCCATGGCTGTCATGGAAGCCATGAACTCCAGAACCCCCTCTGATGCTTCTCCCATCGATGGCAGGTTAAAATCCCCCATCACTAAAAGTTTGGGGGTCTCAACCGCCACCGATGCGATCAGCTCGAGGAGTTCTGGCAGGGCCGCTGATGTATAGCGAGGAGCCAGGTATACTATCAGCAGGCCCAACTGTCTCCCAGGCCCCCATTTCACAACAAGGGATTCACATCCGGACGTCTGTGGCACAGTAGACTCCCTCGGCTCTAAGTCCTCCCGAATAATTGCTGCCACACCACCGCCCCTTCCCTGGGCCCGGGGCTGGTGAAATGCTCGGTAGCCTGGTGGGCACATTTCCACGAGGGGAAGGCCTCCCTCGTGGCCCAACCAGGTCTCCGTTATTCCCGCGAGGTCCGGCTCCCCCTCTAAAATTAGATCGTGAATGAGGGGGGCCTTGTTAACAACGGACCTCGCATTGCATAACAACAGCCTCAGGCCTTGGGTCTGTAACTCTTGACCACCTAGAACGCGGGGGTTGGTACAAGCGACCGGGTGTAACCAGCAACCGCGGTCTCCCAACCGACTGTAAGTTCTTAAGCTGTCCTCGTATCTGCCCCTCCCTGCGACCGTTGGAATTAAAGAGCCCTGTATAGGAATGGTGTCCTCCCCCTCCTCCTCCCTTCCGCCCCTTCTGCTCGCGACCACACCTGGGGGCCCGGCTCTCACATCACTCCTGATCTGACCCACCCGCCCCACAACCCCTGAGACCCCACCCCTACAAATTTTTAAAAAACAACTGACTAAAAACCCCCTGAGTCTCCGCTTCCTCCACCTCTCGGGATGAATAAATCCGTCATCAAGGTGGGCCCTCGAAAGGGCGGAGGGCCACACCTGCGAGAGGGGGGACTCTCGCAGTAGGATCAGGTCTGACCTTAAATACATAAAATGTTAAAAGAGTTCGTCGTCGGGGCTTAGGGTCTGTGCTGAAGATGTCATAATCCAGTAAAAATTTGAAGAGCATGGTTGCAGCAAAACAGAATAGTCCAGTCATTAGACTTAGATGGGGGGGGGTGATGATAATAGGTTGGTTAGATGACAATCAAGAGGTGGGGGCGGTGGGTGGTAGGTGGCAAATGGCAAGGGGTAGTTGGACTGTAGATGGAATAGGCAGGGGGCAGATGGTCGATCAGCAGTGAATCATATAGGGTAGGAAGAAGTCCTCTAGGGCTCACGCAGATGGAATCCGGGGCAGTTGTTAATAAATAGTCAGCAGGGGGGGGGGTAGGTGGGGTGCAGTCGGGTGCACGATGACAAGGGCCTCCTGGCAATCCACCAAGAAAGCTCCCCCCCCAGTCTCTATACAGCCTCCTGAATCATAGTCGTAGTCCTATTCCTACCAGGTCCTAGGCTTTTAATCCTGCCTTGGCCTGCAGCTGCGAATTTGGCCCCCAAACCACCATTCCAGGCCCCAGCGCCGCTCCCACCGGCCTCCCATCGGCCTCCAGCTTCCTTCTCGGCCTACCCATCCAGTCTTTGCCGGCCTCAAAGGTCCTGGCCGGTCTCCAATCCTCGCAAATTCGGCCAACATGGTTTTTAAGCCTTTTCAAACCTCCCATAACTCCCACAGCTACCTCTCACAGCAAGCTGCAAGCCGAGGGATTTGGCGTCCGGCGCTTCCAGCCCTCGCCACCTCAATCCACGTCCCAGATGGTCCTAGGTCACCAGCCTCCAACCTAAAGTCCAAATTCGGCGTCGCTGGTATCGGTACGCCTCCGCACACTCCGTCCGCCATTTCGAGGCCGTCTGCCTCTCCTTCAATCGGCTCCAAACGCAGACGGCCTCTCTGCGGCTTCTCCGGGCATCTCCTCCCATCGGCTGCATTTTCAGTTCGTTCCTCACGTTCCTCATGCTTTTTCCAGACACCCAGCTACCCTGGAGGACCCATTCGGGTCATAAAAGAAACCAGGGTAGCTGTTTACTGGGGACCCGGCCCCCATGCTGGAAAAGGGGACCGGCAGCACTCCTAGTTCCCCAGAAAGCGCCCCGCGAAACTACGGAGCTCTAGCGGCAGACCGCCATTCCTCCGGAAGCTCCTCCTCCTTTCTAGAAAAAGATCCCATTGTATTTTTGGTGGTGCTAGCCAAGCAGGTAAAGGGGCTTCCCGCGGCCTCTGTGACAGAAGGGAGCGGGTCACCCAGAACAGGGCGGCAGGGCAGTTATCTGCGGACGCGATAAGAGCGGCACAATGTCGACGTTTGGCCGCTCTTAACGCCACAAGGTATGTCCTTAAGTAGGTTCGTACCTGTGCTCGGTCAAGTTCGGAATGGGAGGATCTCCAACGACTCTCTAGGCGTCTCTTGTGGCGTTTCATCACCCTTAGCTCCTCGGTAAACCAAGGGGCCAGGGTGGTTCATTGCCGCAGGAGAGGCCGCAAAGGCGCCACCTGGTCTAGGGCCCCGGCAGCCGCACTGTTCCATGCGGCTACCAGGTCCTCTATCCGGGGGCGGGTCAGGTCTACAGGAGGTGGCCCAAGCTCCGTCTGGAACTTATCCGGTTCCATCAGGCGCCTGGGGCGGAACCATCTAGGAACTTCTGGTTCCGCCTCCCCGCAGCGGGGGATAGCGCCAGGGAAGTCATGTCGGAGAAGTGAGTGGTCTGACCATGACAGGGGAGTGATAACTAAATCCCCTATTCCCAGATCACTCATCCACTGGCCAGAGACAAAAACAAGGTCCAGCGTGTGGCCTCCCTCGTGCGTGGGGCCCTGAATTAATTGAGTCAGGTCCATGGCTGTCATGGAAGCCATGAACTCCCGAACCACCTCGGATGCTTCTCCCATCTACGGCAGGTTGAAGTCCCCCATCACTAAAAGTTTGGGGGTCTCAACCGCCATCGCTGCGATCAGCTCGAGGAGTTCAGGCAGGGCTGCCGATGTACAGCGAGGAGCCAGGTATACTATCAGCAGGCCCAACTGTCTCCCTGGGCCCCATCTCACGACAAGGGACTCACACCCGGATGTCTGCGGCACAGTGAACTCTCTCGGCTCCAAGTCTTCCCGGATAATCACCGCTACCCCACCGCCCCTTCCCTGGGCCCGTGGCTGGTGGAATGCTCGATAACTTGGTGGGCACATTTCCACGAGGGGTAGACCTCCCTCATGGCCCAACCAGGTCTCTGTTATTCCTGCGAGGTCCGGCTCCCCCTCCAAGATCAAATCATTGATGAGGGGGGCCTTGTTGACAATGGACCTCACATTGCATAACAACAGCCTCAGGCCCTGGCTCTGTAGATCCTGACCACCTAGCATGTGGGGGTTGGTACAAGCGACCGGGTATGACCAATAGCCACGGTCTCCCAACCGACAACGAGTTCTTGATCTGTCCTCGCACCTACCCCTCCCCATGACCGTTGGTATGACGGAGCCCTGTGTTGGAATGCTATCTTCCCTCTCCTCCCCCACTCCGCTCCCTCCCCTCTCGACCACACCTATTCGCCTGGCTCTACTACATATTATACCCTATTTCACCTCCACCCTCTCTCCTCTCTCTCTGTCCTCCCCCACCTCCTTTCTTCCCTCTACCATCTCTCTCTTCTCAACTTCCCCTTCCTCTCTCTGTCTTCTCTCTCCTCTTTCCATTCTTTCTCTCTCTCCTCCTCTTTCTCTCCCTTCTGTTTCCCTCTCTCCTATCCCCCCCTCTTCCTCCTTTCTTCTCCCTTTCTCCTTTGCACTCTCTCCGCTTAGTTTGCACGATGTATTTCAGCGTCCAAGCAAGTTTCATTCAATATTGATGGTATTAATAATTGTGCAGGTCTTCTCCATGTTGGCTTTCAGTGCTAGCCTCTTGCTATTACTTTTTCTCCCCAAATGTTACGTTATTTTCCTAAGA
The DNA here is from genome assembly GCF_964273705.1 of Natrix helvetica. Classification (NCBI taxonomy): domain Eukaryota; kingdom Metazoa; phylum Chordata; class Lepidosauria; order Squamata; family Natricidae; genus Natrix; species Natrix helvetica. The sequence continues at coordinate 367,034,412 of NC_138548.1, forward strand.
CCAGATCTGAATACAAAAGAACGTATGATGTCAAAATAAAACAGTAAATTGAGTTCTGTGAACGTGTTTCCCAGAAATGTCAGTTAATAAATGCACCAAATGGGGTTTGGTACTTTAATGTTTTTTAAAGTAAATAAAAAATGAATCATTTCTTTATGTTGGTAGAAATGAACTCCCAATTATAATAAATGTGTCTCCCCTCTTTTTGCTGTTCAGTGTATGGGAAAGATACATTTGAACCTGAGACCAAGACTCCTTTCTGTTGAAGCACATTTTTTCTTATTTATGTTCAGGACAAAAGGATGGGCCTAAAGAAGGGAGGATTTCCCACCTTTTGCATTATATAAATTGATGCACACTGTTCTGACCGAGGCTTCCCAAGAGCATGAAACAAATTCCTGGTCCCCCCCAAAAACCCTTTCATTAATTTACGGTGAATTCTGCTCATTCACAGGCAGCAAAGTCTTTCAAAGGAGGATTTATAGTCACAGACCTTATCTGGCTTGGAGAGCTGACAGGCCGATATCTGCAGAACCTGGCAAGGAATCTCGGAGAGTCACTATCTGATTAGCGAACTAATTGTCTCCTGCAAACTCCACTCCCCTTTTGCTCCTCTTTTATTTCCTCTGGGAGGGGCCATTCATCATCTGGTCTTACTCCCAATTTGACCTCTGTTCTTTAGTACATAGTTCCCTCCTCTGGTAACTCTGGGCATGTGCACACTGGGAACAGGCTCCAGCTGTTCGTCTGCCTCACTGATGTCTGCCTCTCAAGGCAGCTGATGGCTGGCATATGGCTCTGGCCGCCTCTCTGCCTCCAACACAGAGCCCTCAGCAGAGCCTTCCCCAGACTCCAGGAATGGCCCATGTTCCTCCCCAACCTCCTCACTGTCTGAATCTGCTGCCAGCTCCTCTGGATGATGATGGGCCACAACACATACAAGGGATTGGGAACAGAAGCAAGTGAAAAGAAGGGGTGTGGGCAACAGCAAGTATGTGATTGGGCACAGGACATCAAGGTCTATTGAGATCCACCAGGCAATTAGTTCATAAATAAATATAGTAATGACTCCACATCCCCCAAAATCTTCCTTTGCCACTGAAGAAGCTTCTTGGATGAGAAGCAAAATGCCCTAAAGAAAAATGAGAAAATCCAGTTGCCTTTGATATAAAAGCACCTTTGGGACAACGGTGACATGGATGAATGGCAACCTCTATAGATCTCTGCACTTAGGTCCCCAAAAGAACTCATGATCCCCAGGGAAGAAATTACCTCTCACTGTAATTATCACCATCCTGATTTTTGGAAACTCTTCCGTCACTTCTCCAGTGGCTGCCTTTGGTGTAAACATCAGATGGAAGCAAGGTGCAAAGGACTTTGCCTCACAAAAGGGTGCATGAATAAACTTGTACTCTCCGTGGCACAAATGTTGGGACATTCAGGGACTGTGCGTCTCCTTTCCTTTCTCTCCTTTCCAGGTGAAGTTCTGTTCATCTCTCTCTCTCTCAGTCAACAAAGTTACTCTCATTTCCATATTGTGAGAGTGCTTCGAATTCTTCAAACTCTCTTGTTCTTCCTCAGAAACAGGAAGGGGATTGATTCAGCCCCATGAATCATGGACCTCCTGCTTCTGCTTCTGATGCTGCTGCTGATGTCCCAGCCAGTCTCTGGGAAGCTGAGAATGAAGTGCCTGCTGAGTTTGAAGGAGCAGGAGGGAAAAAAACTACGGAGCTATTACAGGCCAGGAGACCACTTCATTAGCATAGTCTCCATTGCAACAGTAATGTCCCATATAATGCTGCCTTTCAACACAGCTCCTTATACTCAATCTCCCCCGTAAGTCATTCAGTGGGATGGAGATGCATTCTCTCCATTTGCACTCCTAACACTCTTCTTCTTTTCTTTCAGTTACTCCTATCTTGCGGTGATGGGTAACTATAATTTGCTTCTTGTTTTGGACTCTTTTAGCTTAAGACTGAATGGGCTGGTAGAGAGAAAGAGCAATAAATGAAAGTATATTTTGTTGTTGTTAGAGATGATGTTGATCCTGAACATTTTTTACAGTAGCTCATTGATTGATCCAGTAATAATCCTACAGTTCATTTTTGCCATTCAACAAGTCAACAAGAATTCTCAGCTTTTGTACAACCTCACCCTTGGCTACAACATCCATGACAACTATTGGAACAACCTTGGCACTTCTGATGCCTTGCTGGATATGCTCTCTACTGGAGAAGCCAATATTCCCAACTACAGCTGTGGGAAAAAAGACAACCTGATGGCTGTTGTTGATGGATCTTTTGGTGACATCTCCATTCAGATGTCAACATTAGTAGGCACCTACAAAGTCCCACAGGTTTGTTTTTGTGTTTCTCTATCTGGTGAAATGAGCAGGTTGTTGGTGGTTGGGTAATAGATTCAATCATATGTTTTCTATGGAATTCACGAGCTGATTTTCACCATGGCCATTGCCAAGGCTAGGGATTGGGATCCACAGGGGGAAGGCAGCCTAAACATTGACTTGAGTAAGACTTGAGCAACTGGACACAATGTTAAATATGGAACATTTAAGCAAATTTTTAAAATGAACTGATTTGCATTTGCAGTACTCTAGAGATAGAAGACATAACATGTTTTTTTTACAGAATGCCAATTTTATTAGAAAAAAGAAAGGGCAGTATCTTAGACCCTAGATTATACAAATGATTATATTCAAGATTGCTAATATTCTGCATGTTGTATTCTTTATCTTGATATGGCTTAGGGGTAAAAAAAAAACTATTCTAATATGTTTGTGAGAACCACACTGAATTTGTTAAAAGTTTACATTTGAGACTTGATTTGATCTAAATATAATACACTACTCTTCATTGCTTCTTCAGATCAGTTATGGAATTGTTCCAGAGGCTATGAGTGATAAAAGTCAATTTCCTTTTTTCCATGAGATGCTGCCCAAAAATGGGTTCCAATACTCAGGAATTGTCCAACTTCTCCTCTGTTTCAGATGGACTTTGATTGGTCTCTTTCCACCAGACACAGAGGAGGGAGAAAATTTCATGAGGACTTTCACTCCTATGCTTGTCAGGAATGGAATTTGTGTTGTTATCTCACAACAATTCTCAATGACTAGACCTATAGAACCTCTCAGAAATGCCATCTCTAAGTGGAAACAAGTCAATGTCTTTGTTCACCTCGTAGAATTTGTTTCTCTTGCGGATAGAGGTCGCCACATCCATTTAACAATGGAAGGTTTGCCGGGACCCATTGAAGGGAAAGTCTGGATCACCACAATCATAGAGAAAGTGACAGTATTAAGGCATTCAGAATTCAAATATATCCATAGTATTTGGACCTTTGCGTTTCAGGAAAAAAAATGGCCAAATGATGACGCCTTTCCATCCAGCCTTTTTAGGGATTCCAAATTTGAAGACCAGTCATTTCGCTGTTCTTTTTCAAAGCATGTCCTTTCTGTCAAGGGCCGGAGACGATGTACCCAGATAGCCCCACTGGACACACAAGAGAAAAGGAACAGAGTTCAGATAAAAATTGACCATCGTTTTTACAGTGTTGTTAAGACTCTGGCCCATGTCTTGAATGTAGCCTATTCTTCAATATCTAGGAGGACAAAAGCAGACAAGAAAGAGAGATTGGGAGAGCCAAGGCTGGAGCCATGGCAGGTATGGGCTCCTGACAAGGATCTATGAAACCTACCGTATTTTTCGGAGTATAAGATGCACCTTTTCCCCCCAAAAAAGAGGGTGAAAATCTGGTTGCATCTCATACACTGAATACAGCATTTTTGGCCTAATGAAACCCTGCCCCTTTCCAAAAATGGATGTGCAGAGGGTTTGGGAGGTTTGCAAAGGGCTCCTGGGGCTGGGGAAGGCAAAAATGAGTGAAAAAACAGACATTTTTGCTCATTCCCCCCCCCCCCCCCGCCACGCTAGGGAGTACTCTACAAGCCTCCCAAAGCTCTGCATGACCTTTTTTGTGTGTGCAAAAAATGAGGTGTGCAGAGGGTTTGGGAGGCTTGTAGAGTGCAAAACCAGCTTGTATTTGGTGTTCTGATTTGTTTTGCCAATGTGTAAGACAGAACATTTGTTGGTTGAGATTTGAAGTTGCCAGTCGTTTGACTATTCTGACACATAGTCAAGGTTTTTTTGAAGGGTGGCAGCATTTTAGGTGGTGTTAAATAGTTTTACATTGTCAGTGAAGAGAACACAGTTGCTTGTAATATGACCGCAAAGGTCATTTATGTAAAGTATAAAGAGTATTGGTCTCCTAAAACACTGTCTTTTGGGACTCTGCTGTTAACAGGGGTAGGATTTGATAGGGCGCTCCCTATTTTGACCACTTGATGGTGGTCTAGCATTGGCTGCTCTAGGAGTGCTCTCTATGGTGGGCTGGCTGCCGGACAGAGAGTCTTCTGGACAGAGTCTTCCAGCAGCTGGCCCACCATAGAGAGCAGTCCTAGAGCGGCCGATGCTAGAACACTAGGCCCCGATTTTTGGATTTGGAAGTTATGCGCGGAGCGGAACGGGGCGGCGGCGGACGGTGGTGGGCAGCAGCAACCAGCGGCGGTGGCCTGGGAGAGCTGCGCAAGTGCTTGGTGAAGCTGCAGGCGGAACAGGCACTCGTGCAACCCACTTCTCCAGCCGGGCAGAGCTCCATGCACTGACCTAGGGGGTATCCCGAATGTGCAAAGCTGCAGGAGCTGGAGGGCGGGCAGAGCACCACATGGCTTGGCACCTTAGGGATTACCCCCTAGGTCAGTGAATGGCGCTCTTTCCAGCTGGAGAGGGGATTTGCCGGGCGGCTGCTCATGAGCATGGTTACCTCATGGCTGCTTCGCCGCTGAGGCTGTGCCCGGCTCTTCGGGAGCCAGTTCACAAGGGAGCAGCTGCCCGGCAACTCTCCCCTTCGGCCAGGCAGAACGCCACTCCCCAACCTAGCGGTATCCCGAAGGCGGCAAGCAACGTGAGCGCTCCCCCCGGCTCCTGTGACTTGGCGCTTTCGGAATAACGCTAGGTCAGTGAGCGGTGCTCTGCCTGGCCGGAGGGGGGGTTTATTTTTGGGGGTGGGCATATATTTTTGCCCACACGAAAAATGTGTCATGGGTTTAGTTTCGGGACAGGTTGTATTTTCGGGGAAACACGGTAGTCTTTGGCAGTATTACAGCCAGTGAATAGAATGTGCCAATCAAGAGATGAGAGGTCGGTGTCTATGAGATTATTGTTGGCTTCTTTAAAGTTATAATTGGGTATAATTATATTTATAATTGTGAATATATTTTACAATTTAAATAAATTCAATTTAAATAATGTAAATACAATTTAAATAAAGTTTACAATTTAAATAAAAACCCTAATGGTTCTTTAATTAGCATGATAGAATTTTACATTCATAAATTTCAGCCGTGGAGGCGTAGTGGTTAGAATGCAAGTATTGTTGGCTAACTCACTGCTCACTATCAGGAGTTTGATCCTGACCAGTTCAAGGTTGACTCAGCCTTCCATCCTTCCAAGGTTGATAAAATGGGGACCCAGATTGTTGGGGGCAAGAGGCTGATTCTATAAACCACTTAGAGAGGGCTGTAAAAGCACTGTGATATATAAGTCGAAGTGCGATTGTTATTCACGCAAATAATAAAGGTGGGGACTGAACATCTCTTGTTCACTGGCTCAGTTTTAAAATTGCTCCTCCTTGTAGGATGTTTCAAGTTGCTTTCAAAATTCCTGGATGTTTCCATTCTAGTTCCATCCCTTTCTGGAGAAGAATGAATTTTGCAATTTTTCCTGGGAGAAACTATACTTGGACCAAAGTGGAAATGTAGCAGCAGATCTGAATATCATAAGTTGGTTGCTTTACCCCAAGAAGGATTCCATCAAAGAGCAAGTGGGGAGCTTTGAAAGACAGAGGCTTATTATCAACCAAGATGCTCTTTCACGGCTAAAGTTGCTCAACAAGGTGGTTAAAAATATTGGCAACTTTTCTCTGTCTCTATAGATGTTCAGGCAAAGAGGAACCATAATGATGTCAGGTTCCAAATAGCATCCAAAAGTAAATCAGAGTCAGAGGCAAAGTATTGCTCAAAGTTCCAATTTATTAAAAGAGCCTTGTTGGCACATCTGGGAAAACCGTCTGATGTGAGATAATGCCTTAATCTAGAAAAATGAAGGACTGAATGTTACCTTCACCCCTCCCAAAAACTTTCTTGACCCTTGAAATAATGAGATAATGAGGGTCAATTTGTAATGAAATGCTACTTAGATTTGATCTTTGGCTTCCAAGCCATCTAAAAACCCTTTGAATGCAATTGTTTATTTTGATTGTCAGCTACCTTAAGTCTTCCACTGAAAGAAAAAGTGATCTAAATTTAAGTAATAAAGAAATGTGGGTCTGTCTTTCCATATCATCTAATTGTAGTTCTAATTTTGAGAGACGGTGGAGGATAAGGGGTTCTGCAGTGCTATGGTTCTTGGGCAGAGATGGGATTCAGCAGGTTCTGACCAGTTCTGGAGAATGGTAGCAGATATTTTGAGCAGTTTGGAGAAGCGATAAATACCACCTCTGACTGGCCCCGCCCCCATCTATTCTCTGCCTCCTGAGTCCCAGCTGATTGGGAGGAAATGGGGATTTTGCAGTATCCTTCCCCTGCCACACCCACCAAGCCACGCCCACAGAACCAGTAGTAAAATTGTTTGACTCCCACCACTGTTCTCGAGGTCTCAAAGAGTTGGACACAACTAGCAATTAACAACAAAACAGTAATTGTTCAATGAAAAGGATCTCATCTTGAATACCTCACTTGGCCTTAGAAATATCCCTTTCCCACACAGGGCTCATGCGAACTAGACAGTAATCTTTAGTCTTTTTTCATCAGCATGCCAACTGTATGAATTGAAAATATAAACAAACAGATATAACTAAATAATACCTCATTTGAGGTTGTAAGCCACATATCACCCTAGATAAGTGCTAGTCATTCCCGACTCTAGGGGGCGGTGCTCATCTTCGTTTCAAAGCCAAAGAGCCAGCACTGTTACATCTTACATGACATCTCCGTGGTCATGTGACCGGCATGAGCAAATGCCAAAGGAACATGGAACACTGTTATCTTCCCACCAAAGGTGGTCCCTATTTTTCTACTTGCATTTTTATGTGCTTACAAACTGCTAGGTTGGCATAAACTAGGATAAGTAACAGGAGCTCACTCCATTATGCAGCTCTAGAGATTCGAACCACCCAACTGCCGACCTTTCTGATTGGCAAGCTCAGCATCTTAGCCACTGAGCCATCGCGTCCCTGTGATGTCTTATTTCACTCTATGAATTGAAAATATAAATATACAGATATAACTAAATAATGCCTCATTTGAGATTGACAGGGCTAGTTTGTGAGAATTTTTTTTTCTTTATATCTTAACTGGAACAAGGATTTGGATTATTTTCAATTTCAATTTCAATATCTCAATTTCAAATATTGCTTTGCAGTATTTTATGTTTTCCTGATCTATTGCTCAGAAGTTTCTTTTTAAGGCACAGTTTCATTTTATTTTAATCAATCTAATAAATAAACATTTGGCAGATGTTTTGGAATGATTTTTTGTTTTCCTGCTTAGTCTCTGCCTCAGTCCAAATGTGTGGACAATTGTCACCCTGGATTTGTAAAACGGGGTCGGAAAGAAGAACCCATTTGCTGCTACGATTGTATTCCTTGTCCGGAAGGGACCATCTCCACACAGGAAGGTGAGTGACACCAGAGGAAAGGGCATTGGATTCAACCAGAGCATTTGATCAAAGTGCATGTTAAAAGACATTTTATTCTTCATTGCTATTTTTAACACCTCCAATTTATTCCATAAAGGGAGGAATAAGATCTTGAATAAGATCCAATCCATTTCCATGTTTTTGTAAATGCTCATTGATATCTAATGCCAGATCCTAATAAAAATAGAGACTGAATTCTTTTTAGATGATAAAAAGTAAATAAAAAGTAATAAAATTAGGGGCTGTCACAAAGAAGAGGCGGTTGACCTTTTCTCCATAGCACCCAAAGGCAGGACAAGAAACAATGGATGGAAGCTAATCAAGGAGAGAAGCAACCTAGAACTAAGGAGAAATTTCCTGAAAGTGAGAATAATAAATCAGTGGAACAATTTTCCTCCAGAAGTTATAAATGCTCCAACACCGGAAGTTTTTAAGGAGAGATTGGATAACCATTTGTCTGAAATGCTATAGGATTTCCTGCCTAAGATGGGGTTGGACTAGAAGACCTCCAAGGTCCCTTCCATCTCTGTTGTTCTGAATTGATTACCTGGCACACTCTTCCTTTTTGGCGGTTCTTTTTTAATGATTGAATGATTTTGAATCCTGTTTACCTGGCACATGAAAATTTGTATTGCTCAAATTGTTGGGTTCCTTACATTGTTCCATACTATACCACTACTGTCAAGTTTCCTAACGATGCCGTAACTGATTCATAATAATCGAGCCAATGTTTTAATACAAAAACCAGTGATTTATTGATAGCTTCATTAGGGAAGATTTGTTCGCAGTCAAATCTTTGCTTTGTTTATCTGCTTCTGGACTTTACCCCTGTTCCTTCCCTCCCCTCAGTCTGTGTCATAAATCACGTTACCCAATAGATACACCCCTTCCAACCAGCAGCAATAATCTGAGATCCCATTCCAGCTGACAGTATGCGTCGAATTCACTCCCACTCATTCTGTCGCCATGACAACACGGAGAGTTGACAACTACTATGTAAGCTACACAGGCTCCCAGTTTCTCTCCAAGTGCAATTAAATTCACTTTGAAAGCCCTACTAGGCATAGGAGCAGGTATCTCTGGGGCTTCTTCTCCCTGAAGAAATCTACTTGTCCCACCATTGCAGATATAATAGAAACACTGTATGTTCCCTAAAACATTGACACCATACAGTTCCTCCAAAACCTGTCCTTTTTGTTGCAGCTAATGCCCTTTTAAACACCCTCCCCATTGAAACCCTAACCTCCTATACAGCCCCCCCCCCCATAAACCTCTGGAGATTGTTCTTCCAGGCTTTGGAATGAAGTGATTACAACAAGGCATATTGGTTCAGTGAAGGCATATTGGTTCAGTGAAGAGTGGTATATATATATATATATATATATATATAGTTTTTTAAACTGGACTGTAAGCTGCCTACATTTGGATTAAGATGGGCAACCATAATATTTTTATCTTTCTATGTCTATAACTATATTTCAGTTTACCAATTACTAGGGCTCTCTTGTCTCTCAGTGTCAGCTGTTATCCAGAGAAGGTCTTTCTTGGAAGGAGAAAGGAAGGACTATAAAAATAATATTACTTACTGTTTTCTCAGATACTGAAAAATGCACCAAGTGCCCAGATGATCAATATCCAAATGATGACAGAATCCAATGTATCCCCAAAAGAATATCCTTCTTGTCCTATGAAGAACATCTGGGTGTCATCCTGGTCTCCTTTGCTGTACTCTTGTTTCTAACAACAGGCTTTGTTTTAGCCATATTCCTTAAATACCTAGAAACTCCCATCGTCAAAGCCAACAACTGTGACCTCTCCTACATCCTCCTGGTTTCCCTCTTGCTTTGCTTCTTGTCCTCCTTTCTCTTCATTGGACGACCCAGGAAAGCCACCTGCCTTCTCCGACAAACCATGTTCAGCATCATCTTCTCAGTAGCTGTGTCTTGTGTGTTAGCCAAAACAATCATGGTAGTGCTGGCCTTCCTGGCCACAAAACCAGGGAACAGGGTGAGGAGATGGTTGGGGAAGAGCTTGGCCAACTTCATCATCTTTTCTGGTTCTGCTGGAAATATTGTAATTTGTGCAATCTGGCTGGGAGTTTTTCCTCCATTTCCTGATTTTGATCTGCACTCGCAATCAGGAGTGATCATCCTTCAGTGCAACGAAGGCTCTGTCACCATGTTTTATATTGTTCTCGGCTATATGGGCTTCCTTGCTGCCATTTGCTTCACAGTGGCTTTCCTGGCCAGGAACCTGCCTGGGGCCTTCAACGAAGCCAAACTGATCACCTTCAGCATGCTGGTCTTCTGCAGTGTCTGGATCTCCTTCCTGCCCACCTACTTGAGCACCAAAGGGAAATCCATGGTGGCCGTGCAGGTCTTCTCTATCTTGGCTTCTGGTGCTGGCCTGCTGGGCTGCATCTTCTTCCCCAAGTGCTACATTATCATCCTGAGACCAGATCTAAATACTAAGCAACATTTAATGATAAAAGTCGGTATCTGATCATGAAGTAGTTTCTTAGGCTCATCACAGTTACTTATTTATTGCAGTTATTATTGAGTTTGTATGCATGTTTTGACAATTATGGTTGTTTAAAATCAAAGTAAATAAACATAGAAAGAATGTAAGTCTAACTTAAGATAACCCTCAAAGTGTAAAATGAATTAATTACTAATTTAAATTGTCATGAAATTAGGGAAGGACAAGATAAGAAATAAGATTTTGTTATTATATATATTATATAATATCAACATAATGCATATACAGAGAAGATGAGACTTCCCAAATTGGGGTGGGGTGGGGGAGGAATATGATATCATCTATCTCCAGTCCACAACACAGTCTTTTCAGCAGTCCCAAGAAGGTTTCATAATCATTTGTACTACTTCGGTGACCCAGAGGACACAGATAAATCTCCAAGTGGCCTCAGTGACTCTCTACAAGCCTCCTAAAGGCTATGCCTGCCCTTATTTTGAAAAAAAAAACATTTTGGGGAGGTTTGCAGAGTGCAAAAACTGTTCTTTTAATTTGCCTCTTCAAAATCTTGGTGTGTCTTATACTCTGGTGCGTCTTATACTCTGAAAAATATGGTGTGTATGTATGTATGTATGTATGTATGTATGTATGTATGTATGTATGTATGTATGTATAAATAAATAAATAAATAAATAAATAAATAAATAAATAAATAAATAAATAAATAAATAATAAATTTGGGGCAAACTTCTCCAATTTCCCACATTGTACCATCTTCAAAGTTTGGAACCACAACTTTGAGTTATCCCTTTGAGCACCTCCTAGTGACCCATTGAGGACTCGGATGGTTCTCTTCCTTACAATTGTCCAAATTATAGTGATTTTGTTGTTAGGACTCTAGAGACCTTTCTGCAAACTTTCAGAACATTTTACACAGAGATGTCCGAAATTGGTTTGATATCAATACCAGACTCAAAGCAAAATTGGGTGGATCCTATATTAGAAATACTAGATGCGTACATGACTCTGGAGAAAAAAAGAGAATCTGGAGCTGGATTCAGTACAGGCAGGTGCTGTGTTTACGTCTCTTGGCTGGGCTCTGACTGGATCTGAAGCTACTTCCCTGGAAGAGCTTAAAACTGTTCTGGGGTTAAACTGAGGTTAAAACCAATTTCGTTGTATTTAAGCACAACAATGACAATAAAGATTATACTTACTTATACTTACTTTCTTCCACCTCTTCATCGCATTCCTTGTTCAAAGCCAGGTGCCACAGAGAAGGCTCAAACCATGTTGCTGCTGCTTCAACTTATCCTGCTTCTGTGGCCAAGAGGAGCCTGTGAGATACGCAAAGCCAAAGGCCTCCTGACTCTGGAGCAGGGTGTAGTAGACCCAACCATTACAAACCGGGAGATGATTTCATTAGTGGCATAATCTCTGCAAGGGACACAAGGTTTGAATCATTAAGCTTTGACCAGAGTCCTTCAATAAAGTTCCTTGAGTAAGTCCTATGCTGCATTAGAGCCTCTTCATTTTCTTTTCTTTTCTTTTCTTTTCTTTTCTTTTCTTTTCTTTTCCTTTCTTTTCCTTTCTTTTCTTTTCTTTCTTTTCTTTCTTTCTCTCTCTCTCTCTCTCTCTTTCGTTCTTTCCTTCTTTTTTAAAAGTCAGATGCATTTATTCTTTCATCTTTTGGCTGAGTAGCAAAATAATCTTTCACATGCTTAAATGAGTGCGTGTTCATTATTCCCTCACATTTCATGTTGAAATGTGCCATAAGCAGAGACAGGTATTTTCCAAAGGCTGAACAGGCAGCAGCTTCAAAGAGAGCCTGAAGCTTCTCTCTGTCTGTCCCTCTTCCATATTTCCATATCTAAAACCAACAAAAAACAGAGAGGGTCCAGCCACGCAAAGCAAACATCTAACTCCAGAACTTCCTTTATTTCCAAGAATGTCCCATCTAAAAAAAGATTTTTAGAAAATAAAAAAGAAGGAATTGGCGTTACTTAGTATGTGGTGTACATATATATCTACTAACCAGAATTAAAAAAAAGAGGCAAAGATGCCCTGGAGAGAAATATTATGAATGGAAACACATAAACACAAAGCTTTTGCCATAAACACAAAGCTTTTGCTGTGACCCAGCATAACAGATATAGCGCCCTTGCTGACCTTAAAGGGGACACTAAAGAGACAGGTCAAGGTAGTTGTGATAATGATGACTCAAATACACAGGGGATCGTGGTCCAAAATGAAGAACTTACTTCGGAAAGGCGAAATGGGGAACCAGTTATTACACATCAGTCACACAAAAAGAGCAAGGTATGCAAAAAGAGAAGTCACCTTCTGGTTGGTGATTCAGTCATAAGGGATGTAAATTTAGGAAGGTTTTAAAAGAGGATTTAAAAGAGGTCAGGTGTCTGCCAGGTGCTACTGCCAGTAGAGACAAGAGGCGTATTCTTAAGATAGTCAAGAATGCAAGTAAGGACTGTGACGTTTATGCTATTATACATCTTGGCACAAATGATCTGTCCCCAAAAGATGTACTTTCTGTGAAGAATGATTTCCAGAGCTTGGGGTATGAACTTAGTAGTATAGGTTGTAGGTTTATCTTTTCAGAGGTTTTACCAGTTTATAAGGAACAAAAAGGGAAGGGCCAGCGTGTAGCAGAGTTTAATGTGTGGCTAAAGGAGTGGTGTAAAAGGGAAAGCTTTGATTTTTCCCTTTTCTGAAGATGGGAACCACATCAGCTCTTTTCCAGTCCTCTGGTAGTTCCCCGGTGCTCCAGGATCTCTGTTTACAGAGAGGGATAAAACAGTCGACAAAAATCAGATTAGGCCCAAGGCCCAAGTTGAAATAGGGAAGAAAATGGTAAGTGAGCACCTGTCTACCCTAGACAAGTTCAAATCACCGGGACTGGATGGATTACACCCCGGGGTTCTGAAGGAACTGGCGGACGAGATCTCAGAACCACTGAACTATATCTTTCAGAGATCCTGGAGCACCGGGGAACTACCAGAGGACTGGAAAAGAGCTGATGTGGTTCCCATCTTCAAAAAAGGAAAAAAAAAATAGATCCAGGAACCTACAGACCTATCAGCCTGACGTCAATAACAGGAAAGATTATGGAAAAGATAATCAAGCAACAAATTAGCGAACACCTAGAAGTAAACAAAGTAATAGCCAAAAGCCAACATGGGTTTGTCAAAGCAGATCATGCCAGACTAATCTTATTGCATTCTTTGACAAAAGAATGTAAGTGACAAAATTAGTGGACCAGAGGAATGCCGTCGATATAGTTTACTTGGAGTTCAGTAAGGCTTTTGATAAAGTAGACCATAACCTACTACTAGATAAAGTAGAAGAATGTGGGTTAGACAGCATCACCACCAGATGGATTCGTAACTGGTTGACCAATTGCTCTCAATGTGTAGTCCTCAATGGAACTGCATTTTCATGGAGGGAAGTATGCAACCTTGTTGGGCACATACAAAATACAACCATTTGTCTGAAATAGTATGTCAGGTCTGCAGCCATCTTTCTTTTGGGTCTTTGGCCTGCCACACTTTCTATTATTCTACTATGCATTTTCTATTGTGGGAAAATGGGAGGGGGGATTGTAAGGAATTACTTACTATGTAGCCATAACAACATTCTTTCTAGAAAGCCAAGGTCATCCTTTGTCTCTGCACCTCTGCACCTGACTGGAAATGGATGGGTGAAACTGCCAGCATGGCAGTGGGAGATTCGACCATGTGATGGACCTGTGGGTGTGGGGGCAAGATCTTGAACTTTCAACTGGGTGTGGAAAACCAGGAAACTTTCAGATTTGGGTTTTCCCAGATGTGCCAACTTGGCTCTCTTAATAAATTGGAACTTTGAGCAATACTTTACCTTGGACTCTGATTTACTTTTGGATGCTACTTGGAAAGCTGACAGGGTATAGGGTTTCCTGACTGAGCAGGGATTTGTACTAGAAGACTCCAAGGTCCCTTCCAGCTCTTATTCTTTTCTGCTATAAATGACAAGCAGAGTTTTATTAAGGAAATGGTAGGAATTACATTTTGCTTGTTACATTTAAAAGAACATCATCTTCAATTCAATCTTTAAACAAGGTGAAAAGTGCTGTGATTTTGGCCATCTCTGCTAAGTTTACTATTACTCTGTTACTAACTTTTCAAAGAAAACCTTTATGTGTTCTGCCACTAAGGATGACTTTTCTGTGAAGGTCTGGAGACGGTGCAGGCAGAAAGAAGAACTGGTGGCCCTGAGGGCGGAGGAGATGGATCAGATCCTGGCCAATGACAGTTATCTCACTTACAGCACCATCTGGGCTGTGGGAAGGGCCTTAAATTCGGCTCATATCTCCACATTCAAGAAATCAGTGAGGCACAGAGGCATGAAGGTAGAAGCTCCAAAGTTGATGGCTTGGAAGGGTTTTTTTTTCCATCAGGCCATTGGTGGGTTCCTACCAGTTTGGACCAGTTTGGCTGAACAGGTACCGTGTAGCAATGCTGACAATCAGGGACTAATATTTTTTTTTATTCTACTAAATGTGGCAAAAACTGGATTACAATTTTTGAAGTGGGTGGGTGTTTTCTTTCATTGCATTTGAGTTTTAGTGTCAGCTGATCTGGTTCGCAAGGGTCCAAATATCATATTTATGAGATATTCAGTTGGTCATGAAAAATAAAGTCTTCCATTTTCATTACACACACACACACACACACACACACACACACACACACACACACACACACACACTTACTTTCTGGATGTACCGTATTTTCTGGAGTATAAGACACACCTAGCTTTTGAGGGGGGGAAACAAGGGAAAAAAAAGCTGCCTCTGCCTCCCAGAAATTTGCCTCCTTGCAACAAACAGTGAACAGTATAGATGATATACATTTTGTGATGTTACATTTCAGACTATACTTGTATATATGCTGTTAAAATTGATGTGGCTTTCTGGAAGTATAGTTTTTCTCTGCTATTTAAAAGGAGATACAATAGCACGGGGCCTCTTCAGATCAAACATCTTTTTTTAAAAAGCTTCTTCATTTTGTTAAGCTGTCTAGAACAATAATAAAGCAGTCTTTAAAAAATAAGTCTAATAATTTGAACATTCTATAGGCATTTATTGACTTAACTCCTTGCACAACACAGCTAACAGCCTGATTAGCACAAGAAAAAAAATCTGCCTCTGCCTCCAGGGCCGGATTTTCCTATAGGCTAACTAGGCTTCAGCCTAGGGCCTCAAGATCAAGAGGGGCCTTTTATTTTTATTTATTATCCGTGCCACGTTTTTTATAAAGGTTAGTACCAATTACAACATGTTTCATTTAATATATTGATATATATCACAGTAATGATGTATTTTATTATCTCTCATGTAATTTACAAACTTAAAAATGGGAGGTGAAAGGGCCCCATAAGTGGAATAGCCTAGGGCCTCTTTTCATCTAAATCCGGCCCTGTCTGCCTCCCTCAGGAATAGAATAGAATAGGAATATAGTAAGAAATGGAAGAGAAATCGAATGGAAACAGCCTTGGGGAGAGTTTCTCACTGGTTTTTGTAGGTGGCAGGGAAGAAACGCTGTTCAATATGGCATGAAAACCACACACATACAGACACACACACTTCAAACAATGAGCTGCAAAAGGCAAGTCCACTAGGACTCCAAGATCCCTTTCACAGTTACTACTATTGAGCAAGGTACTCTCCTCTGATGCTCAGGGCTATTTGTGAGATATCCCAGCTGCATGGGACAAATTGTATATGCCCAGTGGAGTTGGAATTAGAAGAGAAATGGCATTTCTTTTTCTTTATCTTATTTATTGGTGAACCTCTGGCATTTTTTCTTGGTGTCTCTGTAGAAAAGGAGAACTCCTTTTTGAAAAAGTTTTTTTATTTTTATTTTCAAACATGCAGCATCAAGTATACCATTACATCTTAACAATCATTATTTTGTATTATCCAGTATTATACCAATTCCTCTTGCCATCAATGCACAACAACTGTCATTTGCTCTTCTGCTTTCCATACACCATATTATACCCTATTTCACCTCCGCCCTCTCTCCTCTCTCTCTCTCTCTGTCCTCCCTCACATCCTTTCTTCCCTCTACCATCTCTCTCTTCTCTACTTCCAATTCCTCTCTCCTCTTTCCATTCCTTCTCTCTCTCCTCCTCTTTCTCTCCCTTCTATTTCCATCTCTCCTATCCCCCCTCTTCCTCCTTTCTTCTCCCTTTCTCCTTTCCACTCTCTCCGCTTAGTTTGCATGGTTTATTTCAGTGTCCAAGCAAGTTTCATTCAATATTGATGGTATTATTAATTGTGCAGGTCTTCTCCATGTTGGCTTTCAGTGCTAGACTCTTGCTATTAATTTTTCTCCCCAAATGTTACATTATTTTCCTAAGACCAGATCTGAATACAAAAGAACGCATGATGTCAAAATAAAACAGTAAATTGAGTTCTGTGTATGTGTTTCCCAGAAATGTCAGTTAATAAATGCACCAAATGGGTTTTGATACTTTAATGATTTTTTAATTAAATAAAAAAAATGATTCATTTCTTTATGTTGGTAGAAATGGACTCCCAGTTATAATAAATGTGTTTCCCCTCTTTTTGCTGTTCAGTGTATGGGAAAGCGTGTGGGGAAGGGGTGGGTTCCAGCAGCTGCCACTGCCGGTTCGCTCAGGGTCACTTTGCATGTGCATGCATTGGGCTCATGCACATTAAAACGGAAATTGCTCTGCACATGCGCAAAAGCCAAAAACAAAATGGAAGAGCTGGTTTGGGGGCATGGCAGGCCTGGGTCACTTCTGGTTCCAGCGAACCAGGCCGCCAAGCTACTAACGGTTTGGCCAAACCAGTATGAACCAATCCGAACCCACCACTGGTGTAGGTCTCCATGGATGCTATGGCTGTGTGTGTCTGTATTTTCTATAGATACATTTGAACCAGAGACCAGGACTCCTTTCTGTTGAAGCACATTTTTTTCTTATTTATGTTCAGGACAAAAGGATGGGCCTAAAGAAGGGAGGATTTCCCACCTTTTCCATTATATAAATTGATGCACACTGTTCTGACCGAGGCTTCCCAAGAGCATGAAACAAGTTCCTGGTCCCAGAAAAAAACCCTTTCATTAATTTACAGTTAATTCTGCTCATTCACAGGCAGCAAAGTCTTTCAAAGGAGGATTTATAGTCATAGACCTTATCTGGTTTGGAGAGCTGACAGGCTGATATCTGCAGAACCTGGCAAGGAATCTCGGAGAGTCACTATCTGATTAGCGAACTAATTGTCTCCTGCAAACTCCACTCCCCTTTCACTCCTCTTTTATTTCCTCTGGGAGGGGCCATTCATCATCTGGTCTTACTCCCAATTTGTCCTCAGTTCTTTAGTAGTTCCCTGCTATGGTAACTCTGGGCATGTGCACACTGGGAACAGGCTCCAGTTGTTCGTCTGCCTCACTGATGTCTGCCTCTCAAGGCAGCTTATGGCTGGCATATGGCTCTGGCCGCCTCTCTGCCTCCAACACAGTGCCCTCATTAGAGCCTTCCCCAGACTCCAGAAATGGCCCATGCTCCTCCCCAACCTCCTCACTGTCTGAATCTGCTGCCAGCTCCTCTAGATGATGGTGGGCCACAACACATACAAGGGGTTGGGAACAGAAGCAAGTGAAAAGATAGGTGTGGGCAACAGCAAGTATGTGATTGGGCACAGGACATCAAGATCTATTGAGATCCACCAGGCAATTAGTTCACGAATAAAAATAGTAATGACTCCACATCCCCCAAAATCTTCCTTTGCCACTGAAGAAGCTTCTTGGATGAGAAGCAAAATGCCTGAAAGAAAAATGAGAAAATCCAGTTGCCTTTGATATAAAAGTACCTTTGGGACAACGGTGACATGGATGAATGACAACCTCTATAGATCTCTGCACATAGGTCCCCAAAAGAACTCATGATCCCCAGAGAAGAAATTACATCTCACTATAATTACCACCATCCTTATTTTTGGAAACTCTTCCGTCACTTCTCCAGTGGCTGCCTTTGGTGTAAACATCAGATTGAAGCAAGGTGCAAAGGACTTTACCTCACAAAAGGGTGCATGAATAAAGTTGTACTCTCCGTGGCACAAATTTTGGGACATCCAGGGACTGTGCTTCTCCTTTGTTTTCTCTCCTTTCCAGGTGAAGTTCTGTTTATCTCTCTCTCTCAGTCAACAAAGTTACTCTCATTTCCATATTGTGAGAGTGCACGAATTCTTCAAAATCTCTTGTTCTTCCTCGGAAACAGGAAGGGGATTGATTCAGCCCCAGGAATTATGGACCTCCTGCTTCTGCTTCTGATGCTGCTGCTGATGTCCCAGCCAGTCTCTGGGAAGCTGAGAATGAAGTGCCTGCTGAGTTTGAAGGAGCAGGAGGGAAAAAAACTACGGAGCTATTACAGGCCAGGAGACCACTTCATTAGCATAGTCTCCATTGCTACAGTAATGTCCCATTTAATGCTGCCTTTCAACACAGCTCCTTATACTCAATCTCCCTCGTAAGTCATTCAGTGGGATGCAGTTGCATTCTCTCCGTTTGCACTCCTAACACTCTTCTTCTTTTCTTTCAGTTACTCCTATCTTGCGGTGATGGGTAACTATAATTTGCTTCTTGTTTTGGACTCTTTTAGCTTAAGACTGAATGGGCTTGTGGAAAGAAAGAGCAATAAATGAAAGTATATATTTTGTTGTTAGAGATGACGTTTATCATGAACATTTTTTACAGTAGCTCATTGATTGATCCAGTAATAATCCTACAGTTCATTTTTGCCATTCAACAAGTCAACAAGAATTCTCAGCTTTTGTACAATCTCACCCTTGGCTACAACATCCATGACAACTATTTGAACAATCTTGGGACTTCTGATGCCTTGCTGGACATGCTCTCTACTGGAGAAGCCAATATTCCCAACTACAGCTGTGGAAAGAAGGACAACCTGATGGTTGTTGTTGATGGATCTCTTGATGACATCTCCATTCAGATGTCAACATTAGTAGGCACCTACAAAGTCCCACAGGTTTGTTTTTGTGTTTCTCTATCTGGTAAAGTGAGCAGGTTGTTGGTGGTTGTTTAATAGATTCAGTCATATCTTTTCTATGGAATTCACGGGCTGCTTTTCACCATGGCCATTGCCACGACTAGGGATTGGGATCCACAGTGGGAAGGCAGCCTAAACATTGACTTGAGTAAGACTTGAGCAACTGGACACAATGTTAAATATGGAACATTTAAGCAAATTTTTAAACATGAACTGATTTGCATCTGCAGTGCTCTAGAGATAGAAGACATAACATGTTTTTTTTTACAGAATGCCAATTTTATTAGAAAAAAGAAAGGGCAATATCTTAGACCCCAGATTAGACAAATGATTATATTCAATATTGCTAATATTCTGCATGTTGTATTCTTTATCTTGATGTGGCTTAGGGGTAAAAAACAATAAACTATTCTAATATGTTTGAGAGAACAACACTGAATTTATTAAAAGCTTATATTTGAGACTTGATCTGATCTAAATATAATACACTATTCTTCATTGTTTGTTCAGATCAGTTTTGGAATTGTTCCAGAGGCTCTGAGTGATAAAAGTCAAATTCCTTTTTTCCATGAGATGCTGCCCAAAAATGGGTTCCAATACTCAGGAATTGTCCAACTTCTCCTCTGTTTCAGATGGACTTTGATCGGTCTCTTTCTACCAGACACAGAGGAGGGAGAGAATTTCATGAGGACTTTCACTCCTATGCTTGTCAGGAATGGAATTTGTGTTGTTATCTCACAACAATTCTCAATGACTAGACCTACAGAACCTCTCAGAAATGCCATCTCCAAGTGGAAACAAGTCAATGTCTTTGTTCACTTCGTAGAATTTGCTTCTCTTGTGGATAGAGGTCGTCACATCCATTTAACAATGGAAGGTTTGCCGGGACCCATTGAAGGGAAAGTCTGGATCACCACAATCGTAGAGAAAGTGACAGTGATAAGGCATTCAGTTTCCAAATATATCCATAGCATTTGGACCTTTGCTTTTCAGGAAAAAAAATGGCCAAATGATGACGCCTTTCCATCCAGCCTTTTTAGGGATTCCAAATATGAAGACCAGTCTTTTCGCTGTTCTTTTTCAAAGCATGTCCTTTCTGTCAAGGGCCGGAGACGATGTACCCAGATAGCCCCACTGGACACACAAGAGAAAAGGAACAGAGTTCAGATAAAAATTGACCATCGTTTTTACAGTGTTGTTAAGACTCTGGCCCATGTCTTGAATGTAGCCTATTCTTCAATATCTAGGAGGACAAAAGCGGAAAAGAAAGAGAGATTGGGAGAGCCAAGGCTGGAGCCATGGCAGGTATGGGCTCCTGACAAGGATCCATCAAACCTACCGTATTTTTCAGAGTATAAGATGCATCTTTTCCCCCCAAAAAAGAGGGTGAAAATCTGGGTGCATGTCATACACTGAATACAGCCTTTTTGGCATACTGAAACCATGCCACCTTGGTTGTGGAGATGGTTTGGGAGTTTGCAAAGAGCTCCTGGGGCTGAGGAGGGCAAAAATGAGTGAAAAAACAGGCCATTTTTGCTCGTTTCTCCCCCCACCCGCCCTAGGGAGTACTCTACAAGTCTCCCAAAGCTCTCCATGACCTTTTTGTGTGTGCAAAAAATGGGTGTGCAGAGGGTTTGGGAGGCTTGTAGAGTGCAAAACCAGTTTGCATTTGGTGTTCTGATTTGTTTTGCCAATGTGCAAGACAGAACATTTGTTGGTTGAGATTTGAAGTTGCCAGTTGTTTGACCATTCTTACACATAGTCAAGGTTTTTTTTTTGAAGGGTGGCAGCATTTTAGGTGGTGTTAAATAGTTTTACATTGTCAGTGAAGAGAACACAGTTGCTTGTAATATGACCGCAAAGGTCATTTATGTAAAGTATAAAGAGTATTGGTCTCCTAAAACACTGTCTTTTGGGGACTCTGCTGATAACAGGTGCAGGATTTGATAGGGCACTCCCTATTTTGACCACTTGTTACCTATCTGACAGGAATGTAGCTATCCAATTATCCAGGGATCCAGAGATGCCATAAGATTTAATTTTAAAAGTAGTTTATCGTGTACCACTGAATCAAAAGATTTAAAGAAGTCTATGTAAATTGTGTGTATTGCTTTGCCTTGCTCGAGTTGTGTAGTCCACATGTTTTTGCAGTGTAGGAGTTGTAGATTGTGGGATACGTTTGTCCTGAAACCGATTTTTTTGTTAGAGAGTAGGCTGTTCATTTCTAAGTGGAGGGTAACCGATTGGTTTATGATTGATTCCATGACTTTGCAGGTGACGCCACATAAAGAGATTGGTCTGTAATTTTCAACTAGGCTGGGGTCTCCCTTTTTGAAGTTAGGGATGACTGTGGATAGAGATCATAGGTTGGGCAAGGAGCTTGTTCTGAAAGATTTTTCAAAGATTATGCTTAGAGGTTCTGCTATGGCAGTGGAAAGTATTTTTAAGAAGGAGGCACATAGTCCATCAGGTCCAAGAGATGGAGATGGTTTTAGGCTGCATAGTGCCTATTCAACGTTATCTTCTGTAAAATTGATTTGTGTTAGATCGTTGTAATTATTTGTGGTACGACTAGGAAATATTGGCCATGAGCCATTGCTGTTTACAAAGACTGAGCTGAAGAATATGTTAAAGATTTTGGCTTTAACGACTTCATCATTACAGTCTTTGCCTTTAGGTCCTTTTAGGGGTAGGATGGATCTTAAGTCTTTAAGTTGGTTGTTAACAAAATTATAGAAGGCACTGTTGGATTTCATGCCAAAAAGGTTTTCCTCTTGTTTGATGTGATAATTGAGGCATTCAGTCTTTATCTGGTGGCATAAGTTTTTATCGCAGCTTTTAAAGTTAGCAACGTAGCCAGTTTTGTTTTTTCGTCAGAGAGATTTGTTTTTTTGGATTGGAGCTTCCGTATTGCTATGGGTAATTTGTTTTTCTTGGTTTTTAGTGGTACTAATAAGCAAAGGTTATTAGTGGTACTAATAAGCAAAAAATTTTTATAATAGTTTTGGAGCTTCCGTATTGCTATGGGTAATTTGTTTTTCTTGGTTTTTAGTGGTACTAATAAGCAAGAGGTTATTAGTGGTACTAATAAGCAAAAAAAATTTATAATAGTTTTCGGCAGTATTACAGCCAGTGAATAGAATGTGCCAATCAAGAGATGAGAGGTCGGTGTCTATGAGATTATAGTTGGCTTTTTAAAAGTTATAATTGGATATAATTATATTTATAATTGTAAATATATTTTACAATTTAAATAAATTCAATTTAAACAATGTAAATACAATTTAAATAAATTTTACAATTTAAATAAAAAACCCTAATGCGTTTTTAATTAGCATGATAGAATTTTACATTCATAAATTTCAGCCGTGGTGGCGTAGTGGTTAGAATGCAAGTATTGTTGGCTAACTCACTGCTCACTACCAGGAGTTTGATCTTGACCAGTTCAAGGTTGACTCAGCCTTCCATCCTTCCAAGGTTGATAAAATGGGGACCCAGATTGTTGGGGGCAAGAGGCTGATTCTGTAAACCACTTAGAGAGGGCTGTAAAAGCACTGTGGTGTATAAGTCAAAGTGCGATTGTTATTCACTCAAATAATGAAGGTGGGGACTGAACACCTCTTGTTCACTGGCTCAGCTTTAAAATTGCTCCTCCTTGTAGGATGTTTCAAGTTGCTTTCAAAATTCCTGAATGTTTCCATTCTAGTTCCATCCCTTTCTGGAGAAGAATGAATTTTGCAATTTTTCCTGGGAAAAACTATACTTGGACCAAAGTGGAAATGTAGCAGCAGATCTGAATATCATAAGTTGGTTGCTTTTCCCCAAGGGGGATCCCATCAAAGAGCAACTGGGGAGTTTTGAAAGACAGAAGCTTATTATCAACCAAGGTGGTCTTTCACGGCTAAAGTTGCTCAACAAGGTGGTTGAAAATATTGGCAACTTTTCTCTGTCTGTATAGTTGGTGTTAGTATCCCCTGAAAGAGCAGGCTCAGGTCTTTTTAAAGAGCCCATAACTGACCAGAGTTATTCATGCTTCTGTTTCACCACAATGGGTTAGGCCTCCTGCTGCCAGGAAGGTGATCCGAGGTGTGCAGGCAAAAAGATCCGTAATGACCTGTCCGATGTGAGATAATGCCTTAATCTAGAAAAATGGACTGAAAATGACTTTGACCCTCCCCCCAAAAAAACTTTATTGACTCTTGAAATAATGAGATAATGAGGGTCAATTTGTACTGAAATGCTACTTAGATTTGATCTTTGGCCTGTAAGCCATCTAAAAACCCTTTGAATACAATTGTTTTGTGATTGTCAGCTACCTTAAGTCTTCCACTGAAACAAAGAACTATCCAAATTTAAGCAATAAAGAAACCTTGGTTTGTCTTTCCGTGTCATGTAATTGTAGTTCTAATTTTGGGAGATGGTGGAGGACAGGGAGTCCTGGAGTGTTATGGTTCTTGGGCAGACATGAGATTCAGCAGGTTCCGACAGGTTCTGGAGAACCAGTAGCAGAAATTTTGAGTACGTCGGACCGGTAAATACCACCTCTGACTGGCCCCGCCCCCATCTATTCTCTGACTCCTGAGTCCCAACCTGATCGGGAGGAAATGGGGGTTTTGCAGTAACCTTCCTCTGCCACACCCACCAAGCCACATCCACCGAAGCAGTAGTAAAATTGTTTGAATCCCACCACTGTTCTTGGGGGCTCAAAGGGTTGGACACAACTAGCAATTAACAACAAAACTGTAATTGTTCAATGAAAAGGACCTCATCTTGAATACCTCACTTGGCCTTAGAAATATCCCTTTCCCATACAGGACTCATACTCATGTCTCATGTGCTGCAGTAAAAGATGCCTGGCTTACCCCTTTTGAGGGACACATTCTCATGACTTCACCTACACTTGTCCTCACTATAATTCCAAAACTAGACAGTAATCTTTACTGTTTTTTCACCAGCATGGCAGCTGTATGAATTGAAAATATAAACATACAGATATAACTAAATGATACCTCATTTGAGGTTGAAAGCCACATATCACCCTGGATAAGTGCTAGTCATTCCCGACTCTAGGGGGCGCTGCTCCTCTCTGTTTCAAAGCCGAAGAACCAGCACTGTTACATCTTACATGACATCTACGTGGTCATGTAACCGGCATGACTTAATGCCAAAGGAACACGGAACACTGTTATCTTCCCACCAAAGGTGGTCCCTATTTTTCTACTTGCATTTTTATGTGCTTTCAAACTGCTAGGTTGGCATAACCTGGGATAAGTAACAGGAGCTCACTCCATTATGCAGCTCTAGAGATTTGAACCACCCAACTGCCGACCTTTCTGATTGGCAAGCTCAGCATCTTAGCCACTGAGCCATCGCGTCCCTGTGATGTCTCATTTCACTCTATGAATTGAAAATATAAATATACAGATATAACTAAATAATGCCTCATTTGAGATTGACAGCCCTAGTTTGTGAGAACTTTTTTTCTTTATATCTTAACTGGAACAAGGATTTGGATTATTTTCAATTTCAATATCAATATTTCAATTTCAAACATTGCTTTGCAATATTTTATGTTTTTCTGATCTATTGCTCAGAAGTTTCTTTTTAAAGCACAGTTTCATTTTATTTTAATCAATCTAATAAATAAAAATTTGGCAGATAATTTGGAATGATTTTTGTTTTTCTGCTTAGTCTCTGCCTCAGTCCAAATGTGTGGACAATTGTCACCCTGGATTTGTAAAACGGGGTCGGAAGGAAGAACCCATTTGCTGCTATGATTGTATTCCTTGTCCGGAAGGGACCATCTCCACACAGGAAGGTGAGTGACAGGAGAGGGAAGGGCATTGGATACAACTAGAGCAGTTGATCAAAGTGCATGTTAAAAGACATTTTATTCTTCATTGCTATTTTTAACATCTCCAATTTATTCCATAATGGGAGGAATAAGATCTTGAATAAGATCCAATACATTTCCGTGTTTTTGTAAATGCTAATTGATATCTAATGCCTGAGCCTAATAAAAATGGAGACTGAATACTTTTTAGATGATAAAAAGTAAATAAAAAGCAATAAAATAAAGGGCTGCCACAAAGAAGAGGTGGTCAACCTATTCTCCAAAGCACCCAAAGGCAGGACAAGAAACAATGGATGGAAGCTAATCAAGGAGAGAAGCAACCTAGAACTAAGAAGAAATTTCCTGAAAGTGAGAATAATTAATCAGTGGAACAATTTTCCTCCAGAAGTTATAAAGGCTCCAACACTGGAATTTTTTAAGAAGAGATTGGATAACCATTTGTCTGAAATGCTATAGGATTTCCTGTCTAAGAGGGGGTTGGACTAGAAGACTCCCAGGTCCCTTCTATCTCTGTTATTCGGAATTCATTACCTGGCACTCTCTTCCTTTTTTGGAGGTTCTTTTTTAATGATTGAATGATTTTGAATCCTAGTTACTTGGCACATGAAAATTTGTATTGCTCAAATTGTTGGGTTCCCTACATTGTTCCATACTATACCACTACTGTCAAGATTCCTAACAATGCTGTTACTGATTCATAAGAATCGAGGGAATGTTTTATACAAAAACCAGTGATTTATTGATAGCTTCATTAGGGAAGATTTGTTTGCAGCCAAATCTTTGCTTTGTTTATCTGCTTCTGGACTTTACCCCTGTTCCTTCCCTCCCCTCAGTCTGTGTCATAAATCACGTTACCCAATAGATACACCCCTTCCAACCCAGCAGCAATAATCTGAGATCCCATTCCAGCTGCCAGTATGTGTGGAATTCACTCCCACTCATTCTGTTCGCCATGACAACACGGTGAGTTGACAACTACTATGTAAGCTATACAGGCCCCCAGTTTCTCTCCAAGTGCAATTAAATTTACTTTCAAAGCCCTACTAGGCATAGGAGCAGGTATCTCTGGGGCCTCTTCTCCCTGAGGATATCTAGTTGTCCCACCATTGCAGATATAATGGACACACTGTAAGTTCCCTCAAAAATTGACACCATACAGTTACTCCAAAGCCTGCCCTTTTTTCTTGCAGCTCCTGCCCTTTTGAACACCCTCCCCATTGAAACCCTCACCTCCTAAAGAGCCCCCCCCCCACTCATAAACATCTGGAGATTGTTCTTCCAGGCTTTGGGATGAAGTGATTACAACAAGGCATATTGGTTCAGTGAAGCACAAACACAACATATATATACATACATACATATATATATATATATATATATATATATATATATATATATATATATATATATATATATATATATATATATATATATATATATATATATAATATATATATATATGTGTGTGTGTGTGTGTGTGTGTGTGTGTGTGTGTGTGTGTGTGTGTTACATACCCTGGTATGCCCAAATATGGGAGGGAGCTCACTACTCCCCCTTTCTGTCCTTCGGCTCATTACAGAAGACCATCGAGGCAGAAAACCATATTTTTTATTTTTAATGTTGCCTTTGCTATGTTTGTGTTGTATTTGTGCTGATAAATAAATAAAGGGAGACTCGTATAGATCTATTTCTAGCTATTTAGCTCTCATCAGCTTGCCATACCCTTACTGGGATTTGAACCTGGGCTATATTACATATTAGGCAGATGTGTTAGCCCCTAAGCCAACACACACACACACACACACACACACAAACACACACACATATATATGTATTTGTGTTACAACCCCTGGTATGCCTAAATATGGGAGGAAGCTCACTACTCCCTCTTTCTGTCC
The DNA here is from genome assembly GCF_964273705.1 of Natrix helvetica. Taxonomy (NCBI): domain Eukaryota; kingdom Metazoa; phylum Chordata; class Lepidosauria; order Squamata; family Natricidae; genus Natrix; species Natrix helvetica. The sequence continues at coordinate 367,061,498 of NC_138548.1, forward strand.
TTCGGCTCATCACAGAAGACCATGCAGGCATATATATATATATATATATATATATATATATATATATATATATATATATATATATATATATATATATATATATATATATATATATATATATATATATATATATATATATATGTTGCATATATATACGTTGTGTTTGTGCTGATAAATAAAGAAAGGGAGACAATATATTGATATATATTGATATATATTGATTTTTAAACTGGAATGTAAGCTGCCTACATTTGGATTAAGATGGGGAACCATAATATTTTTATCTTTCTATGTCTATATCTATATTTCAGTTTACCAATTACTAGGGCTCTCTTGTCTCTCAGTGTCAGCTGTTATCCAGAGACGGTCTTTCTTGGAAGGTGAAAGGAAGGACTATAAAAATAATATTACTTACTGTTTTCTCAGATACTGAAAAATGCACCAAGTGCCCAGATGATCAATATCCAAATGATGACAGAGTCCAATGTATCCCCAAAAGAATATCCTTCTTGTCCTATGAAGAACATCTGGGCACCATCCTGGTCTCCTTTACTGTAGTCTTGTTTCTAACAACAGGCTTTGTTTTAGCCATATTCCTTAAATACCTAGAAACTCCCATCGTCAAAGCCAACAACCGTGACCTCTCCTACACCCTCCTGGTTTCCCTCTTGCTTTGCTTCTTGTCCTCCTTTCTCTTCATTGGACGACCAAGGAAAGCCACCTGCCTTCTCCGACAAACCATGTTCAGCACCCTCTTCTCAGTAGCTGTGTCTTGTGTGTTAGCCAAAACAATCATGGTAGTGCTGGCCTTCCTGGCCACAAAACCAGGGAACAGGGTGAGGAGATGGTTGGGGAAGAGCTTGGCCAACTTCATCATCCTTTCTGGTTCTGCTGGAAAAATTGTAATTTGCGCAATCTGGCTGGGAGTTTCTCCTCCATTTCCTGATTTTGATCTGCATTCCCAATCAGGAGTGATCATCCTTCAGTGCAACGAAGGCTCTGTCACCATGTTTTATGTTGTTCTCTGCTACATGGGCTTCCTTGCTGCCATTTGCTTCACAGTGGCTTTCCTGGCCAGGAACCTGCCTGGGGCATTCAACGAAGCCAAACTGATCACCTTCAGCATGCTGGTCTTCTGCAGTGTCTGGATCTCCTTCCTGCCCACCTACTTGAGCACCAAAGGGAAATCCATGGTGGCCGTGCAGGTCTTCTCTATCTTGGCTTCTGGTGCTGGCCTGCTGGGCTGCATCTTCTTCCCCAAGTGCTACATTATCATCCTGAGACCAGATCTAAATACTAAGCAACATTTAATGATAAAAGTCAGTATCTGATCATGAAGCAGTTTCTTAGGCTCATAACACTTAATTATTTATTGCAGTTATTATTGAGTTTGTATGCATGTTTTGACAATTAAGGTTATTTAAAATAAAAGGAAATAAACATATAAAGAATGTAAGACTAACTAATAAGACTAAGTAATAATAATAATAATCAAAGTGTAAAATAAAAACAATTAATAATAACCCTCAAAGTGTAAAATGAATTAATTAATAATTTAAATTGTCATGAAACTAGGGAAGGACAAGATAAGATATGACATTTCATTATCAACATAATGCATCTATAGATAAGACAAGACTTCCCAGATTGGGGTGTGGGGGAGGAATATGACATCATCTATCTCCAGTCCACAACACAGTCTTTTCAGCAGTCCCAAGAAGACTTCATAAGCATTTGCACTACTTCGGTGACCCAGAGGACACAGATAAATCTCCAAGCAGCCTCAAATGACTCTCTAAAAGAATGCAAATGACCAGCTGTCTGCAAGGAGTATAAATCCTTCCATTCCCCACTCCGAGCTGAAGAAGCTTCTTAGATCAGAAATGAAATGTCTTTAAATAAAAACAAGAAAGTCAAGGTACCTCTTGAAAAAAGCACCTTTGGGACATTACCATACTATAAATCTACACGGGAATGCTGACATTATGTTATTTATGGGCCAGTAAAATGCTAGAACTTTTTAACACTTTACTTCAACCAGAAATGACTAATGAAGGCAAAGAAATCCTTTAGGAGACAACTGAAATGGATTGATTGGAGTTACAAATGCACTTGGGTGACCACTTAAAAATTGAACAAGACATTGTGCATTACCCTGTCACACTGAAATATATACAGATTGTTTTTATTTTGATCATGGAAATTACAAGTGGACTAAATTTTGAAAAGAAGAAAAGATGATAGAAGAAAACAGGAAGCAGGACTATTTATTTATTTGTTTGCTTATTTGTTTGTTTATTGGATCTAAGAATGGTTGGGAGAAAAAATGAATATAATATATATACAATATTGTTCTGACCCCTCTTCTTCTTTCGCCCACACAGAACACGCTCTGGTACAATACGAATGACCAGGGTTTATTTTACAGACAGACAGAAAGTTCTGTGGCAGTAAACCACCACGACAAAGCTCACAAATACAAGACAAGAAAGCAGCTATCCAGCCTGCTACGTTTCAAGACCAAAACTTCTTGCAGGATGTCTTTGTTGACTTCTGCAAAGGGGGTATGCACAGTCAACCCTTTTATAGCCTGAAGAGGAGTCTCCTGATCAACAGCTGAGAGCCCTTACCGCCGATAATTGCGCCCACATTCCTTGCTTCTATGGGCGCGGTGATAACGGGCGTCCAGGAACTCCCTGTTAATCTCTGACTCACTGTCTCGTGACTCCTCCCCACTGCTCCAAGGCATGGCATCAGGAGCCCCCTTCCTCTGGCTCTCACTGCTGCTCCATGCCTCAGGCGCCTCCTGGTGGCCGACCAGACTCTCCGATCCCTGCTCAGAGTCGGAACCCTGTCTAAGGTCCTCCACATCCTCCTGAGCCGACTCATAGGGACCCTCACTCTCGGAGTCTGGTGGCAGCTGCAACGGCTCCTGCTGGGCCACAACACAATATATACATATATACATAAACATACAGTACATATATATGTATGTATGTATGTATGTATGTATATATGTATGTATGTATGTATGTATGTATGTATGTATGTATGCAGTGACGTGCAGTCAGGTGAGGCAAGTGAGGCACAGCCTCACCACTCTCATCATGAAAAAAAAAAAGTAAAAGGAAAAAGCTGAGCTAGTTGCTGCCTCACCGTGGATGACTCTGCTTAACCTCACTGGTGCTCTCCCTCCCCAAGTGTAGTGACTTCCTCCCCAGGCCCCCATTCATTTCTCTCTCACACACACACAGCTGGATAAAACTATATAAAAATCTAGCCCAGCTTCACTGATTACAAGTTTGAAAAGGCAATGTGGCTCCACCTGCAATAAAACTACACTTGGGGAGGGAGAGCACAAGCGAGCACTGAGGAGACCACAGGAGGAGGCAGGAAGCCAGGCAAAGAGCCATGCTGTAGTACACACACTTCCCCCCAGCCTCTTTCTTTTGGAAGGCTCGGCTCGGCTACCCTCCGGCTTCTCTGCCTCTCCTCTCACCCCAGCCTGCCAGCAGGAGGTGGTGGGTGGGCTTTATTGTGTTCCAGGCATTTCCCACCCAGACAGCAGGCTGCATTTGCAATGGTGGAGGTGTTTGGGAAAGGCAGCAGGGGAATGGGGGTGGGGATGGCAGAGGAGCTGCTTTCAAGCCACTGGAAAAGATATCCAATCCAACTTTTGTGTGTGGCGGGGTTTGTTTGAGAGTGAGTGAGAGAGGGAAGGGGTAGGAGAGATAGTCCAATGCAACTTCTGTGTGTGTGTGTGTGTGTGTGTGTGTGTGTGTGTGTGTTTGACAGAGGGGGAGGAAGGGAGAGAGGGAGGAAGGAGGGGAAGGAGAAGAAAAAGAAAAAGAAAGAAGGAGCAAAGGAGAAAAACAAATGCTGTCGCTTTAAATTGGAACTGAGCATGCCTGGCTGTGGAATTCTGGGAGTTGAAGTCCACAAGTCTAAAAATATTTGAAACCCAGCACTGTGTCAGTGCCTCACCAGTCATAAACCTCACCGCACGTCACTGTATGTATGTATATGTGTACACACACACACACACTCACACATAGAGATCATGCCAGACTAATCTTATTGCATTCTTTGACAAAGTGGCAAAATTAGTGGAATGCCATCGATATAGTTTACTGGGACTTCAGTAAGGCATTTGATAAGGTAGACCATAACCTACTACTAGATAAAGTAGAAGAATGTGGGCTGGACAGCATCATCACCATATGGATTCGTAACTGGCTGACCAACCACACTCAATGTGTAGTCCTCAATGGAACTGCATCTACATGGAGGGTGGTATGCAGTGGAGTACCCCAGGGTTCTGTTTTAGCCCCAGTACCCTTCAACATCTTCATCAATGATTTGTATGAGGGAATAAATGGGGAACTCATCAAATTTGCAGATGACACCAAGCTGGCAGGAATTGCCAACACTCCAGAAGATAGGCTTAAGATACAGAAGGATCTTGACAAACTTGAACATTGGGCACTATCTAATAAAATGAAATTCAATGGTGAAAAGAGTAAGGTTCTACATTTTGGAAACAAAAATGGAATGCACAGGTACAGTATAGGTGATACCTTGCTCAGTAGTAGTAACTGTGAAAGGGATCTTGGAGTCCTAGTGGACAACCATTTAAATATAAGCAAGCCGTGTGCAGCAGCTACCAAAAAGCCAACACAGTTCTAGGCTGCATCAACAGAGGGATAGAATCAAGATCATGTGAAGTGTTAATACCACTTTATAATGCCTTGGTAAGGCCACACTTGGAATATTGCATTCAGTTTTGGTCACCATGATGTAGAAAATATGTGGAGACTCTAGAAAGAGTGCAGAGAAGAGCAACAAAGATGATTGGGGGACTGGAGACTAAAACATATGAAGAACGGTTGCAGGAACTAGGTATGTCTAGCTTAAGAGAAAGAAGGACTAGGGGAGACATGATAGCAGTGTTCCAATATCTCAGGGGTTGCCACAAAGAAGAGGGAGTCAAACTATTTTCCAAGGCACCTGAGGGTAGCATAAGAAGCAATGGGTGGAAACTAATCAAGGAGAGAAGCAACTTAGAACTGAGGAGAAATTTCCTGACAGTGAGGACAATTAATCAGTGGAACAATTTGCCTCCAGAAGTTGTGAATGCCCCAAACTGGAAGTCTTTAAGAAGATGTTGGCTCCGGTTCCGGCTGCGGTTCACGACGGGCAAGTTTTGCTCGCCCCATGCACTCCTGGTGGGCTCCCCTTTGATCGGGGGGGGGGGGGCACAGGACACCCTGGAGGGGCTCCTGCCGAGGGGGCAGCATAGCGAGGATTCTCCTTTGTCGGTGTCGGCTGGGGGGGGGGCGCTTCGCCCTAGGCACCGGGAGCCAAGAGGGGAGGCGCTGCGGCGTCTTCGCATTGAGGCAGCCGGATGAAACTCGAGATTCGAAGGATGCTGTTGCTGTGCGGTGAGATGGAGATTCCCCCCGTTCCCTTTGATGATTGAATGAAAATAAACAGACTGTCAGCTATTTGGAAAGATCTTCAATTCGTGGCTGGGAAGTGTGATTGGAGGGAGGGGGATCCCCCCCCCTTGGACAAGCGGCTTGAAACTGTTTTGCTCCCTGCCCCCAGAAGAGGAGGAGGGGCGGGAGCCTTGGAATGGAATCACCCTCATAGCTAAAAGCAGATTTCCTTTACTGCAATTGTGATGATCTGTTGTACTTTGAAAACTTTGAAAACTTTTGCCTTGGGATCCCGGAACTGGCAGGGCAAGATGGCACACTTCCGTTGTCTTTATGTACTTTGAAATTTGACTCCACCTACAGAAATTGCTGGCATTTTGTCTTTGTCTCCATGGCACTCAGAGTAGTCTCGTGTTATATCTTAATCTGGACTTGGAACAAAGGACTTTATTGCTTTATTACCTAGGTCAATGGTCGGCAAGCCGCGGCTCATGAGCCACATGCGGCTCTTTACACACTTTAATGTGGCTCTTCTGTGTGCCGGGCGCCCGCTCCCCTCCCTCCTCTCGGGCACTTCAAAACAAGTGCCTCTTTCCCTTTTTTCTTTTCGACCCGCAATGATTAGGGAGGATCCTGAAGTCGGGCGGGGACGAGAAGCGAGGAGGCAGAAAAAGAAACGGAGGCTAAGGAGCTTCCCCCCGCCTCCTCCCAGCAAAAATCTAACCGGGGAGCCAGGTGGGCAGTAGCAAATTAGCCGATCACGCCGCGTGATCAGCTAATTTGCTACTGCCCGCCGGATCCCTGATAAGATTTTTGCGGGGGGGGGGAGAAGCTCCTTGTCTCCATCTCTTTTTCTCCCTCCTCGCTTCTTGGGGCTCCACCAATGGGGGAGCAAGGCCCGCCTAGCGCCAGGCTTTGGGCTAACACAGATGTCTGCAAAGGTGGCTGTTTTAAGACTGGTGAACTTCAATTCTCAGAATTCTGGGAGTTGAAGTCCACCAGTCTTAAGAGCCAATTTTGCAGATCCCTGGGCTAATATGATTGATGCCCTTGGTGGACTTCAATTCTCAGAATTCTGGGAGTTGAAGTCCACAAGTCTTCAAGCTGTCAGGTTTGAAGACCCCTTGGGTTTTTTTCCCTAAAGGGTTAGGGATGCAAGGATCTTGTAACTTGACAGCTTTAAGACTTGCATGCTTCAAATGCCAGAGTTTATTGAAACTAAAAACAGTGTACCATCCTATGTATTTTCGGTTTTAAAAGTGTGACTCTCAAAATAAATTTCAATCGTGGTTTTGGCGAGATTTGGCTCAGTTGAAAAAAAAGGTTGCCCACCCACCTCCTCAGTTGCTCTTTTTCTTATGGACATTTTCATCTCTGAGCTCTGATTACCACAATGCCACCCAAAAGACCACCACCGGGGAAGCCGGGATTTGCGGGCTCCGCCCCAACATCCTCAACGTCCAGCCCCAGCGGACAACAGACACTAACTTCCTTGTTCCAGCCCAAGCCCTCTGAAGTGGACTTTCAACAGATGTTTGAACAACTCTTAAAGGGGCAGGAGGAATTAAAAAATCAACTGAAAGAAATGAACGAGCAGAACAGAGAGAATAAAGACCATGTGACCCAAAATTCACAGAGACTGGAACTTTTGGAGGAAGGAATGGCTGAGATGAGAAGAGAGGTAAAGGGAGTGCAGAAAGGAAATCAAGAACTGGAGAACCACCAGATAAAAACGGAATTTGAACGAATGTCCTTCTTTGTTAGGTTTCAAAATGTAATTGAGGCTGATGATGAAAACTTGAGGGATATTATGGCAAATTTATTGGCTGAATTTATTGGAAAAGACAGACAACAGATGGGGTGGGACATGGACTGGTTTATAGAGTAAACTCAACATATGCTAGAACACACAATGTCCCAAGGGAGGTAAACATCAAATTTCTTAGAAAGACCACAAGAGACGAGATTCTGAGTGCACAAAGGGGGCAAACATTAAAATACAAGGATAGAGAAATAGCCATTCTGAAACAGATCCCAAAGAAAGTTAGAGATAAAAGAAAAAAATATTCGCTCTTAGCGAATAAATTATACCAGAAAGGGGTGTGGTTTCGATGGCTGTTGCCAGAAGGTATGCTAATATTCTGGGAGGACACGAGAGTTAAAATCAACACAACCACTGAGGCTGAGGCGTTTATGGAAAAAAATTAAGTCCTCCTAGATAAACCTAATGACACTACACCGGACATACAGGACACGGGAGGTGCCGGAGCTCTGCCAGGGGCGGGGGCGGGGGGGGGGGGGAGAAGAGGCAACATTGAGAAAACTCAGATCACAAAAATGAACTTGAAAATCTGTGTGATATAAAATGATTGAAATTATCCTAAGATAAAAGTTTATTGCTGACAAAATAGTACTTAGTAATAACAAACTAATGTATTAGTAAATGAAAGTTATGAGAATGGGGGGGGGAGGGCCATTTCCTGCATAATGTAACTCAATATTTGTACTTCATCCATTACCCCTTTCCTTGAATATTTTGTTTTAAAAACCAATTAAATTTTGTTTTTTTAAAAAAAGATGTTGGATAGCCATTTCTCTGAAACGGTATAGGGTTTCCGGCCTAGGCAGGGGGTTGGACTAGAAGACCTCCAACTCTGCTATTGTATTGTATTGTATTGACATACATTAACACATAAAACAAACACACATATACAGTATAGACACACACATATACACCAGTGACGTTCAGTCAGGGGAGGCAGGGGAGGCACAGCCTCACCACTGTCATCATGAAAAGAAAAAAAAGGTAAAAGGTAAAAGGTAAAAGGCGGGAGCTGAGGTTAGGCTGAGCTAGTTGCTGCCTCACCATGGATGACTCTGCTTAACTGTTTAAAAAAGCCTCTAAAAAAGCGCCCTCTACTATGAGGCAGGAGAACTGCATGCCTCATCTAGTCTGACTTTAGGCGTTTTATGATCACTTGAGCAGAGTTAAGCAAGGGTTAAAAGCCTAAAAATTCCTGATGTAGGTGAGGCACGCAGTTCTCCTGCCTCATAGTAGAGGGTGCTCATTTGTGCGGGGCTTCTTCAGAGGACCTGAGGCAAGAGCAGAGTTACTCTGAAACAGCTGGAAAAGGTAAGTGTGGGTTGGAGGGAGCGGGAGGAATTCAAACTTCATCCTCCTGATTCGGGGCTTTGGGCAAAGGCTGGAGGGAAGGACCCTGACTCTCCCTCCCCAAGTGTAGTTTGATTGCAGGCAGAGCCACGTTGCCTTTTCAAACCTGTAATCAGTGAAGCTGGGCTGGATCCTTTCGGGGCTGGGGAAAAGTGTGTGTAGCCCAATCCAACTTCTCTCTCTCTGTTTGTGTGTATATGTGTGTGTGTGTGTTTGAGAGAGGGGGGAGGGAGGGAGAGAGGGAGGAAGGAGGGGAAGGGTGAAGAAAAAGAAAAAAAGGAGGAAAATTCTTTCCCAAAGGAGAAAAACCAATGCTGTCACTTTAAATCGGAACTGAGCATGCCTAGCTGTGGAATTCTGGGAGTTGAAGTCCACAATTTAAAAAAAATTGAAACCCACCACTGGGTCAATGCCTCACCAGCCATAAACCTCACCGCATGTCACTGCCATGGCCTTTGACCTGCTCTTGGAAACATGTTTTGGAAGGCATTTTTAAACTTGACTTTAAAAAATATTTTCTTTTAATACCTAAAATTCGTAGGGAGTTACAAGAAATAGTCTGGTAATTTAAATAGGGAGCAGTATATTAAAAACAGCAGATCAATCAAGAATTGGAAATAAAAGAGAAATGGCATTTCTTTTTCTCTATCTTATTTATTGGTGAACCTCTGGCATTTTTTCTTGGTGTCTCTGCAGAAAAGAACTCCTTTTTGAAAAAGTTTTTTTATTTTTATTTTCAAACATGTAGCATCAAGTATACCATTACACCTTAACAATCATTATTTTGTATTATCCAGTATTATACCAATTCCTCTTGCCATCAATGCACAACAACTGTCATTTGCTCTTCTGCTTTCTATACAACATATTATTATTTATTATTATTTATTATTTATTTGATTTGTTAGCCGCTCCCTTTCCACAAGGGACTCGGGGCGGCGTACAATAAATAAAAGCACATATATATATATATTACACGGAGGAGGTAACAACCATTACAATACATAAAATAATAATAATGAGATTAGGAATTAAAATACCCTAGTTTAAAATTACTGATTTAAAAAGACTGTCAGGAGGAATAAGATGGAATTATGGTTGAGCCAGGCCAGATAATTGAAAAAGGTGGGTCTTGAGTTTTGAACGGAAGGAGCGGAGGTCGGTGGTAATCCTAATGTCGAGGGGGAGGTCATTCCAAAGGGCTGGGCCCATCACAGAGAAGGCCCTACTCCTGGGTGTCGCCCTCTGGCATTGTTTAGTGGACGGCACCCGGAGAAGTCCCTCTCTGTGAGAGCGGATTGGTCGTAGGGATGTATGGGGCAGGATGCGATCCCGCAGGTAGCTAGGTCCTGTGCCATGGAGCGCTTTGAAGATGGTAATCAAAACCTTGAAACGCACCCGATAGGCCACAGGAAGCCAGTGCAGCTCGCGCAGGAGAGGTGTTACATGGGAGTATCTAGTACTCCCCATAAACACCCGCGCGGCCGTATTCTGGACCAACTGTAGTTTTCGAGTGCATCTCAAGGGAAGCCCCATGTAGAGAGCATTGCAGTAGTCTAGGCGGGACGTCACCAGCGCATGGGTGACTGTGCGTAAGGCATCCCGGTCCAATAGGGGGCGCAATTGGTGCACCAGGCGAACCTGGTGGAATGCCCCCCTTGCCACGGCTGTTACATGGTCATCCATGGACAGCCGGGCATCCAGGAGGACGCCCAAATTGCGCGCCTGCTCCATGGGGGCCAGTTGCTCGCCCCCAATGGCCAGAGATGGAAGCAACTGGTTGAACCGGGGGGGCGGAAGCCACAGCCACTCCGTCTTGGAGGGGTTGAGTTTGAGTCTGTTGTCACCCATCCAGACCCGTACGGCTTCCAAACACCGGAACATCATTTCGACGGCCTCGTTGGGGTGGTTCGGGGTGGAAATGTACAGCTGCGTATCATCAGCGTACAGATGATATCCCACCCCAAAACCACGAATGATCTCGCCCAGCGGCTTCATATATGTGTTGAACAGGAGAGGCGAGAGGACCGACCCCTGTGGCACCCCAAAAGTGAGGGGGCTCAGGGTCGACCTCTGCTCCCCTGCCAACACACGTTGTGTCCGGCCGGAGAGGTAGGAGCCAAGCCACCGTAGAACGGTGCCCCTAACCCCCAGCCCCTCCAGCCGGTGCAAAAGGATACCATGGTCGATGGTATCAAAAGCCTCTGAACAACCCCTATCTCTGGCCCTCCAGAGATCATCAACCAACGCAACCAAGGTCGTCTCCGTGCTGTGCCCGGGTCGGAAGCCGGACTGGCGCGGGTCTAGATAATCATTTTCCTCCAGGTGACGTGGGAACTGTTGGGCCACCACACTCTCTACAACCTTCGCTAAAAAGGGAAGGTTGGAGACAGGACGATAATTGGCTAGCTCCGTTGGGTCCAGGGAAGGCTTCTTGAGTAAGGGTCTCACAACCCCCTCTTTCAAGGCGGCCGGTAAAGACCCCTCGCCCAACGAAGCGTTCACTAGTCCCAGGAGCCAGTCACGTGTAACCTCCCAGGATGCCAGTACAAGCCAGGAGGTACACGGGTCCAATGAACATGTGGTAGGTCGTAGTCGCCCGCGTAACCCATCCAAATCCTTGATGGCAACCGAGTCAAACTCCTCCCAGAGTGGTCTCTCAAGACTCGCCTCGGGCGTCCCCCCTAGCCCACTGAAAGGGACCAAATCCCTACGGATTTGAGCGATTTTATCCTGCAGATATTTCCCAAATTCCTCTGCCCTGCCCTGTAAAGGGGCTTCCCGCGGCCTCTGTGACAGAAGGGAGCGGGTCACCCGGAACAGGGCGGCAGGGCAGTTATCTGCGGACGCGATAAGAGCGGCACAATGTCGACGTTTGGCCGCTCTTAACGCCACAAGGTATGTCCTTAAGTAGGTTCGTACCTGTGCTCGGTCAAGTTCGGAACGGGAGGATCTCCAACGACTCTCTAGGCGTCTCTTGTGGCGTTTCATCACCCTTAGCTCCTCGGTAAACCAAGGGGCCAGGGTGGTTCATTGCCGCAGGAGAGGCCGCAAAGGCGCCACCCGGTCTAGGGCCCCGGCAGCCGCACTGTTCCATGCGGCTACCAGGTCCTCTATCCGGGGGCGGGTCAGGTCTACAGGAGGTGGCCCAAGCTCTGTCTGGAACTTATCCGGTTCCATCAGGCGCCTGGGGCGGAACCATCTAGGAACTTCCAGTTCCGCCTCCCCGCAGCGGGGGGTAGCGCCAGGGAAGTCATGTCGGAGAAGTGAGTGGTCTGACCATGACAGGGGAGTGATAACTAAATCCCCTATTCCCAGATCACTCACCCACTGGCCAGAGACAAAAACAAGGTCCAGCGTGTGGCCTCCCTCGTGCGTGGGGCCCTGAATTAATTGAGTCAGGTCCATGGCTGTCATGGAAGCCATGAACTCCCGAACCACCTCGGACGCTTCTCCCATCGACGGCAGGTTGAAGTCCCCCATCACTAAAAGTTTGGGGGTCTCAACCGCCATCGCTGCGATCAGCTCGAGGAGTTCAGGCAGGGCTGCCGATGTACAGCGAGGAGCCAGGTATACTATCAGCAGGCCCAACTGCCTCCCTGGGCCCCATCTCACGACAAGGGACTCACACCCGGATGTCTGCGGCACAGTGAACTCTCTCGGCTCCAAGTCTTCCCGGATAATCACTGCTACCCCACCGCCCCTTCCCTGGGCCCGTGGCTGGTGGAATGCTCGATAACCTGGTGGGCACATTTCCACGAGGGGTAGACCTCCCTCATGGCCCAACCAGGTCTCTGTTATTCCTGCGAGGTCCGGCTCCCCCTCCAAGATCAAATCATTGATGAGGGGGGCCTTGTTGACAACGGACCTCGCATTGCATAACAACAGCCTCAGGCCCTGGCTCTGTAGATCCTGACCACCTAGCATGCGGGGGTTGGTACAAGCGACCGGGTATGACCAATAGCCACGGTCTCCCAACCGACAACGAGTTCTTGATCTGTCCTCGCACCTACCCCTCCCCATGACCGTTGGTATGACGGAGCCCTGTGTTGGAATGCTATCTTCCCTCTCCTCCCCCACTCCGCTCCCTCCCCTCTCGACCACACCTATTCGCCTGGCTCTACTACATATTATACCCTATTTCACCTCCACCCTCTCTCCTCTCTCTCTGTCCTCCCCCACCTCCTTTCTTCCCTCTACCATCTCTCTCTTCTCAACTTCCCCTTCCTCTCTTCGTCTCCTCCCTCCTCTTTCCATTCTTTCTCTCTCTTCTCCTCTTTCTCTCCCTTCTGTTTCCCTCTCTCCTATCCCTCCTCTTCCTCCTTTCTTCTCCCTTTCTCCTTTGCACTCTCTCTGCTTAGTTTGCATGGTGTATTTCAGTGTCCAAGCAAGTTTCTTTCAATATTGATGGTATTAATAATTGTGCAGGTCTTCTCCATGTTGGCTTCCAGTGCTAGCCTCTTGCTATTAGTTTTTCTCCCCAAAAGTTGTATTATTTTCCTAAGACCAGATCTGAATACAAAAGAACAAATGATGTTAAAATAAAACAGTAAATTGAGTTCTGTGAACGTGTTTCCCAGAAATGTCACTTAATAAATGCACCAAATGGGGTTTGGTACTTTAATGTTTTTTAAAGTAAATAAAAAATGAATCATTTCTTTATGTTGGTAGAAATGAACTCCCAGTTATAATAAATGTGTTTCCCCTCTTTTTGCTGTTCAGTGTATGGGAAAGCGTGTGGTGAAGTGGTGGGTTCTAGCAGCTGCTGGTTTTCTCAGGGCGCATTGGGCTCATGCACAGTAAAACGGAAATTGCTCTCCACATGCTCAAAAGCCAAAAAGAAGATGGGAGAACTGGTTTGGGGGCATGGCAGGCCTTTGTCACTGCCAGTTCCAGCGAATCAGGCCGCCAAGCTACTAACGGTTTGGCCAAACCAGTATGAACCAGTCCGAACCCACTACTGTTATGGGTACGCATGGATGCTATGGCTGTGTGTGTCTGTATTTTCTATAGATACATTTGAACCAGAGACCAGGACTCCTTTCTGTTGAAGTACATTTTTTCTTATTTATGTTCAGGACAAAAGGATGGGCCTGAAGAAGGGAGGATTCCCCACCTTTTCCATTATATAAATTGATGCACACTGTTCTGACCGAGGCTTTCCAAGAGCATGAAACAAATTTCTGGTCCCAGAAAAAAACCCCTTTCATTAATTTACGGTGAATTCTGCTCATTCACAGGCGGCAAAGTCTTTCAAAGGAGGATTTATAGTCACAGACCTTATCTGGCTTGGAGAGCTGACAGGCCGATATCTGCAGAACCTGGCAAGGAATCTCGGAGAGTCACTATCTGATTAACGAACTAATTGTCTCCTGCAAACTCCACTCCCCTTTCGCTCCTCTTTTATTTCCTCTGGGAGGGGCCATTCATCATCTGGTCTTACTCCCAATTTGACCTCTGTTCTTTAGTAGTTCCCTCCTCTGGTAACTCTGGGCATGTGCACACTGGGAACAGGCTCCAGCTGTTCGTCTGCCTCACTGATGTCTGCCTCTCAAGGCAGCTGATGGCTGGCATATGGCTCTGGCCGCCTCTCTGCCTCCAACACAGAGCCCTCAGCAGAGCCTTCCCCACACTCCAGGAATGGCCCATGTTCCTCCCCAACCTCCTCACTGTCTGAATCTGCTGCCAGCTCCTCTGGATGGGCCACAACACATACAAGGGATTGGGAACAGAAGCAACTGAAAAGATAGGGTGTGGGCAACAGCAAGTATGTGATTGGGCACAGGACATCAAGGTCTATTGAGATCCACCAGGCAATTAGTTCATAAATAAATATAGTAATGACTCCACATCCCCCAAAATCTTCCTTTGCCACTGAAGAAGCTTCTTGGATGGGTAGCGAAATGCCCTAAAGAACAATGAGAAAACCCAGTTGCCTTTGATATAATAGCACCTTTGGGACAACGGTGACATGGATGAATGACAACCTCTATAGATCTCTGCACATAGGTCCCCAAAAGAACTCATGATCCCCAGGGAATAAATTACCTCTCACTATAATTATCACCATCCTTATTTTTGGAAACTCTTCCGTCACTTCTCCAGTGGCTGCCTTTGGTGTAAACATCAGATGGAAGCAAGATGCAAAGGATTTTACCTCACAAAAGGGTGCATAAATAAACTTGTACTCTCCGTGGCACAAATTTTGGGACGTTCAGGGACTGTGCTTCGCCTTTCCTATCTCTCCTTTCCAGGTGAAGTTCTGTTTATCTCTCTCTCTCTTACTCAACAATGTTACTCTCATTTCCATATTGTGAGAGTGCTTCGAATTCTTCAAACACTCTTGTTCTTTCTCAGAAACAGGAAGGGGATTGATTCAGCCCCATGAATTATGGACCTCCTGCTTCTGCTTCTGCTTCTGCTGCTGATGTCCCAGCCAGTCTCTGGGAAGCTGAGAATGAAGTGCCTGCTGAGTTTGAAGGAGCAGGAGGGGAAAAAACTACGGAGCTATTACAGGCCAGGAGACCACTTCATTAGCATAGTCTCCTTTGCCACAGTAATGTCCCATTTAATGCTGCCTTTCAACACAGCTCCTTATACTCAATCTCCCTCGTAAGTCACTCAGTGGGATGGAGTTGCATTCTCTCCGTTTGCACTCCTTACACTCTTCTTTTCTTTCAGTTACTCCTATCTTGCGGTGATGGGTAACTATAATTTGCTTCTTGTTTTGGACTCTTTTAGCTTAAGACTGA
The DNA here is from genome assembly GCF_964273705.1 of Natrix helvetica. Lineage (NCBI taxonomy): Eukaryota > Metazoa > Chordata > Lepidosauria > Squamata > Natricidae > Natrix > Natrix helvetica. Next base: position 367,076,860 of record NC_138548.1, read on the forward strand.
ATGGGCTTGTGGAGAGAAAGAGCAATAAATGAAAATGTACTTTGTTGTTGTTAGAGATGATGTTTATCATGGATATTTTTTACAGTAGCTCATTGATTGATCCAGTAATAATCCTACAGTTCATTTTTGCCATTCAACAAGTCAACAAGAATTTTCAGCTTTTGTACAATCTCACCCTTGGCTACAACATCCATGACAACTATTGGAACAACCTTGGCACTTCTGATGCCTTGCTGGACATGCTCTCTACTGGAGAAGCCAATATTCCCAACTACAGCTGTGGAAAAAAAGACAACCTGATGGTTGTTGTTGATGGATCTTTTGATGACATCTCCATTCAGATGTCAACATTAGTAGGCACCTACAAAGTCTCACAGGTTCGTTTTTGTTTTTCTCTATCTGGTAAAGTGAGCAGGTTGTTGGTGGTTGGGTAATAGATTCAATCAACTCTTTTCTATGGAATTCACAGGCTGATTTTCACTATGGCCATTGCCAAGGCTAGGGATTGGGATCCACAGTGGGGAGGCCGTCTAAACATTGACTTGAGTAAGTCTTAAGGAACTGGACACAAAGTTAAATATGGAACATTTAAGCAAATTTTTAAACATGAACAGATTTGCATTTGCAGTATTCTAGAGATAGAAGACATAGCATGTTTTTTTTTTACAGAATGCCAATTTTATTAGAAAAAAGAAAGGGCAATATCTTAGACCCCAGATTTGACAAATGATTATATTCAATATTGCTAATATTCTGCATGTTGTATTCTTTATCTTGATATGGCTTAGGGGTAAAAAACAATTAACTATTCTAATATGTTCGTGAGAACCACACTGGATGTGTTAAAAGCTTACATTTTGGACTTGATCTGATCTAAATATAATACACTATTCTTCTCTGCTTCTTCAGATCAGTTATGGAATTGTTCCAGAGGCTCTGAGTGATAAAAGTCAATTTCCTTTTTTCCATGAGATGCTGCCCAAAAATGGTTTCCAATACTCAGGAATTGTCCAACTTCTCCTCTGTTTCAGATGGACTTTGATCGGTCTCTTTCCACCAGACACAGAGGAGGGAGAGAATTTCATGAGGACTTTCACTCCTATGCTTGTCAGGAATGGAATTTGTGTCGTTATCTCACAACAATTCTCAATGACTAGACCTACAGAACCTCTCAGAAAAGCCATCTCTAAGTGGAAACAAGTCAATGTCTTTGTTCACTTCGTAGAATTTGCTTCTCTTGTGGAGAGAGTTCACCACATCCATTTAACCATTGAAGGTTTGCCGGGAACCATTGAAGGGAAAGTCTGGATCACCACAATCATGGAGAAAGTGACAGTGATAAGGCATTCACAATTCACATATATCCATAGTATTTGGACCTTTGCTTTTCAGGAAAAAAATATATGGCCAAATGATGACGCCTTTCCATCCAGCCTTTTTAGGGATTCCAAATTTGAAGACCACTCTTTTAGCTGTTCTTTTTCCAAGCATGTCCTTTCCGTGAAGGGCCGGAGACGGTGTACCCAGATAGCCCCACTGGACACACAAGAGAAAAGGAACAGAGTTCAGATAAAAATTGACCATCGTTTTTACAGTGTTGTTAAGACTCTGGCCCATGTCTTGAATGTAGCCTATTCCTCAATATCTAGGAGGACAAAAGCGGAAAAGAAAGAGAGATTGGGAGAGCCAAGGCTGGAGCCATGGCAGGTATGGGCTCCTGACAAGGATCCATCAAACCTACCGTATTTTTCAGAGTATAAGATGCATCTTTTCCCCCCAAAAAAGAGGGTGAAAATCTGGGTGCATGTCATACACTGAATACAGCCTTTTTGGCATACTGAAACCATGCCACCTTGGTTGTGGAGATGGTTTGGGAGTTTGCAAAGAGCTCCTGGGGCTGAGGAGGGCAAAAATGAGTGAAAAAACAGGCCATTTTTGCTCGTTTCTGCCCCCCCCGCCCTAGGGAGTACTCTACAAGTCTCCCAAAGCTCTCCATGACCTTTTTGTGTGTGCAAAAAATGAGGTGTGCAGAGGGTTTGGGAGGCTTGTAGAGTGCAAAACCAGTTTGCATTTGGTGTTCTGATTTGTTTTGCCAATGTGCAAGACAGAACATTTGTTGGTTGAGATTTGAAGTTGCCAGTTGTTTGACCATTCTGACACATAGTCAATGGTTTTTTTTTTGAAGGGTGGCAGCATTTTAGGTGGTGTTAAATAGTTTTACATTGTCAGTGAAGAGAACACAGTTGCTTGTAATATGACCGCAAAGGTCATTTATGTAAAGCATCAAGAGTATTGGTCTCCTAAAACGCTGCCTTTTGGGGACTCTGCTGTTAACAGGTGCAGGATTTGATAGGGCACTCCCTATTTTGACCACTTGTTACCTATCTGACAGGAATGTAGCTATCCAATTATGCAGGGATCCAGAGATGCCATAAGATTCAATTTTAAAAGTAGTTTATCGTGTACCACTGAATCAAAAGATTTACAGAAGTCTATGTAAATTGCATGTATCACTTTGCCTTGCTCGAGTTGTGTAGTCCACATGTTTTTGCAGTGTAGGAGTTGTAGATTGTGGGATACGTTTGTCCTGAAACCGATTTTTTTGTTAGAGAGTAGGTTGTTCATTTCTAAGTGGAGGGTAACTGATTGGTTTATGATTGATTCCATGACGTTGGAGGTGATGCCACATAAAGAGATTGGTCTGTAATTTTCAACTCGGCTGGGGTCTCCCTTTTTGAAGATAGGGATGACTGTGGCTAGAGACCATAGGTTGGGCAAGGAGCTTGTTCTGAAAGATTTTTCAAAGATTATGCTTAGAGGTTCTGCTATGGCAGTGGAAAGCATTTTAAAGAAGGAGGCACATAGTCCATCAGGTCCAATAGATGGAGATGGTTTTAGGCTGCCTAGTGCCTTTTCAACGTTATCTTCTGTAAAATTGATTTGTGTTAGATCGTTGTAATTATTTGTGGTACGACTAGGAAATACTGGGCATGAGCCATTGCTGTTTCCAAAGACTGAGCTGAAGAATATGTTTAATACAATTTAAATAAATTTTACAATTTAAATAAAAACCCTAATGGTTTTTTAATTAGCATGATAGAATTTTACATTCATAAATTTCAGGCATGGTGGCATAGTGCTTAGAATGCAAGTATTGTTCGCTAACTCACTGCTCACTACCAGGAGTTTGATCCTGACCAGTTCAAAGTTGACTCAGCCTTCCATCCTTCCAAGGTTGATAAAATGGGGACCCAGATTGTTGGGGGAAAGAGGCTGATTCTATAAACCACTTAGAGACAGCTGTAAAAGCACTGTGGTGTATAAGTCAAAGTGTGATTGTTATTCACGCAAATATTGAAGGCGGGGACTGAACATCTCTTGTTCATTGGCTCAGCTTTAAAATTGCTCCTCCTTGTAGGATGTTTCAAGTTGCTTTCAAAATTCCTGGATGTTTCTATTCTAGTTCCATCCCTTTCTGGAGAAGAATGAATTTTGTAATTTTTCCTGGGAAAAACTGTACTTGGACCAAAGTGGAAATGTAGCAGCAGATCTGAATATCATAAGTTGGTTGCTTTTCCCCAAGGAGGATCCCATCAAAGAGCAACTGGGGAGTTTTGAAAGACAGAGGCTTATTATCAACCAAGGTGGTCTTTCACGGCTAAAGTTGCTCAACAAGGTGGTTGAAAATATTGGCAACTTTTCTCTGTCTGTATAGTTGGTGTTAGTATCCCCTGAAAGAGCAGGCTCAGGTCTTTTTAAAGAGCCCATAACTGACCAGAGTTATTCATGCTTCTGTTTCACCACAATGGGTTAGGCCTCCTGCTGCCAGGAAGGTGATCCGAGGTGTGCAGGCAAAAAGATCCGTAATGACCTGTCCGATGTGAGATAATGCCTTAATCTAGAAAAATGGACTGAAAATGACTTTGACCCTCCCCCCAAAAAAACTTTATTGACTCTTGAAATAATGAGATAATGAGGGTCAATTTGTACTGAAATGCTACTTAGATTTGATCTTTGGCCTGTAAGCCATCTAAAAACCCTTTGAATACAATTGTTTTGTGATTGTCAGCTACCTTAAGTCTTCCACTGAAACAAAGAACTATCCAAATTTAAGCAATAAAGAAACCTTGGTTTGTCTTTCCGTGTCATGTAATTGTAGTTCTAATTTTGGGAGATGGTGGAGGACAGGGAGTCCTGGAGTGTTATGGTTCTTGGGCAGACATGAGATTCAGCAGGTTCCGACAGGTTCTGGAGAACCAGTAGCAGAAATTTTGAGTACGTCGGACCGGTAAATACCACCTCTGACTGGCCCCGCCCCCATCTATTCTCTGACTCCTGAGTCCCAACCTGATCGGGAGGAAATGGGGGTTTTGCAGTAACCTTCCCCTGCCACACCCACCAAGCCACATCCACCGAAGCAGTAGTAAAATTGTTTGAATCCCACCACTGTTCTTGGGGGCTCAAAGGGTTGGACACAAGTAGCAATTAACAACAAAACTGTAATTGTTCAATGAAAAGGACCTCATCTTGAATACCTCACTTGGCCTTAGAAATATCCCTTTCCCATACAGGACTCATACACATGTCTCATGTGCTGCAGTAAAAGATGCCTGGCTTACCCCTTTTGAGGGACACATTCTCATGACTTCACCTACACTTGTCCTCACTATAATTCCAAAACTAGACAGTAATCTTTACTGTTTTTTCACCAGCATGGCAGCTGTATGAATTGAAAATATAAACATACAGATATAACTAAATGATACCTCATTTGAGTTTGAAAGCCACATATCTCCCTGGATAAGTGCTAGTCATTCCCGACTCTAGGGGGCGGTGCTCATCTTCGTTTCAAAGCCGAAGAGCCAGCACTGTTACATCTTACATGACATCTCCGTGGTCATGTGACCGGCAAGACTAAATGCCAAAGGCACACAGAACACTGTTATCTTCCCACCAAAGGTGGTCCCTATTTTTGTACTTGCATTTTTATGTGCTTTCAAACTGCTAGGTTGGCATAAGCTGGGATAAGTAACAGGAGCTCACTCCATTATGCAGCTCTAGAGATTCGAACCACGCAACTGCCGACCTTTCTGATTGGCAAGCTCAGAATCTTAGCCACTAAGCCATCGCGTCCTTGTGATGTCTTATTTCACTCTATGAATTGAAAATATAAATGTACAGATATAACTAAATAATGACTCATTTGAGATTGACAGCCCTAATTTGTGAGAATTTTTTTTCTTTATATCTTAACTGGAACAAGGATTTGGATTATTTTCAATTTCAATTTCAATATCTCAATTTCAAATATTGCTTTCCAATATTTTATGTTTTCTTGAGCTATTGCTCAGAAGTTTCTTTTTAAAGCACAGTTTCATTTTATTTTAATCAATCTAATAAATAAAAATTTGGCAGATATTTTGGAACGATTTTTGTTTTTCTGCTTAGTCTCTGCCTCAGTCCAAATGTGTGGACAATTGTCACCCTGGATTTGTAAAACGGGGTCGGAAAGAAGAACCCATTTGCTGCTACGATTGTATTCCTTGTCCGGAAGGGACCATCTCCACACAGGAAGGTGAGTGACACCAGAGGAAAGGGCATTGGATTCAACCAGAGCATTTGATCAAAGTGCATGTTAAAAGACATTTTATTCTTCATTGCTATTTTAACATCTCCAATTTATTCCATAATGGGAGGAATAAGATCTCGAATAAGATCCAATCCATTTCCGTGTTTTTGTAAATGCTCATTGATATCTAATGCCTGATCCTAATAAAAATAGAGACTGAATTCTTTTTAGATGATAAAAAGTAAATAAAGAGCAATAAAATAAGGGGCTGCCACAAGGAAAAGGCGGCCGACCTATTCTCCAAAGCACCCAAAGGCAGGACAAGAAACAATGGATGGAAGCTAATCAAGGAGAGAAGCAACCTAGAACTAAGGAGAAATTTCCTGACAGTGAGAATAATTAATCATTGGAACAATTTGCCTCCAGAAATTATAAATGCTCCAACACTGGAAGTTCTTAAGAAGAGATTGGATAACCTTTTGTCTGAAATTCTATAGGATTTCCTGCCTAAGCAGGGGGTTGGACTAGAAGACCTCCAAGGTCCCTTCCATCTCTATTATTCTGAATTGATTACCTGGCACACTCTTCCTTTTTGGGCGGTTCTTTTTTAATGATTGAATGATTTTGAATCCTGTTTACCTGGCACATGAAAATTTCTATTGCTCAAATTGCTGGGTTCCCTATATTGTTCCATACTATACTACTACGGTCAAGTTTCCTAACGATGCCGTAACTGATTCATAATATTCGAGCCAATGTTTTAATACAAAAACCAGTGATTTATTGAGAGCTTCATTAGGGCAGATTTTTTCGCAGCCAAATCTTCGCTTTGTTTATCTGCTTCTGGACTTTACCCCTGTTCCTTCCCTCCCCTCAGTCTGTGTCATAAATCAGGTTACCCTTCCAAACCAGCAGCAATAATCTGAGATCCCATTCCAGCTGACAGTATGCGTGGAATTCACTCCCACTCATTCTGTCGCCATGACAACACGGTGAGTTCACAACTACTATGTAAGCTACACAGGCTCCCAGTTTCTCTCCAAGTGCAATTAAATTTACTTTCAAAACCCTACTAGGCGTAGGAGCAGGTATCTCTTGGCGTTTTCTCCCTGAGGATATCTACTTGTCCCACCATTGCAGATATAATGGACACACTGTATGTTCCCCAAAACATTGACACCATACAGTTACTCCAAAGCCTGCCCTTTTTTGTTGCAGTTCCTGCCCTTTTGAACACCCTCCCTATTGAAACCCTAACCTCCTAAACAGCCCCCCACTCATAAACCTCTGGAGGTTGTTCTTCCAGGCTTTGGGATGAAGTGATTACAACAAGGCATATTGGTTCAGTGAAGAGTGGTTGTGGCATCAATGATTTCTCTTTTGGGTTTTATTCATTGTTGTTGATATTTTTATAGTCTATGTCTATATCTATATTTCAGTTTACCAATTACTAGGACTTTCTTGTCTCTCAGTGTCAGCTGTTATCCAGAGACGGTCTTTCTTGGAAGTTGAAAGGAAGGACTATAAAAATAATATTACTTACTGTTTTCTCAGATACTGAAAAATGCACCAAGTGCCCAGATGATCAATATCCAAATGATGACAGAGTCCAATGTATCCCCAAAATAATATCCTTCTTGTCCTATGAAGAACACCTGGGCATCATCCTGGTCTCCTTTGCTGTAGTCTTGTTTCTAACAACAGGCTTTGTTTTAGCCATATTCCTTAAATACCTAGAAACTCCCATTGTCAAAGCCAACAACCGTGACCTCTCCTACATCCTCCTGGTTTCCCTCTTGCTTTGCTTCTTGTCCTCCTTTCTCTTCATTGGACGACCAACGAAAGCCACCTGCCTTCTCCGACAAACCATGTTCAGCATCATCTTCTCAGTAGCTGTGTCTTGTGTGTTAGCGAAAACAATCATGGTAGTGCTGGCCTTCCTGGCCACAAAACCAGGGAACAGGGTGAGGAGATGGTTGGGGAAGAGCTTGGCCAACTTCATCATCCTTTCTGGTTCTGCTGTAAAAATTGTAATTTGTGCAATCTGGCTGGGAGTTTCTCCTCCATTTCCTGATTTTGATCTGCATTCCCAATCAGGAGTGATCATCCTTCAGTGCAACGAAGGCTCTGTCACCATGTTTTATGTTGTTCTCTGCTACTTGGGCTTCCTTGCTGCCATTTGCTTCACAGTGGCTTTCCTGGCCAGGAACCTGCCTGGGGCGTTCAATGAAGCCAAACTGATCACCTTCAGCATGTTGGTCTTCTGCAGTGTCTGGATCTCCTTCCTGCCCACTTACTTGAGCACCAAAGGGAAATCCATGGTGGCCGTGCAGGTCTTCTCTATCTTGGCTTCTGGTGCTGGCCTGCTGGGCTGCATCTTCTTCCCCAAGTGCTACATTATGATCCTGAGACCAGATCTAAATACTAAGCAACATTTAATGATAAAAGTCGGTATCTGATCATTACGTAGTTTCTTAGGCTCATAACACTTAATTATTTATTGCAGTTACTATTGAGTTTGTATGCTTGTTTTGACAATTTAAAATCAAAGGAAATAAACATACAAAGAATGTAAGTCTAACTTAAGATAACCCTCAAAGTGTAAAATGAATTATTTAATAATTTAAATTGTCATGAAATTAGGGAAGGACAAGATAAGAAATGGCATTTTATAATATCAACAGAATGTATCTACAGAGAAAACGAGACTTCCCAGATTGGGGTGTGGGGGAGGAATACGACATCATCTACCCCAGTCCCATCTCCCCCACACACACATCCAGCTACTTCCCTCCCCATCAATTAACTATAATTCTATCTTGATTGCAGTTTCCATTTTCATTCTTTTAGACGTATTTTGCCTTTATGATTTTAATGCATTTAATGGCATAAGGCTCCCAGAGTTGTATCAAAACAAGATGAAGGGCAAAAAGGCCAAATGAATGAATGAACAAAAAAACAAACAAACATTTGAAACAAGTTTACCAGTCAGTGGGTGGTATCCTTTTTAGGCCATTTAAAAATGAAGCACATCACATCTTTCCATCTTTGTAAAAGCTTTTATTTTTTGTAATATTTTGTAATATACAGTAAAGAGGTGATTTTAGAGTTGCTTTTGGAAAACTTTATAAATGCTTTTTCAAACTGATTTAAAGACTATGAAGCTAATTACAAAGAATCTCTAGTGTAGGAAAAAAGTGTTCTTGTTTGCTAATCAATTGAAAAAACAAAACTTTGAAAGTGGATTACCAGAACACAAGATGACTACTTGAAAGGAATCATATCTGAGGCCTGTAGTTATGTTCCTTTTAGGATCTTTGGCCTGTCACACTTTCTATTATTTCATTATGCTGTTTCATTAGTGTAGTAATTGGGAGGGGGAATAGAAAATAGTAGAATTGTGGAATGTGTTGTTGTCATTCCTTTCTAGAAGCCCCAGGTCATCTTTTGTCTCCGCATCTCTGCACCTGACCGGAACTAGCTGGGTGGGAGTGCCAGCGTGTCCGAAGAAGATTGGACCATGTGATGGATTTATGGGTGTGGGGAAAAGATCATGAACTTTAAAATGGGTGGAATCCCAGGACGTTTTTCAGAATTGGGGTTTCCACAGTACGATGCCAACATGTCTGTTTTATTAAATTGGAACTTTAAGGATAGCTCTGCCTTGGACTCTGATTTAATTCTGCATGATATTTGGAATGCTGACATCATGTTATTTTTGGGCCAGTAAAATGCTAGAACTTTTTAACACTTTACTTCGACCAGAAATGACTAGTGAAGGCAAAGAAATCCTTTAGGAGACAACTGAAATGGATTGACTGGAGTTAGAAATGCACTTGGGTAACCACTTAAAAATTGAACAAGACATTGTGGATTACCCTGACAGACTGAAATATATACAGATTGTTTTTTTTTATCATGCAAAGTACAAGTGGAGTTAATTGACATACATTTACACATAAAACACACACACATATACAGTATAGGCACACACATATACACCAGTGACGTGCAGACAGGGGAGGCAGGGGAGGCACAGCCTCAGCACTGTCATCATAAAAAGAAAAAAAATGTAAAAGGAAAAAGGCGAGAGCTGAGGTCAGGATGAGCTAGTTGCTGCCTCACCGTGGATGACTCTGCTTAACTGTTTAAAAAAGCCTCTAAAAAGCATCCTCTACTATGAGGCAGGAGAACTGCATGCCTCATCTAGTCTGACTTTAGGCGTTTTATGATCACTTGAGCAGAGTTAAGCAAGGGTTAAAGGCCTAAAAATTCCTGATGTAGGTGAGGCACGCAGTTCTCCTGCCTCATAGTAGAGGGTGCTCATTTGTGCGGGACTTCTTCAGAGGACCAGAGGCAAGAGCAGAGTTGCTCTGAAACAGCTGGAAAAGGTACGTGTGGGTTGCAGGGAGCGGGAGGAATTCAAACTTCATCCTCCTGATGTGGGGCTTTGGGCAAAGGCTGGAGGGAAGGACCCTGCCTCTCCCTCCCCAAGTGTAGTTTGATTGCAGGCAGAGCCAGGTTGCCTTTTCAAACCTGTAATCAGTGAAGCTGGGCTGGATCCTTTCGGGGCTGAGGGAAAGTGTGTGTAGTCCAATCCAACTTCTCTCTCTCTCTCTGTGTATGTGTGTGTGTGTGCTTGAGTGAGGGGGGAGGGAGGGAGAGAGGGAGGAAGGAGGAGAAGGGAGAAGAAAAAGAAAGAAGGAAAAATCTTTCGCAAAGGAGAAAAACAAATGCTGTCACTTTAAATCAGAACTGAGCATGCCTGGCTGTGGAATTCTGGGAGTTGAAGTCCACAATTTTAAAAAAATTGAGACCCACCACTGGGTCAATGCCTCACCAGCCATAAACCTCACCGCACGTCACTGCCATGGCCTCTGACTTGCTCATGTCAACATGTTTTGGAAGACATTTTTAAACTTGACTTTAAAAAATATTTTCTTTTAATACGTATAATTCTTAGGGAGTTACAAGAAATGGCCTGGTAATTTACAATACAATACAATACAATACAATACAATAGTAGAGTTGGAAGGGACCTTGGAGGTCTTCTAGTCCAACCCCCTGCCTAGGCAGGAAACCCTATACCGTTTCAGACAAATAGCTATCCAACATCTTCTTAAAGACTTCCAGTGTTGGGGCATTCACAACTTCTGGAGGCAAGCTGTTCCACTGATTAATTGTTCTCACTGTCAGGAAATTCCTCCTCAGTTCTAAATTGCTTCTCTCCTTGATTAGTTTCCACCCATTGCTTCTTGTTCTACCCTCAGGTGCTTTGGAGAATAGTTTGACTCCCTCTTCTTTGTGGCAACCTCTGAGATATTGGAATAATGCTATCATGTCTCCCCTAGTCCTTCTTTCTCTTAAGCTAAACATACCCAGTTCCTGCAACCGTTCTTCATATGTTTTAGTCTCCAGTCCCCTAATCATCTTTGTTGCTCTTCTCTGCACTCTTTCTAGAGTCTCCACATCTTTTTTACATCGTGGCGACCAGAACTGAATGCAGTATTCCAAGTGTGGCCTTACCAAGGCATTATAAAGTGGTATTAACACTTCACGTGATCTTGATTCTATCCCTCTGTTGATGCAGCCTAGAACTGTGTTGGCTTTTTTGGCAGCTGCTGCACACTGCTGGCTCATATTTAAATGGTTGTCCACTAGGACTCCAAGATCCCTTTCACAGTTACTACTACTGAGTATGGTATCACCTATACTGTACCTGTGCATTCCGTTTTTGTTGCCTAAATGTAGAACCTTACTCTTTTCACCATTGAATTTCATTTTATTAGATAGTGCCCAATGTTCAAGTTTGTCAAGATCCTTCTGTATCTTAAGCCTATCTTCTGGAGTGTTGGCTATTCCTGCCAGCTTGGTATCATCTGCAAATTTGATGAGTTCCCCATTTATTCCCTCATCCAAATCATTGATGAAGATGTTGAAGAGTACTGGGCCTAAAACAGAGCCTTGGGGTACTCCACTGCATACTTCCCTCCATGTAGATGCAGTTCCATTGAGAACTACACGTTGAGTGCGGTTGGTCAGCCAGTTACCAATCCATCTGGTGGTGATGCTGTCTAACCCACATTCTTCTACTTTATCTAGTAGTAGGTTATGGTCTACCTTATCAAAAGCCTTACTGAAGTCCAAGTAAACTATATCAACGGCATTCCTCTGGTCCACTAATTTTGTCACATTATCAAAGAATGCAATAAGATTAGTCTGGCATGATCTGTTTTTGACAAATCCATGTTGGCTTTTGGCTATTACTTTGTTTGCTTCTAGGTGTTCGCAAATTCGTTGCTTGATTATTTTTTCCAGAATCTTTCCTGGTATTGAGGTTAGGCTGATAGGTCTGTAGTTTCCTGGATCTAATTTTTTCCCTTTTTTGAAGATGGGAACCACATCAGCTCTTTTCCAGTCCTCTGGTAGTTCCCCGGTGTTCCAGGATCTCTGAAAGATATAATTCAGTGGTTCTGAGATCTCGTCTGCTAGTTCCTTCAGAACTCTGGGGTGTAATCCATCCGGTCCTGGTGATTTGAACTCATCTAGGGTAGACAGGTGCTCACTTACCATTTTCTTCCCTATTTCAATTTGTGTTCCTAATTTTGTGGTGCTGCTTTTGATAGGTTGGACTGTTTTATCCCTTTGTGTAAAGACAGATGCAAAACATGAGTTAAATAGTTCTGCTTTCTCCCTGTTGCTTGTCACCTTCTTGCCACTTTCTCCTAGCAATGGACCAATTGTTTCCTTAACTTTTTTCTTGTTTTTAACATGTTGGAAGAAGCTTTTTTTGTTAATTTTTACTTTTGTGGCAAGCCTTTCTTCATTGTGAGCCTTAGCTTTCCTCACTTCATCTTTACAGGCTCGGGCTATTTGCTGATATTCTACCTTAGTTATGTCCCCCTCCTTCCACTTTTTATACTTACTTTTTTTGTCTTTCAGTTTGTCAGATAGTTGTTTATGCAGCCATGCTGGTTTCTTTTGGGAGCTGTTGTTTTTCTTCTTCATTGGTATTGTGTTAGACTGGGCTTTTCTAATCTCATTTTTCAAAATTTCCCAAGCTTCTTGAGTTGTTTTCCCCTCGAGGATTCTCATCCATGGAATTTTTCCCAAGCTCTCTCTAAGTTTATTGAAATTAGCTTTCTTAAAGTCCAAGACTCTAGTTTGACTTTGTTCTACTACTTGTGTTTGGATAATGTTGAATTCCAATATTGCATGGTCACTTGCCCCCAGGGTTCCTATGGCTTCAACACCTTCTATCATTTCCTCTCTGTTAGTGAGAATTAAGTCCAGTATGGCTGATCCCCTTGTTTCCTTCTCTACTTTTTGGAAAACAAAGTTGTCTGCTAGGTTTGTTAGGAACCTGTTGGATCTTCCACTTGGTGCAGAGTTTGTTTCCCAGTTGATGTCAGGGTAGTTAAAATCTCCCATTACTATTGTGGTGTGCTTCCTACATACCTTAGTTAGCTGACTAGCAAAAAGTTCATCTTCTTCCTCTGCTTGGTTGGGTGGCCTGTAGTATAGACCTATGGCAATGTCATTTCCCCCACAACCTTTAATATTGACCCAAATGCATTCAAGATAGTTCTCATTATTGTTGTGCTCTATTTCTGTAGAGACATAGTTATTTCTTATATATAGTGCAACTCCACCTCCTCTTTTATTTGGTCTATTTCTTTTAAATAATTTAAATCCTTCTAGCTGTATGTTCCATTTGTCAGTTTCATCCCACCAAGTTTCTGTAATGGCAATAATATCATATCTGCCCTCTTTTACTTGAATTTCTAATTCTCCCTGTTTATTCCTCATACTCTGTGCATTGGTATATAGACATTTGAGTCCATTTTGATTGACCTTGTGTTTACTGTCTACATAACCTGTATTATGCCTGACTGCCCCTATTTTCTTGCCACTTGTGTGATTCATGCACATGGTATGACAATCACTATTACATGCTTGGTTTTGCTTGACAGCAGGAGTGATAATGTTACCCACACACACATCTATGTTACATGCATTTATAACCCTATGAATTTTAGTTTGCTGGGGACAGAGATGTTCTGTATCTATTAATTCTCTGTCCCCGCTCTTCAGTTTAAATGTTTATCAAGAAAATCTGTGAATTTAATGCCAAGTAACTCAGTTCCTTTCTTGGATGGGTGCAACCCATCTCTTTTGTACAGTTTTTCATTGGACCAGCTACAGGCTTCATGACTAATAAAACCAAAGCCTTCCCTTTTACACCACTCCTTTAGCCAAACATTAAACTCTGCTACACGCTGGCCCTTCCCTTTTTGTTCCTTATATACAGGTAAAACCTCTGAAAAGATAAGCCTACAACCTATACTATTAAGTTCATACCCCAAGTTCTGGAAATCATTCTGCACAGAAAGTACATCTTTCTGGGATAGATCATTAGTGCCAAGATGTATAATAGCATCAACGTCACAGTCCTTACTTGCATTCTTGACTATCTTAAGAATACGCCTCTTGTCTCTGCTGGCAGTAGCACCTGGCAGACACCTGACCTCTTTTAAAACCTCCTTATCCTCTCCTAAATTAACATCTCTTACGATTGAATCACCAACCAGAAGGTGACTTCTCTTTTTACATACCTTGATCTTCTTCTGCGACTGATGTGTGATACCTGGTTCCCCTTTTCGCCTTTCCGAAGAAAGTTCTTCGTTTTGGACCACGATCCCCTGCTTATTTGAGTCATCATTATCACAACTGCCTTGACCTATCTCTTTAGTGTCCCCATTAAGGTCAGCAAGGGCACTATATCTGTTTTGCTGGGTCACAGCAAAAGCTTTGGGTTTATGGTTCACAGCTCTCAACCTGCCAGATCCCACAGTTGTCCAGACAGCTCTTCTCCTGCAAGATCTTTGTGGCAGAGGGGGCTGATAGTGTGGCTTCACCATAGAGTGGAATGGCTGACGTAGACACCTAGTTTCTGCTTGGAGAGCACAGATTACAGATTCTAGATAGGTAATCTGCCTATGTAGACTCGTAATTTGTTTACAAAGGGGACAGTATCCAAATTTGAAAAGAGTACTGCGAAAGACAGGTGCAAAACAGCTATTACATTGAACTAAGCCAGTCATTTTGAAATAAATAAAATCACAATCTCAAACACACTAATCCAGAATGTATTGCTATTTTGGTTTATAGATATATGATTCGCGCGCCGTTAGGCGCGCGGGCCCCCACCTCAGTGTGTTTGTCTTGTGACTCACCCCCTCCTTCTCTCCAGCAGCTCCAATCCTAGCTTCAGGAAGCTTCAAATGATATGGAGTTTAAGGGTCCCCACCTCAGTGTCTTTGTCTTGTGACTCACCCCCTCCTTCTCTCCAGCAGCTCCAATCCTAGCTTCAGGAAGCTTCAAATGATATGGAGTTTAAGGGTCCCCACCTCAGTGTCTTTGTCTTGTGACTCACCCCCTCCTTCTCTCCAGCAGCTCCAATCCTAGCTTCAGGAAGCTTCAAATGATATGGAGTTTAAGGGTCCCCACCTCAGTGTCTTTGTCTTGTGACTCACCCCCTCCTTCTCTCCAGCAGCTCCAATCCTAGCTTCAGGAAGCTTCAAATGATATGGAGTTTAAGGGTCCCCACCTCAGTGTCTTTGTCTTGTGACTCACCCCCTCCTTCTCTCCAGCAGCTCCAATCCTAGCTTCAGGAAGCTTCAAATGATATGGAGTTTAAGGGTCCCCACCTCAGTGTCTTTGTCTTGTGACTCACCCCCTCCTTCTCTCCAGCAGCTCCAATCCTAGCTTCAGGAAGCTTCAAATGATATGGAGTTTAAGGGTCCCCACCTCAGTGTCTTTGTCTTGTGACTCACCCCCTCCTTCTCTCCAGCAGCTCCAATCCTAGCTTCAGGAAGCTTCAAATGATATGGAGTTTAAGGGTCCCCACCTCAGTGTCTTTGTCTTGTGACTCACCCCCTCCTTCTCTCCAGCAGCTCCAATCCTAGCTTCAGGAAGCTTCAAATGATATGGAGTTTAAGGGCCCCCACCTCAGTGTCTTTGTCTTGTGACTCACCCCCTCCTTCTCTCCAGCAGCTCCAATCCTAGCTTCAGGAAGCTTCAAATGATATGGAGTTTAAGGGTCCCCACCTCAGTGTCTTTGTCTTGTGACTCACCCCCTCCTTCTCTCCAGCAGCTCCAATCCTAGCTTCAGGAAGCTTCAAATGATATGGAGTTTAAGGGTCCCCACCTCAGTGTCTTTGTCTTGTGACTCACCCCCTCCTTCTCTCCAGCAGCTCCAATCCTAGCTTCAGGAAGCTTCAAATGATATGGAGTTTAAGGGTCCCCACCTCAGTGTCTTTGTCTTGTGACTCACCCCCTCCTTCTCTCCAGCAGCTCCAATCCTAGCTTCAGGAAGCTTCAAATGATATGGAGTTTAAGGGCCCCCACCTCAGTGTGTTTGTCTTGTGACTCACCCCCTCCTTCTCTCCAGCAGCTCCAATCCTAGCTTCAGGAAGCTTCAAATGATATGGAGTTTAAGGGCCCCCACCTCAGTGTGTTTGTCTTGTGACTCACCCCCTCCTTCTCTCCAGCAGCTCCAATCCTAGCTTCAGGAAGCTTCAAATGATATGGAGTTTAAGGGTCCCCACCTCAGTGTCTTTGTCTTGTGACTCACCCCCTCCTTCTCTCCAGCAGCTGCAATCCTAGCTTCAGGAAGCTTCAAATGATATGGAGTTTAAGGGCCCCCACCTCAGTGTCTTTGTCTTGTGACTCACCCCCTCCTTCTCTCCAGCAGCTCCAATCCTAGCTTCAGGAAGCTTCAAATGATATGGAGTTTAAGGGCCCCCACCTCAGTGTGTTTGTCTTGTGACTCACCCCCTCCTTCTCTCCAGCAGCTCCAATCCTAGCTTCAGGAAGCTTCAAATGATATGGAGTTTAAGGGCCCCCACCTCAGTGTGTTTGTCTTGTGACTCACCCCCTCCTTCTCTCCAGCAGCTCCAATCCTAGCTTCAGGAAGCTTCAAATGATATGGAGTTTAAGGGTCCCCACCTCAGTGTCTTTGTCTTGTGACTCACCCCCTCCTTCTCTCCAGCAGCTGCAATCCTAGCTTCAGGAAGCTTCAAATGATATGGAGTTTAAGGGCCCCCACCTCAGTGTCTTTGTCTTGTGACTCACCCCCTCCTTCTCTCCAGCAGCTCCAATTTAAATAGGGAGCAGTATATTAAAAACAGCAGATCAATCAAGAATTGGAAATAGAAGAGAAATGGCATTTCTTTTTCTCTATCTTATTTATTGGTGAACCTCTGGCATTTTTTCTTGGTGTCTCTGCAGAAAAGAACTCCTTTTTGAAAAAGTTTTTTTATTTTTATTTTCAAAAATGTAGCATCAAGTATACCATTACACCTTAGCAATCATTATTTTGTATTATCCAGTATTATACCAATTCCTCTTTCCATCAATCCACAACAACTGTTGTTTGCTCTTCTGCTTTCCATACATCATATTATACCCTATTTCACCTACGCTCTCTCTCCTCTCTCTCTGTCCTCCCCCACATCCTTTCTTCCCTCTACCATCACTCTCTTCTCTACTTCCCCTTCCTCTCTCCTCTTTCCATTCCATATCTCACTCCTCCTCTTTCTCTCCCTTCTGTTTCCCTCTCTCCTATCCCCCCTCTTCCTCCTTTCTTCTCCCTTTCTCCTTTGCACTCTCTCCACTTTGCACGATGTATTTCAGCGTCCAAGCAAATTTCATTCAATATTGATGGTATTAATAATTGTGCAGGTGTTCTCCATGTTGGCTTTCAGTGCTATTTATTTATTTATTTATCTATCTATCTATCTATCTATCTATCTATCTATCTATCTATCTATCTATCTATCTATCTATCATCTATCTATCTATCTATCTATCTATCTATCTATTTATTTATTTATTTATTTATTTATTTATTTATTTATTTATTTATTTAGATTTCTAGACCGCCCCCTCTCCCCGAAGGGACTCGGGACGGTGTACAGGTATAAATTAAAAAAACCATACAAACAATAGTATACATAGCTAAAATTAGATTAAATAGCCCCTGTACGAATTTATAAAAATTAAAAACTTAGACCATAAAACCAATCATAAAAATTTAAAAATAAAACTGAGTTGGGAAAGCTGGAATTAGGCCAGGCCGGCTAGCTGGAACAGGTGGGTTTTGAGTTTCTGACGGAAGATGTTCGCCCCCAATGGCCAGTGATGGAATAAGCTGGTTGAACCGGGATGCCGGTAGCCACAGCCACTCAGTCTTGGACGAGTTGAGCTTGAGTCTGTTACTTCCCATCCAGATCCGTACGCCTTCCAGACACCGGGACATCACTTCGATAGCATCGTTGGGGTGGTTTGGGGTAGAGATGTACAGCTGGGTGTCATCCGCGTACAGATGGTAATCTACCCCAAACCCACGAATGATCTCGCCCAGCGGCTTCATATATGCATTGAACAGGAGAGGCGAGAGGACCGACCCTTGTAGCACCCCACAAGTGAGCGGCCTCGAGGTCGACCTCTGCCCCCCTGCCAACACAAATTGTGCTCGGCCAGAGAGGTAAGAGGAGAACCACCGCAAAACGGTGCCCCTCACCCCCAAACCCTCCAATTGATGCAATAAGATACCATGGTCGATGGTATCGAAAGCCGCCGAGAGGTCTAATAGGACCAGGATGGAGGAGCAGCCCCCATCTCTGGCCCTCCAGAGATCATCCACCAACCCGACCAATGCCGTCTCCGTGCTGTGGCTGGGCCTGAAACCGGACTGGCATGGGTCCAGATAATCAGTTTCCTCCAGGTGGCGTGGGAACTGTTGTGCCACCACACTCTCTACAACCTTCGCCAGAAAGCAAAGGTTGGAGATGGGACGGTAGTTGGCTAATAAAGCTGGGTCCAGGGAAGGCTTCTTGAGGAGGGGCCTCACCACCGCCTCTTTCAGGGCGGCCGGCAAGAACCCTTCACTCAAAGAAGCGTTGACTAACTCCTGGAGCCAGCCTCGTGTGACCTCCCAGGATGCCAGTACAAGCCAGGAGGGACACGGGTCCAATAAACATGTGGTGGCTCGCAATCGCCTATGCAGCCTGTCCGTATCATCGGAAGTAACAGAGTCAAACTCCTCCCAGAATGGAACCTCACGACCCGCCACTGACGTCCTTTCCAGACCACTAGCAGGGACCAACTCGCTTCGAATCTGAGTGATTTTGTCCTGCAGATACTCCCCAAATTCCTCTGCTCTGCCCTGCAGAGGGGCTTCCCGCGGCCTCTGTTGGAGGAGGGAGCGGGTCACCCCAAACAGGGCGGCAGGGCGGTTATCTGCGGATGCAATAAGAGTGGCACAATACTGATGCTTGGCCACTCTTAACGCCACAAGGTAAGTCCGTAAATGGGCTCTCACCTGAGTTCGGTCAGATTCAGAGCGTGATGATCTCCATCTGCTCTCTAGGCGTCTCTTGTGGCGCTTCATCACCCTCAGCTCCTTGGTAAACCAAGGGGCCTGGGTGGTTCGCTGACGCAAGAGAGGCCGCAAAGGCGCCACCCGGTCCAAGGCCCCAGTGGCCGCACTGTTCCATGCAGCCACTAGGTCCTCCAACTGGTTGTGGGTCAGGGCTACAGGAAATGGCCCGAGCTCCGTCTGGAACCTGTCAGGTTCCATCAGGCGCCTGGGGCGGAACCATCTTGGACAATCCGGTTCCGCCTCCCCGCGGTGGGGAGTAGCGGCTGGAAAGTCGAGCCGGAGGAGTGAGTGATCAGACCATGACAGGGGGGTGATAGCTAAATCCCCTTCTCCCAGATCACTCCTCCATTGGCCAGAGACAAAAATAAGCCTACTAGCCTACTGCTATTACTTTTTCTCCCCAAATGTTACATTGTTTTCCTAAGACCAGATCTGAATACAAAAGAAAGTATGATGTCAAAATAAAACAGTAAATTGAGTTCGGTGTATGTGTTTCCCAGAAATGTCAGTTAATAAATGCACCAAATGGGGTTTGATACTTTAATGATTTTTTAAAGTAAATTAAAAAATGAGTCATTTCTTAATGTTGGTAGAAATGGACTCCCAGTTATAATAAATGTGTTTCTCCTCTTTTTGCTGTTCAGTCTATGGGAAAGCATGTGGGGAAGTGGTGGGTTCTGGCAGCTGCTACTGCTGGTTTTCTCAGGTCGCATTGGGCGCATGTACAGTAAAACGAAAATTTCTCTCCACATGCACATAAACCAAAAAGAAGATGGGAGAACTGGTTTTGGAGCATGGCAGGCCTAGGTCACTGCCGGTTCCAGCGAACCAGGCCGCCAAGCTACTAAGGGCTTGGTCAAACCAGTATGAACCAGTCCGAACCAGCAGGAACCTAGCTACCTGCGGGATCGCATCCTCCCACACACATTCCTGCGGCCAATTCGCTCTCACAGGGAGGGGCTTCTCCTGGTGCCGTCCACTAGGCAATGCCAACGGGCGACACCGAGGAGTAGGGCCTTCTCTGTGATGGGCCCAACCCTCTGGAATGACCTCCCCCCTGACATTAGAACCACTACTGACCTCCGCTCCTTCCGACAGAAAGTGAAGACTCACCTGTTCCGACTGGCTGGTCTGGCATAATTACAACGTTTTCCTCCTGGCATACACACTTTTATTGGTTTTTAGAGGGATTGTCTCTTTTAAATTTAATTTTACAGGATATTGGGATTTTAAATTTTGTATATCCTGATTTATTTATTTAGCTGTACAGTTTGGCATATCTTTTATCCTCCTCACATATCTATTTATTTAATAATTTTAACTTGTTGTATTTTTGCTACGGACTGTACACCGCCCCAAGTCCCTTTTGGGAGAGGGGGGGGTCTATAAGCGCTAATAAATAATAATAATAATAATAATAATAATAATAATAATAATAATAATAATAATAATAATAACTCCGCCATTGCCAGTCCCAAGCCCGGATGAGAAAGGAGGAGGGTTGGGGTCAGGTTGGCAACCTGGCCCCATAAAAAAAAAACTTGCCAACCCATACAACATGGTGAAAGAAACGAATAAAAATTCTATACCGCATCGATCGTCGCGCGGGTTAACAAGGGTGGATGTTGAGGTCCCTGGGCATCCGTCGGCAAGTGGGCTACAAGTGGACCAGCCAACAAAGCGACAGAAATATAGTGCAGATGAAAATCGTGCCATAATGGCCTGTTATTACAACTCAGAGCCAAAAAAAAGAGGCTATTTAAAGCGAATGTATGATTTATGGAAACAACAATATCCAGATTCAAATGTTAGTGGACAACGACTAGCAGATCAAAGGCGATTTATTATACGAAATAAAGTGTTTAGCGAAGTTGAACTTGAGGAAATTCAGGCAAATTGCAAAAAAACAACAACATCACAAGAGGAAATAAGTGATACTCATGACACAACTAAAGAAATCATAGGAGAACTCTCAGAGGAAGCTGCCGGAGAGGAAATAAAAACACTACCACCAGAACTAGTTACCATTGAACCAACTGATGAACCAACTCAAAAACAAAATGAACTGAAGAACAAGATCATGGAGCATTTTCTGGCTAGGGAGGAAAGGCAACGTTTACCATCATTAAAAACTGTCCCTAAGAAAATTTTGGGTCCTATCATGAAAATGGTTAATGCAGTGCTTTCAACAATTGAATCGGGATCCATCTTGGAAACAAATCAGTTAATGTACAGTGCAGCTGTAATAGTCACTAATGAACTAGGCATTAAAATCAAAGTACCTAATCACACAATGGAAAAAGCATCAAAGCCAAAGTGGAAAATCCGATTAGAACAAAAAGTCAAAAAATTAAGGGCAGATGCTAGCAACTTGAAGAACATGCGTGAGCAACGGCTTAAAAACAACAAAATTATAGATCAGCTAATCAGAAGGTATAGATTGGATACAAGAAACATCAATGAAGCTGTAGAGATTGTAAAACAGCAGATAACAGCAACAGCTAGGAAAATTGAAAGATATGAGGCACGAATCATCCAGTATAAACAAAATCAGCAATTTCGATCAGACCAACGGCGTTTTTATCAAAGTCTTAATGTGAATGGTGGCACCAAAAGTCAAAAACCAGAAAAGCAGGCCACAGTTGAATTCTGGAAAGAATTGTGGGAAAATGCAAAGGACTACAATAAGGAAGCAAAGTGGATACATGACTTTGAAGAAAGCATTGGTAATAAACAAATGCAAGTATTAGAAATAACAACTGAGATGGTCAAGAATCGAGTAAAAAAAGTAAAGAATTGGACATCACCTGGAAATGACCAATTACATGGTTTCTGGCTCAAATATCTGACCAGTTTACATGCAATGTTGGCCAGGCAACTGAATGAAATTTTAGAAAATGGTCAAATTGATGAATGGTTGACAACTGGAAAAACATACTTGATTCAGAAAGATGCAACTAAAGGAACAATACCTGAAAACTACAGACCAATAACATGCTTGCCAACAACCTTTAAATTACTCACAGGCATTATTGCAGATAACATTATGGATTATTTGGAAACAAACAACATCTTGCCATTAGAGCAAAAAGGAAACAAAAGAAGGAGCAGGGGCACAAAAGATCAGCTCCTAATTGATAAAATGATATTAGAAAATTGTAAGAAAAGAAAAACGAACTTGAATATGGTCTGGATTGATTATAAAAAAGCATTCGACTCATTGCCACATAGTTGGATCATAAAATGCTTAGAAACAACTGGCATTAGTAAAAATATTACATCCTTCACTGAAAAGGCGATGAAACAATGGAGAACTGAGTTGGCAGTAGGGAATGAGAACTACGGAATGGTCAATATCAAGCGAGGAATTTTCCAGGGTGATTCACTTTCACCTCTTCTCTTCATCATCGCAATGATCCCACTATCAGTAATCTTTAAAAAAATGAAATTAGGCTACCAAACAGCCAAAGAAGCTGAAAAAATTTCACATTTATTATATATGGATGATTTGAAACTCTATGGAAAGTCAGAAATAGAAATCCAATCACTGACAAACACAGTCCGAGTATTCAGCACCGATATTTCAATGCAGTTTGGCATGGAAAAATGCGCCACTGTATCCATAAAAAGGGGCAAAATCACTACATGTGAGGGAATTGAAATGCCCAATGGCCAACTAATTAAATGCAATGAAAATGAAGCCTACAAATACTTAGGCATTTTGCAGTTGGATAACATCAAACATGGAGAAGTAAAAACTATTGTCAGGAGAGAGTACACCAACAGAGTTAGGAAAATTTTGAAATCTAAATTAAATGGTGGAAATACAATCAAGGCCATAAATACCTGGGCAATACCAGTTATAAGATACACAGCTGGTATAGTTAACTGGACACAAACTGATTTGGACATTTTGGACCGAAAAACCAGGAAACTAATGACAATGCACTACAGTTTACATCCACGTGGTGACACTGATAGACTATACCTGCCCCGAAAATCAGGTGGCAGAGGATTATTACAAGTGAAGCAAATAGTTGAAGAAGAAAAACATGCACTGGCTGATTATTTAAAAGAAAGTCAAGAACATCTATTAATCGAAGTAAAGAACAAAAATTTATTGAAGGCCCAACAGACGAAACAAGAATACAGAAAAGATGTGATAAAATGAAGAATGGAGAGTTGGCAGAACAAAGCATTACATGGTCAATTTCTGGAAAAAATAAAAGATAATGTGGACAGTGAAAAAACTTGGTTATGGTTAACAACAGGTACATTAAAGAAAGAAACAGAGTCACTAATCCTGGCTGCGCAAGAACAAGCTATCCGAACAAATGCCATTAAGGCCAAAATCGAAAAATCCTCTGATGATGCCAAATGCAGACTCTGCAAAGAAGTTGATGAAACTGTTGACCACATACTCAGCTGCTGTAAAAAAATCGCGCAGACTGACTATAAAATGCGGCACAATTCAGTGGCACAAATGATCCACTGGAATTTGTGCAAAAATTATAATATTAAAACAGCAACAAACTGGTGGGAACATAAGCCTGAAAAAGTCAGCGAGAGTCAGATGGTCAAGATCTTGTGGGATTTTCGCATACAAACGGATAAAATACTGGCGCATAATACACCAGACATCACACTGGTTGAGAAAAAGAAGGTTACAATCATAGACATCGCAATACCAGGTGATAGCACAGTTGAGGAGAAGGAACATGAAAAAGTCGCAAAATACCAGGACTTAAAAATTGAAATCCAACGATTATGGCACAAACCAGCAGTGGTAATCCCAGTGGTAATCGGCACACTGGGTGCTATTCCAAAAGCACTGGAATTACATTTAAAACAGTTAAAACTTGACAAAATCACCATCAGTCAAATGCAAAAAGCTGCACTGCTTGGATCTGCACGTATATTACGAAAATACGTTACGACGTCCTAGGCCCGACTAGTAATCAATGCCAAATCCGGCGAATCAACTGGCCGCTGTGATACAATCATATAATAATATTAATAATAATAATAATAATAATAATAATAATAACAACAACAACAACAACAACAACAACAACAATAATAATAATAACCCACCACTGGTGTGGGTGTGCATGGATGCTATGGCTGTGTGTGTCTGTATTTTCTATAGATACATTTGAACCAGAGACCAAGACTCCTTTCTGTTGAAGCACATTTTTTCTTATTTATGTTCAGGACAAAAGGATGGGCCTAAAGAAGGGAGGATTCCCCACCTTTTACATTAAATAAATTGATGCATACTGTTCTGACCGAGGCTTCCCAAGAGCATGAAACAAGTTCCTTGTCCCAGCAAAAAACCCTTTCATTAATTTACAGTGAATTCTGCTCATTCACAGGCGGCAAAGTCTTTCAAAGGGGAATTTATAGTCACAGACCTTATCTGGCTTGGAGAGCTGGCAGGCTGATATCTGCAGAACCTGGCAAGGAATCTCGGAGAGTCACTATCTGATTAGCGAACTAATTGTCTCCTGCAAACTCCACACCTCTTTCGCTCCTCTTTTATTTCCTCTGGGAGGGGCCATTCATCATCTGCTCTTACTCCCAATTTGACCTCTGTTCTTTAGTAGTTCCCTCCTCTGGTAACTCTGGGCATGTGCACACTGGGAATAGGCTCCAGCTGTTCGTCTGCCTCACTGATGTCTGCCTCTCAAGGCAGCTGATGGCTGGCATATGGCTCTGGCCGCCTCTCTGCCTCCAACACAGAGCCCTCATTAGAGCCTTCCCCAGACTCCAGGAATGGCCCATGTTCATCCCCAACCTCCTCACTGTCTGAATCTACCGCCAGCTCCTCTGGATGGGCCACAACACATACAAGGGATTGGGAACAGAAGCAAGTGAAAAGAAGGGGTGTGGGCAACAGCAAGTATGTGATTGGGCACAGGACATCAAGATCTATTGAGATCCACCAGGCAATTAGTTCACAAATAAATATAGTAATGACTCCACGTCCCCCAAAATCTTCCTTTACCACTGAAGAAGCTTCTTGGATGAGAAGCGAAATGCCCTAAAGAACAATGAGAAAATCCAGTTGCCTTTGATATAAAAGCAGCTTTGGGACAACGGTGACGTGGATGAATGACAACCTCTATAGATCTCTGCACATAGGTCCCCAAAAGAACTCATGATCCCCAGGGAAGAAATTACCTCTCACTGTAATTATCACCATCCTGATTTTTGGAAACTCTTCCGTCACTTCTCCAGTGGCTGCCTTTGGTGTAAACATCAGATTGAAGCAAGGTGCAAAGGACTTTGCCTCACAAAAGGGTGCATGAATAAACTTGTACTCTCCGTGGCACAAATGTTGGGACATCCAGGGACTGTGCTTCTCCTTTCCTTTCCTTTCCAGGTGAAGTTCTGTTTATCTCTATCTCTCACTCAACAAAGTTACTCTCATTTCCATATTGTGAGAGTGCTTCGAATTCTTCAAACACTCTTGTTCTTTCTCAGAAACAGGAAGGGGATTGATTCAGCCCCATGAATTATGGACCTCCTGCTTCTGTTTCTGCTTCTGCTGCTGATGTCCCAGCCAGTCTCTGGGAAGCTGAGAATGAAGTGCCTGCTGAGTTTGAAGGAGCAGGAGGGGAAAAAACTACGGAGCTATTACAGGCCAGGAGACCACTTCATTAGCATAGTCTCCTTTGCCACAGTAATGTCCCATATAATGCTGCATTTCAACACACCTCCTTATACTCAATCTCCCTCGTAAGTCATTCAGTGGGATGGAATTGTATTCTCTCCATTTGCACTCCTAACACTCTTCTTCTTTTCTTTCAGTTACTCCTATCTTGTGGTGATGGGTGACTATAATTTGCTTCTTCGTTTGGACTCTCTTAGCTTAAGACTGAATGGGCTTGTGGAGAAAATAAATGAAAATATACTTTGTTGTTGTTAGAGATAATGTTTATCATGAACATTTTTTACAGTAGCTCATTGATTCATCCAGCAATAATCCTACAGTTCATTTTTGCCATTCAACAAGTCAACAAGAATTCTCAGCTTTTGTACAATCTCACCCTTGGCTACAACATCCATGACAACTATTTGAACAACCTTGGCACTTCTGATGCCTTGCTGGACATGCTCTCTACTGGAGAAGCCAATATTCCCAACTACAGCTGTGGAAAGAAGGACAACCTGATGGCTGTTGTTGATGGATCTCTAGATGACATCTCCATTCAGATGTCAACATTAGTAGGCACCTACAAAGTCCCACAGGTTTGTTTTTGTGTTTCTCTATCTGGTAAAGTGAGCAGGTTGTTGGTGGTTGGTAATAGATTCAATCGTATCTTTTCTATGGAATTCACGGGCTGCTTTTCACCATGGCCATTGCCAAGGCTAGGGATTGGGATCCACAGTGGGAAGGCAGCCTAAACATTGACTTGAGTAAGACTTGAGTAACTGGACACAATGTTAAATATGGAACATTTAAGCAAAATTTTAAAAATGAACTGATTTGCATTTGCAGTGCTCGAGAGATAGAAGACACAACATGTTTTTTTTACAGAATGCCAATTTTATTAGAAAAAAGAAAGGGCCCAGATTAGACAAATGATTATATTCAATATTGCTAATATTCTGCATGTTGTATTCTTTATCTTGATGTGGCTTAAAGGTAAAAAACAATAAACTATTCTAATATGTTTGTGAGAACCACACTGGATGTATTAAAAGCTTACATTTTGGACTTGGTCTGATCTAAATATAATACACTACTCTTCATTGCTTCTTCAGATCAGTTATGGAATTGTTCCAGAGGCTCTGAGTGATAAAAGTCAATTTCCTTTTTTCCATGAGATGCTGCCCAAAAATGGGTTCCAATATTCAGGAATTGTCCAACTTCTCCTCTGTTTCAGATGGACTTTGATCGGTCTCTTTCCACCAGACACAGAGGAGGGAGAGAATTTCATGAGGACTTTCACTCCTATGCTTGTCAGGAATGGAATTTGTGTCGTTATCTCACAACAATTCTCAATGACTAGACCTACAGAACCTCTCAGAAATGCCATCTCTAAGTGGAAACAAGTCAATGTCTTTGTTCACTTCATAGAATTTGCTTCTCTTGTGGATAGAATTAGCCACATCCATTTAACCATGGAAGGTTTGCCGGGAACCATTGAAGGGAAAGTCTGGATCACCACAATCATAGAGAAAGTGATAGTGACACATTATTCACTTTCCAAATATATCCATAGTATTTGGACCTTTGCTTTTCAGGAAAAAAAATGGCCAAATGATGATGCCTTTCCATCCAGCCTTTTTTGGGATTCCAAATTTGAAGACCAGTCTTTTCGCTGTTCTTTTTCAAAGCATGTCCTTTCTGTCAAGGGCCGGAGACGATGTACCCAGATAGCACCACTGGACACACAAGAGAAAAGGAACAGAGTTCAGATAAAAAATGACCATCGTTTTTACAGTGTTGTTAAGACTCTGGCCCATGTCTTGAATGTAGCCTATTCCTCAATATCTACGAGGAGAAAAACAGACAAGAAAGAGAGATTGGGAGTGCCAAGGCTAGAGCCATGGCAGGTATGGGCTCCTGACAAGGATCCATCAAACCTAGTTCCTACTTAGAAAAAAAATCCAATGCCCCTGTAGGGGAGCCATTACATTTAAAATGTATATATTGTTTATTTTTATTTATGTATTTATTTTGTCAGGCATGTATTAAACAACATATATATGTATAAACATGATTTTGGATACAGGAAATGCATATGAATAAAAAGAAAAATCAGGACAGGGATGGTAAGCATGTCGGTGCACTTATGCAAACCCCTTAGAGACCTCTTAGGAATGGGATGAGGTCAACAGTAGACAGTCTAGAATAGAATAGAATAGAATAGAATAGAATAGAACAGAATAGAATGGCAGATTTGGAAGGGACCTTGGAGGTCTTCTCGTCCAACCCCCTGCCTAGGCAGGAAGCCCTACACCACTTCAGACAAATGATTATCCAACTTCTTCTTAAAGACTTCCAGTGATGGGGCATTCACAACCTCTGGAGGCAATTTCTGATTAATTGTTCTAACTGTCAGGAAGTTTCTCCTCAGTTCTAAGTTGCTTCTCTCCTTGATTAGTTTCCACCCATTGCTTCTTGTTCTGCCCTCAGGTGCCTTGGAGAATAGTTTGACTCCCTCTTCTTTGTGGCAGCCCCTGAGATATTGGAATAATGCTATCATGTCTCCCCTAGTCCTTCTTTTCATTAGACTAGACATACCCAGTTCCTGCAACCGTTCTTCATATGTTTTAGCCTCCAGTCCCCTAATCATCTTTGTTGCTCTTCTCTGCACTCTTTCTAGAGTCTGCACATCTTTTTTACATTGTGGGGACCAAACCTGAATGCAGTATTCCAAGTGTGGCCTTACCAAGGCATAAGTTTAAGGTTAAAATTTTGGGGGTTTGGGGAAGAAACCACCGAGTCAGGTAGTGCATCCCAGGCATTGACCACTCTGTTGCAGAAGTCCTATATTCTGCAGTTAAGTTTGGAGCAGTTTACCTTAGGTTTGTATCTATTGTGAGCTCTTGTATTGTGGTTGAAGCTGAAGTATTCATTAACAGGTCGGACTTTATGTACTATGCTTAGGTCAGAACAAAGGGGGCACAGCTCTTAGTTGTCTAAGCCCAAAATTTCAAGTCTGGTGGCATAAGGGATTCTGTTGCGAGGAGAAGAGTGGAGGACTCCTCTCGTGAAGTATCTCTGGACCCGCTCAATTGTATTAATGCATTGCAGGTTCCAGACAGATGGGCTGCATTCGAGAATTGGTCTAGCAAATGTTTTGTATGCTCTGGTTAGCAATACAACATTACCAGAGAAGAAACTACACAAGATTAGGTTAACAACTCTTAATGCCTTTTTGGCAATGTTATTACAGTGGGCTCTGGCACTTAGATCATTAGATATGAGTACTCCAAGGTCCTTGACAGAGTGAAGATCGTCTACAAGGTCTTGTCCACCCAGCTTGTATTTGGTGTTGTGATTTTTTTTGCCAATGTGTAAGACAGAGCATTTGTTGGTTGAGATTTGAAGTTGCCAATTGTTTGACCATTCTGACACATAGTCAAGGATTTTTTGAAGGGTAGCAGCATTGTTGGTGGTGTCAAATAGTTTTCCATTGTCAGCAAAGAGAACGCAGTTGCTTGTAATATGACCGCAAAGGTCATTTATGTAAAGTATAAAGAGTATTGGACTCCTAAAACACTGCCGTTTGGGGACACCGCGGTTAACAGGTGCAGGATTTGATAGGGCGCTCCCTATTTTGACTACTTGTTACCTATCTGACAGGAATGTAGCTATCCAATTAGGCAGGGATCCAGAGATGCCATAAGATTTAATTTTAAAAGTAGTTTATCGTGTACCACTGAATCAAAAGATTTACAAAAGTCTATGTAAATTGCGTGTATTGCTTTGCCTTGCTCGAGTTGTGTAGTCCATATGTTTTTGCAGTGTAGGAGTTGTAGATTGTAGGATAAGTTTTTCCTAAAACCGATTTTTTTGTTAGAGAGTAGGTTGTTCATTTCTATGTGGAGGGTAACCGATTGGTTTATGATTGATTCCATGACTTTGCAGGTGACGCCACATAAAGAGATTGGTCTGTAATTTTCAACTAGGCTGGGGTCTCCCTTTTTGAAGATAGGGATGACTGTGGCTAGAGACCATAGGTTGGGTAAGGAGCTTGTTCTGAAAGATTTCTCAAAGATTATGCTTAGAGATTCTGCTATGGCAGTGGAAAGAATTTTTAAGAAGTAGGCACATAGTCCATCAAGTCGAATAGATGGAGATGGTTTTAGGCTGCCTAGTGCCTTTTCAACGTTATCTTCTGTAAAATTGATTTGTGTTAGATCGTTGTAATTATTTGTGGTACGACTAGGAAATACTGGGCATGAGTTATTGCTGTTTACAAAGACTGAGCTGAAGAATATGTTTAATACAATTTAAATAAATTTTACAATTTAAATAAAAACCCTAATGGTTTTTTAATTAGCATGATAGAATTTTACATTCATAAATTTCAGCCGTGGTGGCGTAGTGCTTAGAATGCAAGTATTGTTCGCTAACTCACTGCTCACTACCAGGAGTTTGATCCTGACCAGTTCAAGGTTGACTCAGCCTTCCATCCTTCCAAGGTTGATAAAATGGGGACCCAGATTGTTGGGGGAAAGAGGCTGATTCTATAAACCACTTAGAGACAGCTGTAGAAGCACTGTGGTGTATAAGTCAAAGTGTGATTGTTATTCACGCAAATAATGAAGGCGGGGACTGAACATCTCTTGTTCATTGGCTCAGTTTTAAAATTGCTCCTCCTTGTAGGATGTTTCAAGTTGCTTTCAAAATTCCTGGATGTTTCCATTCTAGTTCCATCCCTTTCTGGAGAAGAATGAATTTTGTAATTTTTCCTGGGAAAAACTGTACTTGGACCAAAGTGGAAATGTAGCAGCAGATTTGAATATCATAAGTTGGTTGCTTTTCCCCAAGGAGGATCCCATCAAAGAGCAACTGGGGAGTTTTGAAAGACAGAGGCTTATTATCAACCAAGATGGTCTTTCACGGCTAAAGTTGCTCAACAAGGTGGTTGAAAATATTGGCAACTTTTCTCTGTCTGTATAGTTGGTGTTAGTATCCCCTGAAAGAGCAGGCTCAGGTCTTTTTAAAGAGCCCATAACTGACCAGAGTTATTCATGCTTCTGTTTCACCACAATGGGTTAGGCCTCCTGCTGCCAGGAAGGTGATCCGAGGTGTGCAGGCAAAAAGATCCGTAATGACCTGTCCGATGTGAGATAATGCCTTAATCTAGAAAAATGGACTGAAAATGACTTTGACCCTCCCCCCAAAAAAACTTTCTTGACTCTTGAAATAATGAGATAATGAGGGTCAATTTGTACTGAAATGCTACTTAGATTTGATCTTTGGCCTGTAAGCCATCTAAAAACCCTTTGAATACAATTGTTTTGTGATTGTCAGCTACCTTAAGTCTTCCACTGAAACAAAGAACTATCCAAATTTAAGCAATAAAGAAACCTTGGTTTGTCTTTCCGTGTCATGTAATTGTAGTTCTAATTTTGGGAGATGGTGGAGGAGAGGGAGTCCTGGAGTGTTATGGTTCTTGGGCAGACATGAGATTCAGCAGGTTCCGACAGGTTCTGGAGAACCAGTAGCAGAAATTTTGAGTACGTCGGACCGGTAAATACCACCTCTGACTGGCCCCGCCCCCATCTATTCTCTGACTCCTGAGTCCCAACCTGATCGGGAGGAAATGGGGGTTTTGCAGTAACCTTCCCCTGCCACACCCACCAAGCCACATCCACCGAAGCAGTAGTAAAATTGTTTGAATCCCACCACTGTTCTTGGGGGCTCAAAGGGTTGGACACAACTAGCAATTAACAACAAAACTGTAATTGTTCAATGAAAAGGACCTCATCTTGAATACCTCACTTGGCCTTAGAAATATCCCTTTCCCACCCAGGACTCATGTGCATGTCTCATGTGCTGCAGTAAAAGATGCCTGGCTTACCCCTTTTGAGGGACACATTCTCATGACTTCACCTACACTTGTCCTCACTATAATTCCAAAACTAGACAGTAATCTTTACTGTTTTTTCACCAGCATGGCAGCTGTATGAATTGAAAATATAAACATACAGATATAACTAAATAATACCTCATTTGAGTTTGAAAGCCACATATCTCCCTGGATAAGTGCTAGTCATTCCCGACTCTAGGGGGCGGTGCTCATCTTCGTTTCAAAGCCGAAGAGCCAGCACTGTTACATCTTACATGACATCTCCGTGGTCATGTGACCGGCAAGACTAAATGCCAAAGGCACACAGAACACTGTTATCTTCCCACCAAAGGTGGTCCCTATTTTTGTACTTGCATTTTTATGTGCTTTCAAACTGCTAGGTTGGCATAAGCTGGGATAAGTAACAGGAGCTCACTCCATTATGCAGCTCTAGAGATTCGAACCACGCAACTGCCGACCTTTCTGATTGGCAAGCTCAGAATCTTAGCCACTAAGCCATCGCTTCCTTGTGATGTCTTATTTCACTCTATGAATTGAAAATATAAATGTACAGATATAACTAAATAATGACTCATTTGAGATTGACAGCCCTAATTTGTGAGAATTTTTTTTCTTTATATCTTAACTGGAACAAGGATTTGGATTATTTTCAATTTCAATTTCAATATCTCAATTTCAAATATTGCTTTCCAATATTTTATGTTTTCTTGAGCTATTGCTCAGAAGTTTCTTTTTAAAGCACAGTTTCATTTTATTTTAATCAATCTAATAAATAAAAATTTGGCAGATATTTTGGAACGATTTTTGTTTTTCTGCTTAGTCTCTGCCTCAGTCCAAATGTGTGGACAATTGTCACCCTGGATTTGTAAAACGGGGTCGGAAAGAAGAACCCATTTGCTGCTACGATTGTATTCCTTGTCCGGAAGGGACCATCTCCACACAGGAAGGTGAGTGACACCAGAGGAAAGGGCATTGGATTCAACCAGAGCATTTGATCAAAGTGCATGTTAAAAGACATTTTATTCTTCATTGCTATTTTAACATCTCCAATTTATTCCATAATGGGAGGAATAAGATCTCGAATAAGATCCAATCCATTTCCGTGTTTTTGTAAATGCTCATTGATATCTAATGCCTGATCCTAATAAAAATAGAGACTGAATTCTTTTTAGATGATAAAAAGTAAATAAAAAGCAATAAAATAAGGGGCTGCCACAAGGAAAAGGCGGTCGACCTATTCTCCAAAGCACCCAAAGGCAGGACAAGAAACAATGGATGGAAGCTAATCAAGGAGAGAAGCAACCTAGAACTAAGGAGAAATTTCCTGACAGTGAGAATAATTAATCATTGGAACAATTTGCCTCCAGAAATTATAAATGCTCCAACACTGGAAGTTCTTAAGAAGAGATTGGATAACCTTTTGTCTGAAATTCTATAGGATTTCCTGCCTAAGCAGGGGGTTGGACTAGAAGACCTCCAAGGTCCCTTCCATCTCTATTATTCTGAATTGATTACCTGGCACACTCTTCCTTTTTGGGCGGTTCTTTTTTAATGATTGAATGATTTTGAATCCTGTTTACCTGGCACATGAAAATTTCTATTGCTCAAATTGCTGGGTTCCCTATATTGTTCCATACTATACTACTACGGTCAAGTTTCCTAACGATGCCGTAACTGATTCATAATATTCGAGCCAATGTTTTAATACAAAAACCAGTGATTTATTGAGGGCTTCATTAGGGCAGATTTTTTCGCAGCCAAATCTTCGCTTTGTTTATCTGCTTCTGGACTATACCCCTGTTCCTTCCCTCCCCTCAGTCTGTGTCATAAATCAGGTTACCCTTCCAAACCAGCAGCAATAATCTGAGATCCCATTCCAGCTGACAGTATGCGTGGAATTCACTCCCACTCATTCTGTCGCCATGACAACACGGTGAGTTCACAACTACTATGTAAGCTACACAGGCTCCCAGTTTCTCTCCAAGTGCAA
Source organism: Natrix helvetica (assembly GCF_964273705.1). Taxonomy (NCBI): domain Eukaryota; kingdom Metazoa; phylum Chordata; class Lepidosauria; order Squamata; family Natricidae; genus Natrix; species Natrix helvetica. Next base: position 367,110,423 of record NC_138548.1, read on the forward strand.
TTAAATTTACTTTCAAAACCCTACTAGGCATAGGAGCAGGTATCTCTTGGCGTTTTCTCCTTGAGGATATCTACTTGTCCCACCATTGCAGATATAATGGACACACTGTATGTTCCCCAAAACATTGACACCATACAGTTACTCCAAAGCCTGCCCTTTTTTGTTGCAGTTCCTGCCCTTTTGAACACCCTCCCTATTGAAACCCTAACCTCCTAAACAGCCCCCCACTCATAAACCTCTGGAGGTTGTTCTTCCAGTCTTTGGGATGAAGTGATTACAACAAGGCATATTGGTTCAGTGAAGAGTGGTTGTGGCATCAATGATTTCTCTTTTGGGTTTTATTCATTGTTGTTGATATTTTTATAGTCTATGTCTATATCTATATTTCAGTTTACCAATTACTAGGACTTTCTTGTCTCTCAGTGTCAGCTGTTATCCAGAGACGGTCTTTCTTGGAAGTTGAAAGGAAGGACTATAAAAATAATATTACTTACTGTTTTCTCAGATACTGAAAAATGCACCAAGTGCCCAGATGATCAATATCCAAATGATGACAGAGTCCAATGTATCCCCAAAAGAATATCCTTCTTGTCCTATGAAGAACACCTGGGCATCATCCTGGTGTCCTTTGCTGTAGTCTTGTTTCTAACAACAGGCTTTGTTTTAGCCATATTCCTTAAATACCTAGAAACTCCCATTGTCAAAGCCAACAACCGTGACCTCTCCTACATCCTCCTGGTTTCCCTCTTGCTTTGCTTCTTGTCCTCCTTTCTCTTCATTGGACGACCAACAAAAGCCACCTGCCTTCTCCGACAAACCATGTTCAGCATCATCTTCTCAGTAGCTGTGTCTTGTGTGTTAGCGAAAACAATCATGGTAGTGCTGGCCTTCCTGGCCACAAAACCAGGGAACAGGGTGAGGAGATGGTTGGGGAAGAGCTTGGCCAACTTCATCATCCTTTCTGGTTCTGCTGTAAAAATTGTAATTTGTGTAATCTGGCTGGGAGTTTCTCCTCCATTTCCTGATTTTGATCTGCATTCCCAATCAGGAGTGATCATCCTTCAGTGCAACGAAGGCTCTGTCACCATGTTTTATGTTGTTCTCGGCTACATGGGCTTCCTTGCTGCCATTTCTTTCACAGTGGCTTTCCTGGCCAGGAACCTGCCTGGGGCGTTCAACGAAGCCAAACTGATCACCTTCAGCATGCTGGTCTTCTGCAGTGTCTGGATCTCCTTCCTGCCCACCTACTTGAGCACCAAAGGGAAATCGATGGTGGCCGTGCAGGTCTTCTCCATCTTGGCTTCTGGTGCTGGCCTGCTGGGCTGCATCTTCTTCCCCAAGTGCTACATTATGATCCTGAGACCAGATCTAAATACTAAGCAACATTTAATGATAAAAGTCGGTATCTGATCATTACGTAGTTTCTTAGGCTCATAACACTTAATTATTTATTGCAGTTACTATTGAGTTTGTATGCTTGTTTTGACAATTTAAAATCAAAGGAAATAAACATACAAAGAATGTAAGTCTAACTTAAGATAACCCTCAAAGTGTAAAATGAATTATTTAATAATTTAAATTGTCATGAAATTAGGGAAGGACAAGATAAGAAATGACATTTTATTATTATATATATTATATAATATCAACAGAATGTATCTACAGAGAAAACGAGACTTCCCAGATTGGGGTGTGGGGGAGGAATACGACATCATCTACCCCAGTCCCATCTCCCCCACACACACATCCAGCTACTTCCCTCCCCATCAATTAACTATAATTCTATCTTGATTGCAGTTTCCATTTTCATTCTTTTAGACGTATTTTGCTTTTATGATTTTAATGCATTTAATGGCATAAGGCTCCCAGAGTTGTTTCGAAACAAGATGAATGGCAAAAAGGCCAAATGAATGAATGAACAAACAAACAAACATTTGAAACAAGTTTACCAGTCAGTGGGTGGTATCCTCTTTAGGCCATTTAAAAATGAAGCACATCACATCTTTCCACCTTTGTAAAAACTTTTATTTTTTGCAATATTTTGTAATATACAGTAAAGAGGTGATTTTAGAGTTGTTTTTGGAAAACTTTATAAATGCTTTTTGAAACTGATTTAAAGACTATGAAGCTAATTACAAAGAATCTCTAGTGTGGGAAAAAAGTGTTCTTGTTTGCTAATCAATTGAAAAAACAAATCTTTGAATGTGGATTACCAGAGCACAAGATGACTACTTTAAAGGGATCATGTTATTTATGGGCCAGTAAAATACTAGAACTTTTTAACACTTTACTTCAACCAGAAATGACTAGTGAAGGCAAATAAATCCTTTAGGCGACAACTGAAATGGATTGACTGGAGTTAGAAATGCACTTGCGTGACCACTTAAAAATTGAAAAAGACATTGTGGATTACCCTGAGAGACTGAAATATATGCAGATTGTTTTTGTTTTGATCATGGAAAGATAATAAGAATTTTGTAAATAAGAAAGATGATAGAAGAAAACAGGAAGCAGGATTATTTTTTTATTTATTTGCTTGTTTGTTTGTTTATTGGATTTAAGAATGCTTGGGAGAAAAAAGGAATATAACATATATACAATATATACACATATACATACACATACAGTACATATATACCTACGTACATATATATGTATGTATGTATATGTACACACACACACACACACACACACACACACACACACATACACACCATGCCAGACTAATCTTATTGCATCCTTTGACAAAGTGATAAAATTAGTGGACCAGAGGAATGCTGTCAATAGTTTATTCAGACTTCAGTAAGGCATTTGATAAGGTAGACCATAACCTACTTAATAGAAAGAAGGACTAGGGGAGACATGATAGCAGTGATCCAATATCTCAGGGGTTGCCACAAAGAAGAGGGAGTCAAACTATTCTCCAAGGCACCTGAGGGTAGAACAAGAAGCAATGGGTGGAAACTAATCAAGGAGAGAAGCAACTTAGAACTGAGGAGAAACTTCCTGACAGTTAGAACAATTAATCAGTAGAACAGAAGTTGCCTCTAGAAGTTGTGAATGCCCCAACACTGGAAGTCTTTAAGAAGATGTTGGATAGCCATTTGTCTTAAACAGTATAGGGTTTCCTGCCTAGGCAGGGGGTTGGACTAGAAGACCTCCAAGGTCCGGTCCAACTCTGCTATTGTATTGTATTGTATTGTATTGTATTGACATACATTTACATATAAAACACAGATACATATACAGTATAGACACACACATATACACCAGTGACGTGCAGTCAGGGGAGGCAGGGGAGGCACAGCCTCAGCACTGTCATCATGAAAAGAAAAAAAATGTAAAAGGAAAAAGGCGAGAGCTGAGGTCAGGCTGAGCTAGTTGCTGCCTCACCATGGAAGACTCTGCTTAACTGTTTAAAAAGATTCTAATAAAGCACCCTCTACTGTGAGGCAGGAGAAGTGCATGCCTCATCTAGTCTGACTTTATGTGTTTTATGATCACTCGAGCAGAGTTAAGCAAGGGTTAAAAGCTTAAGAATTCCTGACGTAGGTGAGGCACGCAGTTCTCCTGCCTCATAGTAGAGGGCGCTCGTTTGGGCGGGGCTTCTTCAGAGGACCAGAGGCAAGAGCAGAGTTGCTCTGAAACAGCTGGAAAAGGTACGTGTGGGTCGGAGGGAGGGGGAGGAATTCAAACTTCATCCTCCTGATGCGGGGCTTTGGGCAAAGGCTGGAGGGAAGGGTTAGGGTTTGATTGCAGGCAGAGCCACGTTGCCTTTTCAAACCTGTAATCAGTGAAGCTGGGCTGGATCCTTCCGGGGCTGGGGGAAAGTATGTGTAGTCCAATCCAAGTTCTCTCTCTGTGTGTGTGTGTGTGTGTTTGAGAGAGGGGGGAGGGAGGGAGAGAGGGAGGAAGGAGGGGAAGGGAGAAGAAAAAGAAAAAGAAAGAAGGAAAATTCTTTTGCAAAGGAGAAAAACAAATGCTGTCGCTTTAAATCGGAACTGAGCATGCCCGGCTGTGGAATTCTGGGAGTTGAAGTCTACAAGTCTAAAAAAATTTGAAACCCACCACTGGGTCAGTGCCTCACCAGCCATAAACCTCACTGCATGTCACTGCCATGGCCTCTGACTTGCTCATGGAAACATGATTTGGAAGGCATTTTTAAACTTGACTTTAAAAAATATTTTCTTTTAATACCTATAATTCGTAGGGAGTTACAAGAAATAGTCTGGTAATTTAAATAGGGAGCAGTATATTAAAAACAGCAGATCAATCAAGAATTGGAAATAAAAGAGAAATGGCATTTCTTTTTCTTCATCTTATTTATTGGTGAACCTGTGGCATTTTTTCTTGGTGTTTCTGCAGAAAATGAGAACACCTTTTTGAAAAAGTTTCTTTATGTTATTTATTGGTGAACCTCTGGCATTTTTTCTTGGTGTCTCTGTAGAAAATGAGAACTCCTTTTGAAAAGTTTTTTTTATTTTTATTTTCAAACATGTAGCATCAAGTATACCATTACACCGTAACAATCATCATTTTGTATTATCCAGTATTATACCAATTCCTCTTGCCATCAATCCACAACAACTGTTGTTTGCTCTTCTGCTTTCTATACACTATATTATACCCTATTTCACCTCCGCCCTCTCTCCTCTCTCTCGCTGTCCTCCCCCACCTCCTTTCTTCCCTCTACCATCTCTCTCTTCTCTGCTTCTTCTTCCTCTCTCCTCTTTCCATTCCTTCTCTCTCTCCTCCTCTTTCTCTCCCTTCCATTTCCCTCTCTCCTATCCCCCCTCTTCCTCCTTTCTTCTCCCTTTCTCCTTTGCACTCTCTCCACTTAGTTTGCACATTGTATTTCAGCGTCCAAGCAAGTTTCATTCAATATTGATGGTATTAATAATTGTGCAGGTCTTCTCCATGTTGGCTTTCAGTGCTAGCCTCTTGCTATTAATTTTTCTCCCCAAATGTTACATTATTTTCCTAAAACCAGATCTGAATACAAAAGAACGTATGATGTCAAAATAAAACAGTAAATTGAGTTCTGTGTATGTTTTTCCCAAAAATTTCCGTTAATAAATGCACCAAATGGGGTTTGATACTTTAATGTTTTTTAAATTAAATTAAAAAATGAGTCATTTCTTTATGTTAGTAGAAATGAACTCCCAGTTATAATAAATGTGTTTCCACCCCTTTCTTTTTGTTATTCAGTGTATGGGAAAACATATGGGGAAGTGGTTGGTTCGGGCAGCTGCTACTGCTGGTTCACTCAGGGACGTTTTGTGTGTGCATGCTTTGCACGCATGTACAGTACAATGAAAATTGCTCTGCACATGCACAGAAGCCAAATATATGTGTGTTGCAGGGCAGATTTTGCATGGTATTTCGTAGACTCCTTGGTTTTTTAGCTGGGTTTTCTCTTTGGGGTTTCTTAAGATGTTGGCTATTTTTTGGTCAGTATTTGAAGGCTGTCTTGATATTGTGTTTGTGGTGAATTTTGCTGATTTTATCTGTGGTGCCTTTGATGTAAGGGAGGGGGGCGATGCCGTTGTCCTGTTCTGTGTCTTGGTTTTGGGGGGGAGTCTCCCTTTGGATTAGGTTGGTAATTGTTTTTCTTTGGAATCCATTGGAGATTAATACATTTGTGAGAGTGTGTAATTCAGTTTTCAGGTGGTCTTTGCCAGCTAGGCGTTTGGTTCTGGAGATGAGGGTCTTGGCTACAGAGTTGATCTGTGCAGGGTGGTGATGGGATTGTGCATTTAAGTAGCGGTTGGTGTGTGTGTGTGTGTGTTTTTGTAGATGGTGTGTCCTAGGGAGCCATTGTTTTTTTTTGTAGATTAGGACATCCAGAAAGGGAAGTTGGTTGTTTGCTTCTATTTCCATAGTGAATTGTATTTTGGGGTGTAGGCTGTTGACACGTGTGAGGAAATTGTCCAGTTTTTCTTTTCCGTGTGGCCAAATCATGAAAGTATCATCAACATATCTAAGCCAGAGTTTAGGTTTGTGTTCAGATTTATCTAAGGCATTAGTTTCAAAATGTTCCATGTAAATAGCCAACATCTTAAGAAACACCAAAGACAAAATCCAAATAGAAAACCAAGGAGTTTACGAAATACCATGCAAAATCTGCCCTGCAGCATACATAGGACAAATGAACAGGAGAATAAATGCACGCATAGCAGAACACAAGAATGCAGTAAGAAAAAAAGAAAAAACTTCCTCCCTTTTCCAGCACCTTAAAGCTACAGGACATGAAATTAATTTTGAAGGAACCAGGTTAATCTCCAAAATTGAACACTTCAAAAAGAGAATAATTATGGAAGCTATCGAAATAGAGAAACACCCCCACAACATGAATAAATGTGATGATACTTCCCACCTACCAGACATCTGGAAACCAGCCCTAATCAACAAACGAGCCCCACCCACCACCCAGGCCATTACAACACAAAACAACAACAGACACACAGCCAGCACCAATCAGCACCAATCTACCAATCATGATACAACCACACAACCAATCATTCCACTTACTGAAATAACACCAGCACTCCACCCCCCCCCACCAAGATTTATAGAAAGATGGCAGCTCTGATCACACTTTCAGCCCAAAACCCAGCCTGAAGATGTAGAGAGAGATCTCGCCGAAACGTTGCCAAGACAATCTCAATCTTACATGGGAAAAGACCCGAATACAACAAGACCAGCATATACATATACACACACATATACATACACAGATGACTTACTCTCTGGAAACAAATGCTGTGGGGGTAGGGCATCCTTAACACACCTCAGTGTGTGTGTGTGTGTGTGTGTGTGTGTGTGTGTGTGTGTATGTCTGTGTATCTCTCTGTGTGCATGTTCCAGCATAACTCTGGAATACTTGGGCTGCTGAAAAATTTCAACCAAACTTGGTACACAGATGACTTACTCTCTGGAAACAAATACTGTGGGGTAAGACATCCCTAACACCCCTCAGACTGTGTTTGTCTGTCTGTCTGTCTCTCTTTGTGTTCCAGCATAACTCTAGAATGCTTGTGCTGCTGAAATGAAAAGGAATGAATTATATCTATAATGTCAAATCACAGTACTTTTGACAGCGGAAGTGTGCATTCTGGATTCTGTGTGTGTGTGCCTGTGTCGTGTGTGTCCCTGTGTTTGTCAGCGTTCCAAATATCATGCAGAATTAAATCATTGTCCAAGGCAAAGTGATCCTTAAATCTCCAATTTAATAAGACAGGCATTTTGGCATCATGCTGTTGAATTTCAACTCTAACATACATCCGGTGAATTCACCCAGTTAAAAGTTCATCATCTATCCCCACACCCCATAATTCATCACATGGTCCAATCTTCATATTCCACGCTGGGATGTACACCCCTCTTCTTCCGGCCAGGTGTCGAGGTGCGGAGACAAAAGACGACCTTGAGCTTCTAAGAAATCCATAACAATACATTCCACAATCCTACTCCTTTCTATTCCCCCCCTCCCAACTACTATACCAATGAAACAGCATAATATATATATGTTTTAAATATGTGGCAGGCCAAAGATCCTAAAAGGAACAGAATTACAGGCCTGACAGGCGGCCTCTCCTCAAGAGAAAAACGTTTCCTGAAAAGAGAATAACATAAATGTTAACCTATCAAAATTTAACCACCTCTTCCTCCCCCAGGGGGACCCTTTGGCTTATCAGGGAATTTCTCATGGAATTGCTTCACTAATTAACTGCTTTCAGATCCCAACTTTTCACCCACGTAGCTTCTGACAAAGGGTATCCCTTCCAATGCACTAAATATTGTAAGCGACCCCTATACAGCCTGGAATCTAATATTTTTTTCACTTCATAATGTGTTTCCCCTTCTACCACTATGGGAGGAGGTGGAGTTTGGGTGGATGGTCTCGTGCTAGACTCCCTTACCGGCTTCAATAAGCTACAATGGAATACCGGGTAAATTTTCCCTAAGAGTCTGGGTAGGCTGAGTCGAACTGTAACTGGGTTAATTATCTTTTCTATTGGGAAAGGACCTAGAAATTTTGGACCTAATTTCTTACATGACATCTTGATCTTCTCTGAGACCATGGAAGAACATGTGAAACTGGTACGGCAAGTCCTGAAAAAACTTCTAGCTGCCAAACTTTATGCAAAATTGTCAAAGTGTGAATTCCACAAGACCTTGCTAGATTATCTGGGATATCGTATCTCCAATGAAGGAGTAGAAATGGACCCAGAAAAGGTGAAAGCAGTGTTAGATTGGAAACCTCCAAGCACTCGCAAACAATTACAAAGCTTCCTTGGATTTGCAAACTTTTATAGGCAGTTTATTCCAACCTTTGCTGAAATTGCCCTACCATTGACTGACCTATTAAGAACGGGGCCTTCTCCTACCAAACCAAAAGCAAACCAACCATTAAAATGGACAATCGACTGTCAAAAGGCTTTTGAATGGCTGTGGAACCTTCTCGAAATTTCTCCTGTTTAGAACATAGTCCTTTCCCCAACTGTCTCCATATCTTGTTCCCTGATCCTGAGGCCAGCACCACTATGATTGTTTTAGTCAAGACAGAAGACATGGCAACTGAAAAGATGGTACTGAATGCTATCTTAAAAAGGAGGGTTGGTGAATGAAGAAGAAGGAAGACAGGAAGCGTATATGAGGGAGACCAGGAGGATGTCAGGGAGGTTCCAGATGTGGGCATTGACAGTAGAAGTTCTTAGATATTTAAAAAGTATGGTTAAAACAAAGCCTTTAAAGGACAACAGTAGGGCAAAGAAGACCAGGATGATGGCCAGGTCTTCAGATGGAATTTTTGAAGTGTCATAGAGTAGAATAACATTCTATTCACATTGTGTTCATTCACAATAGGCAAAGTCTTTCAGGGGAGGGTTGACAGTTGCAGACCTTATCTGTCTTGGGAGCTGCCAGGCTGATATCTGCAAAACTTGGCAAGGAGTCTTGGAGAATCATGAACAATTAAGCAAATTAATTGTCTCCTGCAAACTCCCCTCCCCTTTTGCTCCTCTTTTATTTCCTTTGAGTGAGGCCATCGTCCACCTGTGGCCTTACTCCCAAGTCGACCCATGTTCTTTAGCTGTTCCCTTTGTCTGGCAACTCTGCGCATGTGCATATTGGGAACAGGCTCTATATGTTCATCTGCCTTACTGATGTCTGACTCTGAAGGCAGCTGGTAACTGGCATACGGCCTTGGCCCGCTCTCTGCCTCTGATACAGAGCCCTCATCAGAGACTTCCCCAGACTCAAGGACTGGCCCATGTTCCTCCCCAACCTCCTTATTGTCCAAATCTGCTGCTAACTCCGCTGATGGGCCACAACACAGTTTCTGTAGACAAGGGACATTGTTTATGGACAACAGAAGTTTATTCCCTGGGTGTTGAACTATTTTTCTCTAGCATTACCTTATGAACATGTCTTGACAGGAAATATCACAACTACTACAGAACTGCCTCCTGGGATATACTGTATCTGTGATTTGACAATAACATGTTTTTTTCTGGTATCCCTTGGTATTGGTTGCCCCAAAGAACTTTGGTTTCCCAAAGTTCTGGCTGTAATTAGCACCATCTTCTGCTCCTTCTCCAGTGACTGCTTTTGATGGAAAACATCATGGAAGGGATCTTGCCTCAGAAAAGGATAAATGTGTCATGCTTCGTGTAGCAAAGGTTTAGAGAGAGACTGTGGCTTTGAATGTTTCTTTCTCTCCTTTCCATATGAAACTCAGTTTCTCTCTGCCTGAATTAGGAAAGTCATTGGGATTTCCATATTGTGAAAGAGCTTTGATTTTTTTAAATCTCTTGTTGTACCTGTTTAGAAACAGGATTGATTCAACTCCAAAAATAATGGACCTCCGGCTTCTGCTTCTACTGCTGTTGGTGCCCCAGCCTGTCTCTGGGAAACTAAATAAGAAGTGCCCACTACATTTGGAGCACCAGGATGGAAAAAGACCCTGGAGCTATTACAGGCCAGGAGACCATCTCATTAACGTAGTCCTTTCTGCAACAAAAATATTGCCTACAATGTTGACTTTCAACATGGTTCCTTATAGTCAGACACAATTGTAAGTCTTTCAGTGTGATGCAATTGCATCCCCTCCTACTGCATTTGTAACAATCTTCTTTTTTTCTTCTTCTTTACTTCCTTTTAAATTGCACGATCGGTCAAATTTCTTGAATTGCTCTCATTTCCACCGCTTCCCTCTTATGCCTCATTTTGAGGAAGAGACGCAAATCCAAAGATGGGTTTGGGGGGGAAAAGCATGAAAGAAGTGCAGATTACATCAAAACCCCAGTTCATGAGTTGAATGCTAACTTTTGTCTAAAATAGTAGACAGGATTATAGGCGCCTCTGTCCAGATGTTTCAATATTTTTACAACAGCTCAATACCTGATCATTACAACAAATAAAGGATGACTTATTCCTAGAATTGCTATTCTGAGCCAATTATGTAACTGCATCTTTCTTTTATAATGGTTCTGCTTTAATGATTGAATGATTTTGAATCCTTGTTCCTGGGAAGATGAAAATTAGTACTGCTATAAATAATGGTGTATTTGTCATTCTTAATTTTCATCTCATCTTCTCAACAGTCGTTAAAATAAAATGGTAATGGATAAACATAATTTGTCTCTGGTTTGAATCAGAATTGCCTTAATACTCTGAGGTCTTTTGCAAACAAAAGTTGAAATTTTAAAAAAAGTATTTTATTATTGCTATTAATAATAATAATATGAACCTATTTTTGTAATAGTTTACCTTTGGACAAGCTAAGAATACTACGTTACATTTTTGCTATCCAAGTAATCAACAAGGATCGCCAACTCCTGCACAACTTCACACTTGGCTACAACATTCATGACAACTATTTGAACACGTTTGGCACTTCCGATGCCTTGCTGGACATGTTCTCTGTTGGGGAAGCCAATGTTCCCAACTACAGCTGTGGAAGGAAGGACAACATTTTGTCTCTTATTGATGGAGCTGCCGGTGACATCTCCATTCAGATGTCGACATTAGTAGGCACTTACAAAGTCCCTCAGGTTTGTATCTGTATTTCTCTATAGGTAAAGCGAATTGGATGGTGGCGGTGGTTGAGTAATGGATTCAACTGTATGTTCCCTTTAGAATTCAAGAACTGCTTTTCCCAATGAGCATTTAAGGTGTCATGGATAGAGATTGCCAATAACTTATTCTAAGATGTTCACGAGATCTAAGTTGGATTTATTAAAAGCTAGTATTTTCAAATTCATCTGACTGGAAATATAACACAGCATTTTTCATTGCTTTTTCAGATCAGTTTTGAAATTTTTTCAGAGTGTCTGCATGATAAAAGTCAGTTGCCTTTTTACCACCCGCTTTTCCCCAAAAAGGGGATCCTCTACCCAGCAACTATTCAACTTCTCCTCCATTTCAGATGGACCTTGATTGGTCTCTTTGCTTCAGACACAGAGGGAGGAGACAATTTCCTGAGGACTTTCACTCCTGTGCTTGTCAGGAATGGGATCTGTGTTGTGATAGTACAAAGATTCTCAAAAAGTAGACACACAGCATCTCTCAGGGATGCCCTCTCTAACTGGGGACAAGTCAGTGTCTTTTTTCTGTTTGTTGAACTTGATTCCTTTTGGGACATAATTCTTCCTGTCCATTTAACATTTAGACTTTTGCCTGGATACATTGAAAGGAAAGTCTGGATCATGACAATTGTTGGAGTACAAACAATGAAAAAACACAAACTTCTCAAGTACATCCATAGTGTCTGGATCTTTTCTTTTTCAGGAAAACCAAAACCAAAAGATGACACCTTTGAACCCAATTTCTTTGTGGAATCACCATTTGGAGACAAATCTTTTCACTGTTCTTTTATAAAGCATGTCTTCTCTGTCAGAGGCCAGAAAAGATGTACCCAGAAAGCACCACTGGGGAATCAAGAGGAAAGGAACAGGATCAAGATCACAACTTACCACAATTTTTACAGTGTCATTAAGACTCTGGCCCATGCTTTGCAAGCTGCATATTCATCCAGATCCAGGAGGACAAGAAAGGGGGTTGGAGAGAGATTGGGTGCCCTAAGGCTGCATCCATGGCAGGTATGGGATCCCAATATGGAGCCATCAAATTTACTTCCCTTTTAGGTGGAATCCAACACAGAAGGAAGCTAACCTTGTCAACCTTCTTGTGCCACAAAAGGACATCAGGTTTGGTCAATCTAATTGCTCCGGGCTTGCAGTTACAAAGTTAGGGCACTGTGACCTATATTTTTTTATATTGAAGGTAAAGGCAAATGTTCCCCTTGCACAGATATGCCAGTTGTTCCTGACTCTAGGGGGAGGTGATCATCGCTTTTTCAAAGCCAAGGAGCCAGTGCTGTCTGAAGACATCCCCATGGTCATGTGGCTGGCATGACTAAACACAGAAGGCGCATGGAACGCTGTTACCTTCCCACCAAAGGTGGTCCCTATTTTTCTGCTTGCATTTTTTTTAATGCTTCCTTTAACTGCTAGGTTGGCAGAAGCTGGGACAAGTAACAGAAGCTCACTCCGTTACGTGGTGCTAGGGATTGAACCGCCAAACTGCCTACCTTTCTGATCAACAAGCTCAGTGTCTTTAGCCACTGAGCTACCGCATCCCTCATTTAATTTTTTATATTAAACACCAGTCACTTTAGAAAAAGATTCATGCAGGTTAAATAAATTCCTGTATGTATAGGTTTGTGATTATCATCATAGAATTCTACATTTTAAAATTTGAATGACACTTAAAAGAGACCAATGAGGTGACTGCAGGCATCCTGGTTGAAGCTTTTCTGGCTGATGGCTACTCAGTAATTGAATTAAGACAATCAGTGAAAAAGAAACTGAAGTTTAGTTCCTTGGCTCAGTTCTAAAACTGCTCCTCCTTTTAGGATTTTTAGGACCCCTTTAGGATGCTTGGAGAAGGGAGGATGCAGCACTCTCCCAATAACTACCTAATTTATTGAGATAAATGAAACATTATTTGAGTACAGTTTTAAAGACATTTTTATTATCTTAATTTATTATATATAAGAGCAGTGGGAGCACAGTGGTTAGAATGCAGTATTGCAGGGTAATTCTGCAGACTGCCAGCAGTTCGATTCTCACTGGCTCAAGGTTGAGTCAGCCTTCCATCCTTCTGAGGTTGGTAAAATAAAGACTCAGATTGTTGGGGGCAACATGTTGACTCAGTAAATCGCTTAGAGAGGGCTGTAAAGCACTGAAGCAGTTTAAGTCTATGTCCTATTGGTATATCACCCAGTGCTCTTTTAACTAAATTCCTAATCATCACATCATAAAGTTGTTTCCTAATACTTTGCTAAAATATGTTATATCACCAGAATTCCTACAATCTATTAATGAAGTATAATGATATGTGGAAATGACCTTGGGGACAGGGGGAAGAGATGCTGCCTAAAACATAGATGGCCTCCAGTCTGTCAAGGACTTGGAGTATTCATATCAAATTATCTAAGTGCCCGACTATTTCAGCTTCAACCGCAATAATACACGAGCACACAATAGATAGAAACTCAATGTAAACCATACCAAACTCGATTGCAGAAAATATGACTTCAGCAACAGAGTGGTCAATGCCTGAAATGCACTACCTGACTCTGTTGTTACATCCACAAACCTACATAACTTTAACCTTAAACTGTTGACCTCACCCCATTCCTAAGAGGACGGTAGGGGCATGCATAAGTGCACCAGCATGCCTAATGTCCCTGTCCTACTGTCCCGATTTATTTCTACTCATTTCCTGTGTTCTTATTCATGTTTATTCTTATTCCTGTTATCTTGTACATGAGTGACAAGCTCAACAAAATAAGTAAATAAATAAATAGATCAGATAAGAGAAGGGGTGGAATTCACAGTTGCATAACAGGCATAGAACAAAATGTAGAAAGGATCCTCCCCTAACTTTTCAGGCTGTCAAAAGTGGGAGATTTGTCCTTGCAAAATTCTCTTAACGTAGCTTTCCAATAAAATTGAATTAGCTCATCTATTCATGATTCCTGCCTGGTCTATTTGGGAGATGAATGGTCCGGCAATTTTCTCCTAATAAATCCATTCTTTCTCATAATCACCCATTTGTTCTGAAGGAGTTTATGAGACTATTTTCTCAGGAATATTCCTGATGATTAAGAAATTTTGTGAATGATATTTTGTCAACATATATTTTGTAAAAATATGACTGACAAAGTTTGCCAGCAAATATCTGGCTTTCATTTCTGAAGATACTGTTGTTCTCCCGAGGAAGAGTTGCAAGTTAGACAATTGTAGAAAATCCAGAGGTGGAAAGACCTAAGAATATTTGCAGGTTAAGCAATGGTAGAACATACAAAGGTTGAAAAGACCTGGTGGGATAAGAAGTCAAGGTTTCTGCTCTTAAATTTCCTGTATGCTTTAATTGCAGTTCCATCCCTTTCTGAAGAAGAATGAGTTTTGCAATGTTTCCACATTGAAATGTTACTTGGAGAAAAATGGAGACATAGCAGCCGATCTGGACATCTGGAGCATTGTGATTCTCCCCAAGGATTCCTTCAGATTGCAACTTGGGAGGTTTGAACGGCAGAGACTTATTATCAGCCAAGACGTTCTTTCACGGCTTAAGTTGCTCAACAAGGTGCATGAAATATTCACATCTTGTCTCTGTTTTCCAAAGCCGTAGAATCCATTTTAATTGGGCTAAGCGAATTCACCAAGGTGGATAACCTTCACAAAGAATTGAATGTGGGGAGTAGAACACTTATAATTCCAGTGAGCTAATGTGCGACATCAAAAGATCCTGGCTCACCCTTTTTGAGGGACACGTTCTCATCACCTCACCTCTATCTCATCTCACTTTAGTTCTACAAAATAGGCAGTCCAGTGGTGGGTTCCTACTGGTTCGGATCGGTTCGGCTGAACCAGTAGTGGTTTGGGGGCTTGGGTCGCTGGAACAAGGCCTGCCTTGCCCCTGAACTGGTTCTCCGGGCAGCGCCATAGGCAGCGCCATCTTGTTTTTCACTTCTGCGCATGTGCAGAACAATATTTATTGTGTAGTTCCCATAAAGCGTGTGCATGGCGCACAGATAAGCAAAGTGGCAGTAGTGCCTGCCGGGATCTAACCCTGAGACAGTCGATTTTAGTTTTAATCTTAGTTCATCAGGATGGCAGCCCTATGAATTGAAGATATACATATAAAAAGAAACAAAGAACATCTTCTGTAATTTGTAATAATTTTTTCTTTGCACTTTAGCTGAGAGATAATTTTAGATTACTTTTAAAGGGCAATGCTTTTGAAATGTTTTATGTAGTGTCAGAACTGCCCCAGCTAGATCCCTAGGAAGGAAAGAACCTCAACTCCATTTGGTTGAAGTGATAGGTTGTTTTACTAAGGATTAGTGGTTGCAGCAAAAGCAAGGCAAGATCTGAAGTTCCCATGTAAAACATTACATTTCCCTCCTCTTTCCCCAGCCTTCCCCCATTGACGGGTCCATCCAGGGGTAAAATCTACTTACCTTTGCTAGCAGTTCGCGAATGTGGTCATGCGCAAGCGAGCTCCAGTCACACGCCCCATCTCTGTGCATGCGCAGGACCTTCTGCACATGCGCAGAGCGTTAAAAACATCTGGGTGGGTTACAATTTATTTAAAGTTAGTTTAACAAAAGGGGAATTAAAACACAAGAGGAGGTAGGGTGTTAAAGTTAGTTAGCTTATGTTAGCGTATGATTGTTAAATGTTTATACCCTGTATTTTGCTCTGGGAGGTGGGGGGTAGGGTTGGGGGTGGAGGGAGCGAAGGGGAAACATTTGTAAAATTTATTAAAACTTTTAATAAAAAACCAACATCTGGGTGGGTGGGCAGAGCCTGCTACCGAGCGTGCCTGCAAAGGTAAGTAGAATAGCGAGGAGGGGAAATCTGCTTTGTCACGCGATTTAGATTAGCTGGAAAGCAGGAAATCCGGCTTTCTAGCTAATATAAATCGTGCGTCACAGCTGATTGTTGGAAATATCAGTTTGGGCAAATCGGTAGCATTTTTTTTACTACTGGTTCTGGCAAACTGGTCCGAACTGGTAGCATGTCACCCCTGGGTCCATCTCTGTCAAATAGCATGCCGTTTAGGTGTTTTGGGAACAGTTTGGAGATTGGCTCCACTTGGTACAATTTCACATTCTTTCCCCAAGTTAGGTGACCTTGAACACCAGAAGCACTTCCATCAAACCTCTCACCCCTCTTCCCTCTCATTTCTCCTCTCTATATTCCAATTTTCCCGCTCCTCCCCTCTAACAATTTATGCCAGGATGACAGTAAAATGCAGAGCTGAAGGTGGCAGATCTGACATGCAATCTAAAAGAAACCTTTCCAGACCTATCAGTCACAGGTTTCTTCATTCATTACAATTTTGTTCTATTTTAATCACACTAATAGAATAAGAAGTTAATAAATGTAACTACCATTTTCCATCAATAATTTGTCTTGTTTTCTTGGATGATCCTTGATTTTCTGCTTAGTCTTTTCCTCAGTCCCAGTGTGTAGAAAATTGCCATCCAGGATTTGTCAAACAGGTTCGGGAAGGAGAGCCAGTTTGCTGCTATGACTGTGTTCCTTGTCCAGAGGGGACTATCTCAGCTCAGGAAGGTGGGTGACACAAGATGAAAAGGTGCTGGATTCATCCAGAGTATTTTGATCAATGTGCATGTTGAAAGAGACACGCTGAAACTTGACTATTTGATTGTACTTAATTTTCAACATGCCCAATTTCTTCCATAATGGTAGAAATAAGAAAAATATCTTGAAGGATGAGAAAGCAAGATATAGAAGGGTATTGTGGATTGGCCAAGCTTACTTCTTTCAAAGGAAATCTCTGTTCTACTTGTCAGTTTTGAAGTGACCTTCCATTTTGCCCTCCATAAGAACCTCTGAATTCTTTGAATTGAGGAATGGCTTCATTTCAGATGATAAAAATAACATTACTTTTTGTTTTCCCAGATACTGAAACATGCACCAAGTGCCCAGAAGATCAGTATCCAACTGAGAACAGAGTCCAATGTATCCCCAAAAGTATAATCTTCCTATTCTATGAAGAACATCTGGGAATTATCCTCATCACCTTTGCCCTATTACTGTTTCTAATTGCAAGCTTAATTTTAATCCTATTCATTAAATATCGAGAGACTCCCATTGTCAAAGCCAACAACCGGGATCTCTCCTACATCTTCCTGGTCTCCCTACTGCTTTGCTTCCTGTCTCCTTTTCTCTTCATTGGTCAACCAAGGAAAGCCACTTGCCTTCTCCGACAAGCTGTTTTCAGCATCACCTTCTCAGTTGGTATTTCTTCTCTCTTGGCCAAAACTATCACAGTGGTACTGGCATTCATGGCCACAAAACCAGGAAACCGAGTGAAGAGATGGCTGGGGAAGAGCTTGGCCAACTCCATCCTCCTTTCATGTTCTGCTACCCAAATTATCATCTGTTCCATCTGGCTGGGAGTTTCTCCTCCATATCCTGACTCTAACCTCTATTCCCAGCCTGGAGAGATCATCCTGCAATGCAATGAAGGCTCTGTTTTCATGTTCTATATCACCCTCAGCTACCTGGGCTTCCTGTCTGCCATCTGCTTCACAGTGGCTTTCCTGGCCAGGAATCTTCCTGGGACCTTCAATGAAGCCAAGCTGATCACCTTCAGCATGTTGGTTTTCTGCAGTGTCTGGATCTCCTTTGTGCCCGCTTACCTGAGCACCAAAGGGAAATACATGGTGGCTGTGCAGGTCTTCTCCATCTTGGCTTCCAGTGCTGGTCTGCTGGTCTGCATCTTCATCCCCAAGTGTTATGTTATTATTCTGAGGCCAGACATGAATACAAAGGAGCAACTTACAAGAAGGAGAAATGTAGAAAAGTGAAAAATGTTATCATTCAACATGCTCCAATTGCCCAATCGTAGATATTAGTCCAAGCTGTTCAATGGGCCAAGAAAAGCTGAAAAATGCCCCCCAAAGCCTCGAAATTGGGACAGGAATAGCCTCAAAAATGGGCCAAGAAAAGCCTTGAAAACGGGCCACAAAAATTTCAAAAATGGGTCGAAAAAAGCATCCAAAATGAGCTGAAAAAACCCTCTAAAACAGTCTGAAAAAAGCTTTCAAATGGGCAAAAAAAAAAAAAGCCTGAAAAAGGGTGTGCGGAGGCAACAAAATTGGCAGCGGGTGGGTGGGGCTTCAACAATATTCGGTCTATAAAACGCACAGACATTTTCACTGCCTTTGTGGAGATAAAAAAATTGCATCTTATAGTCTGAAAAATACGGTATATCACTTCTTGATTCAGGAGCTCACAGTGATGGAGATTGTCCTATTTGCTCTTTTTTCTACATCCAATCTCCATTCAAGATAAAGTGTTGAGTAATTGTCATAAAATCACCCACAGATCTTCAATGGGGGGGCTGATCCAGGTCTCTCAGCTCATCACCTAGAACAATGATGGTTAACATTTTCAGCACCAAGTGCTGAAACTGGAGAGAGTGTCTGTGCGCTCCGGCATGCTGGAACCCAGAAGAGAGCAGCTGGCCAGCGTGCATGCGTGCCATTGCCAACTCTTCTGTGTTATTTTGCACGCATGCATGCCAGGCAGCTGCTCTCTTCCAGGTTCTGGCGTGCACATGCTGACCAACTGGTTGGGGCGCATTCAAGTGCTGGAACCTGGAAGAGAGCAGCTGGCTGGTGCACATGCGTGCAACAAACCCAGAAGAACAGCTGATGGTGGTGTGCATGTGCACAGAGAGGGCTCTGCCTTCCACCTGTGGCAGGCGTACCATAGATTCGCCATCACGGATCTCGTACTTTGACTGCTACATCCCAGCTGATCTGAACTCTCTCTTAACAACTGTGGTTTACTTACATTTGTCCCTGATGTCACCATTCTAAAATTTCTTGCTCTTTGTTTGGAAGCTGCATGGAGACCAATGTTCTTCTGATGCTTCTTAGAGGTTAACTCCCTTTCCAGAGTCAATGGCAAAGAAAAGTGAGTACTGAAAAGCCCTGAAAGGAGAAGAAGGAAAGCTGGTGGTCCATTCTGTGATGTCCACTCCCTTCACTGAGGAAACGTATCCGAATGTCCAGCTGAAGACCTTTCATCCTTTGGTCCTGCCTTCTAAAGCACCAGGAGAAAAGTTGGATGGTCTTCTGAAGACAGTTATTCCCCATTCCCACGAACTTCCTTTTTCCAAGACTAATCAGTCTTTTTTTTCAAGTGATCTTCATGACAACACTAAAAAGAAGGGAGGGAGGAAAAACAACCTTCCTCTGCTAATTACTCATAGTTCAGCTGTTCTAATGAGCTAAAATGACACAAAACCCTGTTCCACCCTTGACGTGGGTTATTTATCTTTCTCTCTCTCTCTTTCTCTCTCTCTCTCTCCCTCCCTCCCTCCCTCCCTCCCTCCCTCCCTCCCTCCCTCCCTCCCCCTATCTATCTATCTATCTATCTATCTATCTATCTATCTATCTATCCATCCATCCATCCATCCATCCATCCATCCATCCATCCATTTAAATATGAGCCAGCGGGGTGTGCTGCAGCTGCCAAAGAAGCAAACACAGTTCTAGGTTGCACAAACAGCGGGATAGAATCTAGGCCTCACCTCTGCACGCTGCTGTTCAGCTGCTTTGGCCTAAAGCCGGCTTCTTGTGCAGCCATGTTGCCATGCTGCCACCTGAATTCCGATTGAGAGGGCAAATCTCTGACCTACGAGGGACCTGTTGCACTTCCTCTGGGTCTGATGAAATGCTGCAGAGGAAGAGCAACCTTCCTCTTCCATTTAGTCATAGTTGAGCTGTTCTAATGAGCTAAAATGATACAGAAACCTGTTCCACCCTTGACGTGAGTTATTTATCTTTCTCTCTCTCTCTCTTTCTCTCCCCCTCCCCTCCCTCCTTATCTATCTATCTATCTATCTATCTATCTATCTATCTATCTATCTATCTATCTATCTATCTATCTATCTATATCCATCCTGTCTGCCTGCCTGCCTGCCTGCCTGCCTGCCTGCCTGCCTGCCTACCTACCTACCTACCTACCTACCTACCTACCTACCTACCTACCTACCTACTATCTATCTAGTGAGGCTCTACATTTAGGCAGGGAAAACAAAATACACAGGTACAGTATAGGTGGTACCTTGCTCAATAGTAGTAACTGAGAGGGATCTTGGAGTCCAAGTGGACAACCGTTTAAATAGGAGCCAGCCGTGTGCAGCAGCTGCCAAAAAAGCCAACACAGTTCTAGGCTGCATCAACAGAGCGAGAGAATCAAGATCACATGAAGTGTTAATACCACTTTATAATGCCTTGGTAAGGCTACATTTGGAATACGGCATTCAGTTTTGGTCGCCACGATGTAGAAAAGATGTGGAGACTCTAGAAAGAGTGCAGAGAAGAGCAACAAAGATGATTAGGGGACACTTCCGGTTCCGGCGGCTGACAGCGACAGGCAAACTTTGCTCGCCCTGCGCTTTCCCAGTGGGCTCCCCACTCCTTGGGGGGCACAGGACGCCCCGTAGAGGCTCCTGCCGGAGGAGCGGCACCGCGGGGGATCCCCTGGATCGGCGGCAGCCGTGGGGGACCCCCGCTTTGCTCTAGGCATCGGGGAGCATGATGGGGGACGCTCCGGCGTCTTCGCTGTGAGGCTGATGGAAAGAAAAAGACGAGCTGAAGGACGCGGCTGCGGTGTGGTGAGGCGACAACTCCCTCCTATCCCTTTCATCAACTTAGAAAAATTGCCAGCAATTTAAACTTGATTTTCAGCCTGGCTGGAGAAGCGTGACTAGAGGGAGGGGGATTTCCCCCCCCCTTGGACTGGTGGCTAGAAACAATTTTGCTCTCAGCCCCAAGGGAAGGAGGAGGGGGGAGAGCCAACTAAGGATGCCATGCTCCTAATAATGGTGAATTTTTTGAACTTAAAGCTACAGTGGAAGGATGATCTGAAAAGTTATCGGGAACTTTGAAAACTTTATTATGCCTCTAAACCCGAAGCTGGCAGGGCAAGATGGCACACTTCCATTGTCTTTATGAGCTTTGAAATTTGACTCCACCTTTGAAACTTCAGGCTTCTGGTCTTTGTTTCCGTGCTACTCAGACAAATCTCTTGTTGATTGCTACCCTTTGATCTCCCTGGAGTGGAAAGTTTCACTCTGCTGCCAGGCTGATTAGTAAAATCCTCTTCTGCCTGGACCTTCTGTCTCCTGGACTCTCCTGGCTGTTTCACCTTTCTGACTGATCACTCCCTGTACTGACTGATTCTCTTATTCTACAAACAATGCCTCCTAAAAAACCACCTCCTGGAAAGCCTGGCTCTGCCCCGACATCTGCAACGTCTAGTCCCAGTACACAATCAACGATAACAGCTTTAATGCAACCTAAATCTACAGAGACTGACTTTCAACAAATGTTTCAACAACTTCTACAGGGACAAGAGGAAATCAAAAAAGAACTGAAAGAGATGAAAGAAGAAATCAAAGAGAACCAGGCCCAAAGTAATAAAAACTCACAGAGACTGGATCTTTTGGAGGGTGGGACGGCTGAGATGAGGGAGGGGATGGAGGTGATGCAGAAGGGAAACAAAGATCTTGATACCCAGCAGATGAAAACAGAATTTGAGAGAATGTCCTTTTATCTTAGATTTCAAAATGAGGTGGAAGCAGATGATGAAGACATAAGGGACATTATGACAAGTATTCTGGCTGAATACATTCACAGAGAGAAACAACAGATGGGGTGGGAAATAGACCTGGTCTATAGAGTTAACTCAGCGTATGCTAGAACACATAATGTACCCAGGGAGGTACACATTAAATTTCTCAGAAAAAGTACAAGATATGAGATTCTGAGTGCACAAAGGGGGCAAGAATTGAAATATCAGGACAGGCATATAACCATTCTAAAACAGATCCCCAAGAAAGTAAGGGAAAAAAGAAAGTTACTCGCAGTTAGCGAAGAAACTATACCAGAAGGGGGTGTGGTTTAGATGGCAGATGCCTGAAGGTATGTTAGTATTCTGGGAGGACACAAGAGTTAGAATCAACACACCCATAGAGGCACAGGCCTTTATGGACAAAAACAAAACACTCTTAGAAAAACCAGATGACCCTACACCAGATACACAAGACACGGGAGGGGCCGGAGCTCTGCCAGCGGGGGGAGATGGGGCGACATTGAGAAAACTCAGATCACAAAAATGAACAAGAAAACGTGCTTGACATAAGTTGACCGAATTTATTAATTGAATTTACATGCTGACTATATGTAACTATTTAGTAATGAAATTTTTTGCAAATGTATACCTTGAGTATGGAGGGAGGGGATACCTACCGCACATTGCAACCATCAAAATTTGTATCTACCCACTACTTTTTTCCTTGTAAATTTTTTTAAAAAACCAATAAAACGTTGTTTAAAAAAAAAGATGATTAGGGGACTGGAGACTAAAACATATGAAGAACGATTGCTGGAAATGGGTATGTCTAGTTTGATGAAAAGAAGGACTAGGGGAGACATGATAGCAATGTTCCAATGTTCAGTATCCATTGTTTTCTCAGTAGCTGTGTCTTCTTTGTTGGTGGAAACAATCATAGTGGTGCCGGCCTTCCTGGCCACAAAACCTGGAAACCGAGTGAAGAGATGGTTGGGGAAGAGCTTGGCCAATTCCATTTTTTTGTTCTGCTGGTGAAATTGTAATTTGTGCAATCTGGCTAGGAGTTTCTCCCCCATTTCCTGACTCTGACCTCCAGTGGCAGCCATGAGAAATCTTCTTTCAATAAAATGAAGGCTCTGTCACCATGTTTTATATTGTCCTTTGATATATGGGTTTCCTTGCTGCCATTTGCTACATGGTGGGCTTTTCTAACCAGGAACCTGCCTGGGGCCTTCAATGAAGCCAAGCTAATCACCTTAAGCACCCTGGATCTCTTTCCTGCGCACTTACCTGAGCACCAAAGGGAAATACATGGTGGCTGTGCAGGTCTTCTCCATCTTGGCTTCTGGTGCTGGTTTGTTGGTCTGCATGTTCATCGCCAAGCGTTACATTATCCTTCTCAGACCAGATCTAAACATTAAGGAGCATCTAACGATAAAAGTAGGGAACTGACAGAGAAATGGTTTCTTAGGCTGAGAACATTTAATGATTCATTGAAGTTATTCCTGGGCTTGATCTCTCTGTATCTGTCTGACAATTAAAGTTATTTAAAATTTAAGGAAATAAAAATATGAAGTGTGTAAGACCGCTGAGATTAAAATAAAAGACAATCGTGAAAAAAGTAAAGTAAATAAACTATTAGTTAAAAATGTCATGCAGTCAGAGAAGGCAAGAAAGGGAGAAGGGATGATTTCCCCTCCAATCCTCTTCTTGATCCCCAGAGGGCTATTAGGGGGGGATCAACAAATGTTTGGAAATGCAAAAGGCAGCGACATCAAAGAGAGCAAATATCCAGTGGCTGTTCCCCCACAGATAGGTGTCCTCTCCTCAAAACTGAAAGATCTTAGAAGAAGGGCAGGTTCAATGGTTAGAAAGCAGTACTGCAGACTACTTCTGCTGCCAGTTGCCTGCAATTTGGCAGATCGAATCTCACCAGGCTCAAGGTTGACTCAGCCTTCCGTCCTTCTGAGGTGGGTAAAATGAGGACCCAGATTGTTGGGGGCAATAGGCTGATTCTGTAAACCGCTTAGAGAGGGCTGTAAAGCACTCTGAAGTTTTATTTTGTCCTGCCACAATGCTTACCTCTGTGTAGGCAGAAGGAGGCAGTACTTGCACATGGCATAATCGAGGCAGGGCCCAGTTTTGAGGATTTTTGGCCCATTCTGGAGGTTTTTTTGGCCTGTTTTTGAAGCTTTTTTAGCCCGTTTTTCAAGGTTTGTTTCATGCCATTTTTGAGGCTTTTTGTGGCCCTTTTTGATAATATTTGGTCCATTTTTTTTCTTTTTTGGCCCACTTTTGAGGCTTTTTTGGCCCATTTAAAAAAGAATGGGCCGAAAAAAGCCTTAAAAACAGATCCAAAAATTTTTAGGTGCGTCTTATAATCCAAAAAATACGGTAAGTGTAATAAAAAAAAGAAAGCAAGTGGACAGTTAATCTCCAAGGAACACAAGAATCCTTTCGATTCTCTGTAGAATAAATAGGAAAAGATAATATTTCAGGGCAAATTTGTTGCTTTGGTTAACCCTAGCAATATCCTGCTTCCCCTCCTCTCAGATTTAACAGAGTTGAAAGGGACCTTTAGGTCATCTAGTCCAAACCCCTTGCCCAAGCAGGAGACCCTGGCCTACACCATTTCTGACCAATGGCAGCCCAATCTTTATTTAGCAGGATTTAGCAAGGTGGAGACACACAAATGGACTCACCACCACCACCGCTAATACGACTATTCACTACCCCTGCAAAGACACATACAAAGACTCAGGCACATACACACAAAGATATGCTACATTTTGAATTCTGATTCCATAATTGAATCTCTAGGAGTCTCAGGAGTATTGAAAGGGATGAGATGATGGAGACACAAGGAAAGACAGCCTGCATGTTCATAGTTTTAATTCTCAAACCAACTCAATTAGACAAAGGATTCCTTTTTTCTAATGTCAGGGTTCCAAATAGCATCCAAAAGTAAATTAGAGTCCAAGACAAAGTATTGCTCAAAGTTCCAGTTTATTAAGAGAGCCATGTTGGCACATCTGGGAAAACCCAAATCTGAAAGCTTCCCAGTTTTCCCCACCCAGTTGAAAGTTCAAAATCTTGCCCTCACACCCACAAGTCCATCACATGGTCCAATCTCCCTCTGCCATGCTGGCAGTTTTCACTCATCCAGTTCTGGTCAGGTGCAGAGGTGCAAAGACAAAGGATGACCTTGGCTTTCTGGAAAGAATTTTGTTATGGCTACATAGCATCTCATTCCTTACAATCCCCCCTCCCATTTTCTCACAATAAAAAGGCATAGTAGAATAGCTGCACAGGTACAGTATAGGTGGTACATTGCTCAGTAGTAGTAACTGTGAAAGGGATCTTGGAGTCCTAGTGGACAACCATTTAAATATGAGCCAGCAGTGTGCAGCAGCTGCCAAAAAAGCCAAGACAGTTCTAGGCTGCATCAACAGAGGGATAGAATCAAGATCACGTGAAGTGTTAATACCACTTTATAATGCCTTGGTAAGGCCACACTTGGAATACGGCATTCAGTTCTGGTCGCCACAACGTAAAAAAGATGTGGAGACTCTAGAAAGAGTGCAGAGAAGAGCAACAAAGATGATTAGGGGACTGGAGTCTAAAACATATGAAGAACGGTTGCAAGAACTAGGTATGTCTAGCTTAAGAGAAAGAAGGACTAGGGGAGACATGATAGCATTGTCCCAATATCTCAGGGGTTGCCACAAAGAAGAGGGAGTCAAACTATTCTCCAAGGCACCTGAGGGTAGAACAAGAAGCAATGGGTGGAAACTAATCAAGGAGAGAAGCAACTTAGAACCGAGGAGAAACTTCCTGACAGTTAGAACAATTAATCAGTGGAACAGCTTGCCTCCAGAAGTTGTGAATGCCCCAACACTGGAAGTCTTTAAGAAGATGTTGGATAGCCATCTGTCTGAAACGGTATAGGGTTTCCTGCCTAGGCAGGGGGTTGGACTAGAAGGCCTCCAAGGTTCCTTCCAACTCTGCTATTGTATTGTATAATAATAGAAGGTGTGACAGGCCAAAGATACAAAAGAAAAGATGGCTGCAGGCCTGACATCTAAATCCAAACATAAATTTTCAGTGGAAGGTTGGACAAGATAGCCAAGATAGCCAGGGGGAGGGGGAGAGAAAGAGAGAGAGAAAGATAAATAACTCACGTCAAGGGTGGAACAGGTTTTTGTATCATTTTAGCTCATTAGAACAGCTCAACTATGAGCAAATGGCAGAGGAAGGTTGCTCTTCCTCTGCAGCATTTCATCAGGCCCAGAGGAAGTGCAACAGGTCCCTCGTAGGTCAGAGATTTGCCCTCTCAATCGGAGTTGGGGTGGCAGCATGGCAACATGGCTGCACAAGAAACTGGCTTTAGGCCAAAGCAGCTGAACAGGTGAGATCTAGATTCTATCCCTCTGTTTGCGCAACCTAGAACTGTGTTTGCTTCTTTGGCAGCTGCAGCACACCCTGCTGGCTCATATTTAAATGGATGGTGTGGGAATGAGAGGTAAAGCTATGTAAAGGCATGCGTAGGATGGATGGATGGATAGATAGGTAGATAGATAGAGGGAGGGAGAGGGAGAGAGAAAGAAATAGAGAGAATGATAAATAACCCACGTCAAGGGTGGAACAGGGTTTTGTGTCATTTTAGCTCATTAGAACAGCTGAACTATGAGTAATTAGCAGAGGAAGGTTGTTCTTCCTCCCTCCCTTCTTTTTAGTGTTGTCATGAAGATCACTTGAAAAAAAAGACTGATTAGTCTTGGAAAAAGGAAGTTCGTGGGAATGGGGAATAACTGTCTTCAGAAGACCATCCAACTTTTCTCCTGGTGCTTCAGAAGGCAGGACCAAAGGATGAAAGGTCTTCAGCTGGACATTCGGATAGGTTTCCTCAGTGAAGGGAGTGAATATCACAGAATGGACCACCAGCTTTCCTTCTTCTCTTTTCAGGGCTTTTCAGTACTCACTTTTCTTTGCCATTGACTCTGGAAAGGGAGTTAACCTCTAAGAAGCATCAGAAGAACATTGGTCTCCATGCAGCTTCCAAACAAAGAGCAAGAAATTTTAGAATGGTGACATCAGGGACAAATGTAAGTAAACCACAGTTGTTAAGAGAGAGTTCAGATCAGCTGGGATGTAGCAGTCAAAGTACGAGATCCGTGATGGCGAATCTATGGTACGCCTGCCACAGGTGGAAGGCAGAGCCCTCTCTGTGCACATGCACACCACCATCAGCTGTTCTTCTGGGTTTGTTGCACGCATGTGCACCAGCCAGCTGCTCTCTTCCAGGTTCCAGCACTTGCATGCGCCCCAACCAGTTGGTCAGCAAGTGCACGCCAGAACCTGGAAGAGAGCAGCTGCCTGGCATGCATGCGTGCAAAATAACACAGAAGAGTTGGCAATGGCACGCATGCACACTGGCCAGCTGCTCTCTTCTGGGTTCCAGCATGCCGGAGCGCACAGACACTCTCCAGTTTCAGCACTTGGTGCTGAAAATGTTAACCATCACTGTCGTAGGTGATGAGCTGAGAGACCTGGCTCAACCCCACCATTGAAGATCTGTGGGTGATTTTATGACACTTCCTCAACACTTTATCTTGAATGGAGATTGGATGGAGAAAAAAGAGCAAATAGGACAAGCTCCATCACTGTGGGCTCCTGAATCAAGAAGTGATATACCGTATTTTTCAGACTATAAGATGCAATTTTTTATCTCCACAAAGGGGGTGAAAATGTCTGTGCGTCTTATAGACCGAATATTGTTGAAGCCCCACCCACCCGCTGGCCATTTTGTGGCCTCCGCACACTCCTTTTTCAGGCCTTTCTTTTACTCGTTTTGGAAGCTTTTTTTCAGACTGTTTTGGAGGGTTTTTTTCAGCTCATTTTGGATGATTTGTTTGACCCACTTTTGAAATTTTCTGTGGCCCACTTTCAAGGCTTTTCTTGGCCCATTTTCGAGGCTATTCCTGGCCCATTTTTGAGGCTTTTTGGCCCATTTTTTTGGCTTTTCTTGGCCCATTGAACAGCTTGGACTAATATCTACGATTGGGCAATTGGAGCAGGTTGAATGATAACATTTTTCACTTTTCTACATTTCTCCTTGTTGTAAGTTGCTCCTTTGTATTCATGTCTGGCCTCAGAATAATAACATAACACTTGGGGATGAAGATGCAGACCAGCAGACCAGCACTGGAAGCCAAGATGGAGAAGACCTGCACAGCCACCATGTATTTCCCTTTAGTGCTCAGGTAAGCTGGCACAAAGGAGATCCAGATACTGCAGAAAACCAACATGCTGAAGGTGATCAGCTTGGCTTCATTGAAGGTCCCAGGAAGATTCCTGGCCAGGAAAGCCATTGTGAAGCTGATGGCAGACAGGAAGCCCAGGTAGCTGAGGGTGATATAGAACATGACAACAAACCCTTCATTGCATTGCAGGATAATTTCTCCAGGCTGGGAATAGAGGTCAGAGTCAGGAAATGGAGGAGAAACTCCCAGCCAGATGGAACAGATGATAATTTGGATAGCAGAACATGAAAGGAGGATGGAGTTGGCCAAGCTCTTCCCCAGCCATCTTTTCACTCTGTTTCCTGGTTTTGTGGCCATGAATGCCAGTACCACTGTGATAGTTTTGGCCAAGAGAGAAGAAACAGCAACTGAGAAGATGATGCTGAAAACAGTTTGTCGGAGAAGGCAGGTGGCTTTTCTTGGTTGACCAATGAAGAGTAAAGGAGACAAGAAGCAAAGCAAGAGGGAGACCAGGAAGATGTAGGAGAGATCCCGGTTGTTGGCTTTGACAATGGGAGTCTCTCGATATTGAATGAATACGATTAAAATTAAGCCTGCGATTAGAAACAGTAATAGGGCAAAGGTGATGAGGATAATTCCCAGATGTTCTTCATAGGATAGGAAGATTATTCTTTTGGGGATACATCGGACTCTGTTCTCAGTTGGATACTGATCTTCTGGGCACTTGGTGCATGTTTCAGTATCTGGGAAAACAAAAAGTAATGTTATTTTTATCATCTGAAATGAAGCCATTCCTCAATTCAAAGAATTCAGAGGTTCTTATGGAGGGCAAAATGGAAGGACACTTCAAAACTGACAAGCAGAACAGAGATTTCCTTTGAAAGAAGTAAGCTTGGCCAATCCACAATACCCTTCTATATCTTGCTTTCTCATCCTTCAAGATATTTTTGTTATTTCTACCATTATGGAAGAAATTGGGCATGTTGAAAATTAAGTACATTCAAATAGTCAAGTTTCAGCGTGTCTCTTTCAACATGCACATTGATCAAAATACTCTGGATGAATCCAGCACCTTTTCATCTGGTGTCACCCACCTTCCTGAGCTGAGATAGTCCCCTCTGGACAAGGAACACAGTCATAGCAGCAAACTGGCTCTCCTTCCCGAACCTGTTTGACAAATCCTGGATGGCAATTTTCTACACACTGGGACTGAGGAAAAGACTAAGCAGAAAATCAAGGATCATCAAAGAAAACAAGACAAATTATTGATGGAAAATGGTAGTTACATTTATTAACTTCTTATTCTATTAGTGTGATTAAAATAGAACAAAATTGTAATGAATGAAGAAACCTGTGACTGATAGGTCTGGAAAGGTTTCTTTTAGACTGCATGTCAGATCTGCCATCTTCTGCTCTGCATTTTACTGTCATCCTGTCATAAATTGTTAGAGGGGAGGAGCAGGAATATTGGAATATAGAGAGGAGAAATGAGAGGGAAGAGGGGTGAAAGGTCTGATGGAACCAGAAGTGCTTCTGGTGTTCAAGGTCACCTGTTTAGTTTCAGTTTCAGTTTATTAAATTTATAAACCGCCCCCTCTCCCTGAAGGGACTCGGGGCGGCATACAGACAGAAATACAATATACAATAGACAACAAAAATACAAAACCCCAGACAAAACAAATTAAGCACACAGTCTGTACAATAGTCATGAACTAACTGATGATTAAAACCAATTAAAACCAATTAAAATATCCCAGAATTTAAAAATTTAAAATGCCGGCCAGGAAGGTCAGGATTAGATTATAATTATGATTGCGATTGGGCCAGGCCAGCTAATTGGAACAGGTGGGTCTTGAGTTTCTTACGGAAGGAGCGGAGATCAGCAGTAATTCTAATATCAGGGGGGAGGTCGTTCCAGAGGGTTGGGCCCATCACAGAGAAGGCCCTGCTCCTGGGCACCGCCCGCCGGCATTGCTTAGCAGATGGTACCTGGAGGAGTCCCTCTCTGTGGGAGCGAATTGGTCGCAGGGATGTGTGGGGTAGGATGCGATCCCGCAAATAACTAGGTCCTGAGCCATGGAGCACTTTAAAGGTGGGAAAAGCATGTGAAATTGTACCAAGTGGTGACAATCTCCAAGCTGTTCCCAAAACACCTAAACGGCATGCTATTTGACAGAGATGGACCCAGGGGTGAAATGCTACCAGTTCGGACTGGTTTGCCAGAACCAGTAGTAAAATAAATGCTACCGATTTGCCCAAACTGATATTTCCAACAATCAGATGTGACGCGCAATTTATATTAGCTAGAAAGCCGGATTTCCTGCTTTCCAGCTAATCTAAATCGCGTGACAAAGCAGAATTTCCCCCCTCGCTATTCTACTTACCTTTGCAGGCAATCTCGGTAGCAGGCTCTGCCCACCCACCCATATGTTTTTAACGCTCTGCACGTGTGCAGAAGGTCCTGTGCATGCACAGAGATGGGGCATGTGAGTGGAGCTCGCTCGCGCATGCCCACATTTGCGAACTGGTAGCAAAGGTAAGTAGATTTTACCCCTGGATGGACCCGTCAATGGGGGAAGGCTGGGGAAAGAGGAGGGAAATGTAATGTTTTACATGGGAACTTCAGATCTTGCCTTGCTTTTGCTGCAATCACTAATCCTTAGTAAAACAACCTATCACTTCAACCAAATGGAGTTGAGGTTCTTTACTTCCTAGGGATCTAGCTGGGGCAGTTCTGACACTACATAAAATATTTCAAAAGCATTGCCCTTTAAAAGTAATCTAAAATTATCTCTCAGCTAAAGTGCAAAGAAAAAATTATTACAAATTACAGAAGATGTTCTTTGTTTCTTTTTATATGTATATCTTCAATTCATAGGGCTGCCATCCTGGTGAACTAAGATTAAAACTAAAATCGACTGTCTCAGGGGTGGGTCCCGGCAGGCACTACTGCCGGTTTGCTTATCTGTGCGCCATGCACACGCTTTATGGGAACTACACAATAAATATTGTTCTGCACATTTGCAGAAGTGAAAAACAAGATGGCGCTGCTTTTGGCGCTGCCCGGAGAACCAGTGCAGGGGCAAGGCAGGCCTTGTTCCAATGACCGAAGCCGCCAAACCACTACCAGTTCAGCCGAACCGATCCGAACCAGTAGGAACCCACCACTGGACTGCCTATTTTGTAGAACTGAAGTGAGATGAGATAGAGGTGAGGTGATGAGAACGTGTCCCTCAAAAAGGACAAGCCAGGCTCTTTTGATGTCGCACATTAGCTCACTGGAATTTTAAGTGTTCTACTCCCCACATTCAATTCTTTGTGAAGGTTATCCACCTTGGTGAATTCGCTTAGCCCAATTAAAATGGATTCTACGGCTTTGGAAAACAGAGACAAGATGTGAATATTTCATGCACCTTGTTGAGCAACTTAAGCCGTGAAAGAACGTCTTGGCTGATAATAAGTCTCTGCCGTTCAAACCTCCCAAGTTGCAATCTGAAGGAATCCTTGGGGAGAATCACAATGCTCCAGATGTCCAGATCGGCTGCTATGTCTCCATTTTTCTCCAAGTAACATTTCAATGTGGAAACATTGCAAAACTCATTCTTCTTCAGAAAGGGATGGAACTGCAATTAAAACATACAGGAAATTTAAGAGCCGAAACCTTGACTTCTTTTTTTTTTAATTGCAAAATTTTTATTGGTTTTAAAATATATAGGGAAGGGTAAAAGGGTGTACAGAAATTTTTTTGCAGCTTCCACACTGGTGGCGAAAATCCCTCCAAGAAACTCACAGATTTAACAATCTTAAAAATAAAATATGAAATAAAGCATCAGAACAAATTTAACCAATATTATCAAACATGTGCTCTACTATTTTTTCTCTGTTACTTTTTGTAGTATCAACAATTACAATTATTCCAAATACATTCATTTTTGTGATCTAAGCCTTTTCGATATTGCTTCTTCTTCCCTGCCCCCCGGAGGGGCCTCAGCACCCCCCCTCCTTATCTTGCGTCTTGCTGTCCTTTACCCTACTCCCACTAAATTCCTCCTCTGGGGGGGAAAGATTCTTTTTAATAAAGGCTTCCGCCTCTTGAATTGTATTAATTCTGATCCTATTTCCCTCCCAGAAGACCATCATCCCCTCTGGTAACAACCACTTAAACCAGACCCCCATGTTGTATAATTTTTTTGATAAGGGGGAATATTTCCTCCTTCTCTCTCTTATTTTTTGGGGGGATCTGTTTAAGAATGGTGACCTGTTCCTCTTTGTATTTCAATGGTCTCTCCCTTTGGGTCACGAGCACCTCATCCCTTGTGGATCTCCTGACAAATTTAGCATGTACCTCTCTGGGAACGTTGTGACTTCTGGCATATGCTGAGTTTATCCTATATGCTAGATCCATATCCCACCATAATTGTTTCTTATCTCCCTTAATATAATCTGCTAAAATTGTGCTCATGATCTCTTTAAGATCTTCATTTTCTTCCTCTGGCAGGTTCTGGAATCTAAGAAAAAACGACATTCTTTCAAATTCTATTTTTGTCAGAAAATTTTCTACATCTGCGTTTCCCTTGCGTGTTGTTTTAAGCTCCTCCCCCATCTCTGCCGCTCTCTCCTCCAACACCATAATTCTCTGCTTATTCCCAGCAATATGTTCTTTAACGTCTCTGAGCTCTTCTTTAACCTCTGCCATTTCTTTCCTCATTTCATTCTGCCCCTTCATAAGTTCTTTAAACATTTCTGTAACAGATAGTTCCTTTGTGTCCTCTCCAGCCCCTACTTTCTGCAACAATGAGGTGATCTTAGACTGTTGCGTTGTGGGGCTGGGGGCAGCAGATGACGGAGCTGAGTGCACCTTGCCAGTCAGTGGTTTTCTTGCAGCCATTGGTTAGGTTCAGAGATGCAAATCCTTTCCAGCGAAAATGGTGTCCGGGGATTCCACAGCGGAGCTGGCCTCAAAAGGCAAATAAAAGCAGGCAAACCCACAATTCCAATAGAGAGATAATCCAAGAAGTAATTCCAATAATCAAAGCTCAGAAGAGCCACAGAAAGAGGTCCCAGCTTCCCTTTGAGAGAGTACAGCAAACAATCCACTTTTCTTTACTTTCTCTTTGGGAGCAGTTTCAAAGGATAAGTTTCATTCATATGTAGACAAAGGAAGGAGGGCGGGTGCCATCTTGGCCCTCCCTTCCGCAGGGAGAGAAGTCACAAAAAGTTTTTCTTTCCCTGTTTTTTAAAGGCGAAGGTCAGGCTTAGAATCATTTCTGGCAATTGTAAAAAGCCATTCTCATTCACTGTCCAAGTAACTAATCAGTGATTATTTATTCTCTCTCTCCGAGAGAGTCCCTTTAAATGCCGCTTATTCTGAGGGGGGGGGGTAATAGAGGAACCATCCCCTCTAATTTCCATTTCAAAAGCCAGAGCACACCAACTTACGCACATCTGTAGCTTTCTTTCAAAGTAAACAAAGAGTACCAGGTGGGATCCATGCCTCCAGCCTTCAGCCACGCTTCTCCTTTGATCTGAAACCTCCCAGGGCCGTCCGGCGAAGAGGCAATGTCACTCACCCGCCCCCACTGCTCCCTGGTGCCTAGGCGAAGCTGGGAAAGACACCCCCACCAGCTGCCGCCACTGTGGGGGGTCCTAGCAAGCCGCCTTTCGGCAGGAGACCCTTTGTTCGAGTCTCCTGTGCTCTTTTCAGAGCCCGCCAAGGGAGCGATCGGCAGACTACACGTCCGTCGCCATTCGGTCCCGGAAGCGGAAGTCAGAAACCTTGACTTTTTATCCCACCTGGTCTTTTCGACCTTTGAATGTTCTACCATTGCTTAGCCTGCAAATATTCTTAGGTCTTTCCACCTCTGGATTTTCTACAATTGTCTAACTTGCAACTCTTCATCGGGAGAACAACAGTATCTTTAGAAATGAAAGCCAATTATTGTAAAAGCCCACTATTGTGTGCTCATGTCTTATTGTGGTTGAAGCTGAAATAGTCATTGATAGATAGGATATTGTAGAAATAATTTTGTGTACTACACAGACCGTAGGTGGTGTAATTCTAGCTTGTCCAAGCCCAAAATGTCAAGCCTAGTGGCATAAGGTATTCCGTTGTGGGTAGTGGAGTACTCTTCTCGTGAAATACCTCTCGACTCTCTCAATTGGGTTAATGTCCGATATACAGTGTGGATTCCAGATAGATGAGCTGTATTCGAAGATTGGTCTAGCAAAGGTTTTGTATGCCCTAGTTTGCAGTACAATATTATTGGAGCAGAAACTTTGCAAGATTAAGTTAACAACTCATAACGCCTTTGTGGCAATGCAGTTACAGTGAACTTGGGCACTTAGATCATTTGATATGTAGTACTCCAGGGTCCTTGACAGACTGGAGGTCATCTATGTTTTAGGCAGCATCTCTTCCCCCTGTCCCCAAGGTCATTTCCACATATCATTATACTTTGTTAATAGATTGTGGGAATTCTGGTGATATAACATATTTTAGCAAAGTATTAGGAAACAACTTTATGATGTGATGATTAGGAATTTAGTTAAAAGAGCACTGGGTGATATACCAATAGGACATAGACTTATACTACTTCAGTGCTTTACAGCCCTCTCTAAGCGATTTACTGAGTCAACATGTTGCCCCCAACAATCTGAGTCTTTATTTTACCAACCTCAGAAGGATGGAAGGCTGACTCAACCTTGAGCCAGTGAGAATCGAACTGCTGGCAGTCTGCAGAATTATCCTGCAATATTGTATTCTAACCACTGTGCTCCCACCGCTCTTATATATAATAAATTAAGATAATAAAAATGTCTTTAAAACTGTACTCAAATAATTTTTCATTTTTCTCAATAAATTAGATAGTTATTGGAAGAGTGCTGCATCCTCCCTTCTCCAAGCATCCTAAAGGGGTGCTAAACATCCTAAAAGGAGGAGCAGTTTTAGAACTGAGCCAAGGAACCAAAGTTCAGTTTCTTTTTCACTGATTGTCTTAATTCAATTACTGAGTAGCCATCAGCCAGAAAAGCTTCAACCAGGATGCCTGCAGTCACCTCATTGGTCTCTTTTAAGTGTCATTCAAATTTTAAAATGTAGAATTCTATGATGCTAATCACAAACCTATACATACAGGAATTTTATTTAACCTGCATGAATCTTTTTCTAAAGTGATTGGTGTTTAATATAAAAAATTAAATGAGGGATGCGATAGCTTAGTGGCTAAAGACACTGAGCTGGTTGATCAGAAAGGTAGGCAGTTCGGCGGTTCAATTCCTAGCACCACGTAACGGAGTGAGCTCACGTTACTTGTCCCAGCTTCTGCCAACCTAGCAGTTAAAGGAAGCATGAAAAAAAATGCAAGCAGAAAAATGGGGACCACCTTTGGGGGGAAGGTAACAGCATTCCATTTGCCTTCTGTGTTTAGTCATGCCATGGGGATGTCTTCAGACAGCGCTGGCTCCTTGGCTTTGAAAAAGAGATGAGCACCATCCCTTAGAGTCAGGAACAACTGGCACATCTGGGCAAGGGGAACATTTGCCTTTACCTTCAATATAAAAAATATAGGTCACAGTGCACTAACTTTGTAACTGCAAGCCCAGAGAAATTAGATTGACCAAACCTGATGTCCTTTTGTGGCACAAGTAGGTTGACAAGGTTCTGTGTTGGATTCCACCTAAAAGGGAAGTAAATTTGATGGCTCCATATTGGGATCCCATACCTGCCATGGATGCAGCCTTAGGGCACCCAATCTCTCTCCAACCCCCTTTCTTGTCCTCCTGGATCTGGATGAATATGCAGCTTGCAAAGCATGGGCCAGAGTCTTAATGACACTGTAAAAATTGTGGTAAGTTGTGATCTTGATCCTGTTCCTTTCCTCTTGATTCCCCAGTGGTGCTTTCTGGGTACATCTTTTCTGGCCTCTGACAGAGAAGACATGCTTTATAAAAGAACAGTGAAAAGATTTGTCTCCAAATGGTGATTCCACAAAGAAATTGGGTTCAAAGGTGTCATCTTTTGGTTTTGGTTTTCCTGAAAAAGAAAAGATCCAGACACTATGGATGTACTTGAGAAGTTTGTGTTTTTTCATTGTTTGTACTCCAACAATTGTCATGATCCAGACTTTCCTTTCAATGTATCCAGGCAAAAGTCTAAATGTTAAATGGACAGGAAGAATTATGTCCCAAAAGGAATCAAGTTCAACAAACAGAAAAAAGACATTGACTTGTCTCCAGTTAGAGAGGGCATCCCTGAGAGATGCTGTGTGTCTACTTTTTGAGAATCTTTGTACTATCACAACACAGATCCCATTCCTGACAAGCATAGGGGTGAAAGTCCTCAGGAAATTGTCTCCTCCCTCTGTGTCTGAAGCAAAGAGACCAATCAAGGTCCATCTGAACTGGAGGAGAAGTTGAATAGTTGCTGGGTAGAGGATCCCCTTTTTGGGGAAAAGCGGGTGGTAAAAAGGCAACTGACTTTTATCATGCAGAGACTCTGAAAAAATTTCAAAACTGATCTGAAAAAGCAATGAAAAATGCTGTGTTATATTTCCAGTCAGATGAATTCCAAAATATTCGCTTTTAATAAATCCAACTTGGATCTCATGAACATCTTAGAATAAGTTATTGGCAATCTCTATCCATGACACCATAAATGCTCATAGGGAAAAGCAGTTCTTGAATTCTAAAGGAAACATACAGTTGATCATATCAAGTCCAAAATGTAAGCTTTTAACACATCCAGTGTGGTTCTCACAAACAGAATAGTTAATTGTTTTTTTTTACCCCTAAGCCATATCAAGATAAAGAATACAACACACAGAATATTAGCAATATTGAATATAATCATTTGTCTAATCTGGGGTCTAAGATATTGCCCTTTCTTTTTTCTAATAAAATTGGCATTCTGTAAAAGAAACATGTTATGTCTTCTATCTCTAGAGTACTGCAAATGCAAATCAGTTCATTTAAAAAATTTGCTTAAATGTTCCATATTTAACATTGTGTCCAGTTGCTCAAGTCTTACTCAAGTCAATGTTTAGGCTGCCTCCCCACTGTGGATCCCAATCCCTAGCAATTGTCATGGTGAAAATCAGCCCATGAATTCCATAGAAAAGACATGATTGAATCTATTACCAACCACCAACAACCTGATCGCTTTACCAGATAGAGAAACACAAAAACAAACCTGAGGGACTTTGTAAGTGCCTACTAATGTCGACATCTGAATGGAGATGTCACTGGCAGCTCCATCAATAAGAGCCAAAATGTTGTCCTTCCTTCCACACCTGTAGTTGGGAACATTGGCTTCCCCAACAGAGAACATGTCCAGCAAGGCATCGGAAGTGCCAAACGTGTTCAAATAGTTGTCATGAATGTTGTAGCCAAGTGTGAAATTGTGCAGGAGTCGGCGATCCTTGTTGATTACTTGGATAGCAAAAATGTAACGTAGTATTCTTAGCTTGTCCAAAGGTAAACTATTACAAAAATAGGTTCATCTTATTATTATCATTATTAATAGCAATAATAAAATACTTTTTAAAAATTTAAACCTTTGTTTCCAAAAGACCTCAGAGTATTAAGGCAATTCTGATTCAAACCAGAGACAAATTATGTTTATCCATTACCATTTTATTTTAACGACTGTTGAGAAGATGAGATGAAAATTAAGCATGACAAATGCACCATTATTTATAGCAGTACTAATTTTCATCTTCCCAGGAACAAGGATTCAAAATCATTCAATCATTAAAGCAGAACCATTATAAAAGAAAGAGGCAGTTACATAATTGACTCAGAATAGCAATTCTAGGAATAAGTCATCCTTTATTTGTTGTAATGATCAGGTATTGAGCTGTTGTAAAAATATTGAAACATCTGGACAGAGGCGCCTATAATCCTGTCTACTATTTTAGACAAAAGTTAGCATTCAACTCATGAACTGGGGTTTTGATGTAATCTGCACTTCTTTCATGCTTTTCCCCCCCAAACCCATCTTTGGATTTGCGTCTCTTCCTCAAAATGAGGCATAAGAGGGAAGCGGTGGAAATGAAAACAATTCAAGAAATTTGACCGATCGTGCAATTTAAAAGGAAGTAAATAAGAAGGAAA
Organism: Natrix helvetica; assembly: GCF_964273705.1. Taxonomy (NCBI): domain Eukaryota; kingdom Metazoa; phylum Chordata; class Lepidosauria; order Squamata; family Natricidae; genus Natrix; species Natrix helvetica. The sequence continues at coordinate 367,148,494 of NC_138548.1, forward strand.
AAAGAAGATTGTTACAAATGCAGTAGGAGGGGATGTAATTGCATCACACTGAAAGACTTACAATTGTGTCTGACTATAAGGAAACATGCTGAAAGTCAACATTGTAGGTAATATTTTTGTTGCAGAAAGGACTACATTAATGAGATGATCTCCTGGCCTGTAATAGCTCGAGGGTCTTTTTCCATCCTGGTGCTCCAAATGTAGCGGGCACTTCTTATTTAGTTTCCCAGAGACAGGCTGGGGCACCAACAGCAGTAGAAGCAGAAGCCGGAGGTCCATTATTTTTGGAGTTGAATCAATCCTGTTTCTAAACAGGTACAACAAGAGATTTTTTTTAAAAAAAAAATCAAAGCTCTTTCACAATATGGAAATCCCAATGACTTTCCTAATTCAGGCAGAGAGAAATTGAGTTTCATATGGAAAGGAGAGAAAGAAACATTCAAAGCCACAGTCTCTCTCGAAACCTTTGCTACACGAAGCATGACACATTTATCCTTTTCTGATGCAAGATCCCTTCCATGATGTTTTCCATCAAAAGCAGTCACTGGAGAAGGAGCAGAAGATGATGCTAACTACAGTCAAAACTCCCTTTTCCTCTTGGGACACTGAAGGTTTTTGGGGCAACCAATACCAAGGGGTACCAGAAAAAAAACATGTTATTGTCAAATCACAGATATATCCAAGGAGGCAGTTCTGTAGTAGTTGTGATATTTTCCGTCAAGACATGTTCATAAGATAACGCTAGAGAAAAATAGTTCAACACCCAGGGAATAAACTTCTGTTGTCCATTAACAAGTTCCCTTGTCTATAGAAATTGCTGGCATGTTCACCCAGAGTTATGCAGTTTGGTGTCTGTCACTACGTTATTTTAGTTTGTCTACTTGAGCTTCTATTATGAGTTATACTGTAGAAATATTTTTCTTCTCTGACAATGATTTACTGCGCATGCCTCCTAACACATTTCTCAATACGTCACACATTCTTGTACTTTCCTTCTGATCTTCGTCTGCCTACCGAAGAAGGTGGGCAGCAATTGCTCTTGCCAAAATGTAAGATTTGGATAGATTTGTTTTATTTTATTTCCCATATTAAAGTTCTTTTCATTAGAACATGTTATCGGGTTTTATTTCTTATCAAGAGATATGCTTCTCGGAAGGGCTGTGATTCGCACCTCGTTAATTGAAGGTGGGAGGGAAACTTCCATTCCTTCACAGTGTGTCAATCTTCATTTGTGACAATTCTAGTGCTGCCTGCATTCTAACATCAAGGACACCATCAATACCAAGGAATCTTGTCTAATGTTAAGAATATGGCCTTATTTTCTTTTCCATTAGATCTAATTTAGGTTCATATATTAATCCTAAATTGAAGCCTGTTTTGAAATTGCTCAGACCTGAACTGAAACTATATTTCCCATCTGTTCTCAAAATATCAATTTTCAGATGACAGATGGCTAAATGGATCATGGGGTAAAGATTGTAGTTCAATGGACAGAAGATGGTAGAGAGTGCATCTAGTTAGACAATGTAAAAAAGATATGGAGACTCTAGAAGGAGGGCAGAGAAGAGCAACAAAGATGATTAGGGGACTGGAGACTAAAACATATGAAGAACGGTTGCAGGAACTGAGTAGATCTAGTTTAATGAAAAGAAGGACTAAGGGAGACATGATAGCAGTGTTCCAACATCTCAGGGGCTGCCAGAAAGAATAGGGAATGAAGCTATTCTCCAAAGCACCTGAGGGCAGGACAAGAAGCAATGGGTGGAAACTAATCAAGGAGAGAAGCTGTTAGGGATGTAACCCTAGGCTTGGCTTGGCAATGTATATAAGCTATGATTACTTTACTGTTGCTTTAAATGCTTAAGAGATGTAATTGGTTTGTTACCTCAAGCAGCCATAAGAGGGAGCCAGAATGGCTGTTAGCTCTCTGTTTTGTTAGAAGCTGATCGGTGTATACTGAGGTATTGTGGTTTGCTACTGTTTAGCTATACTTTGTGTGTTAGACTGACTATTTTGATAACTGAATTACTGAACCGTGTATGACTTGGACTGTTAACCGGACTCTGAATACTTCTATATTTCTACATAGTAAACTACTATATATTAATACTATTCAGTGTTTGTGTATGCTGGTTTGTGCATGTTCTTCAATATCACTCTCATTACGCTTCTCTGCATACTCACTCTCCCAACGGGGAGCTTAATTACTTAACAGAAGCAACTAGAACTAAGGAGAAATTTCTAACTGTGAGAACAATTAACCAGTGGAACAAATTGCCTTCGGAGTTTATGGGTGTTCCATTTCTGGAGGCTTTTAAGAAGAGACTAGTTGACCTCCAAGGTCCCTTCCAACTTTATTATTCTGCATTCTGTGTGGTAATAAAATTAATGAATTAATATTATTTATGTTTTCGGAGAAAATGCATAGTAGAATAATAGAAAGTGTGGTTGGCCAAAGATCCAAAACAAAAGATGACTGCAGGCCTGACAGGAGGGGCATGACAAGGAGCGGTGGGGAATGGCGGGGCCGGATGTGGCAAGGAGAGGCCAGGCAAGGTGCTCCTCTATTTGAGTGAGGTCGAGTTGGCCACACATACCCACCTGGTCATTAGGGCAGAGCACTGGTTGTTAGATTATTTGAATCCCATCACTGGATCTGAACCATCCTGATAGTGTGAGTTGCCACCCAACGCCAGATTAAAAATTACCCATTTTTAAAGATATTCCCTTAAATCTGGGGTGACACAAAAGAGATGCTGTCAGACTGCTCACAACTTAAGCCTGTAAACAGAAATGATCCTTGGCCCCATTTGTTGAGAAACATATAATTTTATTAGAAATCAAGTGTATTGCCAAGCCAGATCTGAGAATTATGCACCAAAGTTCTACCTCCCCCCCCCGTTGTCTCATGCAGCTCACTCCATAATAACCAATCAAGTCCAAGCAAGATGTTTTCCTAAGGATCAGTCCAAGCACAGCTTGCTATGAGGCTCCCTCCTTCTTCCAGCTGGATGACCTTGAAGCAGCGTCTCAAGGAGGTACCATCTCTACTTTTGATTCTTCAAACATCCCTCTACTCCTCTCCCCTACCCATAGTTCAAGGCAGTCTGTTGTTGCATAATAGTGAAGCAATGCAAGCATAAGGGGGCAGCTGACAGAGGCCATTCCAGGGGGCCTAATCTAAAGTTGGTTGATAAAAATTAGTGTTTATTCTTTATATCATAAACTCGGTAAAAGAAAGAGGCAATGATGCACCAAAAATGTCTTTAAAAAATCCATTCCAAAGCCCAATGGATTTCAAACCCGCTAAACCAAATCTTGGATTCTATGAAGATAAAATCTCCCTTCAAATGAGCTCCTACTAATGGTGACTATATTTTAATAGATAAACCTGAAAAGTAGGCAAATCTGAAAGATGTTTAAGAGTGTTAAAAGTAAAGGCTTCCACTGTCCAGTTGTATTTCAGTCTAGGGAATGGTGCCCATCTCCGTCTCTTAGCTGAGGGAGCCAGCATTGTCCGAAGACATTTTCATGGTCATGTATCTATTTGCTGAGGTACATGAAACAGTGTTAACCTTCCTACCAAAATGGTACCTATTTATCTACTCACATTTGTATACTTTTGAACTGCTAGATGGGCAGGAGCTGGGGAAAGAAATGGGAGCTCACTCCGATTTGTGGTGCTTGTATTTCAAACCCGGTGTCAACTCATTAAGTTGCCATGGTGAGGAAAGGGGGTGAGTGCATTCCACGCATACCTTCGGCTAGAGTCGGATCTCAGATTACTACAGCAACCTTATGAGGGGTGCACCTCATTGGGGAATGTGATTTATGACACAGACTGAGGTGAGGGAAGGAACAGGGCTAAAGTTCATCTATAATTCAAATGAGGCTCATATCTGACTGCAAATTGGTATTGCCAAAATCAGGCTCCTAATAAATGAGTGGATTTCTTTTGAAATTTGGCTCGAGGCTAATGATTTAATTGGGGCATCTTTCGGAAACCTGACATCTGGGCTGTCAGCTTTCCAGTTGACAAGCTCAGCATCTTTAATCAGTCAGCCATTGCACTCAATACTTAGGAATAAAAAAATGCAGGCAGCCCTCGACTTACAATCACAATTAAGCCCCAAAGTTTTGTTGCTAAATGAGAAATTTGCTAAGTGAGTTTTGCCCCGTTTTATGATTTTTCTTGCCACATTTTTAAGTGAATCACTGCACTTGATCACTAGTGGTCAAATTGTGATTCTAGTGTACCGGTATGGGGAACACTATTTTCCTGCTGCCCTTTAAATATTTCAAGCAAAATCATTGGCTCTGATCATAAGCTGCTCCTTGGTATTCAGGTCTGGCCTCAGAATGATAATGTAGCACTTGGGGATGAAGATGCAGCCTAGCAGTCCAGCATTGGAGGCTAAAACAGAGAAGACCTGCACAGCCACCATGTATTTCCCCTTGGTGCTCAGGTAGGTGGGCACAAAAGTCACCCAGACACTGCAGAAAACCAGCATGCTGAAGGTGATCAACTTAGCTTCATTGAAGGCCCCAGGCAGTTTCCTGGCCAGGAAAGCCACCATGAAGCAGATGGAAGCCAGAAAACCCAAATATCCAAGGGTGATGTAGAACATGACAACAGATCCTTCATTGCATTGAAGGATGACCACTCCATGTTGGGAGTAGAAGTCAGAGTCAGGGAATTGGGGAAAAACTCCCAGCCAGATGGAGCAAATGATAATTTGGACAGCAGAACAGGAAATGATGATGGAATTGGCCAAGCTCTTCCCCAACCATCTCTTCACTCGGTTTCCTGGTTTTGTGGCCAAGAAGGCCAGCACCACCGTGATTGTTTTTGCCAAGAGAGAAGAAATGGCAACTGAGAAGATGATGCCAAAAACCATTTGTCGGAGAAGACAGGTGGCTTTTCTTGGTTGACCAATGAAGAGAAAAGGAGATAAGAAACTAAGCAGGAGGCAGACAAGGAGGATATAAGACAGGTCTCGGTTGTTGGCTTTGACAATGGGAGTTTCTAGGTATTTGATGAATAGGATTAAAACAAGGCTTGAGATTAGAAGAAAAAGTAGTGCAAAAGAGACCAAGATGATGCCCAGATATTCATCATAAGACAGGAAGGTTATGACTTTTGGGATGCATTGGACTCGGTCCTCATTTGTATATTTATCATCTGGACACTTGGTGCATTTTTGTGTATCTGAGAAAACAAAAAACAATATTTCTTCAACATTCACACACACACACACACACATAAGTTGTATTTGTGCTGATAAATAAATAAAGGGAGACTAGTATAGATCTATTTCAAGCTATTTAGCTCTCATCAGCTAGCCATACCCTTACTGGAGCTAAATAGCTTGAAATAGATCTATACTAGTCTCCCTTTATTTATTTATCAGCACAAATACAACACAAATATAGCAAAGGCAATATTAAAAATAAAAATATGGTTTTCTGCCTGGATGGTCTTCTGTAATGAACCAAAGGACAAGCTTCCTCCCATATTTGGGCATACCAGGGGTTGTAACACAAATGCACACACACACACACTCACTCTCACACACACACACACACACACTCTCACTCACTCCCATTGTAATATATATATATACCCTCGCACATATGTGCTAGTTGTTCCTGACTCTAGGGGGCGGTGCTCATCTCCGTTTCAAAGCTGAAGAGCCAGTACTGTCTGAAGATGTCTCCGTGGTCATTTGGCTAGCATGACTAAATGGTCATGGAAGGTGCACGGAACGCTGTTACCTTCCCACCAAAGGTGGTTCCTATTTTTCTACTTGCATTTTTACGTGCTTTCGAACTGCTAGGTTGGCAGAAGCTGGGAATTAATGGGAGCTCATTCTGTTACGCGACACTAGGAATTCAAACTGCAAAACTGCCAACCTTTTTGATTGACAAGCTCAACGTCTTAGCCACTGAGCTACTGCATATATGCGTGTGTGTGTGTATGTGTGTGTGTGTACATACACTCTCCCATTGTATATACATAGCTAAGGTATATAAAATTGGGAGAGGACCTAGGACCCAGATGATTTCCTGAGAAATGTGCAAAACCTTTATACAAAACTACTTTATTAGAGGTTAATAATGAATCAATTCATCTTTCTAGTCAAACATTCTGAGTCTTGCCACATTGCACTTCTTCTATAGTGGACTCACAAGATACCTATCTCGTATAGACTAGTCAGCTGGTAGAGAAAGTTAGTCCAGCAAACAATTTGGAATGGCTGCTAGGAACAGTGGCAATATGGATGCAACAAAATGCACCCTTAACTGTCCTTCATTGTTATGATCCTATTATGTCCTATTATGGCAGCGGTTCTCAAATAGTGGGGCGCGCCCCCCTGGGGGGGCGCGAGGCTCCGTAAAGGGTGGCGCGAAGGCTCCCTTTCCATCTGGGTGCAACGGCGGCGGCGGCGTGGGCGAGGCATAATATATCCCGCCTGGAAGTGGCAGCACTTCGCACTGTGGATTTTCATTGGAGCCGCGGGCTGGAGCTGTGCAAGAAGCCTGCTCGGGCGGGGGTGGGAGGGAGGGAAGCATTGCTGTCCCAGGCTTCCCTCCCTTCCCCCCCCCCACCCAGCCCAAGCAGACTTTTTGCACAGCTCCAGCCCGCGGCTCTGATGAGTCTCTGAGCAGTCCCCAGCGCTGCCACTTCAAGCCGGGATATATTCTGCCATGCCCTCGGCGGCGTCTTTATGCAGGTAGCTCGCCTCCCCGCCAGCAGCTCCACCGCCAGCATTCCGTCTGGAAGCGGAAGCGCAACAGCCGCTGTTGGGGAAGGGACAAAGGGGCAGCGGTCGCCCGATCTTGCCACTGCCACCCCTTCGCCCCTGGTAACGGCGACTGTTGTGCTGCTGCTTCCAGCTGGGATGCTGGAGGAGCTGCTGGCAGGGAGGGAAGGAAGAAGGGGAGGAGGGAGTAAGGATAGACAAGCAAGAGGGAAAGAGGAAAGAAGGCAAGCAGGCAGGAAGGAGGCAGAAGGAAGGAGGGAAGAATGGAACTGGAAGGGAGGCAGGGAAGGAGGGAGGGAGAAAGGAAGGATAGGAGGATAGGGAAAGAGGAAAGAAGGCAGGCAGGCAGGGGGAAAGAGGAAGGAGGGAACTGGAAGGGAGGCAGGAAGGAAGGGAAGGAGGAAGGGAGGGTGGAAGGAAGGATAGACAAGTAAGAGGGAAAGAGGAAAGAAGGCAAGCAGGCAGGAAGGAGGCAGAAGGAAGGAGGGAAGAATGAAACTGGAAGGGAGGCAGGGAAGGAGGGAGGGAGAAAGGAAGGATAGGAGGATAGGGAAAGAGGAAAGAAGGCAGGCAGGCAGAAGGGAGGGAGGTGCAAGGAAGGAAGGAAGCATAGATAAGCAGGAGGGAAAGAAGGCAGGCAGGCAGGGGGAAAGAGGAAGGAGGGAACTGGAAGGGAGGCAGGAAGGAAGGGAAGGAGGAAGGGAGGGTGGAAGGAAGGATAAACAAGTAAGAGGGAAAGAGGAAAGAAAGCATGTGACTACGGTGGGAGACGAGGAAAGACCGGTGTGCTATGTTATGCAGAGGTCTACTTATAACAATTTTATAGACAAATTATACTATTTACAGTCGCGCGGGGGGGGGGGAATGTTTTCTTCTTCCTAGGGGGGGCATGACAGAAAATAATTGAGAAGCACTGTATTATGGTAACATGAGGACGAGGAGCAATTCTGCAAGGGGATTTTTGGTCTGGAGACTGTTTGTCGAGTAGCCAAAAGGTTGTATAACACAGATATGTAAGAGTTTGATACCATAGACTGCAAGACTTCCAAGGTCCCTTCCAACTATTCTGATTCTAACCCATTTCCACAAGATCTGTCCTTTTTTTTTTTTTTGGTATTACCCACCTTCCTGAGTGGAGATGGTCCCCTCCGGACAAAGAACGCAGTCATAGCAGCAAACTGGCTCTCCTTCTCGAGCCTTCTTGACAAATCCAGGATGACAATTTTCTACACACTGGGACTGAGGAAAAGACTAAGCAGAAAATCAAGGATCATCCAAGAGAACAAGACAAATTATTGATGGAAAATGGTAGTTACATTTATTGACTTCTTATTCTATTAGTGTGATTAAAATAGAACAAAATTGTAATGAAAGAAGGAACCTGTGACTGATAGGTCTGGGAAGGTTTCTTTTAGACTGCATGTCAGATCTGCCATCTTCTGCTCTGCATTTTACTGTCATCCTGTCATAAATTGTTAGAGGGGAGGAGCAGGAATATTGGAATATAGAGAGGAGAAATGAGAGGGAAGAGGGGTTAAAGGTCTGATGGACATTTTCCCACACATTTGGACTGAGGCAGAGACTAAGCAGAAAAACAAGGAGCAGTGAAGAAAATATCTGAGCATTAACCATCCATGGGAAAAGGAGATAGACACTGATGTTAGCAAATAGTCTTTGGATTTCTCTCAGGTAAATATGAAATTTTGTTAGTTCCAAATGGTTGTAGGAGGTATAACTACTGACAGAGACTTCATTTAGTTCCTCTATTTTGTTTATTACATATTACATTGGAATATAGGACTTTTTCTGTTTAATAAATTCTGGAATAATGAAAATAAGAGAAGATTTATGACAACCCGTGGGTTTCTTCTCAGGACCTTATTAACATTAATTCCTCCATTCCTTATATATGCATGATTTTAAAGTATGATGATCTATGAACTAATGTATGATGATCTGATGAACAATATTTAACATTTAATTCTAAGTGAAGGTGATCCTCCTTGGTTAGTAGGCTTAGCCTGCTTTAAATGAACCCTATGTCAGGGTTCCGACGGATGTCCTAATTAAACCATGAGTCTCGAGCCAAGCTTAAAAGAAGTCCAGTTACTTATTAGGAGCAACATGTTTGCACGTACTCAAGTGAAGCCAACTCTGACCCCATGTAATTTATGACCCAATTATGACCCTGTTTCCCCCCTCCCCCTAGGGTGCATCAGAAATCACATTCGCCAATGGAGCACTTTCACAGGCTGTAGAGATCATGCCCCTCCGGCTGCTGCGGGTAACCTGGGAGACAGCCTTGAGAAAGATGTGCATGGAATGCACTTCTGTTTGTGACTGCCATGCTGCGTCGTCAGTTCCCCATCCCCCTTGCCTTATGGCAACTCAAGAGCAGGCCAGGGATGCTTTGCGAGTTGTCATCCTAAATCTTTGGAAAATAAAGATATTCATATTTCCCCAACCTTGTTGAGCAAGTTTAGATGTGAAAGAGCACTTTGGTTGATTACAAGTTTCTGTCCTTCAAAACTTCCCAGTTGTTCTTTGATGGGATGGTCATTGGGGAGAACCACCACACTCACGATGTTCAGATCTGCTGTTACATCTCCATTTTGATCCAAGTAGAGTTTCTCCTGGGAAAAATTGCAAAACTCATTCTTCTTCAGAAAGGGATGGAACTAGAATGGAAATATCCAAGAATTTAAAAGCAGAAACCTTGGTTCCTTCTCCCGCATGATCTTTTCACACTTGAATCTTTCTTCTACAGTTGTCTAATATGCAAATATGCTTAGTTAGGAGAACATAATTACTATTATCTTCAAGAACAGAAGTTCATCAAAAGTTATCAACCACACATATCCCAAATGTGCTTTCTCAAGATGCAACTGGACTTTCTGGTTTGTCTTTGAAGATATTTTGCTTCTCATTCAAGAAGCTTCTTTTCTTAATCCTTTTATTGATAATAATAAAAATCTTTACATTACATTTTTTCATACATTTCTCTATCACATGAACAAACAGATCTGTGACATTATCCAACTGGAATCAATATTCAATACATTATATACATTCTATTTCCAATCATTCGGTCACTATGTGCATTTCCATTTCTTGTTTCTATTGTCTAACCATTCATACCATTTCTCCCATACTGCATAGTATTCTGAATCATCCTTTCCCCATAACTCTAATGTATGTTTGTCCATTTCTGCACAATCATATATTTTTTGGATGACTAATCGCTCTGGCGGAATACTATCATTCTTCCAATACTGCGCTAAAGCAATCCTTGATATGTGACATCAGGTACTTTAAGTTCAAGAAGCTTCTTCAATTGTGGCAGGCTCAGTGGTGGTATTCAAAATTTTTAGGACTGGTTCTATGTGTGTGGCTTAGTGGGCGTGGTGGGGCTTGGTGGGTGTGTATTGGTGGGTATGGCAGGGGAAGGATACTGTAAAATCTCCATTCCCACCCCACTCCAGGGGAAAGTTACTGCAAAATCCCCATTTCCTCCTAATCAGCTGAGACTGGGGAGGCAGATAATAGATGGGGGCAGGGGCAGTCAGAGGTGTTATTTACCGCTTCTCCAAACTACTCAAAATTTCTGCTACCAGTTGTCCAGAACTGGTCAGAACCTGCTGAAGGCCACCTCTGGGCTGGTTGGTGTGGAATGGAAAGATGTATATTCTTCATTGAGTCATTGAGGCTACATTGCTAAATTTCCAGGTGGGCTCAATGTCTTTCTAAAAGAATGCAAATGACCAACTCTCTGCAAGGAGTATAAATCCTCCCATTCCCCACCATCCAGCCAGAGCTGAAGAAACTTCTTGGATGAGAAGTGAAACATCTTCAAAGAAATACCCAGATGTCAGGTTTCTGAAAGATGCCCTAATTAATTCATGAACCTCGAGCCAAGTTTCAAAAGAAATCCAGTCCTTTATTAGGAACACCATTTCGGCAATACCCCATTGCAGTCAGATCTGACCTCATTTAAAGCATGGCTGACCTTTGCCCCTGTTTCTTCCCTCCCTTCAGTTTGTTTCATAAATCACATTCTCCAATAGATGCACGCCTCACATGCCTGCTGTAGTAATCTGAGACTCTACTCTAGCCAAAGGTATGCGTGGAATGCGCTCCACCCCTTTCCTCACCATGGCAATTTGACAACAGACATAAAAATGCTTTATGAGTTGACACCAGAAAGTCCAGTTGCCTTTTGGAAAAAAGCACCTTTGAGACAACCATGGCCTGGATGACTGAGAATCTCAACCATATGGTTTACAGCAGATCAAAAATAATTTGACCAAACAAATAATCAAAGAGATCATTTATAAAATCCTGAAAACAAAACAGTGATAAAAACTTTTAAAAATTGTATTCAAATGGTTTTCAATCCTTCTTGTAAAACTGGGTAGATATGGATAACTATTAGTCCTTGGTCATCTATTCTTTTATTTGGTCATTAAGAGAGACAAGTAAAGTTGCTAAGTTATGATTCCACGATGGAAGATTTATACCAACTCTTTAAAAAAAATCTGTTTTGACCGCATTTAAAAAAAAATACTAAATTTTCTGAAAAATATTTATGGTTTCTTGATAGAGAGAGCTAAATGAACAAAATCCAGTAAAAAAAAATTCTTTTAGCAACTAAGACTTGACTGTTCTGATCCATCTCCCTAAATGCAACAAACCCTCTGTATTTAAATCGATTTCTTTATTAGGAGCGCCAGCAGCCCCAGCAAAAAGTTTCTCTCTCCCCCGCAGGCTAACAAGTCTGTCTGGCAGGGAGATGAATAATTGTCTGCCACATCTACTCATCTCTGCCCCCTGTCTTGTATCTCCAGAGCTAGGGTGGGGCTTCACTAGCAGCGGTGGCTCTTCTGTCCCAAGGACTGGCCCATAGATTTCCACTGCTCTCCTCTCTTCTGCCTTCTGTTTTGGTTTGTTGCATTTAGGGAGAGGTATAGAATCAAGATCACGTGAAGTGTTGATGCCGCTTTATAATGCCTTGCTGAGGCCACACTTGGAATACTGCATTCAGTTCTGGTCGCCACGATGTAGAAAAGATGTGGAGACTCTAGAAAGAGTGCAGAGAAGAGCAACAAAGATGATTAGGGGACTGGAGACTAAAACATATAAAGAAAGGTTGCAGGAACTGGGTATGTCTAGCTTAAGAGAAAGAAGGACTAGGGGAGACATGATAGCAGTGTTCCAATATCTCAGGGGTTGCCACAAAGAAGAGGGAGTCAAGCTATTCTCCAAGGCACCTGAGGGTAGAACAAGAAGCAATGGGTGGAAACTAATCAAGGAGAGAAGCAACTTAGAACTGAGGAGAAATTTCCTGACAGTTAGAACAATTAATCAGTGGAACAGCTTGCCTCCAGAAGTTGTGAATGCCCCAACACTGGAAGTCTTTAAGAAGATGTTGGATAGCCATTTGCCTGAAATGGTATAGGGTTTCCTGCCTAGGCAGGGGGTTGGACTAGAAGACCTCCAAGGTACCTTCCAACTCTACTATTGTATTGTATTGTATTATTCTGCATATCCACGCATCAGGCACTGGACTCAGCTGTTCCTCTTTTTCCTCATCAGCCCCTTCCAGATTTGGGGGCTGTTGACTCTCCATCTGTGGGCTGACAGATGGCCCAGGATCCACCTCTCTCTCTCTCTCTTTCTCTTTCTCTCTCTCTCTCTCTCATTTCCAGCTCCATTCCCTCTCCCCCCTCGGAGCTCTCAGGTTGCCCTGATGCTGACTCATCGGATTTGGCTTCTGGAGGGGCCATTGGCCAATAGGCCACAACATTGACAAACGAAGATATATTGGATAAGAAAAAAAAGTATGGCCGCTGTAATGTAGATTTTTCATTAAGGCTTCATTTGTACTTTATCTAATATTATTATATACCCTGTTTCTCCGAAAATAATACCTCCCCAGATAATAAGCCCAATGAGGCTTTTGAGCACATGGGCTACAATAAGCCCTCCCCTGAAAATAAGCCCTCCCCCCAAATATTGCAACACAGCAGCAGCAGCCATGAGGAAACCATGCTCGCCTCCTCCTGCACCTAAAAAATACTAAGACCTGCCCAAAAATAAGGCCACGTGCTTATTTCAAGGGTCAAAAGAAAATAAGACCCTGTCTTATTTTGGGGGGGGGGAAACATGGTATGTATAATTATCATTGATTATAATAAATTAATAGGGAAGAAAGGGAATCAAACGGCTGTCAACTGGCAATTGATACCTGCCACGCTTCCAGCCTTGTAACCTCCGGTCCGCCTTTGCCCTCCTTCTTTCTTCTTTTTGATGTGGAGGAATAAGCAGCATTCAAGGCATGCGCCAGTGTCTTAACGATACTGTAAACATGGTGCTTATTTGTGATCCGGATTCTGTTTCTTTTCTGTTGGGTTTCCAGTGGTGCTATTTGGGTGCACCTTCTCCGCCCTTTGACCGAAAAGAGATTCTTTGAAAAAGAACAGTGAAATGACTGTTCTTGAAATCGGGGTTCCACAAAGAGATGGGTTTGAAAAAGGACATCTTTGGGCCTTTTTTTGGACTGAAAAGCAAAGCTCCACATACTGTGGATGTATTTGAAAAGTCTGTGGTTTCTCACTGGAAATTCTCCTAAGACTGTCGTGATCCAGATTTTCCCGTCAATGGGTCCTGGTAAAGTTTCAAGGGTTAAATGGAAAGGAAGAATTCTGGGCAGAAGGGAAATAAATTCTATGAAGTGAACAAAGACGTTGACTTGTCTCCACTTAGAGAGGGCATCCCCAGAGAGTGCTGTGTCTACGGTCGTTGAGAATCGTTGTGACATAACAACACAAATCCCATTCCTGACAAGCAGAGGAGTAAAAGTCCTCATGAAAGTCTCTCCATTCTCTGTGTCTGAAGCAAAGAGGCCAATCAAGGTCCAGCTGAAATGGAGGAGAAGTTGGACAATTCCTGAGTAGTGGAACCCTTCTTTAGGGAACATCCGGTGGAAAAAAGGAAATTGACTTTTGTCACTCAGAGCCCCTGAAACAGTTCTATCTCTCACCTAAAAAAAATACAGTAATGAAGAATGGTATTTTATATTTGAGGTCACATCAATTCCAAAATATTAAGTTTTAAGAAATCCAATGAATTTATTAGAATAGTTTATTGATTATCTATTAAGCCATATCAAGATATACTGTAGAATATGAAACAGAACAACTTATTAAAGATTGCATATAGTAAGGGTAAAGGTTCCCCTGGTACATAAGTGCTAGTTGTTCCTGACTCTAGGAGGCGGTGCTCCTCTCCATTTCAAAGCCGAAGAGCCAGCGCTGTCTGAAGACGTCTCCGTGGTCATGTGGCTGGCATGACTAAATGCCGAAGGTACATGGAACGCTGTTACCTTCTCACCAAAGGTGGTTCCTATTTTTCTACTTGCATTTTTATGTGCCTTTGAATTGCTAGGTTGGCAGAAGCTGGGACAAGTAATGGGAGCTCACTCCATTACATGGTCCTAGGTATTTAAACTGGCAAACTGCCGACCTTTCTGATCGACGAGCTCAGCATCTTAGCTACTGAGCCACCACATCCCGCCATAGAATAAAAGAAACAAATTTGGTAAAAAAGAATAAAAGCAAAGTATCCAAATCATATTTCTGTATCATCCCTACAATTTATCACAAATGCAGATCTCAATCAAACTGTTTTGTTAAAAAAAAAGGGCTGTAGATACACCTTAACAGAGTTGGAAAGGACCTTGTAGGTCATCTAGCCCAAGCAGACTCTACACTATTTTTGACAGATGGCACTACAGTCTCTTCTTATATTACATATAATTTTACAAGGAATGTGTTGTTTAATTATAAGGATCTCAATAGATTGCTCATCTAATGTACTGTCCAATATACTGATCTATTTCTTATACAATTGAGATTCAAATAATACATATTTATGTCTTCTCCTTTGGAGTTGTGCCAATATAGGTCTGTCATTATAGGATATTTGATTAAATTTCCCATATTTAACCATTGTGTCCAGCGGCTCAAATGTTGCTTAAGTAAATAACGCCCTAAGATGGAATGGAGCAACTTGCTACATCATCATGGGACAACTTGCTGAGGCCGACTTGTTGTTAGACAACTCACCGCAGGACAACTCAAAATTTTTATTTAATTATTTAAAACAATTTTTAAAAAAATCTTAAATTTTGTCATTCACATTTCATTTTGTTCCCTCCTTTTGCATCCTTTCTTTAATGAGTCTATTCCACCCTTTCTTCAATATTATGTAACTTTTGTCCCATAGCAAGTCATCCTATAACTCCCATAAGATGTGGGGGTCACAGGAGGCTGTGAGTTCAATCCTAGGTAGAGGCAGATATTTCTCTCTCTGAGCACAATGAGAACATATCTGCTGAAACAATCTCCGCATTGGCAACAGGAAGGAAATCTGGTCAGTAAACACTCAACTCCATCCAGTTGCCCAAGACTTCACCCTGCAAGGGTTTAAGGGGTCTTTCAAAGAAGAAGATGATGATGAAGAGAATTATTATAACAGTAAGAACCATGTCTTCTTAATAACCTATCCAACACATTAATATTTTATTACTTGATGAGCCATCTCACTCAAATGGGGTCAGCCTGTCTCACTTATGCCAGCAGACGGGACATGCTATGAACTTTGTTGACCAAGGAATTTTGCCTGGTGGGGTTTAGGATCCCAATCTCTAGCCATGACACCTACAATGGCCATGATGAAAAGCAGCTCTCGAATTCCATAGAGAACATATGACTTGATCTATTGCTCACCTATCACCACTGAACTCCCTCTATTAGATACAGAAATGCACACACAGACCTGTGGGATTTTGTAGGGGCCGACTAAGGTTGACATCTGGATAGAGATGTCATTGGCAGCTCCATCAACAAAAGTCAAAAGATTGTCCTTCCTTCCACAGCTGTAGTTGGGAACATTGGCTTCTCCGGTAGAGAGCATGTTCAGCAAGACATCTGAAGTGCCAAGTGTGTTCAGACAGTTGTCATGGATGTTGTAGCCCAGGGTGAGATTGTGCAAGAGCTTGGGATTCTTATTGACGTCTTGAGTGGCGAAAATAAAGCGCACGATTTTTGACTGATCAGAAGATAAACTATGGTAAAAATATGTTCATGTCATACTCATCATCACTGTAAACAATAACCAGAAAATACTGAGCCTATTGAGTTTTAAATTAATAATCCAAAATCAGAGGCAAATGGTAATCAGACATAAAGATTTAATTTTTGTTAAAAGGTTGGGATGGTCCTCCACCAGGGTTAATAGTTACAAATACATCATCATTTGTAATTGTGCTGATTTTCATTTGTCCAATAACTAGGGTTCAAAATCATGCAAACATTAAAGTAGAACTATTGAAAGAGAAGAGAATGATTCATAAGTCACCCAGGAAATCAACTGTAAAAACAAGTCAACCTCTATTTTTTTAAGGAACAGCCTTTAAATATCAGTGAGTGGTTATAAAAATACAACTGGCTGCATGGTGTTAACTATAACCCTTTCAATAATTCAGCGATAAACTCAAGATTGGACAGGAAGGGGAAAATAATTGGGACTTCTGTTGGGTTTTTATCTGCCCCCATCTTTAGCCTTGGAAATCAAAATGATCTAGGCTGCATAAACAGAGGGACTGAATCAAGATCACGTGAAGTGTTAATACCACTTTATAATGCTTTGGTAAGGCCACACTTGGAATGCTGCATTCAGTTCTGGTCGCTACGATGTAGAAAAGATGTGGAGACTCTAGAAAGAGTGCAGAGAAGAGCAAGAAAGATGATGAGGGGACTGGAGACTAAAGCATATGAAGAACAGTTGCAGGAACTGGGTAGGTCTAGTTTAATGAAAAAAAGGACTAGGGGAGACATGATAGCAGTGTTCCAATATCTCAGGGGTTGCCACAAAGATGAGGGAGTCAAACTATTCTCCAAGGCACCTGAGGGTAGAACAAGAAGCAATGGGTGGAAACTAATCAAGGAGAGAAGCAACTTAGAACTGAGGAGAAATTTCCTGACAGTTAGAACAATTAATCAGTGGAACAGAAGTTGCCTCCAGAAGTTGTGAATGCCCCAACACTGGAAGTCTTTAAAAAGATATTGGATAACCATTTGTCTGAAGTGGTGTAGGGTTTCCTGCCTAGGCAAGGGGTTGGACTAGAAGACCTCCAAGGTCCCTTCCAACTCTCTATTCTATTCTATTCTATTCTATTCTATTCTATTCTATTCTATTCTAGTAAATTAGACCTATCCTGCAATATATGAGTAAATGAATACAATGAAAAGATGGTATGTGTTAGAATTGCAAATGAAAGGACTGTAACCCAATCACCCTGATTGACTTACGCATGAGACTGACTAGAAGGAGCCCTGTTGAAAGGCAATGTCGTGCGTGATGGTCTTGTTGCAGTGGTGACCACACTAATGAGGTGGTCTCCTGGCCTGTAATAGCTCCATGGATTTTTTCCATCCTCTTGCTCCAAAATCAGTGGGCACTTCCCAGAGACTGGCTGGGACACCATGAGAAGTAGAAGCAGAAGCAGGAGGTCCATAATTCATAGGACTGAATCAATCCCCTTCCCCGTTTCTATATAAGAACAACCAGAAGATCTAGTAGAACTCAAAGCACTCTCACAAGAGGGAAATCCCAAGGACTTTCTTGATCCAGACAAACTGGAGTTTACTTGGAAAGTAGAGAAAGTACATTCAAAAAGCATAGCCCCTGCCTGTCCTCAAAACCTGTGCCAGGCAGAATGGGATCTGAGACATTTATTCTTTTTTTTTTCATGCAATATTCCTTCTGTGTTGTTTCAGTCTGATGTGCACAGCAAAGGCAGTCACTGGAGAAATAGCAGAAGAGGTCTCAAAGACTAGGATTATTTTAATTACAGTGAGATACAACTTCTCCCTTGGGTATCCCAAACTTCTCTGCAGCTCCATGTATACAGAGACCATCGTATTGAAAAAAATCACAGATGCATCCTTGGGGGAATTGTTCCGCAGTGATTCTGGTCCTTCTGGTCAGGATTTATTCAGAAAGGAATAGAGAACAGCAGAGTTGGAAGGGACCTTGAAGGTCTTCTAGTCTAACCCCCTGCTTGAACAGGAGACCCTATACCCATGATGGTGAACCTAAGGCACACATGCAGAGCTATCCCACACGGGATGCACAGCCATGCTGGCTCCTCTTCCACATTACTATGCACGCTCGACCTGATTTTTGTCTCTGGGCAGTGGATGAATGATCTAGATTTAGGGGATATTTCTATTCAACCCTTGTCATGGTCTGATCATTTCCTCATCAGGCTTGACTTCCATACCGCTACCCCTCGCCACAGGGAGGCGGAACCGACCAGATGGTTCCAACCCAGGCACCTGATGGACCCCGAAAGTTTCCTGATGGAGCTTGGGACTTTTCCTGAATCCCTTGCTCACAACTCGACCGAAGCCCTAGTGGAAGCCTGGGATAGGGCGGCCGCTGGGGCCTTGGATCGTGTTGCGCCTTTGCGGCCTCTGACCCGGTGTCGATCCCGGGTGGCTCCCTGGTTTACCGAGGAGCTCCGGGAGATTAAACGCTGGAAAAGATGCCTAGAGAGTGGCTGGAGGGCCAGCCGGTCCGAATCTGATCGAACACTAGTAAGAATTCATATTAAATCCTACTTTGTGGCGATGGAAGCGGCAAAACGGCAACATTTTTCCGCTCTTATCACGTCCACAGATAATCGCCCAGCCGCCCTGTTCAGGGTGACCCATTCCTTACTTAACCAAGGAACTGGGGAAGACCCCTTGCAGGGTAGGGCTGAAGAATTTGTTCAGTATCTGCAGGATAAAATCGCTCAGATCCGGACAGGCTTGGACTCTGACTGGGTAGATTTGGGCGAGCCGACGGGGATGAATCTTGAGGAGACAATCTGGGATGAGTTTGACCCTGTGACCCCCAAGGGCATGGACAGGATTATGGGGAGACTCAGTGCTGCCACTTGTGTGCTGGACCCGTGTCCCTCGTGGTTAGTTTAAGCTTCCCGGGAGGTGACACGAGGCTGGCTCCAGGCGATTACCAACGCTTCATTGAGAGAGGGATTCTTCATTGAGAGAGGGGCTCCTTCCGTAAGAAACTCAAGACCCACCTGTTCCGACTAGCCGGCCTGGCCTAATTGTAATCACAAGTACAATCTATTACTGACCTTCCTGGATGGCTTTTTAATATTGTAAATTTTGGGGTTTTAATTTGGTTTTAGACTGTTTTTTAAACTAGAAATGAGTTCGGGCATTATACAGACCGTATGTTTATGTTGGTTGTCTAATGTTGTGCTGTTCCTACTTTGTTGTTTTGTATGTACTGTCTGTACACCGCCCCGAGTCCCTGCGGGGAGAGGGGGGCGGTATATAAATTTAATAAAACTCAAACAAAACTCAAACTCCCACCGCCTTGAAGGAGGTGGTGGTGAGGCCCCTCCTTAAGAAGCCTTCCCTGGACCAAGCTTCTTTAGCCAACTACCGTCCAGTCTCCAACCTTCGCTTTGTAGCGAAGGCTGGTGAGAGTGTGCTAGCACGTCAGCTTCCCCAGTACCTGGATGAAGCTGCCTACCTAGATCCATTTCAGTCGGGTTTCAGGCCTGGGTACAGCATGGAGACAGCATTGGTCGTGTTGGTCGATGATCTCTGGCGGGCCCGGAACAGGGGCTGCTCCTCTGTCCTGGTCCTATTAGACCTCTCGGCGGCTTTCGATACCATCGACCATGGAATCCTACTGCGACAACTCAGGGGGTTGGGAGTGGGGGGCACTGTTTTATGGTGGTTCTCCTCCTACCTATCGGATCGGTCGCAGTTTGTGTTGACTGGAGGGCAGAGATCGACCCCCAGGCGTGTCACTTGTGGGGTGCCCCATGGGTCGTTTCTCTCACCCCTACTGTTCAACATATATATGAAACCGCTGGGCGAGATCATCCGTGGTTTTGGGGTACGATATCATCAATATGCTGATGATACCCAACTTTTCATCTCTACCCCAAACCACCCAAACGATGCCCTCGACGTGATGTCCCGATGCCTGGAGGCTGTGCGGATCTGGATGGGGAGGAACAGGCTCAGGCTCAATCCCTCCAAGACTGAGTGGCTGTGGTTTCCGTCATCCCGATTTGTGCATCTTGTTCCATCTTTGATGATAGGGGGAGAAATTTTAGCCCTCTCAGAGAAGGCTCGAAATCTGGGAGTCCTCCTGGATACGCAGCTTAGTTTAGAAGAACATCTGACGGCCGTGACCAGGGGGGCCTTTTACCAGGTTCGCCTGGTACGTCAGTTGCGCCCCTTCCTGGATCGGGATGCTCTGTGCACAGTCAGTCATGCCCTCGTCCTTTCTCACCTGGACTACTGCAACGCTCTCTACATGGGGCTGCCCTTGAAGAGCACCCGGAGGCTTCAGCTGGTCCAGAATGCGGCCGCGCGGGTTATCATGGGGGTACCTAGGTGCTCCCATGTTACACCCCTTTTAGGCGGCCTGCACTGGTTACTGGTTGTCTTCCGGATGCAATTCAAGGTACTAATTATGACCTTTAAAGCACTCCATGGCTTAGGCCCAGGGTACCTGTGAGAC
The DNA here is from genome assembly GCF_964273705.1 of Natrix helvetica. NCBI lineage: Eukaryota > Metazoa > Chordata > Lepidosauria > Squamata > Natricidae > Natrix > Natrix helvetica. Next base: position 367,168,875 of record NC_138548.1, read on the forward strand.
CACCTACTGCCACCAATAGCCTCCCACCATCCAGTACGATCCCACAGAGTTGGCCTCCTCAGGGTGCTGTCGGCCAGACAGTGTCGGCTGGTGACCCCCAGGGGGAGAGCCTTATCTGTGGGAGTGCCTTCCCTCTGGAATGAGCTGCCCCCGGAGCTTCGCATAATCCCTGACCTCCGGTTCTTCCAACGCACCCTAAAAAGTTGGCTTTTCCAGCAAGCTGGCCTGGCCTGTTAATTTTATTTAATTTTTAAAATGTGAGTGCTATATAAATTGGGTTTGTTTTTTGGACTGTTTCTAATTTCCTTTTAACTTTTGTACTATGTGTTTTTTAATGCTGTACGCCGCCCTGAGTCCCTGGGAGAAGGGCGGCATATAAATCTAATTAATCCAATCCAATCCACACATGCATGCTGGCCAACTGGCCTTTGTGTGCACGGGAGCAGCGAAACCCATTAGAGCAGCATTTTGGCATGCATGCGCATGACAGCACCCAAACTTCCAGGTTTATGTTATGTGCATTCACGACAGCCAGCTGTCCAGGTTTACTGGAACACTGCTCCTTGGGGTTTTGGTGTTCCCATGAGCGCGAAGGCTAGAGAGGCCGCGGAGTCCAGGAGGGATGGTTTTGTGTGCCATTTCCAGCATGCAGGTCGACACGCGTTGACGTATAAAGGTTAGCCATCATTGCTGGTTGTCCAGTTCCTTCTTTAAAGGCTCCAGCGTTGGAGCACCCAGAACTCCTGAAGTCAAGTTGTTCAATTGTCCTTACTGTCAGGAAATTTCTCCTTAGTTCTATCTTGCTTTTCTCTTTGTTCAGTTTCCATCCTTTGCTTCTTCTCTTGCCTTCTGGTGCTTCGGAAAATAGGTTGACTCCCTCTTCTCTGTAGCAGCCCCTCAATATTGGAACACTTCTATCATGTCACCCTTAGTTCTTCTTTTCACTAAACTAGACATACCCAATTTCTGCAATCTTTCTCCATATCTTTTAGCCTGCTGTTCCCCAATCATCTTTGTTGCTCTTCTCTGCACTCTTTCCAGAATTTCAATATACAAAACCAAACCAAACCAAAGTTGCTTTAATGTTCCGAGCGATAAGTGAGCCCCATTTTGTGGCCTCTCCTGATTATCTCAAGCCAATATTTACACTATGTGAGACTAGGCTGAAGCTGCCATACTAAAAATGAAGCAGAGGCCAATAAAAGAGAATGTTTGTGGCTCAGGGTTGAAATGAGGGCTCTGTTACCCTTGGTTGTTTTTTTGCAGACATTTTATCACTCAAACTAGGTAACATCATCAGTGCTAGTAGCAGTAGTGGCACTGATGATGTCCTCTAGTTTGGGTAATGAAACATCTGCAAGAAAACGACCAAGCTCAGAAAGCGCCAAGGACCCTTCAAGAAACAGGCAGGAAAGCAGGATGACAAAATTCAGGAATCGTCTCTGCAAAATCCCTTAAGGGACTTGTAGACTGGAGAGAACCAAGTTGTTAAGCAGGCAAATGAAAAACATCACCTGAAAGTCTGTGACATCACCAAAACCAGCATCTCCTTGACACCCATCTCTATTTCACACACCTACTTTTGGGGATAAGTTATAGAGAGAAAGAGACCTTGTTAAAACAGACTTAGATTTCTATATTCTTTCCATCTTAGGCAAAGATTCTTTCTCCCTCTATTTCCTCTTTCTTTTCGTTCAGATGTCTTATATTAATATAGAATATCTCATTTGTTCTCATGTCCTTCCCTGTTTGCATGGCAATTTCATTCATTCATTCATTCATTTTCCTGTTTGATATACAATACAATGCAATACAATAGCAGAGTTGGAAGGGACCTTGGAGGTCTTCTAGTCCAACCCCCTGCCTAGGCAGGAAATCCTATACCGTTTCAGACAAATGGCTATCCAACATCTTCTTAAAGACTTCCAGTGTTGGGGCATTCACAACTTCCGGAGGCAACTTCTGTTCCACTGATTAATTGTTCTAACTGTCAGGAAATTTCTCCTCAGTTCTAAGTTGCTTCTCTCCTTGATTAGTTTCCACCCATTGCTTCTTGTTCTACCCTCAGGTGCCTTGGAGAATAGTTTGACTCCCTCTTCTTTGTGGCAACCCCTGAGATATTGGAACACTGCTATCATGTCTCCCCTGGTCCTTCTTTCTATTTCATATTTCATATTTCATATTTCATATTTCATATTTCATATTTCATATTTCATATTTCATATTTCATATTTCATATTTCATATTTCATATTTCATATTTCATATTACACATTACACATTACACATTTCACATTTCACATTTCACATTACATATTACATATTACATAGGATTTTAATTGTATTAGTCTTACATTCTTCATAGTTTTATTTTCTTTGCTTTTCCTTTGGTTTTCAATAACCTTAATTCTCAAACAGATGCAAAGGAACCCAATAACAACTGCAAAGAAAAATAAATGTTATGAGCCTAAGAAACAATTTCACTATCAGTTCCCTACTTTTATGGTTAGATGCTCCTTAGAGTTTAGATCTGGTCTCAGGATGATAATGTAACACTTGGGGAAGAAGATGCAACCCAGCAGACCAGCACTGGAGGCCAAGATGGAGAAAACCTGCACGGCCACCATGGATTTCCCTTTGGTGCTCAGGTAGGTGGGCATGAAGGAGACCCAGACACTGCAGAAGACCAGCATGCTGAAAGTGATCAGCTTGGCTTCATTGAAGGCCCCAGGAAGGTTCCTGGCCAGGAAAGCCACAATGAAGCAAATGGCAGCAAGGAAACCCATGTAGCCAAGGACAACATAAAACATGGTGACAGAACCTTCATTGCATTGAAGGATGATCTCTCCTAGCTGGGAGTGGAGGTCAGAGTCAGGGAATGGGGGAGAAACTCCCAGCCAGATGGAGCAGATGATAATTTGTCCAGCAGAACAAGAAAGGATGATGGAGTTGGCCAAGCTCTTCCCCAACCATCTTCTCACTTTGTTCCCTGGTTTCGTGGCAAGGAATGCCAGCACCACTGTGATTGTTTTGGCCAACACAGAAGACACAGCTACGGAGAAGACGATGCTGAACACTGTTTGTCGGAGAAGACAGGTGGCTTTCCTTGGTTGTCCGATGAAGAGTATAGGAGACAGGAAGCAAAGCAGGAGGGATATAAGGATGATGTAGGAGAGGTCCCGGTTGTTGGCTTTGACAATGGGGGTTTCTAGGTATTTAAGGAATATGATTAAAGCAAAGCCGGTTGTTAGAAACAAGAGTAGGGCAAAAGAGATCAGGATGATGCCGAGATCTTCTTCATATGACAGGAAGATTATTCTTTTGGAAATACATTGGGTTCTGTCATCAGTTGGATATTGATCATCTGGGCACTTGGTGCATTTTTCTGTATCTGGGAAAACCAAAAAGCAATATTAACATTCTCATCCTACATTGGTTGGCTCCAGAGGTGGGATCGTGTAGCACTCAAAGACTACCCTGTCAACAGATATTAATATTCAAAACATTCAAAATAGACATAGACATATGCACATGGGCTGATCATAATCCAATAATAAGGACTTGGAAGGGACAGAGGAAAAAGGGGAGATGGACTTTAAACTTAAGAATATTAAATGAAAAAAGTTTCCAGCAATATAGTTGTGAATGCCCCAACACTGGAAGTCTTTAAGAAGATGTTGGATTTAAGAAGAAGTCTTTAAGAAGCTGTTGGATAGCCGTTTGTCTGGCATGGCATAGGGCTTCCTGCCTAGGCATGTGGTTGGACTAGAACACCTCCAAGGTGCCTTCAAACTCTGCTATTGTATTTGTATATGGAAAAGGAACTGACTTATTTCTTCCAGGAAAATAGAAAGGAAGACACATCATTACAGAATGTATGGGACACCTGTAAAGCATATATCAGAGGTCTCGCAATGACATACTATGGCAGAATAGACAAACTCAAAAGAAGTTGGAATTAGAATACAAAAGTTTGGAGACAGAGCTGCAGAGTAATCCACAAAACCAAAATGTTAAAAACATATTGGAACTGCAAAAACATAAACTGAACCTGATAGAAAATGAAGATTCGGCAAACAAAATAAAATCAGCAAAATGAAACTTTTTTGAAAATGCAAATAAACCAGGATGTTGGGTGGTCTACAAGTTGAAACCTGAAAGAGGAAAAAAAAAAAAGATAAACCAACTGGTGGATGAAGAAGGGAATTTACAACATTCAAACGGAGAAAAGAAAAATAATAATTGAGAACTACTATAACAAGCTGTATCAACATGAGAGGGTACCAGAAGGGAAAATAAGAAAATTCTTAGAGAAAACCAGAATAACTAAGATATCAGAAAAATTTAAGAAGGCACTAGAAGAAAGAATTGCAACGATGGAGGGAATAGAAGGCATTAAAAGGCAAAATACAATACAATACAATACAATACAATACAATAGTAGAGTTGGAAGGGACCTTGGAGGTCTTCTAGTCCAACCCCCTGCCTAGGCAGGAAACCCTATACCATTTCAGGCAAATGGCTATCCAACATCTTCTTAAAGACTTCCAGTGTTGGGGCATTCACAACTTCTGGAGGCAAGCTGTTCCATTGATTAATTGTTCTAACTGTCAGGAAATTTCTCCTCAGTTCTAAGTTGCTTCTCTCCTTGATTAGTTTCCACCCATTGCTTCTTGTTCTACCCTCAGGTGCCTTGGAAAATAGTTTGACTCCCTCTTCTTTGTGGCAACCCCTGAGATATTGGAACACTGCTCTCATGTCTCCCCTAGTCCTTCTTTCTCTTAAGCTAAACATACCCAGTTCCTGCAACCGTTCTTCATATGTTTTAGTCTCCAGTCCCCTAATCATCTTTGTTGCTCTTCTCTGCACTTTTTCTAGAGTCTCCACATCTTTTTTACATCGTGGCGACCAGAACTGAATGCAGTATTCCAAGTGTGGCCTCACCAAGGCATTATAAAGCGGCATCAACACTTCACGTGATCTTGATTCTATCCCTCTGTTGATGCAGCCTAGGACTGCGTTGGCTTTTTTGGCAGGTGCTGCACACTGCTGACTCATATTTAAATCGTTGTCCACTAGGACTCCAAGATCCTTTTCACAGTTACTACAACTGAGCAACGTACCACCTATACTGTACCTGTGCATTCCGTTTTTGTTGCCTAAATGTAGAACCTTACTCTTTTCACCATTGAATTTCATTTTATTAGATAGTGCCCAATGTTCAAGTTTGTCAAGATCCTTCTGTATCTTAAGCCTATCTTCTGGAGTGTTGCCTATTCCTGCCAGCTTGGTGTCATCTGCAAATTTGATGAGTTCCCCATTTATTCCCTCATCCAAATCATTGATGAAGATGTTGAAGAGTACTGTGCCTAAAACAGAGCCTTGCGGTACTCCACTGCATACTTCCCTCCATGTAGATGCAGTTCCATTGAGGACTACCCGTTGAGTGCGGTTGGTCAGCCAGTTACGAATCCATCTGGTGGTGATGCTGTCTAACCCACATTCTTCTACTTTATCTAGTAGTAGGTTATGGTCTACCTTATCAAAAGCCTTACTGAAGCAAAAGAAAGGGAAAACACCAGGACCAGATGGATTACCGGCAGAACTGCACCAAACGTTACAAGAAGTATTAAGCAATGTAACCCTAACTATTTAATGACTTACTAAGGGAGGCAAAGATACCAGAAACATGGAGGGAGGCATATATAACGCCGATACCAACATGGCAGGAACTGAGGAGAAATTTCCTGACAGTTAGAACAATTAATCAGTGGAATGGTATATTGATGGTATAAAGATTTTTGATTTAAAATGTACAATTCAATATGAATGAAGTATAAAGAATGATTGTAGTAACGCACAAAATTTATATGTAACCAATCAACATGCTTTCTGTATTTAAGTTTTATTTATTTTTCTTTAAAAAAGACAAAACAACACATACAGAACAAGAGCAGGGAAGTAAAAGAAAAGCACATAATTTCATCAAGCATGTCGTTTGGTTACAAGTTTTTGTGCAGTGGTTTTTACAATTAAGAAAAAAAAATCGACATGCTTTCTGGAAGATGTAATGAAGAATGTTTTTGTGTGTGTTTTTTTGTTTAATTAAAACAATAAAACAATAAAAAAATAAAATGTTATGTAAGAGAATAAAAAAGAAAACATTTTCTGGAAAAAAATTGTCTGCCCTTGGTGTCAGTGCTGGTAAGCTGAGCTGTTTTTTTTAGCTCAGGTGAGGCGCGGCAATCCACTCTTCTGTGCGAATCAGCTGAGCTAAAAGAACAAGAGAATACATGACAGGAAATGACAGGGGTGGAAGGACGGGGCCAACCAGAGGTGGCATTTGCCGGTTCTCCGAACTACTCCAAATTTCCGCTATCAATTTGCCTGAACCAGTCCAAACTGGCTACGTACCACCTCTGGTTGGCTCCTGTCAGAGCTGAATGGGAAGGGAGTTCAATAAGGAAGGGGCTGTAACAAAATAAGCAGGTTTCTAAGGACCCACAACATGCCAATGTTTTAAGGAACGGACCTGAAGCATGTCTATTATACCTGTTCTGTTGGGACAAGTATCCCTTACGGCGAGCACGTCCCACAGACACCCTGTCCCATGCCATGTAGGCCAGGGGTGGGTTCTGGCTGCCACTACTGCCAGTTCTCTCAGGGACGCACTGCACATGCACTTGGTGCACCCATGTGCAGAGCAACAAAAATTGCTCTGCAAAAATAATATGAGAGAACTGGTTCAGGGGTGTGGCAGGCCTGGGTCGCTGCCGGTTCCAGCAACCCAGGCCGTCAGGTTACTACCAGTTCAGTCAAACTGGTCCGAACTGGTAGGAACCCACCTCTGATGTAGGCCTTTAAAAATGAATTTTATTGCATTTGGAAAGAAACCGGGAGCCTGTGAAGCTCATGCAACAGGAGTGCAATCTGGTTGAACATAGGGGAACTCAACGATGTGCATGACATTGCATTCTGGACCATTTGTACATTCCATGAGGTCTTCAAGAGCAACCCCATATAGAGCACAATGCAATAAGTCAAACAGGAAGAGACTAAGGCATGAGCAAGGCACTTTTGGTCCAGGAAAGAGTATAGTGGGTACCGAAAAAAAAACTTTTGTGTGAAGATTAGGCTATATGAACAGAGGGATAGAATCAAGATCATGTGAAGTGTTAATAACACTTTATAATGCCTTGGTAAGGCAACACTTGGAATACTGCATTCAGTTTTGGTCACCACGATGTAGAAAAGATGTGGAGACTCTAGAAAGAGTGCAGAGAAGAGCAACAAAGAGGATTAGGGGACTGGAGACTAAAACATATGAAGAACAGTTGCAGGAACTGGATATGTCTAGTTTAATAGAAAGAAGGACTAGGGGAGACATGATAGCATTGTTCCAATATCTCAGGGGTTGCCACAAAGAAGAGGGAGTCAAATTATTCTCCAAATCACCTGAGGGCAGAACAAGAAGCAATGGGTGGAAACTAATCAAGGAGAGAAGCAGCTTAGAACTGAGGAGAAATTTCCTGATAGTTAATTAATCAGTGGAACAGCTTGCCTCCAAAGGTTGTGAATGCTACAACACGGGAAGTTTTTAAGAAGATGTTGGATAGCCATTTGTCTGAAATGGTATAGGGTTTCCTGCCTAGGCAGGGGGTTGGACTAGAAGACCTCCAAGGTCCCTTCCAACTCTGTATTGATTAGCTATGGCATTAGCTGAGCTAGTGGTTAGAGTGCAGTAACTCTGCCCATTGCCAGGAGTTCAATCCTGACCAACTCAAGGTTGAGTCAGCCTTCCATTCTTCTGAAGTCGATAAAATGAGGACCCAGATTGTGGGGAGCAATATGCTGAATCTGTAAACTGCTCAGAGAGTGCTATAAAGCACTATGGAGGGATATATAAGTTTAAGTGCTACTGCTACTCATTGAGTAGTGGCTGTGAATCTAGGAGGATCCCTAAATTATGCACCATTTTCAACCAGGAGATTGCCACCTTGTTCAGAGTAGGAAATGGTTTATCATTAGACCTATGGAGGTGAAAACCATAAGCCACTCAAACTTGCATGAATGCAAGAGATGTTGAGCTGAAATTGTTCCTCAAGTTTCAGAGTTTAGAATTTCCAAAGACAAGCAAACACAGAAAGGACCATTCCAAACTGACAAGTAGAAGCGATGCTTCCTGGGCCAAAAGTAACCTTGTGCAATCCACCATATCCTTCTATCTCATCCTATCTCATCTTTTTCTGTTTTCCAGAGTGGTTAGAATCTCGTATTGTAGGCTAACTTTGCCCACTGTCAGGAATTCGATCCTGACTGGCTCAAGGTTGACCCAGTCTTCCACCATTCCAAGATCGGTAAAATGAGGACCCAGATTGTTGGGGGCAATATGCTGTCTCTAAACTGTTCTGAGAGTGCTATAAGTACCACCTTCATCCAGGAGAGAGCTACCCTATTCAGAGTAGGAGATGGTTTATCACTAGACCTGCAGAGATCAAAATCAAAAAGTCACTGGTATGACCTAAAACTATTCCTCAAGTTTCAGAGTTCAGATATTCCTAAAACAAGTAAACACAAAAGGACACTCCAAACTGAGAAGTAGAAGAGATGCTTCTTAGGGCAGAAGTAACCTTGCACAGTCCACCATATCCTTCTATCTCATCTTTTCCTGTTTCTGAATCTTTTTCTTCCTCCTCTCATTATCAAAGAAATTTCTCAAAATGAGGAACAACAACAAAATAGCTGAGCTTCAATGCATCTTGCAACATGAACATTGACATAAAGCCTCTGAATAAATCCAGCACCCTTTCATCCAATGTCACCCACCTTCCTGAGTAGAGATGGACCCCTCTGGACAAGGAACACAGTCATAGCAGCAAATTGGTTCCCTTTCTCGAGCCCGCTTGAAAAATCCAGCACGACAATTGTCCACACATTTGGACTGAGGAAGAGACTAAGCCGAAAAAGAAAAATGCCAAAGAAAATGCATCAGAACTACAGTAACCATATATGGAAAATGGAGGTAGATGTACCATTGGCCAAGAAATCTCTGGTCTTCACTTAGGCATATATGAAATCTCTAAATAGTTCAAGACAAATGTAGGACATATAACCACTGACAGATTCTTCATTTAGCTCCTTCTTTTTGCTTCGGGCATATCATATTGTAGGAAAGGACTTTTCTACTTGATAAAGTCTGGAGAGATGGAATTGAGTAAAGATTTAAGCTTTAAGTTACAACCAACGGGTTCTTCTTATGGTTGTATTATCATGCATTCCTCCATTCTTTGTATAGTTATGACTTCAAAGTATGATGATCTATTCATGTTAAAAATTAGAATAACATTTATTCTAAAATTGTTTATTGTATCACGTTTATTAAAACAGAACAAAACTATGAAAGAAATTAGTACTATCTGTAGAAGTTTCTTCTGGACTATGTAAAACATTGCAAAATCAGCCCCCTTTCAAAGTAGTTTCCCAGTTAAGATACAAAGCAAATATTCCCTAAAATTTGTGCTGTCATCCTTCAAAAAAAATGGGTATATTTATTTGTTCAATTTACATGGCTGCTGTGCTTCTGAAATAAGACTAAAGCTGACTGCCATGGAACAGTAGTGAGATTAGACAGAGGTTCCATCATAAGAACATGTCCCTCAAAAATGGTAATTCAGACAACTTTGACTGCAGCTACAACTAGATGATACCATGTTATGGGACAATCAAGATGAACAGTTGTATCCAATGGGTTTTCAGATGAAATGCCTTCTTGAAAGTCAAAGGGCAAATTAAGTAGCATTTCCTTTCAAATTGTTTATTGTTATTCCAATATCAAGAAGAGCTTGTCCTCATCTGGTCTGTTTTAACAACGTCACAGAATATAATCCTCCCCAACCATGACAAGATAAAACTGAATTCCATAGATTATTTCCCAATATGACCAAAAGAAGCACCATCAATACTTCATTTAATTTCATCAGATTTAGTCAAAATGTAAACTTTGACACTGGTCAATTGAATTTTCTTGTTCTTGTTCTTGTTCTTGTTCTTGTTGTTGTTGTTGTTGTTGTTGTTGTTGTTGTTCTTCTTCTTCTTCTTCTTCTTCTTCTTCTTCTTCTTCTTCTCCTCCTCCTCCTCCTCCTCCTCCTCCTCCTCCTCCTCCTCCTCCTCCTCCTCCTCCTCCTCCTCCTCCTCCTCCTCCTCCTCCTCCAGCTTTGGCTAAAGAGAAAAGACATCAATATTTTCCTCACCATGTTTAGCATCTTTAGTTGTGAGAGTGCATCTTGGTTAACAGTAAGATTCTCTCTTGCAAAACTCCCCAGGTGCTTTTTGATGGGATCCTCCTTGGAGAGACCCACAAAGCCTATGATGTTCAGATCTGCTGCTACATCTCCATTGTGGTCCAGGTAGAGTTTTTTCCAGGAAAGATTGCAAAACTCATTCTTCTCCAGAAAGGGATGGAACTAGAATTGAACATTCAAGAATTTTAAGAGCACCTTGATTTCTTATCTCAGGTGGCCTTTTCATGCTTCAATCTTTCTTCTACATTTCTCTAGCATGCAAATATGCTTAGTTGGGAGAACAAGACACTCTGAGAAGTGAAAAATGTTTCTGAGCAACTGGTTGAAAAGTGAAAAACAAAGATTCAACAGAATTTATCAATGATACATAGGTAAACTATATATTGCAAAATATATATTGACATATTTTGCCAATGATAGGAACCATTTTGATCAGGTCACAAATAAATGGAAGAAAGGAACAAACGAAGAGATTATTTATACACTCCTTCAGAATAACATAGTGATCACCACAAAGCATGTAATTGTCAAGAAGAATGTTACCAAACTAATGTTCTCTCACATAGACCAAATGAGATGCATGATCAGATGTGGCAATTCTACTGTACAAATCTCTCACCAACAATTTTCACAGCATGTAATTCTGAGTTTCTTTCCCTGCAGCTTCAATCTTCCTTCATCTTATCTGATCATTTCTAGATAGCATTTCTTCCTCCTATCCCTGAAGGTAAATCCGAAATGTCATTATACCACCCTTAATGGATTGTGGGAATAGTGGTGATATAGCTTGATTTCTGCAAAGTATTGACAAACTACTTAATGATGTGATAATAAGGAAGCTAATTAAGTCAGGACTGGATAGTACAATATGTAAATGAATTAGAATTGTTTGAAAAAATTACTCAACTTATTTCCAATTTTCCTCATAAAACCGGAGAGTTGTTAATAACAATTAACCCTTAGCTATAATTCTATATTTTTATTAACTTAGACAGGTAGCATTGACTACTAATTTCCTGATGCAAGATTTTGTGTTGCAAGATTTATAAATCTCTTAGAGAAAGCTATTTGTCTAAAAAAATTAGAAGGATCCAGAAAAATATTGATAATTTACTGATAGAAAGAATTGCAAAAATTAAATCTATTAGAAAAATATCTCATTTTTAGCAGATAGGACTTGACAAAATACGGGTCCTTATGTAAGAAAATAAAATAACAACTACAATGTAGATCTATCATTCAGATTTGATTTCTACTTTTTCTCATTTTATTATATATGGATATTGGCCAATGATTTTTAAAAATTGGTAGTAAAATTTTAAGATTTAATAATCATATGAATTGGGTGATAATGTCACTAATGATGCACTAGAAGCAGCATGATGGATACCAAACTTTAGAAGAAGATTTGTGAAGGAGGTCTCAAAACAGGAGTTGATTGCAAACTGACTGTGAGTTGGTAGTGTGGTGCTCATGGAAAGAAGGAAAATGTTTCCATAATTCCTTGAATGTTCTGGTTGGGGTGACCCCAACTCTGTTATAAGGTCAACTTGCAGTCTACAGAGAAGACATTGCACAAAACCTGGATGAGGTTTATGGAAGGACAAAGGAGCTATTCTTAACCTCAAGGAAAGACAACAATAAGAGCCATATTTGTCAACTGGAGTAGAAAATTAGGCATCTGGTTGTTGGATGATTGTTGGGTCCCCATACCTGCCATGGCTGCAGCCTTAAAGTAGACAACTTCTCTTCACCCTCGTTTTTTCTCCTCCTGGATCTGGAAGAATATGCAGCTTTCAAGACCTGGGCCAGAGTCTTAATGACACTGTAAAGATGGTGGTAACTTCGGATCCATATACCGTTCCTTTTCTGTTGGTTTTCCAGTGGTGCTTTCTGGGTGCATCTCCTCCGGCCTTTGACGGAAAAGACATGCTTTGAAACAGAACAGAGAAAATAACGATCTTCAAATTTCTGTTCCACGAATACATCAGGTTGAAAATAATAATCTCCCAGTCTTTCTTTCTCCTGAAAAGCAAAGGTCCAAATACTATGGATGTATCTGAACAGTTTGTTCTGTTTTATTTTATAGGTTCCCAAGAATGTTGTGATCCAAATTTTCCCTTCAATGGGTCCTGGCAAACGCTTAAGCACTACATGGAAAGGAAGAATTCTGTGCAAAAGAGAATCATATTCCATGAAATGAACAAATACATTGACTTGTCTCCACTTAGTGATGGCATCCCTGAGGGATGCTGTAGGTTTATTCTTTGAGAATAGTTGTGATATAACAACACAGATCCCATTTCTGAAAAGCACAGGAGACAAAGTTCTCACGAAATGCTCTCCATTCTCTGTGTCTGAAGCATAAAGACCAATCAAGGTCCACCTGAAATGGAGGAGCACCTGGACAATTGCTGGATAGTGGAATCCTAATTTGGGGAAAATCCGGTAGAAAAAAGGGAATTGATTTTTTTCACTCAGAGCCTCTGAAACAATTTTATCAGTGATCTGGAAAAGCAATGAAGAATGCTGTGTTATATTCGTGGTCTGATCAAATCAAAAATATTACTTTATTTTTAATAAATCCAACTTGGTTCTGGTGAAAAATGATTGTTGATTGCCCTTAGACTGCATATTTCTCTGTTTCTAATGAGAATAATATTTATTTATCATCTCTAACATCAACTGAACTGCTTTGTTCAAATAAAGAGACATTTAGATTTCTGAACACACAGGAAATACGTTGTTTTAATATTCGGATACCAATAGATATTTCATGTAATGTACAGTCTGAGATTTTGACTTCTTACACAGTAGAATTCAAATCATAAGTGTGTTGCATCTTCCAGCTTTCAAAAATTCTCAAACTTTGTTCATTATAAGAGACTTAGTTAAATCTTCCATAAACATTTTGTCCAGCTGCTCAGTTCTTGCTTGAGTAAATACTGCTCAAAGATTTTTAGGCATTTCTGAGTTTCAATATTGAACAATTTGGAAGAGATGTTTGTAGCAGCTCATCCATTTCAGTGTGTCAACCTTACCTACATTAGCTATTTCTTTCTCTGCTTCCAGATCCTAGATTCTTTGTTCAACCAATTTCTCACTTGTAGTCCAGTTGTGCAAGAGATACAAGAGACAGAGAGACCACAGCACCTAAAATAATTTGTTTATTGTGCAATTCAATAATTGAAATTTAATTGAAATTTTGTCTATTCAAACAGACACAAATTTAAGAATCCTTCAGTTTCCATAGCTTCAATTTTACACCAATCAGTATATGCACTGAAAATGTGGATATATGCATACACTATTGCCAATTCCCGCTCAATTGGATATGGTAGAAATTGTTTATAAGTGCAAAAAACCTGCCAAAATCTCCAGCAGTCAGGTTATGTTTAGAATATTTTTGGTTGCATAGTTTTGTTTGCCACAATCTAAAAAAGATTTTGAGACTCTAGAAAGAGTGTAGAGAAGATCAACAAAGATGATGAGTGGACTGGAAGCTAAAACATATAAAGAACGGTTGCTGTAACTGGGTATGTCTAGTTTGATGAAAAGAAGGACTAGGGGAGACATGATAGCATTGTTCCAATATCTCAGGGGTTGCCACAAAGAAGAGGGAGTCAAGCTACTCTCCAAGGCACCTGAGGACAGAACAAGAAGCAATGGGTGGAAGCTAATCAAGGAGAGAAGCAACTTCGAACTGAGGAGAAATTTATTGACAGTTAGAACAATTAATCAGTGCCTTCAGAAATTGTAAATACTCCAACACTGGAAGTTTTAAAGAAGAAGATTGGACAATTATTTGCCTGAAGTGGTGTAGGGTTTCCTGCCTAATCAGGACTAGTTGGATGAGAAGACCTCCAAGGTCACTTCCAACTCTATTATTCTATTACATTTATATTACCTATAGAAAGTCCTTTCCAGGGGGTCTAATAGCTATTCAAGCCTTTACGATGAATTTCACCATTAGCTTATTGGGGAAAATAGTTATATGTTAGTGTATATGTTTTTAATTTTTCTGATAAAATGTTGAATTAATGCTACTGGTCCCTCTGAATTTGAATATATATACTGTATGTTTTATTAACTTTGGATAAGACAATACATTGGAATTCTTTTCATGAATCTGGGATTTCTTTAATTTCTTTCAAGAAGCAACTGTTTTTCTTCTTCACCTTGTCCAAGAAGCTTCAGTTCTTAGATGAGAAGCAAAGCATCTTCAAGGAAAAAAGAAGGAAGTCCAGTTGCCTCTGGCAACCTACAATAGTCATGTTGAAAAGCATCTTTTGAATTCCATAGAGAAAGTGTGGTTGAATCTATTGCTCAAGTACAACCACCACACCTATTTTACCAGATAGAGAAACACAGATGCACAAACCTGTGGGACTTTGTAGGGGCCTACTAAGGTTGACATCTGGATGGAGATGTCCCTGGCAGCTCCATCAAGAAGAGCCAAAAGGTGATCCTTCCTTCCACAGCTGTAATTGGGAACATTGGCTTCTCCAGTTGAGAGCATGTCCAGTAAGGCATCTGAAGTGGCAACAGCATTCATATCTTTGTGATGGATGTTGTAGCCCAGAGTGAGATTGAGGAGATGGTGGAGATTATTGTTGACCACTTGAATGGCAAAAATGAAGCCAAGGATTCTAGACTTATCAGTAGACACACTATTGTAAAAAATATTCATGCCATCATCATCATCAAATATTTTTATTTATTTCTCTTTATCTTCAGTAGCCTATTGAGTCTTAATCCAATTTTGATCCAAAGTGAGAGACTAATTATAGTCAACCATCCCTATTTAATTTTTATGAATGTTGAGAAGATGGGATGGAGAAAGTCTTCTAACAAAGTTAAGAGTCATAAATATATCACTATTTGTAGTCGGCCTTATTTTTGTTTGTCCAATAACTAGTATTGAAAATCATGGAATCGTTAAAAGAGAAGCTCCAGAATAGGAAGGAGATATTTCAGGAGTTACCCCAAAGAACAACTCTAAAAACAAGTCAGTCTTTATTTTATAAGTATTTGGATTTGAATATCAATGAACAGTCATAAAAATATAGAAATAGACTGGGCAGAGGTGACTATAACTCTTTTAATAATTCAGTTTTGAAGTGTTGAAAAGACAGTTGAATGTGAAGGGGAAAATAATCTGGATTCTTTCAGGTTTTTTATGTCTAACCTTTGGTTTTGGGACTCTTTCTTAAAATAAAAGACAAATTAGACATATTTTGCAATCTAGGAGTTAGTGAAATAAGAAGAAAAGTAGAAGATTGGTAGAAATGCAAATGGAAGATTGGTGGAAATGCAAATGCAAACTGAATGACTTACTTGTGAAACTGACTATATGGAGCCCTGTTGAAAGGCAACTTTATGTACGACAGTTGTGCTGCAGTGGTGACCACACTAATGATATGGTCCCCCGTCTTGTAGTATGAATTTTCTCCATCCTCGTGCTCCAAATTTAGCTGACACTTCAATCTTTGTTTTCCAGAGACTGTCTTGGAAACTAGCAATATCAGAAGTAGAAGCAGGATATCCATTATTGATAGGGATGACTCAATCTCCTTCCCATTTCTAAGCAAGAACAAGAAGAGTTAGTCAAACTCAAAGCACTCTCAGAAGATGGAGACGCTAGTGGCTTTCTTGATTTTGAGAGAGACAAGCTGAACTTCACTTGGAAAGTAGAGAAAGTACATTAGAGGGCACAGCCCATGCCTGTTCCGAAACCTATGCCACAGCAGAACCTGAAGCATTTATCCTTTTCTAATGCAAGATGCCTTCCATGTTGCTTCAGTCTGATGTTTATGTCAAAGTCAGTCACTGGAGAAGTAGCAGAAGAGGTCTCAAAGGCATGGGATGGTGATAATTACAGAAGCAACTTCTGTAAGGGGATCGTGCACTTGTCTGCGGCTCCATGTGCATCGAAGTAGCTGGAGAAACCATGTTTGTGAAAGAACTGTTATACCCTTGGGGGCACTGGTCTGTCTTGGTTCCTTCCTCTCTTGTCCAGAAAGTTGTGCTGAAGTTCAATACTCAATGGATTGACTACCGATTTTATTGAACACGATATCTTGTCACCAGGGACTGTTGAGGTGGTGCACAGAAGTGTGAGCTTGGTGACAATGTAGGTTGATGATACTTAACTCTAGTGCAGGGATTGGCAACCTTAAGCACTCAAAGAGCCACAGAAGTCCAAACCGGAAGCTGCCCATTCAATTCTGGAGCTATCTGGAAGTCCTGTTCGCCCACCATAGAGTCTCCTCCTAGCACTGCATCCTTTTTCCTCTATCTAGAAATCCCTATCAATTGTGGAGCCAACTGGTGACAGGGAGCCACAGCAGAGGGATGAAAGATCCACTTGCGGCTCCAGAGCCGTGGGCTGCAGCCCCCTGCTCTAGTTCTTCTAATGCCAAGGAAACAATCCAAACACTTGAACCCTCTCCAGTGTTAAGTGTAGGATCTATTCCTGATTTTCTTTTCTATTATACCTTCATACAATAATCTTAAGTTGCATCTGAGTTGCTTACGCCTGAAGTTAAATTTCATTTCCCATCTGTTGTTGAAAAAACATTTTTTTTAATAATAGCTGACTAAGATCCAGGAAAGTATTTGATTTGATTTGATTTTGATTTTATTAGATTTATAAACCGCTCCCTCTCCCCGAAGGGACTCGGGGCGGTGTACAATCAAAGGTTAAGTATCAGTTAGTGCGGACTCGATTGTTGGATAAATAGGGTGAATGTTGTAGGCTGCATAGACATTTTAATTTTTTCCCCTTGATGCTCTCTCTGTGGTATTCATATTCATGTAAGATACTGAGGTCCTTTATACTTTGATGGTATTTTTTAGTTTATTATATAAACTGTGGACTGTTAGGTCCAGTGGTGGGATTCAATTTTTTTACTGTCAGTTCTGTGGTGCTTGGTGGGCATAATGTGGCTTGGTGGGCGTGGCTTGGTGGGCGTGGCAGGGGAAGGTTGCTGCAAAATCCTCATTTCCTCCCGATCAGCTGGGACTACTTACTCATGCCCACATAACATTTTCCATATTAATTCCATCCAGTTACGTGCGGTGAGGTTTATGGCTGGTGAGGCAGCAATTTTTTTAGATTTGTGGACTTCAACTCCCGGAATTCCACAGCCAGGCATGCTCAGTTCCGATTTAAAGCGACAGCTTTAAACTTATTTAAATAGGTTTCCTTCTTTATTTTTATTTTTCTTCTCCCTTCCCCTCCTTCCTCCCTCTCTCCCTCCCTCCCTCCTCTCTCAAACACACACACACACACACACATATACAGAGAAGTTGGATTGTAGTGTTTAATTCCATATAGCTGATTTACAGTGCAAAGGAGAAGTTATTTTTGCTCTGTCCAATTGCATTTTCTTTGATAAAAGGGACGGAAAGATGGTCTTTTGGTTCCCTCTTTGAATGAGAGAATCTGTTTTAGTCAACTGCCGCCCGAGACTCCCCAGCACAGCTGCTTTCCGGGCTGGTGGCTCCTGCCAGACGGGGCAATGGGAGATGTGAGGGAGCACCGTGCTCAATGGAAGGGCTCCAGTGGCTCTGAGCGTCCACTTGCCGCCACCCACCTTTCGCTCTGTGGAGAAGAACCCACTGGCCCCCCATCGCCCGCTCTGGAAGCTGAACTGCCGGCTGGGACTGCCCAGCTCAGCTGCTTCCCAGGCCAGTGGCGCCTGCCAGACGGGGCAACGGGAACTGTGAGGGAGCGCCGTGCTCGGCGGAAGGGCTCCTGGGGTTCTGAGCACCCAACTGCCTGAGCTTTGCCACGGGCAAAAGAAAGCGCTTTAGTCAGTGGGGTGTGGGGGAGAGGAGGGGAGAATGCCTGAGCATTCTCTCCTCTCCCCTACACCCCGCTGACTAAAGCGCTTCCTTTTGCCCGCTTGAGCTCTTCCGCGGGCGAAAAGAAGCGCTTTAGTCAGTGGGGTGTCGGGGGAGAGGAGAGAATGCTCAGACATTCTCTCCTCCTCTCCCCCGACACCCCACTGACTAAAGCACTTTCTTTTGCCCGCCTGAGCTCTGCCGCGGACAAAAGAAAGTGCTTTAGTCAGTGGGGTGTCGGGGGAGAGGATAGAATGCTTGGCAGTGCTGAAGTGCTGAAGTGAGGCTAGCTAGCTGCTGCCTCCCCGTGCGTGAATGTCTGCCTGTTTAAAAAAGCCTCTAAAGCTCTGAGCTCTGCCGCCACACTTCAGCACTTCAGCACTGCTGAGCATTCTCTCCTCTCCCCCAACATCCCACTGATTAAAGCGCTTCCTTCCCCCCGCGGCAGAGCTTAGAGCTTTAGAGGCTTTTTAAACAGGCAGTCATTCACGGTGAGGCAGCAGCTAGCTAGTCTCACTTCAGCACTTGCTTTTCCCATTTTTTCCCTTTTCATGATTGACAGTGGTGAGGCTGTGCCTCCCCTGCCTCCCCTGACTGCACGTCACTGATTCCATCATAGGCAAAGACCCGCTCTATTTGGGGAGTCCAATAAAAACTGCAATGAAAAATTAAATGTTATGAGTATAAAAAACCATTTCACTATTATGTCCCTACTTTTATCGTTAGATGTTCCTTAGTGTTTAGATCTGGTCTCAGGAGGATAATGTAGCACTTGGGGAAAAAGATGCAGCTCAAAAGCCCAGCACTGGAGGCCAAGATGGAGAAGACTTGCACAACTACTATGGACTTTCCTTTTGTGCTCAGGTAGGTGGGTAGGAAGGAGATCCAGACACTGCAGAAGACCAGCATGCTGAAAGTGATCAGCTTGGCTTCATTGAAGGCTCCAGGCAGGTTCCTGGCTAGGAAAGCCACCATGAAGCAAATGGTAGCAAGGAAACCCATGTATCCAAGGACAACATAAAACATGGTGACAGAGCCATCATTGCATTGAAGGATGATTTCTCCAGGCTGGGAGTGGAGGTCATATTCAGGGAATGGGGGAGAAACTCCAAGCCAGATGGAGCAGATGATAATTTGTCCAGCAGAAGAAAGAATAATGATGGAGTTGGCCAAGCTCTTGCCCAACCATCTTCTCACATTGTTCCCTGGTTTTGTGGCAAGGAATGCCAACACAACTGTGATTGTCTTGGCCAACACAGAAGACACAGCTACTGAGAAGATGATGCTGAACACTGTTTGTCGAAGAAGGCAGGTGGCTTTCCTTGGTTGACCAATGAAGAGAAAGGAGGACAAGAAACACAGCATGAGGGAGACCAGGAGGATGTAAGAGAGGTCCCGGTTGTTGGCTTTGACTATGGGGGTTTCTAAGTATTTAAGGAATATAATTAAAGCAAAGCTGGTTGTTAGAAGGAAGAACAAGGTAAAAGAGACCAGGATGATGCTGAGATCTTCTTCATAAGACAAGAAAGTTATAACTTTGGGGATGCATTGGACTCCATTCTTGGATGGATAGTGATCATCTGGGCACTTGATGCATGTTTCCATATCTGAGAAAACAAAAAAGCAGTACTTCTTCAACGTTCACACTTTTCAAGAAACATCTGCTTTGGATGTCACCTGATATTGAGTGACCAGAAAAGCAATAAGGTAAAGGTTCCCCTTGCACATATGTGCTAGTCGTTCCCTACTCTAGAGGGTGGTGCTCATCTCCATTTCAAAGCCAAAGAGCCAGCGTTGTCCAAAGACATCTCCGTGGTCATGTGGCCAGCATGATTCAACGCCGAAGGTGCACGGAACACTGTTACCTTCCCACCAAAGGTGGTTCCTATTTTCTACTTGCATTTTTTGCATACTTTTGAACTGCTAGGTTGGCAGAAGCTGGGACGAGTAACGGGAGCTCACTTGGTGCTAGGGATTCGAACCGCCGAACTGCTGACTTTTCTGATCTACAAGCTCAGTGTCTTAGCCACTGAGCCATTGCATCCCTTTTGAAAAAGCCATTGTAAATGTTAAATAAGAGTCTTTGTGTGTACATGTATGTATATGTGTGTTATTAAAACAATAACAAAAATGAAATCCAAATTGATATACTGTACATGGTGCCACAAGCATCCTTTACTTAGGCAGCTCACCAATTTTTCATCCTACACTGGTTGGGTCCTGTCTGAGCTTAATGGGAAGGGAGTTCTATAAGGAAAGGGCTGTAACAGAATAAGCAGGTTTCTAAGAACTCACAATGTGCCAGTGTTTTAAGGAATGGACCTGAAGCATGCCTTTTATATCTGTTCTGGTGGGACAAGCAGAAAACCTTAGGGTGAGGAAGTGCCACAGACACCCTTTCCCATGCCATGTAGGCCTTTAAAAGTGTACTTAATTGCATTCAGAAAGAAACCGGGAGCCTGTGAAGCTCACACAACAGTGGTGCAATCTGGTTGAACATAGGGGAACTCAACAATGTGCATGACATTGCATTCTGGACCATTTGTATATTCCAGGAGGTCTTCAAGAACAATACAGAGCAAATTGCAATAATTCCAACAGGATGTGACAAAGGCATGAGCAAGGCCCCTTTGGTGCAGGAAAGGACACAGTTTTTACACCCACCCACCTTCCTGGTTGGAGATCGTCCCCTCTGGACAAGGAACACAGTCATAGCAGCAGATTGGTTCCCTTTCTCGAGCCCGCTTGAAAAATCCGGGACGACAATGGTCCACACATTTGGATTGAGGCAGGGACTAAGCAGAAAAAAGAAAAGCTCCAAAGTAATATGTTAAAACTAACCGTATGTCGGAGGTAGACATACCATTGGCCAAGAAATCTCTTTGTCAAGCCCTGATTGGCTTGCCATACCTGGGGGGAGGGGGAGATTGGAGAATGTGGTGGCGGCATGCCGGCTTGCAGCCTGGGCAGCAACAAGCTGCCTGGCTATGACGGCAGATGCAGCAGCGAGGGAGAAAATGGCGGCATTCTCGTCCGCACAGCTGATTGACGGCCTTCTGGGAAGGTGCCGGTGGCAATGACATGCAGGCCAGAAGCGGTCTACGGACCAAGCGATGATGGCTGGTGGGGCCTAAGCACCAGATGGTGGACTGCCAATGCAGAACTGGATGCCGATGCCAGACAATGGTTGTGTGGGTGGGATAGAGGGGCATGGTCTCGCCTAGGGGTGGGTTGCTCCCCGCATTACCACCAGTTCGGTGCGCGCAAAAAAATTATTTCCCAATATGGCCAAAAGAAGCACCATCAATTCTTTATTTAATTCATTTAACTTTGACTGTTTTCTTTTTAGCTAATTTTGGGCAAGGAACCAGCAAAGTTGATGCTATCAGGACTACAATCTTCAGCACTTCTTGGCTGATCACACCAGATTTTGTAGAGATACTAAAGTGCAGAGGGGACACAAACGGGCCATGATCTGGATCCTAAGCAATAGTCACTCAGAATCCATGTTGAATATGACTGAATCAGTTTAAATAGCAATAGGACTTAGACTTATATACCGCTTCATAGTGCTTTTACAGCCCTCTCTAAACAGCTTACGGAATCAGCCTCTTGCCCCCAACAATCTGGCTCCTCATTTTACCCACCTCGGAAGGATGGAGGAATGAGTCAACCTTGAGGCTGGTGAGATTTGAACTGCCCAACTGCAGCTAGCCTGCAGTACTGCACTCTAACCACTGCACCACCTCAGCTCTTAAAACAGAGTTCCATGTTATAGCATCTGAAAGACACCTTAACAGTATAATAGAACAACAGAGTTTGAAGGGACCTTGGAGGTCTTCTAGTCCAACCACCTGCTCACCCTGGTCAATAATACAGTAACTAGGCTTAGACCAGTTGAAATCTGAATAAGGCTTTGGCAAAAGAGAAAAGACACCAATATTTTCCTCACCGTATTGAGCAACGTTAGTTGTGAGAGTGCATCTTGGTTAATCGTAAGACTCTGTCTTGCAAAACTCCCCAGGTGCTCTTTGATAAGAACCTCCTTGGAGTGAACCACCAAACTGATGATGTTCAGATCTGCTGCTACATCTCCATTGTGGTCCAAGTAGAGTTTCCTCCAGGAAAGATTGCAAAACTCATTCTTTTCCAGAAAGGGATGGAACTAGAATTGAACGTCCAAGAATGTTACGAGTAGAAACCTTGGTTTCTTACCCCAGGTGGCCTTTTCATGCTTGAATCTTTCTTCTACATTTGTCTAATGTGCAAGTATGTAAGCATATTGGGATAAAAAGGTGTCCCGAAAAATGAAAACCATTTCTATGTGGTAATGATATGGTAATTCTAGAACAGTGATGGTGAACCTTTTCGACACTGATTGCCAAAAGGGGAGCATGCATGCGTGCAGATCAGGGATGTAACCTGGAAGAGGAGCTGCTCAGGGGGCATGCGCCCCCCAGGGAATGAACGTCTGGTTTCCAGCACTTCTGCTTTCTGGCACACACACTTCCCGTTTCTGGCGTGCATGTGCGCAAGACAATCAGCTGACCGGCATGCATGCACATGCCAGAAAACAGAAGACCAGCTCTTCGGTTTCCAGCACTGCCACATACGTGAAGACTAGGTGATCGTTGCACGTGCATGCGCACCAGAAACCAGAAGAAGAACGTGTGATGCTGCACATGTAAGTGACATGACTCTGCATGCCATTTCGGGCATGTATGCCATAGTTTCACCATTACGGTTCTAGTACATTGTTAAACTACATTAACAGAAATTTGGAAGGGGGGAATTACTAATCTCTCACGAATAGTTTTTACAGCATAAAAGTTTAGGAAGGATACTTCCTGAGTTTCTTTCTTTGCCTGTTATGTATCTTCCTCCATCTTATCTGATCATTTTTAGGCAGCATCTCTTCCTCCTATCCCCAAATCCCACATGTCCTTATACTTCCTTCATGGATTGTGGGAATGGTGGTGCTATAGCTTGATTTCTGCAAAGTATTAGAATAGAATAGAACAGAATAGAATAGAATAGAATAGAATAGAATAGAATAGAGTAACAGAGTTGGAAGGGACCTTGGAGGTCTTCTAATCCAACTCCCTGCT
Organism: Natrix helvetica; assembly: GCF_964273705.1. Taxonomy (NCBI): domain Eukaryota; kingdom Metazoa; phylum Chordata; class Lepidosauria; order Squamata; family Natricidae; genus Natrix; species Natrix helvetica. Next base: position 367,192,131 of record NC_138548.1, read on the forward strand.
TAGGAAAGAAACCCTATAACATTTCAGACAAATGGTTGTCTAATCTCTTCTTAAAAACTTCCCGTGTTGGAGCATTTACAACTTCTGGAGGCAAGTTGTTTCGCTGATTAATTTTTCAAACTGTTGGGAAATTTCTCCTAAAGTTCTAAGTTGCTTCTCTCCTTGACAAACTACTTCACGATGTGATGATAAGGAAGCTAGTTAAGTGAGGACTGGATAGTACGATAAGTAAATGAATTAGAATTGTATGAAAAATTGTACTCAATTTATTTCCAATTTTCCTCATAAACTTGGAGAGTTATTAATAAAAATTAGACCTTAGTTAGCTGTAATTCTATGTGTTCATTAACATAGATGGATATAGGTGACTACTAATATATCCTAATGCAAGATTTTTGTGGTGCAAGATTTCTATCAACCCTTAGAGAAAGCTATTTTGATCTCATTTTAAAAAATGTGGATCCTCTCTGTTCACCATAGATCTCTATTGTGACACTGCCATCCTGATGGGAGGGGGACCCAAAAATATTTTATGACTTATTCCTAGCTCTGATCTTTCCTTTCCTTTGATGTACCTTCCTGGGAATGGGGTGGGGGTGGGGTGTAGGGATGTGCCTGCGGACATCTCTTTTGTCTCAGCTCCAGAAAGACAAGTACATGGTGCCTGAGAAAAGCTCCTTATCACCTTCTCAGCTTAACATCCTCACAACAATTTCACACCTGGAGATTGGCTCATGATGGACCAGACAAAGGGGACAAAGGAGAGGGATTTCTACAACTTTTCATCTAATGTTTTCACGTGGGAACTTTAGATCCTGCTTTCCCTCATTGCTATCACTATCTCTCAATGAAAGTTTCCTTTTGAAATGCTGATTGTTTCAAGAGTTCTGCTTTCTTGAGGGGTTAGAAGAGGCAAGACCTTAGAGATCCAGAAAATATATTGGTGATTTACTGATAGAAAGAATTGCAAAAATTAAATCTATTAGAAAAATTTCTAATTTTTAGCAGCTAGGACTTGACAAACTACAGGTTCTTATCTAAGAAAATAAAATAACAACTACAATGTAGATCTATCATTCAGATTTGATTTCTACTTTTTCTCATTTTATTATATATGTGTAATGGTCAATGATTTTTAAAAATTGCTAGTAAAATTTTAAGATTTAATAATCATATGAATTGGGTGATAATGTCACTAATGATGCACTAGAAGCAGCATGACGGATACCAAACTTTATAAGAAGACTTATGAAAGAGGTCTCAAAAGAGTAGTTGATTGCAAACTAACTGTGAGTTGGTAGTGTGGTGCTCATGGAAAGAAGGAAAATGCTTCCATAATTCCTTGAATGTTCTGGTTGGGGTGACCCCAACTCTGTTATAAGGTCAACTTGCAGTCTACAGAGAAGACATTGCACAAAAACTGGATGAGGTTTATGGAAGGACAAAGGAGCTATTCTTAACCTCAAGGAAAGACAACAATAAGAGCCATATTGGTCAACTGGAGTAGAAAATTAGGCATCTGGTTGTTGGATGATTGTTGGGTCCCCATACCTGCCATGGCTGCAGCCTTAGAGTAGACAACTTCTCTTCACCCTCGTTTTTTCTCCTCCTGGATCTGGAAGAATATGCAGCTTTCAAGACATGGGCCAGAGTCTTAATGACACTGTAAAGATGGTGGTAACTTCGGATCCATATACTGTTCCCTTTAAGTTGGTTTTCCAGTGGTGCTTTCTGGGTGCATCTCCTCCGGCCTTTGATAGAAAAGACATGCTTTGAAACAGAACAGAGAAAATAACGATCTTCAAATTCCTGTTCCACAAATACGTCAGGTTGAAAATAATAATCTTTTGGTCTTTTTTTCTCCTGAAAAGCAAAGGTCCAAATACTATGGATGTATCTGAACAATTCGCTCTGTTTTATTTTATATGTTCCCAAGAATGTTGTGATCCAGACTTTCCCTTCAATGGGTCGTGGAAAATGGTTAAACACTACATGGAAAGGAAGAATTCTGTCCAAAAGAGAATCATATTCCATGAAATGAACAAATACATTGACTTGTCTCCACTTAGTGATGGCATCCCTGAGGAATGCTGTAGGTTTAGTCTTTGAAAATAGTTGTGATATAACAACACAGATCCCATTTCTGAAAAGCACAGGAGACAAAGTTCTCGTGAAATGCTCCCCATTCTCTGTGTCTGAAGCAAAGAGACCAATCAAGGTCCACCTGAAATGGAGGAGCACCTGGACAATTGCTGGATAGTGGAATCCTAATTTGGGGAAAATCCGGTAGAAAAAAGGGAATTGATTTTTTTCACTCAGAGCCTCTGAAACAATTTTATCAGTGATCTGGAAAAGCAATGAAGAATGCTGTGTTTTATTTGGGGTCTGATCAAATCAAAAATATTACTGTAGTTTTAATAAGATCAAATTGGTTCTGTTGAAAAAATATTGTTGATTGCCCTTAGACTGCATATTTCTCTGTTTCTAATGCAAATCATATTTATTTATCATCTCTACCATCAAATGTTTTGTTCAAATTAAGAGCCATATTATAAAGACATTAAAATTTCTGAATACACAGGAAATATGCTGTTTTAATATTCGGATACCAATGCCCAGTTCAAGATATTGACTTCTTACACAGTGCCATTCAAATCATAGGTGTGTTACATTTTCTATCTCTCAAAAATCCACAAATACAATTTTGTTCGCTATAATTTTTATATATAATTTTATATGAAAGTATAATTTTAGTTTTCTAGTATAATTTTTATTCCTTATTTAGTATCCTATGACTATCACTAAGTGTTGTATCATACGATTCTTGTATTTTTATGTACACCGAGAGCTTATGCATTAAAGACAAATTCCTTTTGTGTCCAATTACACTTGACAAATAAAGAATTCTATTCAAAAAACAATAAATATTTCAATAAAAAATTTGGAAAAGATTGTTTATTTTCTTTGTAGAATTTTCTATTTTTTCATTTTTATAACATATAATCACATGTATACTATTACATAGCCAACACTGTATTATATTATTAAATGTTTACATCAATTCATCTTACCATCAATTCCAAAACACAATTATTTAGCTTTTCTGCTTTCCATATACCATATTTTTACCTTATCCATCACTTTCTTCTCCTTTCCTCTCCTCCCCGCCCTCCCTTCTTTCTTCCCTCTGTCATCTTTCCCTTCTCTAGGTTTAGGTTTAGGTTTATTTGGATTTATATGCCCCCCTTCTCCAAGGACTCCAAGGACTGAAGTGGTGTAGGGTTTCCTGCCTAATCAGGACTAGTTGGATGAGAAGACCTCCAAAGTCACTTCCAACTCTATTATTCTATTACATTTATATTACCTATAGAAAGTCCTTTCCAGGGGTCTAATAGCTATTCAACCCTTTTACGATGAATTTCACTATTAACTTATTGGGGAAAATAGTTATATGTTAGTGTATGTTTTTAATTTTTCTGATAAAATGTTGAATTAATGCTACTGGTCCCTCTGAATTTGAATATACAGTATATACTGTATGTTTTATTAACTTTGGATAAGACAATACATTGGAATTCTTTTCATGAATCAGTTTTTCTTCTTCACCTCATCCAAGAAGCTTCAGTTCTTAGATAATAATAATAATAATAATAATGTTGAATTTATTAGCCGCTCCCTTTCCAAGCAGGACTCGGGGCGGCGTACACTAGAAACATATAAAACATAACACATGTGTACAAACACATAAACATACATATATACAAAGACATACACGTACGATGAGAAGCAAAGCATCTTCAAGGAAAAAAGAAGGAAGTCCAGTTGCCTCTGGCAACCTACAATAGTCATGTTGAAAAGCATCTTTTGAATTCCATAGAGAAATTATGATTGAATCTATTGCTCAAGTACAACCACCACACCTATTTTACCAGATAGAGAAACACAGATGCACAAACCTGTGGGACTTTGTAGGGGCCTACTAAGGTTGACATCTGGATGGAGATGTCCCTGGCAGCTCCATCAAGAAGAGCCAAAAGGTGATCCTTCCTTCCACAGCTGTAATTGGGAACATTGGCTTCTCCAGTTGAGAGCATGTCCAGTAAGGCATCTGAAGTGGCAACAGCATTCATATCTTTGTGATGGATGTTGTAACCCAGAGTGAGATTGAGCAGAAGGTGGAGATTATTGTTGACCATTTGAATGGCAAAAATGAAGCCAAGGATTCTAGACTTATCAGTAGACAAACTACTGTAAAAAATATTCATGCAATCATCATGATCATCATCATCAAATATTTTTATTTATTTCTCTTTATCTTCAGTAGCCTATTGAGTCTTAATCCAATTTTGATCCAAAATGAGAGAATAATTATAGTCAACCATCCCTATTTAATTTTTATGAATGTTGAGAAGATGGGATGGAGAAAGTCTTCTAATGAAGTTAAAAGTCACAAATATATCACTATTTGTAGTAGGGCTTATTTTTGTTTGTCCAATAACTAGCATTGAAAATCATGGAATCATTAAAATAGAAGCTCCAGAATAGGAAGGAGATATTTCAGGAGTTACCCTGAAGAACAATTCTAAAAACAAGTCAGTCTTTATTTTATAAGCATTTGGATTTGAATATCAATGAACAGTCATAAAAATATAGAAATAGGCTGGGCAGAGGTGACCATAACTCTTTTAATAATTCAGTTTTGACGTGTAGAAATGAAGATTGGACAAGAAGCAGAAAATAGTCTGGATTCTTTCAGGGGTTCTTCTGCCTAACCTTTGGTTTGGGACTCTTTCATAAAATAAGACAAAGCAGAGAAACTATGTAAGGTAACCAATTCAAGAAATTAGACAAGGTTTCACAATCTTAGGATTAAGTGAAAGAAGAAGAAAAATAGAAGATTGTTAGAAATGCAAATGGAAGGAATGAAATTCCATCATCCTGAATGACTTACGTGTTAGCCTGACTATATGGAGCCCTGTCAAAAGGCAACTTTGTGTACGATAGTTGTATTGCAGTGGTGACCACACTAATGATATGGTCCCCCGTCTTGTAATATGAATTTTCTCCATCTCGGTGCTCCAAATTTAGCAAACACTTCAATCTACGTTTCCCAGAGACTGGCTGGGATACTAGCAATATCAGAACCAGAAAGATGAGGTCCATAATTCATACAGTATAACCCTCAATCTCCTTCCCATTTCTAAAGAAGGACAATTAAAAGAGTTAGATGAATTCAAAGCCCTTTTGCAAGGTGGAAATGTCAGCGGTTTTCCTGATTCAGACAGAGACAAATTGAGCTTCACATGGAAAAGATAGAAAGGTACATTCATGAGCTAAGCCCCTACATGTATCACACACAGTGTCCTCTGAGGCATTTATCCTTTTCTAATGAAAAATCCCTTCCATGTTGGTTCAGTCTGATGTTTACAGCAAAGTAGCAGAAATGGTCTCAAAGACCAGGATGGTGAAAATTGCAGTGAGAAGCAACTCCTCCTCTGGGAATCTTGAAGGGTCTTTTGGGGTTCCATGTGCAAAGGGATATGTGGAAAAAAGCATGTTGGTGAAAAAAAACAGAGACAGAGACTTGGGGGCATTGCTTTGTAGTGCTTTGGCTCCTTCCTGTCAGGACATGTACAAAAAGTGATGCTGTAGGTAGATAGTTCACCATCCAGGTAATTGACTTTTGCTGTCCTGGTATTTTGCCTCCATAGACTGCTAGGGAAGATCACCCATAAGTATGCAGCTTTGTGCCTTTCTAGGTTGATGAGACTTAATTCTAATGCTATTTGTCTTCTACACCAAGGAACAGATCAGTACCCTTGTACACAAGCAGAGTAGGACCTTTTATATTAGATCTCCATAAATGTATTGTAAATCAAAGCTGAGTTGAAAATAATTTCTTCATGAAGTGAGATTTCACTTCCCACTTGTTCTGGCAATCTAAATTTTGGGAGGAGACCTTATTGAGAGATGGGAAAGTAGCAGCCTGTGGACTGTAGGGATGGGTAAACTGGGAGAAAGTTATAGATTTGATAGAAGTTCGTATTTATTTATTTTTTCCGTGACACTCTCTACATCAGGGCTGTCAAACTCATCATGCACTGGCCACACCCATGCCCGGTTTAGTGCATGGGAAAAATTCATGGCACATCACATGACAACACTGTAACAACATGAGATTGACACCCCTGCTCTACAATGTCCTTCCAGCATCATGCAAGACCCTGAAATTCATTATATTTTGAAGTGTCTTATTTTATTAAATAAAGAATTCCCTGCGGGGGTCTGCAGCTGAGGTGATGGTGATGACCATCAATTGGTGAACAGGGAGACCTTATTTCTTGCCACATCCATCCAGAAGCAGGTTTTGGGTCACCTGGTGGCCCTTGTTCTGGTTGTGTGAATATGTTTTTTGTCCCATTATCTCAGGGGTTGCTACAAAGAAGACGGAGTCAACCTTTTCTTCAAAGCACTTGAAGAAGTAATGGATGGAAACTAAAGAGAGAAGCAACCTAGAACTAAGAAGAAATTTCCTGATAATTTGAACCAGTGGTAGTTCTTACCGGTTTGGACCGGTTTGGCTGAACTGGTGAACCAGCAGTGAGCCAGACCTGCCACACCACTGAGTCAGTTCTCTGGACAGTGCTGTAGATACTGCCATCTTGTTTTTTTCTTCTGCCCAAGCATCAGAAGCAGAAGCAGGAGGTTCATTGCACCTTTGGCTGAAACAGTCACTTCTGATTCTAAACCGCAGGAAGAGTTAGAAGAATTCAAATTCACGTATCACAAATGGAAAAGTAAATGAGTGTCCTGATTCAACAGAGACAAAACAAGTTTCACATGGAAAGGAGTGGAAGATACATTCAACAGGCCAGTCTTTGCCTGTCTAAATGTTGTGCATAACACCCAGGATGAGGAGAGGCTGATGCAAGAGCTCTTCCATGTTGCTTCAGTCTGATTATTACATGAAGGGCAATGGTTGGAGAAGTAGCAAAAGACATCCCAAACTGGGCTGGTAATAATTATAGTAAGAAGCAACATCTCATCTGGAGACCCTTGAGGTCTTCTGGGAGGGATGGACAATAGTATATTTGTGAAAAAAATCACTATAAGCTTCCCAATTGTGGACAATAGGATCAAGTGGTTTCTTTGGCTAAGAGACCAACCTAGGCTCAAGTTTTCTTTTTTCTTTTCCTTGAATTGAGCCTTCACAAAGGTTGTTGCACCCCTTCTAGGGGAAGTTGTACAACGGGGTCATTCCTATTGATTCGTGTCCAGAAAGGATGTTGGGAGAGTGATGAATCAACACCAAAGGGATGGAACTCTGATGTTCCATAAGGTCTATGATATCACCGAACATCTGCAGAAGTAACTGTTAGATATTAACATATATCATGGCAAGTCTCCTCTCTGGTCCGCTGCTACAGCGGGAAACAGGTATCGTTCTGATTGGTCGAGGGGCGTACCCGATCCCTATAAAAGGGGAACCCTCCGACCACAGAGCAAGCTGGATCACTACTACTATTAATAAAGAGCTGTTAAGTCACTTCGTGTCCGCAGTCTGTTCTCTCGTTGCCCAGATCTAACATTGGCGACGAAGGTGGGATCGAGAGGCAGATAGGACGAAGAACGCTACTCCAGAATCTCCGGATTTGATCCAGCCCAGGAATTCGGCAGAAATTCCGGCAGCCATCTCGGTCACCGCAGCACGGCAAATTCAAACAAGAGAAGATGGCGATGCACACTCCCCCCGCGCCATTCGACCCAGCGAATGACGAGTGGGAAGCCTTCATGATTCGCTTCGAGTGTTTTCTCAAAGCGAACGAATACACGGGGATCACCGACGCCCGGAAGAAAAACATCTTCCTCGGCTACTGCGGGAAAGAAGTCTTCAACACGGCCAGAGACCTCACCGCGCCTACTCCGATACAAGCAGTATCATGGACGGCGTTGCAACAGGCTCTACAGACCCATTACGCGCCAAAACCTTCCCGCCATGTTTGCCGCAAGGAATTCAACACGCGGAACCAGAAAGCGGGAGAATCAATCAATCAATATGTTGCAGCCCTGCGTAAAGCAGCAACTCACTGCGAGTTCAGGGATCTGGACGAGCATATCTTAGCGCAGCTTATCTGTGGGTTAAGAGACATTTCTCTACAAAAGAAGCTGTTGGCAAACCCGAATTTAACCCTACAGATAGCTCTAAACGAAGCAAGAGCGTCAGAGTCAGCGGAGAAATCATCGGTAACCATACAACGCGGTTTCAGCATAAACCAGCCAGTACCAAGGCAAACCAGAGTTCACTACAAGGACACAAGCCCCGACTACGAGGATCCCGAGTTCGAGGACAGTCACCAGATGCAGAGCAGTCACTTGAGGCCTGGGAGGAGACCCGGATTCCGTTTGCCGCCCTGCGCAAGTTGCGGAGGGAATCACCCCAGGTCTACCTGTAGGTTCAGGAACGTTGTTTGTTCGCACTGCAACAAACTTGGGCACATCGCACGAGTGTGCCGGAGCGAAGTCCCTGCCTCACGGCAGCCACCCATGTACCGCCAACAGAAGCCCAACCCAGGGGCTTGGCGAAATCAAAAAGGGCGCCCAGAGAGAAATCCACAAGTGTTTACCCAGAGAGAAAATTCCCAAAGAGCTGAGCGAGCGTATTCCCAGAGAGACTACACACAAAGAGCTGAGAGAGCGTTCTATCAAGACGCTCAACGAGAGTATTTTCAGGATACAGATGATGAGATAGAGTTGACTCAGAGAGAGGAATTGCAAACGTATCTCACAACAATAAGCCAGGTCCGCACCAAGCGGCCTAAAGAGCTGAAAGTCACAGTCCTCTTGGAGGGCTTACCTTGCGAGCTGGAAGTTGACACGGGATCGTCCCTGACGATCATTTCATGGGCATCCATGAAACAGGCTATCCCTAGCCTCAAAAAGAGCCAACTACGCGCTCCAGACATCCTGCTACGAGACTACCAGGGGAACTGAGTCCCCATCGTGGGCCAAGGCATGTTCCAGATCCGTTTCAAGGACATCGTAGCCCAGCTGCCCGTGACCATCGCCAGCGCACCATTACAAAACCTCCTAGGACTGGATTGGTTTGAATCCTTGGGGCTAGAAGTCACCGGAATCAACGCCGTAGGAAACAGCAGCGCTGAGCAGATTTTTAAGGAGTTCGAGGATGTGTTCAGCCCCGGTCTTGGTAAGTATGTGGGTAAACCGATCTCATTCAATTTAGACCCCAAAGTGGCGCCAATCCGACTTAAACCGAGACGAGTGCCTTTTGCACTCCGCCCAAAAATAGATAAGGAAATAGATAAGTTAGTGGAGCAAGGAATCCTTGAGCCGGTGGATCACGCGCGCTGGGAAACGCCCATTGTGACCCCAGTCAAACCAGACGGATCAGTCCGCATCTGCGCGGACTATAAATGCACAATTAATGTCGCGCTACAACAAAGCGCATATCCTGTGCCTGTAGTACAGCACTTATTGCACTCGTTGGGGCCAGGAAAGGTATTTGCTAAACTAGACATGGCACAAGCTTACCAGCAGCTGCCCGTAGATAGCGCCACAGTGGAGGCCCAAACTATAGTGACGCATAGAGGAGTATTCAAATGCAACTGGCTACAATTCGGTGTGAGTATTGCTCCAGGATTGTTCCAGAGCGTCATGGAACGGCTTTTGCAACGGATACCGGGAGTCGTCCCCTATTTTGACGACATCTTGGTGTCCGCTGCAAACGAGGAGCAATTAAATAAAAGAGTCAGAACTGTTTTGGCCAGAATCAGAGAAAAGGGTCTCCGCCTCAAAAAGGAAAAATGCCAAATTAACGTGCCTAGCGTAGAATTCCTGGGTTATAGAATCGATGGTCAGGGAATACACCCCACTTCAAAGAAAATTAAGGCGATCCAGGACGCCCCCACACCACAGAATCAGACCGAGTTGCAGGCCTTCCTCGGACTACTTAACTTCTACAGCGTTTTTCTGAGACAGAAGGCGACCGTTGCTGAGCCACTACACCGTCTACTCCAGAGGAACACACCATGGAAATGGGGACGATCCGAAGCAGCAGCTTTTGCCGGAGTAAAGCGCCTGCTCACCACTGACTCGCTATTAGTCCAATACAGCCAGACACTACCGCTGGTATTGACCTGCGACGCATCACCTTTTGGAGTCGGCGCAGTCCTCAGCCACCGGATGCCAGACGGAAAAGAAGCACCCATCACCTTCTACTCCAGGACTCTTTCATCGGCCGAGAGGAATTACAGCCAGATGGACAGGGAAGCGCTAGCTGCTGTAGCTGGAGTAAAACGTTTCCACGAATACCTCTACGGCCGCGATTTTGAACTGATTACAGATCACAAACCGCTGTTGGGACTTTTGGCGGGAAACCGCCCCACTCCAGTATCCCTTTCTCCACGCATGACCAGGTGGACTGTTTTCCTGGCTGCGTACTCATACAAGTTAATTCATCGACCGGGCTCCACTCTAGGACACGCAGACGCACTCAGCCGTTGCCCACTACCGGACCTTTTGCCAGACCCCACTCCCGAAGTACCGGTGCTGCTCATTGATTGTTTGGACTCAGGACCGGTTTCTTCCTACGATGTTGCAAGGTTTTCTTCTAAAGACAATTTAATAAAGCAAGTTCAAACTTGGGTTTGGAGGGGGTGGCCGAAGGGAAACGTGGGCCCGGAATTCAAAGTGTTTTGGTCAAAACGGGACGAACTCTCAGTGTTACAAGGTTGTTTATTGTGGGGGGATTGAGTTGTTATTCCGTATGCTTTACATAGGAATGTATTAGATGCTTTACATGTAGGTCATCCGGGGATTGTTAGGATGAAGGAGTTAGCAAGAAGTTACGTTTGGTGGCCAAATATGGACAAAGAAATAGAGGAATGGGTGGCCATTTGCGACCCATGCCAGGGATCGAGACCAGCACCCCCGGAAGCGCCCGCCACAGAATGGGAAAAGCCTAAAGCACCCTGGTCGAGAATACACATCGACTTCGCAGGGCCAGTTCAAGGTCAGACCTTCCTCATAGTTGTGGATGCATACTCCAAGTGGCTAGAAGTAGTCCTAATGACTTCAACCACGGCAGAGGCAGTCATTAAGGTTCTACGGCGACTTTTCGCCACTCATGGCCTGCCCGACCTCCTGGTCTCCGATAACGGGCCCCAGTTCACGGCCATGCAATTTGAGACATATCTAGCAGGTCAGGGAATTCGGCACGCCCTCGTCGCGCCATTCCATCTGGCATCAAATGGACAGGCGGAGAGAATGGTGCGATTCGCAAAAGAGGCCCTCGCTAGGATGGGTCCAGGTGATTGGCAAACACGCATTGACCATTACCTATTGATCCAACACATTACCCCCAGCGCAACGACGGGTAGGAGCCCCGCTGAACTACTCATGGGCCGCCGTCTACGGTCTCACCTGGACCGTCTTCACCCAAATTACTCTGCCACAGCTCCCCCAGACTCTACAAGCAAAATTCGGAGTTTTAGCATAGGAGATTCAGTATACGCCCACAACTATGCAGGGGGGACATTGTGGATGCCGGCAAAGTTCATTGGCATCACGGGTCCACGATCATATCTGTTGGAACTAGAAGATGGGCGGAACTGGAAAAGGCACATCGATCAACTACGGGGTCGCCTGGCGCACTCAGATCTACGAACAGAGAACGAGAGCTACCTACCATTGCAAAGCCAGCTACTCGAGAGCCCCAACACAGAGAACTACGACACCTGCGAGCCAAGGACAGAACAAGAGGTCGAGCACGAAACAGAACAACCCCCAAGCAACAAAAGCGAGCAGATCCCCGAATGCCAAGGCAACGAGAGCCTGCAAACGCCCGGAAACGAAACACAGAAAGAAACCGATCCTACAATTACTTCTGACCAACCCAAACTGTGACGCTCCACCCGAGTAAGGCAAACACCAGCGTATCTTAAGGACTATATTACTAACCGCAACGTTCCGTCTAGGAGGGGAGGGGTGTTAGATATTAACATATATCGTGGCAAGTCTCCTCTCTGGTCCGCTGCTACAGCGGGAAACAGGTATCGTTCTGATTGGTCGAGGGGCATACCCGATCCCTATAAAAGGGGAACCCTCCGACCACAGAGCAAGCTGGATCACTACTACTATTAATAAAGAGCTGTTAAGTCACTTCGTGTCCGCAGTCTGTTCTCTCGTTGCCCAGATCTAACAGTAACTGTAGTAGGTCATGTAGAGTGTTGCAACTGAGGGTCATCAATATATTCTTGACAACCAGCTCTACTGTACTAACCTACCTTTGAGAACAAATCAGAGAGAGAAGGATACTGTGCCTTGTCTCCTTGGCAGCTGTTTTATGTCAATATATGCTGACTGTGTCATTGCTTATCCTGTCATTCTCTGGCTGCGTGACAATTTAATTATTATTGTTGTACTCATGTAAAGTAGAACCTTGTATTTTAATTTAATTATTCTCAAACTTAATTCTATTGTTCTATGATTCTATTAAACCTCAACTTAAGAAATTATTTCACTATCAGTTCCCTACTTTTATGGTTAGATGTTCCTTAGTGTTTAGATCTGGTCTCAAGATGATAATGTAGCACTTGGGGAAGAAGATGCAAACCAGCAGACCAGCACTCGAAGCCAAGATGGAGAAGACCTGCACAGCCACCATGGACTTTCCTTTGGTGCTCAGGTAGGTGGGCAGGAAGGAGACCCAGACACTACAGAAGACCAGCATGCTGAAGGTAATCAACTTGGCTTCATTGAAGGCCCCTGGGAGATTCCTGGCCAGGAAAGCTACAGTGAAGCAAATGGCAGCTAGGAAACACATGTAGCCAAGGACAACATAAAACAAGGTGACAGAGCCTTCATTGCATTGAAGGATGATCTCTCCAAGCTGGGAATGCAGGTCAGAGTCAGGAAATGGAGGAGAAACTCCTAGCCACATGGCACAGATGAAAATTTGACCAGCAGCACCAGCAAGGATGATGGAGTTGGCCAAGCTCTTCCCCAACCATCTTCTCACTTTGTTCCCTGGTTTAGTGGCAAGAAATGCCAGCACGACTGTAATTGTTTTGGCCAACAGAGAAGACACAGCTACTGAGAAGACAATGCTGAACACTGTTTGTCTCAAAAGGCAGGTGACTTTTCTAGGTCGACCAATGAAGACAAAAGAAGACAAGAAGCAAAGGAGGAGGGAGCCCAGGAGGATGAAGGAAAGGTCCCGGTTGTTGGCTTTGACAATTGGAGTTTCTAGGTATTTAATGAATATGATTAAAACAAAGCCTGTAGCTAGGAACAGGAGTAGGGCAAAGGAGATGAGGATGATGCCCAGAGGTTCTTCATAGGACAGGAAGGTTATTCTTTTGAGGATACATTGGACTCGGTTCTCAGTTGGATATTGATCATCTGGACACTTTGTGCACTTTTCAGTATCTGTGGAAACAGAAAGTAATGTTTCTTTTATGCAACAATCTCTCCTTCCAAATGACTCACCTATCAGTTTAATGCACATAATGAAAAAGAAAGGAGAAGAGACCAAGGGCCTGAACTCTGTCCTCCAACAACAACACCTGTAAATCTCTGTGAAGAGGAGAAACATTGCTAAAGTCTTCCTCTCATTCCCAATCCCCAATGCTGGTCCAGAAAGATACCTTTGTTGATGGTAACAGAAGCTTATGAGAGGTCCAGAAAGGAGACTATGGTTTTTCCACCCATATCCTGAGCTCTTCAGAGGTCATTGGCAAGACCAGTGTTGTCTTTCTACTGTAACTCAGATAATACCTGGGTACTATACCTTGAGCAACAACCGTTTCCCAACAAACTGTCCTAAAAATGTTCCACAATGTACAAAGTTTTGTGCTATATGGTTGGACCCATGAAGGGACCCCTGGGAACGGAGTTTGCTACTGCCTCCTTCACAGTGGGGGGTTTGAGTTCCCATTGTATCTGGTATGGTGCAACGGGGCCAGGCATCCACCACATAAACGTATGCAGCATGCGCACCCACGCACGCACAGGCGTGAAGCAGGCACAAGCGTACTTATTGCCCGTGATGCTCTGTGATGCCTCCACGATGCTCCAGTTGCTCGGCGGAGCATCGTGCAGGTGCCGTACGCTCCGTACACATGCATGGAAGCCCTGAAGAACTCACATACCGGTAAGGAGAGCGGGTGGGCAGGTGGGCCTTCTGGAGCACCATACTGGAACAGGACCTGGTTCTCCCAGCAGGCACTGGTATGCCGATGCCCGGGTGTACTGCCTGCAGCCCATCACTAATCCTTCAGGACAGATGGTGTCCTGACAGATACCATCCATTTCTGGGAAAAAACATTAACTATCATACTTTTTGGAGTATAAAACACACTCCCCCCCCTAAAAGTGGGTGAAAATTGTGGTGCATCTTATACACCAAACATTGCTGAAGCACTGCCCACCCACTGGCCCCTACTCTTTGGCTGTCCCAACAGAGATGTAATAACAGGTTTCTGTGTGATGGCTGCACCATGCATAAGATCTCAGTGTATTCCACTCATGCAATCTTTCATTGGTTTCATTGATTTAATTTGGGTTTGTGCAATATTTTATTGTTGGTTTTAGAGAATGTCACCCAGAATAAATGGTGAATCCATGATTGTTGAAGTGGGCTATAAACAATATAGGTGCTTTACTTCTCAATCCATAAAATGGATACTTAGAGTGTTGGCAAGGGGACGGGAAGATTTTATCCCTGCTAACAGAAAATTTAATTTCATCCTGCCTCTCGCACTGAAATTCTCTTAATGGATTTTATGATGGTCTCAATTTATTTTTCACTTGTACTTGAACCCAACTGCTTCCCTCCATGGTCCTCGTGACTACACATTTCTCTTTATAAAGCTGTATAATCTTAATAAAAATTGACAGCTTATTCAATTGATTGAATGAGGTATTTTATTTTTTTGTTAAGTTTATATGTTACTCATCACAGGTACGATGGCTTGTATCTTTTGGGCAATAATGTAAAGTTGATTTAGGTGAGAAAAAGCCATCGATCTTAATCTGTTCCTCAACTTTCAAAGAGCATATAAATATATTAAGCTTATATGCTGCCCATCACATGTTCAAGAGGACACTGAATGGCTTGTATCCTTTGACTCGTAATGTAAGGTTGATTTGGGTGAGAACAAGCCATTGATTTGAAACTGTTTCTCAACTTTCAATTCATTTAGAAGTTCTTAAAAAAGGTAAACATGAAAAGATAGTTGCAAACTGGCTAAAATGTCAACCATGTCCTTCTTGCCTCACCTTCAAGACCTTTTTCTTATTCCTCCTATTCTGGAATAAATTGTTGAATATAAAGAACAACTAAATATTCAAGCTTAGATGTCCCTTTGACATCAAGATCTCTGGACAATTCCAGTATCCTGTCCTCCAGTATCACCCACCTTCCTGAGTGGAGATGGTTCCCTCTGGACAAGGAATGCAGTCATAACAGCAAACTGGTTCTCCCTCTTGAGCCCGCTTGACAAATCCAGGACGACAATTTTCCACACATATGGACTGAGGTAGAGACTAAGCAGAAAAATAGTAAATGGCAAAGAAGATACCTTAGAACCCACTGTCCATTGGAAAGTGGAGAGCAACAAGAACAGTTCTTAAGTATGGAATAGGATTTACTTGGATAAATATGAATTTCCTAACAAGTTTCAAATGGTTGCAGGAGATGTAAACACTGGAAAATTCTTTATTTAGTTTTTTCTTTTTTCTTTTGGCTTATCCAAAAGACTTATACTTAATGGACTTAATTATTTTCTATTAATTATACATTTTGTACTTAATAGTCTGACTAGCATTTGATAGTGTTATCTTGTTTGGGTAATGAAAAATCTGTAAGCAAACAACCAAGCTCAGAGACCACCAAGGATCCTTCATTTTAACCCTGAGCTACAAATATTCTCCTTTACTGACTATATATGTAAATAGTCTACCTTTGAATTTGTAAATAGATAGGAAATTTCATATTTGCTGATTAAGAATGTAGAATATAGAATAACAGAATTGGAAGGGACCTTGGAGGTCTTCTAGTCCAACCCCCTGCCTAGGCAGGAAACCCTATACCGTTTCAGACAAATAGCTATCCAACATCTTCTTAAAGACTTCCAGTGTTGGGGCATTCACAACTTCTGGAGGCAAATTGTTCCACTGATTAATTGTCCTCACTGTCAGGAAATTTCTCCTCAGTTCTAAGTTGCTTCTCTCCTTGATTAGTTTCCACTCATTGCTTCTAGTTCTGCCCTCAGGTGCCTTGGAGAATAGTTTGACTCCCTCTTCTTTGTGGCAACCCCTGAGATATTGGAACAATGCTATCATGTCTCCCCTAGTCCTTCTTTCTCTTAAACTAAACATACCCAGTTCCTGCAACCGTTCTTCATATGTTTTAGCCTCCAGTCCCCTAATCCTCTTTGTTGCTCTTCTCTGCACTCTTTCTAGAGTCTCCACATCTTTTTTACATCGTGGCGACCAGAACTGAATGCAGTATTCCAAGTGTGGCCTTACCAAGGCATTATAAAGTGGTATTAACACTTCACGTGATCTTGATTCTATCCCTCTGTTGATGCAGCCTAGAACTGTGTTGGCTTTTTTGGCAGCTGCTGCACACTGCTGGCTCATATTTAAATGGTTGTCCACTAGGACTCCAAGATCCCTTTCACAGTTACTACTACTGAGTAAGGTATCACCTATACTGTACCTGTGCATTCCGTTTTTGTTGCCTAAATGTAGAACCTTACTCTTTTCACCATTGAATTTCATTTTATTAGATAGTGCCCAATGTTCAAGTTTGTCAAGATCCTTCTGTATCTTAAGCCTATCTTCTGGACTGTTGGCTATTCCTGCCAGCTTGGTGTCATCTGCAAATTTGATGAGTTCCCCATTTATTCCCTCATCCAAATCATTGATGAAGATGTTGAAGAGTACTGGGCCTAAAACAGACCCTTGGGGTACTCCACTGCATACTTCCCTCCATGTAGATGCAGTTCCATTGAGGACTACATGTTGAGTGCGGTTGATCAGCCAGTTATGAATCCATCTGGTGGCGATGCTGTCTAACCCACATTCCTCTACTTTATCTAGTAGTAGGTTATGGTCTACCTTATCAAAAGCCTTACTGAAGTCCAAGTAAACTATATCAACGGCATTCCTCTGGTCCACTAATTTTGTCACTTTGTCAAAGAATGTAATTATGTAGGATTACACCATTACAGAATTACACAATTACAAAGAATGTAATTGTGATGTGCTTTTAAACATTTTTATGCGACGCTAAAGAAAATAATCTGTCAGGGAACACTGATTCCAAACATTCCATTTTTAATTTCAAATGTGATTCCTTACTCAGACCAAAAGGACCTCCATCCAGTCTTGATTCAATATCATTGGATTCAGGCCGAGCCACCAAGGTAGGTGAACCACATGATCAACAAAATTGCCTTCTATGCTATTTGAGCACAAGGAATAATTGAACCCGGGTTATTAGCAACACAATCCCCAGTACTTGTGGGTTACTCTTTAGTTAGAGATACTAAAAGCAGAGGAGACAAAAAAGAACCATGATCTGTATCCTGAAGAATAACCCTAAAGCATCTCAGTTTGGATAAAATTGAATTGGCTTAGAACAGGACCAATAAAGAAGAATATTTCTTGCTCCTGGTTGAGATAAGGGGTCCTAGATGCTCTCTAACCTTGGTTGTTTCCAAATTGCTAGCAGTGGTGATGTTGCCTACTTTGGGTAATGAAATGTCTTCAAGAAATATCTACGGAGATTCTCAGTCATCCAAGTCATGGTTGCCCCAAAGGTGCTTTTTCAAGAGGCAACTGGACTTTCCTGTTTTTCTTTGAAGATGTTTCACTTCTCAACCAAGAAGCTTCTCCAGCTCTGATTGGACTGGGGGGGGAGGAGAGCTTAAAACAGCGTCCCATATTACAGCGTCTCAAGGACACCTTGGTCAATAGTGTTGAAGACTTCCAAACAGTTTGAGGAAATTATAAAACTTCTACTTCCACATTAAATTCTCATGGACAATTCTCCACCTAGCTGAGGTGCTTACTTAAAATGTGTCCTGAGGCTATGAAAAAAAATAGAATAATGTCCACATTTCTCCCCTCTCTTTGAGCCACTTTAGCAGGAAAAGATCATGTTGGTTGATTATAATATCCATCTAAGAAAATTATAAGTGTTACTCTGATGATTACGTTCAATTATCAGTATAGTTCACCTACCTTTGTGGCTCGGTCATAAGTCTTTTGAAAACAGAAACGCTAATATTTCACCCACCTTGTTGAGCCACTTTAGGAAGAGAAGAGTCTCTTGGCTGACAATGAGTCTCTGCCTTTCAAAATATCCTATATGCTCTTCGATGTAATTCTCCTCGGGGAAAACCAGCAAGCTCATAATATTCAGATCTGCTACCAGCTCTCCATTTTGGTCCAAGTACATTTTCATCTCAGAAAAATTGCAAAATTCATTTTTCTTGAGAAAGGGATGAAGCTAAAATGGAAACCACCAGAAAGGTTAAAAGCAGAAACCTTTGGTTTCTTTTTTTTTAAATATTTTTTTTATTTTCAGACAAACACAAACACACAGCAGATATAACATAAACGCCTCTTCAATTACATACAGAAGATTTAGAAGATGGGCGGGGCTTGATGTCACAATGACACAACATGCAATCTTGAGTCTCCAGGATTGCTGTCGATATCTCTGTTTCTGGACAGTCCTTTTGGACCTAAACTGTTCTGAAGGAACAGTGATAGAGAAGAGCATGTCCTGCTGATCTCAGGGGCATCGCAAAGCCCCTGATTGATCCAGGAGAAAGCTCTTTTTTGCCAGCTACAAGAGAAGCAATCAAAATGGCTGCCAAAGGTTGGGACAAGCCTCTGAAACAGAAGCAGTGTCATATTGGTGAGAAAAAAAATTATTATTAGAGAAGGGAAAACCCCAAAGAATTAGAATTTAAAATAAAATTGAAAACAGAAGAAAACAAGCGGCGAATTAACTCTGGTTTAATACGATCATGTTATCTTTTCTACCTTAACTTTGTTTGTTTTCTATGGATGGACTCTTTACAAATGCCTCTTACTTTTAAACTGGACTGGTCTTTTTTTTCCTTCTTCCTCTATACTTTCTCCATTTTTTTGTATTCATGGATTAAAAGCTTCTTCTCTAGTAAGGCTGGGACACAACGTAATTTTTACACTTTTTTTTCTTTTCTCTCGAACAGAGAGGCAGAAACAGATGGAAAAGAGGTAACACTGCCATCTAGTGGCTAGAGGCTTGGCAATATAAAGTTATAAGTTTTGTTTACTGAAAGGCTCAGTGAAAACATTTTGTTTATATAAATGCTCCTTTGAAGGAAAGAGAAAGCTTTGATTTGAAAAAATCCACTGAATTTGTTTGACCTAAAAAGTCTCAGATGTTTTGGCAGTGTTTATAACCTGGAAAATGGCACAACGTGAAGAAGAAAAGGCACTAACTTTGCATAGAATTTTCTTAGAAATTCAAAAAGTTTTAATAATTAGAGAGAATTGAAAAGAGACTTGAAATTATAGATCAAAATACAAAAAGTACAGGGACAGTGATGAAGTTTGAGGACAGAGCTGAAAAAATAACAGAGACATATGAAAGTGATAAGAAAATTGTTGACACTGACAGCAAACTGAGAGTGGAGGGAAATGAGAGGTGTGAAATACGGAAAGGAGAAATTGATGAACTGGATCTTCATTTCGGATGTCAGAAAATAGATGAAGAAAGGAGAGAAAATTTGGCAGAAATAATGAGAGTAATCTCGGCAAAAGCACTAATGATAACAAAAGTGAAGCTGATAAAAAGAGCAGATAAAGGGTTTTGAATTCTTATAATGATCAACAAGTTCTTAAGAGAAGTCCACATAAGACTTATCAAGAAAATATTTAGAAATACAGACTTTACAAATGGCAAGAGATATTGGACTACACTATCTCTGGAAGGATACAGGATGATGAAATGAAATGTCGCAATAAATTTTAGTAAAATGTAGTTAAATTCTGAGTGCTATGTACAACATAATAATAGCTATAGTCAAATAAATGATTAATAATGATAACAAAGCATTCATATATACTAGATTGATAATATGAAATTTTATACAATACTGTAAGTGAGGATATGGAGATGATGTTGAAAAGCCTTTTTATAAAAGTTAAACAATTTTATATAGAATAGAATATAAAGATGTAATATCATTGGATGGTTTCAGGATGATGTAATAAAATGTCATAATATAAATTTACTTTAAATTTAATATGCCTTATGTTGAAAGGATGTAATAATAGCTAGTCTTAATGGATGCTTAATAATTATAACAATTTGTATACAAGTATATTATATTGATGATACTAATAATGGGGAAAAACATGGAATTGAAAATTATTAGAGAATGTTATCTATGCTAAAATAATATAATGATGATATCACAATAAATTTAATTAAATATAGTTAAATTTTGGGTGCAATGTACAACATAATAATAGCTATAGTCAAATAAATGATTAATAATGATAACAAAGCATTTATATATACTAGATTGATAATATGAAATCTTATACAAACTGTAAGTGAGGATCATGGAGATGATGTTGAAAAGCCTTTTTATAAAAGTTAAACAATTTTATATAGAATAGACTATAAAGATGTAATATCATTGGATGATTTCAGGATAATGTAATAAAATGTCATAATATAAATTTACTTTAAATTTAATATGCCTTATGTTGAAAGGATGTAATAATAGCTAGTCTTAATGGATGTTTAATAATTATAACAATTTGTATACATGTATATTAGATTGAGGATACTAGTAATGGGGAAAAAACATGGAATCAAAAATTATTAGAGAATGTTATCAATGCTAAAACGATTGAATGACTTAGAATAGGAGGAAGCATAATAACAATGTATACAAAGATATCTTGATTGTTAATATGTGAATTTTGATGAAATTTAAGTGAGGACTACGGAAAGGACACAGAAAGAAACCTTTGGTTTTTTATTCCACTTTGGTCTCTACATATTTGAATATTTGAATTGTTCTAATACAGTTGTCTAACTAGCAGATATTCTTGAGACTCTAGAGCTCTAAGATGCTGAGACTCTAGAAAGAGTGCAAAGAAGAGCAAGAAAGATAGTTGGAGGCTAAAACATATGAAGAACGGTTGCTGGAACTGAGCATTATTCTGACCTAGGCTTCCTGATACAGTAAAAAGCACATGCGTAGGCCTCAAAACCCTCTTTTTATTTCAAAGGCTGTGCATTATGTTCATTCACAGCCCGTAATGAGTCCCAAATAGTTGTAAAGAGTCCTACAGAAGGCTGCCAAAGTCCTTCTTAAGGCTGATAAGCACCCACCTTTATCTTCCTTGAAAGCACCGCCAAAGACTTAATTGGCAATTAGCTTGGCAAGGCCACACCGAACAAAGAGTCAGAATGGAGTTTCAGAATGTAACCTGACCAGCATGAACCAAGTTTGTTCCTGCAAAGGCTCACGTGCATTTGCTCCTGCTTTATGTCCGATAGGAGGGACCAATCACCTCCAAGACTTACTCTCGAGTTGTCCCTTCTTTCTTAACTCTTCTTACCTTCTGGCAGCTCTCCGCATGCGCACACTGGGAACAGGGGGAGTCTGTTCCTATGCCTCGCTGCTGTCTGACTCTGGAGGCTCTGGAGGCAGCACATAACTTCCAGATGGCCCTGGCCCCCTCTCTGCCTCTGATGCAGAGCCCTCATCTGAGCCTTCCCCAGAGTCCAGGACTGGCCCCAACCTCCTCACTGTCCAACTCTGTTGCCAGGTTCGCAGGCTGCCAGTGGACCACAACAGGTTTGTCTAGTTTGATGAAAAGAAGGGCTAGGGATGATATGATAGCAGTGCTCCAAAAGCTCAGGGGTTGCCACAAAAAAGGGAGTCAAGCTATTCTCCAAAGCATCTGAGGGTAGGACAAAAAGCAATGGGTGGAAACTAATCAAGGAGACAAGCAACTTAGAAATGGGGAGAAATTTCCTGACAAAACAATTAATCAGTGGAACAACTTGCCTCCAGAAGTTGTGAATACTTCAACACTGGAGGTTTTTAAGAAGATGTTGGATAACCGATTGTCTGAAATGGTACAGGGTTTGCTGCCTGAGCAGGGATTGAACTAGAAGACCTCCAAGGTCCCTTCCAACTCTGCTATTGTATTGTATTTTAGGTCACTCACCAGGAGATGTCATGGATTGGGTAAAATGTGGTGAAGCTCACTTAATAATGCTCTTCCTTAGCAACCAAAATTTTGGGCTCAATTGTAGTCATAAGTCAAGGACTATCTCTGCCTTCCTCTGCATGGCAGCCTTGTCCTAGTAAACTATTTCTCCTTTCTGGCAATTTTCCTCTCTGTTAGAGGCACCAAAATAATCCATACAATGTAAGGTTATTCTGTTTTTTTTAATTGGAAGAACGATTTTTATCATTGTCTTCAAAAGTGAAAAAGAACGGTTCTGTGAATTTTTTCAATCATTCATGTATGTATGTATGTATGTATGTATGTATGTATGTATGTATGTATGTAAAATAATGAAATGTAGGAAACAGTCTAGAGAAGAAACTGAACTAATAAAGAAATCAAGAGATTATTCTTAAACTTTATGAAAACCACAAGGGGATTATCCAAAGAATGGGATTTCTGCAAAGAGAAAGCATTTGGATTACCTTGAAATTTATGAGCATAAAATTCTACAGTGCTAATACCACTCGCTCATCAGGAAATCTCCAGAACTGTAAATTTACAAACTTGAAAATTGGCACATAGGTTCCTCTTGGTTTCTAGGTGTTTGGATAACCTTCAAATTTATACGTACAAAATACTAGAGTGCCAATAGCAAATTCATACATGCAGGAATTTATTTTAAATATATACACCTCATCCTTTTAAAATCAGTAGTGCTTATATAGAAGTTATATATATTATATATAAATATATATATATATGCCAAACACCACTCACTCATCACAAAATCTCCAGAACCATAAATCCTACAAACTTGCAGTTTGTTACGTAGGTTCCTCTTGGTTTCTAAGTGTTTGCTAAGAAAGGATTTTTCAAAATGACCATCTGGTCATTAGTATTTCTTATACAGCATTATATTAAGATGCTCTGATGCTAAGGAGTTAAATGTTCTACTTCCCCTCCCTACCTGAAAAGAACCCTCTTCCAACTGCCAGTTGCCTTATATTAACCAAGCCCAATCACATAGTTTTGTAGCGAAGCACGGGTATCCAGCTTAGCTGAAATGTATCTGTCATAGTTCCCTCTCTCAGGAAGATTACACCCCAAGCAACTAAGGTTGGCCAAACCTGTTGGCCTTTTGTAGCACACATCGGTTTATATAGGTTGCTATCTACTCCTTTGGATTCATTTTTCAAAGGAGCTAAACTTGATGAATCCTTTTATGGTCCCCTTACCTGCCATGGCTGAAGTCTTGAAGCCACCAACCTCTTATTTCTTCTCCTTTTGGATCTGGAGGAATATGCAGCATTCAAGGCATAGGCCAGAGTCTTAATGACACTATAAGCACGGGGGTCGAGAGGGTACTTGTGACTGTCTCTTTTCTCTTCTGTCTCTAGTGGCTCTTTCTGTGTGCATCTTCTTCGGACTTTGACAGAAAGGATGTGCTTTGAAAAAGAACACTGAAAAGAACAGTTTTGAAATTGCGGTTCCACAAAGAAAAATTGTTGAAAGGTATCATCATACCCTCTTTCCTGTATATAAAAGCGCCAAATACTATGGACGTATTCATAAAGTCTATGAGTTCTCGCTGGCAATTCTCCAAAAAGTGTGATGATCCAGATTTTCCCTTCAATGGGTGGTGGCAAACCTTCAAGTGCAAAATGGACATGGCGAATTCCGTCCATCATGGTAATAAAGTCTGTAAAGAAAACAAAGACATTGACTTGTCTCCACTTAGAGATGGCATCCCTGAAGGGTGATGTAGGTGTAGTCGTTGAGAATCGTTGCGATATAACAACACAAATTCCATTCCTCACAAGCATAGGAGTAAATATCTGCATGAAATTCTCCCCCTTCTCTGTGTCTGAAGCAAAGAGACCAATCAAGGTCCATCTGAAATGGAGGAGCAGTTGGACAATTGCTGGGTACTGGATACCATTTTTGGGAGCCATCCGGTAGAAATAGGGGAATTGTCTTTTATCACTCAGAGCCTCTGAAACAAATGAACAAGTGATCTGAAAAAAGCAATGAAGAATGCAGTGTTATATTTGGGGTGAGTTGACGTCCAAAATATTTGCTTTTAATAGATCCAACTTTGTTCTCATTAACGTAATAGAATGGCTTAGTGTTGATTAGCCATTGGCCATATCAAGATAAAGAATACAAAACAGACAACATTAACAACAAGTACAAGGACATGACTGCCTCAATCCTTATCCCTTCACCACTGTGGATCCCTATCCCTAGATATGACATGTACAATGGCCATGGTGAAAAGCAGCTCTTGAATTTCATAGAGAAGATAGGGTTGAATCTATTGTTCACACCGAATCATTCAATTCATTTTACACACAGAGAAACACACACACACACACACACACACACACACACACACACACCTGTGGGACTTTGTTGGTGCCTACTAAAGTTGACATCTGGATGGAGATGTCTCTTTTAGCTCCATCAAGAAGAGCCAAAAGATTGTCTTTCCTTCCACAGCTATAGTTGGGAACATTGGCTTCTCCAGTAGAGAGTGTGTCCAGCAAGGCATCTGAAGTAGCAAATGTGCTCAAATAGTTGTCATGGATGCTGTAACCAAGTGTGAGATTGTGCAGGAGCCTGCAATTCTTGTTGACCACTTGAATGATAAAAATGTAGCGTTGCATTCGTGCCAGATTTGTGTTTCTAGTACTGTACAAATAGGTTTATGTTATTATCATGAACAACAGAAACAACAAAATAAACTATTACTGATCAAAAACCAGAAGAAATGATAGTCACATATCACTATTTAATTTCCAAAAATGTTGAGACGATGGGATGGACATAGCTTTCAATGAGAGTCAATAGTCACAGATATACCATTATTTGTACTAATGCTGATTTTCATATCTCCGATGACCATGTTTCACAGTCATCCTGTCAAGTGGATGGCTACTGAATTATTAAAGCAAGAACATAGATGAATAAGTCAGCCAGCTTAGCAATGTTAAAAAATAAGACATTCTTATTCTATGACAGGAAATTAATACAACTTTTCAATAACCACATGAAATAAAAATCAACATGAACAGAATGAACTCATATTTTAGAAGATCCTCTGAATTCTGTGTTTGTCTTTCTCATGTTCTTTTAGGTTTCTTTCTGCCCCATCCTTACATTTGGGTTTTGTACAAGATAAGGCAAATGAAGACAGCTTTATCAATCAAAATGATTCCATACACCCATACACACATATCTTACAATTTAGAAATAATTGGAAGGAAAAAAAAAGGAAGAGTACTAGAAATGCAAACGGAGGGAATGCAATTCCATCACATTGAATGACTTACAGAGAATAAATATACCGAGCCCCGTTAAATTGTAACAGCTCAAGAGAAGGATTTGTTGCTGTTTCAATCACAGTGATGATATGGTCTCCTGTCCCGTAGTAGTTCCATGGCTTTCCTATGTCCTGCTGCTTCAGAATCAGGGGGCATTTAGCTGTGAGCCTCCCAAAATTTATTTGGGTCAGCCCAAGCATCAGAAGCAGAAGCAGGAAGTTCATTTGTCCTTTGGCTGAATCAGTCACTTCTGTTTGTAAACTACAAGAAGAGTTAGAAGAATTCACGCTCACAAAATGAAAAAGAAACCGAGGCAAACCAAGTTTCATGTGGAAAGTTGCACTCAATAGGCCAGTCTTTGCCTGTCCTAAATGTTGTGCATAACACTCAGGATGAGTAGAGGCTGATGCAAGAGCTCTTCCATGTTGCTTTAGTCTGATTATTACATGGAGAAGTAGCAGAAGAAATCCCAAAGACAGGGATGGTTATAATTACATGAGAAGGAACATCTCCTCTGGGGACCCCTGAGTCCTTCTGGGTCTCCATGTTCAGAGGGAGGGATGGAGAATAGGATGCTTGTAAAAAAAGGTCACAGATTTGCCTCTGGGGGGGATTCTTTTGCAGTAGTTCTGGCCCTTTCTACTGGGATACCTTAGGAAATGAAGATTAGAGTATACGAGTTCAATTCCCAGATTAAAGACTTTTTTGATCAGGATTATGATGATCAGGATTCTTTCATTGAAATGTCTGAATTCAAAAGAATAAATGAATTGTTACAATGTGTGACTGTCTGTATCTCAATGTAGGCATGAGAGGAAACCAGATAAGGTGTCCCAAAGGTGCTTTTTTTCCAATAGACAACGGGACTTTCTTTCTTTTTCTTTGAAGACATATCCCTTCTCATCCAAGAAGCTTCTTCTGCTCTGAAGAATGGTGGGGAATGGAAGAATTTATACTCCTTGCAGACACCTGGTCATTTGCATACATTTAGCAGGTATTTAAGGTCACCTGGAGGTTTTTCTGTGTCATCAGGGTCACCTGTGTGGTGCAAATGGTGTGGAGCCTGTTGAAAGGACTGTGTTGTAAACTGGAGATAGATGGTGTCATATCCCTCCAACTCTGTTGAGAGAGGGCTGTTCAGTTTTGACATAGGTGGCCTCTTCAACATTGTTGTCCCAACTTTGGGACAACCATGACCTGGGTAACTGAAAATCTCCATATGGTGCATTATCTGAGAACTTGTGCACCGGAGAAAAAATCCTTGTGTGTACAACCACACTTGGCCTACAAAGAATTCCATTTTTATTCTATATTCTATTCTGTTCTGTTCTGTTCATAGGCATGCTAAATATGCTTCTTTCTGACATAAATAAAGTCCATGCAGGATTGAAACTGATTGCAATCATGTATACAAGTGTTGATGTATGGCTGTGTCCTGAATCTCTAAAAGAAATAATTATGGGATTATAGGTAAAGGACAAGAAAAGATGAAGCAAAACAAGGAAACTAAACCAATTTCCTTGGAATGACAAACACAGATCAAGTCTTATATAGAATAAAATAAAATAAAATATCATTTTTGAAAGGAATTATTCAGTCTCTGTTTTGATTCCATCACTATCCCTATGCCAAATGATTTGGTTGTGAGGAATTCTAAATTACTACTTTAATTTTTTTTTTAAAAAAACCCATAAGACTACATTTTTGCTTTATTTTAATATACACTGCTCCTTAGTGTTGGAATATGGCCTCAGGAGAATAATGTAACATTTTTGGGATGAAGATGCAACCCAGCAGCCCAGCACTGGAGGCCAATATGAAGAAGGCCTGCATGGCCACCATGAATTTCACCTTGTTGCACAGCAGTGGTGAGTTCTGGATCCCGGTGCAACCAGTATGGTGCAAGGGGGTCAGGCGTCCACCACAGGAATATGTGCAGCACACGCGCATAGCATGTTCATGCATACTTACCGCCTGTGATGCTCCGTGATGCCTCCACGATGCTCCAGCTGCTTGGCAGAGCATTGCGCAGGCACCGTACGTTCTGTGCATGGAAGCCCCGAACAGCTCAAATACCAATAAGGAGAATGGGCGGGCGGGCAGGCCCTCTGGAGCACCATACTGGAACGGAACCTGGTGCTCCCAGCAGGCACCAGTACGCCCGTATAGGGGTGTACCACTTGCAACCCACCACTGGTGCACAGATAGGTGGACACAACAGAACTCCAGATGTTGCAGAAGACAAGAATGATGAAAGTGATCAGTAGCAGAGAAACGGGGGTATAGAGAGATTGTTTTATAGGGGGACTGTCCTTAGATCTCTAAATAGAAACAATCCTTGGCTTCATTTGTTGAGAAAGGCATAGTTTATTAGAGGTAAAGTGTATTGCAATATTGCAAAGCCCGAACTGAGAATCATGAGCCAACACCCCAAATGTAGTTTTCCCTCCCTTAGATATCTCTCCTTGCCCATCCTGGATTAGCCAATCAGGTTCAGGCAAGATGCTTTCATGATGGTCAGTCCAAGTGAAGTTTGCTATCCTGCTCCATTCTTCTTTCAGCTGGGTGACCTTGAGGAAGTGTCTCAAGGAGGTAAATCACTTACTTTCATTTCCCCAAGTCTCCCCCCACTTCAGTCCCCTTCTGCACAGTTCATGGCAGCCTGTCACCACATAGCAGGAAAGCACAAGTGAGCATAATGTGGCAGCTGACAGTGTGAGACACTTGAGGGTCATGTGTACATGTTGACCTGAGATAAGGAGTTGAGCCTTTTTATTTGTACATTATTTGTAAATGTAATTTATAATTACATTTACATGGTATAAAGCCTCAGGGAAGCCCTCCTGCCATTTTCTATCTAAGATTATTTTTTTCCATTTGCATGGTACAATGCTGTAAGCTTCCCAGTTGGAGAGAAGAGGATCAAGTGGTTTCTTTGGCTAAGAGACCAACCTAGTCTCAAGTTTTCTTTTTTCTTTTCCTTGAATTGAGCCTAGGTGAAGTTTTACAACCGGATCATTGCTGTTGACTCGTGTCCAGAAAGGATGTTGTGAGAGCAATAAATCACCTTCAAAGAAAGGAGACTCTGATGTCCCATAAGGTCTGTGATGTCACCCAACATCTGCAGAAATAACTGTAGTGGGTCATGCCAAGTGTTGCAACTGAGAGTCATCAGTATGTTCTTGACAACCAGCTCTACTGTCCTCACCTCCTTTTGAGAACAAGTCAGAGAGAGAAGGATACTATGCTAAGAAGTTCCATATATATTCAATTTTTGGCAACATAATCTTCCCCTTCTCTTTGGGGAGCCTTGTCTCCTTGGCAGCTGTCTTATGTCAATATATGCTGACTGTCTCATTGCTTATCCTGTCATTACCTGACTGGGAACAAAAATTTAATAATTATCGTTTTACTCATAGTAAGTATAACATTGCATTTTAATTTCATTATTCTCAAACTAAATTCTATTGTTCTATGATTCTATTACACCTGAGTTTAAGAAATTATTTCACTATCAGTTCCCTACTTTTATGGTTAGATGTTCCTTAGTGTTTAGATCTGGTCTCAAGATAATAATATAACACTTGGGGAAGAAGATGCAGACCAGCAGACCAGCACTCGAGGCTAAGATGGAGAAGACCTGCACGGCCACCATGGACTTTCCTTTGGTGCTCAGGTAGGTGGGTAGGAAAGAGACCCAGACGCTACAGAAGACCAGCATGCTGAAGGTGATCAGTTTGGCTTCGTTGAAGGCCCCAGGGAGATTCCTGGCTAGGAAGGCTACAGTGAAGCAAATGGCAGCTAGGAAACACATGTAGCCAAGGACAACATAAAACATGGTGACAGAGCCTTCGTTGCATTGAAGGATGATCTCTCCAGGCTGGGAAAGCAGGTCTGTGTTGGGAAATGGAGGAGAAACTCCCAGCCACATGGCACAGATTAAAATTTGACCAGCAGCACCAGAAAGGATGATGGAGTTGGCCAAGCTCTTCCCCAACCATCTTCTCACTTTGTTCCCTGGTTTTGTGGCCAGGAATGCCAGCACCACTGTGATTGTTTTGGCCAACAATGAAGACACAGCTACTGAGAAGACAATGCTGAACACTGTTTGTCTCAAAAGACAGGTGGCTTTTCTCGGTCGTCCAATGAAGAGAAAAGAAGTCAAGAAGCAAAGCAGGAGGGAGGCCAGGAGGATGTAAGAGAGGTCCCGGTTGTTGGCTTTGACAATGGGTGTTTCTCGATATTTAATGAATATGATTAAAACAAAGCCTGTGGTTAGGAACAAGAGTAGGGCAAAGGAGATCAAGATGATGCCCAGATGCTCTTTATAAGAGAGAAAGATTATTCTTTTTTTGATACATTGGACTTTGTTCTCAGTTGGATATTGATCATCTGGACACTTTGTGCACTTTTCAGTATCTGAGGAAACAGAAAATAATGTTTCTTTTAGGCACCAATCTCTCCTTCCAAATGACTCACCTATCAGTTTAATGCACATTATAAAAAGGGAAAGAGAAGAGACCAAGGGCCTGAACTCTGTCCTCCAAAAACAACACCTGAAACCATATGTGAAGAAGAGAAACATTGCTAAAGTCTTCCTCTCATTCCCAATCCCCAATGCTGGTCCACAAAGATATATTTGTTGATGGTAACAGAAGCTTATGAGAGGTCCAGAAAGGAGACTATGGTTTTTCCACCCATATCCTGAGCTCTTCAGAAGTCATTGGCAAGACCGGTGTTGTCTTTCTACTGTAACTCAGGCAACATCCTAGGTACAATACCTTGAGCAACAACCTTTTCCCAACAAACTGTCCTAAAAATGTTCCGCAGTGTACAAAAGCTTGTGTTACATGGTTGGACCTATGAAGAGACCCCTGGGAAAGGGGTTTGCTACTGCCTCCTTCAGTACAGTTGGTGTTACCATTCATTCATGGAAAAAGACATTGACTATTTCAAATTGAGATTAACTCCAACATTTGATGTTTTCTGGGAATCCCTTAAAATGTGATTCCTTCAGCAGAGTTGTAATAACAGGTTTCTGTGTGATGGTTGCATCATGCATAAGATCTCAATTTATTCCACTCTTTCAATCTTTCATTGGTTTCATTGATTTAATTTGTAAAATAGTTCATTGTTGGTTTTATTGAATGCCAGCCAGAATAAATGCAAAACCCAGGATTATTGACCCAGGACTCTAAGCAATATTGGTGCTTTACTTCTCAATCCATAAAACGGATAGTTAAGAGTGTTTGTGAGGAGACAGGCAGATTGTATCCCTGCTCACAGAAAAATTAGTTTCATCCCTCCTCTCACACTGAAATTCTCTTAGTGGATTTTATGATGGGTGCTCAATTAATTTTTCTCTTGACCCTTGAACCCAACTGCTTTCTTCCATGGTCCTCGTGACTGTTTGTTAAGTTTATATGCTGCCCATCCCAGGTTTGATGGCTTGCATACTTTGGCCCATAATGTAAAGTTGATTTGGGTCAGAACAAGTCGTTGATCTGAAACTGTTCCTCAACTTTCAAATAGTTTAAATGTTCCTAACAAAGGTAAACATGGAAAGACAGCTTCAAACTGATTAGTAGAAGTGTGATTAGGTAAAGGTTCCCCTTGCACATATGTGCTAGTTGTTCCCGACTCTAGGGGGTGGTGTTCATCTCCATTCCAAAGCTGAAGAGCCAGCACTGTCTGAAGACCTCTCTGTGGTCATGTGGCCGGCATGATTAAATGCTGAAGGCACATGGAACGCTGTTACCTTCCCATTAAAGGTGGTCCCTATTTTTCTACTTGCATTTTTATATGTTTTTGAACTGCTAGGTTAGCAGAAGCTAGGACAGGTAACGGGAGCTCACTCTGTTAAGCGGCGATAGGAATTCAAACCGCCGAACTGCCAACTTTTCTGATTGACAACTCAGCATCTTAGCCGCTGAGTCACTGCGTCCCTCTAGAAGTCTGATTGCCTCTGGCTAAAATATCCACCAAGTCCTTCTTGTCTCATCTTCAGGGCATTTTTCTTACTCCTCCTATTCTGGAATAAATTGTTGAATGTAAAGTGCTACAGCAAAATATTCAAGCTTCTCTGTTTCTTTAATGTGCACTTTGATCAAGATCTCTCTATGCCTCCGGTATCCTGTCCTCCAGAGTCACCAACCTTCCTGAGTGGAGATGGTCCCCTCTGGACAAGGAACACAGTCATAACAGCAAACTGGTTCTCCTTCTCGAGCCCGCTTGACAAATCCAGGATGACAATCTTCTACACATATGGATTGAGGTAGAGGCTAAGTGGAAAAATAGTGAATGCCAAGAAAATACATTAGGACTCACCGTTCCATGGGAAATAGAGGTCAACAAGAACACTCATCAAGTAGACTATGGGCTTCATTTAGATAGAGATGCAATTTCTAATTAGCTCCAAATGGATATAGGACATATGACTACTGGCAAATTCTTTATTTAGTTCCTCCTTTTTCTTCCGACAAATTAGATTTCAAGCAAAGACTTTTGTACTTAATAAAGTCAGGAAGAATGGAATAAAGAAAAGATTTAAGCATTAAGTAACCACAAATGGGCTCCTTCTCATGGCTGTTTAAAATCAATTCCGCCATTCTTTATACGTCTGTAATTGATTATACAAATAGTCTACTTTTGAATTTGTAAATAGAGCAAACAGTTTCATATTTAGTTTCATATTTGTTCATTGAGAATGTAATTGTGATGTGCTTTTTAACATTTTTACCATTCACTAAATAAATAAATAACCCATCCTGACTGTTCCCAACCATTATGTCCTTAATTCCAAAGATGATTGTCTTACTGGGATCAAAAGACCTACATCCAGTCTTTATTCAATGTCATCGAATTCAGTTAAAACCTGAATTCTGGTCCACTGAATTGCCTTCTTCTATGCTATTTGAACACAAGGAATAATTGAAACTGGGCTATTAGCAACACAATCCCCAGTACTTCTGTGTTACTCTTTAGTTAGAAATACTAAAAAGCAAAGGGGACACAAAAGAGCCTGTCAACTCATAAAGCATTTTCATGTCTGTAATCAAGTTGACATGGTGAGGAAAGGGGTGGGAGCACATTCCACGTATACCTTAGGCTAGAGTCGGGGTCTCAGATTACTACAGCAGGCTTGTGGGGCATGCACCTTATTGGAGAATGTGATTTAAGACACAGACTGAGGGGAGGGAAAAAACAGGGGCAAAGTTCAGCCATAATTTAAATGAGGTTGTCAGGCCTGCAGCCTTTTGGGATCTTTGGCTTGCCACACACTCTCTCTTTCTTTACTCTGCTGTTTCATTAGTGGGGAATTGGGAGGGGGAATAGTAAGGAGTAGAATGTGTTGTTTTCAAAATAAAAAATTCCTTTCTAGAAATCAAGGTCATTTTTTTGTCTCTGCACTTCTGCACCTGACCGGAAGTGGATGGGTGGAAATGCTAGTGTGGCAATGGAAGATTGGACCGTGTGATGGACTTGTGGGTGTGGGGGCAAGACCATGAACTTTCAACTGGGTGGGAACCCCGGGAAGCTTTCAGATTCAGGATTTCACAGATGTACCAACATGTCTCTCTTAATAAATTGGACATTTGAGGAAAGTTATGCCTTGGACACTGATTTAATTTTGGATATTTGGAATGCTGACAGAGGTCAGATCTGACTGCAATGTGGTATTGCAGAAATGGTGTTCCTAATAAATGACTGGATTTCTTTTTAAACTTGACTCGAGGCTCATGAATTAATTAGGGAATCTTTTGGAAACCTGACAAAGCCGTCATCTGTGTTCTAAGAATAATTCCCCAGCATCTCAATCTGGATGTAGCTGAATCAGCTTAAAATAGTACAAGTAAAGAATAATATTTGTAGCTCAGGGTTGAGATAAGGGGTCCTTGTTGCTTTCTAAACTTGGTTGGTTCCTTGCAGATGTTTCATTACCCACAGTAGTTCACATCGTCATTCTAATCTGCTAGCACTGATGATGTTACCTAGTTTGGGTAATGAAATGTCTGCAAGAAACGTCTATGGAGATTCTCAGTCATTTAGCTCATGGTTGTCCCAAAGGTGGTTTTTCAAGAGGCAGCTGGACTTTCTTGTTTTTCTTTGAAGGTGTTTAGCTTCTCATTCAAGAAGCTTCTTCAGCTCTGATTGGATTGGGGGGAGCTTAAATTAGTGTCCCATATTATAGCTTCTCAAGGATATCCTGGTCAATAGTGTTGCAGTCTAACAAATAGTCAAAGGAAAGTATAAAGTTTCTACTTCCACATTAAATTCTCATGGAAAATCCTCCATAGCTGACTAGCTTACTTGAAATGTGTCCTGAGGCTGTGGGGAAAAAAGAATAATGTTCATATTTCTCCCACCTTCTTGAGCCACTTTAGCAGGAAAAGATCAAATTAGTTGATAATAATATCCATCTAAAAATAGAATAGTATAACAGAGTTGGAAGGGACCTTGGAGGTCTTCTAGTCCAACCCCCTGCCTAAGCAGGAAACCCTACACCCCTTCAGACAAATGGTTATCCAAGTTGTTCCACTGATTACTTGTTTTGTCAGGAAATTTATCCCCAGTTCTAAGTTGCTTCTCTCCTTGATTAGTTTCCACCCATTGCTTCTTGTTCTACCCTCATGTGCTTTGGAGAATAGCTTGACTCCCTCTTCTTTGTGGCAACCCCCGAGACATCGGAACAATGCTATCATGTCTACCCTAGTCCTCCTCTTCACCAAACTAGACATACCCAGTCCCTGCAACAGTTCTTCATATGCTTTAGTCTCCAGTCCCCTAAACATCCTTGTTGCTCTTCTCTGCACTCTTTCTAGAGTCTCCACATCTTTTTTACATCGTGGCGACCAAAACTGAATGCAGTATTCCAAGTGTGGCCTTACCAATATATTATAAAGTGGTTATAACACTTCACGTGGTCTTGATTCTATCCCTCTGTTTATGTAGCCTAGAACTATGTTGGCTTTTTGGGCAGCTGCTTCACAATGCTGGTTCTGTCACTCAAAGTTATAAGTTTCACTCTACACATTGAACTATCAGTGTAGTTCACCTACCTTGTGACTGGGTCATAAGGCTTTTGAAAACAGAGAAAAAAGGCTAATATTTCACCCACCTTGTCGTACCACTTTAGCAAGGAAATACTCTCTTGGCTGATGATAAGTCTCTGTCTTTCAAAACTTCCCATTTGCTCTTCATAGTTACTCTCATCGGGGAAAACCACCATGCTCATAATATTCAGATCAGCTATCAGATCTCCATTTTGGTCCAAATACATTTTCATCTCAGAAAAATTGCTAAATGCATTCTTCTTCAGAAAGGGATGGAACTGGAATGGAAGCAAACAGGTAGTTTAAAAGCAGAAATCTTTGGTTTCTTATCCCACTTTGGTCTCTACATATTTGAATTGTTCTAATACAGTTGTCTAACCGGCAGATATTCTTGAGATTCTAGATCTAAGATGTGGAGATTCTAGAAAGAGGGCAGAGAAGAACAACAAAGATTATTAGGGGACTGGAGGCTAAAACATATGAAGAACAGTTGCTGGAATTGTGTGTTTCTAGTTGAGAGGTCAGCAACCCAAGGCTCTGGAGCCGCATATGGCTCTTTTATCCCTCTGCTGTGGCTCCCTGTCATTCAAAATATGCATTACAACTGCCAATGTGCGACACCCACTGGTATGTGATTTATTGAGTTTTAGATTCCTAGTAGGCCAACTATGGATAAATCCAAGAAAAGAAAAGTTTCCGGAAAAAAATAGAATCTTTGATTCAACTACATATGCTAGTTTTGTGGCCGCTCAGGAAATAGTCCTGCCCGGGAAGGTTTTTGTTGTTCGCAGTGTTTTCTTTTCTGTGGGAAATGGATCTAAAAAGTTCTTTGAGTGTTTAAGGCAGGGACGTGTGGTCAGGGGAGGCAGGGGAGGCAGAGCCTCACCTCTCATCATGAAATAATAATATATAATAATAATATCCACGAGGGAGTTCCTATATATAAGAGGAAGAAGAGGAAGGAGGAGGAGCGCGCGCGGGGCGGTGCCAGCTGGGCAACCGGCGGAGGCAGGAGGGTTCTTGGAAGCGCCAATAAACTTCCTGCCTCTGCTGTACTTTGCGCGCTCCTTGCAACTGCAATAGATGTCCAGAAGTGGCAGGGGCTTGATGACGTCTCCGCAGCTGCCATGCGTGGACAGACAGAGGTAGCCAGAGTGGTGCCGAGGCAGTCCGGCGGACGAGTGACCAAGGATCAGGCTGCCTGATCCTCCATCGCTCGCTTGCTCTTTCGTCCGCAGGGACCCCTCGGTGCCACTCTGGTTACCTCCATCCGGCCGCGCCCAGCAGCGACGTCGGCGATGTCATCAAGAAGAAGTGGCTTGGAGGCGAAGTGCTTTTCAGTGCTTTTCTGTGCGTCTGGCGTTTAGGTAGATAGCTGGATGTCCTAAACGCCAGACGCACAGAAAAGCACTGAAAAGCAGCTGCTGTTGGGGATTGCGGAGCGCGAGCTGGCGGAGCGTTCTTAGGAAGGCGGGGAATGGGATCACGTGTGCTGGAGGATGAGGCAGCCTCAGCCTCCAGCACACGTGGTCCCATTCCCCGCCTTCCTGATGATGTCACCAGCCTCACCAGCCATAAACCTCACCGCACGTCACTGGTTTAAGGTTGCCGACTCCTAGTCTTGATGAAAAGAAGGACCAGGGGAGACATGATAGCAATGTTTCCAATATCTCAGGGGTTGCCACAAAGAAGAGGGAGTCAAGCTATTCTCCAGAGCACCTGAGGGCAGAACAAGAAGAACTGATGTCACCCTTCCAAGTAACAGACCCAAATCAGTTAAAATTCTGAGACCAGGTGTTTTCTCAAAGTATGAATTATTTAGACATGTCATTCTGGCACAGCTGGTGGAAACCCAACTCTGAAAGACCCAAGTTTCTTCCGCCCAAATCAAAACCCAAAATTATTTCCCTGGGCCATACGTCTGTTAAATGGACCAATCAGTTCACAGTCCCAACTTCAGGTGGCTTCACTCCACAACTCCCCAGCACCTGGTGGGAACGTCCTTGGATCACAAGAGAAAGAATTTTATTTTGGCTACAAGTCCCCAGCTATCTCTATTTCCCCCTTGCGTTCCCACAGTTCCAACTGGCCTCTCTGCAGCAGCCCTGAAGATGCTCCAATATGACTTCAGGGCTGACAACTGAACAGAAGCTAATCAAGGAGAGAAGGAACTTAGAACTGGGGAGAAATTTCCTGACAGTCAGGACAATTAATCAGTGGAACAGCTTGCCTCCAGAAGTTGTGAATGCTCCAACACTGGAAGTCTTTAAGAAGGTGTTGGATAACCATTTGTCTGAATTGGTGTAGGCTTTCCTGACCAGGCAGCGGGTTGGATTAGAAGACCTCCAAGATTCCTTCCAACTCTGTTATTCTATTGTATTTTTAGATGGATATTATATAATAATAATAATAATAATAATAATAATAATAATAATAATAACAACAACAACAACAACAACAACAACAACAACAACAACAACACAATTCAGTGGCACAAATGATCCACTGGAATTTGTGCAAAAATTATAATATTAAAACAGCAACAAACTGGTGGGAACATAAGCCTGAAAAAGTCATCGAGGGTCAGATGGTCAAGATCTTGTGGGATTTTCGC
Organism: Natrix helvetica; assembly: GCF_964273705.1. Classification (NCBI taxonomy): domain Eukaryota; kingdom Metazoa; phylum Chordata; class Lepidosauria; order Squamata; family Natricidae; genus Natrix; species Natrix helvetica. The sequence goes on from NC_138548.1 coordinate 367,229,405, forward strand.
ATACAAACAGATAAAATACTGGCGCATAATACACCAGACATCACACTGGTTGAGAAAAATAAGGTTACAATCATAGACATCGCAATACCAGGTGATAGCAGGGTCACCCAGAAGGAATATGAAAAAATTGCGACATACCAGGACTTAAAAATTGAAATTCAATGATTATGGCACAAACCAGCAGTGGTAATTTCAGTGGTAATCGGCACAATGGGTGCTATTCCAAAAGCACTGGAATTACATTTAAAACAGTTAAAAATTGACAAAATCACCATCAGTCAAATGCAAAAGGCCGCACTGCTTGGATCCGCACACATATTACGAAAATACGTTACGACGTCCTAGGCCCCTGGGTGGGGCCCGACTAGTAATTAATGCCAAATCCGGCGAAACAACTGGCTGCTGTGATGCAATTCTGTTGATGCAATAATAATAATAATAATAATAATAATAATAATAATAATAATAACAACAACAACAACAACAACAACAACAACAACAACAACAACACAATTCAGTGGCACAAATGATCCACTGGAATTTGTGCAAAAATTATAATATTAAAACAGCAACAAACTGGTGGGAACATAAGCCTGAAAAAGTCATCGAGGGTCAGATGGTCAAGATCTTGTGGGATTTTCGCATACAAACAGATAAAATACTGGCGCATAATACACCAGACATCACACTGGTTGAGAAAAATAAGGTTACAATCATAGACATCGCAATACCAGGTGATAGCAGGGTCACCGAGAAGGAATATGAAAAAATTGCGACATACCAGGACTTAAAAATCGAAATTCAATGATTATGGCACAAACCAGCAGTGGTAATTTCAGTGGTAATCGGCACAATGGGTGCTATTCCAAAAGCACTGGAATTACATTTAAAACAGTTAAAAATTGACAAAATCACCATCAGTCAAATGCAAAAGGCCGCACTGCTTGGATCCGCACACATATTACGAAAATACGTTACGACGTCCTAGGCCCCTGGGTGGGGCCCGACTAGTAATTAATGCCAAATCCGGCGAAACAACTGGCTGCTGTGATGCAATTCTGTTGATGCAATAATAATAATAATAATAATAATAATAATAATAATAATAATAATAATAATAATAATAACAACAACAACAACAACAACAAAAACAAAAACAACAACAACAACTCCGCTGTTGCTGGTCCCAAGCCCGGATGAGAAAGGAGGAGGGTTGGGGTCAGGTTGGCAACCTGGCCCCATAAAAAAACTTGCCAACCCATACAACAAGGTGAAAAAAACGAATAAAAATTCTATACCGCATCGGTCGTCGTGCGGGTTAACAAGGGCCGCGATGGATGTTGAGGTCCCTGGGCATCCGTTGACAAGTGGGCTACAAGTGGACCAGCCAACAAAACGACAGAAATATAGTGCAGATGAAAATCGTGCCATAATGACCTGTTATTACAACTCAGAGCCAAAAAAAAGAGGCTATTTAAAGCAAATGTATGATTTATGGAAACAACAATATCCAGATTCAAATGTTAGTGAACAACGACTAGCAGATTAAAGGCAATTTATTATACGGAATAAAGTGTTTAGCGAAGTTGAACTTGAGGAAATTCAGGCAAATTTCAAAAAAACAACAACATCACAAGAGGAAATAACCGATACTCATGACACAACTAAAGAAATCATAGGAGAACTCCCAGAGGAAGCTGCCGGAGAGGAAATAACAACACTACCACCAGAACTAGTTACCATTGAACCAACTGATGAACCAACTCAAAAACAAAATGAACTGAAGGACAAGATCATGGAGCATTTTCTGGCTAGGGAGGAAAGGCAACGTTTACCATCATTAAAAACTGTCCCTAAGAAAATTTTGGGACCTATCATGAAAATGGTTAATGCAGTGCTTTCAACAATTGAATCGGGATCCATCTTGGAAATGAATCAGTTAATGTACAGTGCAGCTGTAATAGTCACTAATGAACTAGGCATTAAAATCAAAGTACCTAATCACACAATGGAAAAAGCATCAAAGCCAAAGTGGAAAATCTGATTAGAACAAAAAGTCAAAAAATTAAGGGCAGATGCTAGCAACTTAAAGAACATGCATGAGCAACGGCTTAAAAACAGAAAAATCATAGATCAGCTAATCAGAAGATATAGATTGGATACAAGAAACATTAATGAAGCTGTAGAGATTGTAAAACAGCAGATACAGCAACAGCTAGAAAAATTGAGAGATATGAGGCACGAATCATTCAATATAAACAAAATCAACAATTTTGATCAGACCAACAGCGTTTTTATCAAAGTCTTAATGTGAATAGTGACACCAAAAGTCAAAAACCAGAAAAGCAGGCCACAGTTGAATTCTGGAAAGAATTGTGGGAAAATGCAAAGGACTACAATAAGGAAGCAAAATGGATACATGACTTTGAGAAAAGCATTGGCAACAAACAAATGCAAGTATTAGAAATAACAACTGAGATGGTCAAAAATCGAGTAAAAAAAGTAAAGAATTGGACATCACCTGGAAAGGACCAATTACATGGTTTCTGGCTCAAATATCTGACCAGTTTACATGCAATATTGGCCAGGCAACTGAATGAGATTTTACAAAATGGCCAAATTGATGAATGGTTGACAACTGGAAAAACATACTTGATTCAGAAAGATGCAACTAAAGGAACAATACTTGAAAACTACAGACCAATAACATGCTTGCCAACAACATTCAAATTACTCACAGGCATTATTGCATATAACATTATGGATTATTTGGAAACAAACAACATCTTGCCAGTAGAGCAGAAAGGCAACAAAAGAAGGAGCAGGGGCACAAAAGATCAGCTCCTAATTGATAAAATGATATTAGAAAATTGTAAGAACAGAAAAACGAACTTGAATATGGTCTGGATTGATTACAAAAAGGCATTCGACTCATTGCCACATAGTTGGATCATAAAATGCTTAGAAACAACTGGCATTAGCAAAAATATTACATCCTTTACTGAAAAGGAGATGAAACAATGGAGAACCGAGTTGGCAGTAGGGAATGAGAACTACGGAATGGTTAATATCAAGCGAGGAATTTTCCAGGGTGATTCACTTTCACCTCTTCTCTTCATCATCGCGATGATCCCACTATCAGTAATCTTAAAAAAAATGAAATTAGGCTACCAAACAGCCAAAGAAGCCGAAAAAATTTCGCATTTATTATATATGGATGATTTGAAACTCTATGGAAAGTCAGAAATAGAAATCCAATCATTGACAAACACAGTCCGAGTATTCAGCACCGATATTTCAATGCAGTTTGGCATGGAAAAATGTGCCACTGTATCCATAAAAAGGGGCAAAATCACTGCGTGTGAGGGAATTAAAATGCCCAATGGCCAACTAATTAAATGCAACAAAAATGAAGCCTACAAATACTTAGGCATTCTGCAGTTGGATAACATCAAGCATGGAGAAGTAAAAACTATTGTCAGGGGAGAGTACACCAACAGAGTTAGGAAAATTTTGAAATCTAAATTGAATGGTGGAAATACAATCAAGGCCATAAACACCTGGGCAATACCAGTTATAAGATACACAGCTGGTATAGTTAACTGGACACAAGCTGATTTGGACATTTTGGACCGAAAAACCAGGAAACTAATGACAATGCACTACAGTTTACATCCACGTGGTGATATTGATAGACTATACCTGCCCCGAAAATCAGGTGGCAGAGGATTATTACAAGTGAAGCAAATAGTTGAAGAAGAAAAACATTCACTGGCGGATTATTTAAAAGAAAGTCAAGAACATCTATTAATCGAAGTAAAGAACAAAAATCTATTGAAGGCCCAACAGACGAAACAAGAATACAGAAAAGATGTGATAAAATTAAGAATGGAGAGTTGGTAGAACAAAGCATTGCATGGCCAATTTCTGGAAAAAATAAAAGATATAATGGACAGTGAAAAAACTTGGTTATGGTTAACAGCAGGTACATTAAAGAAAGAAACAGAGTCACTAATCCTGGCTGCGCAAGAACAAGCTATCCGCACAAATGCCATTAAGGCCAAAATCGAAAAATCCTCTGATGATACCAAATGTAGACTTTGCAAAGAGGCTGATGAAACTGTTGACCACATACTCAGCTGCTGTAAAAAAATCGCGCAGACTGACTATAAAATGCGGCACAATTCAGTGGCACAAATGATCCACTGGAATTTGTGCAAAAATTATAATATTAAAACAGCAACAAACTGGTGGGAACATAAGCCTGAAAAAGTCATCGAGGGTCAGATGGTCAAGATCTTGTGGGATTTTCGCATACAAACAGATAAAATACTGGCGCATAATACACCAGACATCACACTGGTTGAGAAAAATAAGGTTACAATCATAGACATCGCAATACCAGGTGATAGCAGGGTCGCCGAGAAGGAATATGAAAAAATCGTGAAATACCAGGATTTAAAAATTGAAATTCAACGATTATGGCACAAACCAGCAGTGGTAATTCCAGTGGTAATCGGCACACTGGGTGCTATTCCAAAAGCACTGGAATTACATTTAAAACAGTTAAAAATTGACAAAATCACCATCAGTCAAATGCAAAAGGCCGCACTGCTTGGATCTGCACACATATTACGAAAATACGTTACGACATCCTAGGCCCCGGGGTGGGGCCCGACTAGTAATTAATGCCAAATCCGGCGAAACAACTGGCCGCTGTGATACAATTCTGTTGATGCAATAATAAAAATAATAATAATTTGGTTAATCTTTGGTGAGATTCAAAGCCTTTGGGGCTGGTTGGTAGCTCAACAGCTCGAGTCCTAACCAAGGACCTAGGAACTGTTAAGGCAACGTCGGAGGATATAAGTTGTTCCAAGTAGGGTGGTTTTTTGTAGAGTCAGAATGTTCAAGTCAGGTAAATTTAGAATTTTCAAATAGCAAGGTAGCTCTTTAGGTATTGCTCCAAGGGCTCCAATTATAATTGGGACAGCACATGATTTCTTTTTCCACAGTTGCTCAACCTCAATTTGCAAGTCCCAGTATTTTGTGATTTTTTCTTGCTGTTTATCTTCAATTCGTGCATCACCAGGTATTGCTGTCAGGCCTGTAATTATATTCTTTTTTGGATCTTTGGCCTGCCACAGTTTCTTATAATTTTCTATGCTGTTTCAATAGTGTAGTAGTTGGGAGGGGGGAATAGAAAGGAGTAGGATTGTAGAATAGATTGTTGACATTCTTTTGTAGAAGCCAAGGTCATCTTTTGTCTTCGCATCTCGACACCTGGCCAGAAGAAGATGGGTGTACATGCCAGCCTGGAAGATGATGATTGGAACATGTGATGGATTTGTGGGTGTGGGGATAAATCATGAACTTTCAACTGGCTGACCTCACAGGATGTAAATCCAGAGTTGGAATTTCCATAGCCGTGCTAACATGCCTGCGGAATAAATTGCACCTTTAAGGATGTTTTGCCTTGGACAATGATTTATTTCTGCATGGTATTTAGAACCCTAACATTATTTCAACTCTCTACATTAAAAATATTTCACTAGCTCCCTCCCCCTATCAAGGGGGAAGGGCTGGTGATGGAAGATCTGGTGATGGGGTCTCGGCATTCCCAATGCTGACCGGGACAGCGTAAATATCAGCGAAGAATAAATGAGAAGCTTTTGGTGATAAGAAGCTGAGTGCGGAACTTCAAAGGCAATGGAATGCTGCTTCCAGTTTAATTGCATCAGGAGGAATGCAGGAGGAGACACAACAAGACGAAGGAAGGTGGCAGAAATATTTCTTCAGCAAATTGTGAGTGCATGCTCCCCCTCCTTCCCCCCAGCTTGGAAACAAGGCTTGGAAAAAAAAAAACCTAGAACAGAGGTTTGGGCTCCTTCCAGACGGCAATAAATGAAATGGCTGAACACCCTGCAATTAGCTGGGAGAAAGATTCCTTTTCAAAATGGGAATTTCAAAGGAGGCAGGAAGAAGGGATTTTTCCAGCATCTGTCACTTGCAAGCCACCACAAATGGGGCTGCAACCAGTAAATGAAGCAAATTGGGCAATAAATTGGGCTTTCCTCCCAGGACTTGGATGGAAGAGATGCTACTTACAAACTCCTTTGCCATCAGCATGGGGAAATGCTCCAAGCCAGCAGAGGGCACCTACTTGGCCCATAACTCATCCAAACCAGCAAAGGGCACCTACTTGGCCCATAACTCCTCCAAGCCAGCAGGAGGGTCCTTGGCATGTAAAACCCCCTAGCCAGCCATCATTGGTTGAGCTGCAACCTGTGAAGCAGGCAACCCCGGGATGGGTCTTAACCCCAGGTCATGGATGGAAGGGATGCCAGCGGGCACCTGCCCTCCCTCAGCAGATGGCACCATGGCAGAAAGCTGGGCAGTGGCCAACCGAGGGATTGACCTCCCCACTGGTTCCAGTCTCCCCTGCAAGGCCAAAAAGGGTTCTTACCAGACCTTCCTACAGAGAAGAATTCTCCATGGAAGAAGGGATTACCAAACAGAGGCCTGCATTGTGGATGGCGGGAAAATGTGCGCCTGCAAGGCCCCAAGTGGTTCTTACCCCACCTTCCTACAGAGTAGCAATCACCAACATGGAAGAAGGGATTACCAAAGCCAGGCCTGCAAGATGGGAAGCGGCACAAGGTGCATCTGCAATGCCCCAAAAGGTTCTTACTCCCCCTTCCTACAGAGAAGCAATCTCCACCATGGAAGAAGGGTTTACCAAGGGGGCAGCTGCAAGTTGGAGAGCAAGGCAGTGTGATGAAACGGTTCCTGAGTTTAGAGATGTAACTAGGTTCCTTTCCTCGTGGGGCCAATTAAATGCCACCATTGTTGTCAACTTGGCCACAGAGCATCAGAGTGCTTGGCTCCAACCCCAATGCCACAAACGTGCGCACCAACCACCACGGTGGTAAAGAGAGGGTCCCAGATGCCACCACAGAAGAGTCATCTGGGCCAACAACCTCTGGAAGAGGATCCCCAACTTAAGGTGAGGAAGTGTCCTACCAAGGGGGAGGCCTCGGAAGAGGAAAAGGGCAGACAATCTCCGGAGGAGGATCTCCAACTTAAGGTGACAAAGAGTCCAACTAAGGGGGAGGCCTCGGAGGGGGAAAAGCCTAAACGACCTCTGGAAGAGGATCCCCAACTTCAGGTGGCGAAGAGTCCTACCAAGGGGGAGGCCTCGGAGGAGGGAATTGCCAAAGAACAAATGTGTGTACCAGTCGCCATGGTGGTAAAGAGAGGGCCCCAGATGCCAGCACAGAAAAGGCATCTGGGCAAACGACCTCTGGAAGAGGATCCCCAGCTTAAGGTGACAAAGAGTCCTACCAAGGGGGAGGCCTCGGAGGAGGGAATTGCCGAAGAACAAACGTGTGTACCAATTGCCATGGTGGTAAAGAGAGGGCCCCAGATGCCCGCACAGAAAAGTCATCTGGGCCAACAGCCTCTGGAAGAGGATCTCCAACTTAAGGTGACGAAGTGTTCTACCAAGGGGGAGGCCTCGGAAGAGGAAAAGGGCAAACAATCTCCGGAGGAGGATCCCCAACTGAAGGTGACAAAGAGTCCAACTAAGGTGGAGACCTCGGAGGGGGAAATGCCCAACCGACCTCTGGAAGAGGACCCCCAACTTCAGGTGACGAAGAGTCCTACCAAAGGGGAGGCCTCGGAGGAGGAACAAGGCCAGCAGTGGATGATTGGATCCAAGAGCTCAGAACCTACAGCACCTGCAGCAGAGAGCCCGAAACGGCCATGGGAAGAGGTCGCAATGGACTTCATCATGGAACTCCCAGACAGCAGTGGGCATAAAGTAATTTGGACTGTTATTGATTTGTTTTCTAAGCAGGCACACTTCATTGCTTGCTCAGGATTGCCATCCGCAAACGAATTAGCGAAAATGTTTGTGAAACACATTTATCGCCTGCATGGAGTACCCAAGAGGATCATTTCAGACCGCGGAGTCCAGTTCACAGCCAAGTTCTGGAGAGAGGTCCTGAGATCTATTGGGTCCACACAAGAACTGAGCTCAGAGGTTCATCCCAGCATGAACGGCGCAGCAGAGGGAGCCAATGCGGTGGTGGAACAATACATCAGGTGTTTTGTGGACTATCAGCACGACAACTGGTTGGACTTGCTACCCTTCGCCAAAGTGGCGTACAACGATGCGGTCCACAGCAGCAGAGGATTAGCGGGTTTCCAGATTACCAGTGGCATGGAAGTTGTTGCCATGCCTGAGTTGCCTAGAGAACCTCCTTCTTTCATGTCTTTGAGTGAATGGATGGACATGCTAAAGAAAGGATGGGAGAATACGAAGAAGGCTCTAGCAGTTGCAGCAGAAGCCTACCAGAAGCAAGATGATCAACGTCGCTCACTCCTAAGCCCCTACCGTGTGGGGGGACAATGTTTTTGTATCTACCAAATGCATAAGATTAGAAATGCTTAGCAAGGAATTGGGTCCAAAATTTCTAGGTCCATTCCCAATAGTGAAGATAGTTAACTCAGTTACAGTTCAACTCAGTCTACCCAGCAGTCTAGGGGAAATTGACCCAGAATTTCATTGTAGCTTGTTGAAACCAGTAATTGGGTCTAACAGAAGAGCATCCACCCAAGCTCAATCTCCTCCTGTGGTGATAGAAGGGGAAACACAATCTGAGGTGGAAAAAATTGTAGATTTCAGGCTGAATAGGGGTTGCTTACAGTACTTAGTGCATTGGAAGGGTTACCCTTGGTCTGAAGCTAATTGGGTGAACAGTGGGAACCTAAAAGTGGAGAAGTTAGTAAAGCAGTTGAATGGGAAGTTTCCCGAGAAGTCAAGGGGTTCCCCTGGGTGGAGAAGAGGTGGTTAATTTTGTTATGTTAACTTTTATGTTATTCTCTTTGCAGGAAACGTTTTTCTTTTGAGGAGAGGCCGCCTGTCAGACCTGTAATTATATTCTTTTTTGGATCTTTGGCCTGCCACACTTTCTTATAATTTTCTATGCTGTTTCAATAGTGTAGTAGTTGGGAGGGGGGAATAGAAAGGAGTAGGATTGTAGAATGGATTGTTGACATTCTTTTGTAGAAGCCAATGTCATCTTTTGTCTCCGCACATCGACACCTGGCCGGAAGAAGATGGGTGTATATGCCAGCGTGGAAGAATATGATTGGAACATGTGATGGATTTGTGGGTGTGGGGAGAGATCATGAACTTTCAACTGGTTGAACTTAGAGGATGTAATTTAGAGTTGAAATTTCCATAGCCATGCTAACATGCCTGCGGAATAAATTGCACCATTAAGGATGTTTTGCCTTGGACAATGATTTATTTCTGCAAGGTATTTAGAACCCTAACATTTGCAATGTCACTGAACTATACTTCTTCTTCTTCTTCTTCTTCTTCTTCTTCTTCTTCTTCTTCTTCTTCTTCTTCTTCTTCTTCTTCTTCTTCTTCTTCTTCTTCTTTTTCTATTTCTCCTTATCTTTACCATTATTATTGTTATTATTTTTGTTATTTTTGTTATTGTTGTTGTTATTGTTGTTGTTGTTATTGTTGTTATTGTTGTTATTATCTTTATCATTAACAGCAACTAATATGATCTTTTCCTGCTAAAGTAGCTCAAGAAGGTGGGAGAAATATGAACATTATTCTTTTTTCACCACAGTCTCAGGACACATTTCAAGTAAGCTAGTCAGCTATGGAGGACTTTCCATGAGAATTTAATGTGGAGGTAGAAACTTTATACTTTCCTCAGACTATTTGTTAGACTGCTACACTATTGACCAAGGTGTCCTTTAGAGGCTACAATAAGCTATTCTCCAAAGCACCTGAGGGCAGGAGAAGAAGCACTGAAACTAATCAAGGAGAGAAACACGTTAGGACTAAGGAATAATTTCCTGACACTTAGAACACTTAATCAGTGGAACAACTTGCCTCCAGAAGTTGTGAATGCTCCAACACTGGAAGTTTTTAAGAAGATGTTGGATAACCGTTTGTCTGAAATGGTATAGTGTTTCCTGCCTTTGCAGGGGGTTGGACTAGAAGACCTCCAAGGTGGCTGCCAACTTCGTTATTCTGTTATTTTTAATTGGAAGAACAAGTTATACCATTGTCTTCAAAAGTGAAAAAGAATGGTTCTGTGAAATTTCTCAATCATGTGTATGTATGTATGTATGTATGTATGTATGTATGTAAGTAAAATAATGAGATGCAGGAAGCAGTCTAGAGCAGAATCTGAACTAACAAAGAAATCAAGAGATTATTCTTAAACTCTATGAAAGCCACAAGAGGATTATTCAAAGAATGGGATTCTTGAAATATATGAGCATAAAATTCTACTGTGCTAATACCACTAACTCATCACAAAATCTCCAGAACCATAAATCCTACAAACTTGCAGTTTGTTACATAGGTTCCTCTTGTTTCTCGGTGCTTGCTAAGAAAGGATTTTTCAAAATGACCATCCAATCATTAGTATTTCTTATACAGAATTATATTAAGATACTCTGATGCTAAGGAGTTAGACGTTCTACTCCCCCTCCCCACCTGCAAAGAACTCTGTTCCAACTGCCAGTTGCCTTATATTAATCAAGCCCAATCACATAGATTCTTAGTGAAGCATTGCTATCCAGCTAGTTAAAATATATCTGTCATAGTTCCCTCTCTCAGGAAATTAGGCTCCAAGGAACTAAGGTTGGCCAAACCTGTTGGCCTTTTGTAGCACGTATGGTGAGATGTTTTCCCTACTTCTCCTTTGGATTCATTTTTCAAAGGAGCTAAACTTGATGAATCCTTTTATGGTCCCCTTACCTGCCATGGCTGAAGTCTTGAAACCACCAACGTCTTCTTCCTTCGCTTATTGGATCTGGAGGAATATGCAGCATTCAAGGCATAGGCCAGAGTCTTAATGACACTATAAGCGCGGGGGTCAAGAGGGTACTTGTGACTGTCTCTTTTCTCTTCGGTCTCTAGTGGCTCTTTCTGTGTGCATCTTCTTCGGACTTTGACAGAAAGGATGTGCTTTGTAAAAGAACAGTGAAAAGAACGGTTTTGAAATTGTGGTTGCACAAAGATAAATGGTTGAAAGGTATCTTCATACCCTCTTTCCTGTATATAAAAGTGCCAAATACTATGAATGTGTTCATAAAGTCTATGAGTTCTTGCTGGCAATTCTCCAAAAAGCGTGAGGATCCAGATTTTCCCTTCAATGGGTTGTGGCAAACCTTCAAGTGCAAAATGGACATGGCGAATTCCGTCCATCATGGTAATAAAGTCTGTAAAGAAAACAAAGACATTGACTTGTCTCCACTTAGAGATGGCATCCCTGAAGGGTGCTGTAGGTGTAGTCGTTGAGAATCGTTGCGATATAACAACACAAATTCCATTTTTCACAAGCATAGGAGTAAATATCTTCATGAAATTCTCCCCCTTCTCTGTGTTTGAAGCAAAGAGACCAATCAAGGTCCATCTGAAATGGAGCAGCAGTTGGACAATTGCTGGGTACTGGATCCCATTTTTGGGGGCCATCCGGTAGAAATAAGGGAATTGTCTTTTATCACTCAGAGCCTCCGAAACAAATAAACACGTGATCTAAAAAGTCACGAAGAATGAAGTGTTATATTTGGGTTGAGTTGCTGCCCAAAATATTTGCTTTTAATAGATACAACTTTGTTCTCATTAACATAATAAAATGGCTTATTATTGATTAGCCATTGGCCATATCAAGACACAGAATACAAAACAGACAACATTAACAACAAGTACAGGGACATGACTGCCTCAATCCTTATCCCTTCACCATTGTGGATCCCTATCCCTAGATATGACATCTACAATGGCCATGGTGTAAAGCAGCTCTTGAATTCCATAGAGAAGATATGTTGGATCTGTTGCTCACAAACCACCATTCCACTCATTTTACCTACAGAGAAACATACACAAACCTGTGGGACTTTGTTGGTGCCTACTAAAGTTGACATCTGGATGGAGACATCCCTTCTGGCTCCATCAAGAACAGCCAAAAGATTGTCTTTCCTTCCACAGCTATAGTTGGGAACATTGGCTTCTCCAGTAGAGAGTGTGTCCAGCAAGGCATCTGAAGTGGCAAAGGTGCTCAAATAGTTGTCATGGATGCTGTAACCAAGTGTGAGATTGTGCAGGAGCCTGGAATATTTGTTGACCACTTGAATGACGAAAATGTAAGGTTGCATTCCTGCCAGATTAGTGTTTCTAGTACTGTACAAATAGGTTTATGTTATCATCATGAGCAACAGAAACCACAAAATAAACCATCACTGATACAAAACACGAAGAAATGACAGTCACATATCACAATTGAATCTCGAAAAGCATTGAGAAGATAGGATAGACATAGCTTTCAACCAGGGTCAATAGTCACAGATGTATCATTATTTGTAGTAATGCTAATTTTCATATCTCCGATGACCATGTTTCACAGTCATCCAGTCAAGTGACAGCTACTGAATCATTAAAGCAAGAACATAGATGAATAAGTCAGCCAGTTAAGTAATTCTAGAAATAAGTCATGAGAGGAAATAAATACAACTTTTCAATAACCCAGTGAAATAAAAATAAATATAAACAGGATGAACTCATATTTTAGGTGATCTTCTGAATTCTGTGTTGGTCTTTCTCAGGTTCTTTTAGGATTCCTTCTGCCTCATCCTTACATTTGAGTCTTGCACAAGATAAGGCAAAAGAGGAGAGCTTTATCAATCAAAATGATTCACCCACATACACATTATCCTACAATTTAGAAATAATTAGAAGAAAAAGAACGTAAGAAGAGTTCTAGAAATAGCAATGTAGAGAATGCAACTCCATCACTTAGAATGACTTACGGAGAAGAAATATACCGAGCCCCATTAAATTGTAATAGTTCAAGAGAAGGATTTGTTGCCGTTTCAAACATAGTGATGATATAGTCTCCTGGCCCGTAGTAGTTCCATGGCTTTCCTATGTCCTGCTGCTTCAAAATTGGGGGGCATTTAGCTGTGAGCCTCCCAAAATTTCTTTGGGTAAGCCCAAGCATCAGAAGCAGAAGCAGGAGGTTCATTCCTCCTTTTCTTGAATCACTCACTTTTGTTAGTAAACTGCAAGAAGAGTTAGAAGAATTCAAAGCATGCTCACAAAATGGAAAAGCAAATGGCTTTCCTCATTCAGACAGAGGCAAAGTAAGTTTCAGGTGGAAAGATGGATTCAACACGCCAGTTTTTGCCTGTCCTAAATGTTGTGCATAAGACTCAGGATGGCTAGAGGCTGATGCAAGAGCTCTTCCAAGTTGCTTTAGTCTGATTATTACCTGAAAGGCAAAGATTGGAGAAGCAGAAGAAGACGTCCCAAAGACTGGGGTTGTAATAATTATAGTGAGAAGCAACATCTCCTTTGGGACCCTTGAGTCCTTCTGGGTCTCCATGTTCAGAGGGGGGGATGGAGAATAGTATGTTTGTGAAGAAAAATCACATATTTGCCTCTGGGGGAATTGTTTTGCAGTAGTTCTGGCCCTTTCTTCTGGGATACCTTAGGAAATGAACATTGGAGGATGAAAGTTCGACCCCCAGTTGAAAGACATTGTTGATCAGGATTATGATGATCAGGATTCTTTCATTGAAAGGTCTGAATTAAAGAGACTAAATGAATTGTTACCGTGTGTGCCTGTCCTTAGCTCACTGGAGGCATGGCAGGAAACCTGATAGGGTGTCCCAAAGTGCTTTTTTTCAATAGGCAACTGGACTTTCTGGTTTTTCTTTGAAGATATATCGCTTCTCATCCAAGAAGCTTCTTCTGCTCTGAAGAATGCTGGGGAATGGAAAGATTCCATGTGCCACTTTTGGGACAACCATGACCTAGATGACTGAAAATCTCCATAGACACTGATACGGGGCAATATCTGAGAGCTTATGCACCGGAGAAAAAAATCCTTTTATGTGCAATCACACTTGGCCAATAAAGAATACTATTCTTCTCTTCTCTTCTCTTCTCTTCTCTTCTCTTCTCTTCTCTTCTCTTCTCTCCTCTCCTCTCCTCTCCTCTCCTCTCCTCTCCTCTCTTCTCCTCCTCTGCTCTGTTCATAGGCTTTCTAAATATCCTTCTTTCTGACATAAATAAAGTCCATGCAGGATTGAAACTGATTGCAACCATCTATGCAAGTGTTTATGTATGGCTGTGTCCTGAATCTCTAAAAAAAATAATTATGGGATTATAGGTAAAGGACAAGAAAAGATTTAGCAAAACAAGAAAACTAAGCCAAATTTCCTGGAATGAGAAATGCAGATCAAGTCTTTGTTATATAAAATAAAATATCATTTTTGAAAGGAATTATTCAGTCTCTGCTCTGATTCCATCACTATCCCTATGCCGAATGAAATTGTTTGATTGTAAGGAATTCTAAATGACCACTTTAAAAAAAAAACGCGTAAGACTACATTTTTTGCTCTTTTAATATAAGCTGCTCCTTAATATTTGTCAGCCTCAGCGCTCTAAGCGACTCAGGGCTACCATTCTGTTGATGGGGAGATTCCTGACTGGGGCATACAACTTTTTTCACCTCAGATTGTGTTTCCCCTTCAATTACTACAGGAGGAGATTGAGCTTGGGTGGATACTCTTATGTTAGACCCAATTACTGGTTTCAACAAGCTCCAATGAAATTCTGGGTCAATTTTCCCTAGACTTCTGGGTAGACTGAGTCGAACTGTAACTGGGTTAACTATCTTCACTATTGGGAATGGACCTAGAAATTTTGGACCCAATTCCTTGCTAAGCATTTCTAATCTTATGTATTTGATAGATACAAAAACATTGTCCCCCACACGGTAGGGGTTTAGGAGTGAGCGACGTTGATCATCTTGCTTCTGGTAGGCTTCTGCTGCAACTGCTAGAGCCTTCTTCGTATTCTCCCATCCTTTCTTTAGCATGTCCATCCATTCACTCAAAGACATGAAAGAAGGAAGTTCTCTAGGCAACTCAGGCATGGCAACAACTTCCATGCCACTGGTAATCTGGAAAGGAGCAAATCCAGTGCTGCTGTGGACTGCGTCGTTGTACGCCACTTCGGCGAATGGTAGCAAGTCCGACCAGTTGTCTTGCTGATAGTCCACAAAACACCAGATGTATTGTTCCACCACCGCATTGGCACTCCTTGCTGCACAGTTCATGCTGGGATGAACCTCTGAGCTCAGTTCTTGTGTGGACCCAATGGATTTCAGGACCTCTCTCCAGAACTGGACTCCACGATCTGAAATGATCCTCTTGGGCACTCCATGCAGGCGATAAATGTGTCTCACAAACATTTTTGCTAATTTGTTTGCAGATGGCAATCCTGAGCAATCAATGAAGTGTGCCTGCTTAGAAACCAAATCAATAACTGTCCAGATTACTTTATGCCCACTGCTGTCTGGGAGTTCCACGATGAAGTCCATTGCGACCTCTTCTCATGGCCGGTTAGGGCTCTCTGCTGCAGGTGCTGCAGGTTCTGAGCTCTTGGATTCAATCATCCACGGCTGGCCTTTTCCCTCCTCCGAGGCCTCCCCCTTGGTAGGACTCTTCGTCACCTGAAGTTGGGGATCCTCTTCCAGAGGTCGGTTGTGCATTTCCCCCTCCGAGGCCTCCCCCTTAGTTGGACTCTTTGTCACCTTCAGTTGGGGATCCTCTTCCAGAGGCTGTTGGCCCAGATGACTTTTCTGTTCTGGCATCTGGGGCCCTCTCTTTACCACCGTGGCAATTGGTACACACGTTTGTTCTTCGGCAATTCCCTCCTCCGAGGCCTCCCCCTTAGTTGGACTCTTTGTCACCTTAAGTTGGGGATCCTCCTCCGGAGAATGTCTGCCCTTTTCCTCTTCCGAGGCCTCCCCCTTGGTAGGACACTTCCTCACCTTAAGTTGGGGATCCTCTTCCAGAGGTTGTTGGCCCAGATGACTCTTCTGTGGTGGCATCTGGGACCCTCTCTTTACTGCCGTGGTGGTTGGTGCGCACGTTTGTGGCATTGGGGCTGGAGCCAAGCACTCTGACGCTCTGTGGCCAAGTTGACAACAATGGTGGCATTTAATTGGGCCCCACGAGGAATGGAATCTAGTTACATCTCTAAACTCAGGAACCGTTTCATCACACTGCCTTGCTCTCCAACTTGCAGCTGCCCCCTTGGTAAACCCTTCTTCCATGGTGGAGATTGCTTCTCTGTAGGAAGGTGGAGTAAGAACCTTTTGGGGCATTGCAGGGGAGACTGGAACCGGTGGGAAGGTCAATCCCTCGGTTGGCCACTGCCCAGTTTTCTGCCATGGTGCCATCTGCTGAGGGAGGGCAGGAACTGGCATTCCTCCCATCCATGACCTGGGGTTAAGACTCATCCCGGGGTTGCCTGATTCACAGGTTAAGACTCATCCCGGGGTTGCCTGATTCACAGGTTTCAGTTCAACCAACGATGGCTGGCTAGGGGGGTTTATATGCCAAGGACCCTTCTGCTGGCTTGGAGGAGTTATGGGCCAAATAGGTGCCCTCTCTGCTGGCTTGGAGCATTTTCCCATGTTGATGGCACAGGAGGTGCCCAGTGGCATCTCATCCATCCATACTCTGGGAAGAAAACCCAATCTGGTGGTGCTACATTCACAAGCTGCAGCCCAATTTGTGGTGGCTGGCAAGTGAAAGATGCTGACCAAATCCCTTCTTGCTGTCTGGGTTGAATTTCCCATTTTGATAGGGAATTTTCCTTCAACTCAGTTGCAGGGTAATGTGTCATTTTATTTATCGCTGTCTGGAAGGAGTCAAAATCTCCACTCCAGGTTTTTTTTCCAAGCCTTGCTTCCAAGCTGGGGGGAAGGAGCATGCACTCACGTCTAGTTCTCTGAAATGATACAGGAAGCCCATCAGAGATGACTGCGTGGGGATGGCTGGGATCTCCATTCATCAGATCTCCTGACCATCCTCTAGTTGGGTGTAGAAAAAGTCTTTCCAGCCCCATCCGTTCCATCCCCCTCAGGCTGTGCCTCTTGCCAGATGCAATAAATCTTGAAGCAGAAATTCCTTTGCTTTTGAAGATTTGCAGAGAAGCGTCTCATCTCAGCTTCTTATCTCCAAAAGCTTTCTCACAATTGTTCGCTGATATTTTACGCTGTCCTGGTCAGTGTTGGGAATTCAGCACCCCTTTCCAGCCCCCCCCCCCCATGCAAGGGGGGTGCTGGTGTTTTATTTTAAAGGGAGATTTGGGATAATGTCAGCGTTCCAAATATCATGCAGAATTAAATCAGAATTCAAGGCAGAGCTATCCTTAAAACTCCAATTTAATAAGACAGACATGTTGGCATTGTGCTATGAAATCCCAAATCTGACTTGCTTCCTGGGATTCCACCCAGTTGAAAGTTCATGATCTTATCCCCACACCCATAATCCATCACATGGTCCAATCTTCTTCTTCCACGCTGGCATCTACACCCCTCTGCTTCCGGTCAGGTGTTGAGGCGCGGAGACAAAAGATGACCTTGAGCTTCTAGAAAGAATGACAATAACACATTCCACAATTCTACTCCTTTCCATCCCCCCTCCCAACTACTACACTAATGAAACAGCATAAGAAATTAATAGAAAGTGTGGCAGGCCAAAGATCCTAAAAGGAACATAACCACAGTCCTGACAATCAGTTTTGAAAGGAATTATTCAGTCTCTGCTCTGATTCCATCACTATCCCTATGCCGTTTGAAATTGTTTGGTCGTAAGGAATTCTAAATTATTACTTTAAAATGAAAAAACCCACAAGACTACACTTTTGCTGTATTTTAATATAAGCTGCTCCTTAGTGTTGAGATGTGGCCTCAGGATAATAATGTAATATTTGGGGATGAAGATGCCATCCAGCAGCACAACACTGGAGGCCATGATGAAGAAGGCCTATTTGGCCACCATGAATTTCCCCTTGGTGCACAGATAGGTGGGCACAAAAGAAATCCAGATGTTGCAGAAGACAAGCATGATGAAGGTGATCAGTGACAGAGAAAATGGGGGTATAGAGAGATTGTATTATAGGGGGACTGTCCTTAGATCTCTAAATAGAAACAATCCTTGGCTTCCTTTGTTGAGAAAGGCATAGTTTATTAGAGGTCAAGGGTATTGCAATATTGCAAAGCCAGAACTGAGAATCATGACCCAACACCCCAAATGTAGTTTTCCCTCCCTTAGCTATCTCTCCTTGCCCATCCTGGAATAGCCAATCAGGTTCAGGCAAGATGCTTTCATGATGGTCAGTCCACGTGCAGTTTGCTATCCTGTTCCGTTCTTCTTTCAGTTGGGTGACCTTGAGGAAGTGTCTCAAGGAGGTAAATCACTTACTTTCATTTCCCCAAATCTTCCCGACTTCAGTCCCCTTCTGTACAGTTCACGGCAGCCTGTCACCACATAGCAGGGAAGCATAAGCAAGCATAAGGTGACAGCTGACAGTGTGTGACACTTGAGGGTCATGTGTACATGTTGACCTGAGATAATGAGTTGAGGCTTTTTATTTGTACATTATTTGTAAATGTAATTTATAATTACATTTACATGGTATAAAGCCTCAGGGAAGCCCTCCTGCCATTTTCTATCTAAGATTATTTTTCCATTTGCATGGCACAATGCTGAAAGCTTCCCAGTTGGAGAGAAGAGGATCAAGTGGTTTCTTTGGCTAAGAGACCAACCTAGTCTCAAGTTTTCTTTTTTCTTTTCCTTGAATTGAGCCTTCGCAAAGCTTGTTGCACCACTCCTAGGTGAAGTTTTACAACCGGATCATTGCTGTTGACTTGTGTCCAGAAAGGATGTTGGGAGAGTAATAAATCACCTTCAAAGAAATGAGACTCTGATGTCCCATAAGGTCTGTGATGTCACCCAACATCTGCAGAAATAACTGTAGTGGGTCATGCAGAGTGTTGCAACTGAGTCATCAGTATGTTCTTGACAACCAGCTCTACTGTCCTCACCTCCTTTTGAGAACAAGTCAGAGTGAGAAGGATACTATGCTAAGAAGTTCCATATATATTCAATTTTTGGCAACAGAATCTTCCCCTTCTCTTTGGGGAGCCTTGTCTCCTTGGCAGCTGTCTTATGTCAATATATGCTGACTGTCTCATTGCTTATCCTGTCATTACCTGACTGGGAACAAAAAATTAATAATTATTGTTTTACTCATAGAAAGTATAACCTTGCATTTTAATTTCATTATTCTCACACTTAATTCTATTGTTCTATGATTCTATTACACCTCAGCTTAAGAAATTATTTCATCTCAGTGCCCTACTTTTATGGTTAGATGTTCCCTTGTGTTTAGATCTGGTCTCAAGATGATAATGTAGCACTTGGGGAAGAAGATGCAGACCAGCAGACCAGCACTGGAGGCCAAGATGGAGAAGACCTGCACAGCCACCATGTATTTCCCTTTGGTACTAAGGTAGGTGGGCAGGAAGGAGACCCAGACACTGCAGAAGACCAGCATGCTGAAGGTGATCAACTTGGCTTCGTTGAAGGCCCCAGGGAGATTCCTGGCCAGGAAAGCCACTGTGAAGCAAATGGCAGCTAGGAAACACATGTAGCCAAGGACAACATAAAACATGGTGTCAGAGCCTTCGTTGCATTGAAGGATGATCTCTCCAGGCTGGGAATGCATGTCAGAGTCAGGAAATGGAGGAGAAACTCCCAGCCACATGGCACAGATGAAAATTTGACCAGCAGCACCAGAAAGGATGATGGAGTTGGCCAAGCTCTTGCCCAACCATCTTCTCACTTTGTTCCCTGGTTTTGTGGCCAGGAATGCCAGCACCACTGTGATTGTTTTGGCCAACAGAGAAGACACAGCTACTGAGAAGACAATGCTGAACACTGTTTGTCTCAAAAGGCAGGTGACTTTTCTAGGTCGACCAATGAAGACAAAAGAAGACAAGAAGCAAAGGAGGAGGGAGAACAGGAGGATGAAGGAAAGGTCCCGGTTGTTGGCTTTGACAATGGGAGTGTCTAGGTATTTAATGAATATAGTTAAAACAAATCCTGTGGTTAGGAACAAGAGTAGGGCAAAAGAGATCAAGATGATGCCCAGATGCTCTTTAAAAGACAAGAAAGTTATTCTTTTGGGGATACATTGGACTCGGTTGTCAGTTGGATATTGATCATCTGGACACTTTGTGCACTTTTTAGTATCTGTGGAAACAGAAAGTAAAGTTTCTTTTATGCACCCTTCCAAATGACTCAACCTATCAGTTTAATGCACATTATAAAAAAGAAAGAAGAGACCAAGGGCTTGAACTCTGTCCTACAACAACAATATCTGAAAACATCTGTGAAGAAGAGAAACATTGCTAAAGTCTGCCTCTCATTCCCAATCTTCAGTGTTGTTCCAGAAAGAGACCTTTGTTGTTGGCACAAGAACCTTATGAGAGGTCCAGAAAGGACAATACGGTTTTACCACCCACATCCTGAGCTCTGCAGAGGTCATTGCCAAGAACAATTGGTGTCATCTTTCTGCTGCAATTCAGGATACCATCCATTCCTGGGAAAAGACATTAACTCCCGTACTTTTCAGAGTAGAAAATGCACACCCCCCTACAAATGAGTGAAAATTGTGGTGCGTCTTATAAACCGACTGCTTCCAAAGCCCTGCCCACCCACTGACCCTCACTGTTCAGCTGTTTTAAGCCTCCAAGTGTTGCATTTTTAGCCTCTGCACACTCCATTTTAGACCCATTCCAGGCTGTGGGGATTGCCACAGCACATCACAGTTAATCGCCATCTCTGCGTGTTGCTTTTTTGGCCTCTGCTCATCCCTTTTTCAGTCGATTCCAGGTGGTGAGGATTGGCATGCGAAGACCAAAAACCCGATGCACAGAGGCCAAAAGTGTGATGCATGGAGGTGGAAATCAGTAGCAATGTGCTTTGGCGATCCTGGCAGCCTGGAATGGGTGTAAAACAGAATGTGCAGAGGCCAAAAACATGATGTGTGGGGGCGACAATGGGTTACGGCTATCCCTGCAACTTGGAACAGCTGATTCGCAGTGTTCTGGGAGGCCAAACCAACCACCAATCAGCTGCTCATGTGGAATCACGCTGCGATAACTTGCTGAAGCTGACCAGGCTGTTTGCTACAAGGACACTAGCCAGAACTTTTTCTTATTCCTCCTATTTTGGAATTTACATTCTGTTGAATGTAAAATGCAACAGCAAAATATTCAAGCAGCTATGTGTCCTTAACGTGCACTTTGATCCAAATCTCTGTATGTCTCTGGTTTCATGTTTTCCAGAGTCACAAACCTTCCTGAGTGGAGATGGTCCCGTCTGGACAAGGAACACAGTCATAACAGCAAACTGGTTTTCCTTCTCGAGCCCGCTTGACAAATCCAGGATAACAATTTTCTACACATATGGATTGAGGTAGAGGCTAAGAAGAAAAATAGTGAATGCCAAAAAACAACAACAAAAAAACAACAACAACACATTAGGGCTCATTATTCCATGGGAAATAGAGGTCAACAAAAACATTCATCAAGTAGACTAAGGGCTTCTTTTAGATAGATATGAAATTTCCAATTAGTTCCAAATGGTTATAGGAGATATTATTTCTGGCAAATTCTTTATTTAGTTCCTCCCTTTGCTTCTGACAGATCAAATTGCAAGAAAAGACTTTTCTACTTAATAAAGTCAGGAAGAATGGAATAGAGAAAAGAAGGGGAGTTCCGGTGATGTCACTGCGAGATCGACATGGGGGGATGGATCTCTGCATTCCGACACCGAGTCCTCTTCATCAGAGGGCCCCCCCCTAAGGGGCTAAACTCACCCAGTATGGGTGACACACAAAGGAGCGGCATCCTGCAGTGGTGGTTTTCATGCTGGACTCAGGGTCTTTTCCCTCTTTGTCAAAGATGAAGATGAAACAGCCATTAAGACTGCCGTGAAGCTGGGACAACGAAGAAACTAAGATTGTGCTGGAGCAGTGTGAGTGGACAGTGAGAAGAGCTGGGAGAGGTGATTTTTTAATTTTTGCCTAGGATTTGACCCTAAAAGAAAAATAAATAAATCCGTGGAAAAGGCTCTCTGGAATCCTTTTAAGTGGTAACTGAAGAGAGATAGAGAGAAATTCCACCCTAACAGGAAATGGGTAAAGGCTATAAAATACAGAAAGACTGGATATATAAATCTTACTGGCATAACTTTGAATAAACATTTTAAAATGCTGGATAATTGACTATTTATTTAATCCTTTAAGAAGCTATTTGGAGAACTACCTGGACTGGACAAATGGAACTAACTGACTAATGGTTGGATATAAAGAATTACAACTATTATATCTCCTGATGGACAATGTCAAGATTAAGTAACTTGCTGGCTTTGGGAAGTTAAAAAGAACAGACTTTGAAAGGTGATAGACTATTGACAGAACATTGAGAAATATTTAGAGTTTTAAAAATAAGATAAGATGGCACATCAGCAAGACTCGGAGGTACTTCAAAAAGAGATTATGTTGATGCGCCAAGGTTTTTGTGTTATATACTTGGAGATTGAAAAATGGAACTGAATAAACTGAATTATATTTTTCGGGAAAAGATAGAGGAGTTGGCAGACTCGGAGGTGAATTGGCAGCAAAAAATAGTGGAATTGGAAATAATGGTTGGGTTGAATATGAAAGATATAGATAAGGACTCAAGGGAGGAGTATGGGAAGTGAGTTTAAAAGAGAAGTGAAATTTCTAAGAGGGTGAGAGATGATGGATAGAAAGGATCCCTTTTTTTTTGTTAAAACAAGACTGCCTGTATTGAGAATTAGTGTAGATTAAGAAATTAGGAATAGGGGGAATATTTTTGTGTAACACATTTGAAGTAAAAGATAGAGGTTATGATCAGAGTTTGAAAAAGGGTACTATCACGTATGCTCAAAAATAATGCTATTGCTATTAGAAGGCTGTAGCAAATATTGATTAACTGAAGAATGGATGATTGCGCTGTCATTAATACGTATAATAAATTAGAACCACATAAGTTTGATTAATGTAGTCATTCTCATTTGTATCAAAACAAATGACACTCAGATGCCACACTGTCCTTGTAATGATGTTGATGTATATATAAAAATAAAAATAAAACTTTATGCAAAAAAAAAGAAGAAAAAAGATTTACACATTAAGTAACCCAAAAATGGGTTCCTTCTCATGGCTGTTTAAAATCCATTCCTCCATTCTTTATATATCTATAACTGACTACATAAATAGTCTACTTTTGAATTTGGAAATGGAGCAAGGAGTTTCATATTTGCACAAAAAATAACCTGCCCTGTCAGGAAACACTGATCCCAACTATTCTGTTCTTAAATCCAAAGAGGACTGGGACCAAAAAGGACCTACATCCAGTCTTTATTCAATGTCATCGAATTCAGTTAAAACCTGAATTCTGGTGCACAGAATTGCCTTCTTCTATGCTATTTGAACACAAGGAATAATTGAAACTGGGCTATTAGCAACACAATCCCCAGTACTTCTGGGTTACTCTTTAGTTAGAAATACTAAAAAGCAAAGGGGACACAAAAGAGCCTGTCAACTCATAAAACATTTGCATGTCTGTAATCAAGATGCCAAGGTGCCAAGGTAATCAAGGTGAGGAAAGTGGGTGTGGAGCGAATTTCACGCATACCTTTGGCTAGTCGGGTCTCTGATTACTACAGGAGGCTTGTGAGGTATGCACCTTATTGGAGAATGTGATTTATGACACAGACTGAGGGGAGGGAAGAAACAGGGGCAAAGTTCAGCCATGATTTAAATGAGGTCACATCTGACTGTAATGGGGTATTGCCAAAATGGTGTTCCTAGTAAATGATTGGATTTGTTTTGAAACTTGGCTTGAGGCTCATGAATTAATTAGGGCATTTTTCAGACACCTGACCAAGCCATGATCTGTATCCTAAGAATAAAGAATAATATTTGTGGCTCAGGGTTGAGATAAGGGGTCCTTAGTGATCTCTAAACGTGGTTGGTTCCTTGCAGATGTTTCATTACCAAAGTAGTTCACATCGTCATTCCAATCTGGTAGCACTGATGATGTTACCTAGTTTGGGTAATGAAATGTCTGCAAGAAATGTCTATGGAGATTCTCAGTCATTCAGCTCATGGTTGTCCCAAAGGTGCTTTTTCAAGAGGCAGCTGGACTTTCCTGTTTTTCTTTGAAGACGTTTAGATTCTCATTCAAGAAGCTTCTTCAGCTCTGATTGGATTGGGGGGGGGAGCTTAAATTAGTGTCCCATATTATAGCATCTCAAGGACACCTTGGTCATTAGTGTTGCAGTCTAACAAATAGTCTGAGGAAAGTATAAAGTTTCTACTTCCACATTAAATTCTCATGGGAAATCCTCCATAGCTGATTAGCTTACTTGAAATGTGTCCTGAGGCTCTGGGGGAAAAAAAGAATAATGCTCATATTTATCCCACCTTTTAAAGCCATTTTTAGCAGGAAAAGATCACATTAGTTTATAATAATATCCATCTAAAAATACAATAGAATAACAGAGCTGGAAGGGACCTTCTAGTCCAACCCCCTGCCTAGGCAGGAAACCCTATGCCATTTCAGACAAATAGTTATCCAACATCTTCTTAAAAACTTCCAGTGTTGGAGCATTCACATCTTCTGGAGGCAAGTTGTTCCACTGAATAATTGTTCTGTCAGGAAGTTTCTCCCCAGTTCTAAGTTGTTTCTCTCCTTGATTAGTTTCTACCCACTGCTTTTAATTCTACCCTCAGGTGCTTTGGAGAATAGCTTGACTCCCCCTTCTTTGTGGCAACCCCTGAGATAATGGAACACTGCTATCATGTCTCCCGTAGTCCTTCTTTCTCTTAAGCTAAACATACCCAGTTCCTGCAACTGTTCTTCATATGTTTTAGTCTCCAGTCCCCTAAACATCCTTGTTGCTCTTCTCTGCACTCTTTCTAGAGTCTCCACATCTTTTCTACATCATGGTGCCCAAAACTGAATGCATTATTCCAAGTGTGGCCTTACCAATATATTATAAAGTGGTTATAACACTTCACATGATCTTGATTCTATCCCTCTATTTATGTAGCCTAGAACTATGTTGGCTTTTTTGGCAGCTGCTTCACAATGCTGGTTCTGTCACTCAAAATTATAAGTTTCACTCTACACATTCAATTATCACTGTAGTTCACCTACCTTGTGACTGGGTCATAAGGCTTTTGAAGCAGAAAAAAAGGCTAATATTTCACCCACCTTGTCGTACCACTTTAGCAAGGAAAGACTCTCTTGGTTGATGATAAGCCTCTGTCTTTCAAAACTTCCCATTTGCTCTTCATAGTTACTCTCATCGGGGAAAACCACCAAGCTCGTTATATGCAGATCTGCTATCAGATCTCCATTTTGGTCCAAGTACATTTTCATCTCAGAAAAATTGCAAAATGCATTCTTCTTCAGAAAGGGATGGAACTGGAATGGAAACAAATAGGTAGTTTAAAAGCAGAAATCTTTGGTTTCTTATCCCACTTTGGTCTCTACATATTTGAATTGTTCTAATACAGTTGTCTAACTGGCAGATATTCTTGAGATTCTAGATTTAAAATGTGGAGATTCTGGAAAGAGATTATTCTTAAACTCTACAAAAGCCACAAGGGGATTATTCAAAGAATGGGATTCCTGCAAAGAGAAAGCATTTGGATTACCTCACTCATCAGGAAATCTCCAGAACTGTAAATCCTACAAACTTGAAATTTGGAACTTTGGCTTTAGGTGCTAGCTAAGAAAAGTTTTTTTTGAAATGACCATCTGATGATTAGTATCTTATTTATTATATATTAATACGCTGTGATGCTAAGGAGTTAGATGTTTTTAAGAAGATGATGGATAACAGTTTGTATGAAATGGCATAGTGTTTCTTGCTTTTGCAGGGGGTTGGATTAGAAGACCTCCAAGGTCCCTGCCAACTCTGTTATTCTGTTATATTTAATTGGAAGAACAAGTTTTACCATTGTCTTCAAAAGTGAAAAAGAATGGTTCTGTGAAATTTTTCAATCGTATGTATGTATGTATGTATGTATGTATGTATGTATGTATGTATGTATGTAAAATAATGAAATGTAGGAAGCAGTCTAGAGCAGAAACTGAACTAATAAAGAAATCAAGAGATTATTCTTAAACTCTATGAAAGCCACAAGGGGATTATTCAAAGAATGGGATTCTTGAAATATATGAGCATACAATTCTACAGTGCTAATGCCACTAACTCATCACAAAATCTCCAGAACCATAAATCCTACAAACTTTCAGTTTGTTATGTAGGTTCCTCTTGTTTCTTGGTGCTTGCTAAGAAAGGATTTTTCAAAATGACCATCCAATCATTAGTATTTCTTATACAGAATTATATTAAGATGCTCTGATGCTAAGGAGTTAGACGTTCTACTCCCCCTCCCCACCTGAAAAGAACTCTGTTCCAACTGCCAGTTGCCTTATATTAATCAAGCCCAATCACATAGTTTTTTAGTGAAGCATTGCTATCCAGCTAGTTAAAATATATCTGTCATAGTTCCCTCTCTCAGGAAGATTATGCCCCAAGCAACTAAGGTTGGCCAAACCTGTTGGCCTTTTGTAGCACACATCAGTTTAGATAGGTTGCTATCTACTCCTTTGGATTCATTTTTCAAAGGAGCTAAACTTGATGAATCCTTTTATGGTCCCCTTACCTGCCATGGCTGAAGTCTTGAAGCCACCAACCTCTTATTTCTTCTCCTCTTGGATCTGGAGGAATATGCAGCATTCAAGGCATAGGCCAGAGTCTTAATGACACTATAAGCACGGGGGTCAAGAGGGTACTTGTGACTGTCTCTTTTCTCTTCTGTCTCTAGTGGCTCTTTCTGTGTGCATCTTCTTCGGACTTTGACAGAAAGGATGTGCTTTGTAAAAGAACAGTGAAAAGAACGGTTTTGAAATTGTGGTTGCACAAAGATAAATGGTTGAAAGGTATCTTCATACCCTCTTTCCTGTATATAAAAGTGCCAAATACTATGAATGTGTTCGTAAAGTCTATGACTTCTTACTGGCACCTGTCCAAAAAGTGTGATGATCCAGATTTTCCCTTCAATGGGTGGTGGCAAACCTTCAAGTGCAAAATGGACATGGCGAATTCCATCCATCATGGTACTAAAGTCTGTAAAGAAAACAAAGACATTGACTTGTCTCCACTTAGAGATGTCATCCTTGAAGGGTGGGGTAGGTGTAGTCATTGAGAATCGTTGCAATATAACAACACAAATTCCATTCCTCACAAGCATAGGAGTAAATATCTGCATGAAATTCTCCCCCTTCTCTGTGTCTGAAGCAAAGAGACCAATCAAGGTCCATCTGAAATGGAGGAGCAGTTGGACAATTGCTGGGTACTGGATCCCATTTTTGGGAGCCATCCGGTAGAAATAAGGGAATTGTCTTTTATCACTCAGAGCATCCGAAACAAATGAACAAGTGATCTAAAAAAGCAATGAAGAATGGAGTGTCATATTTGCGGTGGGTTGAAGACCAAAATATTTGTTTTTAATAGATCCAACTTTGTTCTAACGAACAAAATTGAATGGCTTATTGTTAATTAGCCATTGGCCATTTCAAGATACAGAATATAAAACAGACATTAAAATTAACAACAAGTACAAGGACATGACTGCCTCAATCCTTATCCCTTCACCACTGTGGATCCCTATTCCAAGACATAACATCTACAATGGCCATGGTGAAAAGCAGCTCCTGAATTTCATAGAGAAGATAGGGTTGAATCTATTGTTCACACACCACCATGCCAATCATTTTACTCAGAGAAAAACATACACAAACCTGTGGGACTTTGTTGGTGCCTACTAAAGTTGACATCTGGATGGAGATGTCTCTTTTAGCTCCATCAAGAAGAGCCAAAATGTTGTCTTTCCTTCCACAGCTATAGTTGGGAACATTGGCTTCTCCAGTAGAGAGTGTGTCCAGCAAGGCATCTGAAGTGGCAAATGTGCTCAAATAGTTGTCATGGATGCTATAACCAAGTGTGAGATTGTGCAAGAGCCGGAAATTCTTGTTGACCAATTGAATGACGAAAATGTAGGGTTGCATTCCTGCCAGATTTGTGTTTCTAGTACTGTACAAATATGTTTATGTTATCATCATGAACAATAGAAACCACAAAATAAACCATTGCTGATCCAAAACCAGAAGAAATGATAGTCACATATCACCATTTAATTTCCAAAATTGTTGAGACGATGAGATGGACATAGCTTTCAACCAGGGTCATTTTTACAGATATATCATTATTTGTACTAAAGCTGATTTTCATATCTCCGATGACCATGTTTCACAGTCATTCAGTCAAGTACAGCTACTGAATCATTAAAGCAAGAACATAGATGAATAAGTCAGCCAGTTAAGCAATTCTAAAAATATGTCATTCTTCTTCTATAAGGACAAGAAATTAATACAACTTTTCAATAACTACATGAAATAATAATCAACATGAACAGGATGAAGTAGTATTTTAGGAGATCATCTGAATTCTGTGTTTGTCTTTCTCAGGTTCTTTTAGGTTTCCTTCTGCCCCATCCTTACATTTGAGTCTTGTACAAGATAAGGCAAAAGAGGAAAGCTTTATCAATCAAAATGATTCACCCACATACACATATCCTACAATTTAGAAATTATTGGAAGAAAAAAAAGGAAGAAGAGTACTAGAAATGCAAATGGAGGGAACGCAACTCCATCAAATTGAATGACTTACAGAGAGGAAATATACCGAGCCCCATTAAATTGTAATAGTTCAAGAGAAGGATTTGTTGCCGTTTCAAACATAGTGATGATATAGTCTCCTTGCCCG
Source organism: Natrix helvetica (assembly GCF_964273705.1). Lineage (NCBI taxonomy): Eukaryota > Metazoa > Chordata > Lepidosauria > Squamata > Natricidae > Natrix > Natrix helvetica. The sequence continues at coordinate 367,258,247 of NC_138548.1, forward strand.
TAGTAGTTCCATGGCTTTCCTGTGTCCTGCTGCTTCAAAATCGGGGGGCATTTAGCTGTGAGCCTCCCAAAATTTCTTTGGCTCAGCCCAAGCATCAGAAGCAGAAGCAGGAGGTTCATTCCTCCTTTGGCTGAATGAGTCACTTCTGTTTCTAAACCGCAAGAAGAGTTAGAAGAATTCAAAGCACGCTCAAAAAATGGAAAAGCAAATGATTTTCCTGATTCAGATAGAGGCAAAGTAAGTTTCACGTGGAGAAGGTGCATTCAGCAGGCCAGTCTTTGCCTGTCCCAAATGTTGTGCATAACACTCAGGATGAGTAGAGGCTGATGCAAGAGCTCTTCCATGTTGCTTTAGTCAGATTATTACCTGAAAGGCAACGGTTGGAGAAGTAGCAGAAGACATCCCAAAGACTGGGGTGGTAATAATTATAGTGAGAAGCAACATCTCCTCCAGGACCCTCAAGTCCTTCTGGGTCTCCGTGTTCAGAGGGAGGGATGGAGAATAGGGTCCTTGTGTAAAGTCACAGGTTTGCCTCTGGGGGGATTGTTTTGCAGTAGTTCTGGCCCTTTCTACTGGGATACCTTAGGAAATGAACATTGGAGGATGAGAGTTCAACCCCCAGTTGAAAGACTTTGTCGATCCAGATTATGATGATCAGGATTCTTTCATTGAAAGGTCTGAATTCAAGAGACTAAATGAATGGTTTTAAGGTATGCCTATCCATATCTCAATTGAGGCATGACAGGAAACCACAAACAGGGTGCAATATGTGAGAGCTTATGCCCCAGGAACAAATTCCTTATGCATACAACTACACTTGGCCTATAGAGACTTCTATTCTGTTCTGTTCTGTCCTGCTCTGGGGTATTCTTAGGCTTGCTAAATATGCGTCTTGAGCAATACCACTATAGCAACTTCTTTTTTTAACTTCTTTCATGCAAAGAACTGTATTTCCTGCTTGTGTAACCAAGTGAAGTATAAGTATTTGGGAAAGTATTTGGGCTCTTCCAGCTTAATGGCAGGACCCACCTTTGTCCAGTTCTGAATAAATGTGTGACTCAGAGAGAATTGGACTCTGCCTCTTTGTTCATGGCAGGCCAACCTAAGCCTCCTTAACAACTTCTGATGTCCTTCTGGATGGTATCTTCTCTTCTTTGTTTTTCAACATTAACAGTGACCACTGGGCAAGGTCATCTACCCCCCCAGCATGTGGTACCACTATATGCTGATGTTGCTGATCTCTATTGCTGTATGACCATGAGAGGACACTGGGCCCCAGTACTTTATTTCTGCACAGTAAAGACTTTGATTTGATCCAAGTTCAAATCAAGCATATCAACTAATATTCAACAATCTATTTTATAACTTGAAATCATTGTCAACTGTCTGACTAGTGAAACCCAACTAAGGAAACACTCTCATGAGCTTTGAATTCCCAAAAGCAACTATTGGATGCATCATTTTGATGCATCAAAACCAGCTCTGGTTTTCCCCTGCAAAAGCTTGCTTAGTTAAACAATAGCTTCCCCTTCTCCCCACCCCTTAATGATCACATTATCCAATTATAAGATGTCCTTTTGTTATGGGAACAGTCCATCTCTTTCTCAAGCACCTGCAGTGGTGACCTTGATATTGCCGAGCTCTCATCTTTACCTTTACCTTTATTTCGATTTTTATACCGCCCCCTCTCCCCAAAGGGACTCGGGGCGGTGTACAGTCAAATAAAACAGATAAAATGGAATACAAACATAAAAACATAGAAGAGGAGGCAATACGACACTGTACAAAGTAAAGTAGATAAAACAGTATATCAACAATCCTAAAAAATGCCCAATTAAAATTACCCAGTTAAAAAATATCTGCCAGGAGGTATAATAAGGTTACGAATGGTCCAGGCCGGCTAAACGGTCTTTATTTTCGTCTTCAGTTTTCGTCGAAAGGAGAGAAAGTCGGTGGTGGTTCTGATATCGGGGGGGAGGTCATTCCAGAGGGTTGGGCCCATCACAGAGAAGGCTCTACTCCTAGGTGCCGCCCGTTGGCACTGCTTAGTGGACGGCACCCGGAGGAGCCCCTCCCTGTGAGAGCGAATCGGTCGCAGGGAAGTGTGTGGTAGGATGCGATCCCGCAAGTACCTAGGTCCTGAGCCATGGAGCGCTTTAAAGATGGTGATTAACACCTTGAAACGCACTCAAAAGACTACAGGCAGCCAGTGCAGCTCGCGCAGGAGCGGTGTTACGTGGGAGTACCTAGTACTCCCCAAAATAGCCCGTGCAGCTGCGTTCTGGACTAGCTGCAGTCTTCGAGCGCGTCCCAAGGGAAGCCCCATGTAGAGGGCATTGCAGTAGTCCAGGCGAGACGTCACCAGTGCATGAGGGACCGTGCGTAGGGCATCCCGGTCCAGTAGGGGGCGCAATTGGCGCACCAGGCGAACATGGTGGAACGCCCCCCTTGCCACGGCTGCCACATGGTCATCCATTGACAGCCGGGCATCTAGGAGGAGACCCAAATTGCGCGCCCATTCCACAGGGGGCAATTGCTCGCCCCCTATGGTCAGCGATAGAATCAACTGACTGAACTGGGGTGCCGGTAGCCACAGCCACTCAGTCTTGGAGGGGTTGAGCTTGAGTCTGTTGTCCCCCATCCAGACCCCGACGGCTTCCAAACACCGGGTCATCACCTCGACAGCCTCGTTGGGGTGGTCTGGGGTGGAAATGTACAGCTGCGTATCATCAGCGTACAGATGATACTCCACCCCAAAACCACGGATGATCTCCCCCAGCGGCTTCACATATGCGTTGAACAGAAGGGGCGAGAGGACCGACCCCTGAGGCACCCCACAAGTGAGTGGCCTCAGAGTCGACCTCTGCCCCCCTGCCAACACACATTGCGTCCGGTTGGAGAGGTAGGAGCCGAACCACCGCAGAACGGTGCCTCCGACTCCCATCCCCCCCATCCGGCACAATAGGATACCATGGTCGATGGTATCAAAAGCCGCCGAGAGATCTAATAGGACCAGGATAGAGGAACAACCCCTATCTCTGGCCCTCCAGAGATCATCGACCAACGCGACCAAGGCCGTCTCCGTGCTGTGTCCGGGCCGGAAGCCGGACTGGCGTGGGTCTAGATATTCGGATTCCTCAAGGTGTCGTGGAAACTGCTGTGCCACCACATTCTCTACAACCTTCGCTAAAAAGGGAAGGTTGGAGACTGGACGATAATTAGCTAGCTCCATCGGGTCAAGGGAAGGCCTCTTGAGTAAGGGCCTCACCACCGCCTCTTTCAAGGCAGCAGGGAAGGACCCCTCGCTCAAAGAGGCATTCACCAGGCCCAGTAGCCAGCCTCGTGTCACTTCCCAGGATGCCAGTACCAACCAGGAGGGACACGGGTCCATTAAACATGTGGTCGGTCGCAGCTGTCCACGCAACCTATCCAAATCCTCGGAGGCAACAGACGCAAACTCCTCCCAGAGTGGTCTCACAAGACTCACTGTTGGCGGCTCCTCTGGTCCACTGAAGGGGGCCCATCCGCTCCGGATCTGAGCGATTTTGTCCTGCAGATATTCCCCAAACTCCTCTGCTCTGCCCTGTAAAGGGGCTTCCCGCGTCCTCTGTGATAAGATAGAGCGGGTCACCCGAAACAGGGCGGCAGGGCGGTTATCGGCGGACGCAATAAGAGTGGCACAATGTCTGCGTTTGGCCACTCTTAATGCCACAAGGTAAGTCCGTAAATAGGCTCTTACTTGTGTTCGGTCAGATTTGGATCGTGAGGACCTCCACCTGCCCTCTAGGCGTCTCCTATGGCGCTTCATCACCCTCAGGTCCTCGGTAAACCAAGGAGCCCGGGTGGGTCGTCGCCGCAGGAGAGGCCGCAAAGGCGCAACTCGGTCCAGGGCCCCAGCGGCCGCCCTATTCCAGGCGGCCACTAGGTTCTCAGAGCGAGAGCGGGTCAGGGCTACAGGGAATGGCCCAAGCTCCGTCTGGAACCTATCCGGTTCCATCAGGCGCCTGGGGCGGTACCAACTTGGACAGTTTGGTTCCGTCTCCTTGCGGTGGGGGGTAGCGCCAGGGAAGTCCAGCCGGAGACATGAGTGATCTGACCATGACAGGGGAGTAATGGTTACATCCCCTCTTCCCAGATCACTCGCCCACTGTTCAGATACAAAAACAAGGTCCAGAGTGTGGCCACCTTCGTGTGTGGGGCCCTGAATTAATTGGGTCAGGTCCATGGCTGTCATGGAAGCCATGAACTCCCGAGTTACCTCGGATGCTTCCCCCGTCGACGGCAAGTTGAAATCCCCCATAACCACAAGCTTGGGGGTCTCAACTGCTGTCTCTGAGATCAGCTCGAGGAGCTCGGGCAGGGCTGCTGACGTATAGCGAGGAGCCAAGTATACAACCAGCAAGCCCCACTGCCTGGGCCCCATTTCACACCAAGGGACTCACATCCGGGTATCTGAGGTACAGTGAACTCCCTCGGCTCTAGACATTCCCGTATAACTACCGCCACCCCACCACCCTTACTCAGGGCTCGAGGCTGATGGAATGCATGGAAACCCGGTGGGCACATTTCCACAAGGGGTAAACCACCCTCGTGGCCCAACCAGGTCTCCGTTATCCCTGCAAGGTCCAGCTCCCCCTCTGAGATCAACTCATTAATGAGGGGGACCTTGTTGGTCACGGACCTTGCATTGCAGAGCATCACCCTCAGTCCCTGGCTCTGTAGTTCCTGACCACCTAGGTTGCGGGGGTTGGTACAAACAACCGGGTGTAACCAACAACCACGGTCTCCCAACCGACGCTGTGGTCTTCTCCTGTCCTCGCATCCCCTCCTCCCCGCGACCGATGTAATAAGACAACCCTCTATTGGAACGTTCTTTCCCCTCCCCCCCTCCACCACACTCACTTCCCTCCTGGACTCACCTGTTCGCCTGGCACTGGCCCTCATCCTGGACAGATTTCCCTCCCCGCCTACCCTAAAACCCTCCCTGGAGCCCCCTAAAAAAGATAAAAAACATTTAGTTAAAAACCCCCTAAGCCTCCGTTTCTTCCACCTCTCGGGGTCTATAAACCCGTCATCAAGGCGGGCCCTTGCAAGCGTCAAGGGCCATGCCTGTGAGGGGGGGTCTCCCGCAGGCGGAGCAGGTCAAGCCTCATATAAATAATCTTCAGAATCTTAAAAACACGATGGGGTCAAGGTGTTATAGATGGTAAGTGGTCAGTCATAGAAAGGGGGGGGAAAGAGTTCTTAGATGTCCAAATGGTGGTCTGGGTGGAGGAGAGATGGTCCAAAGGGTAGATGATCCTAGGTGGTCCTAGGTGGGTGGGAGTTCATGGAGAGAGTTTATAGATGGTTTAGGCACACATAATAAATACGTAATTGAGTCTGGATGGGAAACAGCAAGGTGAAGCAATAAACATCAAGCACAATAGAACCCATATTCATTTTATTTTTCTTGTTTAATTTTTTAGCACAACTGATGTACTGTAAATAAAGTCCATGTAGGATTCAAACCGATTACAATCATGCACACAAGTGTTTATGTCAGGCTGTGTCCTAAATCTCCTAAATAATAAATTATAAATAGTACCGTATTTTTCAGGGTATAAGAATACTGCCTATCAGCTGTTCCAGGCTGTGGGGATTGGCACCGTCCATCACCGACATTTCCGTCCATTGCCGCTGCCACCCATCGCTGCCTCTGCACACCCCATTTTCTGCCTTCGGGTGTTCCATTTTCAGCCCATTCCAGGCGGCAGGGATCAGCACTGCCTATCCTCGACACCTGGAAGAGACCGAAAATGGGGCGGGCAGAGGCCGAAAATGGGGTGCACAGAGGCAGCAATAGGTGGCAGTGGTGATGGGCGGAGACAGCAGTGATGAATGGTGGTGAGCCCCACAGCCTGGAACAGCTGATAGGTTGTATTCTGAGAGGTAGATCCAACTGCCAATCAGCTGCTCATGCTAAATCAGGCTGTGCTGAAGCTGACCAGTCTGTTTGTTGATTGCTGTAAGGAGGCAAATTTCTGGGAGGCAGAGGCCGAAAGGTGGGAGGTGGTGGGTGGGCAGGGCTTTGCCAACATTCACTCTATAAGATGCACAGACATTTCCACCCACTTTTTTTTTGGGGGGGGGAGGAAATGCATCTTACACTCCGAAAAATACGGTAAATAAAAAAAGTATAAAATTGTAAGTAAAGGACAAGGAAAATATTAAGCAAAACAGGAAAAGTAAGCAAAGTTTCCGGGAATGAGAAACCCAGATCACATCTTTGTTATATAGTATAAAATAAAATATTTTGATTTCTCTTTTCAGAGAAAATCATTTTTGAAAGGAATTATTCAGTCTCTGCTCTGATTCGATCACCATCCTATGTGAAAATAAATTGTTTGGTCATAAGAAATTCTGAATTATCATCTTAAAATTAAAAAAGTAAGACAACATTTGTCAGGCCTGCAGCCATCTTTTCTTTTGGATCTTTGGGAGGAGAAGGAGAAATCAGGAAATGTGACTTGTGGCTATGAGAATAATAAGGAGATTAAAGTCATTCTTCAGTTTTGGGCTGAATTTGGACCTTCAAACCAGTATCTTGTTAACAGAATAACAGAGTTGGAAGGGACCTTGGAAATCTTCTACTATAACCCCCTACTCAAGCAGGAAACCCTATACCATTTCAAACAAATTGTTCTCCAATCTCTTTTTAAAAACCTCAAGTGTTGGGACGTCCACAACTTCTGGAGGCAAGCTGTTCCACTGATTAATTGTTCTAACTGTCAGGAGCTTTCTCCTCAGTTCTAGGTTGCTTCTCTCTTTGATTAGTTTCTATTCATTGCTTTTTCATCTGCCTTCAGATGCTTTGAAGGATAGGTTGACTACCCTCTTCTTTGTGGCAGTTGCTTAGATATTGTAGCACTGCCATCATGCCATCCCCAAGTCCTTTCTCCCCATTAAACTAGGTGTACCCAATTCCTGCAACCGTTCTTCGCATGTTTTATCCTCCAGACCCCTAATCGTTTTTGTTGAATCATCTGTTCTAGGGACCGACACAACTCTTTATTACTTCTCAGGTTATCCTCACTCTTCCCTCATGTTAAACTGGCATCACATGCAGGCTACGCCTACTCCTAACCACCAGAGATCGGTTTGCCATTTCCGGGACGCCATCTGCCAGCGCTGTGAATGAAAGGGGCACATCGCCAGAGTCTGCAGGAGTGAATTCCCGGCAGCACCCAGACAACCAAAGAGCCAACCTGCATGCCCGAAACCACAGGGACAAGGGGAATGGTGACCAAAGCAGCCAGGGGCAGAACCCAGAGCAACATTCCAGACCACCATCGGTCAAGCCTGCACAACGCGGGCCAAAAAGCTGAAAGTCACAATCCTCCTTGAGGGGTCTCCATGCTCCATGGAAATTGACACAGGGTCATCACTGACCATTATATTCTGGGCTACGCTCAAGAAGGCTGTCCCCAACTTGAGGAGGCACAAGCTGAGGGTTCCAGACCTACGCCTGAGTGACTACCAAGGCAACCAAATCCTGGTTCTGGGCCAAGGCAATTTCCGAGTGCAATTCAAATCCTTCAATGGACTGCTTCCTGTGACTGTGGTCCGTGGAGCCCTGCAAAGCCTCCTAGGCTTGGACTGGTTCAAATCCCTGGGCATTGGGGTGACCGGACTCAACACCGTTCGCAACAAAAGCACTGAGGAACTCTTTAAGGAGTTCGAGGACGTTTTTGGCATCGGTCTAGGTAAGTATGTGGGGACTCCAATCTCTTTTAATTTGGACCCCAACGTAGCCCCTATTAGGCTAAAGCCCAGGAGAGTCCCTTTTGCTCTCCGCTCCAAAATTGATCTTGAATTGACAAATTAATTGGCCAGGTAATCCTAGAGCTAGTAGATTACGCATGCTGGGAGACCCCTATAGCAGCGATGGTGAACCTTTTTTGGCTCGCATGCCACAAGTGGGGGGAGTGCAGGGGGGTCATGTGTGGGCACGCCGCACCCATAATGCAATGCATGACCCCCCAGTGCGCATGCAGGCACAACAGGCACCCCCCCATTTTACATGCTTTTTTCTCCCTCCCCAGGCTCCAGAGGCTTTATAGGTGAAAAGAGTTGTTTTAAGCATTCTGAAGCCTTCAGAATGCTTAAAACAACCCTCTGAGCAAACCGGAAATGACTTCCGGTTTGCTCAGAGGGTTGTTTTAAGTGTTCCGAAGGCTTCGGGGACCGCCTGGAGGCTTCCCTGAAGCCTTCGGAATGCTTAAAATGACCCTCTGAGCAAACCAGAAATGACTTCCGGTTTGCTCAGAGGGTCATTTTAAGTGCTCCAAAGGCATCAGGGAAGCCTCCGGACGGTCCCCGAAGCCTTCGGAACACTTAAAACAACCCTCTGAGCAAACCGGAAGTCATTTCCGGTTTGCTCAGAGGGTTGTTTTAAGCATTCTGAAGGCTTCAGGAAGCCTCCGGACGGTCCCTGAAGCCTCCGGAGGGGCGGGGGCAGGGGCGGGGGCAGGGGCGGGGGCGGAGAGGCTCTTTTCACCCTCCCCAAGCTCCTATAAAGCCTCTGGAGCCTGGGGAGGGTGAAAAATGGCTTTTAAAATGGTGAACTCAGCTGGCCAGCGCCCGCATGCACGCTGGCCAGCTGACAGGGCAGCGCCTCGCTGCCCTGACAAATGGCTCCACATGCCACCTGTTGCACGCGTGCCATAGGTTCGCCATCACTGCCCTATAGTGACCCCAGTCAAGCCGGATGGGTCAGTCCACATCTGTGCGGATTACAAGTGCACAATAAACAAAGCTTTACAACAAAGCGCTTATCCTGTGCCCATTGTACAGCACTTACTACATTCGCTAGGCACCGGAAAAGTTTTTGCTAAATTAGACATGGCACAGGATACTAACAGTTGCCTGTAGATGGTGCCATGGCAGAGGCCCAAACCATTGTGACGCATAGGGGTGCATTCAAATGCACCTGGCTACAATTCGGCGTTAGTATTGCCCCTGGACTGTTCCAAAGCATCATGGAATGGGTTTTGCAGGGGATACCAGGAGTAGTCCCCTATTTTGATGACATTTTGGTATCAGCTGCAAATAAGGAGCAATTATTCAAAAGACTTAGGACTTTTGACTAGAATTAGTGAAAAAGGCCTTCGCCTCAAAGAAGAAAAATGCCACATTTTTGTGCCAAGGGTTGAATTCCTAGGGTACCTCATTGATGGCTCTGGGATTCACCCCACAAACAAAAAAAATTAAAGCAATCCAGGATGCCCCTACACCTCGCAATCAGACCAAGCACCAGGCATTCCTCAGACTCCTTAATTTCTAAAGTGTCTTTCTTAAACAGAAAGCAATGGTTGCTGAGCCTTTGCATTGGCTCCTCAGCAAAAAGGCCATTTTTATATACATAGAAGATTTTGATGAAAAGAGAGGGGGAATCTTAGAACTTGAGGTGGATCATTGAAAATTGAATGGGAAACTGAGACCTTGGATTTGGGCTATGTATATGAGGCTGCCTGATGGATTAAAATAAGGTTTTTAAAAATGCATCTCTGGAATAGGACTGAAATAAATCTTGAAGGACTGATTTATCACATTTTGAAATAAACATCTCTAGCGGAAAGTGGACATGAGAGCAGGTATGCCAGAGTGTGACATTATGCATAGACACACAAGGCTTCAATCTTGGGTCAAGCCAAAAATTCTCTACATTCAGGGACTTCTGGATCAATGCAGGATGTAACTTTGCATTATTCCTTGTATTTGCTGATCAAAGGACTGGTTTCCAAGGTGACCAGTGGATAACTCCCTGAAGAGATAAAAAAGATGAATAAATCCCTAGCGCTTCCATAATTATAGGGGAGGACACCTGCCACTGCTCCTTGGCAGAGCTGGAAGAGAGCCTGTAAATGAAATGTTTCAGAGCTCCAGTCTTGGAAATTAATCAAGGAGGGGGAAACATGATTTTCTTGCTGAAAGAAAACAATGTTAAGATGTAGTGATGAAAGAGCAAGCAACATGGATTAATTAATGTCCATGTTTGCTGCAGCCTTGAAAGAGCTCTCTGAAGATTTAGAGAGGCAGCTTACAAGAATATATATATGCTGGTTTTGTTCTATTCGGGTCTTTTCCCGTGTAAGACCCGAATACAACAAAACCAGCATATCTACACCCATGAAAATCTACGAAAACAGATAAATAAATAAAGGGAGACTAGTATGGATCCATTTCAAGCTATTTAGCTCTCATCAGCTAGCCATACCCTTACTGGGATTCGAACCAGGGCTTTATTGCATATTAGGCCGATGTAATTGCCACTAAGTCACAGGCTCTCTTCCTTATCAGCAATACAACACAAATACAACACAATATATATTTGTGTTGTATTTGTACTGATAAATAAATAAAGGAGACTAGTATAGATCTATTTCGAGCTAATTAGCTCTCATCAGCTAGCCATACCCTTACTGGGATTCGAACCTGGGCTGTATTATATCTTAGGCAGAAGTCTTAGCCACTAGGCATACCAGGGGTTGTAACACAAATACATACATACATACATACATACATACATACATACATACATACATACATATGTGTGTTGTAATTGTACTGATAAATAAATAAAGGGAGACTAGGATAGATCTATTTCGAGCTAATTAGCTCTCATCAGCTAGCCATACCCTTACTGAGATTAGAATCCGGGCTTTTTTTTTACAACACAAATATAAAAAGGCAACAGTAAAAATAAAAATATGGTTTTCTGCCTGCATGGTCTTCTGTGATAAGCCGAAGGACAGAAAGAGGGAGTAGTGACCTTCCTCCCATATTTAGTCATACCAGGGGTTGTAACATAAATATATATATATATATATATATATATATATATATATATATATATATATATATATATATATATATATATATATATATATATATATATATATATATATATATATATACATACATACATACATACATACATACATACATATATATATTTGTTTTCGTAGATTTTCACGGGTGTAGGTATGCTGGTTTTGTTGTATTCGGGTCTTTTCCCGTGTAAGGTTGGGATTGTCTTTGCAACGTTTCGGCAGGATCTCACCTGCCATCTTCAAGCGTGGGCTCAAAATGTGGGCTTAAAATGGGAACGGAGCTGCCGTCTTTCTGTAAGTCTTCGTGGGAGGGGATGGGGTGCTGGCTTTGTTTCAGTAAGTGGAATGATTGGTTGTGTGGTTGTATCATGATTGGTAGATTGGTGCTGATTGGTGTAGGCTGTGTGTGCATTGTTGTTTTGTATTGTAACGGCTTGGGTGGTGGGTGGTGTTCGTTTGTTCTGTATATACATAGGACAAACAAACTATATATACATAGGACAAACAAACAGGAGAATAAATACACGCATCACAGAACACAAAAACGCAGTAAGAAAAAAAGAAAAAACTTCTTCCCTTTTCCAGCACCTTAAAGCTACAGGACATGAAATCAACTTTGAAGGAGCCAGGTTAATCTCCAAAACAGAACACCTCCACAAGAGAATAATCATGGAAGCCATCGAAATAGAGAAACACCCCCACAGCATGAACAAATGTGATGATACCTCCCGCCTACCAAACATCTGGAAACCAGCCCTAGCCAACAAACGAACACCACCCACCACCCAAGCCGTTACAATACAAAACAACAATGCACACACAGCCTGCACCAATCAGCACCAATCTACCAATCATGATACAACCACACAACCAATCATTCCACTTACTGAAACAAAGTCAGCACGCCAACCCCTCCCACCAAGACTTACAGAAAGACAGCAGCTCCGTTCCCATTTTAAGCCCACATTTTGAGCCCACGCTTGAAGATGGCAGGTGAGATCCTGCCAAAACGTTGCAAAGACAATCCCAACCTTATTTGGGCATACCAGGGGTTGTAACACGAACACACACACACACACACACACACACATATATTTGTGTTGCATTTGTGCTGATAAGTAAATAAAGGGACACACACACATACACATGTGTATTGTGCATTGTGCTTATTTATTTATCAGCACAAATATTATACACACACACACACACATATACACACACACACACACACACACAAACACATACATACATACACACACATATATATGGTATATATGCATATATTCCTATATGCACATATGCATTGTGTCCATTGTTGTTTCATGTTGTAACGGCCTGGGTGGTGCTCTTTTGTTGGCTAGGGCTGGTTTCCAGATGTCTGGCAGGTGGGAGGCATCGTCACGTTTATTCATGTTGTGGGGGTGTTTCTCTATTTCGATAGCTTCCATAATTATTCTGGAATAACCACAGAAAAACCACAGAAAACCAATGTCTAAGCCCAGAATGCAACTCGAAAGCCTGTGTGGTCCAAGAAGAGATCAGGGTGTGTGTACATCCTGTTCATCAATGAGAAAGGCCAAATCCATCTCAGTCCCACATCTGGGTCTGGTCCTGAAGTAGGACATAGAATAACAGAGTAGGGGGGGACATAATCTAGACCAGTGGTCGGCAAACTGCGGCTCGCAAGCCACATGCAGCTCTTTGAGCTCTTGAGTGTGGCTCTTCTGCCACCACTGCGCCACCTCACGTTCCTTGTCTTCCCACCTCATGTCCAGGTCATCCTGCTCCTGTTCCTCCCTACTAACAAGAAATCCCAATCCTGAAGGGCCCTGGGCTGACTCGGTCTGCTCTTCTCCACATTCCTCTGAAGCCAATGAAGCCGCCCCCTTGATCTCCTTCAGCTCCAGCTCCGGCTTGTCATCCTCAGCAGATTCAGGTTCCAATGGGGGCATGACAACTTCAGTTGTCGAGATGCAGGCGAAGAGTGAAGTCACATCATAAGACACCATAGTTTCATCTGCATCCAGTATTAGTGTCCAAACCTTGCTACGGAAGTCCTGTGAATTGTTGGTTGTGATGGTTGGTGTTGCCAACCAGAGGAGTTAGTAAGGTGGTCATGACGTTGTAGATGATGGAATTAATGCTGCTGAGAATTGGTCTGAGTGGAGTTTGCTCTTTGTGGAATTTGAGGAGGAAACATTGAGCTTGTTAACAATGTTAACTGTCGGCGTTCCAGAAAACCCAAATTCCAGTGAAAACTTCCAGACGGGCATTTTCTCAAAGTTCCCACATCTGGGAAAACCCCAATCAGAGGGTTTCCAGGCTTTTCCTCAGTAAGTCAAAAGTCCAGACTCATCCCCTGCACCCATCAGTCCATCACATCGTCCAATCCCAATCTGTCCCAACTTGAGACATCACTTCAACCACTCTTCCTCCAGGTGCAGGATTACCATGGACCAGGATTACCATTACCCACCTGTTCCAATTAGCAGGCCTGGCCCAAACCACAATTATGATCTAATCCCTTGACTCTCCTGGCCGGTTATTTTAAATTTTGGGGTATTTTAATTTGGTTTTAATCACTAATTAATTTTTTGCACTATTGTACAGACTTGTGTTTAATTTGTTTTTATGGGATTTTGTAATTGTTGTATATAATGTTTTTTACTCTGTCTGTACACCGCCCCGAGTCCCCTTGGGGAGAGGGAGCGGTTGACAAATCCAATAAATAAATAAATAAATAAATAAATAATAAATAAATAAATAAATAAATAAATAAATAAATAAATAAATAAATAAATAAATAAATAAATAAATAAATAAATAAATAAATAAATAAATAAATAAATAAATAAATAAATAAATAGATAGACCTGGGACTGAAAAGAAGAATGCTATTTAGTCTAACTACATTCCCTCTACCAAATCCCCCCTCCTAATTTCCCAAGCAGAATAATGTGGCAGTGTAGAGGCTTCCGGTGTTAATATGGCTTCCAGGGATGGTAGGCACGCTGATGTGCTTATACACACACACCCTTACGGACCTCTTAGGAATGGGGTGAGGTCCATGGTAGACAGTTTAAGGTTAAAGCTATGGGGGTTTGAGGATGTAACAATGGAGTCAAATAGAGCATTACAGGCATTGACCAATCCATTGCTGAAGTTGTATTTTCTGCAATTGAGTTTGGAGCAATTTATCTTGACTTTATATCTATTGTTTGCCCATGTATTATTGTGGTTAAAGCTGAAGTAGTCATTGACAGGTAGGACGTCGTAGCAGACAATTTTGTGTACTATGCTTAGGTCAGACCATAGGCCGCATAGTTCAAAGTTGTCCAAGCCAAAATTTCAAGCCTGGTGGCATAAGGGATTCTATTGTGAGCAGAGGAGTGGAGTACTCTTCTCATGAAATACCTCCGGACCTGTTCAATTGTAACAATGTCCGGCATATAGTGTGGACTTCAGGCAGATGCGGTGTATACTAGAATTGGTCTGGCAAAGTTTTTGTATGCCCCAGTTAGCAATGCAATGTTATACAATGAGAAGAAGCTTTGCAAAATTAGGTTAACAACCCTTAATGCCCTTTTGACAATGCTGTTACAGTGAGCTCTGGGGCTTAGATCATTTGAGATGAGTACTCCTAGATCCTTGACAGAGTGAGGATCATCTATGAGGTCGTATCCGCCCAGCTTATATTTGGTGTTCTGATGTTTGTTGCCAATGCATTTGTTAGTTGAGATTGGTCTGAGTGGAGTTCACTCATTGCAATTTTTTTTGGCCATACGCAAGCATTGAGCTTGTTAGCATTGTGAATATTGAGCAGCACTCCCTCAACAGAGGGATAGAATCAAGATCACGTGAAGGGTTAATACCACATTATAATGCCTTGGTAAGGCCACACTTCGAATACTGCATTCAGTTTTGGTCGCCACAATGTAGAAAAGATGTGGAGACTCTAGAAAGAGTGCAGAGAAGAGCAACAAAGATGATTAGGGGACTGGAGGTTAAAACATATGAAGAACAGTTGCAGGAACTGGGTATGTCTAGCTTAAGAGAAAGAAGGACTAGGGGAGACATGATAGCAGTCTTCCAATATCTCAGTGTCTGCCACAAAGAAGAGGGAGTCAAACTATTCTCCAAGGCACCTGAGGGTAGAACAAGAAGCAATGGGTGGAAACTAATCAAGGAGAGAAGCAACTTAGAACTGAGGAGAAATTTCCTGACAGTTAGAACAATCAATCAGTGGAACAGAAATTGCCTCCAGAAGTTGTGAATGCCCCAACACTGGAAGCCTTTAAGAAGATGTTGGATAGCTATTTGTCTGGAACGGTATAAGGTTTCCTGCCCAGGCAGGGGGTTGGACTAGAAGGCCTCCAAGGTCCCTTCCAACTCTACTATTGTATTGTATTGTATTTCCTACCTACAATACAGTCCTTCCAGCAGTTCCAAGAAGATTCTGCCCCCATTTGCACTCTGATATGGCTGACCTTGAGGGGGTCTAACCCCTAGGTGACCTCAAGAACTCTCAGGGAGAGTGCTAACAACCAGATGACTGCAAAGAAATATAATCCTTCCAACCTCCTCCCCCTCTTATGTCAGGACTAATCCATTCGACCACCCCCATCATCCAGGGGTGGGTTGCTGCTGGCATTGCTGCCAGTTCGGTGCCTCAAAAATTTGCTCGTGTGCATGCGTATTTGCAATTTTGCTACGTGCGCATGTACATTTGCAAATAAAAAGGTCTGCGCATGGGCAAAACCTTTAAAAAATGGGGGGGGGGAAATTCCACTGAAAATTATTCTGTGCATGCGCAGAAGCAAAAAGAAACAAGCCCCAACACTGGAAGTCTTTAAGAAGATGCTGGATAGCGATTTGTCTGAAACGGTATAGGGTTTCCTCCCTAGGCAGGGGGTTGGACTAGAAGACCTCCAAGGTCCCTTCCAACTCTGCTATTGTATAAAGATTGCTATTGCTAAAGATGTGGAGACTCTAGAAAGAGTGCAAAGAAGAGCAACAAAGATGATTAGGGGACTGGAGACTAAAACATATGAAGAACGGTTGCAGGAACTGGGTATGTTTAGCTTAAGAGAAAGAAGGACTAGGGGAGACATGATAGCAGTGTTCCAATATCTCAGAGGTTGCCACAAAGAAGAGGGAGTCAAACTATTCTCCAAGGCACCTGAGGGTAGAACAAGAAGCAATGGGTGGAAACTAATCAAGGAGAGAAGCAACTTAGAACTGAGGAGAAATTTCCTGACAGTTAGAACAATTAATCAGTGGAAAAGAAATTGCCTCCAGAAGTTGTGAATGCCCCAACACTGGAAGTCTTTAAGAAGATATTGGATAGCCATTTGTCTGAAACGGTATAGGGTTTCCTGCCTAGGCAGGGGGTTGGACTAGAAGACCTCCAAGGTCCCTTCCAACTCTGCTATTGTATTGTATAAGATGGTGGCCCCCATAGGAAAACCGGTTCAGGTGTGTGGCAAGCATGAGTTGCTGCCAGTTCCAGCGACCCAGGCTGCCAAGTTACTACCAGTTTGGCTGAACCGGTCTGAACCGGTAGGAGCCCACCTCTGCCACCATCATGCCACAACCGATGAAGCTTCTTGGGTGAGAAGCAAAATGTCTTCCTCAAGGAAGAAACAATCCAGTTGCCTTTTGAAAAAGCACCTTTGAGGTAAGAGAAATTAATAAATTAATGAGTGTTGAACTTAATTTCCTGGATGTTGTTGAACTACGTTCCTCCAGCATCACTTTCTGGATGTGTCCTGAGTGGAAAGACCACAGCCCCTGGAGAGCAGTTCCTCAGGGATGTATCTGTGATTTTTCACCCATATGCTTTTCCCCCAGATGCCTGTCTGCACATGGAGTCCTGAAGGAGTTTCACCATCCCCAGAGAAGAGGATCCTTCTCACTGTAATTTTCACCATCCTGATCCTTGAGACCTCTTCTGCTACTTCTTCAGTGACTTCCTTTGATGTAAACAGGCTGAAGCCACATGAAAGAGAGCTTGCATCAGAAAATAATATAGGTATCAGGTGGCACAATCTGTGTGGCACAGGTTTTGGGACAGGCAAAGGCTCTTGAATGCATGGTTCTTTCCTTTCCAGGTGAAGCTTGGTTTGTCTCTAAGTCAGGAAAACCACTGGCATTTCCATCTTGTGAGATTGCTTTGAATGCTAACTCTTCTTGTTGCTCTTGTTTAGAAATGGGAATGGGATCGATTCAGCCCTATGGATGATGGAACTCCTGCCTTTGTTCCTGATGCTGCTGGTGTCCCAGCCAGTCTCTGGGAAGCTGAGAATGAAATGCCCGCTGAATTTGGAGCATCAGGATGAAAAAAGCCCATGGAGCTGTTATAGACCAGGAGATTATCTTATTGGTGTGGTGACCACTGCCACAAAAGAATTGCGTATAACATTGCCTTTCAACACGGCTCCTTATATTCAATTGGATTCGTAAGTCATTCAGTCTGATTCGGTAGCATTCCCTTCATTTGCAGTTCTAACACTCTTCCCCCCTCACCCTTCTTCACATTTTGCTTACTTGTATATTGCAAGACATTTCTAATTTCCTATTTTTTTTAATTAAAGTTTTAATAAGTTTTACAATTGTTTTCTCCCTCCCCTCCCTCTCCCCCCAGCCCTACCCCGTCTCCATCCCTCCATCCCCCCGACCTCCCAGAGCAAAGTTCAGGGTATAATCATGTAACAAACATATGCTAACATAAGCTAATTAATTTTAACATTCAACCATTCTTGTGCTTTAACTCCCCCTTTCTCCAACTAACTGAATAAATTCTAATATTGCTTATGCCTTCATTCATAAGCTAATTGAAGCTTTTTAGTCTGATATTTGTTTTGAATATAATCAATCCATCTTCTCCAGTCCAACTTGTATTTCTCATTTGAGTGGTCATTCAAATACGCTTATATTTTGGCCATCTCGGCTAAGTTTACTACTTTTAATGTCCATTCTTGTATAGTAGGCAACTCTTCCTTCTTCCAATACTGCGCCACCAACAATCTTGCTGCCGTCGTTAGATTCAAAATCAAGTTAGTCTCTATAACAGTAAAATCTGGAACTATACCTACCAAGAACAACTGGGGCAGGAATTTTACCCTCTTTTTCAAAATATTTTGAATGATCCACCATATTTTTATCCAGAATGCTTTAACTTTTTTACAGGTCCACCAAATATGGTAATACGTGGCATCAACACAATCACATCTCCAACATTTGGATTGTAAGTTTGGGTACATACACGCTAGTTTTTTGGGATAAAAAAAAGACATTTCTAATTTCCTGAACTGTTTTGATTTCCATGGCTTCCCTTTCTTTCCCTTGTATATAAGAGACTCACAGATGTGGCAGAAAAATTATCCGAAAGAAGTCCAAATTATTTTCCTCTCCACATCCAGTCCTTCATTCATCACTTGAATATACACTTTTGTTTTAAGTAGTTATAGTTGCCTCTGCCCAGCCCATTTCCATATTTTTTTATAACTGCTCATTGATATTCAATGTCTGATCCTTATAGAAATAAAGGTTGATTTGATGTTAGAATTTCTTTGCTTATGAAACATTTGCTTGATTTTATGATGGCTGTACTTTCAATGATCGAATCATATTAAATGTTGGTTATTGGACAAATAAAAATGAAGCCTGCTATAAGTAACGACTGCTTGTATTTTTGAATCTTAATTCTGGTGGTTGTCTATCAACAGCCCATCTTCTCAACCCTCATAAAATTAAATGGTAATAAGATATATTTCTGGTTTTGGATGTGTATTGACTTAAAACTCAATAAGCTTGTGGAGACAAAGAGGAATGAATAAATAAAAATGGTTTTTGCTGATGACGACATGAATTCTTTTTTTACAGTACATCTTCTGATCACTCTAGAATTCTACGCTTCATTTTCACAACTGAACTTGTCAATAAGAACACCCAGCTCCTACAAAACCTCACGCTGGGCTACAACATCCATGACAACTATTTGAATCCACTTGGAACTTCAGATGCCTTGCTGGACATGTTGTCTACTGGAGACACCAATGTTCCCAACTACGCCTGTGGAAAGAATGACCACCTTTTGGCTCTTCTCGATGGAGCTGACAGGGACATCTCCATCCAGATGTCAACATTAGCAGGCACCTACAAAATTCCACAGGTTTGTGTGTATGTGTGTTTCATTATCTGATAAAGTGTGTAGAATGGTGGTGGATGAACAATGGATCCAACTAACCTTCCCTATGGAATTCAAGAGCTGCACTTCACCATAGTCATTGTAGATGTTATAGCTAGGAATAGGACCCAAAGTGGGGATGAGGCAAGGCTCAAAGCAGTCTTCTCCTCTCATGGCACCATCTCTGTGTGTGTTCCTGAAATATCACACGGAATTATTCATTGCTTTTTCAGATCAGTTATGCAACTGCTTCAGAGGCTCTAAGTGATAAAAGCCACTTTCCCTTTTTCTATTGGATGCTCCCAAAAGTAGGGATCCTCTTCCCAGCAATTGTCCAACTGCTCCTCCATTTCAGATGGACCTTGATTGGTCTCTTTGCTTCAGACACAGAGAATGGAGAGAATTTCATGAGGACTTTTACTCCTGTTCTTGTCAGGAACGGAATTTGTGTAGTCATATCACAAAAAGTCTCAACGACTGAACCTACAACACCTCTCAAGGATGCCATCTCTAAATGGAGACAAGTCAATGTCTTTGTGCACTTTTTAGAATACGTTTCCCTTTGGGATAGACTTCTTCCTTTCCATTCAATACTTCAAGATTTGCCAGAACCCGTCAAAGGGCGAGTCTGGATAATCACACCTATTGGGGAATTGTTGGTGAGAAGGCACACATATCTCAAATACGTCCATAGTATTTTGTCCTATGCTTTTCAGTGGAATGAAAAGACAAATGATAAATCCTTTGAACCAGATCTTTTTGTGGAACCACTGTTTGGAGAACAGTCTTTTCGCTGTTCTTTTTCAAAGCATGTCTTCTCTGTCAAAGGCCGGAGAAGGTGCATGCAGAAAGCACCTCTGGAGACCAAAGAGGAAAGGAACAGCATCTGGTTCCGATATACTCGCCATGTTTACAGTTTTGTGAATACTCTGGCCCACACCTTGAATGCTGCATATTCCTCCATTTCCAGGAGAGGAAGGAAAGAAGGTGAAGAGAGGGCTTCAAGGTTGCAGCCATGGCAGGTATGGTGTTCCAACAGGGGTCCATCAAACTTTGTTCATTTTGAGTAAGAGACAAAAGAGAAGAAGGGAAACCATCTCAACCTCCTTGTGTTACAAAAAGCCAACACTTTTGGCCATGATGTGGAGACTGTAGAAAGAGTGCAGAGAAGAGCAACAAAGATGATTCGGGGACTAGAGGCCAAAACATATGAAGAACAGTTGCAGGAACTGGGTATGTCTAGTTTAATGAAGAGAAGGACTAGGGGTGACATGTCGACCTGTTGCTTCTATAAGCAAACTGGTGTTGATCAAAATTTGGTGGGAGACAGGACCTGAGGTGTTGTAGGACCAGTCTCTCAAAGCACTTCATCACCATAGATGTCAGTGCAATGGGTCTATAGTCATTCAGGCTATTTATGGCTGCTTTCTTCGGAACTGGGATAATTGTGGCTGCTTTCAAGTATGATGGGACTCTAGCCTGTTGCAGGGAGATCTTAAAAATCCTTGTCAGGGCCCCCTTTAATTGGTCAGCACAGGTTTTTACCACTTTCCCCAACACCCCGTCTGGACCTGCAGCTTTGTTGGGATTTACAGCCTTTAGCTCAGCTGTCACTTGATGTTCATCCAGGGTGAGTGGCTGGAAGTTAGAGGGCCTTTGGGCTAGAGCCACAGAAACTGATCTTTTGACCTCAAAGTGGGCAAAGAAGCAATTTAGCTCCTCTACTTGCAGGGCATTAGCATTGGCAATTATTTTCTTGTATTGTCCTTATAGTTGGTTAGGTGTTGTAGCTCCTGCCACACCTGTCTTGAGTCATTATCTTCCAGATACTTCTCTACCTTTTGTTTGTATTTTTGTTTAGCTGCCTTAATGCTCTTCTCAAGTTTACCCTGGCTTCATTGTATTTGTCTTCATTTCCTGCCTTGAAGGTGGAGTTTTGGGCTCTCAGAAGTGATTGTACCTCTGCTGACATCCAGGGTTTACGATTACTGTAAACTCTGATGCGCTTATTCACTGTTACATTGTTTGTGCATGTTTTAATGTATGAGAGTACAGTGTCAGTGAATTCTTGCAGTTCCAAATATTCAAATATACTCCACTCAGGAGTCTCAAAGCAGTCCTGCAACTGGCAGAGTGCTCCCTCCGGCCAGATTTTTACAGTTTTCAAGACTGGCCATATCATTTTTCTAAGGGGGGTATACTTTGGGCACAGTAGCAGAGAGATGTGGTGACACGTACCCAGATGGGAGAGGGGGATTGCTCTATATGCCTGTCTTAGGTTTGAGTACATATGGTCTAGAGTATTCTTACCTCTGGTGGTACACTGCACATACTGCACAAACTAGGGAGAACAGACTTTAGACTGGCTTGATTAAATCCCCAGCCACGATAAAAGCACTCTCAGGGTAAGTTTGCTGCTGCCTCTCAATGGCGTCATGTAACTTAGAGAGCGCTGCTCTAACATTTGCATCAGGTGGAATATAGACAGCAGTGATAATGATAGCAGTCTTCCAATATCTCAGGGGCTGCCACAAAGAAGAGGGAGTCCAACTATTCTCCAAAGCATCTGAGGGTAGAACAAGAAGCAATGGGTGGAAACTAATCAAGAAGAGAAGCAACCTAGAACTAAGGAGAACTTTCCTGCCAGTTAGAACAATTAATCAGTGGAACAACTTGTTTCAGAAGTTGCAAATGCTCCAACACTGGAAGTTTTTAAGAAGATGTTGGATAACCATTTGTCTGAAGTGGTTAAGATTCTCTTCTCTTCTCTTCTCTTCTCTTCTCTTCTCTTCTCTTCTCTTCTCTTCTCTTCTCTTCTCTTCTCTTCTCTTCCCTTCCATCCCATCCCATCCCATCCCATCCCATCCCATTCCATTCCAATCCATTAAAATTGCTCTGGGCATAATGTTCCAAGGAGTGGGCACCTTAGAGAGTTACATTTTGTATCAATATTTGTAGAGAATATTTGCAGCTCCAGAATGATATGGGGGGCCCTTGCTGCTCTGTGAGCTCTTGCTCTTGCAGATGTTTCATTACCCAAATTAGGTAAAATCTTCGGAGCTACTCAGATATATTTTGATATAAAAAACTGCTAGTTGTAAAGCAGATGTTTGCATTTTTGAATAAATTCCTATACCCATGGGTTTGTGATTAGCATTGTAGAATGTAACCTTCATTAATTTGAAGTAGACCCTGAAACCGCCTATCCCAACCCTTCCTCTCTGCAGGAATCCCACTTTAAACATCTCTGACTGATGGCTGTTTGGTCAATGAAGGGAGATTGAACGTCTCTGGTTCACGGGCTCCTCTGCTTCTCCTTTCATGATGTTTCTGCTCTCATTCAGCCAGTACTTCCTTTCTAATGACCAAGCTTCACTATAACATATTTCATAGGGCTCAGTGGCTAAGATGCTGAGCTTGTCGATCAGAAAAGTTGGCAGTTCGATGGTTTGAATCCCTAGTGCCATGTAACGGAGTGAGCTCCTGTTACTTGTCCCAACTTCTGCCAACCTAGCAGTTCGAAAGCATGTAAAAAATGCAAGTAGAAAAAATAGGAACCACCTTTGGTGGGAAGGTAACAGCATTCTGTGCGCCTTCGGCATTTAGTCATGCCGGCCACATGACCACAGAGACGTCTTCAGACAGCGCTGGTTCTTCGGCTTTGAAATGGAGATGAGCCCTGCTCTCCAGAATCGGGAATGACTAGGACATATGTGTGAAGGGAACCTTTACCTTTATAACATCTTTCAGTGATTGGAAGAGTGCTGTATCCTCCCTTCTCCAACCAAAACATTCTGTTAGTTGGAAAATCTGCTCCCAGACACCTGATTTTCAGCTTCCACTGATCAACATGGTTCTTCTCCTTGTCTTTCCTCGAGGCTAAGAACAGCTCCTTTGACCTCTTCCTTCGTTTCTTTATCCTTCCTTAAATCTGATCCAGATTTTCTGTAATGTCTTCTTCAAGCATGGTGCCTGCAAGGTGATCCAGTACTTGTGTTGTGTTCTCCCCAAAGCAGAATGTTCACTTCCCGAGATTCTTATTTGCCTTCTTTCCAGGAGCACTGGAGAGGGGAGAGGGGGCGGTTTAGAAATCTAAAGAATAGAATAGAATGATAGCACTATTGCAATATCTCAGGGGTTGCCACAAAGAAGAGGGAGTCAAGCTATTCTCCAAAGCATCTGAGAGTAGAAGCAATGGGTGGAAACTAATCAAGGGGAGACGCAACCTAGAACTAAGGAGAAATTTCCTGACAATTGGAAGAATTAATCAGTGGAACAACTTGCCTCCAGAAGTTGTGAATGCTCCAGTACTGGAAGTTTTAAAGAAGATGTTGGATAACCATTTGTCTGAAGTGATGTAGGGCTTCCTGTCTAGACAGGGGGTTGGACTAGAAGACCTCTAAGGTCCCTTCCAACTCTGTTATTCTTAATCTTGTAAAACAAAACAAAAACAATGATCAGTTCATCTAGTTGTTTTACAGTCTGGTATACTTGGGAGAACATTCATCTGGCAGCTTTTTTCTTGACATATCCTTCCTTTCTGGTAAATCACTGTTTTGAAGGAGTTTATAGACAATTTCTTTATTTGTTGGTTGGTTCAATTTACTTTTGAACTGCTCTAGAATGTTCCTGATGATTTGAAAAAAAAAATCCAATGATATTATGACAAACATATATTTTTGTCAAGATAAGATTGACAAATTGTGCTGAACCTTTTCTTGGCAGCTGTGTAATGAGTAGAAAAGTACATTCAGGAAGGATCCCCACCAACTTTCTATGCTGTAAAAAGAGCTACTGAGACATCTGCTAGTTATTATGAGATTTTTAGATTTCCTACAATCCCAACTGAGGGTATTTCAGAGTTAGAAAACTATAGAGGAAACATTCAAAAGGGAATAGACCACGCACTGAATGAGAAATCAAGTTGCCCACTTTTAAAATTCTCAAATGTTTCTATTCTAGTTCCACCCCTTTCTGGAGAAGAATGAATTTTGCAATCTCTCCCAGCGGAAACTGTACTTGGACCAAAATGGAGATGTAGCAGCAGATCTGAACATCATGAGTTGTGTGGTTCTCCCCCAGATGGATGTCACTGTGGAGCAATTGGGGTCTTTTGAAAGACAGAGACTTATTTTTAACCAAGATCATCTGTCCCACCTAAAATTGCTAAACAAGGTAAGGGAAAATATTGCTCCCTTTTTTTCTTCTTTTCTGAAGCATTTTCAAGTGGGTTAAGCCTGCTCATCAAGGTGTCAAAGTTCCAAATAGCATCCAAAAGTAAATCAGAGTCCAAGGCAAAGTATTGCTCAAAGTTCCAATTTATTAAGAGAGCCATGTTGGCACATCTGGGAAAACCGGAATCTTAAAGCTTCCCAGTTTTCCCCACCTAGTTGAAAGTTCAAGATCTTGCCCCCACACCCACATGTCCATCACATTGTCCAATCTCTCACTGCCATGCTGGCAGTTCCACCCATCCAGTTCTGGTCAGGTACAGAGGTGCAAAGACAATGGATGACCTTGGCTTTCTAGAAAGAATTTTGTTATGGCTACATAGTATGTAACTCCTTACAATCCCCCCTCCCATTTTCCCACAATAGAAAATGCATAGTAGAATAATATAATGTGTGGCAGGCCAAAGATCCAAAAGAAAAGATGGCTGCAGGCCTGACACAAGGTGAATGACATTCACTGAGAATCGAATGTGGGGAATATAGCCATTATAGTTTTGTTAGACTGCTTGGGAGTCTCCAGTGCTATTCACAAAGTTGTCCTTCAGATGATATAATATGGAACTGTTTTAAGGTCATGAACCCATGTACAAAATGGGTGAGAAATTAAATGATGATTTTACAGGGCACAGATTATGGCCCTTTTGTGTCCCTTCTGCAATTCGGCATCTCCATAAAGCTAGAAAGAGAGAGACTCTCAAGTGGTGGGGATTGTAGAACTGAAATTTGGGTGGTCCTTGTCCTCTAGTAACAAAGAAGGCAGCAATTCTATTAACCAGTGCCCACGTTCAGGTTTGGTTGGTCTAAATCACTTAATCAATCAATCAATCAATCAATCAATCAATCAGTATAGTATTGGAAGGGACCTTGGAGGTCTTCTAGTCCAAGCCCCTGCTCAAGCAGGAAACCCTATACCATTTCAGATAAGTGGCTGTTCAGTCTCTTCTTAACATCCTCCAGTGATGAAGCACTCACAACTTTTGAGGGCAAGCTGTTCCACTGGTTAATTGTCCTCACTGTTAGGAAATTTCTCCTTAATTCCAGGTTTCCTCGCTCCTTGAATAGTTTCCATCCATTGTTTCTTGTCTTGCCTTCTGGTGCTTTGGGAAATAAGTTGTCCCCCTCCTGCTTGGGGCAGCCCTTCAAATACTGGAATATTGCTATGCCGTAAACAAGGGGATGGGGAATCGAGCCTCACAGCTGCACTGAACTTGCACTTCAGTCAAAACAAAGCAATTCCAGCTGGCAAGCATCAAGGTCAAATCCACAGAGATCCACAGTGGCCAGAGGGTGTGACTTCTACAACCCGCAAAATTGCTTCAATGGGGAATGTGACTGATGACACACCTTGAGGGGGGAGAAGGGGAAACAGGGTCAGGCCAAGGTGCAAACTAAGTGAGAACAGAGTTGGCTTCACTTGGTTCATGCCGACATGGTGCTCCTAATAAATAACTGGATTTCCTTCAAAGTTTGGCTTGAGGCTCATGATTTAATTAGGGCATCGGTTGGAACCCTGACCATCTGGCCAGAGTAACTCATGTCTTTCTTTCATTCCACTGGGATGGGGCAAGAGTGCTCTGCTTCTGTAAAGGAGGTCCAAGAAAGTCCAGTTGCCTCCTGAAATAGCACTTCTTAAAAAATCTTTGCAGATCCTACTGGTTCAAAGTTTCTTTCTTTACCATAATTTTATTCTCTTTCAATAAACATCATAGAATAAAAAATAATAAATATTTTAGAATAAATTTTTTTGTAAAAATTTATTGTAAAATTAATATAAATAGATCGTCATATTTTCCAAATGATGGATACGTGAAGAATGGAGGAATGCATGTCAATAAGGCTGTGAGGAGCTGATTGTCACTTAATGTACAATCAGCTCCTCAATTCCATTCCTCCAGCCTTTATTAAATAGAAAAATCTTTTATTGCAATGTGATATGCCAGAAGGAAATGGGAAAAACTAAATGAAGAATCTGTCAGTAGTTGTATCTTCTGCAATAATTTGAAACTAGTTAAAAAAATATATCCACATGGAGTATATCTAATTGAAGCCCAGAGTCTCCTTGACTGATGTTCATGCCAACCTCCATTTTCCATGGATGGTTGTTCTTGACTTATTTTCTCTGGAATTCCTTTTTCTTCTTTTTAGTCTTTCCCTCAATCCAAATGTGTGAAGAGCTGTCCTCCTGGATTTTACAAACGGACTCGGGAAGGAGAGCCCGTTTGCTGCTATGACTGCATTCCTTGTTCGGAGAGGACCATCTCCACTGAGGAAGGTGGGTAATATCAGAGGCAAGGATGCTCCTTCCTGCCCACCTACCTTAGCATCAAAGGGAAATACATTGTGGCTGTGCAGGTCTTTTCCATTTTGGCCTCCAGTGCTGGGCTGCTGGCATAGGTGGTATTCAGCAGGTTCTGACCAGTTCTGGAGAACTGGTAGCAAACATTTTAAGTAGTTTGGAAGAGAGTAGTATGGAAATACATGGTGACTGTGCAGGTCTTCTCCATCTTGGCCTCCAGTGCTGGACTACTGAGCTGCATCTTCTTCCCCAAGTGCTAAATTATTATCCTGCAACCAGATCTAAACACTAAGGAACATCTAATGATAAAAGTAGGGAACTGATATTGAAATTGTTTCTTAGGATCATAACATTAAATGTTTTATTGCAATAATCATTAATAGGTTTGTATGCTTGTTTTTATTCTGACAATTAAGGTTATTTTAAACATTTCGACCAATGTTCATGTTAAAAGAGACACATTGACACTTGACTGTTTTTTTGTTTATTTTCAACCTGCCTAATTTCTATTATAATGGGAGAAATTAAGGAAAAAATCTGGAAGGGTGAAGTAGGAAGCGATAGCAAGTCATGGGGAATTGAATAAGATTACTTCTGGTACAGAAAACCTCTCTTCTCTCTTAAGTACTGCTGACTCATATTTAAGTGATTGTCCACTTATAGATCCTTCTTGGTGTTACTACTATTGTGACAGGTACCACCTATTCTATATTGTGCATTCCGTTTTGGTTGCCTAAATGTAGAACCTTACTTTTCTCATCATTAGATTTCATTTTGTTAGATAGGGCTCAGTGTTTAAGACTGTCAAGATCCTTCTGTATCTTAAGCCAATCTTCTGGAGTGTTGGCTATTCCTGCCAGCTTGGTGTCATCTGCAAAGTTGATGAGTTCCCTTTCAATTTTCCTCGTCTAAGTCATTGTTGAAGATATTGAAGAATACTGAAGTTAAGACAGAAATTTGTGGTTTCTCCACTGTTCATATCCCTCTATGTACATGCAGTTCCATTGAGTGTGGTTGCTCAGCCAGTTACAAATCTATCTGGTTGTGATACTGTCTAACCCACATTTTTCTAGCTGATCAAGTAGCAGGTTGTGGTCTACTTTATCAAATGCCATATTGAAGTTCAAGTAAATCATACCTATAGCATTTCTCTTGTCCACTAATTTTGTCACATTTTAAAAGAATGTAAAAAGATTTGCCTGGCATGATGTGTTTATGACCTTGTTTGCCTCTAAGTGTTCGCAGATTCATTACTTGATTATCTTTTCCAGAATCAATCAACCAATCATTCAATCAACGTGTTTTTAGATGTTTAGTTACATAAGCAGAAAGATCTAATTAGGAGGACCACGGAGTGATGGAAGTTAGATTCAAGGGATGAGAGAAAACCAAATGGAGGACTCACCATAAAATCTATCAATAGGATATCAGTGTGTGAGATTGAATATAAACTAAATTCACCGCTATTTGGGACAAAATCTGACTCTTTCCTCTTCAATGTTCTTTATATAATTGTATCAATAACTGTGATTGTGTATGTATATTTATATGTACAGGCTCCAATTTAATATTTACAATGGCTTTCTGGTCTCTTATTAATACCTGTCATAAAAGAAGATCTATCTTCAAATATGAAAGGGGAGACTGTATAAGAAATATTACTTTCTATTTTGTTAGATACTGAAAAATGCACCAGGTGCCCAGATGATCAATATCCAACTGAGAACCGAGTCCGATGTATCCCCAAAAGAATATCCTTCCTGTCCTATGAAGAACATCTGAGTATTATCCTTGTCTCCTTTGCCTTATTCTTGTTCCTAACCACAGGATTCATTATTATAATATTTATTAAATACCTAGAAACTCCCATTGTCAAAGCTAACAACCGAGACCTCTCCTACATCCTTTTGTTCTCCCTCTTGTTTTGCTTCTTGTCCTCCTTCCTCTTCATTGGTCAACCAAGGAAAGTCACCTGCCTTCTCCGACAAACAGTGTTCAGCATTGTTTTCTCAGTAGCCGTGTCTTCTCTGTTGGCCAAAACGATCACAGTGGTGCTGGCTTTCCTGGCCACAAAACCAGGGAACAGGGTGAAGAGATGGTTAGGGAAGAGCTTGGCCAACTCCATCATCCTTTCTTGTTCCATTGTCCAAATTACCATCTGCTCCATCTGGCTGGGAGTTTCTCCCCCATTCCCTGACTCTGACATGCACTCCCAGCCTCGACAGATTGTCCTTCAGTGCAATGAAGGATCTGTTACCATGTTTTATGTTGTCCTTGGCTACATGGGTTTCCTAGCTGCCATTTGCTTCATAGTGGCTTTCCTGGCCAGAAATCTGCCTGGAGCCTTCAACGAAGCCAAGTTGATCACCTTCAGCATGCTGATCTTCTGCAGTGTCTGGGTCTCTTTCCTGCCCACCTACCTGAGCACCAAAGGAAAGTCCATGGTGGCCGTGCAGGTCTTCTCCATCTTGACCTCCAGTGCTGGACTTCTCAGCTGCATCTTCTTCCCCAAGTGCTATATTATGATCCTGAGACCAGATCTAAACACTAAGGAACATCTAATGATAAAAGTAGGGAACTGATAGTGAAATTGTTTCTTAGGCTCATAATATGTAATGTTTTATTGCAATAATTATTAGTAGGGTTGTATGTTTCTGATAGCAACATTGTTTCTTAGGTACATATTTAATTTTTTATTGTAATGATTATTCTTCTTCTTCTCTTTAATCTGACAATTAAGGTTATTTTAAACTGAAGGAATTAAAATTATCAATGTAAGAGTAATGAAATTTAGAGTTGAATCATCACTCTCCAAAGACCACATCTGGACATGTCTCAACAACAACAATGACCTACTTTCAGACCTGCCCCAGACCTCCCTTAAGAAAGAAAGACCCTCAGCTTCCGGTTCCAGCGGCTGACGGCGACGGGCAGAGACTGCTCGCCCCGCACATCCCCGGTGGGCTCCCCACCCCTTGGATGGCACAGGACGCCCCGAAGAGGCATTCTGCCAGAGGAGCGGCACAGCGAGAGGACCCCTGCATTGGCGGCGGCCGTCGGGGGGCTCCCGCTTTGCTCCAGGCACCGAGGAGCGCGAAGGGGAGGCGCGAAGCGTCTTCGCTGTGAGGCTGTCCGGAAGAAAAAAAGCTACTTGAAGGATGCAGCGGCGGTGCGGTGAGGCGTAGACTCCCTTCATACCTATTACCAATTCTAAAACTTGTCAGTGGTGTTAATTGGAACTTTTGTTTAACTTGGAGAAGTGTGGCTGGAGGGGAGGGGGATTTCCCCCCCCTTGGACAAGCGGCTAGAAACAAAAGTGCTCGTAGCCCCAGGGAAGGAGGAGGGGGAGAGCCAAACCAATGAGGTCACACTCCAACTAAATGGATCTTCAGACTTAACCCTTTCAAGAAAATGTGATCTTTGGGAACTTTGAATCCTGAAAACTTTATTTGTTGCCTCAGTTCTTGAAGTTGGCAGGGCAAGATGGCACACTTCCGTTGTCTTCATGAAAGCTGAACCTGACTCCACCTTTTAACTTCAGGCTTCCGGTCTTTGTCTCCGTGTTATTTGGATACTCCTCTTGTGGATTGTTTGCTTTTGAACTTTCTGGAGTGAAAAACATCTGTTCCCTGCCAGGGTGATTAGAGAGTTCCCTTTTGCCTGGTCTCTCTACCCCCACCGAACTCCCTTGGCTGCTCTACCACTCTGACTGATTCTTCTCTATACTGACTGGACTCTTTATTACTAACAATGACATCTAAAAGACCACCTCCTGGAAAGTCCGGCTTTGCTGCCTCTGCCCTGACATCTGCAACCTCAAGTCCGAGCACGCAATCAACATTGACAGCTTTTAAACAAGTTAAAACTACGGACTTGGAGTTTCACCAAATGTTTCAACAAATTCTACAGGGACAAGAGGAAATTAAGAAACAGCTGAAGGAGATGAAAGAAGAAATTAGAGGAAACCAGGAAAAAATTGATAAGAACTCACAGAGATTGGATCACTTGGAGCAGGGGGCGGCTGAGATGAGGGTGGTGGTGGTGGAAAGCATGCAAAAGGGAAACAAAGAGCTTGACACCCAACAAATGAAAATAGAGTTTGAGAGAATGTCCTTTTATCTTAGATTTCAGAATGTGATGGAGACAGATGATGAAAACATTAGGGACATCATGACAACCATCTTGGCTGAGTATACCCAGAAAGAAAAACAACAGATGGGGTGGGAAATAGACCTGGTCTATAGAGTGAACTCCACATATGCTAGAACACACAATGTCCCCAGGGAGGTGCACATTAAATTTCTTAGGAAAAGCACAAGAGATGAAATTCTGAATACACAAAGGGGACAAGCCCTGATATATAAAGATAAGGAGATAACCATACTGAAACAGATCCCCAAGAAAGTGAGGGAGAAAAGAAAATATTATTCGCAATTGGCGAATAAATTATACCAGAAGGGGGTGTGGTTTCGTTGGTTGCTGCCTGAAGGTATGTTAATATTCTGGAAGGAGACAAGGGTCAGAATTAACACACCCATAGAGGCGCAGGCCTTTATGGAAAAAAATAAATTACTCCTAGAAAAACCAGAAGACATCCCAGTAGATACACAAGACACGGGAGGGGCCGGAGCACTGCCAACGGGGGGAGATGGGGCGACATCAAGAAAGCTCAGATCACACAAGTAAGTAAGAAAATCCACAGGATACAAATTGATTGAAATTATTTTTGAATTTACCACACTGACTGTATGTTATATTATGTAATATTTGAATGCTATGCAAATGTACACTATGAGTCTGGAGGGGGCGTATACCTACCGCAGTTTGCGGCTGCCACAATTTGTAAACTTCCCCATACCTTTTCCTTTTGCAAAACACCCAAAAACCAATAAAACTTTGTTTATAAAAAAAAGAAGAAAGAAAGAAAGACCCTCGATTCCATTTGGTTGACATGATAGGTTCTTTAACTAATGGATACTAGTTGCAACAAAATCAGGCTAGAACTAATTTTTCCATGTGGAGAAATTGTTTCTCCCCATGGCCACTCCATCTTCACCCAATGAAGATTCACCCAGGTGTTTTGAGTATACTGAGATGTTAGGAGTAATATACAGCTGTGTAAAAAAGTCCTGTACACTTTCAGTTTTAAGCTGTATTTACATGTTTAATCAACTTTTCACTCAGAGAAACCACGCAAAATTAGTACTTTGTTGAACATTTCTGTAGTCGGATTGAGGTGCATAATTTTTAGTAATATAACCAAAGTCTTAAGGTTTTGAGTGAGTTTATGTGCTAAAACAAACCCAACCTGAATTTTCAAGAATGTTAGGATCGAAAGTAGCCAATCAGCAGCGAGCTTTGGCTGACCAATCAAAATGCACAGAGGCTAAATCTATGAGCCAATCAATGTTGTCATACTCTCTGACTATAAATAGGCAAGAAAAGCATTGAGAAATTTAATTTAGCTCTGGCTGTGGGCAAGGATGAAGGCCTTTGCTTTCACCAGTACTGAGCAGTGATTGCATCATTGTGCTTCACAAAGAGGGGCTCCTGTACAGAAATAGCCAAGAGAGTGAAATGCCATTGCACAACAGTGAGCAGAGTGGTTGAAAAATACCAAATACAGTAACTGGTTGAGTTGATGACAGGCTCTGCTCTGGAAGACCAAGAAAGTAGACAAAACGCCAGGATTGAGCTTTGCAATGCATTTCGATAGCTGACAGGAAGCTCACCTCACCTCAGATTACAAGAATTTCGGGTGAAACATGTGATGCAAAAGTGTGCACAAGCACAGTGCATCACAGACTGTTTGCCAGAGGGCTCAAAGGCTGCAGGGCTCAAAGTAAACCTTTGCTCACAGACGCTCACCGCTCTCGGCGACGTGCATGGGCCAAGAAGTATGCCAAGTGGACCAATGAACAGTGGGCCAAGGTCTTCTTCAGTGATGAGACCAATTTCTACTTGATTGGGAATCAGTGCAATAAGTATGTCAGAAGATTTCCAGCTGAAGAATTTAGGCCCTACTGCCTGAATCTATCTGTGAAGCATCCATTGCACGTGATGATCTGGGGCTGTATCGCTGCTTCTGGTATTGGTCGGATACAAATCGTGCAGGGAATCATGAATTCCAAGCAGTAGGTTGAAGTTCTGGAAAAGACTTCATGCTTCCTTCAGCTCAGCAACTTGTAGTGAAGGGCTTTTACTTCCAGGATGACAATGCCAAGTCCGTCCAGCAGTGGATGAAGAAGCATGGTGTTCGACTTCTGGATTGGCCAGCTCAGAGCCTGGATTTGAACCCAATTGAGAACTTTTGGGCCAAGATTGGTTATGAAATAAGCAAGAAGCATCTGAAGATCAAGCAGGAGCTAATTGAATCCATTATTGCAGCCTGGCACCACATTGTCACTAAAAATCACATGCAAAGACTTATATAGTCTATGCCGAAGCAATGCTGCCTGGTGATAAGCAATAAAGGCTGGCCAATTTCATATTAGTAGCCATGTTTGGTTACCCAAACGGACCTTTTCAGGGCCACAAACAATAAAAATGTTAACAAAACACTAGCATCGCCCTTAGTAATTGCAACACGTATCCCACTGGGTATAATCTGTTTTCATAGTCATTGTAAGCATGCAAGAAAATTCACAATCCTATCCAAACAGCACCAAATTGCAAAACGCTTATGCTTTTCACTTAAAAACCACCAGTATTTATTTAAATATAACAATATTTGCATAGCAGTTAGCATAAAACACCATAAAATCAATGGCCTATCCAAAAAATATCATAAACCATAAACCGTGCAGGATTTTTTCACACAGTTGTACATTCTTTCTCTGGGTGCGTGGCCTTGAGTGCTGGCACAAACTGGTTCTGAGCTTCTCTGTTTTTCATCAAGCTGTCATTTTCCCTCTCTGTTTCCTACTCGGACATTTGACAATGATTTCATGTTATAAAAATATATTATTATTATTTTTAAAAAGAATTTTATTGGTTTTTAAGCATTTATGGGGAAAGGTAAAAAAGGTACATAGAAAATTTTGGCAGCTCCCGTGCTAGTGGTAGAAATCCCTCCAAATCTCACAATTTTTACAATGTTAAAAATAACGTATAAAAGATAAGCAAAAACAGAGTCTTGTTCTACATTATATCAACCATGTGTTCAATCATCTCTTTCTGTCACTTTCTAGTATATCAACAATTACCATAGTATTTCAAATACATTTATTTTTGTGACCTGAGCCTTTTCAATATTGTTCCCTCCTCCCTGTCCCCAGATGGAGCCACAGCCTCCCCCCTCCTTCATATCTTGTACATTACTACCTTTTTCACCACCTCCCCTATTTTCGTCCTCTAGGAGAGAAATATGTTTTTTAATGAAGGCTTTTGCCTCCTCCACTGTATTAATTCTAATTATATTTCCCTCCCCAAAAAATCAACATTCCCTCTGGCAATAACCATCTAAACCAAACTCCTTTATTGTATAATTTCTTTGATAAGGAGGAATACTTCCTCCTTTTTTCCCTTATTTTTTTCGGAATTTGCTTAAGAATGGTAATTTCTTTATCTTTATAATTTAATGGTCCCTCCCTTTGGGCCCCTAGCACCTCATCCCTCGTGGTCCTCCTAAGAAATTTAACATGTACCTCCCTTGGAACATTGTGTGTTCTAGCATATGCTAAATTAATCCTGTAAACCAGATCCATATCCCACCACAGCTGTTCTTTATTTCTCTTAATATATTCTGCTAAAATTGTACTCATAATATCCTTAAGATCTTCATTTTCTGTCTCTGGTAGGTTCTGGAATCTGAAAAAAAAGGACATTCTTTCAAGTTCTATTTTTGCCATTAAATTTTCCAATTCTAAATTTCCCTTCTGGACTGCCTTAACCTCCTCCCCCAATCCAGCTGCCCCCTCCTCTAACACCCCAATTCTTTGTTTTCTGTTATATGATGTTGTACACCTCTGAGTTCATCTTTGAGATCTGTCACCTCTTTTTTCAATTCATTTTGACCCTTCATAATTTCCTGAAACATTTGGGTAACAGATAGTTCTTTTGAGCTCTCTCCAGTCCCTTCTTGTTGTAACAATGAAGTAATTTTTGCCAGCTGCATGCTTGGACTGGAGGTGGCAGAAGCAGGAGCTGAGAATGACTTGCCCATTGGTGGTTTTTTGGACTCCATTTATCTGCGCTCAGGGATGATAAGTCTTTTACAAAGAGAATGGCATCAGTGGAGCACGCAGCTGTGCCGGTCCAAGGCAGCAGGCAAATCCAAAAGTGAAAAGTTAGTTCTTCTTCACAGTTCCAAGGCACGTAGGTACACCAGAAAGGGGAAAAGTCAAATAATCAAAATTAATCAGGAAGACCACGTAACGGGAGAGATCCAGAGCACCTTCAGAGGGGGTATTAAGACAATACCAGAGATTTTTTTTCCAAAGGTAGTTTCAAAAGGCAGGCTTCATTTATAAGTACAAAGAAGAAGACGGAGGGGCGCCATCTTGGCTCCTTCTTTCGCAGGGAGAAGAACAAGGAATTCCATAAAGTTTTTTCCTTTTAAGAAAACAGCTCAGCAATCACCTCTTGCAGCTGTGATATCAATTTTTCCCACATAGTTAGTACAAGTGGAAAGTCACCCTTTATTCTCTCTCCATTCTGGTATAGAGAGATATAGTTCAAATGCCGCTTTGTCCGAGGGGGGGGGTAAAGAGAAAGAAACACCCCCCTCTAATCTTCCAGTTTCAAATAGATTGAACAGAAATTTACAATAGTCTGCTGCTTATCTGTTAACAATGATTAAGGAGATTAGGACGGATCTCTCCCCACCGGCATTTCAGCCGCTCTTCTTTTGCTTAACTCCTTCCTCCTGGAGTCTATTCGGCAAAAGAGCAGACAGCCAGAAGTTGTTTCATGCCCCCCTCCGCTCCCCGGCTCCTGGGGCGAGGCTGGAAACACCCCCTCCAGCTGCCGCCGAATCTGGGGGGTTCCAGCAAGCTGCCCTGCGGCAGGAGACCCCTCCAGGGCCCGCTGTGCTCCTGAAAGGAGCCCACTGGGGAGATGAGCAGCAGACAACACGTCTGTCGCCTACAGGAATCGGAAGTGACCCTAAACAATAGATTATTGAATATTAGTAGACATGCTTGATTTGAACTTGGATCAAATCAAAGTGTTTACTATGGAGAAATAAGGCACTGGGGCCCAGTTTCCTCTCTAGTGACCATCCAGCAATAGAGCTCAGTATCATCAGCATATAGTGATACCACATGCTGGGGGGTGGGTGACCTTGCCCAGTGGTCACTATTAATGTTGCAAAGCAAAGAAGAGAAGATACCACCCAGAAGGACATCAGAAGTTGTTAAGCAGGAGGCTTAGGCTGGACTCCCATGAACAAAGAGGCAGAGTCCAATTCTCTCTGAGTCACACATTTATTCAGGTCTGGACAAAGGTGGATCATGCCATAAAGCTGGAAGAACCCAAATGCTTTGTTCAACATGCCTTTATGGTTACACATTACTTGGTTACAAAAGCAGGAGATACAGTTCTTTGTATGAAAGTCGTTTAAAACAGAAGTTGCAATAGTGGTATTACTCAACACGTACATTTAGAAAGAAGCATATTTAGCAAGTCTAGGAATAGAGTAGACTAGAGTAGACTAGAGTAGGGTAGGGTCGGGTTGGGTCGGGTTGGGTCGGGTTGGGTCGGGTCGGGTAAGGTTGGGTAGGGTAGGGTAAGGTAGAATAGAATAGAGCAGAGCAGAGCAGAATAAAATAGAATAGAATAGAATAGAATATACAATTAGAATTGTATTCTTTATTGGCCAAGTGTGGTTGTACATGTACAAGGATGCATAAGCTCTCACAGATATTGTACCATATCTGTGTCTAAGATGGGACAACCATGTTAAAGTGGCCATCTATGTCAAAACTGAACAGCTCTCTCTCAACAGAGGTGGAGGGATATAGAGAGACTGGAAGCATCTGAGCGAGACAGTCAGAGAAACGGTGGGCTCCGAAGTGCCTCACGTACATTCTGGCCGACAAACCGAAGCCGGGGATCTCTGGATCAGAACTTTCCTGAAGGGAAAGTGAAGAAGGAGCTGCATCCCATTAGACCCAGAGGAACACAACTGGCTCCTTACAGGTCAGAGATTCGCTCTCTGAATTGGCATTGGGGGAAGCGGCATTGTAAAATGAGGTGGAAAATAACAAGAGGAAAAATCAAGAAAAAGCATTGTTTCTTCCATTCGTAATTTTATTTTTCCTGCATTTAAAACTGCCAAGCTGTACCACTGAAAATCATTGAGTTGAAAGAATATGGAGCCATTTGCCAGAGGGAAGAACAAAGAAAGCAAAGCATTTAAGAAGGGTTTGAATTTGCACAGACTGTTAGATTTTGTGGCAGTGGAAGAAAAGAAGAATGTCTTCCCCACTTTTTTCCCCCTTCACTTTAGCTGAACTGGAATATTGGAGCTGGATCAGAATTTGGAAATAAGAAGAAACTGTGGGACTTAAATTATACTGTATTTTTCAGAGTATAAGATGCACCTTTTTCCCTCAAAAAAAGAGGGTGAAAATGTGGGTGCGTCTTATACACTGAATACAGCATTTTAACCTCCCAAAACGCCGCCCCCTTTGCAAAAATGGCTGTGCATAGCCTTTTGGAGGCTTCCAGAGTGCTCCTGGGAGCTGGGGAGGGCAAAAATGAGCAAAAAACGGGCTGTTTTTTGCTCGTTTTTGCCCCCCACCCTCCAGGAGCACTCTATAAGCCTCCTAAAGGCTGTGCACAGCCATTTTTTGTTTTTTGGAAACTTTTTTTATTTGCCTCTTCAAAATCTTGGTGCGTCTTATACTCTGGTGCATCTTATACTCTGAAAAATACGGTACTTAACTGTAACTTTTGAACTGGACACTATGGAAAGTTGGGAATTTGAAGAAATACGTGAGATTATAAAAAAATATACATGAGTCATTAAAATTAAAATTAAATAGAATTTTGAAGTTAGAAATTAAGAAGAAACAAGAAGCGAGGGAAGAAGAAGGGAAAGATAGTGGAACGATAGAAAAGCAATAGAAAATAAAAAAAGATAGACAAAAGATTTCACTGGGTTTGACAGTGGCACAGGGAAAATTGAAAAGGGGGATATGTCCCAACAAGGAAAGGGACTATAGAAGAAAGGAAAGGAAATGGCCAGACAGGCATAGAGAAGAAAGAGAAGAAAGAAAGGCCTGATAAGAGAAAAGAGGAAGAGAAGACAAGGAGACAGAGGATACATCGAATGACGCAGCAGTGGGTGATGGAAAAGCTAGAGAAGGAAGAATATACGCCCAGTAGAAAGAAAAAGCAGGAGCTTAGAGTTTGGGATAAAAGGCTCACTAGGAAGAAATGGAAAGGATAAGGCGAAAAAAATGTGAAGATTGACAGGAAGAAGGGAAGCATATACAAATATATACAGAAGCACATATATTAATATGAATGACTAGCTAATTGGATATTTAGAAATTACTATGTGGAGAATATAAATGACATGATAGTTAAACTGAGTTGCTATTGAAAAGATAATTAAATATAAGTTTTAAATATTTGGAATATGGATACATATAGAACTTTTAAGAA
This sequence comes from Natrix helvetica, assembly GCF_964273705.1. Classification (NCBI taxonomy): domain Eukaryota; kingdom Metazoa; phylum Chordata; class Lepidosauria; order Squamata; family Natricidae; genus Natrix; species Natrix helvetica. The sequence goes on from NC_138548.1 coordinate 367,296,449, forward strand.
GATGAATATAAGCAAGGTGCATATTGCTTGTCATGTTATATAGCAGGTTAATGGAATTGTAATAAGCATTGAATAGCAAGGATTGTAATTAAAAGATAACTAAATGTAAGCTAAGTAAAGATATGAAAAATGGAAGAGGGAACGTGAAATATACTTATAATGGAAAATTACTGAGATTATAAAGAGAGAACTAAAAATTTGGGGCATGTAATGATGTATAACTGTACAATATTATGAAGGGACTAGCTGGAAATTGTAACCAGGTTCACACTTTGCCCAAAAAATAAGCTTTTGGGGGTGAGTGGGGGGCTAAAAATGTAATTATTATATATGTATACTTTTTTTTAAAAAAAGGGAGGATATATGTTCAAATTATTAATATGAAAAATGTTTATTGAAATAAAACTACTACCACTATCAACATTAAATGGAGCCTGCTCAGACGCTGAAATACACCATGCAAGCGAGATGAAGAGAGTGGAAGAGAGAAAGGAGACAAGAGGAGGAAGAGAGGGATTAGGAGAGAGGGTGGGGGGGGAAGAGGAGGAGAGAAAGAAGGAGTGGAAAGAGGAGAGAGAAGGAGAGAGGAAGGGAAAGTAGAGAAGAGATGAATGATAGAGGGAAGAAAGGAGGTAGGGAGGAGGAGAGAGAGAGAAGAGGCAAGAAAGTGATGGATAGGGTAGAAATATGGAGAGCAGATGATAGTCTTTGAGAGTTGATGGTAAGAGGAATTGATATAATATTGAATAATACAAAATAGCATTGGTTATGATGTAATGGTACATATGTGGTTATTTGTATAAAAATAAAAAAATAAAAAAACTGATTAAAAAGAAAAAAAGCACCGTTGGGACACCCTATCTGTGGTTTCCTGCCATGCCTCCAGTGAGCTACGAACGGGCACACATTGTAACGATTCATTTAGTCTCTTGAATTCAGAACTTTCAATGAAAGAATCCTGATCATCATAATCCTGATCAACAAAGTTTTTGGGGCTTGAATTCTCATCCTCCAATCTTCATTTTCTAAGGTATCCCAGTAGGAAGGGCCAGAACTACTGCAAAAGAATCTCCCCAGAGGCAAATCTGTGACTTTACACAAGAATCCTATTCTCCACCCCTCCCTCTGAACATGGAGACCCAGAAGGACCCAAGGGTCCTGGAGGAGATGTTGTTTCTCACTATAAATATTACCATCCCAGTCTTTGGGATGTCTTCTGCTACTTCTCCAACCGTTGCATTTCAGGCAATAATCCGACTAAAGCAACATGGAGGAGTTCTTACATCAGCCTCTAGTCATCCTGACTCTTATGCACTACATTTAGGACAGGCAAAGACTGGCCAGTTGAATGCACCTTCTCCACGTGAAATTTACTTTGCTTCTGTCTGAATGAGGAAAGCCATTTCCTTTTCCATTTTGTGAGTGTGCTTTGAATTCTTCTAACTCTTCTTGCAGTTGACAAACAGAAATGAGTGATTCAACAAAAGGAGGAATGAACCTCCTGCTTCTGCTTCTGATGCTTGGGCTTACCCAAAGAAATTTTGGGAGGCTCACAGCTAAATGCCCCCCAATTTTGAAGCAGCAGGACACAGGAAAGCCATGGAACTACTACGGGCAAGGAGACTATATCATCACTATGTTTGAAACGGCAACAAATCCTTCTCTTGAACTATTACAATTTAATGGGGCTCGGTATATTTCCTCTCTGTAAGTCATTCAATTTGATGGAGTTGCGTTCCCTCCATTTGCATTTCTAGTACTCTTCTTCCTTTTTTTTCCTTCCAATTATTTCTAAATTGTAGGATATGGGTATGTGGGTGAATCATTTTGATTGATAAAGCTCTCCTCTTTTGCCTTATCTTGTACAAGACTCAAATGTAAGGATGGGGAAGAAGGAAACCTAAAAAAAACTTGAGAAAGACAAACACAGAATTCAGAGGATCTTCTAAAATATGAGTTCATTTTGTTCATGTTGATTTTTATTTCATGTGGTTATTGAAAAGTTGTATTTATTTCCTCTCATGACTTATTTCTAGAATTGCTTAACTGGCTGACTTATTCATCTATGTTCTTGTTTCAATGATTCAGTAGCTGTACTTGACTGAATGACTGTGAATCATGGTCATCAGAGATAGGAAAATTAACATTAGTACAAATAATGATACATCTGTGACTATTGACCCTGGTTGAAAGCTATGTCTATCCTATCTTCTCAATGCTTTTCGAGATTCAATTTTGATATGTGACTGTCATTTCTTCTGGTTTTTGATCAGTAATGGTTTATTTTGTGGTTTCTGTTGTTCATGAGGATAACATAAACATATTTATTTTTACAGTACTAGAAACACAAATCTGGCAGGAATGCAACGCTACATTTTCATTATTCAATTGGTCAACAAGAATTGCCGGCTCCTGCACAATCTCACACTTGGTTACAGCATCTATGACAACTATTTGAGCACATTTGCCACTTCAGATGCCTTGCTGGACACACTCTCTACTGGAGAAGCCAATGTTCCCAACTATAGCTGTGGAAGGAAAGACAATCTTTTGGCTCTTCTTGATGGAGCTAAAAGAGACATCTCCATCCAGATGTCAACTTTAGTAGGCACTAGCAAAGTCCCACAGGTTTGTGTATGTTTTTCTGTGAGTAAAATGATTGGCATGGTGGTGTGTGAACAATAGATTCAACATATCTTCTCTATGAAATTCAACAGCTGCTTTTCACCATGGCCATTGTAGATGTTATGTCTTGGAATAGGGATCCACAGTGGTGAAGGGATAAGATTTGAGGCAGTCATGTCCTTGTACTTGTATTTGCAATAGACATAGGTTATAAACAGCTTAGCTAGTTTTCTGGCAGACGGTAAGTCATTACAGGCCACAAAGTGGGGTTGTTTGGAGAATAGGTCGACAACCATCCACATGACTGTATTCCTTTTATTATCAGGTAAGTCGACTATAAAATCGATGCTTTTCTCCTCCCATGGTCTTACAAGCAATGCCACAGCCTTAAATAATCCTGGGAACTTGTGTTGCTGTCTTTTCATGGTAGTGCAAGTTACACAGCTACACACATGCTCCTCTATATCTCTTTGTAAAGCAGCCACCAGAACTGCCTGTTTGTCAGATGTCAGATGCATATAAATCCAATAAAACAAACAAACAAACAAACAAACAATGTAAGATTTTTAGAAACACTAACTGACTGGCCGGCCAGGAATCATGGAATCATTTTAACACCTCCAACCGAAGGGATTCAGGAACACAGATCTTAGACCATGCTAGCCCATCCCTTTGATTAAGAAGGTCTTGATGTTCTTGGAACCATTTATCAGTTGCCAGCGGGACCTGGATAAATGGGATATATCTTGTATTGGGACTTTCTGTGCCACATACGCTAATCCCTGTTTGGCGGTCAGTGAGGCAGATGGGACCATGACCTCTACTATCTCTTCCCTTCCATGGGCATATTGAGGTTTTCTAGAGAGAAATTCCTTTTCCCTGGGATGTGTTTTAGCTGCATACTAAAGCATCTGAAGAACTTTGCCCAGCGAACCTGTATGTGGGACAACCATCTTGGGGTCTGGCATGCCTCTAAGTTCTTACGGTCTATCCAGACTTCAAACGGTAGCCCCCCCTTCAGCAAATGTCACCAGGTAAGTAAAGCCCATCAAACTGCAAAAGCCTCCTTCTCCCAGGTGGCCCAATTATGTTCGGTATTAAACAGTTTGTGAGATGTATATGCACAAGGTTGCAGAATGCCATTCTCATTGGCCTGCAACAAAACTGCCACCACTGCACATCACTAGCATCAGCCTGCCCAGTGAATGGCTTGGAGGGGTCAGGATTTTTCAATACTGGTTCTTGGGCGAATAATCTTTTTAAATGTTCAAATACTCGCTGACAGGCCAGCAACTACTGTATGGACTGACCTGGCCATGGATTCCCAATTAACCATTTGGTCTTCGTAAGTCCATGAAGGGCAGAGCTACATGGGCAAAGAATGAGATGAATTGGCGATAAAAATTTGCAAACCTCAGGAAGCTCTGCAATTGCTTGCAAGTTTTTGGGGCTTGCCAATTCATCACCACCTTTACTTTTGCTGGGGCCATTTCTATACCGTTAGTTGATATCCTGAACCCTAAATAGTCCAGTTTGGGTTTGTGAAATTCACATTTTGATAATTTCACAAACAGCTTGGCATTCAACAATTTCCTAAGTACTTGGCGCACCAAATGGACATGCTCTTCAATTGTATTAGTCTATATCAGTACATCATCTAGGTAAACAAGGACCCCTTTATAAAGGTGTTCATGCGGGACTTCATTAATCTGCTGCATGAACACAGCAGGGGCTCCTTGTAACCCAAAGGGCATGACCCTAAACTGATAGTTACCAAACAGACAATTGAAAGTGTCTTTTCCATTCATCACCTGCTTTGATTCATAGGGTCTTCCTCCTCCTCTTCATCACTCTCACTGGCCAGCTCTGTGGTGTTTGAGCCGCTTGCTGTGCTCCCCTGGAGGACTCCACGGGTTTCCAGACACTCTTCCTCGCCGTCTCTGGCCGAGTGACAGGCTTTATGGTTGGTGCCTTCACAATTGCCTCCAGACATTCTACAGCCCTATGACCTGGTTTTCCACACTGGAAACACAACATTGGCATATGAGGAGGTCCAGTTCTAACTGGCGTTGCAATAGAAGGACTTGCTGATATGGGTGGTGCTATCAGCATAGCGGGGCTGCTTTTAGTTGGCTTTTCAGGTAGTCTTTGACCCCAATGCGTCCAACTGGTTCTCAATCTATCATCAGTCGCTGCGTGGAACCAGTCTATAAGGTGAGGCCTCAGGCCTGTTATACGAATGCTCTGCTTAACCCACATTCAAGACTAACCTTGAACTGATGTATGATCTATCTCTCTGACCAGCCCCTGGCCTTTCTGGCAAGTCGTCGAAATTCTGTGATGTAATCAGTTACTGGCTGGCCCCTCTGTTTGACTGCCAGCAACTCTCCCTCCGCCCATTGTGCCCCAGTACTATCTTCAAATCGTTCCTGGAGCACCGCCAGGAACAGGCCAATGTCTCCCAGTTCTCTAGCATGGTTGCTATACAGGTTGGTGACCCATTCAGCCACCTCCCCCTCCAGGACTGCCACTACAGCCATAACCATAGATCACTGCTATACATATAAATGTCTGTACTTATCCAGATGGTTAATAACTTATCCAATGAAAAGGGCTGCTTTATCTGGGCTTTCATCAAAAGATGCCCTGACATCCGGAGGATCCAAAGGACCCATTGGAACCTGTCTGTATCCCAGTGACCCAGGCCAAGGAGGTCTTGTTGAGGACGCCTAATATCCCCTCTCCCCTGTGGCCACACCTTGATTGTTATATGACGTGTCCTTCCGTGCTATAGCTTGTGATGCCAGTGTCTGTTCCCCAGTAACCCCCTGGCCCAATCCATAGGGTGATATCACTTCAGAGTGGTCACTATACCACCGGGACCCTTCATCTAAGGCATGCATCTCCCGGGACCTTCTCTCTATGCCAACAAGAACCAAGAACCAGCTCCTTAAACCCAGGCGGCCCAAACATTTCTCTTATAACATCCAGAGTTTGATTACCTAACGCAGTTGAATAGCTCCATTCATCTTCTGAAATCCTTCTTTTCCTCCATTGTGAAAAATGTCTTCCAGTAGGCGTGAGGGTAGGAGGACCCTGTGGACCCTTGAACCCTCCAGGGCCCAGGGGACCTGGCCACCATCCACCTACGGCACCTTCATCATGCTTACCCTGGTACCCAGCAGCACCCTCCTGCAATTGAGGAGGCCTCTAAACTGGCCTCTCTTTGAAGTGTACATCCGGACCCAATGGAGGCGTAGGAAAGGCTTTGGGGTAACAAGCTCTGTTGGTGCTTCTGATCTTCTAAGTTAGCTGTCTCCAGATCAGGCTGAAATGTGTCGAGGCTTGACCTTCTGTCAGGTTCGATTCAGGCAAAGAAAACAAACAAGCCGACTAAGGAAGTAGTTCGTGGTAAATGTAATCTTTATAAGCCTGTTCCTCTACTTCCAACAAACACGCAATGCAAAACACAAGTGAATTAAAGTTAAGCCTGTAATTCCGCAGTTCCCTCCACCATTTAAACAATCCTATGCCCCGCCCTCCTGTGGCCCGCCCTCTCCTACGCACACGCAATACACTGAATATACTGTGATAACGTGAGAGACCATGCTGGTTTACATTGCCATGCATGCGCTGGTGCCATTCCATATGAAACTCACTGCAGGATTTCGGTGCAGCAGGGAAACAAGTGCGGTACAGCAACAGAGGTCCAAGTCACGAAATGCCCCAGTCACGAATCTCCCCATCAGCGGAATGGCAGCCCTGAGCCACTGAGAGCGCTGGGGCTGACAAATATTAAGGAGCAGCTTATATTAAAATAGAGCAAAAAATGTAGTCTTATGGGGTTTTTTATTTTAAAGTGGTAATTTAGAATTCCTTACGACCAAACAATTTCATTTGGCATTGGGATAGTGATGGAATCAGGGCAGAGACTGAATAACTCCTTTCAAAAGTGATATTTTATTTTATTTCATTCTATATAAAAAAATATTTGATCTGCATTTCTCATTCCAAGGAATTTGGCTAAGTTTTCTTGTTTTGCTTTGTCCTTTACCTATAATCCCATAATTATTTCTTTTAGAGATTCAGGACACAGCCATACATAAACTCTTGCATGCATGATTGCAATCAGTTTCAATCCTGCATGGACTTTATTTAGATCAGAAAGAAGCATATTTAGCAAGCCTATGAACAGAACAGAACAGACTAGAATAGAATAGAATATAGAATTAGAATAGTATCTTATATTGGCCAAGTGTGGTTGTACACACAAGGAATTTTTCTCTGGTGCATAAGCTCTCAGATATTGCCCCGTATCAGTGTCTATGGAGATTTTCAGTCATCTAGGTCATGGTTGTCCCAAAAGTGGGACATGGAATCTTTCCATTCCCCATGATTCTTCAGAGCAGAAGAAGCTTCTTGGATGAGAAGCGATATGTCTTCAAAGAAAAACCAGAAAGTCCAGTTGCCTATTGAAAAAAAGCACCTTTGGGACACCCTATCTGTGGTTTCCTGCCATGCCTCCAGTGAGCTAAGGACAGGCACACATGGTAACAAATCATTTAATCACTTTAATTCAGACCTTTCAATGAAAGAATCCTGATCATCATAATCCTGATCAACCAAGTCTTTCAAATGGGGCTTGAACTCTCATCCTCCAATGTTCATTTCCTAAGGTATCCCAGTAGAAAGGGCCAGAACTACTGCAAAACAATTCCCCCAGAGGCAAATCTGTGACTTTTTTTCACAAATATACTATTCTCCATCCCTCCCTCTGAACATGAAAACCCAGAAGGATTCAAGGGTCTCAGAGGAGAAGTTGCTTCTCACTATAATTATTACAACGCCAGTCTTTGGAACATCTTCTTCTGCTTCTCCAATCTTTGCCTTTCAGGTAATAATCAGACTAAAGCAACTTGGAAGAGCTCTTGCATCAACCCTCTAGTCATCCTGAGTCTTATGCACAACATTTAGGACAGGCAAAAACTGGCGTGTTGAATCCATCTTTCCACCTGAAACTTACTTTGCCTCTGTCTGAATGAGGAAAGCCATTTGCTTTTCCATTTTGTGAGCATGCTTTGAATTCTTCTAACTCTTCTTGCAGTTTACTAACAAAAGTGACTCATTCAGCCAAAGGAGGAATGAACCTCCTGCTTCTGCTTCTGATGCTTGGGCTTACCCAAAGAAATTTTGGGAGGCTCACAGCTAAATGCCCCCCAATTTTGAAGCAGCAGGACACAGGAAAGCCATGGAACTACTACGGGCCAGGAGACTATATCATCACTATGTTTGAAACGGCAACAAATCCTTCTCTTGAACTATTACAATTTAATGGGGCTCGGTATATTTCTTCTCCGTAAGTCATTCTAAGTGATGGAGTTGCATTCTCTACATTTGTATTTCTAGAACTCTCCTTACGTTCTTTTTCTTCTAATTATTTCTAAATTGTAGGATAATGTGCATGTGGGTGAATTATTTTGATTGATAAAGCTCTCCTCTTTTGCCTTATCTTGTAAAAGTCTCAAATGTAAGGATGGGGAAGAAGGAAACCTAAAAAAAACTTGAGAAAGACAAACACAGAATTCAGAAGATCACCTAAAATATGAGTTCATCTTGTTCATAATGATTTTTATTTCATGTGGTTATTGAAAAGTTGTATTAATTGCCTCTCCTTATAGAATAAGAATGTCTTATTTTTAGAATTGCTTAACTGGCTGACTTATTCATCTATGTTCTTGCTTTAATGATTCAGTAGCAGTACTTGACTGAATGACTGTGAATCATGGTCATCAGAGATAGGAAAATTAACATTAGTACAAATAATGATATATCTGTGACTATTGACTCTGGTTGAAAGATAGGTCCATCCCATCTTCTCATCCCTTTTGGAAATTAAATGGTGATATGTGACTATCATTTCTTCTGGTTTTTGATCAGTAATGGTTTATTTTGTGGTTTCTATTGTTCATGATGATAACATAAACATATTTATACAGTACTAGAAACACTAATATGGCAGTAATGCAACGCTACATTTTCATCAATCAATTTGTCAACAAGAATTGCCGGCTCCTGCACAATCTCACACTTGGTTACAGCATCCATGACAACTATTTGAGCACATTTGCCACTTCAGATGCCTTGCTGGACACACTCTCTACTGGAGAAGCCAATGTTCCCAACTATAGCTGTGGAAGGAAAGACAATCTTTTGGCTCTTCTTGATGGAGCTAAAAGAGACATCTCCATCCAGATGTCAACTTTAGTAGGCACCAACAAAGTCCCACAGGTTTGTGTATGTTTTTCTGTGACTAAAATGATTGGAATGGTGGTGTGTGAACAATAGATTCAACCCTATCTTCTCTATGAAATTCAAGAGCTGTTTTTCACCATGGCCATTGTAGATGTTATGTCTTGGAATAGGGATCCACAGTGGTGAAGGTATAAGGATTGAGGCAGTCATGTCCTTGTACTTGTTGTTAATGTTGTCTGTTTTGTATTCAGTATCTTGAAATGGCCAATGACCAATCAACACTAAGCCATTCTATTATGTTAATGAGAACAAAGTTGGATCTATTGAAAGCAAATATTTTAGACTTCAACTCACCCCAAATATAACACTGCATTCTTCATTGCTTTTTTAGATTACTTCTTCATTTGTTTCAGAGGCTCTGAGTGATAAAAGACAGTTCCCCTATTTCTACCGGATGGCTCCCAAAAATGGGATCCAGTACCCAGCAATTGTCCAACTTCTTCTCCATTTCAGATGGACCTTGATTGGTCTCTTTGCTTCAGACACAGAGAAGGGGGAGAATTTCATGCAGATATTTACTCCTATGCTTGTGAGGAATGGAATTTGTGTTGTTATATTGCAACGATTCTCAACGACTACACCTACATCAGCCTTCATGGATGCCATCTCTAAGTGGAGACAAGTCAATGTCTTTGTTTTCTATACAGACTTTAGTACCATGATGGATGGAATTCACCAAGTCCATTTTTCACTTAAAGGTTTGCCACAACCCATTGAAGGGAAAATCTGGATCCTCACGCTTTTTGGACACGTGCCAGTGAGAAGACATAGACTTTACGAATACGTTCATAGTATTTGGCGCTTTTATATACAGGAAAGAGGGTATGAAGATACCTTTCAACCATTTATCTTTGTGGAACCACAATCTCAAAATCAGTCTTTTCAGTGTTCTTTTTCAAAGCACAACCTTTCTGTCAAAGTCCGAAGAAGATGCACACAGAAAGAGCTACTAGAGACCGAAGAGAAAAGAGGCAGTTACGAGTACAAAGTTGACCACCGTGTTTATAGTGTCAGTAAGACTCTAGCCTATGCCTTGAATGATGCATATTCTTCCAGGTCCAAGAGCAAAAGGAATAAGAGGTTGGTGACTACAAGACTTCAGCCATGGCAGGTAAGGATTTATCAAGGTTAGCTCCCATGAAAAATAAATCCAACCTATTTGTGCTACAATAGGCTAACAGGTTTGGCCAACCTTAGTTGCTTGGGGCATAATCTTCCTGAGAGAGGGAAGTATGACAGATATATTTTAGCTATGCTGGATACCTATGCTTCGATATGAAACTATGTGATTGGGCTTGGTTAATATAAGGCAAGTGGCAGTTGAAAGAGTGTTCTTTTCAGGTGGGGAGGGGGAGTTGGACATCTAACTCCTTAGCATCAGGGTGTGTTAATATAATAATATATAGGAAATACTAATGATCAGATGGTCATTTCGAAAAATCCTTTCTCAGCAAACACCTAGAAGCCAAGTGGAACCTCTGTTCCAAATTTCAAGTTTGTAGGATTTACAGTTCTGGAGATTTCGTGATGAGTGAGTGTTATTTGCACTGTAGAATTTTATGCTCATATATTTCAAGAATCCCATTCTTTGAATAATCCCCTTGTGGCTTTCATAAAGTTTAAGAATAATCTCTTGATTTCTTTCTTAGTTCAGTTTCTGCTCTAGACTTCTCCCTACATTCGTTATTTTACTTACATGCATACAAACATACATGCATACATACACATGATTGAGAAATTTCACAGAACCATTCTTTTTCACTTTTGAAGACAAAGGTAAAACTTGTTCTTCCAATTAAAAATAACAGAATAACAGAGTTGGCAGGCACATTGGAGGTCTTCTAGTCCAACCCCCTGCAAAGGCAGGAAACACTATACCATTTCAGACGAACAGTTATCCAACATCTTCTTAAAAACTTCCAGTGTTTTTCTACTACTTTTTCATGTTCCTTCTCCTCGACCCTGCTATCACCTAGTATTGCGATCTCTATGATTGTAACCTTCTTTTTCTCAACCAGTGTGATGTCTGGTGTGTTATGCGCTAGTATTTTGTCTCTTTGTATACGAAAATCCCACAGGATCTTGACCATCTGATTTTCAGTGACTTTTTCAGGCTTATGTTCCCACCAGTTTGTTGTTTTAATATTATAATTTTTGCACAAATTCCAGTGGATCATTTGTGCTACTGAATTGTGCCGCAATTTATAATCAGTCTGAGCGATTTTTTTACAGCAGCTGAGTATGTAGTCAACAGTTTCATCAACTTCTTTGCAGAGTCTGCATTTGGCATCATCAGAGGATTTTTCGATTTTGGCCTTAATGGCATTTGTTCGGATAGCTTGTTCTTGTGCAGCCAGGATTAGTGACTCTGTTTCTTTCTTTAATGTACCTGTTGTTAACCATAACCAAGTTTTTTCACTGTCCACTTTATCTTTTATTTTTTCCAGAAATTGACCATGTAAGGCTTTGTTCTGCCAACTCTCCATTCTTGATTTTATCACATCTTTTCTGTATTCTTGTTTCGTCTGTTGAGCCTTCAGTAGATTTTTGTTCTTTACTTTGATTAATAGATGTTCTTGACTTTCTTTTAAATAATCAGCCAGTGCATGTTTTTCTTCTTCAACTATTTGCTTCACTTGTAATAATCCTCTGCCACCTGATGGTCGGGCAGGTATAGTCTATCAGTGTCACCGCGTGGATGTAAACTGTAGTGCATTGTCATTAGTTTCCTGGTTTTTCGGTCCAAAATGTCCAAATCAGCTTGTGTCCAGTTAACTATATCAGCTGTGTATCTTATAACTGGCATTGCCCAGGTATTTATGGCCTTGATTGTATTTCCACCATTCAATTTAGATTTCAAAATTTTCCTAACTCTGTTGGTGTACTCTCCCCTGACAATAGTTTTTACTTCTCCATGCTTGATGTTATCCAACTGCAGAATGCCTAAGTATTTGTAGGCTTCATTTTCATTGCATTTAATTAGTTGGCCATTGGGCATTTCAATTCCCTCATATGTAGTGATTTTGCCCCTTTTTATGGATACAGTGGCACATTTTTCCATGCCAAACTGCATTGAAATATCGGTGCTAAATACTCGGACTGTGTTTGTCAATGATTGGATTTCTATTTCTGACTTTCCATAGAGTTTCAAATCATCCATATATAATAAATGCGAAATTTTTTCGGCTAATTTGGCTGTTTGGTAGCCTAATTTCATTTTTTTTAAGATTACCGATAGTGAGATCATCGCAATGATGATGAGAAGAGGTGAAAGTGAATCACCCTGGAAAATTCCTCGCTTGATATTAACCATTCCGTAGTTCTCATTCCCTACTGCCAACTCAGTTCTCCATTGTTTCATCGCCTTTTCAGTAAAGGATGTAATATTTTTGCTAATGCCAGTTGTTTCTAAGCATTTTATGATCCAACTATGTGGCAATGAGTCAAATGCCTTTTTGTAATCAATCCAGACCATATTCAAGTTTGTTTTTCTGTTCTTACAATTTTCTAATACCATTTTATCAATTAGGAGCTGATCTTTTGTGCCCCTACTCTTTCTTTTGTTGCCTTTTTGCTCTACTGGCAAGATGTTGTTTGTTTCCAAATAATCCATTATGTTATCTGCAATAATGCTGTGAGTAATTTAAAGGTTGTTGGAAAGCATGTTATTGGTCTGTAGTTTTCAGGTATTGTTCCTTTAGTTGCATCTTTCTGAATCAAGTATGTTTTTCCAGTTGTCAACCATTCATCAATTTGACTATCTTGTAAAATTTCATTCAGTTGCCTGGCCAACATTGCATGTAGACTGGTCAGATATTTGAGCCAGAAACCATGTAATTGGTCATTTCCAGGTGATGTCCAATTCGTGCCTCATATCTCTCAATTTTTCTAGCTGTTGCTGTTATCTGCTGTTTTACAATCTCTACAGCTTCAATGATGTTTCTTGTAACCAATCTATATCTTCTGATTAGCTGATCTATGATTTTTCTGTTTTTAAGCCGTTGCTCATGAATGTTCTTTAAGTTGCTAGAATCTGCCCTTTATTATTATCATTATTAGATAATAATATCCATTATAAAATACAATCGAACCACAGAATTGGAAGGGACTTTGGAGATCTTCTAATCCAACCCGCTGCCTAGTCAGGAAAGCCTACACCAATTCAGACAAATGGTTATCCAACACCTTCTTATAAATTTCCAGTGTTGGAGCAGTCACAACTTCTGGAGGCAAATTGTTCCACTGATTAATTGTTCTTACTGGGAGGAAATTTCTCTCCAGTTCTAAGTTGCTTCTCTCCTTGATTAGTTTCTGTTCAGTTGCCAGCCCTGAAGTCATATTGGAGCAACTTCAGGGCTGCCACAGAGAGGCCAGTTGGAGCTGTGGGAACGCAAGGGGGAAATAGACATAGCTGGGGACTTGTAGCCAAAATAAAATTATTTCTCCTGTGATCAAAGGACGTTCCCACCAGGTGCTGGGGAGGCGTGGAGTGAAGACACCTGGAGTTGGGACTGTGAACTGATTGGACCATGTGATGGACGTAGGGCCTGGGGAAAGAACTTTGGGTTTTGATTTGGGCGGAAGAAACCTCAGGTCTTTCAGAGTTGGGTTTCCACCAGCTGTGCCAGAATGACATGTCTAAATAATTCATACTTTGAGGAAACCCCTGGCCTCAGAGTTTTGACTGATTTGGGTCTGTTACTTGGAAGGGTGACATCAGTGCTTCTTGTCTTGTTCTCAGGTGCCTTGGAGAATGGCTTGACTCCCTCTTCTTTGCGGCAACCCCTGAGATATTGGAACACTGCTATCATGTCTCCCCTAGTCCTTCTTTTCATCAAGACTAGGAGCCGGCAACCTTAAACACTCAAAGAACTTTTCAGATCCATTTCCCACAGAAAAGAAAACACTGGAAACCACAAAAACCTTCCCATGCAGGACTATTTCCAGAGCGGCCACAAAACTAGGATATGTAGTTGAATCAAAGATTCTATTTTCTTTCGGAAACTTTTCTTTTCTTGATTTATCCATGGTTGGCTTACTAGGAAGCTAAAACTCAATAAATCACATACCAGTGGGTGTCACACATTGGTGGTTGTAATGCATATTTTGAGTGACAGGGAGCCACAGCAGAGGGATGAAAGAGCCACATGCGGCTCCAGAGTCATGGGTTGCTGACCCCTCAACTAGACACAGACAATTCCAGCAACTGTTCTTCATATGTTTTAGCCTCCAGTCCCCTAATCATCTTTGTTGTTCTTCTCTGCCCTCTTTCTAGAATCTCCACATCTTAGATCTAGAATCTCAATAATATCTGCCAGTTAGACAACTGTATTAGAACAATTCAAATATGTAGAGACCAAAGTGGGATAAGAAACCAAAGATTTTTCCTTTTAAACTGTCTGGTTGTTTCCATTCCAGTTCCATCCCTTTTTGAAGAAGAATGCATTTTGCAATTTTTCTGAGATGAAAATGTATTTGGACCAAAATGGAGATCTGATAGCAGATCTGCATATAACGAGCTTGGTGGTTTTCCCCGATGAGAGTAACTATGAAGAGCAAATGGGAAGTTTTGAAAGACAGAGGCTTATCATCAGCCAAGAGAGTCTTTCCTTGCTAAAGTGGTACGACAAGGTGGGTGAAATATTAGCCTTTTTTTCTGTTTTCAAAAGCCTTATGACCCAGTCACAAGGTAGGTGAACTACAGTGATAATTGAATGTGTAGAGTGAAACTTATAATTTTGAGATACAGAGCCAGCAGTGTGAAGCAGCTGCCAAAAAAGCCAACACAGTTCTAGGCTGCATAAACAGAGGGATAGAATCAAGATTATGTGAAGTGTTATAACCACTTTATAATACCTTGGTAAGGACACACTTGGAATAATGCATCCAGTTTTGGTCGCCACGATGTAGAAAAGATGTGGAGACTCTAGAAAGAGTGCAGAGAAGAGCAACAAGGATGTTTAGGGGACTGGAGGCTAAAATATATGAAGAATGGTTGCAGGGATTGGGTATGTCTTGTTTGGGGAAGAGGAAGATTAGGGGAGACATGATAGCATTCTTCCAATATCTCAGGGGCTGCCACAAAGAAGAGGGATTCAAGCTATTCTCCAAAGCACCTGAGGGTAGAATAAGAAGCAATGGGTAGAAACTAATCAAGGAGAGAAGCAACTTAGAACTGAGGAGAAATTTTCTGACAAAACAATTAATCAGTGGAACAACTTGCATCTAGAAGTTGTGAATGCTGCAACACTGGAAGTTTTTTAGAAGACGTTGGATAACCATTTGTCTGGAGCGGTGTAGCGTTTCTGGCTTTGGCAGGGGTTTGGACTAGAAGACCTCCAAGGTCCCTTCCAACTCTTACTATTCTATTTTTAGATGCATATTATTATCAACTAATATGATCTTTTCCAGCTAAAGTGGCTCAAGTGCTGGTTAGTTCCAGTATTCAAAAGTAATTCCATTAAATATCCTCCAGGTTTTCAAGGTTGATCCTCTGGTGACCATCAAGTAGATAAGTATAGAATAGTAGATAACATCGCAGCCCTCCAAGTGTTATTTTCTTTCTTTTTATCAAAAATATCCAAGTTTGTTTTTGTTTTTCTAGTAGTGTGACATTATATATATATATATATATATATATATATATATATATATATATATATATATATATATATATATATATATATATATATATATATATATATATATATATATATATATATATATATATGCAGTCCCAAATAGATGGCGCTTTCAGCTTAAAGTTCAATGTTAAAGTTATTCTTCCAGTTATTTGTTTCAAGTTGATTAAAAAAGGCATCAATAAGCAGTCAATTATCCAGCATTTTAAAATGTCTATTCAAAGTTATGCCAGTAAGATTTATACATCCAGTCTTTCTGTATTTTATAGCCTTTACTCATTTCCTGTTAGGGTGCAATTTCTCTCTATCTCTCTTCAGTCGCTACTTAAAAGCATTCCAGAGATCCTCTTTCTTGGATTTATTTATTTTTCTCTTAGGGTTAAATCCTAGGTAGTTATACGGGACTGTCTAGAGCCGAGGGAGTTCACTGTTCCTCAGATACCCAGGTGTGAGTCACTAGGTGTGAAATGGGGCCCAGGGAGGCAGTGGGGTCTGCTGATTGTATACTTGGCTCCTCGCTATACGTCAGCAGCCCTGCCCGAGCTCCTCGAGCTGATCTTGGAGACGGCGGTGGAGATCCCAAACTTTTGGTTATGGGGGATTTCAACCTGCCGTCGACGGGAGCAGCATCCGAGGTGGCTCAGGAGTTCATGGCTTCCATGACAGCCATGGGCCTGACCCAACTAATTCAGGGCCCCACACACGAAGGTGGCCACACACTGGACCTTGTTTTTGTATCTGAGCAGTGGACAAGTGATCTGGGAATAGGAGATTTAGATATTATTCCCCTGTCATGGTCAGATCACTCATGTCTCCGGCTAGACTTCCCAGGCGCTACCCCCCACCACTAGGAGGCGGAGCCAGTTTGTCCAAGCTGGTACCGCCCCAAGCACCTGATGGAACCGGATAGGTTCCAGACGGAGCTTGGGCCACTACCTGTAGCCCTGACCCGCGCTCGGTCGGAGGACCTAGTGGCCGCCTGGAATAGGGCGACGGCTGAGGCCTTGGACCGGGTTGTGCCTTTGCGACCTCTCCTACGGCAGCGACCCACCGGGCTCCTTGGTATACTGAGGAGTTGAGGGTGATGAAGTGCCATAGGAGATGTCTAGAGAGCAGGTGGAGGTCCTCACGCTCCGAGTCTGACCGAGCACAGGTAAGAGCCTATTTACGGACCTACCTTGTGGCATTGAGAGTGGCCAAACGCAGACATTGTGCCGCTCTCATTGCATCTGCGGATAACCGTCCTGCCACCCTGTTTGGGTGACCCGCTCCCTCTTGTCGCAATAGACGCGGGGGGCATCCTTACAGGGAAGAGCAGAGGAGTTTGGGGAATATCTGCAGAACAAAGTCGCTCAGATCCGAAGTGGATGGGCCCCCTCCAGTGGACTGGACGGGCAGTCAACAGTGAGTCTTGTGAGACCACTCTGGGAGGAGTTTGACTCTGTTGCCCCCGAGGACTTAGACAGGTTGCGTGGACGGCTGCGACCCACCACATGTTCAATGGACCCATGTCCCTCCTGACTGGTACTGGCATCCTGGGAGGTGACACGAGGCTGGCTTCTGGGCCTGGTGAACGCCTCATTGGGTGAGGGATCCTTACCAACTGCCTTGAAAGAGGCGGTGGTGAGACCCTTACTCAAGAGGCCTTCACTTGACCCAATGGAGCTAGCTAATTATCGTCCAGTCTCCAACCTTCCCTTCCTGGCGAAGGTTGTTGAGAATGTGGTGGCGCAGCAATTTCCACGTCACCTCGATGAATCCGACTATCTAGACCCACGCCAGTCCGGCTTCCAACCCGGGCACAGCACAGAGACAGCCTTGGTCGCGTTGGTTGATGATCTCTGGAGGGCCAGAGATAGAGGTTGTTCCTCTATCCTGGTCCTATTAGACCTCTCAGCGGCTTTTGATACCATCGACCATGGTATCCTATTGCGCCGGCTGGAGGGGATGGGAGTCGGAGGCACCGTTTTATGGTGGTTCGGCTCTTACCTCTCTGGCCGGATGCAATATGTGTTGACAGGGGGGCAGAGATCGACCCTGAGGCCACTCTCTTGTGGGGTGCCGCAGGGGTTGGTCCTCTCGCCCCTTCTGTTCAACGCATATGTGAAACCGCTGGGCGAGATCATCCGTGGTTTTGGGGTTGAATATCATCTGTACGCTGATGATACCCAGCTGTACATCTCAACCTCAAACCACCCCAACGAGGCTGTCGAAGTGATGTCCCGGTGTTTGGAAGCCGTCGGGGTCTGGATGGGGGACAACAGACTCAAACTCAACCCTTCCAAGACTGAGTGGCTGTGGCTACCAGCACCTCGGTTCAGCCAGCTGACTCCATCGCTGGCCATAGGGGACGAGCAATTGCCCCCTGTGGAATGGGCGCGCAATTTGGGCATCCTCCTAGATGCCCGGCTGTCAATGGATGACCATGTGGCAGCCGTGGCAAGGGGGGCGTTCCACCAGGTTCGCCTGGTGCGCCAATTACGCCCCCTACTGGACTGGGATGCCCTATGCACAGTCACTCATGCGCTGGTGACATCTCGCCTAGACTACTGTAATGCTCTCTACATGGGGCTTCCCTTGGGACGCGCCCGGAGACTGCAGCTAGTCCAGAACATGGCCGTGCGGGTTGTCATGGGGAGTACCAGATACTCCCACGTAACACCACTCCTGCGCGAGCTGCACTGGCTGCCTGTGGTTTTTCAGGTGCGTTTCAAGGTTCTGATCACCATCTTTAAAGTGCTCCATGGCACAGGACCTAGTTACTTGCGGGATCGCATCCTCCCACATACATCCCTGCGGCCAATTCGCTCTCACAGGGAGGGGCTTCTCCAGGTGCCGTCCACTAGGCAATGCCAGCGCGCGGCACCAAGGAGTAGGGCCTTCTCTGTGATGGGCCCAACCCTCTGGAATGACCTCCCCCCCGATATTAGGACCACTACTGACCTCCGCTCCTTCCGACAAAAATTGAAGACTCACCTGTTCCGATTAGCTAGCCTGGCATAATTATAACTGTTACAACTGTTACCTCCTGGAAATATACTTTTAACTGGTATTTTAAAGGTATTGTTTTAAATTTGATTTTAGGGGTTTTAAAGCCATATTTATATTCTTGCTGTACAGTTCTTTTAATTCTTTTAACCTCCTCCATATTTATATTTATTCACTTATTTATCTGTTTATCTATTTAATGAATTTTACTGTGGATGATGTATTTGCTGTGTGGACTGTACACCGCCCCGAGTCCCTTTTGGGAGAGGGGGCGGTCTAGAAGTGCGAAGAAATAAATAAATAAATAAAAATTAAAAATCACTCCCTCCTCCCATCACTGTCCCCTCACATTGCTCCACCACAATCTTAGTTTCTTTGTTGTCCCAGCTTCACGGTAGCCATAATGGCTGCCTTGTCTTTGTCTTTGGCAAAGAGGGAAAAAACCCTGGGATCAGCATGAGAGCCGCCACTCTTGGTGACCTACAGGATGCCCCTCCTTTGTATGTCACCCCTACAGGGTGACTTTATCCCCTTAGGAGGGGCCCTCCAATGAAGATGACTCAGCATGGGGATGCAGAGCCTGGTTCCTCTGCATTGATTTTGCAATGACATCACTGGAACTCCTTTTCTCTTCTCTATTCCATTCTTCCTGACTTTATTAAGTACAAAAGTCTTTTCTTGCAATCTGATCTGTCAGAAGCAAAGAAAGGAACTAAATAAAGAATTTGACAGTAGTCATATGTCCTATATCCATTTGGAACTTATTACAAATTCCATTTCTATCTAAACAAAGCTCATAGTCTACTTGATGAATGTTCTTGACCTCTATTTCCCATGGAATGGTGACCTCTATTTCCCATAGAATGGTGAGTCCTAATGTATTTTCTTTGGCATTCACTATTTTTTCGTTTAGCCTCTACCTCAATCCATATGTGTAGAAAATTGTCATCCTGGATTTGTCAAGCGGGCTCGAGAGGGAGAACCAATTTGCTGTTATGACTGTGTTCCTTGTCCAGAGGGGACCATCTCCACTCAGGAAGGTTGGTGACTCTGGAGGACAGGATACTGGGGGCATAGAGAGATCCTGATCAAAATGCATGTTAAAGACACATAGAAGTTTGAATATTTTGCTGTTGCACTTTACATTTAACAATTTATTCCAGAATAGGAGGAATAAGAGAAAGGTCTTAAAGATAAGGCAAGAAGGACATGGTGGACATTTTAGCCAAAGGCAATCTCACTTCTAGAGGGATGCGATTTTCTCAGTTGCTAAGATGCTGAGTTGTCAATCAGAAAGGCTGGCATTTCGGTGGTTCAAATCCCTAGCGCTGCATAAGGGAGTGAGCTCCCATTACTTGTCCAAGCTTCTGCTAACACAGCAGTTTGAAAGCATGCAAAAATGCAAGTAGAAAAATAGGTACCACCTTTGGTAGGAAGATAACAGCATTCCATACACCTTCGACGTTTAATCATGCCAGCCACATGACCATGGAGGCATCTTTGGACAGCACTGGCTCTTCAGCTTTGAAATGGAGATGAGCACTGCCCCTTAGAGCTGGGAAAAACTAGCACATATGTGTGAGGGAATCTTTACCTAATCTTACTTCTACTAATCAGTTTGAAGCCATCTTTCCACGTTTACCTTTGCTAGGAACAACTAAACACTTTGAAGTTGAGGAACAGTTTCAGATCAATGGCTTCAGATCACTCAAATCAACTTTACATTATTGGGCAAAATACCAGCCATTGAACCTGTGATGGGCAGCATATAAACTTAACAAACAAATAAAATACATCACTTAATCAATTGAATAAGCTGTCATTGTTTATTAAGATTCTACAGCCTTAAAAAGAGAAATGTGTAGTCACGAGGACCATGGAGGGAAGAAGATGGGTTCAAGGGACAAGAGAAAACTAAATTGAGCACCCATCATAAAATCCATTAAGAGAATTCCAGTGTAAGAGGAGGGATGAAACTAAATTTTCTGTTAGCAGGGATAAAATCTGCCTGTCTCCTTGCCAACACTCTAACTAGTCATCTTATAAATTGTGAAGTAAAGCACCAATATTGCTTATTGCCCAGTTCAACAATCCTGGGTTCACCATTTATTCTTTGCTGTCATTATATAAAACCAACAATAAAATATTTTACAAACCCAAATTAAATCAAGAAAAACCCCAAAAAACTAAGATCAGGTGTGTTGAACAAATCGCATTTTAAGGGGATTTCCAGAAAAACCTCAAATGTTGGAGTTAATCTCAACTTGAAGTACCATATTTTTTAAAGTATAAGATGCTCCAGAGTATAAGGCACACATTAGTTTTTGGGGAGGGAAGCAAGAAAAAAATCGGTAATCATCTGGCTAATGTCCTTGTAGCAAAGAGCCTGGTCAACTTTAGCATGTTATTGCAGCGTGATTCAGCATGAGCAGCTGATTAGCAGTTGGATCGGCCTCCCAGAATACCACCAATCAGGTGTTCCAAGCTGCGGGGATGGACACAACCCATAGTCGCCTCCATGCATCATGTTGTTGGCCTTGGTGTGTCATGTTTTTGGCCTCCACGTGCTCCATTTTACACCCATTCCAGGCTGCCAGGATCACCACTTCACATTGCTGCTGATCGCCGCCTCCGTGTATTGCAATTTTGGCCTTTGTGAGTCAGTTTTTTGCCCTCCACATGCTGATCCCCACTACCTGGAAACCACTGAAAAGGTGATGTGCAGAGGCCAAAAACAAAGCATGCGTAGGCCAAAAAAGTGATGTGCTGAAAACACAACGTTTGGAGGCTTAAAACAGCTGAACAATGAGGGCCAGTGTGTGGGCGGAGTTTCTGCAACTGTCGGTGTATAAGACGCACCACAATTTTCATCCATTTGTAGGGGGGAGTGCATTTTCTACTCTGAAAAGTACAGGAGTGAATGTCTTTTCCCAGGAATTGAATTCTGAATTGCAGCAGAACGATTTATTTTATTTTATTTATTCACATTTCTAAACCGCCCCCTCTCCCAAAAAGGGACTCGGGGCGGTGTACAGTCCACAGTAAATCACAGATAAAATACAGATATAAATAGGGCTATAAATATATGTATGTATGTGGAGGAGGTTAAAATTAATAGTCCTGTACAGAGGAATAAATATGAGGCTAAAAGCCCTAAAAACAATTAAAACTAAAACATTACCCTTAAAATAACCAGATGGGAATATACTACTAGGAGTTCATAGATGTAACATTTATAATCATGCCAGGCCAGCTAGTCGGAACAGGTGAGTCTTCAATTTTTGATGACAGCATGTGGTGTCATGATGGTATGGTAACAGGATGTGGGTGGTAAAACCTTATTGTCCTTTCTGGACCTCTCATAAGGTTGCTGTACCAACAACAAAGGTCTCTTTCTGGAACAACACTGAGGATTGGGAATGAGAGGCAGACTTTAGCAACATTTCTCTTCTTCACATATGGTTTCAGGTGTTGTTGTTGGAGGACAGAATACAAGCCCTAGGTTCCTTCTCCTTTTCTTTTGATAATGCACATCAAACTGATAGGTGAGTCATTTGGAAGGAGAGATTGGTGCTTAAAGGATACTTTCTGTTTCCTCAGATACTGAAAAGTGCACAGAGTGCCCAAATGATCAATATCCAACTGAGAACAAAGTCCAATGTATCAAAAAAAGAAAGACCTTTCTCTCTTATAAAGAGCATCTGGGCATCATCTTGATCTCCTTTGCCCTACTCTTGTTCCTAATCACAGGCTTTGTTTTAATCATATTCATTAAATACCTAGAAACTCCCATTGTCAAAGCCAACAACCGGGATCTTTCCTTCATCCTCCTGGTCTCCCTCCTGCTTTGCTTCTTGTCTCCCTTTCTCTTCATTGGTCGACCTAGAAAAGCCACCTGTCTTTTGCGACAAACAGTGTTCAGCATTGTCTTCTCAGTAGCTGTGTCTTCATTGTTGGCCAAAACAATCACAGTGGTGCTGGCATTCCTGGCCACAAAACCAGGGAACAAAGTGAGAAGATGGTTGGGGAAGAGCTTGGCCAACTCCATCATCCTTTCTGGTGCTGCTGGCCAAATTTTCATCTGTGCCATGTGGCTGGGAGTTTCTCCTCCATTTCCTGACTCTGACCTGCATTCCCAGCTTGGAGAGATCATCCTTCAATGCAACGAAGGCTCTGTCACCATGTTTTACGTTGTCCTTGGCTACATGTGTTTCTTAGCTGCCATTTGTTTCACAGTAGCTTTTCTGGCCAGGAACCTCCCTGGAGCTTTCAATGAAGCCAAGATGATCACTTTCAGCATGCTGGTCTTCTGCAGTGTCTGGGTCTCCTTCCTACCCAGTTATCTGAGCACCAAAGGAAAGTCTATGGTGGCTGTGCAAGTCTTCTCCATTTTGACCTCAAGTGCTGGTCTGCTGGTTTGTATCTTCTTCCCCAAGTGCTACATTATCATCTTGAGATCAGATCTAAACACTAAGGAACATTTAATGATAAAAGTAGGGAACTGATAGTGGGAAAAATTCCTTAAGTCTTGTGATGGGTCAGGTATGGATATTTCAGGTGAGGGTGATGTAATGTGTCAGGTGTGGGTGTGTCAAGTAAGAGTCTTGTAAAGTATCTTTGGAAATCAACTCACAAGCTTGGAGAACAAACCTTTACCTTCATACTTGTTAAAATATTCATGACTGGGACAGACATGGGAACGAGGTCATCCAATGAATAGGCATAGGAACTAAGTCAGCCACTGGGAGCTTAAACATATCTGAATCTGTGTAGAAAATTGTAACAGAAACTTAAGCAGTCTGCTACTCTGAGTAGTAAACTGTCTGGGCTTCTCTGCTGAAATGAAGCTAACTGCTTGTGTTTACCCGTAACTCTCCTGCCTTGTGTTTACTTGGAAAAACCACCTGTTGGTATTGTACATTTATTCATCTATTCTTATATATATAAAGAAGTTAAGGAATCCAGCTGAATCAGTTATCTGTGTGTGCTTTCTGGATTTGAATTTGTGCAACAAACTCTGACAATCCTACACATGTGCTACAGATATTTGCCACTATTGCAATGTTATAGGGTTTCCTGCTGAAGCAGGAGTTTGGATTACAAGACTTCTAAGATCACTTCCAACTTTTTATTGAAACTGCTAAGTTTAAATTGATTATGTGTTCCAAAAATGATCCCAACAATGAGATGTTTTCCTGCCATGTAAAGCTTTGATGGTTCTAATCCATCCCACTTCCACAGATAGTGTTCACTTGTACAGTCATCCCTCTTATCACACAGATACAGTAATGATTGCAGGTCAAAGGTCTAATATGACATGGTTGAGATCCAGTGACATGTGGTGAGGTTTATGGCTGGTGAGGCTGGTGACATCATCAAACCACATGGTTTCTCTGATCGCATGGGCGCAGCCCGACCGGAGAAGTTTCTCTTCTCAGAAATGTCAGAAAGGGACAGGCAGGCTGCCACAGCTCCACTGAGAAGACATTTCTGAGAAGAGAAACTTCTCCTTTCTCCTCCTCCCCCCTTCTAGCACTGATAATGTTACCTTGGCATTTTTTGCATCGGGCGAGCCTGGGATCCTTGCAAGGGGAATGGGACCACGTGTGCAGGAGGCTCCTCAGTGCCAGCCTCAGATCAGCGCGGGCTGCGGTCCCCTTCCCCTGCACACGTGGTCCCATTCTCCTCCTTCCTGAGCCAACATGAAGGGGACCACGGCTGTGCTGATCTGAGGCTGGTGCTGAGGAGCCTCCTGTACACGTGGTCCCATTCCCCTTGCAAGGATCCCGGGCTTGCCCAATGCAAAAAATGCCTAGGTAACATCATCAGTGCTAGAAGGGTGGGGGGGGGGGAAGGAGGAGAAAGAAGAAGTTTCTCTTCTCAGAAATGTCAGAAAGGGACAGGCATCCTGCCACAGCTCCACTGAGAAGACATTTCTGAGAAGAGAAGCTTCTCCTTTCTCCTCCTTCCCCCCCCCTTCTAGCACTGCTCATGTTACCTAGGCATTTTTTGCATCGGGCGGGCCCGGGATCCTTGCAAGGGGAATGGGACCACATGTGCAGGAGGCTCCTCAGTGCCAGCCTCAGATCAGCGTGAGCCACGGTCCCATTCCCCTGCACACGTAGTCCCATTCCCCTCCTTCCTGAGCCAAAATGAAGGGGACCGCGGCTGTGCTGATCTGAGACTGGCGCTGAGGAGCTTGCTGCACATGTGGTCCCATTCCCCTTACAAGGATCCCGGGCTCGCACGATGCAAAAAATGGCGAGATTGGTGCACTTGGGGCTGCTGCTGCGATGTCCAGGGAGGCTAAACCAAGCCACGCGCCTCTCCCAGCCACTTTCACGGCTTCCCGGAGTAATTTTTTATTTATTTTCATGATGAGAGCGGTGAGGCTCTGCCTCCCCTGCCTCCCCTGACTGCACATCACTGTTGAGATCTCTGTGGGCTTTTTTGATTTGGAGGGTGCAACACATGTAAGAGAAATAATGCACAAAGGATGCACAAAACTGAAATGTGTTTGGAATAAAACTTCTCTGGGTATTCAGATGTTCTATGCAAGATATTTCTTTGTGTCAATTTATAGCAATAGCAGACTTATATACCACTTCACAGTGCTTTACAGCCCTCTCTAAGCAGTTTACTGAATCAGCATATTGCCCCCAACAACCTTGTTGCTCATTTTACTGACCTCAGAAGGACAGAAGGTTGAGTCAACCTTGAACTGGTGGGGATCAAACTCTGGCAGTCAGTTGAATTAGCCTGCAATACTGCATTCTAACCACTTTGCCACCACAGCTACTTTTGGTTCTCATTTCCCTTTATCAGCTTCAGTTTGTTTGAGTGGAGTGAAGGTTGGGGAAGGTAGTTGAGGAGGAGTTGGGTGGTGATGATTGGAGCGAGCCCGGATCTCTTCTAAATGTGCATCAGTCATTGTGCAAGTCCTGTAGACTTTGGGGAACTCCTCACCTGATGAATTCATTTGTGAATCTGTCATTCAGGCCATGTCTGAACTGTAGCCATTAGGGAGGGCTCTTTCCAATTCAAACCAGTTGCAATCGGTTTGTATTCTATGTAGAAACTTATTCTGTGGTTGTCTTGTTGAAGTTAGTACAGTTGTTGTGTGGTGGTATCTTCTTCTATGGGATCACTGAAGTGTTGGCTGAAGTTGGTTATGAAGTTTTGGGAGTTAACCAAGATTGGATCATTGAGCTCAAGCACAAGACGTGCCCGTCTGGTGGCTGAAGCTGTGAGGAGGCCAAGAATGAAGGATATTCATGATCTGCCCATCACAAATTCCCCTGGTCTCGTGCTCATGAACATATTGCAATCAGCAAGAAATGTTGTCATTTTATCTGAGTCTCCCACACACCTCTCAGATAAGCAGTCAGAACCCAGAGGCACCAAGGACCTGGTAGCCAAGCACTAAGATTAGAAGCCAAGGACCATACAGTGGGAAAATGTTCAAGTATCCTCAACAATGGATATCCTCCAATATCCTCAACAAGGGACAATCCTCTACCTGTCAATATCAGATAGTTCTGCCTGTCTCCTAAACTTCCTCCTCTTACTCATACTGCCAGTTCTGTTTTCTAGGCTAAGGTCACAACAGTGGTGGCCCAGTGGTTAGAATGCAGTACTGCAGCTCTAACTTACTGCTCACTCCAGGAGTTCAATTCTGAGCACCTCAAGGTTGACTCAGCCTTCCATCCTTCCGAGGTGGGTGAAATGAGGACCAGATTGTTGGGGGCAATAGGCTGACTCTGTAAACCATTTAGAGAGGGCTGTGAAGTACTGTAAAGGGATATATAAGTCTTCTATTTCTATACAGTATATCAATATGCCCAAACTCCAGATAAGAAATGTAAAACCAACAAACAACCAAAACCAGGGCTGGGCTGCTGGGGGTTCGCAGGGATTCGGGAGAACCTCTAGCTAAGATTCTGTGCAGTTCAGAGAACCCCCAAATCCCACTCCTGGCTGGCCCCGCCCACCCCGCCCTCCACTCCCAAGAGTCTCCACGCGGCCCATTTGGGATGCAGGTAAGTGCACAGAGGCTCAGGAAGGGCGAAAAATGGCCCTACTGGAAGTTTGGGAAATGGACCCGTTCCTGGCATCCAGAGGGCCTCTGGAGTCTGGGGAGGCCATTTTTGCCCTCCCAGAGGCGCACTGAGGGCAAAAGCACCCCCTCATCATGCTGCAGGAGGCCAACTAGGCCACACCCACCATGGCTACACCCACCCAGCAACCCCTTGCTAAAAGTTTTGAAGCCCACCCCCGCTCCCAACTGTAACTTCTGAAGTATTTTTCAGGGATGGTTCACACACAGTTTCAGATGTGGGAGTCCCAAAGGGCCCATACACAACTATTTGTATGCCTAGAACCATAAGATGGCCCACCATGTTCCTTTAAACCAGTCTCTGGGCGGGTGTATCAAGAGATCAAGTTTCACCAGCCAAAAGGTTGTAGGCACAGCCACCATCACGAGTGCAGACCTCACAGTCAATGGTTTATTTAATAAACTAAGAAACTTCAAATTAGAAGGAATCTGTGTCTTACATCAATGTAAAAAGATAACACAGAAAATATTCTGGGGGGGACATTTATCCACTCTGTAACTTACTCCCTATTTACTGAACGATACAGTTCCAGAGGGACCCAGTGGCTCAGTGGCTAAGATGCTGAGCTTGTTGATCAGAAAAGTCGGCAGGTCTATGGTTTGAATCCCTAGCGCCGCATAACGGAGTGAGCTCCTGTTACTTGTCTCAGCTTCTGCCAACCTAGCAGTTCGAAAGCATGTAAAAATGCAAGTAGAAAAATAGGAATCACCTTTGGTGGGAAGTTAGCAGCATTCCGTCCATCATCATCATCATCATCATCATCATCATCATCATCATCATCATCATCATCATCATCATCATCATATATTTATTTCTTAGCCGCACCCTCTCCCGAAGGACTCGGGGCGGCGTACAGTAAAAACATAAAAATACAAGTATAGACAGACAGACATATAATATAGACGTATACAAAGACGTATACAAAGAGGAGGTGAGCAAATGAATGGACACAATTAAAAACACAATATCAAAATCCCCTAAGTAAATTGAATAAATTACAAAAATAAAAAACCCGTCAGGAGCGATATGTTCAGACTATGGTTGAGCCAGGCCAGCTACTTGAAATAGGTGGGTCTTGAGCTTTACACGGAAGGAGCGGAGGTCAGAGGTGATCCTAATATCCGGGGGGAGGTCATTCCACAGGGCTGGGCCCGCCACAGAGAAGGCTCTACTCCTAGGCGCCGCCCCTCGGCACTGTCTGGTGGACAGCAACTGGAGGAGTCCCTCTCTGTGCGAGCGAATTGGTCGCAGGGATGTATGGGGCAGAATACGATCCCGTAAGTAACTAGGTCCTGAGCCATGGAGCGCTTTAAAGATCGTTATCAAAACCTCGAAACGCACCCGATAGACCACAGGAAGCCAGTGCAGCTCGCGCAGGAAAGGTGTCACATGGGAGTACCTAGAACTTCCCATAATTACCCGCGCGGCCGCGTTCTGGACCAACTGTAGCCTCCGGGTGCATTTCAAGGGAAGCCCCATGTAGAGAGCGTTACAGTAGTCCAGGCGAGACGTCACCAGCGCATGAGTGACTGTGCGTAAGGCGTCCCGGTCCAGTAGGGGGCGCAATTGGCGCACCAGGTGAACCTGGTGGAACGCCCCCCTTGCCACGGCTGTCACATGGTCATCCATGGACAGCCGGGCATCCAGGAGGACGCCCAAATTGCGCGCCCGCTCCACGGGGGCAAGTTGAACGCCCCCGATGGCCAAAGATGGCGTTAATTGGCTGAACCGGGGAGCCGGTACCCACAGCCACTCCGTCTTGGAGGGGTTGAGCCTGAGTCGGTTGTCATCCATCCAGACCCGTACGGCTTCCACACACCGGGACATCACTTCGACGGCCTCGTTGGGGTGGTTCGGGGTGGAAATGTACAGCTGAGTATCATCAGCGTACAGATGATGTCCCACCCCAAAAGCACGGATGATCTCACCCAACGGCTTCATATATGTGTTGAACAGGAGTGGCGAGAGGACCGACCCCTGTGGCACCCCACAAGTAAGGGGGCTTAGGGTCGACCTCTGCTCTCCTGCCAACACACGTTGCGTCCGACCGGAAAGGTAGGAGCCGAACCACCGCAAAACGGTGCCCCGGACCCCCAACCCCTCCAGTCGGCGCAACAGGATACCATGGTCGATGGTATCAAAAGCCGCCGAGAGGTCTAATAGGACCAGGATAGAGGAACAACCCCTATCTCTGGCCCTCCAGAGATCATCTACCAACGCGACCAAGGCCGTCTCCGTGCTGTGCCCGGGTCGGAAGCCGGACTGGCGCGGATCTAGATAATCATCTTCCTCCAGATGTCGTGGAAACTGATAAGCCACCACACTCTCTGCAACCTTCGCCAAGAAGGGAAGGTTGGAGACAGGACGATAATTGACCAGCTCCATAGGGTCCAGGGAAGGCTTCTTGAGCAAGGGTCTCACCACTGCCTCTTTCAAAGAGGCCGGGAGAGACCCCTCACTCAACGAAGCGTTCACTAGGCCCAGGAGCCAGTCACGTGTAACCTCCCAGGATGCCAGTACAAGCCAGGAGGGGCACGGGTCCAATAAACATGTGGTGGGTCACAGTCGTCCACGCATTCTGTCCAAATCCTCGATGGCAACCAAGTCAAACTCCCAAATCGATGACTCAAGACTCGCCACGGACGTCTCCATTGGACCACTGACAGGGATCCAATCCTTCCGGATTTGAGCGATTTTATCCTGCAGATATTTCCCAAACTCCTCTGCCCTACCCTGTAAAAGGGCCTCCCGCGGCCTCTGAAACAAGAGGGAGCAGGACACCCGAAACAGGGCGGCAGGGCGGTTCTCTGCGGATGCAATGAGAGCGGCACAATATTGACGTTTGGCCGCTCTCAATGCCACAAGGTACGTCCTTAAATGGGCTCGTACCTGTGTTCGGTCAAATTCGGAACGGGAGGATCTCCAACGACTCTCTAGGCATCTCTTGCGGCGTTTCATCACCCTTAGCTCCTCGGTAAACCAAGGGGCCAGGGTGGATCGTTGCCGCCAGAGAGGCCGCAAAGGCGCCACCCGGTTCAAGGCCCCGGTAGTCGCATTGTTCCACGTGACCACCAGGTCCTCTACCCGGGGGCGGGTCAGGGTTGCAGGAGGTGGCCCAAGCTCTGTCTGGAACCTATCTTGTTCCATCAGGTGCCTGGGGCGGAACCTTCAGCATTTCAGCAAATCGTCAGCATTTAATCATGCCAGCCAGATGACCATGGAGACGTCTTTGAACTGCGCTGGCTCTTTGGCTTTGAAATGGAGATGGCCACCTCCCCCTGGGAATGACTAGCACATATGTGGAAGGGGAACCTTTACCTTTAATAGCTAATCAAGAAGAATCATTCTAATGCCTTGATTAGGACTAAGTGGGGTTTATTAAACCTAATATTTGGACTTTATCTGATCCCAAATATATGACAGCATTCTCCATTGCTTTTTTAGGTCAGTGACGTAAGTGTTTCGGAGTATTCCAAGTTTGGAATCTCAATAAAGATACATTAAATATTAAGATATTTAAAGTTAGTAGCTGGAGCAGCGGTGTTGTGCAGTGAGACAGAACATGCAGTTATACCTATAGTTCTATACTATTAGTTCTATTAGTTCGGTCGTTTCAAGAGTGGAAAGTTCTGTTTGTGACTATAAGAGACTCTGTGCCAAGTGTTGCCTTGCTCTGCATTTGGAAGTTAGCTATCTGCAGCTCGCCAAGCGAGATAAGGTTCGTGTTGATAAATATTCCTTTGAAAGACTGTTTGCCAAGCCGTGCTGACTGTGAATGAAAGAAATTCACGGTCATGTAAATAATACAATACAATAGTAGAGTTGGAAGGGACCTTGGAGGTCTTCTAGTCCAACCCCCTGCCTAGGCAGGAAACCCTATACCATTTCAGACAAATGGCTATCCAACATCTTCTTAAAGACTTCCAGTGTTGGGGCATTCACAACTTCTGGAGGCAAGCTGTTCCACTGATTAATTGTTCTAACTGTCAGGAAATTTCTACTCAGTTCTAAGTTGCTTCTCTCCTTGATTAGTTTCTACCCATTGCTTCTTGTTCTACCCTCAGGTGCCTTGGAGAATAGTTTGACTCCCTCTTCTTTGTGGCAACCCCTGAGATATTGGAACACTGCTATCATGTCTCCCCTAGTCCTTCTTTCTCTTAAGCTAAACATAACCAGTTCCTGCAACTGTTCTTCATATGTTTTAGTCTCCAATCGCCTAATCATCTTTGTTGCTCTTCTCTGCACTCTTTCTAGAGTCTCCACATCTTTTTTACATCGTGGTGACCAGAACTGAATGCAGTATTCCAAGTGTGGCCTTACCAAGGCATTATAAAGTGGTATTAACACTTCACGTGATCTTGATTCTATCCCTCTGTTGATGCAGCCTAGAACTGGGTTGGCTTTTTTGGCAGCTGCTGCACACTGCTGGCTCATATTTAAATGGTTGTCCACTAGGACTCCAAGATCCCTTTCACAGTTACTACTACTGAGCAAGGTACCACCTATACTGTACCTGTGCATTCCATTTTTGTTGCCTAAATGTAGAACCTTACTCTTTTCACCATTGAATTTCATTTTATTAGATAGTGCCCAACGTTCAAGCTTGTCAAGTTCCTTCTGTATCTTAAGCCTATTTTCTGGAGTGTTGGCTATTCCTGCCAGCTTGGTGTCACCTGCAAATTTGATGAGTTCCCCATTTGTTCCCTCACCCAAATCATTGATGAAGATGTTGAAGAGTACTGGGCCTAAAACAGAGCCTTGGGGTACTCCACTGCATACTTCCCTCCATGTAGATGCAGTTCCATTGAGGACTACACGTTGAGTGCGGTTGGTCAGCCAGTTACGAATCCATCTGGTGGTGATGCTGTCTAACCCACATTCTTCTACTTTATCTAGTAGTAGGTTATGGTCTACCTTATCAAAAGCCTTACTGAAGTCCAAGTAAACTATATCAACGGCATTCCTCTGGTCCACTAATTTTGTCACATTATCTAAAATAAAAGAGTTTTGCCTGGATCAAGACTCTGCTTCATGTTTTTTAAGGAAGCCTGGGTCAGGACAATATCCCTTTCCCACACAGGGCTCATAGCAATGGTATACCCCGCTAAGGCCATACCAGTGGCTGCTGGGAGGAACAGCCACTGTACCGGAATGGTGTTTTGGAGAGCCCACCCACCTGCCCTCATTCCTTACCTGTATTGAAGCTAACAGGGCCATTTGTGCATGCGTTGCAGCAAAAGATTCCTCAACTATTCTTTTTGAGGGACATGCTCTCCTGAACTCACCTCCATCTCACCTACAGTAGCTATTGATTGGAGAATGCTGGCTCCTCTTTGAGGCAATCTGCACTGCAATTAGTTGCTGTGAGTGTGGAGGGGGAGTTTCCATTTTCCCCCCCATCTTTTTTCTTCTGTGTGCCCTGTGATTTACCTCATGATGCTTCAGTTTGCCTGATAATTTTGTTTGGTGTAAATATAAATGTAAAATATATATTTAATTATATTATATAATCAAAAGAGTAAAAGAACCAGATGTAAAATTAGATATCCAGTTCACCATAACTGGTCCAAACTGGCTGAATCTCACTCTTGGTGATC
The DNA here is from genome assembly GCF_964273705.1 of Natrix helvetica. Classification (NCBI taxonomy): domain Eukaryota; kingdom Metazoa; phylum Chordata; class Lepidosauria; order Squamata; family Natricidae; genus Natrix; species Natrix helvetica. The sequence goes on from NC_138548.1 coordinate 367,328,729, forward strand.
TTCCCTAGCAGTCTATGGAGACAAAATACCAGGACAGCAAAAGTCAATTACCTGGATGGCGAACTATCTACCTGCAACATCACTTTTTGTACATGTCCTGACAGGAAGGAGCCAAACCACTACAAAACAATGCCCCCAGGTCTCTGTCTCTGTTTTTTTTTCACCAACATGCTTTTTTCCACATAACCCTTTGCACATGGAACCCCAAGAGACCTTCAAGATTCCCAGAGGAGGAGTTGCTTCTCATTGCAATTTTCACCATCCTGGTCTTTGAGACCATTTCTGCTACTTTGCTGTAAACATCAGACTGTAGCAACCTGGAAGGGATTTTTCATTAGAAAAGGATAAATGCCTCAGAGGATAGTGTGTGTGATACATGTAGGGGCTTAGCTCATGAATGTACCTTTCTATCCTTTCCTGGTGAAGCTCAATTTGTCTCTGTCTGAATCAGGAAAACCGCTGGCATTTCCATCTTGTGAAAGGGCTTTGAATTCATCTGACTCCTCTTATTGTCCTTCTTTAGAAATGGGAAGGAGATTGAGGGTTATATGAATTATGGACCTCGTCTTTCTGCTTCTGATATTGCTAGTATCCCAGCCAGTCTGTGGGAAACGTAGATTGAAGTGTCTGCTAAATTTGGAGCACCGAAATGGAGAAAATTCATATTACAAGACGGGGGACCATATCATTAGTGTGGTCACCACTGCAATACAACTATCGTACACAAAGTTGCCTTTCGACAGGGCTCCATATAGTCAGTTTCACATGTAAGTCATTCAATATGTTGGAAATTCATTCCTTCCATTTGCATTTCTAACAATCTTCTATTTTTCTTCTTCTTTCACTTACTCCTAGATTGTGAAACCTTGTCTAATTTCTTGAATTGGTTACTTTACATAGCTTCTCTGCTTTGTCTTATTTTATGAAAAAGTCCCAAAACCAAAGATTAGGCAGAAAAACTCCTGAAAGAATCCAGACTATTTTCTGTTTCACATTCAATCGTCATTTCAACACTTCAAAACTGAATTATTAAAAGAGTTATAGTCACCTCTGCCCAGCCGACTTCTATATTTTTATGAATGTTAATTGATATTCAAACCAAATGCTTATAAAATAAAGACTGACTTGTTTTTAGGGTTCCTTTTCTGAATCACGCACGAAATAACTCCCAACTTAGCTAGAAAACTTTCTCCATTCCATCTTCTCAACATTCATAAAAATTAAATAGGGATGGGTGACTATAACTAGTCTCTCACTTTGGATCAAAATTGGATTAAGACTCAATAGACTTCTGAAGATAAAGAGAGATAAATAAAAATATTTGATGATGATGATCATGATGATGGCATGAATATTTTTTACAATAGTTTGTCTACTGATAAGTCTAGAATCCTTGGCTTCATTTTTGCCATTCAAGTGGTCAACAATAATCTCCAGCTTCTGCTCAATCTCACTCTGGGCTACAACATCTATCACAAAGATATGAATGCTGTTGCCACTTCAGATGCCTTACTGGACATGCTCTCAACTGGAGAAGCCAATGTTCCCAATTACAGCTGTGGAAGGAAGGATAACCTTTTGGCTCTTCTTGATGGAGCTGCCAGAGATATCTCCATCCAGATGTCAACCTTGATAGGCCCCTACAAAGTCCCACAGGTTTGTGATCTGTGTTTCTCTATCTGGTAAAACAGGTGTGGTGGTTGTACTTGGGCAATAAATTCAACCATATCTTCTCTATGGAATTCAAAATATGCTTTTGATCATGGCCATTGTAGGTGTCATGACTATGGATTGGATTCACAATGTGGATCAGACATATGAAAACAGATATATCCTTTTATGACACCATCCCGTTGTTGTGGGGGCTTCTTCTGAAGGAGAGGGGAGGCGCTGTATCCAATCAAAGAGTATTCTGTAATGGGAAGCTCATATTTTGTACACAATCTTAGCAAAAAAAATTCAATGTCTAATTGAAGCTATGGAAACTGACAGACACTCAAATTTGTGTCTGTTTGAACAGACAAAATTTCAATTAAATACCCATTGGATTGTACAACAAACAAGTTATTTTAGGAGCTATGACCTCTCTGTCTCAACTGGAGAATAAGCTAGAAAATTTGTTCCTCAAAGAATCCGGAATCTTCAAGCAGAGAAAGAAATAGCTAACATAGATAAGGTTGACATATTGAAATGGATGAGCTGCTACAAACAATCTTTCCAAATTAGGAGAGAAATGAGGAGTGGAAAGCAGGGAGAGAAGAAGGAGAGAGGAAGGGGAAGTAGAGAAGGGAAAGATGACAGAGGGAAGAAAGGAGGTAGGGCGGAGGAGGAGAGAGAGGGAGAAGAAAGTGATGGATAAGGTACAAATATGGTGCATGGAGAGCAGAAGAGCTAAATAATTGTACTTTGGGAGTTGATGATAAGATGAATTGATGTAAACATTTAATAATATAATACGGTGTTGGCTATGTAATAGTATACATGTGATTATATGTTATGAAAATGAAAAAATAAAAAACTCTACCAAGAAAAGAACAATCTTTTCCAAAATTTTTATTGAAATATTTATTGCTTTTTGAATAGAATTCTTTATCAAGTGTAATTGGACAGAAATTTTAATGTCTTTATAATATGGCTCTTTATTTGAACAAAACATTTGATGGTAGAGATGATAAATAAATATTATTTGCATTAGAAACAGAGAAATATGCAGTCTAAGGGCAATCAACAATATTTTTTCACCAGAACCAAGTTGGTTTTATTAAAACTAAAGTAATATTTTTGATTTGATCATACCCCAAATAAAACAAATTATTCTTCATTGCTTTTCCAGATCACTGATAAAATTGTTTCAGAGGCTCTGAGTGAAAAAAATCAATTCCCATTTTTCTACCGGATTTTCCCCAAATTAGGATTCCACTATCCAGCAATTGTCCAGGTGCTCCTCCATTTCAGGTGGACCTTGATTGGTCTTTATGCTTCAGACACAGAGAATGGAGAGCATTTCATGAGAACTTTGTCTCCTGTGCTTTTCAGAAATGGGATCTGTGTTGTTATATCACAACTATTCTCAAAGACTAAATCTATATTATCCCTCTGGGATGCCATCACTAAGTGGAGACAAGTCAATGTATTTGTTCATTTCATGGAATATGATTCTCTTTTGGACACAATTGTTCCTTTCCATGTAGTGTTTAACCATTTTCCAGGACCCATTGAAGGGAAAGTCTGGATCACAACATTCTTGGGAACCTATAAAATAAAACAGAGCGAATTGTTCAGATACATCCATAGTATTTGGACCTTTGCTTTTCAGGAGAAAAAAAGACCAAAAGATTATTATTTTCAACCTGACGTATTCGTGGAACAGGAATTTGAAGATCGTTATTTTCTCTGTTCTGTTTCAAAGCATGTCTTTTCCGTCAAAGGCCGGAGGAGATGCACCCAGAAAGCACCACTGGAAAACCAACTTAAAAGGAACAGTATATGGATCCGAAGTTACCGCCATCTTTACAGTGTCATTAAGACTCTGGCCCATGTCTTGAAAGCTGCATATTCTTCCAGATCCAGGAGGAGAAAAAACGAGGGTGAAGAGAAGTTGTCTACTCTAAGGCTGCAGCCATGGCAGGTATGGGGACCCAACAATCATCCAACAACCAGATGCCTAATTTTCTACTCCAGTTGACCAATATGGCTCTTATTGTTGTCTTTCCTTGAGGTTAAGAATAGCTCCTTTGTCCTTCCATAAACCTCATCCAGTTTTTGTGCAATGTCTTCTCTGTAGACTGCAAGTTGACCTTATAACAGAGTTGGGGTCACCCCAACCAGAACATTCAAGGAATTATGGAAGCATTTTCCTTCTTTCCATGAGCACCACACTACCAACTCACAGTCAGTTTACAATCAACTACTCTTTTGAGACCTCCTTCTCATAATCTTCCTAGAAAATTTGGTATCCGTCATGCTGCTTCTAGTGCATCATTAATGACATTATCACCCAATTCATATGACTATTAAATCTTAAAATTTTACTACCATTTTTAAAAAATTCATTGACCATTATGCATATATAATAAAATGAGAAAAGTAGAAATCAAATCTGAATGATAGATCTACATTGTAGTTGTTATTTTATTTTCTTACATAAGAACCTGTAGTTTGTCAAGTCCTAGCTGCTAAAAATTAGAAATTTTTCTAATAGATTTAATTTTTGCAATTCCTTCTATCAGTAAATCACCAATATATTTTCTGGATCTGTAAGGTCTTGCCTCTTCTAACCCCTCAAGAAAGTAGAACTCTTGAAACAATCAGCGTTTCAAAAGGAAACTTTTATTGAGAGATAGTGATAGCAAGGAGGGAAAGCAGGATCTAAACTTCCCATGTGAAAATATTAGATGAAAAGTTGTAGAAGCCCCTCTCCTTTGTCCCCTTTGTCCAGTCCTTCATGAGCCAATCTCCAGGTGTGAAATTGTTGTGACGATTTCGAGCTGAGAAGATGATAAGGAACTTTTCTCAGGCACCATGTACTTGTCTTTCTGAAACTGAGACAAAACAGATGTGCCCCAGGCACATCCCTCCCACCCTCCTGACCATTCCCAGGAAGGTACATCAAAGGAAAGGAAAGATCAGTGCTAGGAATAAGTCATAAAATATTCAAGATCAAAAATGTTCAGATCAAAATAGCTTTCTCTAAGGGTTGATAGAAATCTTGCACCACAAAAATCTTGCATTAGGATATATTAGCAGTCAACTATATCCATCTATGTTAATGAACACATAGAACTATAGCTAACTAAGGGCTAAGTTTTATTAATAACTCTCCAGGTTTATGAGGAAAATTGGAAATAAATTAAGGACAATTTTCATACAATTCTAATTCATTTACTTATCGTACTATCCAGTCCTCACTTAACTAGCTTCCTTATTATCACATCATGAAGTAGTTTGACAATGAGAGAAGCAACTTAGAACTTTAGGAGAAATTTCCCAACAGTTTCAAAAATTAATCAGTGAAACAACTTGCCTCCAGAAGTTGTAAATGCTCCAACACGGGAATTTTTTAAGAAGAGATTGGACAACGATTTGTCTGAAATGGTATAGGGTTTCTTTCCTAAGCAGGGAGTTGGATTAGAAGACCTCCAAGGTCTCTTCCAACTTTGTTATTCTATTCTATTCTATTCTATTCTATTCTATTCTATTCTATTCTATTCTATTCTATTAATAGTTTGATGAAATCAAGCTATAGCACCACCACTCCCACAATCCAAGAAGGAAGTATGCTGTAAAACCTATTCGTGAGAGATTAGTAATTCCCCCCTTCCAAATTTCTGTTAATGTAGTTTAACAATGTACTAGAACCGTAATGGTGAAACTATGGCATACGTGCCTGAAGTGGCATGCAGAGCCATGTCACCTGACACGTGCAGCATCACACGTTCTTCTTCTGGTTTCTGGCATGCATGCACATGCAACAATCACCTGGTCTTCACATATGTGGCAGTGCTGGAAACCGAAGAGCTGGTCTTCTGTTTTCTGGCATGTGCATGCACGCCGGCCAGCTGATTGTCTTGCACACATGCACGCCAGAAACGGGAAGAGTGTGTGCCAGAAAGCAGAAGTGCTGGATAACAGACGTTCATTCCCCGGGGGGCGCATGCCCCCTGGGCAGCTCCTCTTCCAGGTTACATCCCTGATGAGTGCGCATGCATGCTCCCTTTTTGGCAATCAGTGTCGAAAAGGTTCGCCATCACTGTTCTAGAATTACCATATCATTACCACATAGAAACGTTTTTCACTTTTCAGGACACCTTGTTCTCCCAATATGCTTACATACTTGCAAATTAGACAAATGTAGAAGAAAGTTTCAAGCATGAAAAGAGCACCTAAGATAAGAAACCAAGGTTTCTGCTCTTAAAATTCTTGAATGTTCAATTCTAGTTCCATCCCTTTCTGGAGAAGAATGAGTTTTGCAATCTTTCCTGGAGGAAACTCTACTTGGACCACAATGGAGATGTAGCAGCAGATCTGAACATCATCAGTTTGGTGGTTCACTCCAAGGAGTTTCTTATCAAAGAGCACCTGGGGAGTTTTGCAAGACAGAATCTTACGATTAACCAAGATGCACTCTCACAACTAAAGTTGCTCAATACGGTGAGGAAAATGTTGGTGTCTTTTCTCTTTTGCCAAAGCCTTAGGATCCATTTCAACTGGCCTAAGTCAGTGGTGGGTTCCGGCTGGTATGAGCAGCAGGCACCGTTCCAGTATGGTGTTTCGGAGGGCCCACTCACCCGCCAGCATTCCTTACCTGGATTTGACCCAACCAGGCCATTTGCACACACAGCATACAGCGCCTGCATGACACTCTGCCGAGCAGCTGGAGCATTGCAGGCAGTAGGTGTGCATGTGTGTGCAGAGTGCATGCATCTGGTGGATGTTCAGCCCCGTCGCAGCATACTGGTTGTGATGGGATCTGGAACCCACCACTGATCTAAGCCTAATCTCTATACTACTGACCAGGGTGAGCGGGTGAGCAGGTGACTAGAAGACCTCCAAGGTCCCTTCAAACTCTGTTGTTCTATTACACTGTTAAGGTGTCCTTCAGATACTAAAACATGGAACAATGTTTTAAGAGCTTAGCTGGCGCAGTTAGAGTGCAGTACTGCAGGCTACTTCAAATCTCACTGGCTCAAGGTTGACTCATTCCTCCATCCTTCCGAGGTGGGTAAAATGAGGAGCCAGATTGTTGGGGGCAAGAGGCTGATTCTGTAAACTGTTTAGAGAGGGCTGTAAAAACACTATGAAGTGGTATATAAGTCCTATTGCTATTTAAGATGATTCAGTCATATTCAACATGGATTCTTGGTGACTATTGCTTTAGTATCTCCACAAAACTGATGTGATCAGCCATGAAGTGCTGAAGATTGTAGTCCTGATAACATCAACTTTGCTGGTTCCTTGCCCAAAATTAGCTAAAAAGAAAACAGTCAAAATTAAATGAACTAAATAAAGAATGGATGGTGCTACTTTTGGCCGTATTGGGAAATAATTTTTTTGCACGCACCGAACTGGTGGTAATGCGGGGAGCAACCCACCCCTGGGCGAGACCATGCCCCTCAATCTCACCTACACAACCATTGTCTGGCATTGGCATCCAGTTCTGCATTGGCAGTCCACCATCTGGTGCTTAGGCCCCACCAGCCGTCATCGCTTGGTCCGTAGACCATTTCTGGCCTGCATGCCATTGCCACCGGCACCTTCCCAGAAGGCCGTCAATCAGCTGTGCGGATGAGAATGCCGCCATTTTCTCCCTCACTGCTGCATCTGCCATCACAGCCAGGTAGCTCGTTGTGCCCAGGCTGCAAGCCGGCATACCGCCACCACAGTCTCCAATCTCCCCCTCCCCCCAGGTATGGCAAGCCAATCATGGCTTGACAAAGAGATTTCTTGGCCAATGGTATGTCTACATCCATTTCCCACATACGGTTAGTTCTAACATATTTCTTTGGCGCTTTTCTTTTTTCTGCTTAGTCCCTGCCTCAGTCCAAATGTGTGGACAATTGTCGTCCTGGATTTTTCAAGCGGGCTCGAGAAGGGGAACCAATCTGCTGCTATGACTGTGTTCCTTGTCCAGAGGGGACCATCTCCACTCAGGAAGGTGGGTGGGTGTAAAAACTGTGCCCTTTCCTGCACCAAAGGGGCCTTGCTCATGCCTTTGTCACATCCCCTTGGAATTATTGCAGTGTGCTCTGTATGGGGTTGTTCTTGAAGATCTCCTGGAATATACAAATGGTCCAGAATGCAATGTCACGCACATTGTTGAGTTCCCCTATGTTCAACCAGATTGCACCACTGTTGTGTGAGCTTCACAGGCTCCCGGTTTCTTTCCAAATGCCATTAAGTACACTTTTAAAGGCCTACATGGCATGGGAAAGGGTGTCTGTTGGACTTCCTCAACCTAAGGTTTTCTGCTTGTCCCACCAGAACAGATATAAAAGGCATGCTTCCGGTCCATTCCTTAAAATATTGGCACATTGTGAGTTCTTAGAAACCTGCTTATTCTGTTACAGCCCTTTCCTTTTAGAACTCCCTTCCCATTAAGCTCAGACAGGACCCAACCAGTGTAGGATGAAAAATTGGTGAGCTGCCTAAGTAAAGGATGCTTGTGGCACCATGTACAGTATATCAATTTGGATTTTATTTTTGTTATTGTTTTAATAACACACATATACATACATGTACACACAAAGACTCTTATTTACCATTTACTATGGCTTTTCCAAAAGGGATGCAGTGGGTCAGTGGCTAAGATGCTGAGGTTGTCGATCAGAAAAGTCAGCAGTTCGGCGGTTTGAATCCCTAGCACCAAGTGAGCTCCGGTTACTTGTCCCAGCTTCTGCCAACTTAGCAGTTTGAAAGAATGCAAAAAATGCAAGTAGAAAATAGGAACCACCTTTGGTGGGAAGGTAACAGTGTTCCGTGTGCCTTCGGTGTTTAGTCATGCTGGCCACATGACCATGGAGATGTCTTTGGACAGCGCTGGCTCTTTGGCTTTGAAATGGAGATGAGCACCGCCCCCTAGAGTAAAGAACAACTAGCACATATGTGCAAGGGGAACCTTTACCTTTACCTTATTACTTTTCTGGTCACTCAATATCAGGTGACATCCAAAGCAGATGTTTCTTGAAAAGTGTGAATGTTGAAGAAGTACTGCTTTTTTGTTTTCTCAGATATGGAAAAATGCATCAAGTGCCCAGATGATCACTATCCATCCAAGAATGGAGTCCAATGCATCCCAAAAGTTATAACTTTCTTGTCTTATGAAGAAGATCTCAGCATCATCCTGGTCTCTTTTACCTTGTTCTACTTTCTAACAACGGGCTTTGCTTTAATCATATTCCTTAAATACTTAGAAACCCCCATAGTCAAAGCCAACAACCGTGACCTCTCTTACATCCTCCTGGTCTCCCTCATGCTGTGCTTCTTGTCCTCCTTTCTCTTCATTGGTCAACCAAGGAAAGCCACCTGCCTTCTTCGACAAACAGTATTCAGCATCGTCTTCTCAGTAGCTGTGTCTTCTGTGTTGGCCAAGACAATCACAGTCGTGTTGGCATTCCTTGCCACAAAACCAGGGAACAAAGTGAGAAGATTGTTGGGAAAGGGTTTGGCCAACTCCATCATCCTTCTTTGTTCTGCTGGACAAATTATCATCTGCTCCATCTGGCTTGGAGTTTCTCCCCCATTCCCAGACTCTGACCTCCACTCCCAGCCTGGAGAGATCATCCTTCAATGCAATGATGGCTCTGTCACCATGTTTTATGTTGTCCTTGGCTACATGGGTTTCCTTGCTACCATTTGCTTCATGGTGGCTTTCCTAGCCAGGAACCTGCCTGGGGCCTTCAGTGAAACCAAGCTGATCACATTCAGCATGCTGGTCTTCTGCAGTGTCTGGATCTCCTTCCTACCCACCTACCTGAGCACTAATGGAAAGTCCATGGTGGTCGTGCAAATCTTCTCCATCTTGGCCTCCAGTGCTGGGCTTTTTAGCTGCATCTTCTTCCCCAAGTGCTACATTATCCTCCTGAGACCAGATCTAAACACGAAGGAACATCTAACGATAAAAGTAGGGACATAATAGTGAATTGGTTCCTTAGACTCATAACATTTAATTTTTCATTGCAGTTTTCATTGGACTCCCCAAATAGAGCGGGTCTTTGCCTATGATGGAATTAATAGGGAAAATGTTATGTGAGAGAACTTTAGATAAAAATAGTTTAATGGAGGCATAGGAGATAAAAATAGGAGTTGGAGGGCTGTAGATATTTATTATATATTCAACAGCTCTCTCACACACATACACACATATGCATACGCATATGCACGCACATACATATAAAAGATAAAAGATAAAAGTTCCCCTCGCACATGTGTGCTAGACTCTAGGGGGCGGTGCTCATCTCCGTTACAAAGCTGAAAGCCAGTGTTGTCTGAAGACATCTTCGTGGTCATGTGGCTGGCATGACTAAATGCCAAAGGTGTATGGAACACTGTTACCTTCCCACCAAAGGTGGTCCTCATTTTTCTACTTGCATTTTTATGCGCTTTCGAACTACTAGGTTGGCAGAAGCTGGGACAAGTAACAGCAGCTCACTCCATTACGCGGCACTAGGGATTTGAACCTCCAAACTGCCAACTGTTCTGGTCAACAAGTTCAGTGTCTTAGTCACTGAGCCACTGTGTCCCTAAAAGTCTGATTAATCTTCTATTAATCTTTAATCTTGATTGATATTCCTTGACTTTCTTGACCTTCCATAAACCTCATCCAGTTTTTGTGCAATGTCTTCTTCGTAGACCTTTGTCTGGAAGGTGACCTTATACCGGAGTTGGGATCACCCCAACCAGAACATTCAAGGAATTATGGAAGCATTTTCCTTCTTTCCATGAACACCACACTACCAACTCACAGTCAGTTTGCAATCAACTACTGTTTTGAGACCTCCTTCACAAATCTTCTTCTAAAGTTTGGTATCCGTCATGCTGCTTCTAGTGCATCCTTAGTGACATGTAAAAAAGATGTAAAAAAGATGTGGAGACTCTAGAAAGAGTGCAGAGAAGAGCAACAAAGATGATTAGGGGACTGGAGACTAAAACATATGAAGAACGGTTGCAGGAACTGGGTATGTTTAGCTTAAGAGAAAGAAGGAGTAGGGGAGACATGATAGCAGCCTTCCAGTATCTCAGGGATTGCCAAAAAGGAGAGGGAGTGAAACTATTCTCCAAGGCACCTGAGGACAGAACAAGAAGCAATGGGTGGAAACTAATCAAGAAGAGAAGCAACTTAGAACTGAGGAGAAACTTCCTGACAGTGAGAACAATTAATCAGTGGAACAGCTTGCCTCCAGAAGTTGTGAATGCCCCAACACTGGAAGTCTTTAAGAAGATGTTGGATAGCCATTTGTCTGGAACGGTATAGGGTTTCCAGCCTAGGCAGGGGGTTGGACTAGAAGACCTCCAAGGTCCCTTCCAACTCTACTATTGTATTGTATTGTATTGTATTGACATTATCACCCAATTCATATGATTATGAAATCTTAAAATTGTACTGCCAATTTTTAAAAATCATTGACTATTACGTATATATAATAAAATGAGAAAAAGTAGAAATCAAATCTAAATGATAGATCTACATTGTAGTTGTTATTTTATTTTCTTACATAAGAACCTGTAGTTTGTCAACTTCTAGCTGCTAAAAATGAGATATTTTTCTAATAGATTTAATTTTTGCAATTCTTTCTATCAGTAAATCATCAATATTTTTCTGGATCCTTCTAATTTTTTTTAAAGACAGAGATCTTTGTCTAAGAGATTTATAAATCTTGCAATGCAAAATCTTGCATCATGAAATTAGTAGTCAATGCTACTTGTCTAAGTTAATAAAAATATGGAATAATAGCTAAGGGCTAGTTGTTATTAGAAACTCTCCGATTTTATGAGGAAAATTGGAAATAAGTTGAGTAAAATTTATCAAACAATTATAATTCATTTACTTATTGTACTATCCAGTCCTGACCTAACTAGCTTCATCATTATCACATCATGAAGTAGTTTGTCAATACTTTGCAGAAATCAAGCTATACCACCACAATTCCCACAATCCTTTAAGGAAGTATAATGACATGTGAGATTGACCTTCAGGGATAGGAGGAAGAGATGCTATCTAGAAATGATCAGTTAAGATGAAGGGAGAGTGAAGCTGCATAATAGGCAGGGAAAGAAACTCTGAGTTACTTGCTATGAAAATTGTTGGTGAGAGATTTGTACTTTCCCACTTGCAAAGTTCCATTAATGTAGCTTTACAATGTAGTCGAATTACCACATCTGAACATGCTTCTCATTTGGTCTACCTGAGAGAACCTTAGCCTGGTAACGTTCTTCTTGACAAATACTTACTTTCTGGTAACCACCCAGTTGTTTTGAAGGAGTTTATAAATAATCCCTTCATTTGTTTCTTTGTTCCATTTATTTGTGACCTGCTCTAGAATGCTTCCTATAATTGGCAAAAAAAATATATGACAATATATATTTTGCAATATATAGTTTACCTATGTATCATTGATAAATTCTGTTGAATCTTTGTTTTTCACTTTTCAACCAGTTGTTCAGAAACATTATTCACTTTACAGAGCATCATGTTCCCCCAGCTAAGCATATTTGCATGCTAGAGAAATGTGGAAGAAAGATTGAAGCATGAAAAGGCCACCTGAGATAAGAAACCAAGGTTTCTGCTCTTAACATTCTTGAATGTTCAGTTCTAGTTCCATCCCTTTCTGGAGAAGAATGAGTTTTGCAATATTTCCTGGAGGAAATTCTACTTGGACCACAATGGAGATGTAGCAGCAGATCTGAACATTTTAAGTTTTGTGGGTCTCTCCAAGGAGGATCTTATCAAAGAGCACCTGGGGAGTTTTGCAAGGCAGAGTCTTACGATTAACCAAGATGCATTCTCACAACTAAAGTTGCTCAATGAGAAGGAATGGAAAGTTTCCCTTCAACCTTCGATTGAGGTGCGGACCATCACCCCTCCTTGTTAGCATATCTCAGATAAGAAATAAAAACCCGATAACATGTTCTAATTAAAAACAAAACTTTTAATATAAAAATAAAAATAAAACAAATCTATCTAATTGTTACATTTTGGCAAGAGCAATTGTCTTCCACCTTCTTGGCAGACGAACAGAAGATCAGAAGTCTCTGGAATGTGTGAGCAGGCGCAGTACATCACTTGCTGATAAGACCTATGACCTGCGCAGTATATCTTAGCACAGCTAGCAAACAATTAACACAGTGACACTCAATACGGTGAAATAAATATTGGTGTCTTTTCTCTTTTGCCAAAGCCTTAGGATCCATTTCAACTGGTCTAATTGACTAGGGTGAACGGGTGGTTGGACTAGAAGATCTCCAAGCCAGTGATGAAATTTAATTTTTTTTGCCACCGGCACTTTGGGCGTGGCATGGTGCAGGTGGTGGTTATGTGACTGGGTGGGCGTGGTCAACTTATTTTTACTTTTTAAAGTATTTTTAACTAGTAAAAATATTTTAAAAAGTAAAAAAAGGTTCCGATGATCAGCAACTGACCAGCCTGACCCCCCTTGCCAAGCCAGACCCAACAGCCTCCTAGCCCCAAAGATTGCTGGCTTCCACCTCAGCCACCCAGTCCAGGAGATGACAGAGGGGGTAGAGAGAGAGAGAAACAAAGTGCTTGGCTTTCCCTTCTCACTCACCCTCAGCTTCCTGATGTGGATTTTCACACCTTGCTTTACACACCTGGGATCATAACCCACATCTTCTTCTTCCTCTTCTTCTACATCTTCTTCCTCCTCCAGCTGCCACTGAGTGCCCTTAGGTGCCAGCTCCTGGGGAGCCTCTAGCATCCAGGCAGCATTGGCGGCTGTGCAGGACCTCTGGTGTGTGCCAGGAACACATCAGCCCAGCGCAGCCCACCCATTTTGCCTGTGAGGCGCCGTGCTCAGCACTCAGGAACCTTCCTGACCTTAAGTGCAGGAGAAGAAGGAGCCACTGTTTCCCTGGTTCTTCCCGCAGCTCCCCCCTTCCCTCCACAGCCAGCGTCACTCCTCTGGCACCTAGAGGCTCTGGAGCTGCTCCCGCCACCAACACGGCAGCAAGTGCCAAGTTGTGTGTTTCTTTGGAAAGTGGTGTGCGACCCTCTCCATCCCCACCACCCCTCCCCATCTTCACACGAGTAAGGCACTGATGGAGATCCTAGACTGAAAATCAACACAAAGAGATTTCTTGTGTAAAACACCTGAACACACTGAATTAGCTTTATTCCAGATACAGCTCCAACTATGGATAAAATTGCAGAGGGAGGAGAGTCTCCCCTTTCCCCCCTCCTCCTTGGAGTTGTTTTTTGAAGGAAGATCAGGAAATGGGCCAAAAGCTTTACTTCCTGTTTGGGTTTCAGCTCCCACCTTTCGTAAACATTGGATGTAGCAGTGTCAAATAGTGTCTAGTAGTTGAAGAAGGTGGGCTCTCCCTTAAGCTCCCTAGTTATTGATTGATTGATTTATATTTATTTATTTATTTTTACATCTATGACCCGTCCATTTCCCTCAAAGAGTCAGTGTATTTTTCGGAGTATAAGACTCTCCTGAGCATTTGGGGAGGAAAATAAGAAGAAAAAAAATTCTGCCTCTGCCTACCAGCATCCAATCGTACAGAGCTGAGACATGAGAACAAGATCAGCCAATGAATAGGCATAGCAACTAAGTCACACACACACACACACACACGCACAAACACACACACACACATGGACACACGTATACATGTGGTGAATGACACCAATCTGGTTTTAGCTTCTTTTCTTCTTTGTTTCTGGAATCAAGTCTTTGCAGAGAATGTTGAGCCTCCCAGTTACTGTTTGGCAGTGGGTGGTAGGTTAGGCATCTTCAGCTTGGTACCACACTGGCATACTGGCATCAAAGGCTAGGAGGGAGGGAACATGTGGGGAACAAATGGGTAATAAACCCATATGGGTATGTGATGGGGAAAGGAGAGGAGAAATGAAAGCTTGGCAAAGAACAGAGAAGCTCAGAACCAGTTTGTGCCAGCACTCAAGGCCATGCACCCTGAGAAAGAATGTGGATTACACCAAACATATCAGTGTGCTCAAAACACCAAGGCTGGAGAAAGACTGGCCATGTGAAGGAACTTTTTCTATCTTTTTCATATGGGACACTTAGTTCTAGCCTGATATTGTTGCAACCAGTATCCCTTAGTAAAAGAACTTATCACTTCAACCAAATGGAATCGAGAGTCCTTCTTTCCTAAGGGACCTACCCGAGGCAGGTCTGACAGTGGGTCACTCTTGTTGTTGGGACATATCCAGATGTGGTTTTGTGAGAGTGATGACTCAATAACACAGACATGGAACTCTAAATTTCATTATTCTTATATTGATTATTTTAATTCCTTCATTATAACCTTAATTATCATATTAAAAAGAAGCATACAAATAATCATTGCAATAAAAAAATTAAATATATGCCTAAGAAACAATTTTGCTATCAGTTCCCTACTTTTATCATTAGATGTTCCTTAATGTTCAGGTCTGGTCTTAGGATGATAATGTAGCACTTGGGGAAGAAGATGCAGCCCAGCAGTCCAGCACTGGAGGCCAAGATGGAGAAGACCTGCACAGCCACCATGTATTTCCCTTTGGTGCTCAAGTAGGTGGGCAGGAAGGAGACCCAAACACTGCAGAAGACCAGCATGCTGAAGGTGATCAGCTTGGCTTCATTGAAGGCCCCAGGCAGGTTCCTGGCCAGGAAAGCCACTGTGAAGCAAATGGCAGCTAGGAAACCCAAGTAGCCCAGGACTATATAAAACATGGTGACAGAACCTTCATTGCATTGAAGGGTGATCACTCCTGGCTGGGAGTGGAGGTCAGAGTCAGGGAATGGGGGAGAAACTCCCAGCCAGATGGAGCAGATGATAATTTGGATAGAGGAACAAGAAAGGATGATGGAGTTGGCCAAGCTCTTCCCCAACCATTTCCTTGCTCGATTTCCTGGTTTCGTGGCCAGAAAAGCCAGCACCACTGTGATCGTTTTGGCCAACACAGAAGACACGGCTACTGAGAAGACAATGCTGAACACTGTTTGTCGGAGAAGGCAGGTGGCTTTCCTTGGTTTACCAATAAAGAGTATAGGAGACAGGAAGCAAAGCAGAAGGGATATAAGGATGATGTAGGAGAGGTCCCGGTTGTTGGCTTTGACAATGGGAGTTTCTAGGTATTTAATGAATATGATTAAAACAAAGACAGCAACTAGGAATAAAAGGAGGGCAAATGAAACAAGGATAATGCTCAGATGTTCTTCATGGGACAAGAATGAGATTCTTTTGGGGATACATTGAATTCGGTTCTCAGTTGGATATTTATCATCTGGGCACTTGGTGCATTTTTCAGTATCTGAGAAAATAGAAAGTCATATTTCCTTTACAGTCTCTCACATTTCAAGAGAGACTTGCTTAGATGACAGCTGATACTGAGAGCCAGGAAAATCCTAATTACGCTGTAAAAAAGAGTCTGTACATAAATATATACAAGCACAATTATAGCATATATGATTATATAATGAATTACAAAATAATACCCCAAAGAGAAATACCTGGCACTACAACTACCTTTCATTATGTCCACCCACATTTTCTTTCTTTTTTCTTTCAAGTTTTTTTTTTATATTTGTACATATCAATTAGTGAATGATGTGATACCTTGGTATCGTGCATTTCAATGCAAATAAGCATAATATTATTACTCATGGTGATTATATTTCATTTTCATTGTTTCATGTTGTTTACACATACTTTTTACTATCACCTTTCAGTTCTAAATCTCCTTTTTGTTCTTTTATATATCTATATCTATATCTATATCTATATCTATATCTACATCTACATCTACATCTACATCTACATCTACATCTACATCTACATCTACATCTACATCTATATCTATATCTATATCTATATCTATATCTATATCTCTCTATATATCTCTATATCTACATCTACATCTACTTCTACATCTACATCTATATCTATATCTATATCTATATCTATATCTATATCTATCTATTTATCTATATTCAAATATTTATTTATTTATTTATTTCACCTGTTTTGTTATTCACATTTCCATTTTTTAGCTCTTCACATCTATTTTTGTTAAAGCTTCATCCTTCCTTCTTTCATTACCCAATATCTCAATATATACTTCTAGTACCAATCACAATCAGTTAACCATTTAAAGTACTTCTATTCATGTTCTTTCCAATCCTCCAATCCATATAATTCTACTGTTAACACACATGTTTACATTAAAACATATTCTTTCATTATCTAATCACCCATTGTTTAATTCTAGCATTTCACTGCTAATCATATTTCTATGCATGTTTAATAATGTCCACCCACATTTTCAACCCCCTCTGTCCTCCCAATGCCTTTGTGAAGAGTCATTTCTCTGGAAGGTTAGAAGGGTAGGGGTCTGTCAGATCTTAACAGAGGAGGGACTGCAACAAACAAGGCAGATTTCCAGGGAACCACAAAGTGACAAAGTTTTAGGAATGGACCTGAAGGATGCCATTTTATATTGGCTGTAATGCAGTGACGTGCGGTGAGCTTTACGGCTGGTGAGGCTGGTGACATCATCAGCGTGAGCCGCGGTCCCCTTCATGTTGACTCAGGAAGGTGGGGAATGGGACCACGTCAGCCTCCCTCCTGCGCACGTCCCATTCCCCGCCTTCCTAAGTCAACATGAAGGGGACGGCTCATGCTCCGCGATCCCCTTCATGTTGACTCAGGAGTCAGGAAGGAGGGGAATTCCCCTCCTTCCTGACTCCTGAGTCAACATGAAGGGGACCGCGGAGTGCGCTCCGCCGGACCACGGCTCACGCTGCGCGATCCCTCCTCCGCGATCCCTCCAGCCTCCCTCCTGTGCATGTCCCATTCCCCGCCTTCCTAAGTCAACATGAAGGGGACCACGGCGCGTGCTCCACAGGACAGCAGCTCATGCTCCGCGGGACCACGGCTCACACTGCACAATCCCTCCTCCGCGATCCCTCCAGCCTCCCTCCTGTGCACGTCCCATTCCCCGCCTTCCTAAGTCAACATGAAGGGGACCACGGAGCGTGCTCCGTGGGACAGCGGCTCACGCTCCACAGGACAGCGGCTCACGCTCCGCGGTCCCCTTCATGTTGACTTAGGAAGGTGGGGAATGGGACGTGCGCAGGAGGGAGGCTGAGGCTATAGGAGCCTCCTGCACACGTGGTCCCATTCCCCTCCTTCCTGACTCCTGAGTCAACATGAAGGGGACCACGGAGCACTCCCATTCCCGACCACGTGTGAAGAAGGCTCCTCAGCGCCTTTTCCCTTTTCCCTTTTTTGTCTAATTTTCATGATGAGAGCGGTGTGGCTCTGCCTCCCCTGCCTCCCCTGACCGCACGTCCCTGCTGTAATGAGAGGAGCAGATAACCCCAAGGAGAGGAATTCCCACCTGGGTTCTATGCCATGCAGAGCTTTAAAGATGAACTTATTTGCACGTGGGGAAAAATTGGGTGCCTGTGCAGCACACACAACAGGGGTGTGCGATATTGTAGAATGTAGGGGAACCCAACAGTGGTGTGTGTGCCATTGTATTCCGAACTATTTGTAAATGGTGTATATGTGACTTCATGGTATAAAAACAAATATCAGTACACCTGCTTTGGACTTGGTTCCCAAGGGCTCAAATTTACTTCTGTGCAGAAATAAAGTATTGGATCCCAGGTTCTTCTCTCGGCGTGGGCTGGGGCCAACAAACAAACCCCAATGTGAGAGTAGCTCCAACTGTTGAAGCCTTCTGGAAACCTCTTAAAACGTGTTTCTTTCAATTGTCCTGATGATCCCCTGGTAACAAGTAGCTTGTGTGCTGATGATGTCTTGGTGCAATTTCTTCTAGCAACCTTGTTTATTTTATTTTTTTAAAATGTCATGGTTTTAATCTCGTTTTGCAATACATCTTCTTCTTGATTATATTGTATGTCACCCTGAGTCACTTTGTGTGATAAATAAATTTTAAAACAAAACATGTAAACAAAAACGTTAATTCCTGATATAACTCTGGACTGAAACATTTAAATGGTTTGAAAATGAGACAATAATGCAAAATATTTTGATTATAGATTTGCTAACAGTTTTAAAGACTGGATGAGCTCCACAATGATATAAAAGTGGTTTTTTTTTAAAAAAAACAGATGTTCCCTTCCCCCTTCCTTTATTTTAGGTCTTATTCCTTTTAATCTGTATAGTGGAATTAAAAGGATGAAAGGATTATTTTTCATAGGGAAATAGAACAGAACAGAATAGAATAAAAGAGTTGGAAGGGACCTTGGAGGTCATCTAGTCCAACTCCCTGCTTAGGCAGGAAACCGACACCACTTCAGACAAATCGTTATCCAACATCTTCTTAAAAATATCCAGAGTTAGAGCATTCACAACTTCTAGAGGCAAGTTGTTCTACTGATTATTTGTTCTAACTATCAGGGAATTTCTCCTTAGTTCTAAGTTGCTTCTCTCCTTGATTAGTTTCCACCCATTGCTTCTTGGTCTACCACCAGGTGCTTGACTTCCTCTTCTTTGTGGCAGCCCCTGAGATATTGGAACACTGCTATCATGTCCCCACTAGTCTTTCCAGTCCTACAGATGGAATCTTTTCTTTTTCTTTTCTTTTCTTTTCATTTTTTTGGTGCTGTAATTCTTTCTATTTCACTATTTAATAACCAAAACAATTAGGAAAGATGAGAATAAGTGGGAAGGCCAAGTAGCAATCCTACCAAGGAATCCATTATTGTGGTTATATTGAACCTGGGATTATTGAAATGAGCTGCAAATAATATTTATGTTTATCTCTTAAACTATAACATAGACATTTAGAGCACTGGAGAAAGAAGAGGCAGATTTATCCCTAATATTGGAGAGGGAGAGAAGGAGGGAGAGAGAGAGAGATGCATCTTTAGCTCTTAAGGAAAATTTGATATGGGTGAGGAAGATCTATTGACCTGAACAGATACCTCATATTTTTTTTAAAAATCAACTATTGCTAAGAAAGGACAACATTGAACGACACTTTCAAACTGACAAGTAGAAGAGAAGTTTATTCTGATCCACCATTTCTTTCTATCCCATCTTACCTTTATCCTTCCAAATCTTCTTCTTACTCTGCCCATAATGAAAGAAATTAGGCAACTTGAAAATAAACAAGAACAAAATAAACAAGCATAGCAGTGCTTTCAAATGTTCTGGGTGAATCTAGTGTTCTTTCCTATGGTATCACCCACCTTCTTGGATGGAGATGGTCCCCTCTGGACAAGGAAAACAGTCATAGCAGCAAACTGGCTCTCCTTCCCGAGTCTGTTTGAAAAATCCAGGATCACAGTTTTCTACACATTTGGACTGAGGCAGAGGCTGAGCAGAAAAACAATAAACGCCAAAGAAAATATGCTAGCATTCAGAATTTTTATACATTTTCTATTGTGGGAAAATGGGAGGGGGATTGTACAGAGGTAGATGGTATGTAGCTATAACAAAATTCTTTCTAGAAAACCAAGGTCATCCGTTCTCTCTGCACCTCTGCACCTGACCAGAACTGGATGGGTGGAAGCTGCCAGCATGGCAGTGGGAGATTGGACCGTGTAATGGACTTGTGGGTGTGGGGGAAAGATCTTGAACTTTCAACTGGGTGGAAAACTGGGAAGCCTTCAGATTCGGGTTTTCCCAGATGTGCCATCCCATGGTCCAATCTTCCACTGCCATGTTGGCAGCTTCCACCCATCCAGTTCTGGCTAGGTGCAGAGACAAAGGATGCGCTTGGTTTTCTAGAAGGAATGTTATTATGGCTACATATCACCCAACTCCGTATAATCCCCCCTCCCATTTTCCTACAATAGAAAATGAATAGTAGAAAGTGTGGCAGGCCTGAAGTCCAAAAAGAAAAGATGTCTTGCAGGCCTGACAGGTTGTTCTATTCCAGTAGAGATATTTAATTCTTGACATCATGATATTCAAAAATAACCACCCCAAATCTCATTTTAGTCATAGCTGAGTCAGCTTAAATCAGTGTTCCATATTATGACATTTAAAAGACACCTTGGACAGTGGTGTACAGTACAGTACTCCAAGCTTTACAAGCAGTCTAAGAAAACTATAAGTGTTCTACTCTCCACATTCAAATCTCAGTGGAGATTTGATGATTAGGTTTCACCCACTTGAAATGGGTCCTAAAAAGACACCAATATTTTCCTCACCTTCTTCCACAATTTTAGTTGTGAAAGAACATCTTCGCTGATAAAAAGTCTCTGCTTTTCAAAAGTCCCGAGGTACTTTAAGATGCAATTCTTCTTCGGGAAAATCACCCAGCTCAAGATATTCACATCTGCTATCAGCTCTCCATTTAGGTCCAAGTACATTTTCATCTCAGAAAGATTGCAAAATGCATTCTTCTGCAAAAAGGGATGAAGCTAGAATGGGAAAATACAGGAATTTCAACTGGTACTTTAATTTATTATCCTATATGGTCTTTTCACATTTGAATCTATCTAATATGGTTGTTTAACTTAGAAATATTCTTGTTGGGGGAACAAGTGTTACTACTATATTAAAGGGGGAAAAGATTCAAAAAAATGTCAATTATATATTGACAAATATAACCTGCCAATTATATTAAACATTGTAGAGGAGGTCACAAATAAATTGAATAAATAAACTCTTCTTAAGAAACTTCTTAAACTCCTTGAAAGTAACTGTGTGATTACCAGAAAGCAAAGAAACAAAGATTCAGCAATTTTGTTCAATCATATATTGACAGAACAAATAATTGATACAATTTGTCAGTTATAGGGAGCATTCAAGAACAGGTCAAAGATACTCAAACAAACAAATAGTTTATTCATTCTTTCAAAATTTGTCAAGAAGTTGGTAGGTTAATATTTTGCCATGTAGATCTGATGGGTAATGCTACTAGGTGAGCTAATTCGACTTTATTGTAATGCTACATTAAAAGAATCTTGCAAGTGTGAAAGTACAAATCTCCCACCAATGCTTTTTAAAGCCTGAAAAGTTCAGATCCATTCTTATTTTTTCTCTCTACTGTTATTCAGCTACGCCCCTTTTATTTATCCATTTATCCATTTATCCATTTATCCATTTATCCATTTATCCATTTATCCATTTATCCATTTATCCATTTATCCATTTATCCATTTATCCATCCATCCATCATCTATCTATCTATCTATCTATCTATCTATCTATCTATCTATCTATCTATCTATCTATCTATCTATCTATCTATCTATCTATCTAGTTATCTAGTTATTTCGCCAAGCATGTATTAGATAACATATATAAGTATACACATGAAATGGATACGAATTAAAAAGAACATTAGGACAGGGACAGTTGACACACTGGTGCGCATATGACCTTACAGACCTCTTAGGAATGGGGTCAAGTCAACAGTACACAGTCTAACGTTAATGATTTGGGAGTTTTTTTGGGGGGGAAACCACACTTAGGTAGTGCATTCCAGGCATTGACCACTCTGTTGCTAAAGTCGTATTTTCTGCAATCGAGTTTGGAGCGGTTTACCTTAAGTTTGTATCTGTTGCGTGCAATGTATTGTTGTGGTTGAAACTGAAGTAGTCATTGACAGGTAGGACATTGTAGCAGATAATTTTATGTACTACGCTTAGGTCAGACTGAAGGCATAGTTCTAAGTTGTCTAAGCTCAACATTTCAAGCCTGGTGGCATAAGGTATTCTGTTGTGAGTAGAGGAGTGGAGGACTCTTCTTGTGAAATACCTCTGGACTCACTCAGTTGTGTTAATGTCCGATATGCAGTGTGGGTTCCAGACAGATGAGCTGCATTCAAGAATTGGTCTAGCAAATGTTTTGTATGATCTGGTTAGCAGTTCAATATTACCAGAGAAGAAGCTCCATAAGGTTAGGTTAACAACTCTCAATGCCTTTTTGGCAATGTTATTACAGTGGGCTCTGGTCATTCTCTAGGAAACATCTCTTCCCTCAATCCCCTGAATAATTCCCACGTATAATTACGCTTTCTTATTACAGGATCCAATCTGGGTGAGACACCAGGACCAGAGCAGGGGTGGGATTCTACCAGTTTGGACTGGTTTGAGCGAACTGGTAGCTCTGACTATCAGCTGGCAGTGAAATATACTCACCTATATTTCCTTTTCTGAAGTCCGGCAAATTTCTTTGCTGGCAGTAATGTGGAAGGTGAGGGTTAGGTTTAGGAAGCAATCACACACATGCAGAGAGTGCAGGCATGAAGCAAGCGCTCAGCAAACTGGTGTTTACACTGGTAGGATCCTACCCCTTGACCAGAGGTTTAGTCTTTTGAGCTTTCAGACTCATCCTCAGAGAAATTCTGTCTAGCAGAGTTTGGGCTTTTGGCTATTCTGTGTGTGGTGTTTATATAGTGCCCGTAGCTTTCTATTTGTTGATTGGGGTATTGGGGCCTTTCTTGTTAGATTGTGGAAATGCTTGATATAATAATTTCAGCACAGTACTTCATGAGGTCATGATTAGAAACTGTTCTGACCCCCCCTCCGGCCTGTGAATAAACCAGAACACAGGCTTGGCTGTTTGCCACTATTTAATTATGGAGATAATGACTCCTTTGGCTGAGGTCCCAGGCAAACTCACATTCCATAGAATAGTTGGCAGCAACTCAGATCTAAGAGACAGACAGCTTTTCTTCAATACTGATGCGAACGGTTGTTTCCTGCAAATGTCCCCTCCCAACACCTCACTTATATACTCTCTTGGGAGGGGCCAATCCACAACCACCTGGGCTTAATTATCTTCTATGTGTCTGCCTACGGAGCTGCTGCTCCCGTTTCTTAGCCCTTATTAATCTAGCATCAGGGACAAACTGCCTTTGATCTTCCCCACTGCTCCATGCCTCAGGCATGTCCTGGTGGCCAACCAGCCTCTCTGGTCCCTGCTCTGAGACTGAACCCTGCCCAGGGTCCTCCACATCTTCCATGGCAGACTCATATGGTTCCTCGCTACCCGAGTACAACAGCAGCTCAACCAGATCCTGCTGGGCCACAACAAGAAACCTAGTTAAGTGAGGGCTGGGTGGTGCAACCATTAAATTGATAAAAACTGGCCATAAAATTGTAGTTTTTAACTTTAACTTTAACTTTTATTTGATTTCTAAACCGCACCCTCTCCCAGAAGGGACTCGGGGCGGTGTACAGTCATATTTAAAACACAATAATATACATAGATATAAATATAAAATAGGTGTAGGTGTGGCTGGAGGAGGTAACATATAATTTACTGTACAATAATAGTTAAAGTTCAATTTAAAATTTAAAAATTTAAAAATACATTAAAAAACTACCCCTAAAAACTATCCCGGGATAAAATGTTTGCCAGGAGGTATACAATGGGACTATAAATGCGCCAGGCCAGCTAATTGGAACAGGTGGGTCTTGAGTTTCTGTCGGAAGGAGCGGAGGTCGGTTGTAGTTCTGATATCGGGGGGGAGGTCATTCCAGAGGGTTGGGCCCATCACAGAGAAGGCTCTACTCCTGGGCGCCGCCCGTTGGCATTGCTTAGTAGACGGCACCCGGAGGAGTCCCTCCCTGTGGGAGCGAATTGGTCGCAGGGATGTATGAGGTAGGATGCGATCCCGCAGGTAACTATGTCCTGTGCCATGGAGCGCTTTGAAGATGGTAATCAACACCTTGAAATGCACCCGAAAGACCACAGGCCGCCAGTGCAGCTCGTGAAGGAGAGGTGTTACGTGGGAGTACCTAGTACTCCCCATAATAGCCCCCGTGGCCGCATTCTGAACTAGCTGCAGTCCTCGGGTGCATCTCAAGGGGAGCCCCATGTAGAGAGCATTGCAGTAGTCCAGATGGGATGTCACCAGCGCATGAGTGACTGTGCGTAGGGCGTCCGGGTCCAATAGGGGGCGCAATTGGCGCACCAGGTGAACCTGGTGGAACGCCCCCCTCGCCACGGCTGCCACATGGTCATCCATCGACAGCTGGGCATCTAGGAGGACGCCCAAATTGCGCGCCCGTTCCACAGGGGGCAGTTGCTCGCCCCCTATGGCCAGCGATGGAGTCAACTGGTTGTACCGAGGCGCCGGTAGCCACAGCCACTCTGTCTTGGAGGGGTTGAGCCTGAGTCTGTTGTCCCCCATCCAGACTCGAACGGCTTCCAAACACCGGGACATCATTAGTCAAATAATTTTCAATGTTCCTCATAAAACCAGGAAGTTATGAAGAACAATTAATCCTCTATCATATGTTCTACCTTTTTATTAATACAGGCTGGTGGAATTGATGAATGTATGATGCAAGATTAATATCATCTTGTAGATAAAGCTATTTTGATGTCTTTAAAAAAAAAAAGTCCAGAAAAGTATTGAAGATTTGCTGCAAACTGAATACGACTCAGCAGTGTGATGATAATGGAAAGAAGCAAATGTATCCATAAGAATCTCAGGAAATGACTGTTCTTAAGCACCACGTGACCTTGCAGGCATCGCGCTTGGAAGGGGAGGGATTAAATACTGGATCGGCTTTGCAGAAGGGCAATGAAGCCAAGGCAATAATTAAAGGAGCTGCTCTTAGCCTTGAGTTAAAACACAGAGAAGAGCCATGTTTGTCTACAGGAAAATCAGAAAGCACCTGGGAGCACTTTTCAAACTAACAAAAGCTCACAGCTGGAAAACAACACTCTTCCAATATCTCTCATAGTTGAGATCACATTGGTCAAACTGTTGGACTCTTGTAGTAGAAGGAGATTAAATGATCAACATGTAAGCTAGTATTTTAATGCGCATATATGAGGTTGATAGAGTTTTTCAGAATGGGTAAGTTCAGTGGGCTCCAAATTTTTTAACAACCGATTCTCTGCTAGGTGGGCATGGCTGGGTGGGCATGGCTGGGGGTCACATAACTGAGTGGGCACGGCCAACTCTACATCACTTGTGTGGGTAGTACCTGTATGGGACAGGCATGGTTGGAGAGGGAATCCAGGGATCTCGTGGGGAGGGGGGGAGAGGAAAGAAAGATTTTGCATATGCGTATGTATGAGTGTGTGTGTGTATGCGAGAGAGAGAGAGAGAGAGAGAGACTGCGTTAAGCTATACTGGGAAAGCTGTCTGCAAGAGGAAGAGAAGCTGGGTAAGCTGTTTTTTGGGCTGTTTTCAAGCATTTTTTGAGCTGATTTTGGCCTGAAAATGGATTCTAGTTGGAACCCCATACCTGCCATGGCTGAATCCTTGAAGCTCCCAAACTCTCTTCACCCTCCTTCCTTCTCCTCCTGGATATGGAGGAATATGCCGCATTCAAAGCATAAGCCAGAGTCCTAACAACACTGTAAATACGGTGGTCACCTTCAAATTTGTAACTGTTCCTTTTATCTTTAGTCTCCAGTGGTGCTTTCTGGGTGCATCTTTTTCGGCCTTTGGCAGAAAGGACGTGCTTTGAAAAAGAACAGTGAAAACACTTATGTAGAGGTTCCACCATGATAACTGATTGGTAAGTCTTATCATATCCTCTTTCCTGGATCTGAAAGTTCCAAATACTATGGACATACTGGTAAACTCTGTGACTTCTCACTGGTAATGCTCCAAAGAGTGTGATGATCCAGACTTTCCCTTCAATGGGTCCTGGCAAATCTCCAAGTGAGAAATGAACAGCAGAAATTCCATCAATCATGGTAGTATAGTCTGTAAAGAAAACAAAGACGTTGACTCGCTTCCACCTAGAGATGGCATCCTTCAAGGGTGCTATGTGTATAGTCACTGACAATCGTTGTGATACAACAACACAAATTCCATTCTTAACAAGCACAGGAGTAAAAGTCCTCATGAAATTTTCTCCTCTCTCTGTGTCTGAAGCAAAGAGACCAATCAAGGTCCATCTGAAATGGAGAAGCAGTTGCACAATTGCTGGGTACTGGACTTCACTTTTGGGGGCCATTCGGTAGAAAAAGGGGAACTGACTTTTATCACTCAGAGTCTCTGAAACAAATCTACAAGTCATCTGAAAGAGCAATGAAGAATGCTGTCAGATGAAATCTAGAATAATACCTTTTAATAAATCCAACTTGATTCTTGTGACAATATATTATTTACTGTTGATTAGTCCTTAGTCCATATCAACATATGGAATATAAACAGAAGAACATAATAAGACTGTATATAAAATGGAATAAAAGACACATTAAGAAAAAGAATTAATCAAATACAAGCCTGTTCACTGTGATGGATTAAGTTAAGCCTTCCAGATTTAACCATTATGTCCAACTGTTAAAATCTTGTTCCAGTAAATACCATGCTAAGATGTTTAAATATTTCTGTGTTTCAATACTTAGCATTTTGGAAGGTCCATTTGTATTGACCTATCCATTTCAATGGGCCAGCTTACTGAGGACAGCTATATCTTCTCTATTTTCTTTGTGTGGGTTTTCTTTGGAACAGTATTTTACTTTGTTCTCTATTCACACAAGATAGCAATAGCACTTAGACTTATATACCACTTCACAGTGTTTTACAACCCTCTCTAAGCAGTTTACAAAGTTAGCATATTTTCCCCAACAATCTGGGTCCTCATTTTACCGACTTCGAAAGGATGGAAGGCTGAATCAACCTTGAGTCTGGTGAGAACTGAACGGCTCAACAGCTGGCAGCTGGTGATCATCAGAAGTAGCCTGCAGTACTGCATTCTAACCACATTCAAGAGGACTTTCATTTAAATTTTGTTTTTTCTAACTGAAAAAATGCTATTGCTTTAATTTCACACCAATAAATATATGCTCTGATTTCAGACAAAGAACAAATTGTCTAAAGGGGTGTTCTTTGACCTTTGATGTTTTCTTGCAGACATTTCATTACCAAACAAAATAGCATCATCAGCACTAGAAGGAAGTGGGGCTTGGTCTTATTTTATGTACCAGTGCCCTGTCCATGTTGGTGGGAGCAGTCTTGGTGGTTCCTTGATTAACTGTTGTTTACTCTTAGCTTTTTTGTCTGAGTTTGTCACCCAGTCTCAGAGAAAATTCTCTAAGTTAGTAAAGATATTATTTGCTCTAGTGGCTCTCCATTAAGTAATCAACCATGGCTATGATTTCATTTTCCAAAGACATTTTTCTACCATTTTTAAAATGCAGAACAGATATTGCCATCTTCTATCCATCTGGGATATGGGAGCCATTATTTACATATGTAAATCAACCTGCCAATAAAGGGCCCCACCAACCAGCATATTTCTTCGAATGATTTAACCAGTAGGAAATCCTCAGTATGGAATCTCTTTCTCTTTGAACCTTTTATGATCATGAACAGATTAGGGTAAAATTAGTTAATGTGTTAACTAATATGCTTGTAATATTTTTAATAAAATAATCATCTAATGCTAATAGTAATAATGACTCTGTGAGACATACTTTATATGTTTTCTCAAGAGTAGGTAAGATGATACATTGGAATTATTATTTTTATGATCAGAACATGTACAAAACATCAGCTTCCATCACTCTAGATCTTCTTTTGTATAGAAGATCTTTGATTGGACACAAAGGCTTCCCTCACTATAAGAAGTGAGAAGCTGAAGCCTCCAAAGCAGGATATGGCTGCTTTGATCTTTCCCACATCCCCACTCTGGATCCCAATCCTTAGCCAGGGTCATCGTACAGAGCATATAGTAGAAACTAACTAACTAACTAACTAACTAACTAACTAACTAACTAACTAACTAACTAACTAACTAAATAAATAAATAAATAAATAAATAAATAAATAAATAAATAAATAAATAAATAAATAAATAAATATAGCTAAATAGCCATGATGATGCTCTGGTAAGAAGCAGTTCAATAGAGAAGATGTGGTTAGATGTATTGCTCACCCACCACCACTCCTACCCCCCACTCAATTTACTAGGTAGAAATAGAGTAACACAAACCTGTGGGACTTTGTAGGTGCCTACTAATGTTGATATCTGTATGGAAATTTCCCTGAGAGCTCGATCAATAATAACCAGAAGATTGTCCTTCCTTCCACAGCTGTAGTTGGGAACATTGACTTCTCCAGTAGAGAGCGTGTCCAGCAAGGCATCAGAAGTGCGAAGGGTGCTCAAATAGTTGTCATGGACATTGTAGCCAAGTGTGAGATTATGCAGGAGCCAGGTATTCTTGTTGACCAATTGAATGGCGAAAACGAAGTGTAGCAGTTTTGCCAGATTAGTATGTTCAGTACTATATTAAATGTTTTCATGTTATCACCACCAGAAACAGCAAGAACAAAATATTTTTATTTATTCCTATTTATCTCCATGAGTCTATTGAGTCTTAAACCAACATTGATCCAAAACTATAGTCAAATGATAGTCATCCTTTATCATCTTTGTACAGTTTTGGAAGAAGGGATGGAGATTTTCTTTCACAAGGGTTAAGAATCGCAAGTAAACCCTTATATCTGGTAGTACTAATTTTCACCTACCGAGTAAACAGCTGCTCAGCTTGAACTCCTAAGTAAAAACAATCCTTGGTTTCATTTGTTGTGAAAGGAAAGTGAATTGCGGTAAAGCAAAGCCAGAATTGAAATTTGTTTGCCAAAATCTCCAAGTGTAACTTTCCTCCACTTTAAGTTCTTGCCATTGCTGGCCCCCATGGCTCAATCAATTTTAAAAAAACATGTTTTTGGAATGGTCCCTTCAAGTGTGGGCTGGTATGTAGCTGCATTCCATTCCCAGCTGTCTCACCTTGAAGCCATGTCTTAGGGAGACACAGTAAACAGTGAAGCCTTCCACCCTCCATTACCAGTTTTCCCCCCTCCCAGATTTCATGGCAGACTGGTACCAAGCAACAGCAGAGTTCAGGCATGAGGTAGCAGTTCTGACAGCAGGATTCAATTTCATTCAACCATTAAAATACAGTCACTATAAAAGCAAGACTATCTATGAATAAGTGAGTCACCAAAGCAATTCAAAAACCAAATCATCCTTATTCCTATAAGGAGCAGTCACTGCATATAGGATGGCAGAGATAACTCTTTCAATTGTTACATGAAATTAAAAAAAAAACATTGTTCAAGGAGTGAAGTCAGTACTGGAAGAGGAGACGTTCCTCTGGACTTCGGTCTCTCCATTTCTCCGGTTCTTTTGAGGGTTTTTTTCCCCCTGCCCATCCCTGCATTTGAGACTCACAGAAGCTATGGTAAAAGAGAAGAGCCCTACAAATCAAAACCAACCAGGATCTGATACATAACCCTACAATTTAGGAATAAGTGAAATAAAAAGATGGGAGGAAGAGTTAGAAATGCAAACAGAGAGGAAGCAAGTCCATTACAGTGAATGACTTACGGAGGAGAAGAAATGAAATGAGCCCCGTTGAAGAGTAATAGCTCAGGAGAAGACTTTGCTACACTTTCGATCACACTAATGATGTGGTCTCCTGGCCCATAATAGTTCCAAGGGTTTCCTTTCTCCCGCTTCTTCAAAGTCAGGGGACATTTGGTTCTGAACCCTCCACAGTATCTGTGCATCAGAACTAGCAGCAGCATGGGAAGCAGAAGCCGGAGGTCCATTTTTCCTTGGTCTGAATCAGTGACTTCTCTATTTCTAAACCTCAAGAAGTTAGAAGAAGTCAAAGTGCTCTCACAAGATTGAAATGCGGGTTTAGACAGAGACAAACTGAGCTTCTCAAGAAAAGGAGAGAAAGGTACTTTCGAGTGCACATCCCCTGCCTGACCTAAATCTTGTGAAAACACCCAACATAACTAGAAGTATTTATCCTTTTCTGGTGCAAGGTTACTTCCATGTTGCATCAGTCTGGGTTTACATCAATGGCAGTCACTGGAGAAGTATCAGACAAGGTCTCAAAGTACAGGATGGTGATAATTACAGAGGGAGAAGCAACTACTCTGGGGACCTTGAACTTCTTCTAGGACTCCATGTGCAGCTGGAGAACTGCATGTTACTACAAAATCACAGGAAAAGCCCTAACGGTACAATTGTGGAATGTACTACTGGGACATGTTTGGAAATCAATGTTAAGAGTTCAACCTCAGGTGAAAGAGTTCTGATATTCTTTTAGATGGCATCTTCTCTTCTATGCATTTCATAATTAACTGAGACAACTGGAGAAGGTGGCACTCCATGCTTTGTGCTTGATACTCCATGTAAGGACCTGCCTCTCCTCCTTTTTTCAGTAAAGTAAAAGTTTAGTAAAAGTCACAGGAATAGGGAACAATTGTAACCCTTTCTATTGGGACATGTTAGGAAATGAATGTTGTGATCCAGCAGTTGGAGATCATACATATCAGTCCATTGCAAGGACAGATTTCTCCCAGCCTACTGGTGCCATACAGGGAAGCAGTGCCTATTTCATTCATACATTTTAATAGAAATAAAAATAGTATTGATCATATCTTTTCATTTAACAAGCTTATATAATTCTTGTAATGATACACATCCATTTATTAAATTATTATTTAATCATTCAATATTTTAATGTTTCATCTATGCCAATCACCCTATTCTAAGTATTGTATCTTTCAATACAAATATAATGTTATTAATCATATTTATTACTTTTAACAAGCTTATACAATTCTAATAATAGTGCAAACATTTATGCTAGTCTTCTACCTAATTCTTTTTCCTTCTCTGCTTAGATGGTCATCTGGCTCCCCAGCTTCGTGGCAGCCATCTTAGAATACCTCTTCCCCTCATCATGGCATAGAAGGAAAAAAGCCCCAGGTATTCAGCAGGAGAGCTAAGATCTCTCCTGTGACCCCTCCGAGCACCCACCTTAGCTTCGCTGCCCCTACAAGGTGGCTTTGACTCCTTTTGGAGCTGACCAACAGGGAGAAGCCAGCACAGGAATTGAGAGTTCCATTCCCTGTGCCTGTTAACTCTATAAAGCTCCATCCCTTTCCCTTCATTGAGTGATTTTCACAGAGTTCTCTTTAGCAAGATTTATTGATATGAAAAGGAAGGGAGTTACAATAATTCCAGTCTTTCAACTATTTCCCACTTAGAAATATGTAAAATTGATTTTTTTGTGTCCTCTTACATGCAATATATGTGAACATAAGGCATATTTTATTTCAAATACAAGGAATTTTACAATTTTCAACTCGGTAACATCTGAACTTGGATGTTTTGCAGATGTTTAATTTAATTTTATTTAGTTCTAAATAGGTTTGGCAATATAATACAGTTGAAACAGACATTGACAAGACTGCATGGCTCTGATACATTAACAGTATCTAAGGTACACCTTGAATTTTGGGATCCTTGACCGGAACAAAACAGTTTAATTGTGTAAATTTTAAAAAATAGAATGAAAGTTAGCAACCACTTATATGTCTAACCTATGGGATGAAAAACTGGAATAACTTGGGTCAGCATCTTAAAAATGTAATATACGCTAGTTATAATTTAATTATAGTGGAATTAATAGTGAAATTAATCCATTAGAAAATATTAATATTTTAAGTGTATTGGACTGCTGAAAGAATACTTTTTCTAAAAATGGGCATCAGATTTGTGAAAGTGTGTATGTGTCAGAAAGAGAGATAGAGAGAGAGAAAGGAGGGAGGGAGGGAGAAAGAGAGAGAGAGAGAGAGAGAGAGAGAGAGGGAGAGAGAGAGAGAGAGAGAGAGAGAGAGAGAGAGAGAGAGAGAGAGAGAGAGAGAGAGAGAGATGGTGTTATAAGAAATTTAAGGACTCTAGTTCCTATTATTTCTTTTTCTACAGCATCATTATTGCTTCAGATCAAAGTTTACATTGAAACAATTTTGGACAGAAATGTAAGAGTTAAAATGTAGATGTGATATAAATTGTATTAATAAAGTATATAATCCCTTTATGCAACTAAGCTGAACATTAAAGAATGTGTTTGGGTTATACATTATCTATTAAGTCTGTTATCTATTTTTGCAAAGAAAATGAAGGACTGTGTTTCTCTAAAACTTATACTTAAAAAAGTTTAAGGACTGAACTAATTCTTGATTGATGAAAATGGATATTATTTAGGACTTTTTATTAGTATTTTCTTCACCTTTCTTCTGTTACAGCTGGCTCATAGTGTATATTTGGATATTCATATCTTTATTTATTTCAGTTTTAAATAACCTTAATTATCATACAGATGAAAGGGAGGATACAAACCTTATAAAAACCGGTTCCCTACTTTTATTATTAGATGTTCCTTAGTGTTTAGATCTGGTCTTAGAATGATAATGTAGCACTTGGGGAAGAAGATGCAGCCCAGCAGTCCAACACTGGAAGTCAAGATGGAGAAGACCTGCACGGTCACCATGGACTTTCCTTTGGTGCTCAGGTAGGTGGGCAAGAAAGAGACCCATACACTGCAGAAGACCAGCATGCTGAAGGTGATCAGCTTGGCTTCATTGAAGGCCCCAGGCAGGTTCCTGGCTAGGAAAGCCACTGTGAAGCATATGGCAGCTAGGAAACCCATGTAGCCCAGGACAATATAAAACATAGTGACAGAACTTTCGTTGCACTGAAGGATGATCACTCCTGGCTGGGAGTGGAGGTCAGAGTCAGGGAATGGGGGAGAAACTCCCAGCCAGATGAAGCAGATGATAATTTGGATAGAGGAACAAGAAAGGATGATGGAGTTGGCCAAGCTCTTCCCCAACCACCTCTTTACTCGATTTCCTGGTTTCGTGGCCAGAAAAGCCAGCACCACTGTGATGGTTTTGGCCAACACAGAAGACACGGCTACTGAGAAGACGATGCTGAACACTGTTTGTCGGAGAAGGCAAGTGACTTTCCTTGGTTTACCAATGAAGAGTATAGGAGACAGGAAGCAAAGCAGGAGAGATACAAGGATGATGTAGGAGAGGTCCCGGTTGTTGGCTTTGACAATGGGAGTTTCTAGGTATTTAATGAATATGATTAAAACAAAGACGGCAACTAGGAACAAAAGTAGGGCAAAGGAGACAAGGATAATGCCCAGATATTCTTCATAGGACAAGAATGAGATTCTTTTGGGGATACATTGGATTCGGTTCTCGGTTGGATATTGATCATCTGGGCACCTTGTGCATTTTTCAGTATCTGAGAAAATAGAAAGTAATATTTCTTTTATAGTTTCTCCTTTCACATTTCAAGAAAGACTTGCTTAGATGACAGCTGATACTGATAGACAGGAAAGGCCTAGTAAATGGTAAAAAAGGAGCCTGTACATAAAGACACACATACGCAATTACAGTATATGTATGATTTTATAAAGAATAACAAAATAATACCCCAAAGAGTAATACCAGGAACCACAATTACCCTTCACTGTCTCCACCCACAGTTTCATCCTGCTCTGACCTCACCCTATACTCATGATGGCAAATCTATGGCACACGTACCAGAGGCGGCATGCAAAACCCTCTCTGTGGGCATGCGTGCCATCATTCCAGGGTCTCTGCGTGTGTGTCTGCCCATGCCCAAGCATGCGTGGGTTTTCAGGCACATGTTTGCACATTCTCATGCACATGTTTACACATGTGTGCCTTGCAGTTTGGGCATGTGCGCATGGTCACAGTTTGGGCACTCAGTGCCTAAAAGGTTCGCCATCCCTGCCCTATGCCAATGCATAGGTGGAAGAATCATTTCTCTGGAAGATAAGGAGGGTAGGAGGTATGTCAGATCTTAACAGAGCAGGGACTGCCAAAAAAAAAAGGCAGGCTTCCAGGGAACCACAAAGTGATAAAATTTTAGGGAATGGACCTGGAACATGCCTTTCATATTTGCTATGATGAGATGAGCAGATAACTTCAAAGTGAGGAATTCCCACCAATACCCTTGTTCTATGCCTTCCAGAGCTTTGAAGATGAACTTATTTGCATTTGAGGAAAGGTTGGGTGCCTGTGCATCTCACACAACAGGGGTGTAAGATGGTAGAATGTCGGGGAACCAGAGGTAGCATTCAGAAGGTTATGGCCAGTTTTGGAGAACCGGTAGCGGGAATTTTGAGTACTTTGGAGAACCGGTAAATACCACCTCTAGCTGGCCCCACCCCATCTATTCTCTGCCTCCCGAGTCCCTGCTGATTGGGAGGGAATGGAGATTTTACAGGATCCTTCCCCTGCCACGCCCTGCAAGCCACGGCCAGCAAGCCACACCACATTCATGCCCACAGAACCTGTAGTTTAAAATTTTGAATCCACCACTGAGGGGAACCAAATAGTGGTGTGTTCCATTGCATTCTGACCCATTTGTATATGGTGTATTTCATGGTATAAAACAAGTATCAGCAGATACACTTGCTTTGGACTTGGTATCCATGGGCTCAAATTTACTTCTGTGCAGAAATACAGGATTGCATCCCAGGTAATTCTCTCGACGTGGTCTGGGGTGAACAAACTAACCTCAAAGTGAGAGTAGCTCCAACATTGGAGATCTTCTACTAATCTCTTAAAATGTGTTTCTTTCAAAAAGACTGAGGACCCCTGGGAACAAGTAGCTTGTGTCCTGATCACCCTATTTTTCGAAGTATAAGATGCACCCTTTTCCCCTCAAAAAAGAGGCTGAAAAACTGGGTGCATCTTATACACTGAATGCAGCATTTTTTGCCTCCTGAAACCCCGCCCCCTTCACCCAAATGGCCATGCAGAGCCTGTTGGAGGCTTTCAGAGAGGGGGCTGGGGAAGGCAGAAATGAGTGAAAAATGGGCCAGTTTTTGCTCAATTTTGCCCCCTTAGCCCCCAGGAGTACTCTATAAGCCTCCTAAAGGACCCCTAGGAACAAGTAGCTTGTGTCCTGATTACCCTATTTTTCGGAGTATAAGATGCACCCTTTTCCCCTCAAAAAAGAGGCTGAAAAACTGGGTGCATCTTATACACTGAATGCAGCATTTTTTGCCTCCTGAAACCCCCCCCCCCCTTCACCCAAATGGCCATGCAGAGCCTGTCGGAGGCTTTCAGAGAGGGGGCTGGGGAAGGCAGAAATGAGTGAAAAATGGGCCAGTTTTTGCTCAATTTTGCCCCCTTAGCCCCCAGGAGTACTCTATAAGCCTCCTAAAGGACCCCTGGGAACAAGTAGCTTGTGTCCTGATTACCCTATTTTTCGGAGTATAAGATGCACCCTTTTCCCCTCAAAAAAGAGGCTGAAAAACTGGGTGCATCTTATACACTGAATGCAGCATTTTTTGCCTCCTGAAACCCCGCCCCCTTCACCCAAATGGCCATGCAGAGCCTGTTGGAGGCTTTCAGAGAGGGGGCTGGGGAAGGCAGAAATGAGTGAAAAATGGGCCAGTTTTTGCTCAATTTTGCCCCCTTAGCCCCCAGGAGTACTCTATAAGCCTCCTAAAGGCTATGCATGCAATTTTATGACAAAAAAAAATGGGCCAATTTTTGCGAAAAATGAGCCATTTTCCTCATTTTTGGGGGGGGGGGGGGACACACCCACCAGGAGCACTTTACAAGCCTCTTAAAGGCTATTCATGCCTTTAAAAAAACAGGGCCATTTTTTACGAAAAATGGGCCTATTTTTGCAAAAAACGGGCCATTTTGGGGAGGTTTGCAGAGTGCAAAAACTTTCTTTTTAATATGCCTCTTCAAAACATTGGTGTGTCTTATACTCTGTTGTGTCTTATACTCCAAAAAATATGGTATGTGTCAGTGTATATCCTTCTAACAATCTTGTTTATTTTAAACAATGTCATGGTTTTAATCTCATTTTTAATATGTTTTCTTCTTGGTTTTATTGTATGTCACCCTGAGTCACTTTGCGTGATAAATAAAATTTAAAAAATATTTAAACAAAAAGGTTAATTCCTGATGTAACTCAGGATTTAAACATTTAAATGAAATAGAATAGAATAGAATAGCATAATAGAGTTTGATGGTACCTTGGAGGTCTTCTAGTCCAACCCTCTGCCTAGGCAGAAAACCCTATACCATTTCATACAAATGATTATCCAATCTCTTCTTTAAAACTTCCAGTGTTGAAGCATTCACAACTTTTGGAGGCAAGTTGTTCCACTGATTAATTGTTCTAACTGTCAGGAAATTTCTCCTCAGTTCTAAGTTGCTTCTCTCCTTGATTAGTTTCCACCCATTGCTTCTTGTTCTACCCTTGGGTGCCTTGGAGAATAGCTTGACTCCCTTTTCTTTGTGGAAGCCCCTGAGATATTGGAACACTGCTATAATGTCACTCCTAGTCCTTCTAGTCCTACAAATAGAATCTTTTCTTTTTCTTTCCTCTTTCTTTCTTTCTTTTGTTCTTTCTTTCTTTCATTCATTCTTTCTTTTTTTGGGGTGCTGTAATTCTTTCTATTTCACTATTTAATAATCAAAAAATTAAGAAAGATGAGAATAAGTGGGAAGGCCAAGTAGCAATCCTACCAAGGAATCCATTATTGTGGTTATATTGAACCTGGGATTATTGAAATGAGCTACAAATAATATTTGTGTTTAACTCTTAAACTATAACATAGACATTTAGAGCACTGGAGAAAGAAGAGGCAGATTCATTCCTAATATTGGAGAGGGAGGGAGAGAGAAAGAGAGATGCCCTTAAGGAAAATTTGATATGGGAGAGCGAGATCTATTGACCTGAAACCATACCTCATATTTTAAAAAAGTTCAATTGTTGCCAAGAAAGGACAACATGGAAGGACACTTCCAAACTGACAAGTAGAAGAGAGATTTATTCTGCTACATCCACCATGTCCTTTTATCCCATCCTGCCTCTTCCTTTGAAATCCTTTCCATAATGAAAGAAATCGGGCAACTTGAAAATAAATAAGAATAACATAACCAAGCTTAGCTGTGCTTCCAAATGTCCTGGATGAATCTAATGTTCTTTCCTGGGGTGTCACTCACCTTCCTGAGTGGAGATGGTCCCCTCTGGACAAGGAACACAGTCATAGCAGCAAACTGGCTCTCCTTCCCGAGTCTGTTTGAAAAATCCAGGATGACAGTTTTCTACACATTTGGACTGAGGCAGAGGCTGAGCAGAAAAACAATAAATGCCAAACCATTCAGGAAAAATTGTGCTCAAAAGTAATGTTAGCGAAGTAGCCCACAGGATTCCCTTTTGATAAATATGAAATCTCTAACAAGTTCCCAGACTTGTTAACAGCGGTGTCCCCCCAAGGCAGAGTTCTGGGACCCACTCTCCTTCTGTTTTACACCAACAACTTATGTAATCATATTAAAAGCAGCTGCGTCCTCTTCACTGATGATGAAAAATTATTTAACACCACTGACAATGCTGCTGCCCTTCAAAGAGACCTTGACCATGTGTCAGAATGGTTGCACTTTTGGCAACTACAAATATCAACTAACAAATGCTCTGTTCTACACATTGGCAACAAAAATCAGAACACCAAATACAAGTTGGGAGGAAACGAGCTCATAGGTGACCCTCACTCTGTCAAGGACCCATCTCAAACGATCTTAGCCCCAGAGCTCACCGTAACAGCAGTGCCAAAAAAAACATCAAGAATTGTTAACCTGAATTTGCAAAGCTTCTTCTCCTGTATTACTAACTAGAAAAAAACCTTTGCCAGACCAATTCTCAGATATAGCTCATTTGCCTGGAATCCACACTGTATATCAGACATTAATACAATTGAGCGGGTCCAGACGTATTTCACAAGAAGAGTCCTCCACTCCTCTACTCACAATAGAATCCTTTATGCCACTAGGCTTGAAATTTTGGGCTTGGACAATCTGGAACTGTGCCACCTGCGGTCTGACCTAAGCATATTACATAAAATTATCTGCTATAATGTCCTACCTGTCAATGACTACTTCAGCTTCAACCTCAATTAATACACAGGCAAACAAACGATACAAACTCAAGGTAAACCACTCCAAACTCAATTGCAGAAAATATGACTTCAGCAACAGAGTGGTCAATGCCTTGAATGCTGTATTGTTACATCCTCAAACCCACACCACTTCAACCTTAAACTGTCTACCATGGACCTCACCCCATTCCTAAGAGGTCCATAAAGGGGTGTGTGCGTAATAACACCAGCATGCCTACCGTCCTTGTCCTACTATCCCCATTTATTTGTATTCATTTCCTTCATTCATGTCCAACTTCATATTTATACCTGCCATCTTGTACAAGTGTGACAAACTAATAAATAAAAATAAAGAAATAAAATCGCAGGAGATACAACTGCCAACAGTTGTATATTTCCTCCCTTTTGCTTCTGGAATATCTTATTGCAATAGAAGAGTTTCTACTTAATACATTGTAGAAGGATAGGATAGGATAGGATAGTGTTGTGGCCCAGCAGGATCTGTTGGAGCTGCTAATGGACTCAGATAGTGAAGAACCCTACGAGTCGGCTATGGAAGAGGTGGAGGACCCTGGGCTCAGACTCAGAGCAGGGACCAGAGAGGCTGGTTGGCCACCAGGAGGTGCCTGAGGCATGGAGCAGTGGAGAAGATCAAAGGGAGTTGGTCCCTGACGCCAGGCAATGGAGGGCGGAGAAACGGAGGCAGCAGTTACGGAGACAAACTCATAAGAGATAATCCAGTCCAAGTGGTTGTGGCTTGGCCCCAAGTGGTTGTGGCTTGGCCCCAGAGGAGACGTCTAGAGAGCAGGTGGAGGTCCTCACGCTCCGAGTCTGACCGACCACAGGTAAGAGCCTATTTACGGACTTACCTCGTGGCATTGAGAGCGGCCAAACGTAGACATTGTGCCGCTCTTATTGCGTCTGCGGATAACCGCCCTGCCGCCCTGTTTAGGGTCACCCGCTCCCTCTTGGTGCAAGAGACGCGGGGGGCACCCTTACAGGGTAGAGCAGAGGAGTTTGGAGAATATCTGCAGAACAAAGTCGCTCAGATCCGGAGTGGATGGGCCCCCTCCAGTGGTCTGGACGGGCCGTCAACAGTGAGTCTTGTGAGTCCACTCTGGGAGGAGTTTGACTCTGTTGCCCCCGAGGATTTAGACAGGTTGCATGGAAGGCTGCGACCCACCACATGTTCATTGGACCCGTGTCCCTCCTGGCTGGTACTGGCATCCTGGGAGGTGACACGAGGCTGGCTTCTGGGCCTGGTGAACGCCTCGTTGGGTGAGGGATCCTTACCTACCATCTTGAAAGAGGCGGTGGTGAGGCCCTTACTCAAGAGGCCTTCACTCGACCAAATGGAGCTAGCTAATTATCGCCCAGTCTCCAACCTCCCTTTTTTGGCGAAGGTTGTTGAGAATGTGGTGGCGCAGCAGTTTCCGCGTCACCTCGATGAATCCGATTATCTAGACCCACGCCAGTCCGGCTTCCGACCCGGGCACAGCACTGAGACAGCCTTGGTCGTGTTGGTTGATGATCTCTGGAGGGCCAGAGATAGAGGTCGTTCCTCTATCCTGGTCCTATTAGATCTCTCAGCGGCTTTTGATACCATCGACCATGGTATCCTTCTGCGCCGGCTGGAGGGGATGGGAGTCGGAGGCACCGTGTTACGGTGGTTCGACTCTTACCTCTCCGGCCGGATGCAATATGTGTTGACAGGGGGGCAGAGATCGACCCCGAGGCCACTCTCTTGTGGGGTGCCGCAGGGGTCGGTTCTCTTTCCCCTTCTGTTCAATGCATATGTGAAGCCGCTGGGCGAGATCATCCGTGGTTTTGGGGTTGAATACCATCTGTACACTGATGATACGCAGCTGTACATTTCAACCCCAAACCACCACAACGAGGCTGTCGCAGTGATGTCCCGGTGTCTGGAAGCCATCGGGGTCTGGATGGGGGACAACAGACTCAAACTCAACCCCTCCAAGACTGAGTGGATGTGGCTTCCGACACCTCAGTTCAGCCAGCTGACTCCATCGCTGGCCATAGGGGACGAGCTACTGCCCCCTGTGGAACGGGCGCACAATTTGGGCGTCCTCCTAGATGCCCGGCTGTCAATGGATGACCATGTGGCAGCCGTGGCAAGGGGGGGCGTTCCACCAGGTTCGCCTGGTGCGCCAATTGCGCCCCCTACTGGACCGGGATGTCCTACGCACAGTCACTCATGCGCTGGTGACGTCTCACCTAGATTACTGTAATGCTCTCTACATGGGGCTTCCCTTGGGACGCGCCCGGAGACTGCAGCTAGTCCAGAATGCGGCCGCGCGGGTTATCATGGGGAGGTCTAGATACTCCCACGTAACACCGCTCCTGCGCGAGCTGCACTGGCTACCTGTGGTTTTTCGGGTGCGTTTCAAGGTCCTGATTACTATCTTTAAAGTGCTCCATGGCTCAGGACCTAGTTACTTGCGGGATCGCATCCTCCCACATACATCCCTGCGGCCAATCCGCTCTCACAGAGAGGGCCTTCTCCAAGTGCCGTCCACTAGGCAATGCCAGCGGGTGGCGGCGAGGAGTAGAGCCTTCTCTGTGATGGGCCCAACCCTCTGGAATGACCTCCCCCCCGACGTTAGAACCACCTCGGACTTCCGCTCCTTCCGTCAAAAATTGAAGACTCACCTGTTCCGACTAGCTGGCCTGGTATGATTATAAATGTTACTGTCACGATGTTAAAAAGTTTGCTAGGCCTGAACTGCCTAAACTGACATTCAAGAGTTAAACTAAGAAAGCTTTATTGCGCAGGTCATAAAACAAAATGTTATCTGAAAGTGATTTATTGCGCATGCGTTACACATTCCAAAATCCCTTTCTTCTTTGTTCCGCTGCCAACTTGGCAACTGAAGCTTTTATTATCAAAATGTAACCAATTAGTTATTTTCTGTTTTTCATTTACTTTTATTATTTTATTATTAAAGTTTGTTTATTAATGAAAATATTTTTACAGACTTTTATTTCTTTTTTAATATCTCAAAAGATATGCGGAAAGGAATCAGCCTCGGTCCATAGACCTCATTTTCTACAGGGCGTTTTTTTTCCCCTGACAGTTACATCTATGAACTCCTGGTAGTATATTCTCATCTGGTTACTTTAAGGGTAATGTTTTAGTTTTAATTGTTTTTAGGGCTTTTAGCCTCATATTTATTTATTCTTCTGTACAGGACTCTTAATTTTAACCTC
Organism: Natrix helvetica; assembly: GCF_964273705.1. Taxonomy (NCBI): domain Eukaryota; kingdom Metazoa; phylum Chordata; class Lepidosauria; order Squamata; family Natricidae; genus Natrix; species Natrix helvetica. The sequence goes on from NC_138548.1 coordinate 367,370,354, forward strand.
CTCCACATACATACATATATTTATAGCCCTATTTATATTTGTATTTTATCTGTGATTTATTGTGGACTGTACACCGCCCCGAGTCCCTTTCTGGGAGAGGGGGCAGTTTAGAAATGTGAATAAATTGAAAATTGAATTGAATAAATCCCAAGAGACTATATAAGAAGAGACTTTGGGAGGAGTCCTGTTGCACGACACAACCGTTTGTAACAATCTGGAGACACTCTTGTCTGTATCTGTTGGAGTCTTGCCTGTGAGTCGTGCTGGGGCTTTCAGCCAACAGGTTTATAATTACTGTAAATAAAGAGTGGCAAACAGCTAAGCCTGTGTTGGCGTTCATTACCGGATGGAGGGGGGCCTGAACAGGATAGATATCGGATAGAATGGAATGGAATAGAATGAAATAGAATTCTTAATTGTCCAAGTGTGATTGGACACACAAGGAATTTGTCTTTGGTGCATATGCTCTCAGAGAAAAACATTTAAGCATTAAGTGACAACCAGTGGATTCTTCCACATGGCTATATTAACATGAATTCCTCCATTCTTCATATATCCATGATTTTAAACTTTGATGATGATTGCTCTATTCTAATAAAGATATTGAATTCTTGACATCAGGATATTCAAGAATAATCACCCCAAATCTCATTTTAGTCACAGCTGAATCAGCTTAAAGCATTGTTCCATATTATAGCATCTGAAAGACACCTTGGACTATAGTCCTCCCAAACCTCCCAAGCAGTCTAAGAAAACTATAAGTGTTCTCCTCCCTACATTCAAATCATCCTTCTTGGTGATTAGGCTTTGCCCACTTGAAATGAGTCCTAAGGCTTTGGAAAACATAGAAAAGACCCCAATATTTTGCTCACCTTATTCAATGACTTTAGCTGTGAAAGAATATCTTGGTTGATAAAAAGTCTCTGTCTTTCAAAACTCCCCGGGTACTTTATGATGTAATTATTCTTTGGGAGAACCACCAAGCTCCAGATGTTCACATCTGCTACCAGATCTCCATTTTGGTCCAAGTACATTTTCATCTCAGAAAGATTGCAAAACGTATTCTTCTGCAAAAATGGATGAAGCTAGAATGGAAAAATCCAGGAATTTCAAATGGTACTTTATGGTCTTTTCACATTTGAATCTATCTAATACAGTTGTCTAACTTAGCAATATTATTGTTAAGGGAACAAATGTTGCCACTATTTTAAAGGGGGAAAGATTCAAAAAATTGTCCATCTTATATTGACTAAATATACAGTATATTGACAAATATAACATGTCAGTTATATTAAACATTCTAGAGCTCGTCACAAATAAATTGAATAAATAAACTCTTCTTAAGAAACTTCTCAAACTCCCTGAAAGTAACAATGTGATAACCAGAAAGCAAAGCAACAAAGATTCAACAATTTTGTTCAATCATATATTGACAAAATAAATAATTGACACAATTTATCAGTTATAGGGAGCATTTAAGAACAGTTAAAGATACCCAAACAAACAAAAAAAGATTATTAATTCTTTCAAAATTTGTCAAGAAGTTGCTAGGCTAATATTCTGCCATGCAGACCACATGGGGAATATTATCATGTGAGCTACAGTAGTGGCCAAAATTGTGGAAACCTTTTGGGAAAAGTGTATTTGTGAGGTTTGATGGGTAATAAGACAACCTTTTTTGGAGTAGTACCAATTATATATCAATGGAAAGATAATTTAATCAAGAATGTAATGCAACAAAGTTTGTTTAATTGTCTGTATTCTATGAAAGGTTATAGCCAAATATAGCCAGCAAAAAACCCAATTAATAGAAGCAATAATTAAATCTTGGTTTCATATTATAACAGCAGAAGAACTAAAAGACTTGGTTCACTCCATGGGAATTCATTGTAAGGCCGTAATTCACGCTAAAAGTTACCCAACTAAGGATTAACTGATATCGTGATAATTTTTGTATATCCCATTTTTTCTACGGGGATAATTTTTGTATATCTTGCTTTTTTTACAGGTTTCACTTTTCTTCTTTATAACTGCTATTGTAATAGCAAATCCTTCATAAACATTTTGGCATTATTTTCTTGATTAAATTATATTTCCATTGATATATAATTTTATGGTACTACTCCAAAGAAAAGTGGTGTCATTGGCCGTAAAACATGTACACTTTTCCCAAAAGATTTCCACAATTTTGGCCACTACTATAATTCTACTTTATTACAATGCTACATTAAAACAATCTTGCAAGTCTGAAAAAACAAATCTCCCACCAATGCTTTTTAAAGCCTGAAAAGTGTAGATCCTTTTTGAATTTCTTTCTCTCATGTTATGCAGCTGTACTCCCTCTTATCAAACCATTTGCTAGGAACAATCTCAAACAAACCAACAAACAGATTATTCATTCCTTAATAATTTGTCAAAACTTGCTAGGCTAATATTTTGCCATGTGGACCAGATGAGGAACTCTACAAGGTAACCTAATTCCTCTTGTTGTTGTTAGTTGCAAAGTCGTGTCTGACCCATCATGACCCCATGGACAATGTTCCTCCAGGCCTTCCTGTCCTCTATCATCCTCTGGAGTCAATTCCAGCTCCTGCCGACTGCTTTGGTGACTCCATCCAGCCACCTCATTCTCTGTCATCCCCTTCTTCTTTTGCCCTCAATCTTTCCCAGCATTAGGCTCTTCTCCAGTGAATTCCTTCTTCTCATTAAGTGGCCAAAGTATTTGAGCTTCATCTTCAGGATCTGGCCTTCTAAAGAGCAGTCAGGGTTCTACTTTATTGTAATGCTACATTAAAAGAATCTTGCAAGTGTGAAAGTACAAATCTCCCACCAATGCTTTTTAAAGACAGAAAAGTTCAGATCCTTTTTGAATTTCTTTCTCTACTGTGATGTTTAATATCATCTTGTAGATAAAGCTATTTTGGTGTCTTTTAAAAGATACCAAATTTCCAGAAAAGTATTGAAGATTTCCTGCAAACTGAATATGAGTCAGTAGGGTGGTAAAATTAGAAAAAAAGCAAATGTATCCATAAGAATCTCAGGAAATGACTGTTCTAGTTTGGAGAGACCCCAAATTAAGTACCATGTATCCTAGCAGGCAGTACCCTTGGAAGAGACTTTGTATAACAACTGGATCAGATTTATGGAAAGGCAATGAAGCCAAGGCAATGATTAAAGGAGCTGCTCTTAGCCTTGAGTTAAAACAAGAAGAGCCATGTTTGCCTACAGGAAAATCAGAAAGAATCTGGAAACACTTTTAAAACTAACACAAACTCACATTTGGAAAAGGAAAGAGACACACTCTTCCAATATCTCTCATAGCTTCCAGTCTTGAGAACATTACGACTCAAGAGATCAGATTGGTCAACCTGTTGGAGTCTTGTTGTAGAAGGAGATTGATATGGCTCCTCTTCTTTGGATTAAGCTTGATGGATTCTAGTTGGAACCCCTTACCTTCCATGGCTGAAGCGTTGGAGCCCCCAAAGCCTCTTCACTCCCCTTCCTTCTCCTCCTGGATATGGAGGAATATGCTGCATTCAAGCCATAAGCCAGAGTCCTAACAACACTGTAAACACGAGGATCAACTCCGAATTTGTAACTGCTCCTTTTGTCTTTAGTCTCCAGTGGTGCTTTCTGGGTGCATCTTTTTCGGCCTTTGGCAGAAAAGATGTGCTTTGAAAAAGAACAGTGAAAACACTTATGTAGGGGTTCCACCATGATAACTGATTGGTAAGTCTTCTCATGTCCTCTTTCCTGGATCTGAAAGTTCCAAATACTATGGACATACTGGTAAACTCTGTGACTTTTCACTGGTAATTCTCCAAAGAGTGTGATGATCCAGACTTTCCCTTCAATGGGTCCTGGCAAATCTCCAAGTGAGAAATGGACAGCAGAAATTCCATCAATCATGGTATTATAGTCTGTAAAGAAAACAAGGACATTGACTTGCTTCCACTTAGAGATGGCATCCTTCAAGGGTGCTATTTGTATAGTCACTGAGAATCGTTGTGATACAACAACACAAATTCCATTCTTAACAAGCACAGGAGTAAAAGTCCTCATGAAATTCTCTCCCCTCTCTGTGTCTGAAGCAAAGAGACCAATCAAAGTCCATCTGAAATGGAGAAGCAGTTGCACAATTGCTGGGTACTGGACTCCACTTTTGGGGGCCATTCGGTAGAAGAAGGGGAAATGACTTTTATCACTCAGAGCCTCTGAAACAAATCTACAAGTGATCTGAAAGAGCAATGAAGAATGATGTTATATTTGGGGTTAGGTCAAATCCAGAATATTACCTTTTAATAAATCAGTAACAATAGCAATAGTACCTAGGCTTATAGACTTTTTCACAGTGCTTTACAGCCTTCCCTAAGCAGTTTATAGAGTCAGCCTCTTTCCCCAACCATCTGGGTCCTCATTTTACTGACCTCAGAAGGATGGAAGGTTGAGTCAACCTTGAGCCTGGTGAGATTTGAGCTGCTAAACTGCTGGCAGCCAGCTACCTAGCTAACTATGGACTCTCTCTTTGAATATTTTATGACCATGAACAGATGAAGGTAAAACTACTTAATGTGTTAACTAATATGTTAAAAATTTAACATTTTAAGTAAAATAGTCAATTACTGCTAACAGTAATAATGACTCCATAAGACATATTGTATATGTTCTACCAAGAGTAGGTAAGATAATACATTGGAATTATTATTTTTTTGAATCTGGAATTTGTTCATCATTGTAAATATCATTATTTTAGCTTAGATCACGTACAAAATATTAGCTTCCATCACTGCTAGATCTTTGTTTGTGCAGAAGACCTTTGATTGGACACAGAGACTCTCCTCACCAGCAGAAGTGAAAAGCAGAAGCCTCTAAAGCAATGGATGTGGTCCCATGGCAGGATATGGCTGCTTTGATCTTTGCCACCTCCCCACTCGGGATAAAAATTCCTAGCCAGAGTCATTGGTTATTGTCCGTGTAAAACTCAAGACCCACCTTTTTCAATTATCTGGCCTGGCTCAACCGTAGTTTATCCTCTCCTCCTGACAGTCCTTTTAAATTTGTAATTTTATTTGGGGTATTTTTAATGGTTAATTTTATTATTATTATTGTGATATATGTAATTGTTACCTCCTCCGTGTATGTATATGTATGTGTATGTGTGTATGTGTATGTTTATATGTATTTATGTATGTTTTTATTGTACGCCGCCCCGAGTCCCTTGTGGAGAGGGAGCGGCTAACAAATTAAATTATTATTATTATTATTATTATTATTATTATTATTATTATTATTATTATTATTATATAAGGTTATTATATTTCTACTGTTTGTAACAGGACAGCATACAGTAGAAATACAATAACCAAATAAAGATAAATAGCCATGATGATGGTCCTGGTAAGAAACAGTTCTTGAATTCAATAGAGAAGGCATGGTTAGATGTATTGCTCTCCCACACTCACCCCTACCCCAACTCACTTTACTATGTAGATATACAGAAACACAAACCTGTGGGACTTTGTAGGTGCCTACCAATGTTGAAATCTGTATGGAAATTTCCCTGAGAGCTCTATCAATAATAACCAGAAGATTGTCCTTCCTTCCACAGCTGTAGTTGGGAACATTGACTTCTCCAGTAGAGAGCGTGTCCAGCAAGGCATCAGAAGTGCGAAGGGGGCTCAAATAGTTGTCATGGACATTGTAGCCAAGTGTGAGATTGTGCAGGAGCCAGGTATTCTTGTTGACCAATTGAATGGCGAAAACGAAGGGTAGCATTTTGGCCAGACTAATATGCCTAGTACTGTACAAATGTTTTCATGTTATCACCATCAGAAACATCAAGAACAAAATATTTTTTATTTATTCCTATTTATCTCCATGAGTCTATTGAGTCTTAAACCAATATTGATCCAAAACCATAGTGAAATTCTAGTCACCCATTACTATTTTTGTCAGTTTTGAGAAGATGAGATGGGGATATTCTTCCACCAGGGTTAAGAATCACAAGTAAACCCTTATTTCTAATAGTACTAATGTTCATCTACGGAGTAAGTAAAAAAGAATTCTTGGTTTTATTTGTGAATTGCAATAAAGCAAAGCCTGAACTGAAATTTGCATGCCAAAGTTCAGGCGTAAGGTACCAGTTCTGACAGCAAGATTCAACCTCATTCAACCATTAAATAGAGCCATCATAAAAACAATTTACTTATTCATAGATGAATAAGTAAATCACCAAGGCAAGTCAAACTTATTCCTATAAAAAGCAGGAATTTAATATGAGATCACAGAGGCATCTAATCTTCTTTCAATAACTACATGAAATTAAAAAAAACATTATTCAAGGGGTAAAGTCAGTCCTGGAGGAGGAGAAGACCCTCTGGACTTCTGTCTCTCCATTTCTCTGGTTCTTTTCGGTTCTTTTTGCCCACCCCTGCATTTGAGTCTGATAGAAGTTACAGTGAAAAAGAAGAGCCCTATAAATCACAATGACCTAGGGTCTTATACATACATCTACAATTTAGGAATAAGTGAAATAAAAAGGTAGGAAGAAAAGTTTTAGAAATGCAAATAGAGAGAAAGCAAGTCCATCACTGTGAATGACTTACGGAGGAGATGAAATGTAACGAGCCCCATTGAACAGTAATAGCTCAGGAGAAGGTTTTGCTACCGTTTCAATCACACTAATGACGTGGTCTCCTGCCCCGTAATAGTTCCAAGGGTTTCCTTTCTCCCGCTTCTTCAAAGTCAGGGGACATTTGGGTCTGAGTCCTCCACAGTTTCTGTGGGTGAGAACCAGCAGCATCATAGGAAGTAGAAGCAGGAGGTCCATTTCTCCTTGGCCTGAACCAGCCACTTCTCTATTTCTAAACCTCAAGAAGTTAGAAGAATTCAAAGCATTCTCACAAGATGGAAATGCTGTTGGCTTTCCTTGTTTAGACAGAGACAAACTGAGCTTCACAATAAAAGAAGAGAAAGGTACATTCAAGTGCACGTCCCCTGCCTGTCCTAAATCCAACATAACTACAAGTATTTATGCTTTTCTGGCGCAAGGTTACTTCCATGTTGCATCAGTCTGAGTTTACATCAATGGCAGTCACTGGAGAAGTATCAGACAAGGTCTCAAAATACAGCATGGTGATAATTACAGGGAGAAGCAACTTTTCTGGGGACCTTGAACTTCTTCTAGGACTCCATGTGCAGAGGGGCAGCTGGGGAACTGCATGTTCCTACAAAATCACAGGAATAGTCCTGAGGGCACAATTGGGGAGTGGTCGTGGCCCTTCCTACTGGGACATGTTAGAAAACAAATGTTAAGAGTTCAACCCCAGGTGAAAGAGTTATGATATTCTTCTGGATGACATCTTCTCTTCTATGCATTTCATAATTAACTGAGACAACTGGATAATATGGCACTCCATGCTTTGTGTTTGATACTTTCTGTAAGGACCTGCCCCTCCTCCTTTCCCAAGAAAGTATAGACTCTTGAAAACGTGGTATTTCAGAATCTTTTATTGAGAAGAAGTGATAGCAGGATAGGCGAAGTAGATTCTTAATGCCTTCCAAACTATACAGTTAGAAATAGGGCTGTAGAATCTCCTCCCTCCAGTCTGAATGTGGATTTAGCTAATCCACACGCGTGAAGATGTTTATTTTTATTAGTTTTTAATTTTATATTACAAATTTTGATATACTTTATAAATGAAGTGTTGTCTGGGTTTTTTTCTTTTACATCCTATCATATACATGATCCATTTTATATTATAGTTCTGTTTCAAATTTCAACCATTTTATTCTCTTTCCATATTTTTCATCTTAAACTTATTTTCTTCTTGGTACATAAACAATATCATTAATTGCCCCTTCAAAGTTAAACCAAATTATCATTTCAGAATTCATCTGTTAGTCTACTTTACTATAAGTAACATACATTCTCAAGTTCAGTTTTTATATAGAGTCTTTAACTGAATTAATTATCCACAATTCATAGTATTACTATAATTCCCTTATATCTTACTTGAATACATACCATAATATATTTCCCTTAAATCTACTAATATATTCCTTCTTTCCCTTCCTCCTTCTCTAACCATTTTCTCTTGGTCTATCAAAAATTTCACTTCTTTTTAATTTTCTTCTTTCCTCCCATTCTCTTAGCTTCTTCTTTTTCTTCTTTTTATAATTATTGTATCTTTTCTTCAAAATCCTTTTTCTCACTTTTAATTTTATTGTTCTAGCAGTTTCCCCCAGACTTTCCCCACTATTCCATTCTTTGCTGTTTGATTGTTTCTTTTGGGGGGGACATTCCCTCTTGTCTACTTTTTTTGTACCACTGTGAATCTCAGTGAAATCGTCTACCTGTTTTTTTTTATTTTCAGTTCCTTTGTCTTCCATATTATCTTCTTGTTCTTCATTTGAGCCTTCTTTTTTTAATATAATTTTTATTGAATGCTTTAATCTTTAAAAACAGTAAAGAAGACACAACAAGGGAAACAAAACAAAACAAAACACAGAACATACATAACAATATACAGTAATTTTACAGCTTTCTATATCGGCTTTCCTGCTTAGCTTTTATAATTCTCCCTTCTGCATTGCCTTCCTATTACTATAACCTTGTCCTATAATGTAGCAAACATAATATTACATTTACAATAATATTCATTATTTGTATCACCATATATTTGTATTCTCTATTTTCTGTTTTGGCTTCTGATTTCTAGCCACTTCTACATTTTATTCCATACTTTATAAAAGTCCGATTTTTTTTCTTTTGGTTCTATTGTCATTTTATCCATTTCTGAGCATTTGAGTATTTTCCTGATTGTAATTTCATCTGAGGTGTATTGATTTTTTTCCAGTTTTGTGCGAAAGCAATCCTGGCTGCAGTGAGTAGGTGAATGATTATGTATTGAGATTGTTTGTCCATTTTTTGGTCTAGTAGTCCTAATAAGAATGCTTCTGGTTTGAGTTCTATTTTTCACTCAGTAATTTCCATTTCTTCTTCTTGAGCCTTCTTTTACCCCCTTCTCACCTGTTTCCTAGTCTGAGTGCTCCATCGGAATTTCTGATTTTTTCTTACCATTTAAAGTTTCATGCACATTTTTTAGGGTTAGGGTTCTCAAATAGTTCATCAACATCCAGAATTCCATAATGCAAGTTTTAAGTTATTTAACAAATTTTTAAGCTTTTTATGTTGTATTACATTTAATTAAAACCTAAAGTCCATGCAGTCCTTTCTTTCCTTTTTGTTTCCAAATTCTAGTGTCCAATTCTAGTTTTAGTCCAGTCCAATCCAAGTTGAGAATTTATTTTACTCCACAACCTTGGAAAGTCAAAACCAAACAATGTTGCAAAAACAAATACTCCTTAAAAGTTCTCACAGTTCCAAAGTGTCTTTTCCTGTAGCTAAGGTCAAAATTTTACAGCTGTACTATCCCTTTTGTCTTTCACAAAGTCTTGTAGTATTCTCTTCTCACCAGCAGATGGCTACCTCTTTGCAATACACCCTGACCAGCTGATTGTCAAAAACTGTCAAAAACCATCTTAAATCCACCCCCAAAAAATAGGAACTTCCCCCAGGTTTTCTTTTTGTTATTTTTAGTGTCTTCAAGTCCAATTATAAAAACAAGAATCTTCTAAGGCTTTAGTGTTCTAACCTCCGCTTTATCCTTCTTTCTCCATGTAATTTTCCAAATGCCAATTAGCTGCTAATTCAGCTCCGGGACTCTTTTTAAATCCAAATTCAAAGTTTCATTTTACCTGTGAGTTGGCCAATCACTCACCAGGTTCCAACACTCCGTTCCGACACTGCTCCTGCTCAAAAAGTTTAGTCCAGTTGCCCCAGCTTTACAGCGGTCCTTTGAATATGGCCACCGCCCCTGCTGTCCTCCTGCTGTTTGGAGAGCTTTTCTCTGACCTAACGAGGAACTTGCCAGTTCCTTTTGGTTGTCCGAGACATCTCTCGTTCTTTTCCATCCCTTCAAGATGGTTCTGGTCAGAAGACCTGCTGACAGCGGTTTGTCCAGTTGGATTTTTGTGGAGCTCGTCGGAACCCACTATTTCCAACTGGTCTCACTGTGATGCTTCCGATTTCTGGTGTGAAGATGTTTATTGTAATGGCTGTCCTAAGAAACAGATAAGGAGCCAATCCCAAGATCTTCTTCAGCTTTCAGCAAACTGAAACAATCCACATGGCCCTCCCTCCTTATTACATTTCAAAGAAGGTGAGAATACTGCAGGGTGCTTAGAGGCCAGGAAAATGGTTATAAAAATACAGGTTATCCCCATGCCCCCCCCCTCTGTCCCTGTGAATGGAAGTATCATATTAGGGATCTGACACTCCCTTATGCTTAGTGGTAAGGGTGGAATGGAGGTTATGCACCCATCCTTCCCCTACTTGACCTCTCTCTGGCCTTTGACACTTTGCTACTAATCATGGTATCACATGTCTGAAACACGGTACATGGTTTCCTGCATGAGCAGAGGATTGAGCTAGAAGACCTTCAAGGTCCTTCCAATTGTATTATTCTGCTCTGCATCCTTCAGGATCAGCTCAGAAGATTGGCATCAGTGGCAAGGCATTGTGATAGTTAACCTCTTTCCCTGGCATCAATGCTAGTCAACAATAAGGAGAAAGTTCTGAACCAGGCTTCCTTAGAAAGCAAGAAGCAAAGTTTTGGTCCCTGCAAACCCTCTTTTATTTACACGACTGTGAATTCCTTTCATTCACAGTCAGCAGGGCTTAGCAAGCAGTCTTTCAGAGGAATGTTTATCCACATGCACCTTATCTTATTTGGAGCGCTGCCAGATTACTAGTTTCCAAACACAGGGCAAGGCAAACTTGGCACAGAGTCTCTTAAAGTCACACACAGAACTTTCCACTCTTGAACTGACCGAAGGAATTGTTTCCTGCAAAAGCCCACTCCCCGTTCATTCGTCTTTTGTTTCCTATGGGAGGGGACAATCACCTCCAAGGTGTGGCTTTACTCGACCCTACTTTCTTAGTTGTTGTTGTCTTCTGGCAGCTCTGTGCATGAGCACACTGGGAACAGATTCCAGTTATTCTTCTGACTCACTGCTGTCAATGCAGAGCCCTTGTCTGAGCTTTCCTCAACCCCCAAGATTGGCCCATGTTCCTCCCCAACCTCTTCACTGTCCAATTCTGTTGCCAGCTGTGCTGGCCACTACTGGGCCACAAAAGAGAGACCCTACCTTGGTCTGTACTTTACTGGCTCTTAGCAGGTTGATGGTACTCAATTTGATATCTCTGACCTGCGGGAATGAAGTGATGCCATCCATGCCATACCCATGGTTGAGTATCTTTGGAATTTAGTACCTGCCAGTTTTAAAACTATAGCAACTTTGATGCTGGTGTGCACTGTCACTGAAAGAACTGGTGAGCTATTTGGTGGTCCTCTTGGACTCATGCTTGAGGAGCTGTTCGCTGGAAAGAAATAAGAAAAAGGAGAAAGAACAGTAGGAGGTAAATGGGAAGGTAAAACACATATAAACCAATACTTACCTCTTCAAATTTGCAGAGAGAAATATTTGAAATCAGTATTTATTAATGAAATACAGGGAGTCCTCAACTTACAACAGTTTATTTAGTGAGCATTCAATGATTTCCCTTGCACATACGTGCTAGGTCTGGAATGACCTCCCCCCCGATATTAGAACTACTACCGACCTCTGCTCCTTCCGACAGAAGCTCAAGACCCACCTGTTCCAATTAGCTGGCTTAACTGATTTATAGTCCCACTTTTAACCTCCTGGCAAACATCTTATTGGGTAGTTTTTAAGGGTAATTTTAATGTTTATTTGTATTTTAATTTAAATATTGTACAGTGCATATCCTACCTCCTCCGTGTACCTATTTATATATTTAAGTATATCTATATTCTGTATTCATACTGTTTTAATATGACTGTACACCGCCCCGAGTCCTGTTTAGGAAAGGGTGCGGTTTATAAATTAAAGTTTATTATTATTATTATTAATAGTAGTAGTTCCCAACTCTAGGGGGCAGTTCTCATCTCTGTTACAAAGCCGAAGAGCCAGGACTGTCTAAAGACGTCTCCATGGTCGTGTGGCCGGCATGACTAAATGCCGAAGGCACACGTAATGCTGTTACCTTCCCACCAAAGGTGGTCCCTATTTTTCTACTTGCATTTTTACATGCTTTCAAACTGCTAGGTTGGCAGAAGCTGGGGCAAGTAATGGGAGCTCACTCCGTTACAAGGCACTAGGGATTCGAACCACCAAACTGACAACCTTTCTGATTGACAAGCTCAGCATCTTACCCACTGAGCCACTTCATCCCCATTCAACAACACTGAAAAAGGGACTTATGACCATTTTTCACAGTTACTTCCTTTGCAGCAACCCGTGATCAAAATTCAGATGCTTGGCAACTGATTCATACTTATGACCATTACTGTTTCCCAGTTCTGGTTTCCTGCACAAATGCTTGCACAGTTAAACAATACTTTCTCCTTCTCTCCACCCCTGGATGGTCACATTGTCCAATTGTGAGACATTCTTTTGTTATGGGAACAGTCCATCTCTTTCTCCAGTACCTGCAGTGGTGACATTGATAGCTTCCATGTTCTCTTTCACTTTATTCCCGCTGCCCCCGGAGTTTTAAAGGGGCTGAGGAAGTGGCTATGTTTGTTTGTTTGTTTGTTTTGTTTTTATTGGATTTATATGCCGCCCTTCTCCCAAAGGACCCAGGGCGGCGTACAACATTAAAAAACACACATCCCAAAAGTTAAAAAGAAATTAAATACATATCCACCCCCCAAAAAAACCCCGAATTTATAAGACAATACGTTTAAAAATGAGTTAAAATTAACAGGCCAGGCCTGTTAGCTTAAGAGAAAGAAGGACTAGGGGAGACATGATAGCATTGTTCCAATATCTCAGGGGTTGCCACAAAGAAGAGGGAGTCAAACTGTTCTCCAAGGCACCTGAGGGTAGAACAAGAAGCAATGGGTGGAAACTAATCAAGGAGAGAAGCAACTTAGAACTGAGGAGAAACTTCCTGACAGTTAGAACAATTAATCAGTGGAACAGCTTGCCTCCAGAAGTTGTGAATGCCCCAATGCTGGAAGTCTTTAAGAAGATGTTGGATAGCTATTTGTCTGAAATGGTATAGGGTTTCCTGCCTAGGCAGGGGGTTGGACTAGAAGACCTCCAAGGTCCCTTCCAACTCTACTATTGTATTGTATTGTATTGTATTACCTTGTTGATATATAGGGTCTGGGTAGGATATTGTAAATCCAGGGGAAGGATACTGTAAAATCTCCATTCCTTCTACACTCCCAGGGGAAGGATACTGCAATATCCCCATTCCCTCTCTACTCCAGCCAAAGGATATTGCAAAATCTCCATTCCCAGAGGGGGCAGCCAGAAGTGTTATTTGCTGGTTCTCCGAACTACTCAAAATTTCCACTACCAGTTCTCCAGTACCTGCTGAATTTCACCCCTGGCCCTGCAGTATTCTCACCTTCCTTGAAATATAATAAGGAGGGAGGGGCATGTGGTTTGTTTCAGTTTCCTGTTCTCAGGACGGCCGTTGCAATAAACATCCACATTCTGACTGGAGGGAGTGGATTCTGAAGCCCTATTTCTAACTGTATAGTTGGGGGGGGGGGGATTTAGAGTCTGTTTCGCCTGTCCTGCTATCACTTCTTCTCAATAAAAGGTTTCTTTTGAAATACCACATTTTAAGAATCTATACTTTCTTGAGAAAGGAGGAGAGGCAGGTCCTTACAGGGAGTATCAAACACAAAGCATGGAGGGCCACCTTATCCAGTAGTCTCAGTTAATTATGAAATGCATAGAGGAGAAGATGCCATCCAAAAGAATATCAGAACTCTTTCACCTGAGGTTGAACTCTTAACATTTATTTCCTAACATGTCCCAGTAGTAAATTCCACAATTGTACCCTTAGGGCTATTCCTGTGACTTTGTAGTAACATGCAGTTATCCAGCTGCCCCTCTGCACACGGAGTCCTAGAAGAAGTTCAAGGTCCCCAGAGAAGTTGCTTCTCCCTGTAATTATCACCATTCTGTACTTTGAGACCTTGTCTGATACTTCTCCAGTGACTGCCTTTGATGTAAATTCAGACTGAAGCAACATGGAAGTAATCTTGCACCAGAAAAGGATAAATACTTATGTTGGGTGTTTTCACAAGTTTTAGGAAAGACAGAGGACATACGCTCGAATGTACCTTTCTCTCCTTTTCTTGTGAAGCCCAATTTGTCTCTATCTAAACCAGGAAAGCCACCAGCATTTCCATCTTGTGAGAGAGCTTTGGATTCTTCTAACTTGTTGAGGTTTAGAAACAGAGAACTGGCTGGTTCAGGCCAAGGAGAAATGGACCTCCTGCTTCTGCTTCCTATGCTACTGGTGGTTCTCACCCACAGAAACTGTGGAGGGCTCAGACCCAAATGTCCCCTGACTTTGAAGAAGCGGGAGAAAGGAAATCCTTGGAACTATTACGGGGCAGGAGACCACATCATTAGTGTGATTGAAACGGTAGCAAAACCTTCTCCTGAGCTATTACAGTTCAATGGGGCTCGTTACATTTCTTCTCCTCCGTAAGTCATTCACTGTGATAGACTTCCTTTCCCTCTATTTGCATTTCTAAAACTTTTCTTCCTACCTTTTTATTTCACTTATTCCTAAATTGTAGGATTTTGTATCAGATCTTGGGTCATTTTGATTTGTATTGCTCTTCTCTTTTAATGTATCTTGTATGGGATTCAAAAGCAGGGATAGGGCCAAAGAAAATTGAAAAGAACCTAAGAAATGGAGAGAGAACACCCAGAGGATCTTCTCCTCTTCCACTCCTTGAATAATTTCTTTTTTTAATTTCATGTAATAATTGAAAGAGGAATAGTTGCCTCTGCCATCCCATATTAAACGCCTGTTCCTTATAGGAATAAGGATGACTTGATTTTTGAATTGCTTTGGGGATTCACTTATTCATCAATGTTTTTATTGTGTCTCTACTTTAATGGTTGAATGAGGTTGAATCCTGCTGTCAGAACTGCTACCCCAGGTCTGAATTCTGCTATCACTTGGTATCACTTGAACTCTGGGAGGGAAGAAACTGGATGGGAGGGGGGAAGGCTTCATTGTTCACATTGCTTCAAGGTGAGACAGCTGGGAATGGAATGCAGTTGCATACCAGCCCCCACATGAAGGGACCATTCCAAAAACATTTTAAAAAAATTGATTGGGCAATGGGATCCAGCAATGGGAAGAACCTAAAGTGGAGGGAAGTTACCCTTGGAGATTTTGACATGCAAATCTCAGTTCTGACTTTGCTTTACCTCAATTCAAATTCCTTTTGCAAGAAATGAAACCAAGGATTATTTTTACTTAGAGGTTCAAGTGAGCACCTGCTTAATTTGCAGATGAAAATGAGTACTACTAGAAAAAAAGGTTTTACTTGTGATTCTTAACCCTGGTGGCAGAATATCTCCATCCCATCTTCTTAAAACTGAAAAAAATAATAACAGGTGACTATCATTTGATTATGACCACATGATCTGACTATGACTTTGCATCAATATTGGTTTAAGACTCAATGGACTCGTGGAGTTTACAATTTACAATAATTTACAATTTACAATAGCAGAGTTGGAAGGGACCTTGGAGGTCTTCTAGTCCAACCCCCTGCCTAGGCAGGAAACCTTAAACCATTTCAGACAAATGGCTATCCAACATCTTCTTAAAGACTTCCAGTGTTGGGGCATTCACAACTTCTGGAGGCAACTTCTGTTCCACTGATTAATTGTTCTAACTGTCAGGAAGTTGCTCTTCAGTTCTAAGTTGCTTCTCTCCTTGATTAGTTTTCACTCATTGCTTCTTGTTCTACCCTCAGGTGCCTTGGAAAATAGTTTGACTCCCTCTTCTTTGTGGCAACCCCTGAGATATTGGAACACTGCTATCATGTCTCCCCTAGTCCTTCTTTCTCTTAAGCTAAACATACCCAGTTCCTGCAACCGTTCTTCATATGGTTTAGTCTCCAGTCCCCTAATCATCTTTGTTGTTCTTCTCTGCACTCTTTCTAGAGTCTCCACATCTTTCCTACATCTTGGTGACCAAAACTGAATGTAGTATTCCAAGTGTTGCCATACCAAGGCATTATAAAGTGGTATTAACACTTCACATGATCTTGATTCTATCCCTCTGTTGATGCAGCCTAGGACTGTGTTGGCTTTTTTGGCAGCTGCTGCACACGGCTGGCTCATATTTAAATGGTTCTCCACTAGGACTCCAAGATCCCTTTCACAGTTACTACTATTGAGCAAGGTACCACCTATACTGTACCTGTGCATTTCGTTTTTGTTGCCTAAATATAAAACCTTACTCTTTTCACCATTGAATTTCATTTTATTAGATAGTGCCCAATGTTAAAGTTTGTCAATTTCTCTATCTTCTGGAGTGTTGGCTATTCCTGCCAACTTGGTATCATCTGCAAATTTGATGAGTTCCCCATTTATTCCCTCATCCAAATCATTGATGAAGATGTTGAAGAGTACTGGGCCTAAAACAGAGCCTTGGGGTACTCCACTGCATACTTCCCTCCATGTAGATGCAGTTCCATTGAGGACTACACGTTGAGTGCGGTTGGTCAGTCAGTTACAAATCCATCTGGTGGTGATGCTGTCCAACCCACATTCTTCTACTTTATCTAGTAGTAGGTTATGGTCTACCTTATGAAAAGCCTTAGTGAAGTCCAAGTAAACTATATCAACGGCATTCCTCTGGTCCACTAATTTTGTCACATTATCAAAGAATGCAATAAGATTAGTCTGGCATGATCTGTTTTTGACAAATCCATGTTGGTTTTTGGCTATTACTTTGTTTGCTTCTAGGTGTTCGCTAATTCGTTGCTTGATTGTCTTTTCCAGAATCTTTCCTGGTATTGAGGTCAGGCTGATAGGTCTGTAGTTTCCTGGATTTGTTTTTTTCCCTTTTTTGAAGATGGGAACCACATCAGCTCTTTTCCAGTCCTCTGGTAGTTCCCCGGTGTTCCAGGATCTCTGAAAGATATAATTCAGTGGTTCTGAGATCTCGTCTGCTAGTTCCTTCAGAACCCTGGGGTGTAATCCATCCGGTCCTGGTGATTTGAACTCATCTAGGGTAGACAGGTGCTCACTTACCATTTTCTTCCCTATTTCAATTTGTGCTCCTAATCTGATTTTTGTGCTGTTTTTGATAGGTTGGACTGTTTTATCCCTTTGTGTAAAGACAGATGCAAAACATGAGTTAAATAGTTCTGCTTTCTCCCTGTTGCTTGTCACCTTCTTGCCACTTTCTCCTAGCAATGGACCAATTGTTTCCTTAACTTTTTTCTTGTTTTTAATATGTTGGAAGAAGCTTTTTTTTGTTATTTTTTACTTTTGTGGCAAGCCTTTCTTCATTGTGAGCCTTAGCTTTCCTCACTTCATCTTTACAGGCTCGGGCTATTTGCTGTTATTCTTCCTTAGTTATGTCCCCCCCCCCCTTTTTCACTTTTATACTTATCTTTTTTGTCTTTCAATTTGTCAGAGAGTTCTTTATGCAGTCATGCTGGTTTCTTTTGGGAGCTGTTATTTTTCTTCTTCATTAGTATTGTGCTAGACTGGGCTTTTGTAATCTCATTTTTCAAAATTTCCCAAGCTTCTTGAGTTGTTTTCCCCTTAAGGATTCTCATCCATGGAATTTTCCCCAATCTAAGTTTATTGAAATTAGCTCTCTTAAAATCCAAGAGCCTAGTTTCACTTTGTTCTACTACTTGTGTTTGCATAATGTTGAATTCCAATATTGCATGGTCACTTGCCCCCAAGGTTTCTGTGGCTTCAACACCTTCTATCGTTTCCTCTCTGTTAGTGAGAATTAAGTCCAATATGGCTGACCCCCTTGTTCCCTTCTCTACTTTTTGGGAAACAAAGTTGTCTGCTAGGTTTGTTAGGAACCTGTTGGATCTTCCACTTGGTGCAGAGTTTGTTTCCCAGTTGATGTCAGGGTAGTTAAAATCTCCCATTACTATTGTGGTGTGCTTCCTACATACCTTAGATTAATAGGAATAAATAAAAATATTTTGTTCTTTCTGGGTTTTTTTTTTTGTGTGTGGTGATAACATGAAAACATTTATACAGTACAAGATACATTGATCTGGCGAACATGTTATGCTTCGTTTTCCCAATGCAATTGGTCAACAAGAATACCTGGCTCCTGCACAATCTCACACTTGGCTACAATGTCTATGACAACTATTTGAGCACCCTTCGGACAGCAGATGCCTTGCTGGACACGCTCTCTACTGGAGAAGTCAATGTTCCCAACTACAGCTGTGGAAGGAAGGACAATCCTCTGGTTATTATTGATGGGGCTCTCAGGGAAATTTCCATACAGATTTCAACATTAGTAGGCACCTACAAAGTCCCACAGGTTTGTGTTTCTGTATCTCTAACTAGTAAAGTGAGTGGGGGTAGGGGTGAGTGTGGGTGAGCAATAGATCTAACCATGCCTTGTCTATTGAATTCAAGAACTGCTTCTTACCAGGACCATCATCATGGCTATTTATATTTATTTATTAAGTTTCTACTGCATGCTGCCCTATATGATTACTTTGGCCAAAGATTGGGATCCAGAGTGGGGAGGGGCAAAGATCAAAGCAGCCACATCCTGCCATGGGACCACATCCATTGCTTTGGAGGCTTCTGCTTTTCACTTGTGATGGTGAGGAGAGTCTCTGTGTCCAATCAAAGATCTTCTGCACAAAAGATCTAGCAGTGATGGAAGCTAATATTTTGTACGTGATCTAAGCTAAAATAATGATATTTACAATGATGAACAAATTCCAGATTCATAAAAATAATAATTCCAATGCATTATCTTACCTACTCTTGATAGAACATATACAATATGTCTTATGGAGTCATTATTACTGTTAGCAGTAATTGACTGTTTTACTTAAAATGTTACATTTTTAACACATTAGTTAACACATTAACTAGTTTTACCCTAATCTGTTCATGATCATAAATGGTTCAAAGATAGTCCATAGTTAGAATTTTCTATTGAACCATGGTGGCACAGTGGTTAGAGTGCAGGACTGAAGGCTGCTTCTTCTGACTGCTGGCTGCCAGCAGTTTGCCAGTTTGCCAGTTCAAATCTCACCAGGCTCAAGATTGACTCATCCTTCCATCTTTTCGAAGTCGGTAAAATGAGGATTCAGATTTTTGGGGAAAATATACTACTCTGTAAACTGCTTAGGGAGGGCTGTAAAACAGTGTGAAGTGGTATACAAGTCCAAGTGCTATTGCTATCTTCTGTGAATAGAGAAAAAAGTATAATATTGTTCCAAAAAAAAATCCACGCAAACATATCAGAAAGATATAGCTGTCCTCAGTAAGAAATGAATACGTCATTACAAATGGACCTTCCAAATTGCCAAGTATTGAAAAACAGAAATATTTAAACATCTTAGCATTGTATTTACTTGAATTAAATATGGTTAAATATGGAAGGCTTACCTTAGTCCATCATAGAGAATAGGGTTGTATTTGATTCATTCTTTTTCTTAATCTGTGTCTTTTATTCCATTTTATATACAATCTTATTATGTTGTTCTATTTTATATTCTGTATCTTGATATGGGCTAAGGACTAATAAACAGTAAATAATATATTGTCATGAGAATTAAATTGGATTCATTAAAAGGTAATATTCTGGATTTCATCTGAGCCTAAATATAATATTTTCATTGCTCTTTCAGATCACTTGTAGATTTGTTTCAGAGGCTCTGAGTGATAAAAGTCATTTCCCTTTCTTCTACCGGATGGCCCCCAAAAGTGAAGTCCAGTACCCGGCAATTGTTCAATTGCTTCTCCATTTCAGATGGACCTTGATTGGTCTCTTTGCTTCAGACACAGAGAGGGGAGAGAATTTCATGAGGACTTTTACTCCTGTGCTTGTGAGGAATGGAATTTGTGTTGTTGTATCACAACGATTCTCAGTGACTATACACATAGCACCCTTGAAGGATGCCATCTCTAAGTGGAAGCAAGTCAATGTCTTTGTTTTCTTTACAGACTATAATACCATGATTGATGGAATTTCTGCTGTCCATTTCGTACTTGGAGATTTGCCAGGACCCATTGAAGGGAAAGTCTGGATCATCACACTCTTTGGAGAATTACCAGTGAGAAGTCACAGAGTTTATCAATATGTCCACAGTATTTGGAACTTTCATATCCAGGAAAGAGGACATGAGAAGACTTACCAATCAGTTATCATGGTGGAACCTCTACATAAGTGTTTTCATTGTTCTTATTCAAAGCACATCTTTTCTGCCAAAGGCCGAAAAAGATGCACCCAGAAAGTACCAATGGAGACTAAAGACAAAAGGAACAGTTACAAATTCCAAGTTGATCCCCGTGCTTACACTGTTGTTAGGACTCTGGCTTATGCTTTGAATGCAGCATATTCCTCCATATCCAGGAGGAGAAGGAAGGAGAGTGAAGAGGCTTTGGGGGCTCCAAGGCTTCAGCCATGGCAGGTAAGGGGTTCCAACTAGAATCCATCAAGCTTAATCCAAAGAAAAGAGAACCATATCAATCTCCTTCTACTACAAGACTCCAACAGGTTTGACCAATCTGATCTCTTGAGTCATAATGTTCTCAAGACTGGAAGCTATGAGAGATATTGGAAAAGTGTTGTCTCTTCCGTTTTCCAACTGTGAGTTTGTGTTAGTTTGAAAAGTGCTCCCAGATGCTTTCTGATTTTCCTGTAGACAAACATGGCTCTTCTTGTTTTAACTGAAGGCTAAGAGCAGTGCCAGATTGTATCCTGCCCCATACATCCCTCCGGTCGATTCGCTCACACAGAGAGGGACTCCTCCGGGTGCCGTCCACTAGGCTCTGCCAGCGGGTGACGCCCAGGGGAAGGGCCTTCTCTGTGATGGGCCCGACCCTCTGGAATGATCTTCCCCCTGATGTTAGAACGACTACAGACCTCCGCTCCTTCCGCCAGAAACTCAAAACTCACCTGTTTCACCTAGCCGGCCTGGCCTAATTCCAGCTTTCCCACCTCAGTTTGTATTGTTAAATTTTATGGTTTGGTTTTAAAGTTCAAGTTTTAATTCTTATAAATTTGTACAGGGGATATTTAATTCAATTTTAGTATGTATATTGTCGAGTATATGGTTTTTAAATTTGTACCTGTACACCGCCCCGAGTCCCTTCGGGGAGAGGGGGCGGTCTAGAAGTTTAATAAAATAAATAATAAATAAATAATTTAATCAAGAAGGCAATGCAATTACTTTTATGAAGGATTTGCTATTAGATTAGGAGTTATAAAGAAGAAAAATAAAACATGTAGAAAAAATGAGATATACAAAGGCCGAAAAAGATGCACCCAGAGAAAGCACCACTGGAGACTAAAGACAAAAGGAACAGTTACAAATTCGGAGTTGATCCTCGTGTTTACAGTGTTGTTAGGACTCTGGCTTATGCCTTGAATGCAGCATATTCCTCCATATCCAGGAGGAGAAGCAAGGAGGGTCAAGAGACTATGGGAGCTTCAAAGCTTCAGCCATGGCAGGTAAGGTGTTCCAACAAGAATCCATCAAGCTTAATCCAAAGAAAAGAGAACCATATCAATCTCCTTCTATTACAAGACTCCAACAGGTTTGACCAATCTGATCTCTTGAGTCATAATGTTCTCAAGACTGAAAGCTATGAGAGATATTGGAAGAGTGTTGTCTCCTCCCTTTTCCAACTGTGAGTTTGTGTTAGTTTTAAAAGTGTTTCCAGATGCTTTCTGATTTTCCTGTAGACAAACATGGCTCTTCTTGTTTTAACTCAAGGCTAAGAGCATCTCCTTTAATCATTGCCTTGGCTTCCTTGCCTTTCCGTAAATCTGATCTAGTTGTTATACAAAGTCTCTTCCAAGGGTGCTGCCTGCAAGGGTACGTGGTACTTAATTTGGGGCCTCTCCAAACTAGAACAGCCATTTCCTGAGATTCTTATGGATACATTTGCTTTTTTTCTAATATTATCACCCTACTGACTCATATTCAGTTTGCAGGAAATCTTCAATACTTTTCTGGAAGTTTGGTATCTTTTAAAAGACACCAAAATAGCTTTATCTACAAAATGATATTAAACATCACAGTAGAGAAAGAAATTCAAAAAGGATCTGAACTTTTCAGTCTTTAAAAAGCATTCGTGGGAGATTCGTACTTTCACACTTGCAAGATTCTTTTAATGTAGCATTACAATAAAGTAGAACCCTGACTGCTCTTTAGAAAGCCAGATCCTGAAGATGAAACTCAAATATTTTGGCCACTTAATGAGAAGGAAGAACTCACTGGAGAAGAGCCTAATGCTGGGAAGGACTGAGGGCAAAAGAAGAAGGGGATGGTAGAAAATGAGGTGGCTGGATGGAGTCACCGAAGCGGTAAAAGCTGAAATTGACTCCAGGGGATGGTAGAGGACAGGAAGGCCTGGAGGAATGTAGTCCATGGGGTCATGATGGTTCACACAGGACTTTGCAACTAACACCAACAAGAAGAATTAGATTACCTGGTAGCGTTCCCCATGTGGTCTACATGGCAAAATATTAGCCTAGCAACTTTTGACAAATTTTGAAGGAATGAATAATCTTTTTTTGTTTGTTTGGGTATCTTTGACCTGTTCTTGAATGCTCCCTATAACTGACAAATTGTATCAATTATTTATTTTGTCAATATATGATTGAAAAAAAAATGGTTGAATCTTTGTTTCTTTGCTTTCTGGTAGTCGCACAGTTGCTTTCAAGGAGTTTAAAAAGTTTCTTAAGAAGTGTTTATTTATTCAATTTATTTGTGATCTGCTCTAGTATGTCTAATATAATTGACAAGCTATATTTGTCAATATATATTTAGTCAATATATGATTGAATTTTTTTAAACCCCCCCCCCCCTTTAATATAGTGGCAACATTTGTTCCTCCAACAAGAATATTTCTAAGTTGGACAACTGTATTAGACAGATTCAAATGTGAAAAGTCCATATGGGCTAATACTTTAAGGTTTCATTTAAAATTCCTGAATTTTTCCATTCTAGCTTCATCCATTTCTGCAGAAGAATACATTTTGCAATCTTTCTGAGATGAAAATGTACTTGGACCAAAATGGAGAGTTGGTAGCAGATGTGAACATCTGGAGCTTGGTGGTTCTCCCAAAGAACAATTACATCATAAAGTACCCGGGGAGGTTTGAAAGACAGAGACTTTTTATCAAGCAAGGTTTTCTTTCACAACTAAAATTGTTGAATAAGGTGGGCAAAATATTGGTGTCTTTTTATGTTTTCCAAAGACTCATTTCAAGTGGGCAAAGCCTAATCACCAAGAAGGATGATTTGAATGTAGGGAGTAGAGCACTGATAGTTTTCTTAGACTGCTTAGAAGGCTTGGGAGGGCTATAGTCCAAGGTGTCTTTCAGATGTTATAATATGGAAGAATGCTTTAAGTTGATTCAGCTGTGACTAAAATGAGTTTTGGGATGATTATTCTTGAATATCATGATGTCAAGAATTCAATATCCCTATGGGAATAGAGTAATCTGTCAAGTTTCTGACTAATGAACCCAAGCAAATCAGAACTCCGAGACTTGAATCCACCTCAAATGACTTTTTTGTTGAATACATTGTATTGACACTGCTCAAAGGAAAACCAACTCTAAATAATTCCTGTGGTTTCAGTATAATTAAAATAGGAAATAACCCCATCCCCAAGTGTCACCGGTCATGTTGGCCAATTAGGTCAATTCCTGGGCTCTCCAGGAACTCCTTTGCTGACCATATTTGTTACCAGTAGAGATGACCTTGCTTCCCATGAGAAAGCTCTCTGTTGTGTCTAATAAGGCATTCCAACCTCCTTTCCCACTTCCCACTCTGTGTGGCAACTGTGGAACAGGAAAATGGTTTCTGCCAGGTTCGAAGTTGACACAATCATCCTCAAAGTTTAAAATCATGTTTATATGAAGAATTGAGGAATTAATGTTAAAACAGCCACGAGGAAGAACCCACTGGTTGGCAATGAATGCTTAATTTTTTTCTCAATATCGTCCTTCTAGAATTTATTAAGTAGAAATTCCTTTATTGCAATGAGATATACCAGAAGCAAAAGGGAGGAAATAAATGAAAAATCTGTTGGTAGTTGCATTTCCTGCAATCATTGGAAACATATTAGAGATTTCCTATTTATCAAAGGGAATCCTGTAGGTTACTTAGCTAACGCTACTTTTGAGCACCATTTTTCCTGAATGCTAATGTGTTTTCTTTGGCATTCGCTGTTTTTTCTTCTCAGTCTCTGCCTCAGTCCAAATGTGTAGAACACTGTCATCCTGGATTTTTCAAACAGACTCGACAAGGAGAGCCAGTTTGCTGCTATGACTGTGTTCCCTGCCCAGAGGGAACCATCTCCATTCAGGAAGGTGGGTGACACCACAGGAAAGAGTACCGGACTCATAGAATATGAGGAATGGTTTCAGGTTAATAGATCTTCCTCACCCATATCAAATTTTCCTCCATATCTTTTTCTCTCTCCCTCCCTCTTGCCCTCACCAATATTAGGAATAAACCTGCCCCTCTTTTCTCCTGTGCTCTAATTGTCAACGTTACAGTTGAAGAGTTAAACACAAATATTATTTGTAGCACATTTCAATAATCCCAGGTTCACTATAACCACCATAATGGATTCCTTGGTAGGATTGCTACTTGGCCTTCCCACTCCTTCTCATCTTTCCTAATTTTTTGGTTATTAAATCACTATTTAATAGTGATTTAATAGAAAGAATAACAGCACCCAAAAAAGAAAAGAAAGGAAAAAAGAAAAAGAAAAGATTCTATCTGTAGCACTAGAAGGATTAGGGGAGACATGATAGTAGTATTCCAATATCTCAGGGGTTACCACAAAGAAGAGGGAATCAAGCTATGAGCCATGGTGGTGCAGTGGTTAGAGTGCAGTACTGCAGGATACTTCTGCTGACTGCCAGCTGATTGCAATTTAGCAGTTCAAATCTCAAACTTGACTCAGCCTTCCATCCTTTGGAAGTGGGTAAAAAGGGGACCAAAATGGTTGGGGGCAATATGGTGACACTGTAAACCGCTTAGAGAGGGCTGTAAAGCAGTGTGAAGCAGTTTATAGGTGCAAGTGCTATTGCTATTGCTATTCTCCAAAGCACCTGAGGGCAAAACAAGAAGCAATGGGTGGAAACTAATCAAGGAGAGAAGCAACTTAGAACTAATGTCCTGACAATTAGAACAATTAAATAGTGGAACAGCTTGTCTCCAGAAGTTGTGAATGCTACAACACTGGAAGTCTTTAAGAAGATGTTGGATATCCAAGGTCCCTTCCAACTCTGCTATTCTATTCTATTCTATTCTATTCTATTCTATTCTATTCTATTCTATTCTATTCTATTCTATTCTTTCCCTATGAAAAAATCCTTACATATACTATAGGGATTAAAAGGAAGCAGACTTAAGATAAAAGAAGGGAGAAAGGGGCATTTTTTAAAAAAAAAATCCACATAACACCTTATTTTACATCATTGTGGAGCTCCTTCAGTGACTCAGGGTGACATACAATAAAACGAAAAAGAAAATGTATTACAAAATGAGACTAAAACCATGACATAAAAATATATATAAACAAGATTGCTAGAAGAGATTACACCAAGGCATCATCAGCACACAAGCTACTTGTTACCAGGCGATTCCCAGGCATATTGAAAGAAACACATTTTAAGAGATTTCTAGAAGGCCTCAAAAGTTGGAGCTAATCTCACTTTGGGGTTTGTTGGTTGGTCCCAGCCCATGCCGAGAGAAGTACCTGGGATCCAATATGTTATTTCTGCACAGAAGTAAATTTAAGCCCTTAGGAGCGAAGTCCAAAGCAGGTGTATCTGCTGATATTTGTTTTTATACCATGAAATCACATATACACATACACCATTTACAAATTGTTCAGAATGCAATGGCGCACCACACCACCCCTACATTGTACCATCTCACACCCCTGTTGTGTGTGCTGCACAGGCACCCAGTCTCTTCCCACATGCAAATAAGTTCATCTTTAAAGCTCTGCATGGCATAGAACCAGGGTATTGGTGGGAATTCCTCTCCTTGAGGTTATCTGCTCATCTCATTGCAGCAAACATGAAAGGCACACACTATGTCCATTCCCTCAAACTTTGTCACTTTGTGGTTGCCTGGAAACATGCCTTTTTTGTTGCAGTCCCTGCTCTGTTAAGACCTGTATGTTAAGTATGTATGTATGTATGTGTGTATGTATGTATGTATGTATAATAACCAAATTATGTATGTATGTATGTGTGTGTATGTGTATGTGTATATGTGTGTATGTGTGTATGTTTGTATGTGTGTATGTATGTATACATACATACATACATACATACATACATACATACATACGTATATACATATATGCTGGCCTTATTGTATTTGGGTCTTTTCCCATATAAGATTGAGATTGCCTTGACAACGTTTCGGCGAGGTCTCACTCGCCAGCTTCAGGCTGGGTTTTGGGCTTAAAGTGTGGTTGGAGCTGCTGTCTTTCTATAAATCTTGGTGTGTGTGCGTGGAGGGCTGGCCTTGTTTCAGTAAGTGGAATGATTGGTCGTGTGCTATCATGATGGGATTGGTGCTGATTGGTGCTGGCTGTGTGTCCGTTGTTGTTTCATGTTGTAATGCCCTTTGTGGTGGGTGGGGCTCGTTTGTTGACTAGGGTTGGTGTCCAGATGTCTGGTAGGCAGGAGGTATCATCACGTTTATTCATGTTGTGGAGGTGTTTCTCTATTTCAATAGCTTCCATAATTATTCTCTTGTTGAAGTGTTCAGTTTTGGAGATTAACTTGGTGCCTTCAAAATTAATTTCATGTCCTGTAGCTTTAAGGTTCTGGAAAAGGGAGGACGTTTTTTCTTTTTTTCATATTGCATTCTTGTGTTCTGCGATGCATGCATTTATTCTCCTGTTTGTTTGTCCAATGTATGTTGCCGGGCAGATTTTGCATGGTATTTCGTAGACTCCTTGGTTTTCTAGCTGGATTTTGTCTTTGGGTTTTCTTAAGATGTTGGATATTTTTTGGTCAGTGTTGAAGGCTGCCTTGATATTGTGTTTGTGGAGAATTTTGCTGATTTTATCTGTGGCGCCTTTGATGTAAGGGAGGAGGGCGATGCCGTTGTCCTCTTCTGTGTCTCGGTATTTTGGGGAAGTCTCCCTTTGGATTAGGTTGGTAATTGTTTTTCTTTGGCATCCGTTGGAGATTAATATGTTTGTGAGAGTGTGTAATTCAGTTTTCAGGTGGTCTTTATCAGCTAGGTGTTTGGTTCTGGAGATGAGGGTCTTGGGTACAGAGTTGATCTGTACAGGTTGGTGATGGGATTGTGTGTTTAAGTAGCGGTTGGCGTTTTTTTTCCCCGGTAGATGGTGTGTCCTAGGGAGCCATTTTTTTTTTTTTAGATTAGGACGTCCAAAAAGGGAAGTTGGTTGTTTGCTTCTATTTCCATGGTGAATTGTATTTTGGGGTGTAGGCTGTTGAGATATGTGAGGGAGTTGTCCAGTTTTTCTTTCCCATGTGGCCAAATCACGAAAGTGTCATCAACATATCTAAGCCAGAGTTTGGGTTTGTGTTCAAATTTATATTAGGCATTAGTTTCAAAATGTTCCATGTATAAGTTTGCGATGACGGGTGAGAGGGCTGATCCCATGGGTGCTTCTTCTATCTGTTTGCATCTTTGTCCATTATGGATGAAGTATGTGTTGGTTAGGCAGTGGTTGGTCAGGTCCAGGATGTGTTTAGGGGGGTTGTGTTTGTTCTGGATAGTTGTCAAGGCTTCTTTCATAGGCACCTGGGTGAAGAGGGATATGACATCGAAGCTCACAAGTAGGTCATTGGGTTGTAGGTTTTGTTTCTTTATTGTTTCTATGAAGTGGAGTGAGTTTTGTACGTGTGAGGTGATGGATTCTGCGTAGGGTTGGAGTTGTTTGGCGAGGAATTTGGCAAGATTCTGTAGAGGTGAGCCTATGGAGCTGACTATGGGTCTGAGTAGTGTTCCTTCTTTGTGTATCTTGGAGAAGCCATAGAGCTTGGGGCATCTGGATGATTTTTCTCTGGGGATGATTCTTTCCTGGATCTCTTCACTGATGGGAGAGGCTTTTATTTTGGACTTGGTGGTTTTGTTCCAGGTAGGTGGTGGGGTCTGTGTTTAAAGGTTTGTAAGTGGGGTTTTGGAGTAGGTCGGATAGTTTGGCTTGGTAGTTAGATGTGTTCATCACCATTGTGGCATTTCCTTTGTCTGCTGGGAGAATGATTATGTTGTTGTCTTTCCTCAGGTTGGTGAGTGCTATTTCTTCTTGTTGCTGTAAGTTGCTTCTGGGTGGATTACTGGAACAAAGGACGTTGCTGACTGCAAGTCTGATTTTATTGGCTTCATCTGGGTTGATTTTGATGAGTGTAGCTTCAACTCTGCATATGATGTCTTCAGTGGGGATGCGTTTAGGGGAGACTGCAAAGTTGAATCCTCTGGAAAGGACATTGGTTTCAGCTGTGGTGAGGGTTCTGCTGATACGTTGTGTACTGTTTGTTTCATGAATTGCTGTGAAGGGGGGTTGGGCTTCTGTTGTTTTTCTAGTCTGTGAAGTTTGTTGGTGTGTTTGTCTGTCTTGTAGGAGGTTTCTGTTTCGGCTCTCCAGAGGGCTAGTTGTTTGGATTTGTCCCAGAGTGCTGGGTAGATTTTGTTGCTGAATTTGAGGTGAAGAGTGAATAGGTCTCGGTTGGTTTGGTCTAGTAGGAATCTTTTCCTGTGGAGTTCATTTCTGATTAGGGCTAATTCAGTTTTTTTCAGGATCCTTTCTGTGGCTGGCCCACCAAGATTTATAGAAAGACGGCAGCTCCGATCACACTTTAAGCCCAAAACCCAGCCTGAAGATGGCGAGTGAGACCTTGCTGAAACGTTGCCAAGACAATCTAAAATTTACATGGGAAAAGACCCGAATACAACAAGACCAGCATACCTACACCCATGAAAATCTTCCTGCTCACCAGATCCTATGAGAAACTTGAAGTCCGAAGAGCCACCATCTTATGTGACCTCACATTCCTACGCAACCTGCCGAGACAAAAGCCTGATCTCCACATGCTTCCAACTAAAATTCCATTCAAAAACCTCAGCCACCAAAAGGATCCTGAGGGAGGTTGGGCTTCTGTTTT
Organism: Natrix helvetica; assembly: GCF_964273705.1. Taxonomy (NCBI): domain Eukaryota; kingdom Metazoa; phylum Chordata; class Lepidosauria; order Squamata; family Natricidae; genus Natrix; species Natrix helvetica. The sequence continues at coordinate 367,399,632 of NC_138548.1, forward strand.
TGAACACACACACACACACACACACACACACACACACACACACACACGAAAGAAATATTACTTTCTATTTTCTCAGATACTGAAAAATGCACCAAGTGCCCAGATGATCAATATCCAACCAAGAACCGAATCCAATGTATCCCCAAAGGAATCTCCTTCCTGACCTATGAAGAATATCTGAGCATTATCCTTGTCTCCTTTGCCCTACTTTTGTTCCTAATCACAGGCCTTGTTTTAATCATATTCATTAAATACCTAGAAACTCCCATTGTCAAAGCCAACAACCGAGACCTCTCTTACATCCTCCTGGTTTCCCTCTTGCTTTGCTTCTTGTCCTCCTTTCTCTTCATTGGACGACCAACGAAAGCCACCTGCCTTCTCCGACAAACAGTGTTCAGCATCGTCTTCTCAGTAGCTGTGTCTTCTGTGTTGGCCAAAACAATCACAGTGGTGCTGGCTTTCCTGGCCACAAAACCAGGGAACAGGGTGAAGAGATGGTTGGGGAAGAGCTTGGCTAACTCCATCATCCTTTCTTGTTCCATTGTCCAAACTACCATCTGTGCCATGTGGCTGGGAGTTTCTCCCCCATTCCCTGACTCTGACCTGCATTCCCAGCCTCGAGAGATTGTCCTTCAGTGCAATGAAGGATCTGTTACCATGTTTTATGTTGTCCTTGGCTACATGGGTTTCCTAGCTGCCATTTGCTTTATAGTGGCTTTCCTGGCCAGAAACCTGCCTGGGGCCTTCAATGAAGCCAAGCTGATCACCTTCAGCATGCTGGTCTTCTGCAGTGTTTGGGTCTCCTTCCTGCCCACCTACTTGAGCACCAAAGGGAAATACATGGTGGCTGTGCAGGTCTTCTCCATCTTGGCCTCCAGTGCTGGACTGCTGGGCTGCATCTTCTTCCCCAAGTGTTACATTATCATCCTAAGACCAGACCTAAACACTAAGGAACATCTAATGATAAAAGTAGGGAACTGATAGCAAAATTGTTTCTTAGGCACATATTTAATTTATTTATTGCAATGATTATTTGTATGCTTCTCTTTAATATGATAATTAAGGTTATAATGAAGGAATTAAAATAATCAATATAAGAATAATGAAATTTAGAGTTCCATGTCTGTATTGTTGAGTCATCACTCTCCCAAAACCACATCTGGATATGTTCCAACAACAAGAGTGACCCACTGTCAGACCTGCCCCAGGTACATCCCTTAGGAAAGAAAGACCCTCAATTCCATTTGGTTAAAGTGATAAGTTCTTTTATTAATGGTTACTGGTTACAGCAAAAAGGCTACAACTAAGTTTCCCATGTGAAAAAGATAGAAAAAGTTTCTCCCTATGACCAGTCCTTCTTCAGCCAATGAAGATTCGCCTAGGTGTTTTGAGAATACTGTGATGTTTGGGGTAATCCACATTCTTTCTTGGGTTGCATGGCCTTGAGTGGTGGCACAAACTGGTTCTGAGGTTCTCTGTTCTTAATCAAGCTATCATTTCCCCCTCTCTGTTTCCCATCACATACCCATACAGGTTTATTGCCCATTTGTTCCCCACATGTTCCCTCCCTCTTAGCCTTTGATGGCAGGATGCCAGTGAGGCACCAAGCTGAAAGCGGCTGACCTGACACCCATTGTCAAACAGTAACTGAAGCTCAACATTCTCTGCAAAGACTTGTCCCCAAATTGGAAGCTCTCAGCATTGGGAATGGGAAAATAACATGACAGTAAATTGAGAGATGGCACCCCTGAGGCTTCACTATCTACACTTACCATACTTTTCCAATTATAAGATTTTACCCAAAAACAGAGGGTGAAAATTTGGGTGCATCTTATACACCCAATGTAGCCCCACCCACCCCCACCAGAGGCCAAAAACATGAGGCATGGAGGTAGAGGTGGTCTGTGGCAATCCCTGGAGCCTGGAACGGCTGATTGGGGATATTCCAGCAGTCCGATCCACCCGCCAATCAGCTTTGCTGAATCAGGCTGCAATCAGGCTGGTCAGAGTTTGTAGCAGCAATCTTATTCAGAAAGCACAGTAACTGATTCAGCAGGATTCAAAATAATGATAATGATAATGATAATGATAATGATAATGATAATGATAATAATAATAATAATAATAATAATAATAATAATAATAATAATAACAACAACAACAACAATAATAATATACAATACAGTACCAAAAGCATGTTTTCCATGGTAACAATAAACACAAGCAAAACACCAGCAGTTTCACTTTCAGTTCTTGGCTAAGCCAGGCTACTTTCTGTCTCCTTGTTGCTCATACAGCAAATTTCAGAATCCAAATAGCCCTAATTGGCTGACTTAGTTGCTATGCCTATTCATTGGCTGACCTTCTTATCCTGTGTCCGCTGAATACCGATGGATGCTGGTAGGCAGAGGCAGAATTTTTTTTCTTCTTATTTTCCTCCCCAAAAACTAAGGTGCGTTTTATACTCAGGAGCATCTTATACTCCAAAAAATACAGTAACTCTTTGAGGAAAAAGGGTGGATCATAAATGTAAAAATAAATAAATAAATCGATAACTAGGAAGCTTAAGGGAGACCCCACCTATTTCAAATGCTGCCTAGACATCAACTGACTTTGCCACATCCAATGATTAGGAAAGGTGGGAGCTGAAGCCCAAACTGGAATAAAAGCTGATGACCCATTTCCTGATCATCTCTCTCTTCCTTCAAGAAACAACGTCAAGGAGGAGGGGGAAAGGGGGAGACTCTCCTCCCTCTGCAACTTTATCCATAGTTGGAGCTGTATCTGGAAAAAAGCTACTTCTGTGTGTTCAGCTGTTTTACACAAGTCATCTCTTTGTGTTTACTTTCAGTCTAGGATCTCCATCAGTACCAAAGTCTTTCTTGCTCACGTGAAGATGGGGAGAGGGTTGCACACCACTTTCAAAAGAAACACGCAGCCTGGCACTTGCCGCCGTGTTGGTGGCAGGAGTAGCTCCAGAGCCTCTAGGTGCCAGAGGAGTGATCCTGACTGTGGAGGGAAGGGGGAAGCTGCGGGAAGAACCAGGGAAACAGTGGCTCCTTCTTCTCCTGCACTTAAGGCCAGGAAGGTTCCTGAGTGCTGAGCACGATGCCTCACAGGCTAAATGGGTGGGCTGCGCTGGGCCGATGTGTTCCTGGCACACACCAGAGGTCCTGCACAGCCACCGCTGCCTGGATGCTAGAGGCTCCCCAGGAGCCGGCACCTAAGGGCACTCAGTGGCAGCTGGAAAAGGAAGAAGATGTAGAAGAGGAGGAGGAAGAAGATGCGGGTGATGATCCCAGGTGTGTAAAGCAAGGTGTGAAAATCCACAGCAGCAACCTGAGGGTGAGTGAGAAGGGAAAGCCGAGCACTTTGTTTCTCTCTCTCTCTACCCCCTCTGTCATCTCCTGGACTGGGTGGCTGAGGTGGAAGCTGGCAATCTTTGGGGCTAGGAGGCTGTTGGGTCTGGCTTGGCAAGGGGGGGGGGGTCAGGCTGGTCAGTTGCTGATCATCGGAACCTTTTTTTACTTTTTAAAGCATTTTTAGTTAAAAATGCTTTAAAAAGTAAAAATAAGTTGGCCACGCCCACCCAGTCACATGACCACCACCACCACCAAGCCACGCCTAAAGTACCATTGCCGGAAAAAAAAAGATTTCACCACTGGCTTGGAGATCTTCTAGTCCAACCGCCCGTTCACCCTAGTCAATTAGACCAGTTGAAATGGATCCTAAGGCTTTGGCAAAAGAGAAAAAACACCAATATTTTCCTCACCGTATTGAGCAACTTCAGTTGTGAGAGTGCATCTTGGTTAATTCTAAGACTGCAAAATTCCCCAGGTGCTCTTTGATAAGATCCTCCTTGGAGAGACCCACAAAACTTACAATGTTCAGATCTGCTGCTACATCTCCATTGTAGTCCAAGTAGAATTTCCTCCAGAAAAGATTGCAAAACTCATTCTTCTCCAGAAAGGGATGGAACTAGAACTGAACATTCAAGAATGTTAAGAGCAGAAACCTTGGTTTCTTATCTCAGGTGGCCTTTTCATGCTTCAGTCTTTCTTCTACATTTCTCTAGCATGCAAATATGCTTAGTTGGGGGAACATGATGCTCTGTAAAGTGAAAAATGTTTCTGAACAACTGGTTGAAAAGTGAAAAACAAAGATTCAACAGAATTTATCAATGATACATAGGTAAACTATATATTGCAAAATATATATTGTGAATTTTTTTGCCAATTATAGGAAGCATTCTAGAGCAGGTCACAAATAAATGGAACAAAGAAACAAATGAAGGGATTATTTAGAAACTCCTTCAAAACAACAGGGTGGTTACCAGAAAGTATTTGTCAAGAAGAACGTTATCAGGCTAAGGTTCTCTCACGTAGACCAAATGAGAAGCATGTTCAGACGTGGTAATTCGACTACATTGTAAAGCTACATTAATGGAACTTTGCAAGTGGGAAAGTACAAATCTCTCACCAACAATTTTCATAGCATGTAACTCAGAGTTTCTTTCCCTGCCTATTATGCAGCTTCACTCTCCCTTCATCTTAACTGATCATTTCTAGATAGCATCTCTTCCTCCTATCCCTGAAGGTCAATCCCACATGTCATTATACTTCCTTAAAGGATTGTGGGAATTGTGGTGGTATAGCTTGATTTCTGCAAAGTATTGACAAACTACTTCATGATGTGATAATGATGAAGCTAGTTAGGTCAGGACTGGATAGTACAATAAGTAAATGAATTATAATTATTTGATAAATTTTACTCAACTTATTTCCAATTTTCCTCATAAAACCGGAGAGTTTCTAATAACAATTAGCCCTTAGCTATTATTCCATATTTTTATTAATTTAGACAAGTAGCATTGACTACTAATTTCATGATGCAAGATTTTGCATTGCAAGATTTATAAATCTCTTAGACAAAGCTATTTGTCTTTAAAAAAAAATTAGAAGGATCCAGAAAAATATTGACGATTTACTGATAGAAAGAATTGCGAAAATTAAATCTATTAGAAAAATATCTCATTGTTAGCAGCTGGAAGTTGACAAAACTACAGGTTCTTATGTAAGAAAATAAAATAACAACTACAATGTAGATCTATCATTCAAATCTGATTTTTACTTTTTCTCATTTTATTATATACGTATATTGGCCAATGATTTTTAAAAATTGGCAGTACAATTTTAAGATTTAATAATCATATGAATTGGGTGATAATGTGATTAATGATGCACTAGAAGCTGCATGACGGATACCAAACTTTAGAAGAAGATTTGTGCAAGAGGTCTCAAAACAGGAGTTGATTGCAAACTGACTGTGAGTTGGTAGTGTGGTACTCATGGAAAGAAGGAAAATGCTTCCATAATTCCTTGAATGTTCTGGTTGGGGTGACCCCAATTCTGGTATAAAGTCAACTTCCTGTCTCCCAAGAAGACATTGCACAAAAACTGGATGAAGTTTCTGGAAGGAGAAAAGAATTATTCTTAACCTCAAGGAAAGACAACAATAAGAGCCATATTGGTCTACTGGAGGGGAAAATTAGGCATCAAGTTGTTGGATGATTGTTGGGTCCCCATACCTGCCATGGCTGCAGCCTTAGAGTAGATAACTTCTCTTCACCCTCAGAATATGCAGCTTTCAAGACATGGGCCAGAGTCTTAATGACACTGTGAAGATGGTGGTGACTTCGGATCCATATACTGTTCCTTTTAAGTTGGCTTTCCAGTGGTGCTTTCTGGGTGCATCTCCTCCAGCCTTTGACGGAAAAGACATGCTTTGAAACAGAATAGAGAAAATAACGGTCTTCAAATTCCTGTTCAACAAATACGTCAGGTTGAAAATAATAATCTTTTGGTCTTTTTTTCCCCTGAAAAGCAAAGGTCCAAATACTATGGATATATCTGAACAGTTTGCTCTGTTTTATTTTATATTACCCAAGAATGTTGTGACCCAAATTTTCCCTTCAATGGATTCTGGAAAATGGTTAAACACTACATGGAAAGGAAGAATTGTGTCCAGAAGAGAAGCATATTCCATGAAATGAACAAATACATTGACTTGTCTCCACTTAGTGATGGCATCCCAGAGGGATAATATAGATTTAGTCTTTGAGAATAGTTGTGATATAACAACACAGATCCCATTTCTGAAAAGCACAGGAGACAAAGTTCTCATGAAATGCTCCCCATTCTCTGTGTCTGAAGCAAAGAGACCAATCAAGGTCCACCTGAAATGGAGGAGCACCTGGACAATTGCTGGGTAGTGTAATCCTAATTTGGGGAAAATCCGGTAGAAAAAAGGGAATTGATTTTTTTCACTCAGAGCCTCTGAAACAATGTTATCAGTGATCTGGAAAAGCAATGAAGAATGCTGTGTTTTATTTGGGGTCTGATCAAGTCAAAAATATTACTTTAGTTTTAATAAATTGAACTATTCTTTTTTGCTAAGATTGCGTACAAAATATGAGCTTCCCATTACAGAATACTCTTTGATTGGATACAGTGCCTCCCCTCCCCTTCGGAAGAAGCTCCCACAACAATGGGAACTGTCATAAGAGGATATGTCTGTTTTGATCCTTTCTCCCTCTACATTGTGAATCCCAGTCCATTGTCTTGACACCTACAATGGCCATATTGAAAAGCATCTTTTGAATTCCATAGAGAAAGTATGGTTGAATCTATTGCTCAAGTACAACCACCACACCTGTTTTACCAGATAGAGAAACACAGATGCACAAACCTGTGGGACTTTGTAGGGGCCTACTAAGGTTGACATCTGGATGGAGATGTCCCTGGCAGCTCCATCAAGAAGAGCCAAAAGGTGGTCCTTCCTTCCACAGCTGTAATTGGGAACATTGGCTTCTCCAGTTGAGAGCATGTCCAGTAAGGCATCTGAAGTGGCAACAGCATTCATATCTTTGTGACAGATGTTGTAGCCCAGAGTGAGATTGAGCAGAAGCTGGAGATTATTGTTGACCACTTGAATGGCAAAAATGAAGCCAAGGATTCTAGACTTATCAGTAGACAAACTACTGTAAAAAATATTCATGCAATCATCATGATCATCATCATCATCAAATATTTTTATTTATTTCTCTTTATCTTCAGTAGCCTATTGAGTCTTAATCCAATTTTGATCCAAATTGAGAGACTAATTATAGTCAACCATCCCTGTTTAATTTATATGAATGTTGAGAAGATGGGATGGAGATAGTCTTCTAACAAAGTTAAGAGTCACAAATATATCATTATTTGTAGTAGGGCTTATTTTTGTTTGTCCAATAACTAGTATTGAAAATCATGGAATCATTAAAATAGAAGCTCCAGAATAGGAAGGAGATATTTCAGGAGTTACCCCGAAAAACAACTCTAAAAACAAGTCAGTCTTTATTTTATAAGCATTTGGATTTGAATATCAATGAACAGTCATAAAAATATAGAAATAGGCTGGGCAGAGGTGACTATAACTCTTATAATAATTCAGTTTTGACGTGTTGAAATGACAATTGAATGTGAAGCAGAAAATAATCTGGATTCTTTCAGGATTTGGTTTTGGGACTCTTTCATAAAATAAGACAAAGAGAGAAGCTATGTAAAGTAACCAATTCAAGAAATTAGACATGTCTTTTAATCTAGGAGTAAGTGAAATAAGAAGAAAAATAGATTGTTAGAAATGCAAATGGAAGGGATGAAATTCCATCATATTGAATGACTTACATGTTAACCTGATTATATGGAGCCAGGTTGAAAGGCAACTTTGTGTACGATAATTGTGTTGCAGTGGTCACCATACTAATGATATGGTCCCCCGGCCTGTAATATGAATTTTCTCCATCTTGGTGCTCCAAATTTAGCAGACCCTTCAATGTTTCCCAGAGACCGGCTGGGATACTAGCAATGTCAGAACCAGAAAGACGACGTCCATAATTCATAGAACCCTCAATCGTGTTCCCATTTCTAAAGAAGGACAATAAGAGGAGTTAGATGAATTCAAAGCCCTTTTGCAAGGTGGAAATGTCAGTGGTTTTCCTGATTCAGACAGAGAGAAACTGAGCTTCACATGGAAAAGATAGAAAGGTACATTCATAAGCCAAGCCCCTACATGTATCACAGAGTGCTCTCTCAGGCATTTATTCTGGTGCAGGAGGCCGAGTAGCCAACACCCCCATGTTAAAAGTTTTCAATCCCACCCCTGAAGATCACTCATAAGTATGGAGTTTATTCTAGGTTGATGAGACTTAATTCTAATGCAGTTTGTCTTCTACACCAAGGAACAGATCAGTACCCTTGAACACAAGCAGAGTAGGACCTGTTTGTGATTTCCTTTTATATTAGAATTGTAAATCAAAGCTGAGTTTAAAATTATTTCTTCATGAAGTGAGATTTCATTTCCCACTTGTTCTGGCAATCTAAATTTTGGGAGGAGACCTTATTAAGAGATGGGAAAGTAGCAGCCTGTGGACTGTAGGGAAGGGTAAATTGGGAGAAAGTTATAGATGTGATAGAAGTTCGTATTTATTTATTTATTCCCGTGACACTCTCTACATCAGAGCCGTCAAACTCATCATGCACTGGCCACACCCATGATGAGTTTAGTGAATGGAAAAAAATCATGGCACATCACATGACAACACTGTAACACCATGAGATTGACACCCCTGCTCTACAATGTCCTTCCAGCATCATGCAAGACCCTGAGATTCATTATATTTTGAAGTGTCTTGTATAATTAAATATACAGTTCCCTGGGGGCGGTATGCAGCTGAGGTGGTGGCGATGACCATCAATTGGTGAACAGGGAGACCTTATTTCTTGACACATCCATCCAGAAGCAGGTTTTGGGTCACCTGGTGGCCATTGTTCTGGTTGTGTGCATATGTTTTTTCTCCCAATATCTCAGTGGTTGCTACAAAGAAGACGGAGTCAACTTTTTCTTCAAAGCACTTGAAGAAGTAATGGATGGAAACTAAGGAGAGAAGCAACCTAGAACTAAAAAGAAATTTCCTGATTGTTAGAACAATTAATCAGTGGGACAACTTCAGTGGAACAATAGTAGTAACTGTAAGAGGGATCTTGGAGTCCTAGTGGACAACCATTTAAATATGAGCCAGCAGTGTGCAGCAGCTGCCAAAAAAGCCAAATGTCAGGCCTGCAGTTCTCTTCCTTTTAGGATTTTTGGCCTGCCACACTCTCTATTATTTCCTTATGCTGTTTCATTAGTGTAGTAGTTGGGAGGGGGGAATAGAAAGGAGCAGGATTGTGGAATGTGTTGTTGTCATTCCTTTCTAGAAATCAAGGTCATCTTTTGTCTCCACACCTCTGCATCTGACCGGAACTAGATGGATGGAATCCCAGGAAGTTTCAGATTTGGGATTCCACAGTTTGTTGCCAACATGTCTGTCTTATTACATTGGAACTTTAAGGATAGCTCTGCCTTGGACTCTGATTTAATTCTGCATGATATTTGGAATGCTGACATTATCCCAAATCTCATTTTAAAATAAATCACCAGCACCCCGGCAAGGGTCAGCATAAAATATCAGTGAAGAAAATGAGCTGGACAAGATGTTTCTCTGCAAAACTTCAGAGTGCAAAGGAATTTCTGTTTGAAGCTTCTTTGCAAAGCCTTGGAGTGTGAAGGAGTTTCTGTTTGAAGATTTATAGCATCTGGAGGAATGCAGTGGGAGAAAGATTCTACACACAGCTGGAAGCAACAAGATGTTTGGAATCCCAGACCAACTTCTTCAGCCAAACGTGAGTCAATCTTTCCCGTCCTTCACTAGTAAAAGCTGCAATGGACTGGAGTACTGGAGTGGAGATAATTACTCCTTCTAAACAGTGATAAATGAAATGACCCATTACCCTGCAACTGAGTTGAAGATAGATTCCCTATCAAAATGGGAAATTCAACCCAGCCAGCAAGAAGGGATTTGGCCAGCATCTTTCACTTACCAGCCACCGGAAATTGGGCTGCAGCTTGTGAATTAAGCACCATCAAATTGGGCTTTCTTCCCAGAGTATGGATGGAAAAGATGCCAGTGAGCACCTTGGCCATCAGCATGGGAAAATCCTTCAAGCCAGCAAAAGGGGCCTTGGCCCATAACTCCTCCAAGCCAGCAGAGGGGGCCTTGGCACACGACCCCACCCCTGCAAGCCATTGTTGGTTGAACTGCAACCTGTGAATCAGGAACCCCCGGGATGGGTCTTAACCCCAGGTCATGGATGGAAGGGATGTCAGTGGGCACCTGCCCTCTCTCAGCAGATGGCACTATGGCAGATAACTGGGCAGTGGCCAACCCAGGGATTGACTTCCCCACCTGTTCCAGTCTCCCCTTCAATGCCCCAACAGGTTCTTACCCCACCTTCCTACAGAGAAGTGTTCGTGACAAAGGAAGAATGGATTACCAAGGGGGAAGCTACAGGATGGATAGCGGAACAATGCGATCAGACGGTTCCTAAGTTTAGAGATGTAACTAGGTTCCTTTTCTCACGGGGGCCAATAAAATGCCACCGTTGCTGTCAACTTGGCCACAGAGCGTCAGAGTGCTTGGCTCCAGCCCCAATGCCACAACTGTGTGCACCAACCGCCATGACAGTAAAGAGAAGACCCCAGATGCCAGCAGAAAAGAGTCATTGGGGCCAACAATGTCTGGAAGAGGATCCCCAACCTAAGGTGATGAAAAGTCCTACCAAGGGGGAGGCCTCGGAGGAGGAAAAGGGCAAACAACCTCTGGAAAAGATCCCCAACCTAAGGCGACGAAGAATCCTACTAATAGGGAGGCCTCAGAGGAGGAAAATGCCGAAGATGACCCAATAGTGAGTGCACCCATCCGCCCCTTCACCTTCCAAGCCAACTTCCAAGTACCCGAGATGGGAGTGGAAGGGGAAGTTGAAGCAGTTGTGGACACCAGTTGCACTCTCTATTATTTCCTTATGCTGTTTCATTAGTGTAGTAACTGGGAGGGGGAATAGTAAGGAGTAGAATTGTGGAATGTGTTGTTGTCATTCCTTTCTAGAAATCAAGGTCATCTTTTGTCTCCGCACCTCTGCATCTGACCAGAACTAGATGGCTGGAATCCCAGGAAGCTTTAGATTTGGGATTCCAGTTTGTTGCCAACATGTCTGTCTTATTAAATTGGAACTTTAAGGATAGCTCTGCCTTGGACTCTGATTTAATTCTGCATGATATTTGGAACCCTGACACCAACACAGTTCTAGGCTGCATAAACAGAGGGATAGAATCAATATCACATGAAGTGTTAATACCACTTTATAATGCCTTGGTAAGGCCACACTTGGAATACTGCATTCAGTTCTGGTCGCCACGGTATAAAAAGATGTTCTAGACTCTAGAAAGAGTGCAGAGAAGAGCAACAAAGATGATTAGTGGACTGGAGACTAAAACATATGAAGAATGGTTTCAGGAACTGAGTATTTCTATTTTGATGAAAAGAAGGACTAGGGGAGACATGATAGCAGTATTCCAATATTTCAGGGGTTGCCACAAAAAAGAGGGAGTGAAGCTATTCTCCAAAGCACCTGAGGATAGAAAAAGCAATGGGTGGAAACTAATCAAGGAGAGAAGTAACTTAGAACTAAGGAGGAATCTCCTGACAGTTAGAATAATTAATCAGTGGAACAGCTTGCCTCCAGAAGTTGTGAATGCTCCAGCACTGGAAGTTTAAAAAGAGGATATTGGATAACCATTTGTCTGAAGTGGTGTAGGGTTTCCTGCCTAAGCAGGGGGTTGGACTAGAAGACCTCCAATGTCATTTCCAACTGTTATTCTATTCTAAACTTGCTTCCAGAAGTTGTGAATGCTCCAACATTGGAAGTTTTAAGAAGAGTTTGGGCAACCAATTGTTTGTGGCAGCCCATCAAACTATGATACATAGTTCTGCAAGAAGTACAGATGAAGATTGTGGCTAGGTGCTTCTGCCTAACCTTGCCAGATAAATCATCCTTCCCATAATCATCATTTAGGTAATGTGTTCTCCGGGGGGGGGGGGGATTCCTTTAAAAATCATCCAGAAATTTCAGCTAGTGTTGGATGCAATGGCCTGGATGCTCATTAGCAATACAAGCCTTACATTCAGACCTGCCACCATTTAAACCTCTAAATAGAAACCATCCTTGGCTCCATTTGTTGAAAATGATATAGTTTTATTAGTAATTGAGTGTATTGCAGTAATACATAGCCAGAACTGAGAATGGCGCACCAAAATCCCTAAATTCAATCTTTCCCTCCCTTAACTGCCTCCCATTGCTGATCTCCACATGACCAACCAAGTTCAAGCAAGATGTTTTCAAAATGGTGGGTTCAAGCATTCAAGCGAGGTGGGTATGCAGCTGCCTTCTTCTCCCAGCCCAGCTGACCTTGAGGCAGCATCTTGGGAAGATACAGCAGCCACTTTCATTTCCCCCCCAAACATTCCACCTCCCTTCCACCCTCCCCAGAATTCTTGGGAGACAGTCATCAGATTCAGTTGGTTTGGACTGGTCCAGGCAAACCAGTAGTGGAAATCGCAGGTGGGTCTGCTCCCACCCCCACCCCAGAACTAGCCATCCTATTTAGCCACATTTTTGAGGCCGGTCACATGTGTAGAAGGTCTTTGCATCAGCAAAGCAGATGCACGGAAGGCCAGGCGCGTGCACAGAAGATGCACATGTGTGTGAAGTAAGCATGAGTGTGCAGGGCAAACTGGTGGTAAAAATAAGTGAACCCCCCCCCCCCCTGCATCAGAGGCTAGCAAAGCACAAGCAAGTATAAGATGGCATACCAATTATTAAGTTCAAAGAAAAGTGCTGTTCTTAAGCTAAAGAGCACTAGAGCTTAGCAATAGCAACAGGACTTAGACTTATATACCGCTTCATAGTGCTTTTACATGGGGTGCGGTGGCTCAGTGGCTAAGATGCTGAGCTTGCTGATCGTAAAGGTTGGTAGTTTGGCAGTTCAAATCCCTAGTGCCAAGTAACGGGGTGAGCTCCTGTTACTTGTCCCAGCTTCTGCCAACCTAGCAATTCGAAAGCATGTAAAAATGCAAGTAGAAAACATAGGGACCACCTTTGGTGGGAAGGTAACAGCGTTCTGTGCCCCTTCGGTGTTTAGTCATACTGGCGACATGACCATGGAGACATCTTTGGACAGCGCTGGCTCTTCGGCTTTAAAACGGAGATGAGAACCGCCCTGTAGAGTCGGGAACAACTAGCATACATGTGCGAGGGGAACCGTAACCTTCACCTTAGTGCTTTTAGAGTCCTCTCTAAGCAGTTTACGGAGGCAGCCTCTTGCCCCCAACAATCTGGCTCCTCATGTTACCCACCTCAGAAGGATGGAAGGCTGAGTCAACTTTGAGCCTGGTGAGATTTGAACTGTCGAACTGCAGCTAGCAGTCAGCTGAAGTAGCCTGCAGTACTGCTCTCTAACCACTGCACCACCTCAGCTTAGAGCCAGGCTACCTCCAAGAACCACACCAAGATTCTGTAGTGGTGCTTCTTTCTTGGATTTGAAGGGTTAACATCAATTTTACAAGACTGCAAGTATTTCATCCATCTTGACTCTTTTCATATATACTCTCCCTCACATCTACACTGTTAGCCACTGTCAATCAGAATAATTTCTCAAATTAATTATTAAAAGCTTCAGGGTCATTGGCAGTTGCCACATATCAAATTGCTCTAAATGACATTCACAGAGTTCTCTTTAGCAGGATTAATTGAGATGGTAGAGAAGGGAGTTGCAAAAATTCCATTCACTCAATAATTTCCAATTCAGAAATATATGCATCTGATTTTCTTGCACTACTGCATCCAAACTATGTGGACATACAGTAATTAATATTTTCTGTCAAATACAAGAAATTTGTTAGAGTATGTTCATAGAATGAAATAGACATGATAACAGGTCAGCCAATGGGGACTGTTTGGAAACTGAAACTGAAACCTGTTCTCTCCTCTGCTTGTGTTTTGCTTGTATTTACTACCACATTTGAAAACCTACTTTTGGTATTGTATATTTATTTAATGTGCTGTATTATATATAAAGAGAAGTTAATGAATCCTGCTGAATCAATTACCTGTGTGTGTTTGTGAATGTGATTGCTGCTGGCAAAATTTTACAATTCTTCCAATATCATAATAGTGTTATCTCTCATGGTTTTACATTAATTCTGGTTGTAAGATGCTCCCTTGTGTTCTGATCTGGCCTTAAAATAATAATGTAGCACTTGGGGATGAAGATGCAGACCAGCAGACCAGCACTGGAAGCCAAGATGGAGAAGATCTGTACAGCAACCATATATTTCCCTTTGGTGCTCAGGTAGGTGGGCACAAAAGTCACCCAGACACTGCAGAAGACCAGCATGCTGAAGGTAATCAACTTGGCTTCATTGAAGGCCCCAGGTAGATTTCTGGCTAGGAAAGCCACTGTGAAGCAGATGGCAGCAAGAAAGCCCATGTAGCCAATGGTGATATAGAACATGACAACAGAGCCTTCATTGCATTGCAGGATGATCACTCCAAGTTGAGAGTGGGAGTCAGAGTCAGGGAATAGGGGAGAAATTCCAAGCCAGATGGAACAGATGATAACTTGGACAGCAGCAGAAGAAAGGATGATGGAGTTGGCCAAGCTCTTCCCCAACCATCTCTTCACTCGGTTTCCTGGTTTTGTGGCCAGGAAAGCCAGCACCACCGTGATGGTTTTGGCCAAGAGAGAAGAAACAGCAACTGAGAAGATGATGCTGAAAAATGTTTGTCGGAGAAGGCAAGTGGCTTTCCTTGGTTGACCAATGAAGAGAAAAGGAGACAAGAAGCAAAGCAAGAGGGAGACTAGGAGGATGTAGGAGAGGTCTCGGTTGTTGGCTTTGACAATGGGAGTTTCTTGGTATTTAATGAACATGAGTAAAACAAATCCTGTGGTTAGGAACAAGAAAAGGGAAAGAGATACAAGGATAATTCCCAGATGTTCTTCATAGGAGAGGAAGGATATTCTTTTTGGGATGCATTGAACTCGCTTCTCAGTTGGATATTGATCATCTGGACACTCTGTGCATTTTTCAGTATCTGAGAAAACAGAAAGTAATATTTCTTGCCCAGTGTCTAATTTAGAAAGGTACTATCTTGCTAGGATTGAGTTGAAGTCAGTTCCTCCCATTCAGATCCATACAGCCTCTGCATGCTAAACATCACGATGAGACCACCACTTACACTGCCATGGGTGGTGTATGAATGATACAATACCCCGTGGTGGCAAATGACTCACCCATCAGTTTCATGTAAATAATAAAGAGGAAAAGAGAGATACAAATCCTGAGGAATGAAGGGTATTAGGGTCTAACCTCTTCCCATGACAACATCAACTGATGCCATATGCAAAGAAAAAAGAATCATCGCAAAACAATATCTCCAACATCTAGCTGGTCCAGAAGAATGATAGTATCTAAAGTCACTGAGAGATCCAGAAGGGTCATGATAGTTGCACCATCTCCACCCAGAGGTCATCTGCAAGAGCAACCAATCAGTGGTGGGATTCAATTTTTTTTACTACTGGTTCTGTGGGCATGGCTTGGTGTGTGTGACATGTCTTGGTGGGCATGGCAGGGGAAGGATACTATAAAATCTCCATTCTTTCCTCACCCTACGGCAAGGTTACTGCAAAATCCCCATTTCCTCCTGATCAGCTGGGACTTGGGAGGCAGAAAATAGATGGGGAGGGGCCAGTCAGACGTGGTATTTACTGGTTCTCTGAACTACTCAAAATTTCCACTACCAGTTTTCCGGAACTAGTCAGAACCTGCTGAGGTGAGTTGATGCTGGCATTGCTGCCAGTTCGCTGTACACATGTGTGCAGTTGAGTAGAAGTTGTTTTGCGCATGCGCATAACATGAAAAAAGTAATAAAAACAAAGCTGGCAGCGGCGACTGGGGTAATGGTTTGGGGGCATGGCCAGCCTGCTGTCCCTACCGGTTCGGTGACCAGGTCCCAATTTCCACTACCGGTTTTCCTGAATCAGTGTGAACCGGTAGGAACCCACCTCTGTTTGGTACTGTAACTCAGCCATCAGCCTAAATACAAAGCAACACTCATGCTTTCAAAATGTGGGACAGTATTATGTAGTTCTCTATCACGGTTGGATCCATGTAGAGTCTCTTGAGAAATGGATGCACTGTGGCCTCCTTCAAGGTAGGTGGTGATAGCAACGATTCCTACAAAGAAGCATTAACTAGGCCCAAGTTGATATTAGCCTCAATCGTTGGGGCCTTCTGGAAATCCTTTATAACGTGGTCTTTAAACAGCCCTGGAGATCCTGTGCAATGATTGTATCATATGTAACTTCTTTGCTTGGCAATTATGGTCTTTTAATGTTTCATTGGTTGAATATAGTTTTATAAAATATTTTATTGTTTGTTTTATTTTAGGTTCCTCCAGAATAACTTTGTATGAGATAGGTAGCAAGAGTGAATTTGACAAAAGGATGAAAAGAAGGAAGGGAGGGAGGGAGGGAGGGAGGGAGGGAGGGAGGGAGGAAAGAAGGAAGGAAGGAAGGAAGGAAGGAAGGAAGGAAGGAAGGAAGGAAGGAAAAATTCATGTTAAAAACAACATTAATTCCTGAAGTAATTCAAGAGGAGAAACTGAGTCTGTTATCTCTCTTTGCCAAGTCTTTAGTTTCTAAAAATGAGAAGATGAATTTATTTAGATTCATAACAATTTTAAAGACTGAATAAGCTCCACGTTGGTATCAATGTTTCTGTTAGGGTTTTATGCTGAGTTTTCTGTTTGGCTTCTCCTTGTCCCTTGAACTCAACCACGCTCCCTTCCTAGTCCTCTTAATTAGATCTTTCTGCTTATCCGGTGCTATGATCATAATAAAAATTGACTGTTTAATTAATGCATCCTTTGGCCCATAATCTAAAATTAGTTTGGTGGGCAAAAACCATTGACTGGAAACCATTCCTAAAATTTAAAAGAATTCTAATCTTCCTAAGAAAGGTAAACCTGAGAATAGCTCTGCTCTTACAACAAAAAGAAGGATTTTCTCTAGAAGAAGTAATCTTGTCCAAACCACCATATCCTTCTATCTTTTCTTACCTGATCCCCCAAGATTTTTTTTCTTATGCCTGCAATAATGGAACATGTTGAAAATAAAGAACCGCAACAAAATAGTCAAGCTTAGATGTGTCATTAACATGCACATTGATCACAACAATCTGGGTAAATCCACAATCGGTTCGGTGATTGCTCTGTGCACATGCGCAGTTTTAACAAAACTTACCTTCCATGTTACTTCTCAGGAGTAACACAGCTGGGGCACAGCAATCCTCTCTTCAGCGCGAATCAGATCAGAGGATATAGGTAAGTAAAGCACATTGGGGGCCACCTGATCATCCGAGCAAACCGGTTCACTCCCCAGCTGATTGTTGGAGCTACCAGTTTGCCAGAACTGGTCCGAACTGGCTGAATCCCACCCCTGACTTTCCTCTGGTGTCACCCACCTTCCTGAGTAGAGATGGTCCCCTCTGGACAAGGAACACAGTCATAGCAGCAAACTGGCTCTCCTTCTCGAGACTTCTTGACAAATCCAGGATGACAGTTTTCCACACACTTGGATTGAGGCAGAGACTGAGAATGAAAACAAGGAATACCAAAGGACAAAAAAAGTTAGGATTCACCAACCGTAGAAAATGGAGGTTGACATCAACGATAGCCAAGTAGTCTCTAGGCCTCAGTTAGGTAAATACGAAATCTCTAATCTCTAATTTCCAGATTATAAAAGATACAACTATTTGCAGATTTTTGTCATCTAGTTGCCCCCTTTTGCTTCTGAAATACCACACCAAAATAAAAGATTTTTCAACTTATTAACATGGGAGGAGGGAATTGAGAAAAGATTTAAGGATTAGGTGACAGCTAGAGCTTCAAAAATGTTAGCAAGGGGTTTTCTGCCCGGTTGCTGGGTCTGTGTGGCCATGGTGGGTGTGGCCTAGTTGACCTCCTGCACCATGGTAGGGGGGTGCTTTTGCACTCCCTGGGCTCCAGAGGCTTTCTTTGAGCCTCCAGGAGGGTGAAAATGGCCTCCCCAGGCTCCGGAAGGCCTCTGGAGGACAGAAACGGTCCCATTTCTGGCCTTCCCAGACTTCTGGTAGGCCCATTTTTCACCCTCCCTGCACTTACCTGCATCCAAAATGGGCCACGTGGGGACTGCTGGGAGGTCCACAAATCTAAACTATGATGATCACATTAAATTTTATAACAAAATCTTTATTGTATTAGATTCATTAAAATGGAGTAAAATTGTGATGGAACTCCAAGAAGGCTCCACACCCATTTGCACTACCCAGGTGACCCAGAGGACACAGATAAATCTCAAAGTGGCTTCGATGTCTCCAAATGAATGCAAATGACCAGCTGTCTGCAAGGAGGATAAATCCTTCTATTCCTCACCATCCAGTCAGAGCTGAAGAAGCTTTTTGGATGAGAAGCGAAAGGTCTTCAAAGGAAAAACAAGGAAGTTCAGTTGCCTCTTGAAAAAGCATCTTTGGGAGAAAAAAAATACTAATATCTCACCCACCTTGTTCAGCAATTTTAGCTGTGAAATAATATCTTGGTTGATAGTTAGCCTCTGTCTTTCACAACTTCCCAGTCGCGTTTTGATGGGATCTTTTTGGGGGAAAGTTACCCAGCTAAAGATGTTTAGATCTGCTGTTACATCTCCATTTTGGTCCAAGTAGAGACTCTTCTGGGACAGATTGCAAAACTCGTTCTTATCCAGAAATTGGTGGAACTGGAATGGAGACATGAAGGAAGTTTAAAAACTGAAAAACTATAAAATATCTCAGTTGGAGAAGGGAGGATACAACAATTTTCCAATAACTAAGATGTTAGGCGGAAGATTTAGATCTTTTCATTGTCATTCCAGACATTCTCAGACCTACTAACACAAACTCTGGTTGAATGAGAGGAAAATCATCCCAAAAGGAGGAGCAGTTTTAGAGTTGAGCCAGTGAATCAGAGAAGTTCAGTCTCCCCTTCGCTGATTATCTTAATGCAAAGACTGAGCAACCCACAATCAGAAAAGATTTAACTGGGATTCCTGCAGATAAGAGGCATTGGAATATATCTGTCTATATATCCATCTATCATCTATCATCTATCGTCTATCGTCTATCGTCTATCGTCTATCTATCTATCTATCTATCTATCTATCTATCTATCTATCTATCTATCTATCTATCTATCTATCTATCATCTATCTATCATCTATCTATCATCTATCTATCATCTATCTATCTATCTATCTATCTATCTATCTATCTATCTATCTATCTATCTATCTATCTATCAACTATCTACTGTGTCTGCTTGTCTGCTTGTCTGTCTGTCTGCTTATCTGTCTGTCTGTCTGTCTGTCTGTCTGCATTTATCCATCCATCCATCCATCCATCCATCCATCCATATCTATCCAGTCATCTATCTATCTATCTATCTATCTATCTATCTATCTATCTATCTATCTATCTATCTATCTATCTATCATCTATCTATCTATCTATCTATCTATCTATCTATCTATCTATCTATCTATCTATCTATCTATTGTCTATCGTCTATCTATCATCTATCTATCTATCTATCTATCTATCTATCTATCTATCTATCTATTGTCTATCGTCTATCTATCTATCTATCTATCTATCTATCTATCTATCTATCTATCTCAAATGAATCAATGACAGCAGGTATAGAATTGGCAAGGGAAAGCTCATGACCATTTAGGCTGAGAACATGTGGAAGAGGCCTTCATCCTGCAGTGGATAGACAATGGCTAAAATGATGATGATGATATATTTATCATCATCATCATCACCATCATCATCATCTTTAGCCTTTGTCTATCCACTGCAAGATGAAGGCCTCTTCCACATTAAAAGCCTGACTAGGTAGTTCTGTGGCTAAGACACTGAGCTTTTCGATCAGAAAGGTCGACACTTTGGGAGTTTGAATCCCTAGTACAGGTCTCCTGCGTGAGCAGGGGGTTGGACTAGATGACCTCCAGGGTCCCTTCCAACTCTCTTACTGTTTACATGTTTCCAACCTCTATGGTCCTGAGCTGTCCTTTGCCAATTGGGCCCACAATGTTTGCTGATGTTGTTGATCCATCTTGTTTTACTGTATGTCTCTTTCGTGGACACTTTTTTTATTATCAAGAAATGGGATTTGACTGAACATCAGCTCTTCTGGCTATGCGACCAGTTCATTTCCATTTCAATTCTTTTACTCTTTTGATTATATAATATAATTAAATATATATTTTACATTTATATATACACCAAACAAAATTATCAGGCAAACTGAAGCATCATGAGGTAAATCACAGGGCACACAGAAGAAAAAGATGGGGGGGAATGGAAACTCCCCCTCCACACTCACAGCAACCAATCGCAGTGCAGATTGCCTCATGCAGGAGCCAGCATTCTCCAATCAATAGCTACTGTAGGTGAGATGGAGGTGAGTTCAGGAGAGCATGTCCCTCAAAAAGAATAGTTGAGGAATCTTTTGCTGGAGCGCATGGGACATGACTATGAGCCAGTAGTGGGTTCCAGATCCCATCGCAACCAGTACGCTGCAACAGGGCCGGGCACCTACCACAGGCACTCACACTGCACATGCATGCGCACCCACTGCCCTGCGATGCTCCAGGTGCTCGGCGGAGCTTCACACAGGCACCGTATGCTGCCCACGCATGGACAAATGGCCCTGTTAGCTTCAATACAGGTAAGGAATGAGGGCAGGTGGGTGGGCCCTCCAAAGCACCGTTCCGATACAGTGGCTGTTCCTCCCAGCAGCCACTGGTATGGCCTTAGCGGGGCATACCATTGCTATGAGCCCTGTGTGGGAAAGGGATATTTCTGTTCTGACCCAGGCTTCCTTAAAAAACATGAAGCAGAGTCTTGATCCGGGCAAAATCTCTTTTATTTACACGACTGTGAATTCCTTTCATTCACAGTCAGCAAGGCTTGGCAAACAAAGGAATATTTATCAACACGAACCTTATCTCGCTTGGCGAGCTGCAGATAACTCGTTTCCAAACACAGGGCAAGGCAACACTTGGCACAGAGTCTCTTATGGTCACAAACAGAACTTTCCACTCTTGAAACGACCGAACTAATAGAACTAATAGTCTAGAACTATAGGACTAGAACTGCATGTTTTGGCTCACTGCACAACACCGCTGCTCCGGCTACCAACTTTAAATATCTTAATATTTAATGTATCTTTATTGAGATTCCGTACTTGCCATGGCTGCAGCCTTTGAGTCCCGAAAGACTCTTTGCTCGCCTTCCTTCTCCTCTTTCTTTTGGTGGAATATGCAGCATTCAAGGCAAAGGCCAGAGTCTTAACAATAACGTAAACAGGATGGTCATTTGGGATCCGTAATATGTTCCTTTCCTGTTGGGTCTCCAGTGGGGCTTTCTGGGTGCATCTTCTCCGGCCTTTGACAGAAAAGACGTGCTTTGAAATAGAACAATGAAAAGACTGATCTTGAAACTGGGTTTTCAGAAAGATATCAGGTTTAATAACATAATTTTTTGGCCTTTTTTTGTCCTGCACTGCAAAGATCGAAATACTATGGACATATTTGAAAATCCTTTGCCTTCTGATTGGCAATGTTGCCACAATTGTGATGATCCAGACTTTTCCTTCGATGGGTCCCGGAAAACCTTCAAGGATCAAGTAAGCAAGGAGAATTCCATCCAGGAAGTTGCCATATTCTACGTAGGAAACAAAGACATTGACTTGTCTCCACTTAGAGAAAGCATCCCTGAGGGGATCTGTAGGTCTAGCCTTTAGGAATAGTTGTGATATAACAACAAAAATTCCATTTCGCTCAAGCGCAGTAGTCAAAAACCTCATGAATTTTTCTCCTTTCTCTGTGTCAGAAGCAAAGAGACCAATCAAGGTCCATCTGAAATGGAGGAGCAGTTGTATAATTCCTGGGTAGTTGATCCCTTCTTTGGGAGCCATTGCGTAGAAAAAGGGAAAGTGATTTTTATCACTCAGAGCCTCCGAAACACTTATGTCACTGACCTAAAATAGCAATGGAGAATGCTGTGATATATTTGGCGTCAGATAATGTCCAAATATTAGGTTTTAATAAACCTCACTTGGTCCTAAGCAATGCATTAGAATGATTCTTCTTTGTTAGCTATTAAAGGTAAATGTTCCCCTTGCACATATGTGCTAGTCATTCCCAACTCTAGGGGGCGGTGCTCATCTCTGTTTCAAGCCGAAGGGCCAATGCTGTCCGAAGACGTCTCTGTGGTCATGTGATGCACAGGTGCACAGAACGCTGTTACCTTCCCACCAAAGGTGGTTCCTATTTTTCTACTTGTTTTCTACATGCTTTCAAACTGTTAGGTTGGCAGAAGCTGGAACGAATAATGGGAGCTCATTCCGTTATGTGGCACTAGGGATTCGAACCGCCAAACTGCCGAACTTTCTGATCGACAAGCTCAGTATCTTAGCCATTGAGCCATATCTTGTATTATATCATATATGTATTATATACAGTATATTAGACCATATCAAAATACAGAAGGCAAAACACATGACATTAAGAAGAAAGTTTATAAAATAGAATAAAGGAAACCCATTAAATAAAAAAAGAATAAAGAATGCAAACCATATTTTCAGTGTCGCAATAAATTTATTGTAACCAGACCCACTTGCACACATTTCAGCTGAACTGTTTTCCCATAAATTGCCATTCCATACGAAATTTTTGAATTTTAATGGAACATTTGCAGCAGCTCATCCATTTCAACATGATAATCTTACTAGGAATGGCTGTATCATTCTCTGTTTAGATATACTGGATCCTTTAAAGCTTGTTCTCCAGTTGTAGCAAAGATAAAAACCACAGCTTCACATCCCAAAGGTGCTTTTTTTTCAATGGGCACTTTCTTGTTTTTTTCTTTGAAGATGTTTCCCTCTCATCCAAGAAGCTTCTTCAGCTCTGACTGGATGGTGGGGAATGGAAGGATTTATATTCCTTGTAGACAGCTGGTCATTTGCATTCCTTTTTGAGGGTCCTTGGGGCCATTTGGAGGTTTATCTGTGTCCTGTGTGCATTTTAGCTATGCAATTTGGGATGAACTCCCTTCAAATGGTGCGGGAGTATGAACAGATTTCCAGAAAAATTGCAGACTACAGGAGCCATTAGGACTACTCAAGTGATCCTGAGGACACAGATATAAATTCCATTCCATTCCCCAACATCCAGTCAGAACTGAAGATGCTCTTTGGATGAGGAAGCGAAATGTCTTCAAAGCAAAAAAACAAACAAGCAAGAAAATCTAGCTCCTTCCTGAAAAAGCACCTTTGGGACAACCATGATCTGGATGACTGAGAATCTCTACAGACACAGCTTTGAATCTAATTTGTCATCTCTACAATCCAATTACGTTTTCTTAATTAGAATTTTGTTTCTTCTAAAGGACAGAATTAGGGGAATCTGTCAATTTTCATAGCTTGTCTAAATTCACAATTCAGCTCTGATGGCAGCTGAAGTCCCTTTAACTCAACCAAGATACTTCTCAAATGATCTGATTATGTTCCACTTGGGACAGCTCTTTTAAGCCCCAAGCGTCTGCTCCACATAAGAGAATGGGGATACCTTGGCCAGATATATTTTTATAATTGGGACTGAATGGTTATGATTTTTTCATTTAAGCAATACATTCACTTACGCTCTTTCTCTAAGGTCCAGTCTCAGAGAAAACTACTCCTAGGTAAAGGAAGATGTTAACTTGCTTAATTATGACATGATAGCAGTGTTCCACTTTCTCAGAGGCTGCCACAAAGAAGAGATAGTCAAGCTCCAAAGCCCCTGAAGGCAGGACAAGAAGCAATGGATGGAAACTAATCAAGGAGAGAAGCAACTTAGAACTAAATAGAAATTTCCTCACATTGAGAACAATTAATCAGTGGAACGACTTGCCTCCAGAAGTTGTAAATGCTCCAACATAGGAAGTTTTCAAGAAGAGATTGGACAATGATTTGTCTGAAATGGCAGGGTATTGGACTAGAAGACCTCCAAAGTCCCTTCCAACTCTGTTATCCAGTTAGCTCACCATCAAACAGTCATCTCTGGCTATGGTATGATTTTCAAATACAGTAACTGACAGGTATCAAATAGGTGGTACCTGGCTCAACAGTAGTTGTTGAGAGGGATCTTGGAGTCCTAGTGGACAATTCCTTAAATATGATCTAGCAGTGTGCTGCAGTTGCCAAAAAAACCAATATAATCCTATACTGTATTAACAGAGGGATAGAATCAAAATCACGAGAAGTGATACTACCACTTTATAATGCCTTGGTAAGACATTATATTGGAATTCTGCATCCAGTTTTGGTTACCACTACGAAAAAAAGATGTTGAGACTCTAGAAAGAGTGTGAGAGGAGAGCAACAAAGATGATTAGAGGACTGGAGGCTAAAAGATATGAAGAACAGTTGCAGGAACTGGGTAGGTCTAGTTTAATGAGAAGAAGGACTAGGGGAGACATGATAGCAATCTTCCAATATCTAAGGGGCTATATCTATTTGACTAATGGGCCTTTAATTGCTTTGGTTCTTTTTATTTCCTTTCTTTTGAATAGCAACTATCATTGGCATCTTAAAACACACCTGGATATGGCAGGTATTATTTACATGTGTAAATTAATGCGCCAGTAGAGGACGTACTAGTCAGGATATTTTTGGGTAGTTTAGCAAGTAGAAAGTCCTCTCCATGGGGACTTTATTGCTCTGAAAGTCTTCCATCATGTATTAGATGCTGAACAAATTAAGATAAAAAATAGTTGGCATTTTTTTTTAAAAAATGTAGTAGTTAAATAATGTTAGTGATCAATATGAATCCATAAAATATATGCTTTTTTATTGTAGGTAAGATAATCCAATAGGATTCTTTTCACAAATTTTGGATTTTATCCACCATTTAAAATCTCACTTTTAGTTAAGATTAATAGCACTTAGCAATAGCACGTAGTAATAGACTTATATACCACTTCATAGAGCTTTTACAGCCCTCTCTAAGCAATTTACAGTCAGCTTCTTGCCCCCAAAAATCTGACTCCTCGTTTTATCAACCTTGGAAGGATGGAAGGTTGAGTCAACCTTGAGCCAGTCAGGATCGAAGGAATCAACCTCTTGGCAATGTGAACAGAGTTAGCCTGCAATATTGTACCACCATGGATCATATTTTAAATATAAACTTCCATTCATTTTGTACAGAAGACCTTTCGATTGGACACAGAGTCTTTCCCCCCATCTTCATCAGTATGCAGCAGAGGCCCCCAAAAGCAATGGTGATGGTGTCATTAGGGGATATTGTTACTTCGATCTTTCTCCCCTCCCCACTGTCCTCTGCCATTACATCTCCAATGGCCCTACTGAAAATCAGATCAATAATCTCATGTTGAAGATATGGTGGGCTCTGTTGCTCACCACTAATTTTGCCAGATAGTGAAAGACACAGACAAACCTGAGGAACTTTGTAGATACCTCCCAGTGTTGACATCTGGATAGAGATGTCACTGGCAGCTCTATCTAGAAGAGCGATGACATTGTCCTTCCTTCCACAGCTGTAGTTGGGAACATTGGCCTCTCCAGTAGATAGTATGTCTAACAAGGTATATGAAGTTCCAAGAGTGTTCATATAGTTGTCATGGATGTTGTAGCCAAGTGTGAGATTCTGCAGGAGCTGCCTGTCTTTGTTGATCTCTTGAATGGCAAAAGCGAAGGGTAGGAGACTTGTCATATCAATATACAACCGACTGTAAAAAAAAATGTTCATTTTATGATCATGATCAACAGCATGAACACAATCCTTGGTTAACTTATTCCTCTTTATCTCCACAAGCCTACTGAGACTTAAGCCAATACTGATCCATAAACCAGAGGTGAAAACCCATCATCATTGAAGAGCATTTAGTAGATGGGATAGAGATAGTATTAACTTATAGAGTTAATAGTTACAAATACGGCGTATCATTATTTGTAGTAGTGCTAGTTTTCATTTGTCTAATCATTAAAGTGAGCACCATAAAAGGAGGAGGATGCTTCATAAGTGACTTATAAGTGTGCATCACATATACACACACACACACACACACACACACACAAATCCATCCTCTGTTCATAGGTGGATAAGGAATAATGGAATAGCAGAGGTAGATGGGATGTTGGAGGTCTTCTAGTCCAACCCCCAGGTCGGACTAGAAGAGTATACCTGGGGGTATATTATTTCAGTCACCTGGTTGCCTAAACTTTTGTTGAAAACTTCCGGTGTTGGAGCGCTCACAACTTCTGGAGGCAAGTTGTTCCACTGATTAATTGTTCTGTCAGGAAATTTCTCCTTAGTTCCAGGTTATTTTTCTCCTTGATTAGTTTCCATCCATTGCTTTTTGTCCTGCCTTCAGATGCTTTGGAGAATAGATTGACTCCCTCTTCTTTGTGGTAACCCCTTAGACACTGGAACAACTGCTATCATGTCTCCCCTGGTCCTTCTCTTCACTAGACTAGCCATGGCCAATTCTTACAACCGTTCTTCATATGTTTTAACCTCCTGATCCCTAATCATCTTTGTTGCTCTTCTCTGCGCTCTTTCTAGAGTCTCCACATCTTTTTTATATTATGGTGACCAAAGCTGAATGCAGTGCTGCAAGTGTGGTCTTACCAAAGCATTATAAAGGCGTTGAATAACAATGAGAAAAAAACAATGAACCTTTTCAATAAGTACATTGAATGAAAGTCAATATTCAAGTGATGAAATCTAGACCGGGAGAGGATAGGAAGATTCTTTGGAGTTCTCTTTCTCTTTCTGATGTTCTTCTAAGGTCCCTTCTCCCCTTCCTTGCATTTGAGTCTCATACAACAACAGACCATTTACTGTAAGGCTGCCCTACAAATTAAAATGATTCAAGAACTTACTGATGTCCTGCAACTTTGTAATAGGTGGAATAGGTGGAAAAAGATGAAACAAAGTATACAGTTAAAAACGAGAACCAAAGAAATGCACCTGCATCACACACAATGTCCTACCTCAATGGCTACTTCAGCTTCAACTGCAATAATACGCGAGCACACAATACATACAAACTCAAGGTAAACCGCTCCAAACTCGATTGTAGAAAATACGACTTCAGCAACAGAGCGGTCAACGCGTGGAATGCACAACCTGACTCTGTTGTTACATCCTCAAACCCCCATAACTTTAACCTTAAACTGTCTACTGTTGACCTCACCCCATTCCTAAGAGGTCTGTAAGGGGGCATGCATAAGCGCACCAGCATGCCTGCCCTCCTTGTCCTACTCTCCCCATTTATTTGTACCCAAATAAATCTTATTCATGTTTATTCTTATTCCTGTTATCCTGTACATGAGTGACCAACCAACTAAATAAAAATAAATAAATAGAATGACTTACCGATTAGAGACCATAAAAGGAGCCATGTTGAAATGCAATGGCTGAACAACGAAGTTTGAAGCTGTGACGACAACACTAACGAGATAGTCTCCTGGCCTGTAATAGCTCCATGGATTTTTTCCACCCTGATGCTCGGACTTTAGTAGGCACTTCATTCTAAACTTCCCAGAGGCTGGCTGGGACACCAGCAGTATTAGAAGCAGAAGTTGGAGTTCCATAATTCATAGGGCTCAACCAATCTATTTCCTGTTTCTAAAAATGTGCAACAAGAAGTGTTAGGAGAATTCAAAGAATGTTCACAAGATGGAAATGCCAGGCTTTGGTGATCCAGAGAGCTTCCCCTGGAAAGGAGAGAAGGGGACATTCAAGAGACCAGCCCCTGCCTATCCCAAAACTTCTGTCATACACACTGTCACTGTATGACCCTTAACAATTTGTTCTTTCTGCTGCAAGGTCTCTTTCATATTGTTTTAGTCTGTTTACATCAAAGGCAGTCACTGAAGAATTAGCCAAAGAAGTCTCAAACACCAGCATGGTGATTAGGACAGTGAGAAGCAACTTCTCTGGGGATGCTAAACTTTTTGAAGGGCTCCATCTACAGGGCAGCTGGAGAGAAGCAGGTTAAGGAAAAAACACAGCTACGCCCCCTCGGGACACTGTTCTGCAGTGATTGCAGTCCTTCCTGTCAGAGCATGTCTAGAAAGTGATGCTTGAGGAATTCCCTGGAGGTTGAATTATCTTTGTTTGATAGAATTGATATAACTATAGGTTTTGGTATGAGAGCTGACTAACAAGAAAAATGTTGGCTCTGGAACTGTATGGTTTCCCTTGCACATATGTGTTAGCTGTTCCCGACTCCAGGGGTGGTACTCATCTCTGTTTCAAAGCTGAAAAGCCAAAGATGTCTCTGTGGTCATGTGGCCAGTATGACTAAATGCCAAAGGTGCACAGAACACTGTTAACTTCCCACCAAAGGTGGTTCCTCAGAGTCTCTGAAACACTTACATCACTGACCTAAAAAAGCAATGGAGAATGCTGTGATATATTTGGGATCATATAAAGACCAAATATTAGGTTTTAATAAACTCCATTTGGTCCTAATCAATGCATTAGAATGATTATTGTTGATTAGCTATTAAAGGTAAAGCTAAAGGTTCCCCTTGTACAGATGTGCTAGCCATTCCTGACTCTAGGGGGTGGTGGCCATCTCCGTTTCAAAGCCGAAGAGCCAGCGCAGTTCAAAGACATCTCCGTGGTCATCTGGCCAGTATGATTAAATGCTGAAGGTGGACGGAATGCTGTTAACTTCCCACCAAAGGTGATTCCTATTTTTGTATTTGCATTTTTACATGCTTTCGAACTGCTAGGTTGGCAGAAGCTGAGACAAGTAATGGGAGCTCACTCCGTTATGCGGCGCTAGGGATTCAAACCATAGACCTGCCGACATTTCTGATCGACAAGCTCAGCATCTTAGCCACTGAGCCACTAGGTCCCTCTGGAACTGTATCGTTCAGTAAATAGGGAGAAAGTTACAGAGTGGATAAATGTCCCCCCAGGATATTTTTGGTGTTATCTTTCTACATTGATGTAAGACACAGACTCCTTCTAATTTGAAATTTCTTAGTTTATTAAATAAACAGTTGACTGTGAATGGTGACTGTGCCTACAACCTTGTGGCTGGTGCAACTTGGTCTCTTGTTACACGCACCCAGAGACTAGTTTAAAGGGACATGGTGGCCCTTCTTATGGTTCTATGCATGCAAATAGTGGTGTATGGGCCCTTTGGGACTCCCACATCGGAAACTGTGTGTGAACCATCCCTGAAAAACAAAAAGTACAATTGGGAGCAGGGATGGGCTTCAAAAATTTTAGCAAGAGGTTGCTGAATGGGTGTAGCCATGGTGGGTGTGGCCTAGATGGAGGATTAAGGCTGTGTGTTGACTTTAGAGGTATCAATGCAGTAGGTCTTGAGCACCTCTACCCACTTCTATTGATGAAAGATATGTTGCCCCAATTAGCAGAGGGCCACATATTCATTAAACTCAATCTTAGGGAGGCCTATTATAGGATCCAAATCAAAGCAGGTGACGAATGGAAAAAACACTTTCAATTGTCTGTTTGGTAACTATCAGTTTAGGGTCATGCCCTTTGGGTTACAAGGAGCCCCTGCTGTGTTCATGCAGCAGATTAATGAAGTCCTGCATGAACACCTTTATAAAGAGGTCCTTGTTTACCTAGATGATGTACTGATATAGACTAATACAATTGAAGAGCATGTCCATTTGGTGCACCAAGTACTTAGGAAATTGTTGAATGCCAAGCTGTTTGTGAAATTATCAAAATGTGAATTTCAAAAAACCAAACAGGACTATTTAGGGTTCAGGATATCATCTAAAGGTATAGAAATGGCCCCAGCAAAAGTAAAGGGGGTGATGGATTGGCAAGCCCCAAAAACTTGCAAGCAATTCCAGAGCTTCCTGAGTTTTGCAAATTTTTATCGCCAATTCATCTCATTCTTTTCCCATGTAGCTCTGCCCTTCATGGACTTATGAAGACCAAATGGTTAATTGGGAATCCGTGGCCAGGTCAGCCCATACAGTGGTTGCTGGCCTGTCAGCGAGTATTTGAACATTTAAAAAGATTATTCGCCCAAGAACCAGTATTGACCCCTCCAAGCCGTTCACTGGGAAGGCCGATGCTAGTGATGTGCAGTGGTGGCAGTTCTGTTGCAGGCCAATGAGGATGGCGTTCTGCAACCTTGTGCATACACATCTCACAAACCGTTTAATACCGAACATAATTGGGCCACCTGGGAGAAGGAGGCTTTTGCAGTTTGATGGGCTTTACTTACCTGATGACATTTGCTGAAGGGGGGGGGCTACCATTTGAAATCTGGATGGACTGTAAGAACTTAGAGGCACACCAGACCCCAAGATGGTTGTCCCCCAAAAAGGTTCACTGGGCAATGTTCTTCAGATGCTTTAATATGTAGCTAAAACACATCCCAGGGAAAAGGAATTTCTCTCCAGAAAACCTCAATATGCCAATGGAAGGGAAGAGATAGTAGAGGCCATGGTCCCTTCTGCCTCACTGACCGCCAAACAGGGATTAGCATATGTGGTACAGAAAGTCCCAATATAAGATATATCCCGATTATCCAGATCCTGCTGGCAACTGATAAATGGCTCCAAGACCATCAAGACCTTCTTAGTCAAAGGGATGGGCTACGATGATCTAAGATCTGTGTTCCTGAATCCCTTTGGTTAAAGGTGTTGAAATGATTCCATGATTCCTGGCTGGCCAGTCAGTTAGTATTTCTAAAAACCTTACATCTGACAAACAGGCAATTCTGGTGGCTGCATTACAAAAGAGATATAGAGGAGTATGTGTGCAGCTGTGTAACTTGCGCTACCATGAAAAAACAGCAAGACAAGTTCCCAGGATTATTTAAGGCTGTGGAATTGCATGTAAGACCATGGGAGGAGAAAGGCATCGATTTTATAGTCGACTTACCTGATAGTAAAGGGAATACAGTCATGTGGACGGTTGTCGACCTATTCTCCAAACAACCCCACTTTGTGGCCTTTAATGATTTACCGTCTGCCAGAAAACTAGCTAAGCTATTTATAACCTATGTCTATTGCCTCCATGGAGTACCACAATGGATTGCAGTGACGTGCGGTGAGGTTTACTGCTGGTGAGGCTGGTGACATCATCAGGAAGGCGGGGAATGGGACCACGTGTGCTGGAGGCGGAGGCTGCCACAGCCTCCAGCACATGTGATCCCATTCCCCGCCTTCCTGAGCGTGCTCCGGCCGCTCACGCTCTGCAGTCCTCGAAAGCGACTGGGGAACAACGAAAACCTTCCTGCCTCTGCTGGACTTTGCGCAAGTCCAGCAGAGGCAGGAAGGTTCTCGTTCCCCAGTCGCTTTCATGGCTTTGTCATCCGGGAGCGGCGACAACATTTCTGCCTCCGCAGCTCGTGGGCGCGGACGGACAGAGGTAGCCAGAGTGGCGCTGAGGCAGTCCGGCGGGCGAGCGACTGAGGATCAGGCTGCCTGATCCTCCATCACTCGCTCGTTCACTCTTTCGTCTGCCCGGACCGCCTCGGCGTTGCTCTGGCTACATCCGTCTAGCCGTGCCCGGGAACTGCGGAGGCAGAAATGTTGTCAGCGCTCCCGGATGGCGAAGCCACGAAAGCGACTGGGAAACCCCAGTCGCTTTCGTGGCTTTGTCATCCGGGAGCGCTGACAATATTTCTGCCTCCGCAGCTCCCGGGCGCGGCCGGACAGATGTATATAATATTATATACTATTATTTCATGAAGAGAGGTGAGGCTCTGCCTCCCTTGCCTCCCCTGACCGCACATCCCTGATGGATTGTTTCTGATTGGGGTTTACAATTTACAGAAAACTTTTCGTGGCACTTTCTCACTATGATATGATCATCCCCAGGGCTTAGCTCAGTTTATCACCCCGCTACCAATGGGGCTGCTGAGAGAGCCAATGCAATGGTGGAGCAATATATCTGTTGCTACGTAGATTACCAACAATCAGATTGGGCGGAATTGCTCCCCTTTGCAGAGGTGGCATATAATAATGCTTTCCAAATTAGTACAGGGTTTAAACCTTTTAAGGTAGTCACAGGCACCGATTTTGTCCCCATAGCTGAATGCCCACAAAAACTGGAAGTTATAGGGCTGAAAGAATAGATGACTAAACTAAAAGGAGTCTGGGAAAAAGTTGCTGATGCACTACACCAAGCATCTCAGAAATACAAAGAACAGGTGGATAAAAAATAAGTGGCCACAACCCCCTTTCCGGGTAGGGAAAAAGGTCTATCTATTGACTAAATACCTTAAGTTAAGGGTTCCCAGTAAGAAACTGGCACCTAAATACATTGGCCCATTTATGATTGAGAGAATTATAAACCCGGTCATCAGAGTATATTCGGTGTATTGCGTGCCCATAGAAGAGGGCGGACCACATGAGGGCGGGGCACAGGATGGTTTAAATAGTGGAGGGAAGTACAGAATTACAGGCTTGACTTTAATTCACTCGTGTTTGGAATTGTGTGTTTGTTGGAAGTACCGGAAGAGGCTTATAAAGATTACATTTACCACAAACTACCTGCTTAGTCTTCTTTTTTGTTTTCTTTGCCTGAATAGAACCTGACAGTATTGGGATGTGGCTTCCGGATAATAATGTAACATTTGGGGATAAAGATTCAACCCAGCAGCCCAACACTGGGGGCCAAGATGAAGAAGGCCTATTTGGCCACCATGAATTTCCCCTTGGTGCACAGATAGGTGGGCACAAAAGAAAAACCGAAGCTGCAGAAGACAGAGAAGTACAGATAGATTGTTTTATAGGGGGACTATTCTCTAATTAGAAACATTCCTTGCTTCATTTGTTGAGAAAGGCATAGTTAATTAGAGTCAAGGTAGAACTGAGAATCATGGGCCAACATCCCAAAGCTACATTTCCCTTCCTTAGCTATCTCTCCTTGCCCATCCTTGAACAGCCAATCAGGTTCAGGAAATATGTTTTCATGATGGTCAGTCCAAGCGCAGTTTGGTATCCTGTTCCATTCTTTCAGCTGGGTGACCTTGAGGCAGTGTCTCAAGGAGGTAAATGACTTACTTTCTTTTTCCCAAGTCTTCTCCCATTTCAGTCCCCTTCTGCACAGTTCACAGCAGCCTGTCACCACATAGCAGGGAAGCACAAGGGAGCATAAGGTGGCAGCTGACAGTGTGTGACACTTGAAGAGCATGTGTACATGTTGACATGAGATAAGGAGTTGAGTCTTTTTATTTGTACATTATTTGTAAATGAAATTTATAATTATATTCACATGATGTAAAGCCTCGGGGAACCCCTTCTGCCATGTTCTATCTAAGATTATTTTTCCATCTGCATGGCACAATGCTGAAATCTTCCCAATTGTGGACAAGAGGAGCAAGTGGTTTCTTTGGCTAAGATACCAATCAAGTCTCAAGTTTTCTTTTTTCTTTTCTTTGAATTGAGCCTTCACAAAGGTTGTTGCACCCCTTCTAGGGGAAGTTTTACAATTAGGTCATTCCTATTGACTTGTGTCCAGAAAGGATGTTGGGAGAGTGATGAATCAACACCAAAGGGATGAAACTCTGATGTCCCATATGGTCTATGATGTCACTCAACATCTGCAGAAATAACTGTGGTGGGTGATGCAGAGTGTTACAACTGAAGATCATCAGTATGTTCTTGACATCGAGCTCTAATGTCCTCACCTACTTTTGAGAACAAGTCAGACAGAGGATATTATGCCAAGAAATTCTTTATATATTCAATTTTTGGCAACATAATCCTTCCCCTTCTCTTCTACATTGACTGTCTCATTGCTTATCCTGTCATTCCTTGGCTGGGAACAAAAATTAATTATTATTGTTTTACTCATAGAAGGTAAAATCTTGTATTTTAATTTCATTATTCTCACACTTAATTCTGTTGTTCTATGATTTTATTACACCTGAGGTTAAGAAATTATTTCACTATCAGTTCCCTACTTTGATGGTTAGATGTTCCTTAGTGTTTAGGTCTGGTCTCAAGATGATAATGTAGCACTTGGGGAAGAAGATGCAAACCAGCAGTCCAGCACAGGAGGCCAAGATGGAGAAGACCTGCACAGCCACCATGGACTTTCCTTTGGTGCTCAGGTAGGTGGGCAGGAAGGAGCCCCAGACTGAAGGTGATCAACTTGGCTTCATTGAAGGCCCCAGGTAGATTCCTGGCCAGGAAAGCTACAGTGAAGCAAATGGCAGCTAGGGAACATATGTAGCCAAGGACAACATAAAACATGGTGACAAAGTCTTCATTGCATTGAAGAATGATCTCTCCAAGCTGGGAATACAGATCAGAGTCAGGAAATGGAGGAGAAACTCCCAGCCACATGGCACAGATGAAAATTTGACCAGCAGCACCAGAAAGGATGATGGAGTTGGCCAAGCTCTTGCCCAACCATCTTCTCACTTTGTTCCCTGGTTTAGTGGCAAGAAATGCCAGCACGACTGTGATTGTTTTGGCCAACAGAGAAGACACAGCTACTGAGAAGACAATGCTGAACACGGTTTGTCTCAAAAGGCAGGTCGCTTTTCTAGGTCGACCAATGAAAAGAAAAGAAGACAAGAAGCAAAGGAGGAGGGAGATCAGGAGGATGAAGGAAAGGTCCCGGTTGTTGGCTTTGACAATGGGAGTTTCTAGGTATTTAATGAATATAGTTAAAACAAATCCTGTGGTTAGGAACAAGAGTAGGGCAGAAGAGATCAAGATGATGCCCAGATGCTCTTTATAGGACTGGAAGGTTATTCTTTTGGGGATACATTGGATTTGGTTCTCAGTTGGATATTGATCATCTGGACACTTTGTGCACTTTTCAGTATCTGTGGAAACAGAAAGTAAAGTTTCTTTTATGCACCAATCTCTCCTTCCAAATGACTCACATATCAGTTTAATGTGCATTATAAAAAGGAAAGGAGAAAGGACCAAGGGCCTGAACTCTGTCCTACAACAACAACACCTGTCAACATTTGTGAATAAGAGAAACGTTGCTAAAGTCTTCCTCTCATTCCCAATCCCCAATGCTGGTCCAGAAAGATACCTTTGTTGATGGTAACAGAAGCTTATGATAGGTCAAGAAAGGAGACTATGGTTTTTCCACTTATATCCTGAGCTCTTCAGAGGTCATTGGCAAGAGCAACTGGTGTCATCTTTCTGCTGTAACTCAGGCAACATCCTAGGTATAATACCTTGAGCAACAACCTTTTCCCAACAAACTGTCCTAAAAATGTTCCACAGTGTACAAAAGCTTGTGTTAGATGGTTGGACCCATGAAGAGACCTGGGAATGGGGTTTGCTACTGCCTCCTTCACAACAGATGGTGTCCTGTCATATACCGTCCATTCCTGGGAAAAGATATTAACTACCATACTTTTCAGAGTATAAAATGCCCTTCCCCTCCCCTTAAAGTGGATGGAAATTGTGGTGCGTCTTATACAACGAATATTGTTGTAGCACTGCCCACCCACTGGCCCCTACTCTTTGGTTGTTTTTGGCCTCCCTGTGTTATGCTTCTGGCCTTTGCACGCTCCATTGTAGACCCATGCCAGGCTGTAGGGATCACCACAGCACCTTACCAGCAATTGCCACCTCTGCACGTCATATTTCTGGGCTCCGGTTCCAAGTGGTGGGGATCGGCATGTGGAAGCCATGAACGTGACACATGGAGGCCAAAAATGCAATGTGTGAAGGCGGCGATCAGCAGTGATGTGCTGTGGTGATTCCGGGAGCTGTGAATTAGTCTGAAACAGAGAGTGCAGAGGGCAAAAACATGAAACGCAGAGGCGTTGATGGGCTGTTGCGATCCCTGCATGTGGAATAGCTGATTGGCGGTATTCCAGGAGGCCAATCCAACTGCCAATCAGCTGCTCATACTGAATCAGGCTGCGATAACATACTGAAGCCGACCAGGCTGTTTGCTGCAAGGACGCTAGCCAGATGAATACTGATGGATGCTGGTAGGCAGAGGCATAATTTTTTTTCTTGCTTCCCTCCCCAAAAACTAATGTGCATCTTATACTCCGGAGTGTCTTATATGGTACTTCAATTTGAGATTATCTCCAACATTTGAGGTTTTCTGGAAATCCCTTAAAATATGATTCATTCAACAGAGCTGTAATAACAGGTTTCTGTGTGATGGTAGCACCATGCATAAGATCACAATGTATTCCACTGTTGCAATCTTTTATTGGTTTCATTGATTTAATTTGGGTTTGTGCAATATTTTATTGTTGGTTTTATAGAATAAATGTTGAATCCATGAAGTGGGCTATAAGCAATATAGGTGCTTTACCTCTCAATCCATAAAACCCAGGATTGTTGAACTGGGCAATAAGCAATATTAGTGCTTTACTTCTCAATCCATAAAATGGATAGTTAGAGTGAGGAGACAGTCAGATTTTATCCCTGCTAACAGAAAAATTAGTTTCGTCCCTCTTCTCACACTGAAATTCTCTTAATGGATTTTATGACGGGTGCTCATTTTAGAATTCTCTTGTCCCTTGAACCCAATTGCTTCCCTCCATAGTCCTCACGACTACACATTTCCCTTTATAAGGCTGTATATGTCAACGTTTCCATGACTACTATCAACTTTAGAAGGGAGGAGAATTCCATGCATACCTTCGGTCTCATATTTCTACAGTCTAGTTGGAGAATATGATTTATGATGCAGGACAGAAGGGGGGAGTTAGGAGGGTAAAGTTCAAATGCAATTAAGCGAAGGTCAGTTTAGGTTCCACAGAAGTAATGCTAAGATGTTGATAATATTAAACGAAGGGGTTTTGTTTGAACTCTGTCTCGAGGCTCATAATTAATTAGGTCATCTCTTGGGAACTTCACAGAGAGCCTAAACTGACTTTTAAAAATCTATCAAGATTTCCGGGTTTCCTGAATCCCAGGCTCTCCAAGCAGTCCCCCAATATTTGGGGTGCTGGGAGGGAAAATCAGGCAATCATGGCAGAAGGTGGATTATCGGGAGAAAGCCTGATTTCAACTCAAGGAAGTCAGCCAGTCTCCACCCCACCCCATCAGAGCTCCACACTTCCAAGCTGTGATGTCTTCCCCAGCAGCAGAAGCAAGAAAGGATGAGTACTTTTGGAAATTAACCCTTTCCTGGCCAGAAAATTGCCTGGGGTCTTCAATGAAGCCAAGCTGATTGCAATCAGCATGCTGGTCTTCTGCAGTGTTTGGATCTTCTTTGTGCCCATTTACCTGTCCACTAAAGGAAAGTCCATGGTGGTCGTGCAGGCCTTCTCCATCTTGGCCTCGAGTGCTGGTCTGCTGATCTGCATCTTCTTCCCCAAGTGCTACATTATCATCCTGAGACCAGATCTAAACACTAAGGAACATCTAATGATAAAAATAGGGATATGATCATGAAATTGTTTCTTAGGCTCATATCATGTAATTTTTCATTGCAGTTATTATTGTGTTTATATGCTTGTTTCGATCTGTTTGATAATAAAGTTTACCTAAAATGAAAGGATATAAAATATGAAGAGTATAATACTGTTCAAATTAAAAACCAGGATAACCTTCAAACAATAAAAAAATGAATTAATAATTTTCATGCAGTCATGGAAGGATAAAAAAAGAAATGGTATCCACATCCACATACACCAGCTGCAAAAGGGATAAGACAAATGAATAGAATAACAGAGTTAGAAGATACCTTGGAGGTCTTCTAGTCCAACCCAATGCCTAGGCAGGAAACCCTATAATACTTCAGACAAATGGTTATCCAACATCTTCTTTAAAACTCCCACTGTTGGAGCATTCACAACTTCTGGAGGCAAATTGTTGCATAGTTTAATTGTTCTAACTGTCAGGAAATTTCTCTTTAGAACTAAGTTGCCTCTCTCCTTGATTAGTTTCCACCCCTTGCTTCTTGTCCTACCCTCAGGTGCTTGTAGAACAGTTTTCCTCCCTCTTCTTTGTGGCAGCCCCTGAGAT
The DNA here is from genome assembly GCF_964273705.1 of Natrix helvetica. NCBI lineage: Eukaryota > Metazoa > Chordata > Lepidosauria > Squamata > Natricidae > Natrix > Natrix helvetica. Next base: position 367,437,671 of record NC_138548.1, read on the forward strand.
ATTATAATACTGCTACCATGTCTCCCCTAGACCTCCTTTTCACAAAAGGGAATGTTTCCTAAGGTTAGATAAATAGAGAAATCTACGTATGTCTGAACATCTGAACATGGTCTCTTTATCTGTATGACTTGATCTCAAAAGTAGGTAAGGGCAGTTAACCTGGATGTCAAGAACATGTTGTTCTTAGTTGCAGAGTCATGTCTGACCCATCGTGACCCCCTGGACAATGTTCCTCCAGTACTTCCTGTCCTCTACCAACTACTGGAGTCCATTTAAGCTCACACTGACTGCTTCGATGACTCCATCCAGCCTCCTCATTCTCTGTTGTCATTCTCATACATGAACAGATAGTTGACCCCAAGTTGAATGACCTACAATTGTTATTCCAGAAGGTGTTAGATGATGTAATAAACATTGTGGGACCTCATAATTCTATGACCTTGGTGTAGGTTCATCAGTGTTCCAACACCCTTTCTGAACATGTCCCCAAAGAAATGACCCCACTGCCAAACAGCAAGGCTCAAAACCTGTTGGGAAGTCATGATGCAGGAAGGAAAGAAGAAAACAGACTGAGGACAGATTGATCTTTTATCCAAAGAAGCCACATGTTCCCAAATGGAATCTCTCAGCCTTGTACCATATGAAGGGCAAGAGTATCTATGACAGAAAATGGGAGGAGGGCATCCCTGAGGATTCACAATTCAGACAGTTTGGGAGCTGCAGGGAGAACCCATCCAGGTGCCTGGATGCCAACTGCCTTTGATGCATCCAAACATAGGGAAAGGATGGGATCTGATGCCCAAAGAGGGGAGGAAGGAAAACTGGTGGTTGATTCTCTGATTTTTCCTCCATTCCTTAAAGAAACAGTTCTAAGAAGATGAGAGAAAGGAAAAAAATATACCTCCTTTGCCATTTTAGTCATGGTTGAAACACCAGAAGGGAGAACAAGAAGTAATGGGTGTTAGGTTATTAAAGAGAGATTCAATATAGAAGTAAGGAGGAATTTCTTGACAATGAGAACAATTAATCAATGAAACAGCTTGCCTCTCAGAGTTGTGAATGCTCCAATTGCTGAAGGTTTTCAAAAATAAACTGGGCAACAATTTCCCTGGGATGGCATAAGATACAATGCCTTGAGCAGGGTATCTAGCAGGGACTAGAAGATCTCTGAGGTCCCTTCCAGCCTTATGATATCATGGTCTATGTTCTATGATAAAGAGAACCAGCTCATGATATTCCGATCCCTCATGTAAATGTACATCGTCTACAAGTTATTATGATAATATCATGTGCAGGTCAGTATTAGGATACTTCGTGCTGTTATTCTTCCATGGACCAACTAAGGAGACTCAAAGGTTTGGCTCAAATTTTCTTTTCAAATACTTTCAGAGTTGGCTTGAATTACATATCAAGCATCCATCAATCCTAAGAAGGTTACCCAATTAAATCAGAATTACTACTATAACTGTTAGGGTTCTGGGTAACACACCCATAGCAAGCCAATCAATTAGCTGGTCAGCTTCAGGGGTGACAATTACACTTCCTTAGTAAAGTATCCAAGTGGTGGTACTAACAATGGACTCTGGCCTTCTTGAAAAGTCTTGCTTGAAACCAATTCTCCAGGTTTCTCAAGAATAAAATATCAGTCAGTCCATTTCATTCTGGATTCTAAAACTCACCTCATCTGTCCCTGGCCCAGAAATTGTAATGGGTTTAAAAATGACAATGAACTACACAGAGGATTTCTTTCAGTTTCAAGCTACAAGAGTGTCCTTTAAACGTGGAGCTGGTGATAACTCAGTCAGTAGTACAGATGGTTCATATTGAGTCCAGACTGACGGGAATCTGAGTGTTACCACCAACAAAATATTGTAATAACCAGACACAGCAACTAAATAACAACTCTGCATACAACCTCTCTTCTAGGAAAGAAGTGACCACTAGGACAATATCACCAGATAATAATTGGTCAATACAATATGGGAGGCGTAAGATGCAGCTATCTCTTTTATTCACGTACATGATCCTGAACATGATCATGGACCTCTTTTGGACTGATCTTCTAGTTACCACTTATATTTCGACATATTTGATAAAAATAAATCCTGGGCAATTTTCTAAGTTTGAGAAATTGGTTTTCCTGGAGAGCAGACAGACCTCTGTAGAGCCCTCTGGTAAGAAAGTGGGGAACACACAAGACACTGATTTAGCCATAAAGACTGGCAGCAAGAATGGTTAGTCAATAACGCAAGAAGAATGCACCAGCATGTGTGGCCTTAGATGGGGATCCTAACCGGAAGCTACAGGAGCCTCTGCCAGGGTACTTCCCTTTGAAGTTGACTGTCCTGGATCTTATCAAGAGAGCAGGATTCCTCTTTGAAAGAAAGGATCACAAAGAGACATGGGAGGGAGTACTATGAAGACCATTAAATCCCTCACAGCTTCCAGGCACCAAGATAGAACTTCGATGGCACCTTCTACACTGGAGACAAATTCCTTGTGTGTTTAGTCCCACTTGGACAAATAAATGATTGTCTTCCCTTCCCTTCCCTTCCCTTCCTTTCCCTTCCCTTCCCTTCCCTTCCCTTCTGCCCCATCCCGTCCCATCCCATCCCATCCCATCCTGTCCCATCCAATCCCATCCCGTCCCGTCCCATCCCATCCCATCCCACCCCATTCTATTATATTCTACTCCATTCCATTCCATTCCATTTTATTCTATTCTATTCTATTCTATTCTATTCTATTCTATTCTTGTATTGGTGTGGAATTAACTTAGAATTTATGGCTTACAGTCTGTTAAATATAAAGGTGTCTACTAGTTATACTAGTAAATTTTTTTCATTATTTTACTCCCTTGATTGCTTTTCATTTAATCAAAAGACAAGTCCACTTCTCTTGTGGGTTTACTCTCATGACTTCTTGAATGGCTTTTAGTTCATCCATGTTCCTAAGAAATACAAACAGCTCAAAGTGAATTACACACAAATGGTAATTGAAACAGCTGTCAGTTGTGGGGCTTTCCTTCTTTCCTTTGTCTCAAGAGCCCCATGACCCACCAAGTGTGATGGGATTCCCCAGAGGGGAGAGTCACATGGAAACAATCTGATGTAATGCCTAATAATAATTAATAATTTAATAATTTATTAGATTTCTAGACCACCCGCTCTCCCCGAAGGGACTCGGGGCGGAAGCCTCCTTCCATATTCCAAGCAGTTACCAAGGCAATGGACAGGTCATCCAACAATGGAGATGGGTATTATTGGCATTTAATAGTACCGAAGACCAAAAATGGGGGAGACCTTGCCCAATCATCTCTGTTAATGTTGAAAACCATAGAAGAGAAGATACCATCCAAAAGGGCATCAGAACTCTTTCACCTGGGGGATTTAACTTTCATCCTCCAACCTCAATTTCGTAGCACGTCCCAGCAGGAAGTACCACAACCACTACAGAACGGTGTCTCCAGGGTTGTATCTGTGGGTTTCCACTAACTTGCTGTCCTCCAGCTGCCCCTCTGCACATGGAGCTCTGGAAGAACTTCAAAGTCCACAGAGAATTTGCTTCTTACTGTAATTATCATCATCCCGGTCTCTGTGACCTCTTCTGCTCCTTCTCCTTTCCCTGCCTTTGTTGTAAACATCAAACTGAAGCAACGTGGAAGGGATCTTGCATCAGAAAAGGATAAACGAGTCTATTCATGCTGAGTGTTTTACACAAGATTGAAAACAGGCAGAGGCTGTGCTGTTGAATGTGCCTTTCTCTCCTTTCCAGAAGAAGCTCAGTTTGCCTCCGTCTGAATCAGACATTTCCACTGATTCTGAGAGAGTGCTTTGAATTTGTCTTAGAGTTTAGAAAGAAATAACTGGTTGATTCCAGGAGGAATGGATCTTGTGCTGCTTCTTCTGATGTTGATGCTTTTGCTGACCCAAAGAAGGGAGGTTCAGAACCAAATGCCCTCCGACTTTGAAGCAGCGGGACCGAGAAAATCCACGGAACTATTACAGGCCAGGAGACCATCTCATCAGCTTGGTTGTCACTGCCACAAAAGCTTTGCTTCAACCATTACAGTTAAATGGGTCTCGTTTCATTTCTTCTCATACGTAAGATATTCAATGGTGGACTTACATTCCATCCATTTGCATTTCTTCTTCCTTTCTTCTTTCACTTATTCCAAACTTGTAGGACTTGTAAGTTCTTGGATCACTTTGATTTATAGTAATCTCCTCCTTTGCCTTATTTTGTGCTAGAGACTTCATGCATTGATGGGCCAGGGAACAAAACAGTAAAAGATCACGAGAAAGAGCCACAAAAATCCAGATGATTTTTATCTCCTCTTTCAGTCCTGAATTCATCCATTGAACACTGACTTTTATTTGATGTGCAAAGGGTTGTAGTTGCCTCTGCTAATCCATATTAAATGCCTGCTCCTTATAGGAACAAGAATTATTTGTTTTTAGAATTACTTTCCTGGGTCAACTATTCTTCCATGTTCTTGCTTTTATGTTGGTTCTACTTGAATGACGGAATGGTTTTGATCCTGTTTGAGGTAGATGACAATTAATAATGCTAAAAGTTATGTATATTTACAATTTTAATGCTGGTGGTGTCAGGCCTGCAGGAGGATTATCTCCATCCCATCTTCTCAATATGAAAAATAAATAGTGATAAGTAACCAGCATTTGCTTCTGTTTTGGGATCAGTATTGACTGAAGAGTCATATGTTTGTGGAGACAAATATTTATATGTATATCGATCGATCAATAGATAGCAATAACAATAGCATTTAGATTTATGTATATTCCACCCATAATGCTTTGTAACTCTCTCTGTAAAGTGGTTTACAGAATCAGCATATTGCTCCCCAAAATCTGAGTGCTCATTTTACCAACCTTGGGAGGCTGAGTCAACCTTGAACTGATTAGGATCAAACTCCTGGCTGCGGGCAGAGTTAGTCTGCAGAACTGCATTCTAACCCTTGTGCCACCACAGCTTAGAGATAGATGGATAGATGGATAGATAGATGAATAGGTAGATGGATAGATAGTTAGATAGATAGATAGATAGATAGATAGATAGATAGATAGATGATAGATAGATAGATAGTTGATAGATAGATAGATAGATAGATGATAGATAGATAGATAGATAGATAGATAGATAGATAGATAGATAGATAGATAGATGATAGATAGATGATAGAGAGAGATATAGATATACAGACAGACAGACAGATATTTACTGTTTGTGGTGATGATAACATAAACATTCTTTTACAGTATATTATCTTCTGATCAATCAAGAATCCTTTGCTTTATTTTTGCCATTCAAATGGTGAATAAGAATCCCCAACTCCTGCACAATCTCACACTTGGCTACACCATCCATGACAACTATTTGGACACCCTTGTCACTTCAGATGCCTTGATGGACATGCTCTCTACTGGAGAAGCCAATGTTCCCAACTACAACTGTGGAATAAAGGACAACATATTGACTCTTGTTGATGGAGCTGAAAATGATATTTCCACCCAGATGTCAACACTAGTAGGCACCTACAAAGTCCCACAGGTTTGTGTGTGTTTCTCTATCTGGTAAGTGAGTGGTTGTGGGTGAACGGATACACAGTGGGGATGAGGCAATGATCTTAGCAGCCATATCCTCCCATAACACCTTCCCCATTGTTTGGAGACTTCTGTGGCACAGTTGTGAATGTGAGGATATGTATACCTATGTGTCCAATCATATTGTCAATGTACAAAAGAAAGATGCTGCAATGATTGGAAGCTCATTTTTATACATTCTTTATTCATATTATTTTACTTATTTTCTTTCTTTAATTTCTTATTATATAAGGTTTTATTAATGTTCTGTGTTTTATATTTTTAATAATGTGTTTTCCCCAAAATAAGACAGGGTCTTATTTTCTTTCCTGAATTAAGCACTTGTCCTTATTTTGGGGGAGGTTTTATTATTTTTGAGGTGCAGGAGGTGGGGAGTGTGGTTACCTCATGGCTGCTGCAATATTTTTAGGGAGGGCTTATTTTTGGGGAAGGGCTTATTTTCAGGGAAACAGAGTTGTGATATAGCTCAATGACTAATCCAGAATAAAGTGTTCTAATATCTTCTGTTAAACACAGGAAATCCAAGCAGTTCAAATGAATATATACATTTATTTTAAGCTAAAGCTCTCTACAAGAATCTGAACTACTAATGGTCAAAGCAAATTGGTGGTAGATAAGAATCAATGGAATTCACAGTGGATTGGACTTAGATCTCTTGTGGGTGTGAAGAAATTCAAGATTGGTGATACATTTGACCCCCCCCCCCTCACGTTCAGCCTGGTCATTTTCTACCTGTTCATTTGAAACAAGCATTTATTTAAAGTTTATATTTTCGATTTGATCTTACCCCACATGTAACACAGCAATCTTCATTGTTTTTCCAGATCAGTTATGGATTTGTTTCAGAGGCACTGAGTGACAAAAGTCAATTCCCCTTTTTCTACCGGATGGCCCCCAAAGAAGGGGTCCACTACCCAGCCATTGTCCAAGTGCTCCTCCATTTCAGATGGACCTTGATTGGCCTCTTTGCTCCAGAAACAGAAGAGGGAGAGAATATCATGAGAACTTTCAGTCCTGTGCTGGTCAGAAATGGAATTTGTGTAGTCATATCACAACAATACATAATGACTGGAGTTACAGCATACATCAGGGAAGCCATCTCTAAGTGGAGACAAGTCAATGTCTTTGTTTACTTTATAAAATATGGTACCATCATTGACAGAATTTTCCCTGTTCACTTAGCACTTGAAGGTTTACCAGGACCCATCCAAGGGAAGGTCTGGATCATCTCAACCTGTAAGGAATTAAAACTGAAAAGACACAGGTTTTACAAATACGTCCATAGTATTTGGACCTTTACTTTTCAGGAAAAAAGCAGGCCCAAAGATTATGCCTCTGAGCCCTATCTAATTATTCAACACAAGTATGCAGATCAGTCTTTTCACTGTTCTTTTTCAAAGTATGCCTTTTCGGTCAAAAGCCGGAGAAGATGCACCCAGAAAGCACCAGTGGAGACGGAAGACAAAGGGAAAAGTATCCGGATGCGAAACGACCACCATGTTTACACTGTGGTTAAGACTCTGGCCCATGCCTTGAATGCTGCCTATTCCTCCAGATTTAGGAGAAGGAAGGAAGTCGAAGAGAGGTCGGTGGCCACAAGATTGCAGCCATGGCAGGTATGGGGTGCGAATCAGAATCCATCCAACTTCGTTCTAATGACAGTTAGAACAATTGATCAATGGAACAACTTGCTTCCAGAAGTTCCTGAAGACTGTAAAGCTTTCAAATTGTCTTGTAACTCTGTTTCTCTGTCATGGATCACCCACAACTTATGAAGGCAAGCTATTCCATTGGTTAATTGGTCTCACACTTAGGAAATGTTTTCTTAGTCCTAGGCTGCTTCTCTCTTTGGTTTAGTTTCCATCCATCGTTTCTTGTCATGCCTTTTGGTGCTTTGGAAAATAGATTGGCCCCCTCATTTTTGTAGGAGCCCCTCAAGTTTCCTGACAGAACAATTAATCAGAGGAACAACTTTTCTCCAGAAATTGTGAATGCACCAATACTGGAAGTTTTAAAGAAGATGTTGGATAACTCTTTGTCTGAAGTGGTGTAGGGTTTTCTGCCTAAGCAGGGGGTTGGACTAGAAGATCTCCAAGGTCCTGGCAACTCTGTTATTCTATTCTATTCTATTCTATTCTATTCTATTCTATTCTATTCTATTCTATTCCATTCCATTCCATTCCTTCCCTTCCCATCCCATCCCATCCCATCCCATTCTATTCTATTCTAGTTTGTTTTTTTAAAGGCCAAGGCAGATGGAGGGGAATCTTCTCTACCTCCTTATGGTACAAAAGCCAAGATCTTTTGCCAGTTGAATTTCAAAAGCTCAGAAGAAAAACCTCTGTCCGGGTGACCAACCCAGATTGGATCCTGTAACATTATCCTGGGACATATATATATTTGCCCTCATTTAAAAAAAGGATCTTACCTAATTTTCAGCATGTCAAATGAATTGGTAGAAGATCTAGACATTCAGATTTTCAAGATTCTCTTAATATAGCCTGCCAATACAGTAGAATAGAATAACAGAGTTGGAAGGGACCTTGGAGGTTTCTTAATGCAACCTCCTGTTTAGGCAGGAAACCCTACACCACTTCAGACAAAGGGCTATCCAGTCTCTTCTAAACATTTCCAGTGTTGGAGCATTCACAACTTCTGGAGGCAAGTTGTTTCACTGATTAATGATTCTCACTGTCAGGAAATTTCTCCTCAGTTCTAAGTTGCTTCTCTCCTTGATTAGTTCCCACCCATTGCTTCTTGTTCTGCCTTCAGATGCTTTGGAGAATAGTTTGACTCCCTCTTCTTTGGGGCAACCCCTGAGATATTGGAACACTGCTATCATGTCTCCCCTAGTCCTTCTTTCTATTAAACTAGACATACCCAGTTCCAGCAACCGTTCTTCAAATGTTTTATCCTCAGGTCCCCTAATCATTTTTGTTGCTCTTATCTTCACTCTTTTTAGAGTCTCAACATCTTATTTACATCGTGGTGACCAAAACTGAATGCCGTATTCCAAGTGTGGCCTTACCAAGGCCTTATAAAGTGGTATTAACACTTCACGTGATCTTGAGTCTATCCCTCTGTTGATGCAGCCTGGAACTGTGTTGGCTCTTTTGGCAGCTGCTGCACACGGCTGGCTCCTATTTAAATGGTTGTCCAATAGGACTCCAAGATCCCTCTCACAGTCACCACTATTGAGCAGGGTACCACATATACTGTACCTGTGCATTTGGTTTTTCTTGCCTAAATGCAGAACTTTACTTTTTTCACCATTGAATTTCATTTTGTTAGATAGCACCCAATGTTCAAGTCAGTCAAGATCCTTCTGTATCTTCAGCCTATCTTCCAGAGTGTTGGTGTGGTCTGCAAATTTGATGACAGTTGGCTCATCTGATCATGTTTCCCATCTGATTTACCTGAGAGAAGATTTTCCTTACAACTTTTTTCTTGATGAATCTATGATGTCTTGTAATCACTTTGTGGTTTTTCTGTGAATTTAATAATGCTCCTGTCAGGCCTGCAGTTTTCTTTTGGATCTTTGGCCTGCCACACTTTCTATAATTCTACTATGCAGTTTTCTATTATGGGAAAATTGGGGGGGGGGGTTTGTACGGTGTTACTTACTGTGTAGCCATAACAAAATTATTTCTAGAAAGCCAAGGTCATCCTTTGTCTTTGCACCTCTGCACCTGACCGGAACTGGATGGCTGGAATTGCCAGCATGGCAGTGGAAGATTGGACCATGTGATGGACTTGTGGGTATGGGGGCAAGATCTTAAACTTTCAACTAGTTGGGGAAAAACCGGGAAGCTTTGAAATTCAGGTTTTCCCAGATGTGCCAACATGGCTCTCTTAATAAATTGGAACTTTGAGCAATACTTTGCCTTGGACTCTGATTTATTTTTGGATGCTATTTGGAACCCTGACAGCTCTCTTTATTAGTTTGTTTGTTTCATGTATTTGTGCCCTGTTTTAGAATGTTCTCATAATTGACACATTTATTAGTTATGTTTTGTCATTATATACTTTGTCAATATACAATTTTGTTGATTTTGCCAAACCTTTTTCGTTCACTTTTGAAGACAATGGTAACCTTTGTTGTTTCAAATTATTTTCAAGTTAGATACTTGTAGAAGAAATATTCAAATGTGAAAAGACTGTGTGGGAAGGTTTCTGCTCTTAAAAGTTGTGGATTTTTCCATTCTAGTTCCATCCCTTTCTGGAGAAGAATGAATTATGCAACCTTTCCCTGCTGAAACTGTACTTGGATGAAAATGGAGATGTAGCTGCAGATCTGAACATCATAAGCTGGCTGGTTCTCCCTAAGGAGGATCCCATCAAAGAGCAACTGGGGAGTTTTGGAAGACAGAGACTTATTGTCAACCAAGATGCTCTTTCTCAGTTAAAGCTTCTCAACAAGGTGGGGAAAATATTGGTCCCTTTTTCTTTTTTCCAAAAGGACTATTTCAATTTAGTGAAGCCTAGTAAAGATTAGTAGATACAAAATTTTTTAAAAGAGATATACGAGCGCAAGAGAGAAAGAGAGATAAAAGGTTGACCAAAAAATCAATAAATGATGGAAAAACTATATGAAAAAAAATAGTGAAGCCTAGTCATCAAGGTGAGAAGTATGGGGAGAAGAAACCTTATAGTATCTTAGACGGATTGTGTGTGTGTGTGTGTGTGTGTGTGTGTGTGTGTGTGTGTGTGTGTCTGTGTCTGTGTGTGTGTGTCTGTGTGTGTCTGTGTCTCTGTGTGTGTGTGTCTGTGTGTGTGTGTGTGTGTGTGTGTGTGTTGTATTTGTGCTGATAAATAAATAAAGGGAGACTAGTATGGATCCATTTCAAGCTATTTAGCTCTCATCAGCTAGCCATACCCTTACTGGGATTCGAACCTGGGCTGTATTACATATTAGGCAGATATCTTAGCCACTAAGCCACAGGCTCTCCTCCTTTTATCAGCTGAGCCAGGGAAATAGGTATGTATTTGTGTTACAACCCCTGGTATGCCCAAATATGGGAGGAAGCTCACTACTCCCTCTTTCTGTCCTTCGGCTCATCACAGAAAACCATCCAGGCAGAAACCCATATTTTTATTTTTAATGTTGCCTTTTTATATTTGTGTTGTATTTGTGCTGATAAATATACATATATTTATCAGCACAATAATACAGTCCGATGTATGTGGTGGGGCACACCTGCCCCACCACATACATCGGACAAACCAACAGAAGAATAAAGGCACGCATTGAAGAACACAAAAACTCAGTCAGAAAAGAGGAACCAACTTCTTCCCTGGTCCAACACCTCAAAGCCACAGGACATGATATAGACTTTAAAAAGACCAGAACTATTGCCAAAATTGAACACTTTAACAACAGAATAATCAGAGAAGCTATTGAGATAGAAAAACGACCACACAGCATGAATAAACGAGATGATACCTCCCGCCTACCCACCATTTGGAAACCCGCCCTCACTGACAAACGAGTCCCTAACACTAAGAATGATACCAGATCCACACTCACTAAAACCATACAGGATGTCACTATCACACATCCACGCAAAAAGCAAGCCCAAACCCACACCGATAATGACCACAAACCAGAAGCCGGACCACAAACCAGAAGCCAGACCACAGCTGCATTATTAGCCACTTTAAACCCCTCCAATCCATACATTAAGCAAACTGATGCCCACCACGGAGATGTGGCACGACCACAAACGCGAAGCCAAACAACAGTAAAGCAGCTCACCAGCTCAAATCCCTCTGCAACTCAGACTAACACAAGCACAACCAGGCCCCCACCCAAACAGAACACGCCCCCATCCAATCAGAGCACAGACAAACTCCCATCCAATCAGAGCACAGCCAAGCCCCCTACCAATCAGAATACACCTCCACCCAATCAGAATGCAGCCAAGCTCCCACCCAATCAGCACAAACCCCCACTGGCAGTTAAAAAGAGGAACCGGCTGAGATCTCACATTGCTCCTGGAAGCACCAAGCCAGAAGCACCAAGCCGGAAGCAGCAGCCTGAAGATGATGAATGAGACTTCATCGAAACGTCGGGAAGATACTTCCAATTCTACGCGGGAGAAAACCCGAACAACCAAAGACATACATACAAACACCCGCAAAAACCTCAGAAAACATAAGAGGAAATGTAGTTTTCTGTAGTAATGTATGTACAACACATATGTGAACAGGATTGCACCCTTATTCGAACATGTTCTAAAGTTGTACACCACTGATGAATTATGTTCAGATATGTAAAAGCATCTGTTTCCATCTTCTCCAGGTTTCTTGTGAAGGAGACACAGTGTTTTCCCTTAATGTCAATACAATACAATACAATACAATAGTAGAGTTGGAAGGGACCTTGGAGGTCTTCTAGTCCAACCCTCTGCCTAGGCAGGAAACCCTATACCGTTTCAGACAAATGGCTATCCAACATCTTCTTAAAGACTTCCAGTGTTGGGGCATTCACAACTTCTGGAGGCAAGCTGTTCCACCGATTAATTGTTCTAACTGTCAGGAAATTTCTCCTCAGTTCTAAGATGCTTCTAACTGTAAAATGTAAAAAAGATGTGGAGACTCTAGAAAGAGTGCAGAGAAGAGCAACAAAGATGTATAGGGGTCTGGAGACTAAAACATATGAAGAACGGTTGCAGGAACTGGGTATGTCTAGTTTAATGAAAAGAAGGACTAGGGGACAAATGATAGCATTGTTCCAATATCTCAGGGGTTGCCACAAAGAAGAGAGAATCAAACTATTCTCCAAGGCACCTGAGGGTAGAACAAGAAGCAATGGGTGGAAACTAATCAAGGAGAGAAGCAACTTAGAACTGAGGAGAAACTTCCTGACAGTTAGAACAATTAATCAGTGGAACAGCTTGCCTCCAGAAGTTGTGAATGCTCCAACACTGGAAGTCTTTAAGAAGATGTTGGATAGCCATCTGTCTGAAATGGTATAGGGTTTCCTGCCTAGGCAGGGGGTTGGACTAGAAGGCCTCCAAGGTCCCTTCCAACTCTACTATTGTATTATATTGTATCTGTGGGACTTCCTGTACCTGAGGATGTTTTTCCCACCAAGTATAAAGAGCACGCTCCAGGCCCATTCATAGATATTTGTTTTCAGAGTCGAGGCAAAGGACTCCTCAAAGTTCCAATTTATTAAGAGAGCTATGTTGGCACATCTGGGAAAACCTGAAACTGAAGGCTTCCCAGTTTTCCCACCTAGTTGAAAGTTCAAGATCTTGCCCCTACACCCATAAGTCCATCCCATGGTCCAATCTTCCAATGCCATGCCGGCAGCTTCCACCCATCCAGTTCCGGTCAGGTGCAGAGGTGCAGAGACAAAGGATGACCTTGGTTTTCTAAAAATAATTTTGTTATGGCTACATACCACGCAACTCTGTATAATCCCCCCATCCCATTTTCCCACAATAGAAAATGTATACTAGAATAATAGAAAGTGTGGCAGGCCTGAACTTCAAAAAAGAAAAGATGGCTTTCAGACCTGACACCTGCCTTTTCTGTTATAGTTCCTATGCAATGGAAAACCCCTTCCCCTTGAAATTGGACAGCCCCCTCCCCCCATTCTTCTACCTTTCTTGAGAACTGGCTCTTTTCCCAGACATTCGGATGAGGTGAGGTCATTAGAGGATGAGAATGTAGTGGATTGAGTCATTGAAGGGTGGTTTTGGTGCCAGCCATTTAAGTTTTATTTTCGTCTTGTTGTTTTCATTGTTGTATATATCAAAGGGAGGGACGTTTTCCAAAGATTGGTTGAAGATGGGCAACCAGACAAATGGGATATATTTTACCACTTGCTATGGCTTTCCTGTCTGTCGGTATGATGTCATCCAAAGAAGCTCTTGAAATGTAAAAAGAAGTATAAAAAGAAAATTCCTTTCTTTTTATCAGATACTGAAAAATGCACCAAGTGCCCAGATGATCAATATCCAACTAAGAATCGAGTCCAATGTGTTTCCAAAAGAAGAATCTTTCTGTCTTATGAGGAACATCTGGGCATCATCCTGGTCTCCTTTGGCATATTCTTTTTCCTAACTACGGGATTTGTTTTAATCATATTCCTTAAATATCAGGAAAGCCCCATTGTCAAAGCCAACAACAGGGACCTCTCCTACATCCTCCTGGTCTCTCTCTTGCTTTGCTTCTTCTCCTCTTCTCTTTTCATTGGACAACCAAGGAAAGTCATCTGTCTTCTCCGACAAACAGTGTTCAGCATTGTCTTCTCAGTAGCCGTGTCTTCAGTGTTCCCACACAAAACTGGAAAAAAGTCAATACACCTCAGATGAAACTACAATCAGGAAAACACTCGAATGCTCAGAAATGGATAAAATGACAATAGAACTAAAAGAAAGAAAGAAATCAGACTTTTATAAAGTATGGAATAAAATGTACAAGTGGCTGGAAATCAGAAGCCAAAACAGAAAATAGAGAATACAAATATATGGTGATACAAATAATGAATATTATTGTAAATGTAATATTACGTTTGCTACATTATAGGACAAGGTTATAGTAATAGGAAGGCAATGCAGAAGGGATAATTATAAAAGCTAAGCAGGAAAGCCAATATAGAAAGCTGTAAAATTACTGTATATTGTTATGTATGTTTTGTGTTTTGTTTTGTTTTGTTTCCCTTGTTGTGCCTTTTTTTACTATTTTTAAAGATTAAAACATTCAATTAAAATTATATTAAAAAAGAAGGCTCAAATGAAGAACAAGAAGATAATATAGAAGACAAAGGAACTGAAAATAAAAAAAACAGGTAGACGATTTCACTGAGATTCACAGTGGTACAAAAAAAGTAGACAAGAGGGAATGTCCCCCCAAAAAGAAACAATCAAACAGCAAAGAAGGGAATAGTGGGGAAAGTCTGGGGGAAACCCTGGGGAAAACTGCTAGAACAATAAAATTAAAAGTGAGAAAAAGGATTTTGAAGAAAAGATACAATAATTATAAAAAGAAGAAAAAGAAGAAGCTAAGAGAATGGGAGGAAAGAAGAAAATTAAAAAAGAAGTGGAATTTTTGATAGACCAAGAGAAAATGGTTAGAGAAGGAGGAAGGGAAAGAAGGAATATATTAGTAGATTTAAGGGAAATATATTATGGTATGTAGTCAAGTAAGATATAAGGGAATTATAGTAATATTATGAATTGTGGATAATTAATTCAGTTAAAGACTCTATGTAAAAACTGAACTTGAGGATGTATGTTACTTATAGTAAAATAGACCAACAGATGAATTATGAAATGATAATTTGGTTTAACTTTGAAGGGGCAATTAATGGTATTGTTTATGTGCCAAGAAGAAAATAAGGTTAAGATGAAAAATATGGAAAGGGAATAAAATGGTTGAAATTTGAAACAGAACTATAATATAAAATGGATCATGTATATGAGAGGATGTAAAAGAAAAAACCCAGACAACACTTTGTATATAAAATATATCAAAATTTGTAATAAAAAATAAAAAACTAAAAATAAAAAATAAACATCTTCACGCGTGTGGATTGGCTAAATCCACATTCAGACTGGAGGGAGGAGATTCTACAGCCCTATTTCTAACTGTATAGTTTGGAACGCATTAGGAATCGGCTTCGCCTGTCCTGCTATCACTTCTTCTCAATAAAAGATTCTGAAATACCATGTTTTCAAGAGTCTATACTTTCTTGGGAAAGGAGGAGAGGCAGGTCCTTACAGAAAGTATCAGACACAAAGCATGGAGGGCCACCTTATCCAGTTGTCTCAGTTAATTATGAAATGCATAGAAGAGAAGATGTCATCCAGAAGGATAGCATAACTCTTTCACCTGAGGTTGAACTCTTAACATTTGTTCTCTAACATGTCCCAGTAGGAAGGGCCACGACCACTCCCCAATTGTGCCCTCAGGACTATTCCTGTGATTTTGTAGGAACATGCAGTTCCCCAGCTGCCCCTCTGCACATGGAGTCCTAGAAGAAGTTCAAGGTCCCCAGAAAAGTTGCTTCTCCCTGTAATTATAACCATGCTGTACTTTGAGACCTTGTCTGATACTTCTCCAGTGACTGCCTTTGATGTAAACTCAGACTGATGCAACATGGAAGTAACCTTGCACCAGAAAAGGATAAATACTTCTAGTTATGTTGAGTGTTTTCACAAGATTTAGGACAGGCAGGGGACGTGCACTTGAATGTACCTTTCTCTCCTTTTATTGTGAAGCTCAGTTTGTCTCTATCTAAACAAGGAAAGCCAACGGCATTTCCATCTTGTGAGAATGCTTTGAATTCTTCTAACTTTTTGAGGTTTAGAAATAGAGAAGTGGCTGGTTCAGGCCAAGGAGAAATGGACCTGCTGCTTCTGCTTCCTATGATGCTGCTGGTTCTCACCCACAGAAACTGTGGGGGGCTCAGACCCAAATGTCCCCTGACTTTGAAGAAGCGGGAGAAAGGAAACCCTTGGAACTATTATGGGGCAGGAGACCACATCATTAGTGTGATTGAAACAGTAGCAAAACCTTCTCCTGAGCTATTACAGTTCAATGGGGCTCGTTACATTTCTTCTCCTCCGTAAGTCATTCACGGTGATGGACTTGCTTTCTCTCTATTTGCATTTCTAAAACTTTTCTTCCTACCTTTTTATTTCACTTATTCCTAAATTGTAGATGTATGTATAAGATCCTAGGTCATTGTGATTTATAGGGCTCTTTTTCACTGTAACTTCTATCAGACTCAAATGCAGGGATGGGCAAAAAGAACCGCAAAGAACCAGAGAAATGGAGAGACAGAAGTCCAGAGGGTCTTCTCCTCCTCCAGTACTGACTTTACCCCTTGAATAATGTTTTTTTTTAATTTCATGTAGTTATTGAAAGAAGAGATGATTCCTCTGTGATCTCATATTAAATTCCTGCTTTTCATAGGAATAAGGTTGACTTGCTTTAGTGATTTACTTATTCATCTATGAAAAAGGAAATTGCTTTTTATTGTTTTTATGATGGCTCTATTTAATGGTTGAATGAGGTTAAATCCTGCTGTCAGAACTGCTACCTCATGCCTGAACTCTGCTATTGCTTGGTACCAGTCTGCCATGAAATCTGGGAGGGGGGAAACTGGTATGGGAGGGGAGAAGGCTTCACTGTTCACAAGCCTTTGGGGTGAGACAGGTGGGAAAGGAATGCAGCTGCATACCAGCCCAAACTCGAAGGGACCATTCCAAAAACATTTTTAATTGATTGAGCAATGGGGGCCAATACAATACAATAGTAGAGTTGGAAGGGACGTTGGAGGTCTTCTAGTCCAACCCCCTGCCTAGGCAGGAAACCCTATACCATTCCAGACAAATGGCTATCCAACATCTTCTTAAAGACTTCCAGTGTTGGGGCATTCACAACTTCTGGAGGCACGCTGTTCCACTGATTAATTGTTCTAACTGTCAGGAAGTTTCTCCTCAGTTCTAAGTTGCTTCCAACAATGGGAAGTACTTAAAAGTGGAGGAAAGTTACACTTGGAGATTTTGGCATGCAAATTTCAATTCAGGCTTTGCTTGAATTGCAATTCACAAATAAAACCAAGAATTCTTTTTACTTAGGAGTTCAAGCTGAGCAGCTGCTTACTTGGCAGATGAAAATTAGTACTCTTAGCAATAAGGGTTCAATTAAGATTGTTAACCCTCATGGAAGAATATCCCCATTTCATCTTCTCAAAACTGACAAAAAACTAATAATGGGTGACTAGCATTTCACTATGGTTTTGGATCAATATTGGTTTAAGACTCAATAGACTCATGGAGATAAATAGGAATAAATAAAAAATATTTTGTTCTTTGCTGTTTCTGGTGGTGATAACATGAAAACATTTGTACAGTACTAGGCAAATTAATCTGGCAAAAATGCTACCCTTTGTTTTCGCCATTCAATTGGTCAACAAGAATACCTGGCTCCTGCACAATCTCACACTTGGCTACAATATCCACGAAAACTATTTGAGCACCCTTCGCACTTCTGATGCCTTGATGGACACGCTCTCTACTGGAGAAGTCAATGTTCCCAACTACAGCTGTGGAAGGAAGGACAATCTTCTGATTATTATTGATCGAGCTCTCAGGGAAATTTCTACACAGATATCAACATTAGTAGGCACCTACAAAGTCCCACAGGTTTGTGTTTCTGTATCTCTATCTAATAAAGTGAGTAGAGAGTAGGGGTGAGTGTGGGAGAGCAATACATCTAACCATGCCTTCTCTATAGAATTCAGGAATTGCTTCTTACCAGGACTATCATCATGGCTATTTATCTATATTTGGTTATTATATTTCTACTGTATGCCGCCCTGTAACATAAAGTAGAAATATAATAACCAAATATAATAACCAGTGACTCTGGCTAGGAATTTTTATCCAGAGTGGGGAGGTGGCAAAGATCAAAGCAGCCATATCCTGCCATGGGACCACATCCATTGCTTTAGAGGCTTCTGCTTTTCACTTCTGATGGTGAGGAGAGTCTCTGTGTCCAATCAAAGGTCTTCTGTACAAACAAAGATCTAGCGTTGATGGAAGCTAATATTTTGTACGTGATCTAAGCTAAAATAATTATATTTGCAATGATGAACAAATTCCAGATTCAAAAAAATAATAATTCCAATGTATTATCTTAACTACTCTTGGTAGAACATATACAATATGTCTTATGGAGTCATTATTACTGTTAGCAGTAATTGACTATTTTACTTAAAATGTTACATTTTTAACACATTAGTTAACACATTAACTAGTTTTACCTAAATTTGTTCATGATCATAAACGGTTCAAAGAGAGTCCATAGTTAGAATTTCCTATTGAACCGTGGTGGCACAGTGGTTAGAGTGCAGTACTGCAGGCTACTCCTGCTGACTGCTGGCTGCCAGCAGTTTGCCAGTTTGCCAGTTCAAATCTCACCAGGCTCAAGATTGACTCATCCTTCCATTAAGTGGTGGTAGGTGAGCGATAGAACTAACCACATCTTCTCTATTGAACTGCTTCTTATGAGGAGCATCATCATGGCTATTTTGCTATAGTTATTTATTAAATTTCTACAAATGGACCTTCCAAATAGCCAAGTATTGAATCATAGAAATACTTAAATATTTTAGCATTGTATTTACTTGAACAATATTTTAGTAGCTGGACATAATGGTTAAATATGGAAGTCTTAACTTAGTCCATTCTAGGGAATAGGGTTGTATTTGATTCATTATTTTTCTTAATCTGTGTCTTTTATTCCATTTTATATACAATCTTATTATGTTGTTCTATTTTATATTCTGTATCTTGATATGGGCTAAGGACTAATCAACAGTAAATAATATATTGTCATGAGAATCAAGTTGGATTCATGAAAAGGTAATATTCTGGATTTCATCTGATCCTAAATATAACACAGCATTCTTCATTGCTCTTTCAGATCACTTGTAGATTTGTTTCAGAGGCTCTGAGTGATAAAAGTCAGTTCCCCTTCTTCTACCGAATGGCCCCCAAAAGCGAAGTCCAGTACCCAGCAATTGTTCAATTGCTACTCCATTTCAGATGGACCTTGATTGGTCTCTTTGCTTCAGACACAGAGAGGGGAGAGAATTTCATGAGGACTTTTACTCCTGTGCTTGTTAAGAATGGAATTTGTGTTGTTGTATCACAACGATTCTCAGTGACTATACAAATAGCACCCTTGAAGGATGCCATCTCTAAGTGGAAGCAAGTCAATGTCTTTGTTTTCTTTACAGACTATAATACCATGATTGATGGAATTTCTGCTGTCCATTTCTCACTTGGAGATTTGCCAGGACCCATTGAAGGGAAAGTCTGGATCATCACACTCTTTGGAGAATTACCAGTGAAAAGTCACAGAGTTTACCAGTATGTCCACAGTATTTGGAACATTCAGATCCAGGAAAGAGGATATGATAAGACTTACCAATCAGTTATCATGGTGGAACCCCTACATAAGTGTTTTCATTGTTCGTTTTCAAAGCACATCTTTTCTGCCAAAGGCCGAAAAAGATGCACCCAGAAAGCACCAATGGAGACTAAAGACAAAAGGAGCAGTTATACATTCCAAGTTGATCCCCGTGTTTACACTGTTGTTAGGACTCTGGCTTATTCTTTAAATGCAGCATATTCCTCCATATCCAGGAGGAGAAGGAAGGAGAGTGAAAAGGCTTTGGGGGCTCCAAGGCTTCAGCCATGGCAGGTAAGGGGTTCCAACTAGAATCCATCAAGCTTAATCCAAAGAAAAGAGAACCATATCAATCTCCTTCTACTACAAGACTCCAACAGGTTTGACCAATCTGATCTCTTGAGTCGTAATGTTCTCATGACTGGAAGCTATGAGAGATATTGGAAGAGTGTGTCTCTTCCCTTTTCCAAATGTGAGTTTGTGTTAGTTTTAAAAGTGTTTCCAGATTCTTTCTGATTTTCCTGTAGGCAAACATGGCTCTTCTTGTTTTAACTCAAGGCTAAGAGCAGCTCCTTTAATCATTGCCTTGGCTTCCTTGCCTTTCCGTAAATCTGATCCAGTTGTTATACAAAGTCTCTTCCAAGGGTGCTGCCTGAAAGGGTATGTGGTACTTAATTTGGGGTCTCTCCAAACTAGAACAGCCATTTCCTGAGATTCGTATGGATACATTTGCTTTTTTTCTAATTTTATCACCCTACTGACTCATATTCAGTTTGCAGGAAATCTTGAATACTTTTCTGGAAATTTGGTATCTTTTAAAAGACAACAAAATAGCTTTATCTACAAAATGATATTAAACATCACAGTAGAGAAAGAAATTCAAAAAGGATCTGAACTTTTCAGTCTTTAAAAAGCATTGGTGGGAGATTTGTACTTTCACACTTGCAAGATTCTTTTAATGTAGCATTACAATAAAGTAGAACACTGACTGCTCTTTAGAAAGCCAGATCCTGAAGGTGAAACTCAAATACTTTGGCCACTTAATGAGAAGGAAGGACTTACTAGAGAAGAGCCTAATGCTAGGAAACATTGAGGGCAAAAGAAGAAGGGGATGACAGAAAATGAGGTGGCTGGATGGAGTCACCGAAGCAGTCGGCAGGAGCTGGAATTGACTCCAGAGGATGATAGAGGACAGGAAGGCCTGGAAGAACATTGTCCCTGGGGTCATGATGGGTCAGACACGACTTCACAACTAACAACAACAAGAGGAATTAGGTTACCTTGTAGAGTTCCTCATCTGGTCCACATGGCAAAATATTAGCCTAGCAAATTTTGACAAATTTTGAAGGAATGAATAATCTGTTTGTTGGTTTGTTTGAGATTGTTCCTAGCAAATGGTTTGATAAGAGGGAGAACAGCTGCATAACATGAGAGAAAGAAATTCAAAAAGGATCTACACTTTTCAGGCTTTAAAAAACATTGGTGGGAGATTTGTTTTTTCAGAATTGCAAGATTGTTTTAAGGTAGTATTACAATAAAGTAGAATTATAGTAGTAGCCAAAATTGTGGAAACCTTTTGGGGAAAGTGTACATGTTTTATGGCTAATGACACCACTTTTCTTTGGAGTAGTACCATAAAATTATATATCAATGGAAATATAATTTAATCAAGAAAATAATGCCAAAATGTTTATGAAGGATTTGCTATTAGAATAGCGTTTATAAAGAAGAAAAATGAAGCATGTAGAAAAAATGAGATATAAAAAAATTATCCCCGTAGAAAAAATGGGATATACAAAAAGTATCACCATGTCAGTTAATCCTTAGTTAGGTAACCTTTGGCATGAATTACGGCCTTACAATGAATTCCCATGGAGTGAACCAAGTCTTTTAGTTCTTCTGCTGTTATAATATGAAACCAAGATTTAATTATTGCTTCTATTAATTGGGTTTTTTGCTGGCTATATTTGGCTATAACCTTTCATAGAATACAGACAATTTAACAAACATTGTTGCATTACATTCTTGATTAAATTATCTTTCCATTGATATATAATTGGTACTACTCCAAAAAAGGTTGTCTTATTACCCATCAAACCTCACAAATACACTTTTCCCAAAAGGTTTCCACAATTTTGGCCACTACTGTAGCTCAACTGGTAATATTCCCCATGTGGTCTGCATGGCAGAATATTAGCCTAGCAACTTCTTGACAAATTTTGAAAGAATTAATAATCTTTTTTTGTTTGTTTGGGTATCTTTAACCTGTTCTTAAATGCTCCCTATAACTGATAAATTGTGTCAATTATTTATTTTGTCAATATATGATTGAACAAAATTGCTGAATCTTTGTTGCTTTGCTTTCTGGTTATCACATTGTTACTTTCAAGGAGTTTAAGAAGTTTCTTAAGAAGAGATTATTTATTCAATTTATTTGTGACCAGCTCTAGAATGTTTAATATAACTGACAGGTTATATTTGTCAATATACTGTATATTTAGTCTATATAAGATGGGCAATTTTTTGAATCTTTCCTCCTTTAAAATAGTGGCAACATTTGTTCCCTTAACAATAATATTGCTAAGTAAGACAACTGTATTAGATAGATTCAAATGTGAAAAGACCATAAAGTACTATTTGAAATTCCTGGATTTTTCCATTCTAGCTTCATCCGTTTTTGCAGAAGAATACATTTTGCAATCTTTCTGAGATGAAAATGTACTTGGATCAAAATGGAGATCTGGTAGCAGATGTGAACATCTGGAGCTTGGTTGTTCTCCCAAAGAATAATTACATAATAAAGTACCCGGGGAGTTTTGAAAGACAGAGACTTTTTATCAACCAAGATATTCTTTCACAGCTAAAGTCATTGAATAAGGTGAGCAAAATATTGGGGTCTTTTCTATGTTTTCCAAAGCCTTAGGACTCATTTCAAGTGGGCAAAGCCTAATCACCAAGAAGGATGATTTGAATGTAGGGAGGAGAACACTTATAGTTTTCTTAGACTGCTTGGGAGGTTTGGGAGGACTATAGTCCAAGGTGTCTTTCAGATGTTATAATATGGAACAATGCTTTAAGCTGATTCAGCTGTGACTAAAATGAGATTTGGGGTGATTATTTTTGAATATCCTGATGTCAAGAGTTCAATATCTTTATTGGAATAGAGCAATCATCATCAAAGCTTAAAATCATGGATATATGAAGAATGGAGGAATTCATGTTAATATAGCCATGAGGAAGAATCCACTGGTTGTCACTTAATGCTTAAATGTTTTTCTCTGAGAGCATATGCACCAAAGACAAATTCCTTGTGTGTCCAATCACACTTGGACAATTAAGAATTCTATTTCATTCTATTCCATTCCATTCTATCCGATATCTATCCTGTTCAGGCCCCCCTCCGTCTGGTAATGAACGCCGACACAGGCTTAGCTGTTTGCCACTCTTTATTTACAGTAATTATAAACCTGTTGGCTGAAAGCCCCAGCACGACTCACAGGCAAGACGTTGGCAGCAACCCAGACTCCAACAGATACAGACAAGAGCGTCTCCAGATTGTTACAAATGGTTGTGTCGTGCAACAGGACTCCTCCTAAAGTCTCTTCTTATATAGTCTCTTGGGAGGGACAAAGCCACAACCACTTGGGCTGGATTATCTCTTATGAGCTTGTCTCCATAACTGCTGCCTCCGTTTCTCCGCCCTCCATTGCTTGGCATCAGGGACCAACTCCCTTTGATCTTCCCCACTGCTCCATGCCTCAGGAGCCTCCTGGTGGCCAACCATCCTCTCTGGTCCCTGCTCTGAGTCTGAGCCCAGGGTCCTCCACCTCTTCCATAGCTGACTCATAGGGTTCTTCACTATCTGAATCCATTAGCAGCTCCAACGGATCCTGCTGGGCCACAACACTATCCTATCCTATCCTATCCTATCCTATCCTATCCTATCCTATCCTATCCTATCCTATCCTTCTACAATGTATTAAGTAGAAACTCTTCTATTGCAATGAGATATTCCAGAAGCAAAAGGGAGGAAATATATGAAAAATCTGTTGGCAGTTGTATCTCCTGCAATTTTTTTTTATTTATTAGTTTGTCACACTTGTACAAGATGGCAGGTATAAATATGAAGTTGGACACGAACGAAGGAAATGAATACAAATAAATGGGGATAGTAGGACAAGGATGGTAGGCATGCTGGTGTTATTATGCACACCCCCTTTATGGACCTCTTAGGAATGGGGTGAGGTCCATGGTAGACATTTTAAGGTTGAAGCGGTGAGGGTTTGAGGATGTAACAACACAGTTGGGTAGAGCATTCAAGGCATTGACCACTCTGTTGCTGAAGTCATATTTTCTGCAATTGAGTTTGGAGTGGTTTACCTTGAGTTTGTATCGTTTGTTTGCCTGTGTATTATTGAGGTTGAAGCTGAAGTAGTCATTGACAGTAGGACATTATAGCAGATAATTTTATGTAATATGCTTAGGTCAGACCGCAGGCGGCACAGTTCCAGATTGTCCAAGCCCGAAATTTCAAGCCTAGTGGCATAAAGGATTCTATTGTGAGTAGAGGAGTGGAGGACTCTTTTTGTGAAATACCTCTGGACCTGCTCAATTGTATTAATGTCTGATATACAGTGTGGATTCCAGGCAAATGAGCTGTATTTGAGAATTGGTCTGGCAAAGGTTTTTTTTATGCCCTAGTTAGTAATACAATGTTACCAGAGAAGAAGCTTTGCAAATTCAGGTTAACAATTCTTGATGCCTTTTTGACAATGTTGTTACGGTGAGCTCTGGGACTAAGATCTTTTGAGATGAGTACTCCTAGGTCCTTGACAGAGTGAGGGTCGCCTATGAGCTTGTTTCCTCCCAACTTGCATTTGGTGTTCTGATTTTTGTTGCCAATGTGTAGAACAGAGCATTTGTTAGTTGATATTTGTAGTTGCCAAATGTACAACCATTCTGACACATGGTCAAGGTCTCTTTGAAGGGCAGCAGCATTGTCAGTGGTGTTAAATAATTTTTCATCATCAGTGAAGAGGACACAGCTGCTTTTAATATAATCGCATAAGTTGTTGATGTAAAACAGAAGGAGAGTGGGTCCCAGAACTTTGCCTTGGGGGAACACCGCTGTTAACAAGTCTGGGAACTTGTTAGAGATTTCATATTTATCAAAAGGGAATCCTGTGGGCTACTTCGCTAACATTACTTTTAAGCACAATTTTTCTTGAATGCTTTGGCATTTATTGTTTTTCTGTTCAGCCTCTGCCTCAGTCCAAATGTGTAGAAAACTGTCATCCTGGATTTTTCAAACAGACTCGGGAAGGAGAGCCAGTTTGCTGCTATGACTGTGTTCCTTGTCCAGAGGGGACCATCTCCACTCAGGAAGGTGAGTGACACCCCAGGAAAGAACATTAGATTCATCCAGATCATTTGGAAGCACAGCTAAGCTTGGTTATGTTATTCTTATTTATTTTCAATTTGCCCGATTCCTTTCATTATGGGCTGAGTAAGAAAAAGATTTGGAAGGATAAGGTAGGATGGGATAGAAAGACACAGTGCATCTGCCAGAATGAATCTCTCTTCTACTTGTCAGTTTGGAAGTGTCCTTCCATGTTGTCCTTTCTTGGCAACAATTGAACTTTTTTAAAAATATGGTTACTTTAACCATGGTATGGTAAAATATGAGGTATGGTTTCAGGTCAATAGATCTCGCTCTCCCATATCAAATTTTCCTTAAGGGCATCTCTCTTTCTCTCTCTCTCCCTCTCCAATATTAGGAATAAATCTGCCTCTTCTTTCTCCAGTGCTCTAAATGTCTACGTTATAGTTTAAGAGTTAAACACAAATATAATTTGTAGTTCATTTCAATAATCCCAGGTTCACTATAACCACCGAAATGGATTCCTTGGTAGGATTGATATTTGGTCTTTCCACTTCTTCTCATCCTTCCAATTGTTTTGGTTATTAAATAGTGAAATAGAAAGAATTACAGCACCAAAAGAAAAGAAAGAAAGAAAGAAAGAAAGAAAGAAAGAAAGAAAGAAAGAAAGAAAGAAAGAAAGAGGAAAGAAAAAGAAAAAGATTCTATTTGTAGGACTAGAAGGACTAGGAGTGACATTGTAGCAGTGTTCCAATATCTCAGGGGCTTCCACAAAGAAGAGGGAGTCAAGCTATTCTCCAAGGCACCTGAGGGTAGAACAAGAAGCAATGGGTGGAAACTAATCAAGGAGAGAAGCAATTTAGAACTGAGGAGGAATTTCCTGAAGGTTAGAACAATTAATCAGTGGAACAACTTGCCTCCAAAAGTTGTGAATGCTTCAACACTGGAAGTTTTTAAGAAGAGATTGGATAACCATTTGTATGAAATGGTATAGGGGTTTCTGCCTAGGCAGAGGGTTGGAATAGAAGACCTCCAAGGTCCCATCAAACTCTATTATGCTATTCTATTCTTTTCTATTTCATTTAAATGTTTAAATCCTGAGTTACATCAGGAATTAACCTTTTAAATTTTATTTATCACACAAAGTGACTCAGGGTGACATACAATAAAGCCAAGAAGAAAACATATTAAAAATGAGATTAAAACCATGACATTGTTTAAAATAAACAAGATTGTTAGAAGGATATACACTGACACATACCATATTTTTTGGAGTATAAGACACACTGGAATATAAGACACACCAAGGTTTTGAAGAGGCATATTAAAAAAAAGTTTTTGCACTCTGCAAACCTCCCAAAAATGGCCCGTTTTTTGCAAAAATAGGCCCATTTTTCGTAAAAATGGCCCTGTTTTTTTAAAGTCATGAATAGCCTTTAAGAGGTTTGTAAAGTGCTCCTGGTGGGTGCCCACCCCCCCAAATGAGCAAAAATGGCTCATTTTTCTCAAAAATGGACCCATTGTTTCTCACAAAATTGCATGCATAGCCTTTAGGAGGCTAATAGAGTACTCCTGGGGGCTAGGGGGGCAAAAGTGAGCAAATGGTGGCCCATTCTGCATTCATTTCTGCCTTCCCCAGCCGCCAGGAACTCCCTGAAAGCCTCCTACAGGCTCTGCATGGCCATTTGGGTGAAGGGGGCGGGGTTTCAGGAAGCAAAAAATGCTGTATTCAGTGTATAAAACGCACCCAGTTTTTCAGCCTCTTTTTTGAGGGGAAAAAGGTGCGTCTTATACTCCAAAAAATAGGGTAATCAGCACATTTTAAGAGATTTCTAGAAGATCTCCAATGTTGGAGCTACTCTCACTTTGAGGTTAGTTTGTCGACCCCAGAACATGCCAAGAGAAGTTCCTGGGATGCAATCCTGTATTTCTGCAAAGAAATAAATTTGAGCCCATGGGTACCAAGTCCAAAGCAACTGTATCTGCTGATACTTGTTTTATACCATGAAATACACCATATACAGATGGTTCAGAATGCAATGGCACACAGCATTATTTGGTTCCCCTCAGTGGTGGGATTCAATTTTTTTAAACTACAGGTTATGTGGGCATGAATGTGGTGTGGCTTGCTGGCCGTGGCTTGCAGGGCGTGGCAGGGGAAGGATCCTGTAAAATCTCCATTCCCTCCCTACTCCAGGAGAAGGATACTGTAAAATCTCCATTTCCTCCCAATCAGCTGGGACTAGGGAGGTAGAGAATAGATATGGGCGGGGCCAGCTAGAGGTGGTATTTACGGTTCTCCAAACTACTCAAAATTTCTGCTACCGGTTCTCCAAAACTGGCCAGAACCTTCTACCGGTTCCACTACATTCTACCATCTTACACCCCTGTTGTGTGAGATGCACAGGCACCCAACCTTTCCTCAAATGCAAATAAGTTCATCTTCAAAGCTCTGGAAGGCATAGAACCAGGGTATTGGTGGGAATTCCTCACTTTGAAGTTATCTGTTCATTGCATCATAGCAAATATGAAAGGCATGTTCCAGGTCCATTCCCTAAAATTTTATCACTTTGTGGTTCCCTGGAAGCCTGCCTTTTTTTTTTTGGCAGTCCCTGCTCTGTTAAGATCTGACATACCCCCTACCCTCCTTATCTTCCAGAGAAATGATTCTTCCACCTATGCATTGGCATAGGGCAGGGATGGCGAACCTTTTAGGCACTGAGTGCCCAAACTGTGCCCGTGCGCACATGCCCAAACTGCAAGGCACACATGTGTGAACATGTGCATGAGAATGTGCAAACATGTGCCTGAAAACCCACGCATGCTTGGGCATGGGCAGACACACACGCAGAGACCCTGGAATGATGGCACGCATGCCCACAGAGAGGGTTTTGCATGCCGCCTCTGGTACGTGTGCCATAGATTTGCCATCATGGGTATAGGGTGAGGTCAGAGCAGGAAGAAACTGTGGGTGGACACAGTGAAGGGTAATTGTGGTTCCTGGTATTACTCTTTGGGGTATTATTTTGTTATTCTTTATAAAATCATACATATACTGTAATTGCGTATGTGTGTCTTTATGTACAGGCTCCTTTTTTACCATTTACTAGGCCTTTCCTGTCTGTCAGTATCAGCTGTCATCTAAGCATGTCTTTCTTGAAATGTGAAAGGAGAAACTATAAAAGAAATATTACTTTCTATTTTCTCAGATACTGAAAAATGCACCAAGTGCGCAGATGATCAATATCCAACCGAGAACCGAATCCAATGTATCCCCAAAACAATCTCATTCCTGTCCTATGAAGAATATCTGAGCATTATCCTTGTTTCCTTTGCCCTACTTTTGTTCCTAGTTGCCGTCTTTGTTTTAATCATATTCATTAAATACCTAGAAACTCCCATTGTCAAAGCCAACAACCGGGACCTCTCCTACATCATCCTTATATCCCTCCTGCTTTGCTTCCTGTCTCCTATACTCTTCATTGGTCAACCAAGGAAAGTCACCTGCCTTCTCCGACAAACAGTGTTCAGCATTGTCTTCTCAGTAGCTGTGTCTTCTGTGTTGGCCAAAACCATCACAGTGGTGCTGGCTTTTCTGGCCACGACACCAGGAAATCGAGTAAAGAGGTGGTTGGGAAAGAGCTTGGCCAACTCCATCATCCTTTCTTGTTCCTCTATCCAAATTATCATCTGCTTCATCTGGCTGGGAGTTTCTCCCCCATTCCCTGACTCTGACCTCCACTCCCAGCCAGGAGTGATCATCCTTCAGTGCAACGAAGGTTCTGTCACTATGTTTTATATTGTCCTGGGCTACATGGGTTTCCTAGCTGCCATTTGCTTCACAGTGGCTTTCTTGGCCAGAAACCTACCCGGGGCCTTCAATGAAGCCAAGCTGATCACCTTCAGCATGCTGGTCTTCTGCAGCGTCTGGGTCTCTTTCCTGCCCACCTACCTGAGCACCAAAGGAAAGTCCATGGTGATTGTGCAAGTCTTCTCCATCTTGACTTCTAGTGCTGGACTGCTGTGTTGCATCTTCTTCCCCAAGTGCTACATTATTATCCTGAGACCAGATCTAAACACGAAGGAGCATCTAATAGTAAAAGTAGGGAACTGATAGTGAAATTGTTTCTTAGGCTCATGACATTTATTTTTTTCATTGCAATTATTATAAGTTTGTTAGTTTCTGTTTCAAGTTTCAAGCATATTTGAAACTCAATGAAATGAAACATCTGCAAGGAAACACCCAAACTCAGATGTTACCTAGCTGTAAATTGTAAAAGTTCCTTGTATTTGAAAGAAAATATGCGTTATGTTCACATATATTGTATGTAAGAGTAAACCCCCCAAAAAATTCAGATCTACATATGGAATCAAATAGAGCTGGAAAACACTTTGGAGGTCTTCTAGTCCAGCCCCCTGCTCAAGCAGGAGAACCTATACTATCTCAGATAAGTGACTCTAGTTTTTTCTTTTAAAAAAGTGCCAGAGATGGAATACCCACAGTTTCTTTTTTTTGAATTTTTTTATTGTTTTAATTAAACAAGAACACAAAAAAAGAAGCATCCTTCATTACATCTTGTAGAACGTGTGTCGATAGGTTACAAATAGATTTCGTGAGTTACTACCACAATCATTATTTATACTTCCTTCATATTGAATTGTACATTTTAAATAAAAAATCTTTATGTATTTTACTATCAATGTACCACCATTCTCATTTAACTAGAATTATTTTAACGTGCTTTTATCTGGAATCATTTGTATTTAAAGACACAACTACCTACTGGCATTCATTAGCTATTTCAATAAACCTCCAATAGTTATACCTTTATAATATATTCTGAAAAAAAATCAGTTAGTAGGATATCTAAACACCCCCCCCCTTCCCCAACTCACTATTTAAGGCTTATATCTAATTGCTTTTACCAATGCCAACACATGTAGAAATCGTTAAACATTATTCATTAACATTTCCTTGTTATTGTTGTAGTTAGCTAAAAATATTTACTCTTTATATCACATCTCCTCTCATCAGACCCAAGAAATATTACATCTTTATAACAAAATCTAAACAGAAATTTGTTAATAAAGTTTATAAGTACCCAAGAAAGATTACATCTTTATAACGAAATCTAAACAAAAAATTGATAGTAAAATTGATAAATCTTTTTCCCAGGTCCCAATTTGTAGTTGATATCCAAGTTGCTTTTACTAGTTAAAATCATTATTTCATTATTATTATCATAATGAATTATTTGTTAATGAATAAACATTAAAAAAACAATCGAAAAGCATCTACAAAGTCATACTTATTAATCACCAAAAATTAACTAGGTTTTTTATTATCAACATTCATTATCAACCTGTATCTTTCCAGTAACAAAACAGTCTTATCTCTTTTGCCAGTTGTTGTGTCAATTCTCTTATTAACTTCTTTATAAGGTTTTTAAAAACTTCTCTCCACACTTTTTTGCTTAAAAGATCTCTCAGGTAGTCTCGTTGCCCTTGAACTGGTGTTGAAGTTAGCATATCTTTGGTTATCAGACGTATTTCTGAAACGGTTTCTCTTCTTAATTCCATTGTCAATTCCATATCTTGACACGAGGGATAGAGCTCCAGATTATCACATTCACTTTTCCATATTCCCTTCTTTCCACTTTCACTCCATTAGTAAGTTCATCTGTTATCTTATCTTTATCTTCTATATCTTCATTCTCGTCTTTAATTTTTGGGGCTCCAACCCCTTCATCTTTTGCTGTGCAAGACAATAGTCTATCCGAGAGCACCCACGATTTCTGAAGGCAAGCTGTTCTACAGGTTTATTGTCCTCACTGTTTCTCCTTAATTCCAGGTTGCTTCTCTCTTTGGCTAGTTTCCAACTATTTTTTCTCGTCCTGCCCTCTGGTGCTTTGTAGAATAATTTGACCCCCTATTTTTTGTGGCAGCCCCTCAAATACTGGAATACTGCTATCATGTCGGCCCTAATTCTTCTTTTCTTTAGATTAGCCAAACCCAAATCCTGCAGCTGTTTTAACCTCCTGGCTTTCGATCATCATAGTTGCTCTTCTCTGAACTTTTTCCAAAGGCTCAGTATCCTTTTTGTAGTATGGTGACCAAACTTGGCTGCAGTGTTTCAGTTGTGGTCTTACTAAGATTTTATTAAGCAGTATATTAATACTTACCCTGATCTTGATGCTATGTCCCTGTTTATACAACCCAAGATTGTATTAGCTTTTTTGGCCCACTACTGGCTCAAACTAGAGCCCTGGAGCTATTTTTGTTCAGTCTATCAGACGTATGACTACAATCGAGCCCAAAATGTATATTCTTAAGTGAGACATTTGTTAAGTAAATTTTGTCCCATTTTATGATCTTTTTTTGCCACAGTTGTTAAGTGAGTATGGCTTCCTCATTAACCTTGCTTATCCGAAGATTGCAAAAGGGGATCACATGACCATGGGACACAGCAATGGTCATAAGTATGAACCAGTTGCCAAGCATCTGAATTTTGATCTCGGGTTGCTGCAAAGGTTGTAATTGTGAAAAATAGTCATATGTCCCTTTTTCAGTTTCATTGAATGGTCACTAAATGAACTCTTGTAAGTTGAGGACTCCCTGTATTTCATTAATAAAAACAGTGATTTTCAAATATTTCTCTCTGCAAATTTGCAAAGTGTTTGTTTATGTGTCTTTTATCTTCCTATTTACATCCTTCAATTCCTCCTCCTTTCCCTTATTTCTTTCCAGTGGCATGACTGGAAGGAATCTCCAGTTGGGACCCTGGATTGATTGGACCATGTGATGGACATGTGGGTGCAGGGAAAGGGATTTTGATTTTCTTTGGGGAAAACCCAGGAGCCTTCAGATTCATTTCCCCCCAGATGTGCCAATATGACATCTCAGATAAAATGGATCTTTGAGGAACTGGCTCGGAGTCTTATTTGGTTGGGGGTGTTACTTGGAACTCTGATTAGTTTCAACTTATTGTTTCTTGTCCTGTCTTCAGGGGCTTTGGAGAATAGGTTGAGCCCCTTTTTTTTGGGGCAGCCCATAAGACACTGGAGCACTGCTACCAGTTCTTCTTTTCATTAAACTAGACATATCCAATTCCCGCAACCATTCTTCCTATATTTTAGCCTCCACTCCCCTAATCATCTTTCGTTCTGTTCTCTGCACTTTTTCTAGAGTCTCACCATATTTTTTACATCACAGCGACCAAAACTGGAGGCAATATTCCAAGTGTGGTCCTACCAAGTGGTAGTAACACTTCATGTGGTCTTACAGATATCTTCAGGTGATAACATGATTAGTAGTATCAAAGGCAATAGAGAGGTTTAAGTAGTGAAAGGATGGATTCATAACCTCCATTCCACCCTCACCACTCAGCATAAGGGAGTATCAAACACCAAGCATGGAGGGCCACCTTATCCAGTCGCCTAAGTTAATAATGAAATGCATAGAAGAGAAGATGTCATCCAAAAGAATATCAGAACTGTTTCACCTGGGGTTGAACTCTTATCCTCCAACATTCATTTCTTAACATGTCCAAATAGGAAGGCCCACAATCACTGCACAATTGGGCTCTCTGGGCGATTCCTGTCATTTTGTAGTAACATGCAGTTCCCCAGATGCCCCTCTGCACAGGGAGTCCTGGAAGAAGTTCAAGGTCCCAAGAGAAGTTGCTTCTCCCTCTAATCACTATCCTGTACTTTGAGACATTGTCTGACACTTCTCCAGTGACTGCCTTTGATGTAAACCCAGACTGAAGAAACATGGAAGTAACCTTGCACCAGAAAACGATAAATACCTCTAGTTATGTTGGGTGTTTTCACAAGATTTAGGACAGGCAGGGGACGTGCACTTGAATGTACATTTCTCTCCTTTTCTTATGAAGCTCAATTTGTCTCTATCTAAACCAGGAAAGCCACTGACACTTCCATCTTCTGAGAGTGCTTTGAATTCTTCGAAATTCTTGAGGTTTAGAAATAGAGAAGTGGCTGGTTCAGGCCAAGGAGAAATGGACCTGCTGCTTCTGCTTCCTATGATGCTGCTGGTTCTCACCCACAGAAACTGTGGGGGGCTCAGACCCAAATGTCCCCTGACTTTGAAGAAGCGGGAGAAAGGAAACCCTTGGAACTATTACGGGGCAGGGGATCACATCATTAGTGTGATTGAAACGGTAGCAAAACCTTCTCCTGAGCTATTACTGTTCAATGGGGCTCGTTACATTTCATCTCCTCCGTAAGTCATTCACAATGATGGACTTGCTTCCTCTCTATTTGCATTTCTAACACTCTTCCTCCTATCTTTTTATTTCATTTACACCTAAATTGTAGCGTTAGGTATCAGACCCTGGTTCATTTTGATTTATAGGGCTTTTCTCTTTTACTGTAACTTCTACCAGACTCAAATGCAGGGGTGGGCAAAAAGAACTGAAAAGAACCAGAGAAATGGAGAGACAGAACTCCAGAGGATCTTCTCCTCTTCCAGTACTGACTTCACCCCTTGAATAATGTTTTTTTTTAAATTTCATGTAATAATTGAAAGAGGAATAGTTGCCTCAGCCATCCCATATTACATGCCTGCTCCTTATAGGAATAAGGATTTCTGGATTTCTGAATTGCTTTGGTGATTCACTTATTCATAGATAGTCTTGTTTTTATGGTGGCTCTACTTTAATGGATGAATAATGTTGAATCCTACTGTCAGAACTGCTACCTCATGCATGAACTCTGCTGTTGCTTGGTACCAGTCTGCCATGAAATCTGGGAGGGGGGAAAACTGGTAATGGAGGGTGGAAGGCTTCACTGTTTACTGTGTCTCCCTAAGACATGGTTTCAAGGTGAGACAGCTGGGAATGGAGTGCAGCTACATACCAGCCCACACTTGAAGGGAACATTCCAAAAACATTTTTTTAAAAATTGATTGAGGCATGGGGGCCAGCAATGGCACTAACTTAAAGTAGAGGAAAGATACACTTGGAGATTTTGGCAAACAAATTTCAATTCTGGCTTTGCTTTACTACAATTCGCTTCCCTTTCTCAACCAAGGATTGCTTTTACTTAGGAGTTCAAGCTGAGCCTTTGCTTACTCGACAGATGAAAATGAATACTATTAGAAATCAGGGTTTACTTGTGATCCTTAACCCCGGTGGAAGAATATCCCCATCCCATCTTCTTAAAACTGGCAAAAAGTCATAATGGGTGACTGTCATTTGACTATGGTTTTGGATCAATATTGGTTTAAGACTCAATAGACTCATGGAGATAAATAGGAATAAGTAAAATATTTTGTTCTTCTTGTTTCTGGTGGTGATAACATGAAAACATTTGTACAGTACTAGGCATATTAGTCTGGCAAAAATGCTTCCCTTCGTTTTTGCTATTCAATTGGTGAACAAGAATACCTGGCTCCTGCATAATCTCACACTTGGCTACAATGTCTATGACAACTATTTGAGCACTCTTCGTACTTCTGATGCCTTGATGGACACACTCTCTACTGGAGAAGTCAATGTTCCCAACTACAGCTGTGGAAGGAAGGACAATCTTCTAGTTATTATTGATCGGGGTCTCAGGGAAATTTCCATACAGATATCAACATTAGTAGGCACCTACAAAGTCCCACAGGTTTGTGTTACTGTATTTCTACCTAGTAAATTGAGTGGGGAATAGGAGTGGTGGTGGGTGAGCAATAGATATAACCACATCTTCTCTATTGAACTGCTTTTTACCAGAGCATCATCATGGCTATTTAGCTATATTTATTTATTAAGTTTCTACAAATGGACCTTCCAAATAGCCAAGTATTGAATCACAGAAATACTTAAATATTTTAGCATGGTATTTACTTGAATAATATTTCAGCAGCTGAACACAATGTTTAAATATGGAATGTTTAACTAAGTCCATCAAAGTGAATAGGGTTGCATTTGCTTAATTTCTTTTCTTAATATGTGTCTTTTATTCCATTTTATATACAATCATATTATGTTATCTTTTTTATATTCTGTATCATGATATGGGCTAAGGACTAATCAACAATAAATAATTTGTCATGAGAATCAAGTTGGATTTATTAAAAGGTAGTATTCTGGATTTGATCTGACCCCAAATATAACACAGCATTCTTCATTGCTCTTTCAGATCACTTGTAGATTTGTTTCAGAGGTTCTAAGTGATAAAAGTCAGTTCCCCTTTTTCTATCGGATGGCCCCACAAAGTGGAGTCCAGTACCCAGCAATTGTCCAACTGCTCCTTCATTTCAGATGGACCTTGATTGGTCTCTTTGCTTCAGACACAGAGAGGGGAGAGAATTTCATGAGGACTTTTACTCCTGTGCTTGTTAAGAATGGAATTTGTGTTGTTGTATCACAACGATTCTCAGTGACTATACACATAGCACCCTTGAAGGATGCCCTTTCTAAGTGGAAGCAAGTCAATGTCTTTGTTTTCTTTACAGACTATAATACCACGATTGATGGAATTTCTGCTGTCCATTTCTCACTTGGAGATTTGCCAGGATCCATTGAAGGGAAAGTCTGGATCATCACACTCTTTGGAGAATTACCAGTGAAAAGTCACAGAGTTTACCAATATGTCCACAGTATTTGGAAGTTTCAGATCCAGGAAAGAGGTTATGAGAATACTTACCAATCAGTTATCATGGTGGAACCCCTACATAAGTGTTTTCACTGTTCTTTTTCAAAGCATGTCTTTTCTGTCAAAGGCCGAAAAAGATGCACCCAGAAAGCACCACTGGAGACTAAAGACAAAAGGAACAGTTACAAATTCAGAGTTGATCCTCGTGTTTACAGTGTTGTTAGGACTCTGGCTTATGCCTTGAATGCGGCATATTCCTCCATATGCAGGAGGCGAAGGAAGGAGGGTCAAGAGAGTGTGGGAGCTTCAAGGCTTCAGCCATGGCAGGTATGGGGTTCCAACAAGAATCCATCCAACTTAATCCAAAGAAAAAGAAGAGGGACCGTATCAATCTCCTTGTACTACAAGAGTGCAACAGGTTTGACCAATGTGATCTCAACTATGAGAGGTATTGGAAGAGTGTTGTTTTCCAACTGTGAGCTTTTGTTAGTTTGAAAAGTGCTCCCAGGTGCTTTCTGATTTTCCTGTAGACAAACATGGCTCTTCTCTGTGTTTTAACTCAAGGCTAAGAGCAGCTCCTTTAATTATTGCCTTGGCTTCATTGCCCTTCTGCAAAGCCGATCCAGTATTTAATCCCTCCCCTTCCAAGTGTGGTGCCTGCAAGGGCACGTGGTACTTAAGAACAGTCATTTCCTGAGATTCTTATGGATACATTTGCTTCTTTCCATTATTATCACCCTGCTGACCATTATTCAGTTTGCAGGAAATCTTCAATACTTTTCTGGAAGTTTGGTATCTTTTAAAAGACATCAAAATAGCTTTGTCTACAAGATGATATTAATCTTGCATCATAAATTCATCAATTCCACCAGCCTTATTAATAAAAAGGCAGAACCGATGACAGAGGACTAATTGTTATTCGTAACTTTCCAGTTTTATGAGGAACATTGAAAATTATTTAGTACAATTTTATAGTGAGCCTTTATCCAATTAATGGTTGCACCATCCAGCCCTCACTTAACTAGGTTTCTAATCATGACCTCGTGGTGTACTGTGCTGAAATTATTAAATCAAGCATTTCCACAATCTAACAAGAAAGGCCCCAATATCCCAATCAACAACTAAAAAGCCACACAACAGACACAATATAAACAACACACATAGAATAGCCCAAAGCAAACACTCTGCTAGATAGAAGTTCTCAGAGGACGTGCTCTTTCCCAAGTCCAAAAGCTCAGAAGGCTAAATCTCTTGTCCTGGTGACCCATCCAGACTGACTCTTGTAATAAGAAAGTGTACTTATATGTGGGAATGATTCAGGGGACTGGGGGAAGAGATGTTTCCTAAGGAATTGTTTGCAAAGGGAGAGGGGGAAGCATGGATGCATAACAGTAGAGAAACAAGTATATGGAGATGCTCAGTCATCCAGGTCATGGTTTTCCCAAAGGTGCTTTTTCAGGTGGCAACTAGACTTTCTTGGGTTTTTTAGAATATAGAATAACAGAGTTGGAAGGCACCTCGGGGGTCTTCAAACTCCTCCTCAGGCAGGGAACCCTACACCACTTCAGACAAAGGCTTGTCCAATCTCTTCTTTAAAACTGCCACAACTTCTGGAGGCAACTTCTGTTTCACTGGTAATTGTTCTAAGAGGAAATTCCTCCTCAGTTCTAAGTTGCTTCTCTCCTTGATTAGTTTCCACCCATTGCTTCTTGTTCTACCCTCAGGGGCCTTGGAGAATAGTTTGACTCCCTCTTCTTTGTGGCAACCCCTGAGATATTGCAACACTGCTATCATGTCTCCCCTAGTCCTTCTTTCTCTTAAGCTAAACATACCCAGTTCCTGCAACCGTTCTTCATATGTTTTATCCTCCAGTCCCCTAATCCTCTTTGTTGCTCTTCTCTGCACTCTTTCTAGAGCCTCAACATCTTTTCTACATCGTGGCGACCAAAACGTTTTCTTTGAAGACAGTTCACTTTTCATCCAAGAACCTTCTTCAGCTCCGACTGGTGGGGATTGGAAGGATTTATCTTCCTTGCAGACAGCTGGTCATTTGCATTCCTTTAGAAAGCCATTGAGGCCACTTGGAGATTTATCCTCAGGGTCACTTGGAAATGTGTCCTCAGGGTCACCCAAATAGTGTAAATATGTATGGAGCCTTCCTGGCTGCAGGGTGGTTTTTTTATCCTGTGTCCCTTCACTGTTGAAAACATGGACATGCTGTTGGGGATGAGTCGGTGGTATCTGCATCTCAAACTGAAGTGCAAATAGTTCCTGCAGTCTGCATTTTTTTCTGGAAATCTATGGAGATTCTAGTAAACCTTTAGCTGTGCCTTTTAGGGTGAACACCCTTTGAATGGTGTGAGAGTATGAATGGATTTCTAGAAAAATTGTGTCCTGAGAGGTGGGGAGATGGGACATATGCCCTCCTGAAGTACACTGCTGGTCAAAATGGGCCACGGGAGGACATGGGTTGTCCCTGCACCTTGTTTTTGACCTGGACAGCCTCCTGCAAAATCCTGCCAGGAAAAACAGGGCATGGGTGTCCATGGGTGGCCCCCATGCACCACACTTTTGGCCTGGACGACCTCCTGCAACACCCTGTCAGTGAAAATGGGGCATGGGTATCCATGGGTGGCCCCTGAATGCCCCATGTTTTCCTTAGACAGCCTCCTGCAGTACCCTGCAAGCCAAAATGCCCCCCATGCCCTGTTTTGGCTTTCAGTGTGCTGCAGGAGGCCATCCAGGCTGAAAATGGGGTGCACAGGGGCTGCGGGCTGGTCCTTTGCTACTTGATTCATTTAAAATTCCTGGTTTTTTTCCATTGTAGCTTCATCCCTTTTTGCAGAAGAACAAATTTTGGAACCTTTCTGAGATGAAAATGTACTTGGACAAAGATGGAGATCTGGTAGCAGATGTGACCATTAAAAACTTAGCGGTTTTGTCTGAGGAAGATTACAATGAAGAGGAAGTGGGAAGTTTTGAAAGGCAGGAACTTATTATCAATGAAGGTGTTCTTTTCCTTTTAAAGTTGCTCCACAAGGTGAGTGAAATGTGGGGATCTATTCTATTTTTTTATTCAAAGATGCTGAATGTCAAGGTTCCACGTAACAGCCCTAATGAAAGAAAAGGTTTGAGGTTCCTCAAAGTTCCATTTTATTAGAGATGTCATATTGGCACATCTGGGGAAACCTGATTCTGAAAACTTTCCAGGTTTTCCCCATCCAAACGAAAGTTCAGGTCCCTGCTCAGCACTCACATATCCATCACATGGTCCAATCATGCCCTGTCCCAAGTGGAGATGCCTCCCAGTCACATCACTCCAGGAGCAGGGCAAGACGTCCTTGACTCTCTGATAAAGGAATGTTATTATGACTATGTATCTCGCATACTCCATAAAATCTGCCCTCCCAATTTCCCACAGCATTAAATGTGGCAGCTCTGAAGGCCCAATGCAAAAGATGGCTTCCAGACCTGACACTAGATACATTTCAAGTAGATGTCAAGTAGAAGAATTGTATCATAAAGAACCCAGGGAGCTTTGAAAGACATAGAGTTTTATCAAACAATATTTTCTTTCACAACTAAAATTGTTGAATAAGGTGGGAAAAATATGGGTGTCTTTTTTGTTTTCCAAGGTCTTAGGAACCATTTCAAGCAGGTAATCACCAAGAAGGATGACCTTCACTGAGATTTGAATTTGGGGAGTAGAAGACGTATACCGTATTTTTCGCCCTATAAATATAAGACGCACCCAATTTTAAAGGAGGAAAATCTACAAAAAAAAGATTCTGAACCAAATACTGTAGTAAAATATTTTATATCAACTGTATAAAGTTAACAGCAGTTTAAGAACAATTTTATGTCCCCAATTTTTAGATGACCCAGGCAATGTTCCCTCTAATTTTTTTTTCAGTGTGAGCAGAAAAGTATAGTATTTGAGCGGCACATTTTTATGCCTGAGCAGCACCTGAATTTTTTTCACAGGTGTCACCTAAGACAACAACGAAATCAGTATTATTTGAAACTCAAAGTTATGTTTATTCAAGGTACCCGCTTAATTAAAAGTGTTATATAGTATCACTTAACAACGCTCCTGCTTAGTAACCAAAATGTTGGGTCAGGAACTCTGGCATTGAAGCATGCAAGTCTTAAAGCTGTCAAGTTACCCTCTAACCCTTTAGGGAAAAAAAAAACCAAGGGGTCTTCAAACTTGACAGCTTTAAGACTTGTGGACTTCAACTCCCAGAATTCCTCCTCCAGTCATGTTGGCTCAGGAACTCTGGCATTGAAGCATGCAAGTCTTAAAGGTGTCAAGTTGCAAGACCCTTGCACCCCTAACCCTTTAGGAAAAAAACCCCCAGGGGTCTTCAAACCTGACAGCTTTAAGACTTGTGGACTTCAACTCCCAGAATTCCTCCTCCAGTCATGTTGGCTCAGGAACTCTGGCATTGAAGCATGCAAGTCTTAAAGCTGTCAAGTTACAAGACCCTTGCACCCTTAACCCTTTAGAAAAAAACAACAACCCAGGGTCTTCAAACCTGACAGCTTGAAGACTTGTGGACTTCAACTCCCAGAGTTCCTCCTCCAGTCATGTTGGCTCAGGAACTCTGGCATTGAAACATGCAAGTCTTAAAGCTGTCAAGTTGCAAGACCCTTGCACCCTTAACCCTTTAGAAAAAAACAACAACCCAGGGTCTTCAAACCTGACAGCTTGAAGACTTGTGGACTTCAACTCCCAGAATTCCTCCTCCAGTCATGTTGCGGCGACATCATCTGCGTGGATCTGCTCCATCTTCGGTTTTTTTCACAGGGGACAGGGCTGCTGCTGAAGATGCCGACGACGAGCCCCTGCCAGAATAACAGCTGCCTCCTCCTCCTCCACCACCACATTTGGAGTGAAGCTGCCAAAGCTCCTGCTGGCGCCCCTACCCGTGGCAGCGGCGGCGGCGCGTCCCCCTCCACTCAGAGCATCTGAGCTGGGCACCGCGTTACCCTGCTGCCCCCTCCTCCTCCGCCGTGCTTTTGAGAAGCCATGAGGCTTTTTTTCCCCCTGCTGCCCTCCGCCGCCTTCCTACTGGCTCCCGCGGCTCATGGCTCCTCAAAAGCACAGCAGAGGAGGAGGGGGCAGGGGTCTCAGCTCAGATGCTCTGAACAGAGGGGGAGGCACTGCTGCTGCTGCCATGGGCGGGAAGGCGGTGGAGGGCAGCAGGGGGAAAAAAGCCTTATGGCTTCTCAAAAGCACGGCGGAGGAGGAGGGGGCAGCAGGGTAACGCGGTGCCCAGCTCAGATGCTCCGAGTGGAGGGGGACGCGCCGCTGCCGCTGCCACGGGCAGGAGCCAGTAGGAAGGCGGCGGAGGGCAGCAAGGGGAAAAAAGCCTCATGGCTTCTCAAAAGCACAGCGGAGGAGGAGGGGGCAGCAGGGTAACGCGGTGCCCAGCTCAGATGCTCCGAGTGGAGGGGGACACGCCGCCGCCGCTGCCTTGGGCGGGGTTGCCAGCGGGAGCTTTGGCGGCTTCACTCCAAATGTGGTGGTGGTGGAGGAGGAGGAGGCAGCTGTTATTCTGGCAGGGGCTCGGCGGTGGCGGGAGCTTTGGCGGCTTCACTTCTCACTGTCAGGAAATCTGCAGCAGTGTCGGGCAGCAAATGTGGTGCTGTTAGAGGAGGAGGAGGCGGCAGCAGATATTCCAGTAGCGGCAGGGGCTTTGAGGGTTTATTTTAGCCGCAGCGCTGGGCGCAAGCAGCTAGGATTGGCCACCCACAAAGGACCTCCCCGGGCTTGCTTTGCTGAACTAGAGTCAGTCACCCCGCGCTCACCAAAACAAGTCCGGGGAGGTCCTTTGCAGGCGGCTAGTTCTAGCCGTCTGCAAAGGACCTCCCCAGCCTCCGGCGCCTGTGACAGTACAAAACACCGCGCGGCAGTTGGAAACTGCTGCGTGGTTTTTTGTTGCAGCACACCTTAGAGGGAACAGTGGACCCAGGTGGCTACATTCGGCTTATAATACGCACTCAGATTTTCACCCTCTTTTTTGGAGTAAAAAAGTGTGTCTTATAGGGCGAAAAATACGGTAGTTTTCTTAGATTGCGTGAAAGGATTGGGAGCACTCTAGTCCAAAGGTGTCTTTCAGATGTTATAATGCAAAATTGTTGTGGCCCTGCCAGCAGAGCTGGCAGCAGAGTCAGACGTAGTGAGCAGGTTGAGGAGGAACATGGGCCAGTCCTGTGGGTTGAGGAAAGCTCAGATGAGGGCTCTGAGTCAGAGTTAGATAGGGAGTTTGACAACAGTGGGGCAGAAGAACAGCTGGAATTTGTTCCTAGTGTGTGCATGTGCAGAGCTGCCAGAAGACAAGAACAACTAAGGAGCAGGGTCGACTTAGGAGTAAAGCCACACCTTGGAAGTGATTGGTCCCTTCAATAGGAAACAAAAGAGGAATGAATGGGGAGTGGGCTTTTGCAGGAAACAATTCGTTCATTTGGTTTGGAAAGTTCTATGTGTGACTTTAAAAGACTCTGTGCCAGGTTTCCCTTGCCCTGCATTTAGAAACTAGTTATCTGGCAGCACTCCAAACAAGATAAGGTGCATGTGGATAAACATTCCTCTGAAAGACTGTTTACTAAGCCTTACTGACTGTGAATGAAAGAAATTCACAGTCATGTAAATAAAAGAGGTATTGCAGGGGCCAAGACTGCTTTTTGTTTTCTAAGGAAGTCTGGGTCACAACAGGAGCACTGCTTTAAGCTGATTCAGCTATGATAAAAATGACATTTGGGGTGATTATTCTTGAATATCACGATGTCAAGGATTCAATAGCCCTACTGCAATAGAGCAATTTGTCAAGGTTATGACTAACGAATGCAAGCAAATCAGAACTCCGAGACTTGAATCCACCTCAAAGGACTTCTTTGTTGAGTACATCGTAGTGACACTGCTCAAATGAAAACCAACTCTAATTCCCATGGGTTCAGTATAAGTAAAAAGGAAATAACCCCATCCCCATGTGTCACAGGTCACGTTGGCCAATTAGGGCCATTCCTGGGCTCTCCAGGCACTCCTTTCCCAACTGATTCTGTTACCAGTAGAGATGACTTTGGTTCCCAGCTCTCTGTTGTGTCTACTAGGCATGCCAGCCTCCCTCTCCACTTGCCCCTCTATGGGGAAACTGAGGAACAGGAAAATGGTTTCTGCCAGGTTCGAAGTTGACACAATCATCATCAAAGTTTAACATCATGGATATATGAGGAATGGAGGAATTCATGTTAATACAGCCATGAGGAAGAACACACTGGTTGTCAATTAATGCTTAAATGTTTTTTTCTCAATTCCATCCTTCTAGAATTTATGAAGTGGAGATTCCTTTATTGCAATGAGGTATGCCAGAAGTAACAGGGAGGAAATAAATGAAAAATCTGTTGGTAGTTGTTTATCCTGCAATTGTTGGAACTTGTTAGAGATTTCCTACTTATTGAAGGGAATCCTAGAGGCTAATGTTACTTTTGAGCACCATTTTTCCTGAATGCTAACATATTTTCTTTGGCATTCCTTGTGTTCAGCCCCTGCCTCAGTCGAAATGTGTAGAAAACTGTTGTCCTGGATTTTTCAAACAGACTCGAGAAGGAGAGCCAGTTTGCTGCTATGACTGTGTTCCTTGTCCAGAGGGGACCATCTCCATTCAAGAAGGTGAGTGACACTCCAGGAAAGAACATGAGATTTATCCAGGACATTTTGAGCAAGGTGCCTGTTAAAGGAAGGACATCTAAACTTCATTATATGTAAAATGTAAAAGGAATATGAAATGAGGATAGTATTGTTTGAAGTTGGAAGATTAGAATTTCACATACTATTAGCATTATTATGTTAACATTGTATAAAAAAATCTCACCCAATCAATGCACTGTCCACAAAATATGTATGTTTATATTGGGGAAAAAAACTTATAAAAAACAACAACCAGGAGTCAGACCTAAGGTGAACAAGGGGGAAAGGCCGCATTTTGGAAAAAAACCAAATATCATCCATGTCACCATGGAGCTCATTCAATCTTTAAAACTGTTAGCAAATCTATAATCAAAATGTTTTGTGTCAACATCTCATTTTCTAACCATTCTGTTGTGGCCCAGCAGTGGCCACTGAGCTGTTGGTGGACTCTGACAGCTCAAACCATTATGGGGCTACTCTGGAGGATGAGGAAGACTCTGGAGGGTGTTTGGAGTCAGAGCAGGAACTAGAGAGGCCTGTTGGGCACCAGGTGGCATCTGAGTCAGGGAGCAGTGAGGAGGAAGAGAGGGAGGTTGTCCCTGATGTGCGTATGCATAGAATTGATAAGAGAAAGGTACAGCTGTGGAGAAGATGTCATAGAAGGAAGTGAGGACAGCTGGTTAAGGGTGTGGCCCCTCCCAAAGAGTTTATAGGTGCAGTGACGGGAGGGGAATCTTTGCAGTAAACAACAATCCATTATTTGAGCTATTGC
Organism: Natrix helvetica; assembly: GCF_964273705.1. NCBI lineage: Eukaryota > Metazoa > Chordata > Lepidosauria > Squamata > Natricidae > Natrix > Natrix helvetica. The sequence continues at coordinate 367,481,676 of NC_138548.1, forward strand.
GGAAGCATTCTGTAAGTTTTATCTTGGGTTCTTGAAGATAACTTTCTTAGGTTCCTAGCCAAGGGGTGGCTTTATCTATGTAATTAGTCATGGCAGACAGCCAAGCCTGTGTCAGCATACTCATTGGAATCATGGGACAGAAATAATAATAATAATAATAATAATAATAATAATAATAATAATAATAATAATAATAATAATAATAAACTTATTTCTTAGCCGCACCCTCTCCCGAAGGACTCGAGGTGGCGTACAATAAAACACATAAAAACAATATGGACAATACACACACAAAATAAATGAATACATGTACAAGGAGGAGGTAGGAAGATAAATAAAGACAATTAAAACACAATTTAAAATCCCCTAAAATTCCAAAAATCACAAAATTAAAAAACCCGTCAGGAGCAGTGTGAACGAACTATGGTTGAGCCAGGCCAGCTACTTGAAATAGGCGGGTCTTGAGCTTTATCCGGAAGGCGCGGAGGTCAGAGGTAGTCCTAATATCCGGGGGAAGGTCATTCCACAGGGCTGGGCCCACAACACATTCAAATGTTTAAATCCTGAGTTACTTCAGGAGCTAAGCTTTTTGTTTAATTTTTTTAAAATGTATCAAAATTTCACGGCCACCATTCTCACACAAAGTGATTTTACCATTTACTAGGGCTTTCCTGTCTGTCAGTATCAGCTGTCATCTAAGGATGTCTTTCTTGAAATGTGACAGGAGAAACTATAAAAGAAATATTACTTTCCATTTTCTCAGATACTGAAAAATGCACAAGGTGCCCAGATGATCAATATCCAACCGAGAACCGAATCCAATGTATCCCCAAAAGAATCTCATTCCTGTCCTATGAAGAACATCTGAGCATTATCCTTGTCTCCTTTGCCCTACTTTTGTTCCTAGTTGCCATCTTTGTTTTAATCATATTCATTAAATACCTAGAAACTCCCATTGTCAAAGCCAACAACCGGGACCTCTCCTACATCATCCTTATATCCCTCCTGCTTTGCTTCCTGTCTCCTATACTCTTCATCGGACAACCAAGGAAAGCCACCTGTCTTCTCCGACAAACAGTGTTCAGCATTGTCTTCTCAGTAGCCGTGTCTTCTGTGTTGGCCAAAACCATCACAGTGGTGATGGCATTTTTGGCCACGAAACCAGGAAATAGAGTAAAGAAATGGTTGGGGAAGAGCTTGGCCAACTCCATCATCATTTCTTGTTCAACTATCCAAATTATCATCTGCTCCATCTGGCTGGGAGTTTCTCCCCCATTCCCTGACTCTGACCTCCACTCCCAGCCAGGAGTGATCATCCTTCAGTGCAACGAAGGTTCTGTCACCATGTTTTACATTGTCCTGGGCTACATGGGTTTCCTTGCTGCCATATGCTTCACAGTGGCTTTCCTGGCTAGAAACCTGCCTGGGGCCTTCAATGAAGCCAAGCTGATCACCTTCAGCATGCTGGTCTTCTGCAGCGTCTGGGTCTCCTTCCTGCCCACCTATATGAGCACCAAAGGAAAGTCCATGGTGGCCGTGCAGGTCTTCTCCATCTTGACTTCCAGTGCTGGACTGCTGTGTTGCATCTTCATCACAAAGTGCTACATTATTATCCTGAGACCACATCTAAACACTAAGGAACATCTAATAGTAAAAGTAGGGAACTGATAGTGAATTTTTTTCTTAGGTTCACGACATTTATTTTTTTCATTGCAATTATTATACGTTTGTTAATTTCTGTTTCAAGTTTCAAGTGTATTATATTTTCAAGCATATTTGAAACTCAATGAAATGAAACATCTGCAAGAAAATATCCAATCTCCGATGTTACCTAGTTGTAAATTGTAAAAGTTCCTTGCATTCGAAAGAAAATATGCACTATGTTCACATATACTGTATATAACAATAAACAGAAAAATCAGGTCATTTTGTGCTCTGGTAATCCACTTTCAAAGTTTTGTTTTTTCAATTGATTAGCAAACAAGAACAATTTTTCCCACACTAGAGATTCTTTGTAATTAGCTTCATAGTCTTTATATCAGTTTCAAAAAGCATTTATAAAGTTTTCGCAAAACAACTTTAAAATCACCTCTTTACTGTATATTACAAAATATTACAAAAATAAAAGTTTTTACAAAGATGGAAAGATGTGATGTGCTTCATTTTTAAATGGCCTAAAGAGGACACCACCCACTTACTGGTAAACTTGTTTCAAATGTTTGTTTGTTTGTTCATTCATTCATTCATTTGGCTTTTTTGCCCTTCATCTTGTTTTGAAACAACTCTGTGAGCTCTTATGCTATTAAATGCATTAAAATCATAAAAGCAAAATATTTCTAAAACAATGAAAATGGAAACTACAATCAAGTTAGAATTATAGTTAATTGATGGGGAGGCAAGTAGCTGGACATGTGTGTGTGGGGAAGGTGGGATTGCCTCTTAGTTCTTCAACCATCTCCATTGTGATGCTCCATTATTGGGATCAGAAGCTATTTACCAAATCAGTGCTTAAGCATTAAGGAACAAAAGATGGTATTTTATTTGATGAGCATAATGTCCAAAATTTGAGGTAAAGTTCTACCCACAGTGATTTCTAAATTCCAGCCCTTGCAAAGAAGGCCTGTCTACTCACCCTGTGCTTTTTTTTTTTTTTTTTGCTTTGTTCAATTTTATCATCCCTTGAGACTACAGTTGAAGTTCAGATTTATAGTATGGTGATGTCCCAAAGGTCCTTCTTTCAAGAAGTACTGGACTTTCTGGTTTTTATTTAAAGAAATTTCACTTTTCATCTAAGAAGCTTCTTTAGCTCTGAGAGGGGAATGGAAGGATTTATACTCCTTGCAGACAGCTGGTCATTTGCATCCTTTTAGAGAGTCATTTGAGGCCACTTGGAGATTTATCTGTGTCCTCTGGGTCACCGAAGTAGTGCAAATGGTTATGAAGCCTTCTTGGGACTGCTGAAAAGACTGTGTTGTGGACTGGAGATAGATGATGTCATATTCCTCCCCCACACCCCAATCTGGGAAGTCTCGTTTTCTCTGTAGATACATTCTGTTGATATTATATAATATATATAATAATAAAATGTCATTTCTAATCTTGTCCTTCCCTAATTTCATGACAATTTAAATTATTAATTAATTCATTTTACACTTTGAGGGTTATTACTAATTTTTTTTATTTTACACTTTGATTATTATTATTAGTTAGTCTTACATTCTTTATATGTTTATTTTCTTTTATTTTAAATAACCTTAATTGTCAGAACATGCATACAAACTCAATAATAACTACAATAAATAATTAAGTGTTATGAGCCTAAGAAACTACTTCATGATCAGATACCGACTTTTATCATTAAATGTTGCTTAGTATTTAGATCTGGTCTCAGGATGATAATGTAGCACTTGGGGAAGAAGATGCAGGCCAGCAGGCCAGCACCAGAAGCCAAGATGGAGAAGACCTGCACAGCCACCATGGATTTCCCTTTGGTGCTCAAGTAGTTGGGAAGGAAGGAGATCCAGACACTGCAGAAGACCAGCATGCTGAAGGTGATCAGTTTGGCTTCATTGAAGGCCCCAGGCAGGTTCCTGGCCAGGAAAGCCACTGTGAAGCATATGACAGCTAGGAAGCCCATATAGCAGAGAACAACATAAAACATGGTGACAGAGCCTTCGTTGCACTGAAGGATGATCACTCCTGATTGGGAATGCAGATCAAAATCAGGAAATGGAGGAGAAACTCCCAGCCAGATTGCGCAAATTACAATTTTTCCAGCAGAACCAGAAAGGATGATGAAGTTGGCCAAGCTCTTACCCAACCATCTCCTCACCCTGTTCCCTGGTTTTGTGGCCAGGAAGGCCAGCACTACCATGATTGTTTTGGCTAACACACAAGACACAGCTACTGAGAAGATGATGCTGAACATGGTTTGTCGGAGAAGGCAGGTGGCTTTTGTTGGTCGTCCAATGAAGAGAAAGGAGGACAAGAAGCAAATCAAGAGGGAAACCAGGAGGATGTAGGAGAGGTCACGGTTGTTGGCTTTGACGATGGGAGTTTCTAGGTATTTAAGGAATATGGCTAAAACAAAGCCTGTTGTTAGAAACAAGAGTACAGCAAAGGAGACCAGGATGATGCCCAGATGTTCTTCATAGGACAAGAAGGATATTCTTTTGGGGATACATTGGACTCTGTCATCATTTGGATATTGATCATCTGGGCACTTGGTGCATTTTTCAGTATCTGAGAAAACAGTAAGTAATATTTTTATAGTCCTTCCTTTCACCTTCCAAGAAAGACCTTCTCTGGATAACAGCTGACACTGAGAGACAAGAAAGCCCTAGTAATTGGTAAACTGAAATATAGATATAGACATAGAAAGATAAAAATATTATGGTTGCCCATCTGAATCCAAATGTAGAAGGAAATCCTAAAGCATTTCAGACAAATGGTTATCCAATCTCTTCTTAAAAACTTCCATCGTTGGAGCATTTATAACTTCTGGAGGCAAGTTGTTCCAATGATTAATTATTCTCACTGTCATGAAATTTCTCCTTAGTTCTAGGTTGCTTCTCTCCTTGATTAGCTTCCATCCATTGTTTCTTGTCCTGCCTTTGGGTGCCTTGGAGAATAGGTCGACCGCCTCTTCTTTGTGGCAGCCCTTTATTTTATTGCTTTTTATTTACTTTTTATCATCTAAAAATAATTCAGTCTCTATTTTTATTAGGCTCAGGCATAAGATATCAATGAGCATTTACAAAAACACGGAAATGTATTGGATCTTATTCAAGATTTTATTCATCCCATTATGGAATAAATTGGAGATGTTAAAAATAGCAATGAAGAATAAAATGTCTTTTAACATGCACTTTGATCAAATGCTCTGGTTGAATCCAATGCCCTTTCCCCTCGTGTCACTCACCTTCCTGTGTGGAGATGGTCCCTTCCGGACAAGGAATACAATCGTAGCAGCAAATGGGTTCTTCTTTCCGACCCCGTTTTACAAATCCAGGGTGACAATTGTCCACACATTTGGACTGAGGCAGAGACTAAGCAGAAAAACAAAAATCATTCCAAAATATCTGCCAAATTTTTATTTATTAGATTGATTAAAATAAAAAGAAACTGTGCTTTAAAAAGAAACTTCAGAGCAATAGATCAGGAAAACATAAAATATGGCAAAGGAATATTTGAAATTGAAATATTGAAATTGAAAACAATCCAAATCCTTTTTCCAGTAAAGATATAAAGAAAAAAAATTCTCACAAACTAGGGCTGTCAATCTCAAATGAGGCATTATTTAGTTATATCTGTACATTTATATTTTCAATTCATAGAGTGAAATAAGACATCACAGGGCTATAATCAACAGGGAAATAAGACATCTACAGATTGCTCAGTGGCTAAGATCTTGAGCTTGCCAATCAGAAAGGTCGGCAGTTGTGTGGTTCGAATCTCTAGAGCTGCATAATGGAGTGAGCTCCTGTTTTATATCCCAGCTTACGCCAACCTAGCAGTTTGAAAGCACATAAAAATGCAAGTAGAAAAATAGGGACCACCTTTGGTGGGAAGATAACAGTGTTCCGTGTGCCATTGGCATTAAGTCATACCGGTCACATGACCACAGAGATGTCATGCAAGATGTAACAGTGCTGGTTCTTCGGCTTTGAAACGAAGATGAGCACCGCCCCATAGAGTCAGGAATGACTAGCACATATCCAGGGTGATATGTGGTTTTCAACCTCAAATGAGGTATCATTTAGTTATATCTGTATGTTTATATTTTCAATTCATACAGCTGCCATGCTGGTGAAATGAGACTAAAGATTACTGTCTAGTTTATGGAATTATAGTGAGGACAAGTGGAGGTGAAGTCATGAAAATGTGTCCCTCAAAAAGGGTAAGTCAGGGATCTTTTGCTGCAGCACATGAGACATGCGCATGAGTCCTGTGTGGGAAAGGGATATGTCTAAGGCCAAGTGAGGTATTCAAGACGAGGTCCTTTTCATTGAACAATTACAGTTTTGTTGTTAATTGCTAGTTGTGTCCAACTCTTTGAGCCCCCAAGAACAGTGGTGGGATTCAAACAATTTTACTGCTGGTTCTGTGGGTGTGGCTTCATGGGCATGGCAGGGGAAGGTTACTGCAAAATTCCCATTTCCTCCCAATCAGCTGGGACTCAGGAGTCAGAGAATGAATGGGGGTGGGGCCAGTCAGAGGTAGTATTTACCGGTCTGAACTACTCAAAATTTCCACTACCGGTTCCACTCCAGAACCTGTCAGAACCTGCTGAATCTCACATCTGCCCAAGAACCATAGCACTCCAGGACTCCCTATCCTCCAACATCTCCCAAAATTAGAACTACAATTAGATGACATGGAAAGACAGACCAACGTTTCTTTATTGCTTAAATTTGGAAATTTGAAACAGAAGCATAAATAACTCAGTTATGGTCTCTTTAAAAAGACCTGAGCCTGCTCTTTCAGGGGATACTAACACCAACTATACAGACAGAGAAAAGTTGCCAATATTTTCAACCACCTTGTTGAGCGAATTTAGCCGTGAAAGAGCATCTTGGTTAATAATAAGCCTCTGTCTTTCAAAACTCCCCACTTGCTCTTTGATGGCATCCTCTTTGGGGAAAAGCAACCAACTTATGATATTCAGATCTGCTGCTACATTTCCACTTTGGTCCAAGTATACTTTTTCCCAGGAAAAATTGCAAAATTCATTCTTCTCCAGAAAGGGATGGAACTAGAATGGAAACATCCAGGAATTTTGAAAGCAATTTGAAACATCCTACAAGGAGGAGCAATTTTAAACCTGAGCCAGTGAACAAGAGATGTTCAGTCCCCACCTTCATTATTTGCATGAATAACAATCGCACTTCGACTTATATACCACAGTGCTTTTACATCTATCTCTAAGTGGTTTATAGAATCAGCCTCTTGCCGCCAACAATCTGGGTCCCATTTTATCAACCTTGGAAGGATGGAAGGCTGAGTCAACCTTGAACTGGTCAGGATCAAACTCCTGGTAGTGAGCAGTGAGTTAGCCAACAATACTTGCATTCTAACCACTACACCACCACGGCTGAAATTTATGAATGTAAAATGCTATCATGCTAATTAAAAAAACATTAGGGTTTTTATTTAAATTGTAACATTTATTTAAATTGTATTTACATTATTTAAATTGAATTTATTTAAATTGTAAAATATATTTACAATTATAAATATAATTATACCCAAGTATAACTTTAAAAAAGCCAACTATAATCTCATAGACACCGACCACTCATTTCTTGATAGGCACATTCTATTCACTGGCTGTAATACTGCCAAAGACTATTATAAAAATGTTTTGCTCTAAGTCCAAATAGTCATTAAACTATAAGTACCACTAATAAACTCCAAAACCAGGAAAAACAAATTACCCATAGCAATATGGAAGCTCCAATCCATAAAAACAAAAATCTCTATGACGAAAAAATAAAACTGGCTACGTTGCTAACTTTAAAAGCTGCTAAAAAAACTTATGCCACCAGATAAAGACTGAATGCCTCAATTATCACATCAAACAAGAGGAAAACCTTTTGCGCATGAAATCCAACAGTGCCTTCTATAATTTTGTTAACAACCAACTTAAAGGCTTAAGATCCATCCCACCCCTAAAAGGACCTAACGGCAAAGACTGTAATGATGAAGTCGTTAAAGCCAAAATCTTGAACATATTCTTCAGCTCAGTCTTTGTAAACAGCAATGGCTCTTGCCCAATATTTCCTAGTCCTACCACAAATAATTACAACGATCTAACACAAATCGATTTTACAGAAGATAACGTTGAAAAGGCACTATGCAGCCTAAAACCATCTCCATCTCTTGGACCTGATGGACTATGTGCCTCCTTCTTAAAAATGCTTTCCACTGCCATAACAGAACCTCCAAGCATAATCTTTGAAAAATCTTTCAGAACAAGCTCCTTGCTGATCCTATTGTCTCTAGCCACAGTCATCCCTAGCTTCAAAAAGGGAGACCCCAGCTGAGTTGAAAATTACAGACCAATCTCTTCATGTGGCGTCACCTGCAAAGTCATGGAATCAATCATAAACCAGTTGGTTACCCTCCACTTAGAAATGAACAACCTACTCTCTAACAAAAAAATCGGTTTCAGGAAAAACTTATCCTACAATCTACAACTCCTACACTAAAAAAACATATGGACTACACAACTCGAGCAAGGAAAAGCAATACACGCAATTTAAATAGACTTCTGTAAATCTTTTGATTGGAAAAAGGTATAAGATAGAGATTATAGAAGAAGTGCAGGAATTCTATGAGAAATACTGCACAGGGGAAGAAGAACAAGGAAGTAAAGAGGACCTATAAAGGGGAAGTCGAGGCCAAGAGGAAGAAACATCAGAAGACAAAGAAAGAAACAGGAAAGAAGAACAGAGGCAAGAAAGAGAGGGAACAGAAAAGGAGGGCGCTAGAGGGAAAAGTCAGATACAAACTAGAAGCAACAAAAAAAAAAAAAACCATCTAAAGATGGACCAGGAAATAACAATTATCTTAACAAACTTGAATGGACTGAAAGCACCAAAAAAAGAGAAAAAGAGTGCAGATGTTTAACAAACTTAAGAAACTGAAGGTAGATATAATCTGCATACAGGAAGTGCATATTAAAAGGGAGCATAAGAATTTATTGGAAAACAAAAAACTAGGGAAATTATACACAGCACTAGCAGAAAAAAAAAGAGGGATAGAAACCTATATAAAGGAAAAAATAAATTCCAAAGAAGTCAACTCTGATGAAGAAGGCAGGATACTAATGATTGAATTATAGACAACATAAAAACCGATATTATTAATAGTCATATATGCACCAAATCAGAAACAAGAGGAATTCTATAGGAAACTACATAACAAAATAAACGAATTAGAATATGAAAATATTTGCTTAATTGGGGATTATAATGCAATAGTGGATAAAAAAATGGACTATGAAAGCAAAAAGAAAATAAAACAAAAAAAATATGCTACCCAAATCCTTTTTTGAGATGGCAATGGAATATAAATTACACGATATTTGGAGAGAAAAGCACAAAACAAGAAAGCAATATACCTTTTATTCGAACCCCCATCAGTCACTATCAAGAATTGACATGGCTTGGATTTCATCTGGTCTATGCAATCAAGTAGATGAAATTGAAATAGAAGCAAATGAGTGGGCAGATCACAATCCAATAAAATTAAGATGGAAAGATCAAAGAAGAAGAAAAAGATGGATGATGAATTCAAATATTATAAACGAAACAGAATACACTCAAATGCTGGAGAAAGAACTAAAACAATTTTTTAGCATAAATAAAAAAGAAGATACCTCAATTCAAAATCTCTGGGACACTATGAAAGCATACACAAGAGGCCTTACGATTGCCTACATGGTGAGAAAAACTAGAAAACAAAAAGAGCAACAAGAATGTATGCAAAAGGAACTTATGGAAGCCGAAGATGAACTCCAGAAAGACCCAAAGAATAAAATTAAAAAAGAAAAAAGAGAGATAATCAAACATAAGCTCAACTTAATAAATCAAAAGGAATTAGCGCAGAAAATTAAAGCAGCCAGACAAAATTACTTTGAACAAGCCAACAAACCTGGACAATGGCTGGCATACAGACTGAAGAATGAAAGAGAAAAAAGGATGATATATCAATTAAAAGATGAGGGAAGAATTCAATACAAAGCAGAAGAAAAGAAGAATATTATTCATAAATACTTCACAAAACTATACGCACAAGATAGTATGGAGGAAAACAAAATAAAGCATTATTTAAACACAGCAAAGATAACACCAATCTCAAAAGAGCAAAGGGAGGCGATAAACAGGCCAATAATTTAGCCGAAGTGGAACTAGTCTTGAAAAACCAGAAAAATAATAAAACCCCAGGACCAGATGGAATACCAGTGGAGCTATACAAATATAATAAAATAATATTGGAAGAGTTAGGAGTGGAAATGTTTAATGAAATTTTAGGAAAAGCCAAGATACCTGAATCATGGACAGAAGCAAAAATATCGCTAATCCCAAAAGAAGAAGCCAGCCTACAAGAAATTCAAAACTACAGGCCAATTTCATTACTAAACTCCGATTATAAAATATTTACAGCAATTATGGCAGGAAGAATCAAACAGGTTTTAAATGAATGAATACACCCAGACCAAAACAGATTTTTACTCCACAGACACATTAGAAATAATACGAGCATCATCCTAGATATAATAGAGTATTACGAGGCGCATCCAGGAAAACAAATGGTACTGGTTTTCCTTGATGCACAAAAAGCATTTGACAACGTAATCTGGAAATTTATAGTAACAATATTGGATGAGATGAAATTCGGTGAAAAATTTATAAAAATGATAGAAGGATTTTATAACAATCAGACAGCCAAAGTTCTGATGAATGGAGAATTAACAGAGAAGATCGAAATAAAAAAAGGAGTCAGACAGGGATGCCCCCTCTCCCCTTTGCTGTTTATATTGACTTTAGAAACTTTATTAAATGAAATTCAGAAGGACCAGGGAATAAAAGGTTTAAGACTCAAAAATGAAGAATATAAGGCCCAAGCCTATGCCGATGACCTAGTATTTGTACTAGAGGACCCATTAGAATTCAGTCGGAAATTAATTCAAAAATTAGAAGAATATGGTGAAGTGGCAGGATTAAAGATCAATAAAAACAAAACAAAAATGATAACCAAGAACATGACAAAAAAGCAAGAAGAGGAACTGTAAGTAACAACCAGAATGCAAATAACTAAGAAAGTGAAATACTTGGGGATCTGGGTGTCGGCAAAATGTTCCACAATTAAAGATGATAACTATAATAAATTAGTGATACAAATAAAGAAAGAGTTAGAAAATTTGAAAAATATTCAACTATCACTCATGGGACGTATAGTGACAATTAAAATGAATATTCTACCAAGAATCTTATTCCTGTTGCAAGCCGCACCTATTAATCCGGGTAAAAAATTCTTTCAAGAATTAAACAAAATAACCGCTAGGTTTATTTGGCAGGGATGAAAAGCGAGGATTAAACTAAAGTCAATGCAAGACAGCAAGGAGAGAGGAGGTTTAGCATTACCAAATTGGGATCTATACGCATCGGCAGTATCAATAACATGGGGGAAGGATTGGATAGAGCTAAAGAATAAAAGAATTTTGACTTTGGAACGCCATGATTTGCAAACAGGTTGGCACACATTCCTATGGGATGATAAAAATAAAACGCACAAATACTTTCAAAATAATTTAATTAGAAGAGCGTAATTGCAAAAATGGCTCAAAACAAAAAACAAAAAAACCCACTATGTGAAAATTCCAAATTGGCTATCACCGACAGAAAGGATGACTCATCCAAATTTTATAGATTTGAACAAAATGCTAAGATATAGAGACTTAATTGATAGACAGGGAAACTTAAAAACAATTGAAGAATTGGCCGAACAGAACATGAAAGTTGACTGGCCAACTTACCTTCAAATCAAAACTAAATACAATAAAGATACCAAATTATATGACATTGAAACAGAACCATACGAATTGGATAAAATCATTCAAAGCTCATAGAAAAATGATTGGGAGAATATATAAATTTCTCCTGAAGTATAAAATGGAAGAGGAAACTGTGAAAGAACAAATGATAAAATGGGCGCAAAACTTTGGATATAATATTGAATTAGACAAATGGGAAAAATTTTGGGGAACAAACTTAAAAATGACACTCTCAGTTGCATACAAGGAAAACCAGTACAAAATGTTTTATAGATGGCACCTGTCACCAACAAGGTTAGCTAAAATATCAACAAATACCTCCCCAAAATGTTGGAAATGCGAATCGATACATGGAACGTATTACCATTTATGGTGGACCTGTGAGGAGGCTAAAATGTTTTGGAAAAAGATCGAAAATTGCAGACCAATCTCTTTATGTGGCGTCACTTGCAAAGTCATGGAATCAATCATAAACGAATTGGTTACCCTCCACTTAGAAATGAACGGCCGACTCTCTTACAAAAAAATTAGTTTCAGGAAAAACTTATCCTACAATCTACAACCCCTACACTGCAAAAACATATGGACTACACAACTCGAGCAAGGCAAAGCAATACACGCAATTTAAATAGACTTTTGTAAATCTTTTGATTCAGTGGTACACGATAAACTACTTTTAAAATTAAATCTTGTGGCATCTCTGGATCCCTGCCTAATTGGAAAGCTACATTCCTGTCAGATAGGTAAGAAGTGGTCAAAATAGGGAGCGCCCTATCAAATCCTGCACCTGTTAACAGCAGTGTCCCCCAAGGCAGCATTTTAGGATCAATACTCTTTATACTTTACATAAATGACCTTTGCGGTCATATTACAAGCAATTGCGTTCTCTTCACTGATAATGTAAAACTATTTAACACCACCCAAAATGCTGCCACCCTTCAAAAAAACCTTGACTATGTGTCAGAATGGTCAAACGACTGGCAACTTCAAATCTCAACCAACAAATGTTCTGTCTTACACATTGGCAAAACAAATCAGAACACCAAATACAAGCTGGTTTTGCACTCTACAAGCCTCCCAAACCCTCTGCACACCTCATTTTTTTGCACACAAAAAAAGGTCATGCAGAGCTTTGGGAGGCTTGTAGAATACTCCCTAGGGCAGAGGGGGGGGCAAAAAAGAGCAAAAACAGCCCATTTTTTTCACTCATTTTTGCCCTCCTCAGCCCCAGGAGCCCTTTGCAAACCTCCCAAACCCTCTGCACATCCATTTTTGCAAAGGGGGCAAGGTTTCAGTAGGCCAAAAATACTGTATTCAGTGTATGAGATGCACCCAGTTTTTCACCCTCTTTTTTGGGGGAAAAAGATGCATCTTATGCTCCGAAAAATACGGTAGGTTTGATAGATCCTTGTCAGGAGCCCATACCTGCCATGGCTCTAGCCTTGGCACTCCCAATCTCTCTTTCTTGTCTGTTTTTCTCCTCCTAGATATTGAGGAATAGGCTACATTCAAGACATGGGCCAGAGTCTTAACAACACTGTAAAAATGATGGTCATTTTTCATGGGAATTCTGTTCCTTTTCTCTTGTGTGTCCAGTGGGGCTATCTGGGTACATCGTCTCCGGCCCTTGACAGAAAGGACATGCTTTGAAAAAGAACAGCGAAAAGACTGGTCTTCAAAATTGGAATCCCTAAAAAGGCTTGATGGAAAGGCGTCATCATTTGGCCATTTTTTTTCCTGAAAAGCAAAGGTCCAAATGCTATGGATATATTTGAAAAGTGAATGCCTTATCATGGTCAATTTCTCCATGATTGTGGTGATCCAGACTTTCCCTTCAATGGTTCCTGGCAAACCTTCCATTGTTAAATGGATGTGGCTAATTCTATCCATAAAAGAAGCAAATTCTATGAAATGAACAAAGACATTGACTTGTTTCCACTTAGAGATGGCTTTTCTGAGAGGTTCTGAAGGTCTAGTCATTGAGGATTGTTGTGAGATAACAACACAAATTCCATTCCTGACAAGCATAGGAGTGAAAGTCCTCATGAAATTCTCTCCCTCCTCTGTGTCTGGTAGAAAGAGACCAATCAAAGTCCATCTGAAACAGAGGAGAATTTGGACAATTCCTGCATATTGGAACCCTCCTTTGGGCAGTATCTGATGGAAAAAAGGAATTTGACTTTTATCACTCAGAGCCTCTTGAACAATTCCATAACTGATCTGAAGAAGCAATGAAGAATAGTGTATTATATTTCGATCATGTCAAGTCCAAAATGTAAGCTTTTAACACATCCAGTGTGGTTCTCACAAACATACTAGAATAGTTTATTGGTTTTTTTAACCCCTAAGCCATATCAAGATAAAGAATACAACATGCAGAATATTAGCAATATTGAATATAATCATTTGTCTAATCTGGGGTCTAAGATATTGCCCTTTCTTTTTTCTAATAAAATTGGCATTCTTTTAATAGACGTGTTATGTCTTCCATCTTTAGAGCACTGCAAATGCAAATCAGTTCATTTTAAAAATTTGCTTAAATGTTCCATATTTAACTTTGTGTCCAGTTCCTTAAGACTTACTCAAGTCAATGTTTAGGCTGCCTCCACACTGTGGATCCCAATCCCTAGCCACAGCAATGGCCATGGTGAAAAGCAGCCCGTGAATTCCATAGAAAAGATTTGATTGAATCTATTAAACAACCACCAACAACCTGCTCACTTTACCAGATAGAGAAACACAAAAACAAACCTGTGGGACTTTGTAGGTGCCTACTAATGTTGACATCTGAATGGAGATGTCATCAAGAGATCCATCAACAACAACCATCAGGTTGTCCTTCTTTCCACAGCTGTAGTTGGGAATATTGGCTTCTCCAGTAGAGAGCATGTCCAGCAAGGCATCAGAAGTGCCAAGGTTGTTTAAATAGTTGTCATGGATGTTGTAGCCAAGGGTGAGATTGTACAAAAGCTGAGAATTCTTGTTGACTTGTTGAATGGCAAAAATGAAGCTTAGGATTCTTGCTGGATCAATCCATGAGCTACTGTAAAAAATGATCACGATAACATCATCTCTAACAACAACAAAGTATATTTTCATTTATTGCTCTTTCTCTCCACCAGCCCATTCAGTCTTAAGCTAAAAGAGTCCAAAACAAAAAGCAAATTATAGTTACCCATCACTGCAAAAGAGGAATAACTGAAAGGAAAGAAGAAGAGTGTTAGGACTGCAAATGGAGAGAATGCAACTCCATCCCACTGAATGACTTACGTGGGAAATTGAGTATAAGGAGCTGTGTTGAAAGGCAGCATTATATGGGGTATTCCTGTGGCAATGGAGACTATGCTAATGAAGTGGTCTCCTGGCCTGTAATAGCTCCGTAGTTTTTTCCCCTCCTGCTCCTTCAAACTCAGCAGGCACTTCATTCTCAGCTTCCCAGAGACTGGCTGAGACATCAGCAGCAAAAGCAGAAGCAGAAGCAGAAGCATAAACAAGAGGTCCATAATTCATGGGGCTGAATCAATCCCCTTCCTGTTTCTGATGAAGAACAAGAGAGTTTGAAGAATTCGAAGCGCTCTCACAATATGGAAATGAGAGTAACTTTGTTGACTGAGAGAGAGAGAGAGAGATAAACAGAACTTCACCTGGAAAGGAGAGAAAGGAAAGGAGAAGCACAGTCCCTGAATGTCCCAAAATTTGTGCCACGGAGAGTGCAAGGTTATTCATGCACCCTTTTGTGAGGTAAAGTCCTTTGCATCTTGCTTCCATCTGATGTTTATACCAAAGGCAGCCAGTGGAGAAGTGACGGAAGAGTTTCCAAAAATCAGGATGGTGGTAATTACAGGGAGAGGTAATTTCTTCTCTGGGGATCATGAGTTCTTTTGGGGACCTATGTGCAGAGATCTGTAGAGGTTGTCATTCATCCATGTCACCGTTGTCCCAAAGGTGCTTTTATATCAAAGGCAACTGGATTTTCTCATTTTTCTTTAGGGCATTTCGCTTCCCATCCAAGAAGCTTCTTCAGTGGCAAAGGAAGATTTTGAGGATGTGGAGTCATTACTATATTTATTTATCAACTAATTGCCTGGTGGATCTCAATAGACCTTGATGTCCTGTGCCCAATCACATACTTGCTGTTGCCCACACCCCTTCTTTTCACTTGCTTCTGTTCCAAATCCCTTGTATGTGTTGTGGCCCACCAGCAGCCAGAGGAGCTGGCAGCAGATTCAGAGAGTGAGGAGGTTGGGGAGGAACATGGGCCATTCCTGGAGTCTGGGGGAGGCTCTGTTGAGGGGTCTGTGTTGGAGGCAGAGAGGCGGCCAGAGTCATATGCCAGCCATCAGCTGCCTTGAGAGACATACATCAGTGAGGCAGATGAACAGCTGGAGCCTGTTCCCAGTGTGCACATGCCCAGAGTTACCAGAGGAGGGAACTACTAAAGAACAGAGGTCAAATTGGGAGTAAGACCAGATGATGAATGGCCCCTCCCAGAGGAAATAAAAGAGGAGCGAAAGGGGAGTGGAGTTTGCAGGAGACAATTAGTTCGCTAATCAGATAGTGACTCTCCGAGATTCCTTGCCAGGTTCTGCAGATAGCGGCCTGTCAGCTCTCCAAGCCAGATAAGGTCTGTCACTATAAATCCTCCTTTGAAAGACTTTGCCGCCTGTGAATGAGCAGAATTCACCATAAATTAATAAAAGGTTTTTCTTCTTGGACCAGAAATTTGTTTCATGCTCTTACGAAGCCTCGGTCAGAACAGTGTCCATCAATTTATATAATGGAAAAGGTGGGGAATCCTCCCTTCTTCAGGCCCATCCTTTTGTCATGAACATAAATAAGAAAAAATGTGCTTCAACAGAAATGAGTCCTGGTCTCTGGTTCAAATGTATCTATCGAAAATACAGACACACACAGCCATAGCATCCATGCCCCCAAACCAGTTCTCCCATCTTCTTTTTGGCTTTTGCGCATGTGGAGAGAAATTTCCGTTTTACTGTGCATGCGGCCAATGCACCCTGAGAAAACCAGCAGTAGCAGCTGCCGGAACTCATCACTTCCCCACACGCTTTCCCATATACTAAACAGCAAAAAGAGGGGAAATACATTTATTATGACTGGGAGTCCATTTCTACCAACATAAAGAAATGACTCATTATTTTATTTAATTAAAAAAACATTAAAGTATCAAACCCCTTTTGGTGCATTTATTAACTGACGTTTCTGAGAAACACAGACACAGAACTCAATTTACTGCTTTATTTTGACATCATACGTTCTTTTGTATTCAGATCTGGTCTTAGGAAAATAATATAACATTTGGGGAGAAAAAGTAATGGCAAGAGGCTAGCACTGAAAGCCAACATGGAGAAGACCTGCACAATTATTAATACCATCAATATTGAATGAAACTTGCTTGGACGCTGAAATACACCATGGAAATTCAGCGGAGAGAGTGGAAAGGAGAAAGGGAGAAGAAAGGAGGAAGAGTGGGGATGGGAGAGAGGGAAACAGAAGGGAGAGAAATAGGAGGAGAGAGAGAAGGAATGGAAAGAGGAGAGAGAAGACAGAGAGAGGAAGGGGAAGAGAGAGATGGTAGAGGGGAGAAGGGAGGTGGGGGAGAAGGGCAGAGATGAAATAGGGTATAATATGGTGTATGGAAAGCAGAAGAGCAAACGAAAGTTGTTGTGGATTGATGGCAAGAGGAATTGGAAGAATACTGAATAATACAAAATAACGATTGTTAAGATGTAATGGTATACTTGTGGCTACATGTTTGAACATAAAAATAAAAAAAACTTTTTCAAAAAGGAGTTCTCCTTTTCTGCAGAGACACCAAGAAAAAATGCCAGAGGTTCACTAATAAATAAGATATAGAAAAAGAAATGCCATTTCTCTTCTAATTCCAATTCTTGAATGATCTGCTGTTTTTAATATACTGCTCCCTATTTAAATTACCAGACCATTTCTTGTAACTCCCTAAGAATTATACGTATTCAAAGAAAATATTTTTTATAAGTCAAGTTTAAAAATGCCTTCCAAAACATGTTGACATGAACAAGTCAGAGGCCATGGCAGTGACGTGCGGTGACGTTTATGGCTGGTGAGGCATTGACCCAGTGGTGGGTTTCAATTTTTTAAAAAATTGTGCACTTGAACTCCCAGAATTCCATAGCCAGGCATGCTCAGTTCCGATTTAAAGCGACAGCATTTGTTTTTCTCCTTTGCGAAAGAATTTTCCTTCTTTCTTTTTCTTTTTCTTCTCCCTTCCCCTCCTTCCTCCCTCTCTCCCTCCCTCCCCCCTCATGCAAGCACACACGCACACATACACACACACAGAGAGAAGTTGGATTCGAATACACACACTTTCCCCAGCCCCGAAAGGATCCAGACCAGCTTCACTGATTACAGGTTTGAAAAGGCAACGTGGCTCTGCCTGCAATCAAACCCTAACCCTTCTCTCCAGCCTTTGCCCAAAGCCCCGCATCAGGAGGATGAAGTTTGAATTCCTCCCGCTCCCTCCTACCCACACGTACCTTTTCCAGCTGTTTAAGAGCAAGTCCTCTGAAGAAGTCCCGTACAAATGAGCGCCCTCTACTATGAGGCAGGAGAACTGCGTGCCTCACCTACATCAGGAATTTTTAGGCTTTTGACCCTTGCTTAACTCTGCTCGAGTGATCATAAAATGCCTAAAGTCAGACTAGATGAGGCATGCAGTTCTCCTGCCTCATAGTAGAGGGTGCTTTTTTAGAGGCTTTTTTAAACAGTTAAGCAGAGTCATCCACGGTGAGGCAGCAACTAGCTCAGCCTGACCTCAGCTCTCGCCTCTTTCCTTTTACATTTTTTTTCTTTTTATGATGACAGTGGTGAGGCTGTGCCTCCCCTGCATCCCCTGACTGCACGTCACTTGTGTATATGTGTGTGCCTATACTGTATATGTCTGTGTTTTATGTGTAAATGTATGTCAATACAATACAATACAATACAATAGCAGAGTTGGAAGGGACCTTGGAGGTCTTCTAGTCCAACCCCCTGCCTAGGCAGGAAACCCTATACCGTTTCAGTCAAATGGCTATCCAACATCTTCTTAAAGACTTCCAGTGTTGGGGCATTCACAACTTCTAGAGGCAATTTCTGTTCCACTGATTAATTGTTCTAACTGTCAGGAAATTTCTCCTCAGTTCTAAGTTGCTTCTCTCCTTGATTAGTTTCCACCCATTGTTTCTTGTTCTGCCCCCAGGTGCCTTGGAAAATAGTTTGACTCCCTCTTCTTTATGGCAACCCCTGAGATATTGGAACACTGCTATCATGTCTTCCCTAGTCCTTCTTTCTATTAAACTAGACATACCCAGTTCCTGCAACCGTTCTTCATATGTTTTAATCTCCAGTCCCCTAATCATCTTTGCCCAATGTTAAAGTTTGTCAAGACCCTTCTGTATCTTAAGCCTATCTTCTGGAGTGTTGGCTATTCCTGCCAGCTTGGTGGCATCTACAAATTTGATGAGTTCCCCATTTATTCCCTCATCCAAATCATTGATGAAGATGTTGAAGAGTACTGGGCCTAAAACAGAACCCTGGGTACTTCACTGCATACTTCCCTCCATGAATATGTAATTCCATTGAGGACTACATGTTGAGTCCAGTTGGTCAGCCAGTTACGAATCCATCTGGTGATGATGCTGTCCAACCCACATTCTTCTACTTTATCTAGTAGTAGGTTATGGTCTACCTTATCAAATGCCTTACTGAAGTCCAAGTAAACTATATCGATGGCATTCCACTAATTTTGCCACTTTGTCAAAGAATGCAATAAGATTAGTCTGGCATGATGTGTGTGTGTGTGTGTGTCTGTGTGTGTGTGTGCGTGCGTGTGTGTGTGTGTGTGTGTACACATATACATACATACATATATATATACATATGTATATATGTACTGTATGTTTATGTATAAGTGTTTATATTGTATATATGTTATATTCATTTTTTCTCCCAAACATTCTTAGATCCAATAAACAAAAAAACAAACAAAAAAACAAATAAATAATCCGGCTTCCTGTTTTCTTCTATCATCTTTTCTTCTTTTCAAAATTAAGTCCTCTTGTACTTTCCATGATCAAAACAAAAACAATCTGTATATATTTCCGTCTGTCAGGGTAATCCACAATGTCTTGTTCAATTTTTATGTGGTCACCCAAGTGCATTTCTAACTCCAGTCAATCCATTTCAGTTGTCCCCTAAAGGATTTATTTGCCTTCACTAGTCATTTCTGGTTGAAGTAAAGTGTTAAAAAGTTCTAGCATTTTACTGGCCCAAAATTAACATGATGTCAGCATTCCAAATATCATGCAGAATTAAATCAGAGTCCAAGGCAGAGCTATCCTTAAACTTCCAATTTAATAAAACAGACATGTTGGCATCGTACTGTGGAAATCCCAATTCTGAAAAATGTCCTGGGATTCCACCCAGTTTAAAGTTCATGATCTTTTCCCCACACCCAAAAATCCATCACATGGTCCAATCTTCTTCGGCCACGCTGGCATCTCGACCCAGCTGGTTCCGGTCAGGTGTCGGGGTGCGGAGACAAAAGATGACCTGGGGCTTCTAGAAAGGAATGACAACAATACATTCCACAATTCTACTATTTTCTATTCCCCCTCCCACTTACTACACTAATGAAACAGCAAAATGAAATAATAGAAAGTGTGACAGGCCAAAGATCCTAAAAGGAACATAACTACAGGCCTGAGACATGATTTCTTTAAAGTAGTCATCTTGTGTTCATATAATCCACTTTCAAAGTTTTGTTTTTTCAATTGATTAGTAAACAAGAACACTATTTTCCCACACTAGAGATATTTTGTAATTAGCTTCATAGTCTTTAAATCAGTTTCAAAAAGCATTTATAAAGTTTTCCAAAATCAACTCTAAAATCACCTCTTTGCTGTATATTACAAAATATTACAAAAAATAAAAGTTTTTACAAAGATGGAAAGATCTGACGTGCTTCATTTTTAAATGGCCTAAAGAGAACACCACCCACTGACTGGCAAACTTCTTTCAAATGTTTGTTTGTTTGTTCATTCATTTGGCTTTTTGCCATTCATCTGATTTCGAAACAACTGGGAGTCTTATTCCCTTAAATGCATTAAAATCATAAAAGAAAAATATTTCTAAAACAATGAAAATGGAAACTGCAATCTAGACAGAATTATAGTTCATTGATGGGGAGGGAAGTAGCTGGACGTGTGTGGGGGGGGGGGAGGTGGGATTGCCTCTTAGTTCATCAACCATCTCCATCGTGATGCTCCATTATTGGGATCTGAAGCTATCTACCAAATCAATGCTTAAGCGTTAAGGAACAAAATATGGCATTTTATTTGATGAGCATAATATCCAAAATTTGAGGTAAAGTTTTTTTTCTTTGTTCAATTTTATCATCCCTTGAGACTACAGTTGTAGTGTAGATTTGTAGTATGGTGATGTCCCAAAAGTCCTTCTTTCAAGAGGTACCTGGACTTTCTTGTTTTTATTTAAGGACATTTCACTTTTCATTTAAGAAGCTTCCTCAGCTCTGAGTGGGGGATAGAAGGATTTATACTCCTTGCAGACAGCTGGTCATTTGCATTCTTTTGGAGAGTCATTTGAGGCCACTTGGAGATTTATCTATGTCCTCTGGGTCACCGAAGTAGTGCAAATGGTTATTAAGCCTTCTTGGGACTGCTGAAAAGACTGTGTTGTGTACTGGAGGTAGATGATGTCATATTCCTCCGCCACACCCCAATCTGGGAAGTCTCGTCTTATCTGTAGATGCATTATGTTGATATTATATAATATATATAATAATAAAATGTCATATCTTATCTTGTCCTTCCCTAGTTTCATGAAAATTGAAATTATTATTATTTTTTATTTTACACTTTGATTATTATTATTATTAGTTAGTCTTACATACTTTATATGTTTATTTCCTTTTATTTTAAATAACCTTAATTGTCAAAACATGCATACAAACTCAATAATAACTGCAATAAATAATTAAGTGTTATGAGCCTAAGAAACTACTTCATGATCAGATACCAACTTTTATCATTAAATGTTGCTTAGTATTTAGATCTGGTCTCAGGATGATAATGTAGCACTTGGGGAAGAAGATGCAGCCCAGCAGGCCAGCACCAGAAGCCAAGATGGAGAAGACCTGCACGGCCACCATGGATTTCCCTTTGGTGCTCAAGTAGGTGGGCAGGAAGGAGATCCAGACACTGCAGAAGACCAACATGCTGAAACTGATCAGTTTGGCTTCGTTGAAGGCCCCAGGCAGGTTCCTGGCCAGGAAAGCCACTGTGAAGCAAATGGCAGCAAGGAAGCCCATGTAGCAGAGAACAACGTAAAACATGGTGACAGAGCCTTCGTTGCACTGAAGGATGATCACTCCTGATTGGGAATGCAGATCAAAATCAGGAAATGGAGGAGAAACTCCCAGCCAGATTGTGCAAATTACAATTTTTCCAGCAGAACCAGAAAGGATGATGAAGTTGGCCAAGCTCTTCCCCAACCATCTCCTCACCCTGTTCCCTGGTTTTGTGGCCAGGAAGGCCAGCACTACCATGATTGTTTTGGCTAACACACAAGACACAGCTACTGAGAAGATGATGCTGAACATGGTTTGTCGGAGAAGGCAGGTGGCTTTCCTTGGTCGCCCAATGAAGAGAAAGGAGGACAAGAAGCAAAGCAAGAGGGAAACCAGGAGGATGTAGGAGAGGTCACGGTTGTTGGCTTTGACGATGGGAGTTTCTAGGTATTTAAGGAATATGGCTAAAACAAAGCCTGTTGTTAGAAACAAGAGTACAGCAAAGGAGACCAGGATGGTGCCCAGATGTTCTTCATAGGACAAGAAGGATATTCTTTTGGGGATACATTGGACTCTGTCATCATTTGGATATTGATCATCTGGGCACTTGGTGCATTTTTCAGTATCTGAGAAAACAGTAAGTAATATTATTTTTATAGTCCTTCCTCTCACCTTCCAAGAAAGACCTTCTCTGGATAACAGCTGACACTGAGAGGCTTTGGAGTAACTGTATGGTGTCAATGTTTTAGGGAACATACTGTGTGTCTATTATATCTGTAATGGTGGGACAAGTAGATATCCTCAGGGAGAAGAGGCCCCAAAGATACCTGCTCCTATGCCTAGTAGGACCTTGAAAGTAAATTTAATTGCACTTGGAGAGAAACTGGGAGCCTGTGTAGCTTACATAGTAGTTGTCAACTCTCCGGGTTGTGATGGTGACAGAATGAGTGGGAGTGAATTCCACGCATAATGTCAGCTGGAATGGGATCTCAGATTATTGCTGCTGGGTTGGAAGGGGTGTGTCTATTGGGTAACGTGATTTATGACACAGACTGAGGGGAGGGAAGGAACAGGGGTAAAGTCCAGAAGCAGATAAACAAAGCAAAGATTTGGCTGCGAACAAATCTGCCCTAACGAAGCTATCAATTTGTATTAAAACATTGGCTCGTTTCTTATGAATCAGTTACGGCATCGTTAGGAAACTTAACAGTAGTGGTATAGTATGGAACAATGTAGGGCCCCAACAATTTGAGCAATACAAATTTTCATGTGCCAGGTAAACAGGATTCAAAATCATTCAATCATTAAAAAAAAACCACCAAGGAAGAGTGTGCCAGGTAATCAATTCAGAATAACAGAGATGGAAGGGACCTTGGAGGTCTTCTAGTCCAACCCCCTCTTAGGCAGGAAATCCTATAGCATTTCAGACAAATTGTTATCCAATCTCTTCTTAAAAACTTCCAGTGTTGGAGCATTTATGACTTCTGGAGACAAGTTGTTCCACTGATTAATTATTCTCACTGTCAGGAAATTTCTCCTTAGTTCTAGGTTGCTTCTCTCCTTGATTAGCTTCCATCCGTTGTTTCTTGTCCTGCTTTTGGGTGCTTTGGAGAATAGGTAGACCACCTTTTCTTTGTGGCAGCCCCTTATTTTATTGCTTTTTATTTACTTTTTATCACCTAAAAAGAATTCAGCCTCTATTTTTATTAGGATCAGGCATTAGATATCAATGAGCATTTACAAAAACATGGAAATGGATTGGATCTTATTCAAGATCTTATTCCTCCCATTATGGAATAAATTGGAGATGTTAAAAATAGCAATTAAAAATGAAATGTCTTTTAACATGCACTTTGATCAAATGCTCTGGTTGAATCCAATGCCCTTTCCTCTGGTGTCACTCACCTTCCTGTATGGAGATGGTCCCTTCCGGACAAGGAATACAATCGTAGCAGCAAATGGGTTCTTCTTTCCGACCCCGTTTTACAAATCCAGGGTGACAATTGTCCACACATTTGGACTGAGGCAGAGACTAAGAAGAAAAACAAAAATCATTCCAAAATATCTGCCACATTTTTATTACACTGATTAAAATAAAATGAAACTGTGCTTTAAAAAGAAACTTCTGAGGAATAGTTCAGGAAAACATAAAATACTGCAAAGCAATATTTGAAATTGAAATATTGAAATTGAAATTGAAAATAATCCAAATACTTGTTCCAATTAAAAAATAAAGAAAAATTCCTCACAAACTAGGGCTGTCAATCTCAAATGAGGCATTATTTAGTTATAGCTGTATGTTTATATTTTCAATTCGTACAGCTGCCATGCTGGTGAAATAAGACTAAAGATTACTGTCTAGTTTATGGAATTATAGTGAGGACAGGTGGAGGTGAAGTCATGAGAATGTGTCCCTCAAAAAGGGGTAAGTCAGGCATCTTTTTCCTTTTCATGAGTATGAGTCCTGTGTGGGAAAGGGATATTTCTAAGGCCCAGTGAGGTATTCAAGAAAATGTCCTTTCCATTGAAGAATTAGTTTTGTTGTTAATCGCCCGAAGACTGCAGCTAGTCCAGAACGCAGCCGCGCGGGCCATTATGGGGAGTACTAGGTACTCCCACGTAACACCATTCCTGCGTGAGCTGCACTGGCTGCCTGTGGTCTTTCGGGTGCATTTCAAGGTGTTAATTACCATCTTTAAAGCACTCCATGGCACAGGACCTAGCTACTTGCGGGATCACATCCTACCACATACTTCCCTGCGACCAATTCGCTCTCACAGGGAGGGACTCCTCCTGGTGCCGTCCACTAAGCAATGCCAACGGGCGGCGCCTAGGAGTAGAGCCTTCTCTGTGATGGGCCCAACCCTCTGGAATGACCTCCCCCCCGATATCAGAACCACCACCGACTTCCGCTCCTTCCGACAAAAACTGAAGACTCACCTGTTCCGTTTAGCCGGCTTGGCCCACTCATAGTCTCATCTTACCTCCTGGCAGATATTTTTAATTGGGTATTTTTAGGGGTTATTTTTAAACACTGTTTTAATTGCTTTACTTTAGGTACAGTTTTTTACAGCCTCCTCTTTTACGTATCTAGTATTTAACTATGTATTTATTCCCATGTATTTATGTGTTTTAATCTGACTCTACACCAACCCGAGTCCCTTTTGGGAGAGGGGGCGGTATAAAAGTTTGAAATAAAGTTAAAGTTAAATTGCTATTTGTGTCCAACTCTTTGAGCCCCCAAGAACAGTGGTGGGATTCAAACAATTTTACTACTGGTTCTGTGGGTTTGGCTTGGTGGGAGTGGCAGGGGAAGGTTACTGCAAAATCCCCATTTCCTTCCGATCAGCTGGGACTCAGGAGTCAGAGAATAAATGGGGGCGGGGCCAGTCAGAGGTGGTATTTACTGGTCCGAACTGCTCAAAATCTCCGCTACCGGTTCTCCAGAACCTGTCAGAACCTGCTGAATCCCACGTCTCCCAAGAACTATAACACTCCAGGACTCCCTGTCCTCCACCATCTTCCAAAATTTGAACTACAATTAGATGACACGGAAAGACAAACCAAGTTTTCTTTATTGCTTAAATTTGGATAATTGTTTGTTTCAGTGGAAGACTTAAGGTAGCTGACAATCACAAAACAATTGTATTCAAAGGGTTTTTAGATGACTTACAGGCCAAAGATCAAATCTAAGTAGCATTTCAGTACAAATTGACCCTCATTATCTCATTATTTCAAGAGTCAAGACAGTTTTTTTGGGGGGGGAGGGTCAAAGTCATTTTCAGTCCAATTTTCTAGATTAAGGCATTATCTCACATCGGACAGGTCATTACGGTTCTTTTTCCCTGCGCACCTCGGATCACCTTCCTAGCAGCAGGAGGCCTATCCCAGTGTGGTGAAACAGAAGCATAAATAACTCTGGTCAGTTATGGGCTCTTTAAAAAGACCTGAGCCTGCTCTTTCAGGGGATACTAACACCAACTATACAGACAGAGAAAAGTTGCCAATATTTTCAACCACCTTGTTGAGCGACTTTAGCCGTGAAAGAGCATCTTGGTTGATGATAAGCCTCTGTCTTTCAAAACTTCCCAGTTGCTCTTTGATGGGATCCTCTTTGGGGAAAAGCAACCAACTTATGATATTCAGATCTGCTGCAACATTTCCACTTTGGTCCAAGTATAGTTTTTCCCAGGAAAAATTGCAAAATTCATTCTTCTCCAGAAAGGGATGGAACTAGAATGGAAACATCCAGGAATTCTATCATGCTAATTAAAAAACCATTAGCGTTTTTATTTAAATTGTAAAATTTATTTAAATTGTATTTAAAATATTCTTCAGCTCAGTCTTTGTAAACAGCAATGGCTCATGCCCAGTATTTCCTAGTCGTACCACAAATAATTACAACGATCTAACACAAATCAATTTTACAGAAGATAACGTTGAAAAGGCAATATGCAGCCTAAAACCATCTCCATCTCTTGGACCTGATGGACTATGTGCCTCCTTCTTAAAAATGCTTTCCACTGCCATAGCAGAACCTCCAAGCATAATCTTTGAAAAATCTTTCAGAGTAAGCTCCTTGCCCAACCTATGGTCTCTAGCCACAGTCATCCCTATCTTCAAAAAAGGAGACCCCAGCCTAGTTGAAAATTACAGACCAATCTCTTGATATGGCGTCACCTGCAAAGTCATGGAATCAATCATAAACCAATCGGTTACTCTCCACTTAGAAATGAACACTCTACTCTCTAAGAAAAAAAATTGGTTTCAGGAAAAACTTATCCTACAATCTACAACTTCTACACTGCAAAAACATATGGACTACACAACTTGAGCAAGGCAAAGCAATACACGCAATTTATATAGACTTTTGTAAATCTTTTGATTCAGTGGTACATGATAAACTACTTCTAAAATTAAATCTTATGGCATCTCTGGATCCCTGCATAATTGGATAGCTACATTCCTGTCAGATAGGTAACAAGTGGTCAAAATAGGGAGCGCCCTATCAAATCCTGCACCTGTTATCAGCAGTGTCCCCCAAGGCAGCATTTTAGGAGACCAATACTCTTTATACTTTACATCAATGACCTTTGCGATCATATAACAAGCAACTGTGTTCTCTTTGCTGACAATGGAATACTATTTAACACCAACAACAATGCTGCTACCCTTCAAAAAAACCTTGACTCTGTGTCAGAATGGTTAAACAACTGGCAACTTCAAATCTCAACCAACAAATGCTCTGTCTTATACATTGGCGAAAAAATTCAGAACACCAAATACAAGCTGTGTGGACAAGACCTTGTAGATGACCTTCACTCTGTCAAGGACCTTGGAGTACTCATATCTAATGATCTAAGTGCCAGAGCCCACTGTAATAACATTGCCAAAAAGGCATTAAGAGTTGTTAACCTAATCTTGTGTAGTTTCTTCTCTGGTAATGTACTGCTAACCAGAGCATACAAAACATTTGCTAGACCAATTCTCGAATGCAGCCCATCTGTCTGGAACCTGCAATGCATTAATACAATTCAGCGGGTCCAGAGATATTTTACGACAAGAGTCCTCCACTCCTCTCCTCGCAACAGAATCCCTTATGCCACCAGACTTGAAATTTTGGGCTTAGACAACTAAGAGCTGTGCCCCCTTTGTTCTGACCTAAGCATAGTACATAAAGTTATCCGCTACAATGTCCTACCTGTCAATGAATACTTCAGCTTCAACCACAATACAAGAGCTCACAATAGATACAAACCTAAGGTAAACTGCTCTAAACTCAACTGCAGAAAATACAACTTCTGCAACAGAGTGGTCAATGCCTGGGATGCACTACCTGACTCGGTGGTTTCTTCCCCAAACCCCCAAAACTTTAACCTTAAACTTATGCCTTGGTAAGGCCACACTTGGAATACAGCATTCGGGTTTGGTCCCCTCAATGTAAAAAAGATGTGGAGACTCTGGAGAGAATGCAGAGAAGAGCAACAGAGATGATTAGGGGACTGGAGACTAAAACATATGAAGAACGGTTGCAGGAACTGGATATGTTTAGCTTAAGAGAAAGAAGGACTAGGGGAGACATGATAGCAGTCTTCCAATATCTCAGAGGTTGCCACAAAGAAGAGGGAGTCAAACTATTCTCCAAAGCACCTGAGGGCAGAACAAGAGGCAATGGGTAGAAACTAATCAAGGAGATAAGCAATTTAAAACTGAGGAGAAATTTCATGACAGTGAGAACAATTAATCAGTGGAACAACTTTTCTCCAGAAATTGTGAGTGCCCCAACACTGGAAGTCTTTAAGAAGAAGTTGGATAATCATTTGTCTGAAGTGGTGTAGGGCTTCCTGCCTAGGCAGGGGGTTGGACAAGAAGACCTCCAAGGTCCCTTCCAAATCTGCCATTCTATTCTATTCTATTCCATCTACTGTTGACCTCATCCCATTCCTAAGAGGTCTCTAAGCTGTGTGCATAAGTGCACCAACATGCTTACCATCCCTGTCCTAATTTTTCTTTTTATTCGTATCCATTTCATGTATCCAAAATCATGTTTATAAATATATATGTTGTTTAATACATGCTTGACAAAATAAATAAATAAATAAAAATAAACAATATATATACTTTTTAAATAATTTTATACTAGCAGTATTAAATATCAAAATATAATTGTTACAGTGGAACATAATCTTGTGAATTAAACCTGGCCTCAGCTTGGCCAAACCTGTTGGTGTTTTGAAGAACAAGTATATTGTAATGGCTCCTATACAGGGGCTTTTGGATTTTTTTTCTAAGTAGGAACTAGGTTTCATGGATCCTTTTCAGGAGCCCATACCTGCCATGGCTCTAACCATGGTGCTCCCAATCTCTCTTTCTTGTCCGTTTCTCTCCTCCTAGATATGGAGGAATAGGCTACATTCAAGACATGGGCCAGAGTCTTAACAACACTATAAAAATGATGGTCATTTTTTATCTGAATTCTGTTCCATTTCTCTTGTATGTCCAGTGGTGCTATCTGGGTACATCGTCTCCGGCCCTTGACAGAAAGGACATGCTTTGAAAAAGAACAGTGAAAAGACTGGTCTTCAAATTTGGAATCCCAAAAAAGGCTGGATGGAAGCGCGTCATCATTTGGCCATTTTTTTTCCTGAAAAGCAAAGGTCCAAATACTATGGATATATTTGAAAAGTGAATGCCTTATCACTGTCATTTTCTCCACGGTTGTGGTGATCCAGATTTTCCCTTCAATGGTTCCCGGCAAACCTTCCATTGTTAAATGGATGTGGCGAACTCTAGCCACAAGAGAAGCAAATTCTAGGAAGTGAACAAAGACATTGACTTGTTTCCACTTAGAGATGGCATTTCTGAGAGGTTCTGTAGGTCTAGTCATTGAGAATTGTTGTGAGATAACGACACAAATTCCATTTCTGACAAGCATAGGAGTGAAAGTCCTCATGAAATTTTCTCCCTCCTCTGTGTCTGGTGGAAAGAGACCAATCAAAGTCCATCTGAAACAGAGGAGAAGTTGGACAATTCCTGAGTATTGGAACCCATTTTTGGGTAGCATCTCATGGAAAAAAGGAAATTGACTTTTATCACTCAGAGCCTCTGAAACAATTCCAAAACTGATCTGAAGAAACAATGAAGAATAGTGTATTATATTTAGATCAGATCAAGTCCAAAATGTAAGCTTTTAACACATCCTGTGTGGTTCTGACGAACATATTAGAATATTTAATTGTTTTTTATCCCTAAGCCATATCAAGATAAAGAATAGAACATGCAGAATATTAGCAATATTGAATATAATCATTTGTCTAATCTGGGGTCTAAGATATTGCTCTTTCTTTTTTCTAATAAAATTGGCATCCTGTTAATAGACGTGTTATGTCTTCTATCTCTAGAGCACTGCAAATGCAAATCAGTTCATTTTAAAATTTGCTTAAATGTTCCATATTTAACATTGTGTCCAGTTACTCAAGTCTTACTCAAGTCAATGTTTAAGCGGCCTCCCTATTGTGGATCCCAATCCCTAGTCTTGGCAATGACCATGGTGAAAATCAGCTTGTATATTCCATAGAAAAGATTTGATTGAATCTATTACCCAAGCACCAACAACCTGCTCACTTTAACAGATAGAGAAACACAAAAACGAACCTGTGGGACTTTGTAGGTGCCTACTAATGTTGAAATCTGAATGGAGATGTCTTCAAGAGATCCATCAACAACAGCCATCAGGTTGTCCTTCTTTCCACATCTGTAGTTGGGAATATTGGCTTCTCCAGTAGAGAGTATGTCCAGCAAGGCATCTGAAGTCCCAAGGTTGTTCAAATAGTTGTCATGGATGTTGTAGCCAAGGGTGAGATTGTACAAAAGCTGAGAATTCTTGTTGACTTGTTGAATCGCAAAAATGAACTGTAGGATTATTCCAGGATCAATCAATGAGCTACTGTAAAAAATGTTCATGATAAACATCATCTCTAACAACAACAAAGTATATTTTCATTTATTTTCTCTACAAGCCCATTTTGTCTTAAGCTAAGAGAGTCCAAAACAAGAAGCAAATTATAGTCACCCATCACTGCAAGATAGGAGTAACTGAAAGAAAAGAAAAATGTTAGAAGTGCAAAAGGAGAGAATGCAACTCCATCCCACTGAATGACTTACGAGGGAGATTGAGTATAAGGAGGTGTGTTGAAAGGCAGCATTATATGGGACATTACTGTGGCAAAGGAGACTATGCTAATGAAGTGGTCTCCTGGCCTGTAATAGCTCCGTAGTTTTTTCCCCTCCTGCTCCTTCAAACTGAGCAGGCACTTCATTCTCAGCTTCCCAGAGACTGGCTGGGACATCAGCAGCAAAAGTAGAAGCAAAAGCAGGAGGTCCATAATTCATGGGGCTGAATCAATCCCCTTCCTGTTTCCGAGGAAGAACAAGAGAGTTTGAAGAATTCGAAGCACTCTCACAATATGGGAATGAGAGTAACTTTGTTGACTGAGAGAGAGAGAGATAAACAGAACTTCACCTGGAAAGGAGAGAAAGGAAAGGAGAAGAACAGTCCCTGAATGTCCCAAAATTTGTGCCACAGAGAGTGCAAGGTTTTTCATGCAGACTTTTGCGAGGCAAAGTCCTTTGCACCTTGCTTCAATCTGATGTTTACACCAAAGGCAGCCACTGGAGAAGTGACGGAAGAGTTTCCAAAAATAAGGATGGTGATAATTATAGTGAGAGGTAATTTATTCCCTGGGGATCATGAGTTCTTTTGGGGACCTATGTGCAGAGATCTATAGAGGTTGTCATTCATCCACGTCCCCATCATCCCAAAGGTGCTTTTATATCAAAGGCAACTGGATTTTCTCATTTTTCTTTAGGGCATTTCGCTGCTCATCCAAGAAGCTTCTTCAGTGGCAGAGTAAGATTTTGGGTGGTGTGGAGTCATTACTATATTTATTTATGAACTAATTGCCTGGTGGATCTCAATACAATACAATACAATGCAATAGTAGAGTTGGAAGGGACCTATGAGGTCTTCTAGTCCAACCCCCTGCCTAGGCAGGAAACCCTATACCGTTTCTGACAAATGGCTATCCAACATCTTCTTAAAGACTTCCAGTGTTGGGGCATTCACAACTTCTGGAGGCAACTTCTGTTCCACTGATTAATTGTTCTCACTGTCAGGAAATTTCTCCTCAGTTCTAAGTTGCTTCTCGCCCATTGCTTATTTTTCTACCCTCAGGTGCTTTGGAGAATAGTTTGACTCCCTCTTCTTTGTGACAACCCCTGAGATATTGGAACACTGCTATCATGTCTCCCCTAGTCCTTCTTTCTGAAATGATGTCCCGGTGTTTGGAGGCCGTACGGGTCTGGATGGATGGCAACCGACTAAAACTCAACCCGTCCAAGATGGAGTGGCTGTGGCTTCCGGCCCCCCGGTTCAACCAGTTGCTTCCATCTCTGGCCATTGGGGGCGAGCAACTGGCCCCCGTGGAACGGGTGCGCAATTTGGGCGTCCTCCTGGATGCCCGGCTGTCCATGGATGACCATGTAACAGCCGTGGCAAGGGGGGCGTTCCATCAGGTTCGCCTGATGCGCCAATTGCGCCCCTTATTGGACCGGGATGCCCTACGCACAGTCACCCATGCGCTGGTGACGTCTCGCCTGGACTACTGCAATGCTCTCTACATGGGGCTTCCCTTGAGATGCACTCGGAGACTGCAGTTGGTCCAGAATGCGGCCGCACGGGTGATTATGGGGAGGACTAGATACTCCCCTGTAACACCTCTCCTGCGCGAGCTGCACTGGCTTCCTGTGGTCTACCGAATGCGTTTCAAGGTTTTGATTACGATCTTTAAAGCGCTTCATGGCACAGGACCTAGTTACATGCGGGATCGCATCCTGCCCCATACATCCCTACGACCAATCCGCTCACACAGAGAGGGACCTCTTTGGGTGCCGTCCACTAAACAGTGTCGGGGGGCGACACCCAGGAGC
Organism: Natrix helvetica; assembly: GCF_964273705.1. Lineage (NCBI taxonomy): Eukaryota > Metazoa > Chordata > Lepidosauria > Squamata > Natricidae > Natrix > Natrix helvetica. Next base: position 367,514,069 of record NC_138548.1, read on the forward strand.
AGAGCCTTCTCTGTGATGGGCCCAGCCCTGTGGAATGACCTCCCCCGTGACATCAGGATGACTTCCGATCTCCGCTCCTTCCGTGTACAGCTTAAGACCCACCTCTTTCAATTATCTGGCCTGGCTCAACCGTAATTTTTTCTTATTCCTCCTGACAGTCCTTTTGAATTTTAAATTGTGGTATTATTGATGGGGTATTTTAATGGCTGATTTTTAACATTCCTAATGTGATGTAATTTGTTACCTCCTCCGTGCATGTATGTCTTTGTATATGTGTGTATTTGGATGTTTATGTGTTTGCACATATGTTTTATGTTTTATATGTTTTATTGTACGCCGCCCCGAGTCCTGTGTGGAGAGGGAGCGGCTAATAAATTCAAATTTATTATTATTATTATTATTCTTAAGCTAGACATACCCTGTTCCTGCAACCGTTCTTCATATGTTTTAGTCTTGTCCCCTAATCCTCTTTGTTGCTCTTCTTTGCACTCTTTCTAGAGTCTCCACATCTTTTCTACATCGTGGCGACCAGAACTGAATGCAGTATTCCAAGTGTGGCCTTACCAAGGCATTATAAAGTGGTATTAACACTTCACGTGATCTTGATTCTCTCCCTCTGTTGATGCAGCCTAGAACTGTGTTGGCTTTTTTGGCAGCTGCTGCACACTGCTGGCTCATATTTAAATGGTTGTCCACTAGGACTCCAAGATCCCTCTCACAGTTACTACTGTTGAGCAAGGTACCTATACTCTACTTGTGCATTTCGTTTTTGTTGCCTAAATGTAGACCTTTACTCTTTTCACCATTGAACTTCATTTTATTAGATAGTGCCCAATGTTCAATAGATCTTGAATTCCTGTGCCCAATCACATACTTGCTGTTGCCCACATCCGATCTTTTCACTTTCTTCTGTTCCCAATCCCTTGTATGTGTTGTGGCCCATCCAGAGGAGCTGGCAGCAGATTCAGACAGTGAGGAGGTTGGGGAGGAACATGGGCCATTCGTGGAGTCTGGGGAAGGCTCTAATGAGGGCACTGTGTTGGAGGCAGAGAGGCGGCCAGAGCCATATGCCAGCCATCAGCTGCCTTGAGAGGCAGACATCAATGAGGCAGATGAACAGCTGGAGCCTGTTCCCAATGTGCACATGCCCAGAGTTACCAGAGGCGGGAACTACTAAAGAACAGAGGTCAAATCGGAGATGATGAATGGCCCCTCCCAGAGGAAATAAAAGAGGAGCAAAAGGAGAGTGGAGTTTGGAGGAGACAATTAGTTCGCTAATCAGATAGTGACTCTCCGAGATTCCTTGCCAGGTTCTGCAGATATCGGCCTGTCAGCTCTCCAAGCCAGATAAGGTCTGTGAGTATAAAACCTCCTTTGAAAGACTTTGCCACCTGTGAATGAGCAGAATTCACTGTAAATTAATAAAAGTTTTTTTTCTGGGACCAGAAATTTGTTTCATGCTCTTGGGAAGCCTCGGTCAGAACAGTATGCATCAATTTATATAATGCAAAAGGTGGGGAATCCTCCCTTCTTTAGGCCCATCCTTTTGTCCTGAACATAAATAAGAAAAAATGTGCTTCAACAGAAAGGAGTCCTGGTCTCTGGTTCAAATGTATCTATAGAAAATACAGACACACACAGCCATAGCATCCATGCGTACCCATAACAGTAGTGGGTTCGGACTGGTTCATACTGGTTTGGCCAAACTGTTAGTAGCTCTGTTAGTAGCTTGGCGGCCTGATTCGCTGGAACTGGCAGTGACAAAGGCCTGCCATGCCCCCAAACCTGTTCTCCCATCTTCTTTTTGGCTTTTGAGCATGTGGAGAGCAATTTTCGTTTTACTGTGCATGCGCCCAATGCGCCCTGAGAAAACCAGCAGGAGCAGCTGCTAGAACCCACCACTTCACCACACGCTTTCCCATACACTGAACAGCAAAAAGAGGGGAAACACATTTATTATAACTGGGAGTCCATTTCTACCAACATAAAGAAATGACTCATTTTTTAATTTACTTAAAAAAAAACATTAAAGTATCAAACCCCATTTGGTGCATTTATTAAGTGACATTTCTGGGAAACACATACACAGAACTCAATTTACTGTTTTATTTTGACATCATGCGTTCTTTTGTATTCAGATCTGGTCTTTGGAAAATAATGGAACATTTGGGGAGAAAAATTAATAGCAAGAGGCTGGCACTGGAAGCCAACATGGAGAAGACCTGCACAATTATTAATACCATCAATATTTAATGAAATTTGCTTGGACGCTGAAATACACCATGCAAACTAAGCGGAGAGTGTGGAAAGGAGAAAGGGAGAAGAAAGGAGGAAGAGTGGGGATAGGAGAGAGGGAAACAGAAGGGAGAGAAAGAGGAGGAGAGAGAGAAAGAATGGAAAGAGGAGAGAGGAAGGGGAAGTAGAGAATTGAGAGATGGTAGAGGGAAGAAAGGATGTGGGGGAGGACAGAGAGAGAGAGGAGAGAGGGCGGAGGTGAAATAGGGTATAATATGGTGTATGGAAAGCAGAAGAGCAAACGACAGTTGTTGTGGATTGATGGCAAGAGGAATTGGTATAATACTGGATAATACAAAATAATGATTGTTAAGATGTAATGGTATACTTGATGCTGCATGTTTGAAAATAAAAATAAAAAAACTTTTTCAAAAATACGTTCTTTTGTGCAGAGACACCAAGAAAAAATGCCAGAGGTTCACCAATAAATAAGATAGAGAAAAATAAATGCCATTTCTCTTCTATTTCCAATTCTTGATTGATCTGCTGTTTTTAACATACTGCTCCCTATTTAAATTACCAGATTATTTCTTGTAACTCCCTAAGAATTATACGTATTAAAAGAAAATATTTTTTAAAGTCAAGTTTAAAAATGCCTTCCAAAACATGTTGCCATGAGCAAGTCAGAGGCCATGGCAGTGACGTGCAGTGAGGTTTATGGCTGGTGAAGCATTGACCCACTGGTGGGTTTCAATTTTTTTTAAAATTGTGGACTTGAACTCCCAGAATTCCATAGCCAGGCATGCTCAGTTCCGATTTAAAGCGACAGCATTTGTTTTTCTCCTTTGCGAAAGAATTTTCCTTCTTTCTTTTTCTTTTTCTTCTCCCTTCCCCTCCTTCCTCCCTCTCTCCCTCCCTCCCCCCTCACTCAAGCACATACACATACATACACACACACAGAGAGAAGTTGGATTCGAATACACACACTTCCCCCAGCCCCAAAAGGATCCAGACCATCTTCACTGATTACAGGTTTGAAAAGGCAACGTGGCTCTGTCTGCAATCAAACCCTAACCCTTCCCTCCAGCCTTGCCCAAAGCCCCGCATCAGGAGGATGAAGTTTGAATTCCTCCCGCTCCCTCCGACCCACACGTACCTTTTCCAGCTTTTTCAGAGCAACTCTGCTCTTGCCTCGGGTCCTCTGAAGAAGCCCCGCCCAAATGAGCGCCTTCTACTATGAGGCAGGAGAACTGCGTGCCTCACCTACGTCAGGAATTTTTAGGCTTTTAACCCTTGCTTAACTCTACTCGAGTGATCATAAAACGCCTAAAGTCAGACTAGATGAGGCATGCAGTTCTCCTACCTCATAGTAGAGGGCGCTTTTTTAGAGGCTTTTTAAAACAGTTAATCAGAGTCATCCACGATGAGGCAGCAACTAGCTCAGCCTGCCTGAGCTCTCGCCTTTTTCCTTTTACATTTATTTTCTTTTCATGATCACAGTGGTGAGGCTGTGCCTCCCCTGCCTCCCCTGCCTGCACGTCACTGGTGTATATGTCTGTGTCTATACTGTATATGTGTGTGTGTTTTATGTGTAAATGTATGTCAATACAATACAATACAATAGCAGAGTTGGAAGGGTCCGTGGAGGTCTTCTAGTCCAACCCCCTGCCTAGGCAGGAAACCCTATACCAGTGATGGCGAACCTTTTTTGGCTCGCGTGCCACAAGTGGGGGGAGCGCAGGGGGGTTGAGTGCGGGCATGCCACACCCATAATGCAACGCGCGACCACCCCAGTGCGCATGCGCGCAAAATGCGCAACCACCCCCCATTTTTACATGTTTTTTTTGCCCTCCCCAGGCTCCAGGGGCTTTATAGGAGCCTGGGGAGGGCGAAAAGAGCCTCCCCCGCCCCCCTGGAGGCCCTCCGGAGGCTTCAGGGACTGTCTAGAGGCTTCCCTGAAGCCTTCGGAGCGCTTAAAACCACCCTCCGAGCAAACCGGAAGAGACTTCCGGGTTGCTCGGAGGGTCGTGTTAAGCGCTCTGAAGGCATCAGGGAAGCCTCGGACAGTCCCTGAAGCCTTCAGAGCGCTTAAAACCACCCTCCGAGCAAACTGCAAGTGACTTCCAGGTTGCTCGGAGGGTCGCTTTAAGTGCTCCGAAGGCATCAGGGACCGTCTCTGAAGCCTCCGGGGGGGGAGGATCTTTTCGCCCTCCCTAGGCAACGCCCCGAGTGCCCTGACAAATGGCTCCGCGTGCCACTTGTGGCACGCGTGCCATAGGTTCGCCATCATGGCCCTATACCGTTTCAGACAAATGGCTATCCAACATCTTCTTAAATACTTCCAGTTTGGGGCATTCACAACTTCTGGAGGCAAATTGTTCCACTGATTAATTGTCCTCACTGTCAGGAAATTTCTTCTCAGTTCTAAGTTGCTTCTCTCCTTGATTAGTTTCCACCCATTGCTTCTTGTTCTACCCTCAGGTGCCTTGCAGAATAGTTTGACTCCCTCCTTTTGTGGCAGCCCCTGAGATATTGGAACACTGCTATCATGTCTCCCCTAGTCCTTCTTTCTGTTAAACTAGAAATACCCAGTTCTTGCAACCGTTCTTCATATGTTTTAGTCTCCAGTCCCCTAATCATCTTTGTTGCTCTTCTCTGCATTCTTTCTAGAGTCTCCATATCTTTTCTACATCGTGGTGACCAAAACTGAATGCAGTATTCCAAGTGTGGCCTTACCAAGGCCTTATAAAGTGGTATTAACACTTCACGTGATCTTGATTCTATCCCTGTGTTGATGCAGCCTAGAACTGTGTTGGCTTTTTGGCAGCTGCTGCACACGGCGGGCATATATTTAAATGGTTGTCCACTAGGACTCCAAGATCCCTTTCACAGTTACTGCTGTTGAGCAAGGTACCTATACTCTACCTGTGCATTTCATTTTTGTTGCCTAAATGTACTCTTTTCACCATTGAATTTCATTTTATTAGATAGTGCCCAATGTTCAAGTTTGTCAAGATCCTTCTGTACCTTAAGCCTATCTTCTGGAGTGTTGGCTATTCCTGCCTGCTTGGTGTCATCTGCAAATTTGATGAGTTCCACATTTATTCCCTCATCCAAATCATTGATGAAGATGTTGAAGAGTACTGGGGCTAAAACAGAACCCTGGGGTACTCCACTGCATACCTCCCTCCATGTGGATGCAGTTCCATTGAGGACTACACGTTGAGTGTGGTTGGTCAGCCAGTTATGAGTCCATATGGTGGTGATGCTGTCCAGCCCACATTCTTCTACTTTATCTAGTAGTAGGTTATGGTCTACCTTATCAAATGCCTTAGTGAAGTCTGAGTAAACTATATCTATGGCACTAATTTTGCCACTTTGTCAAAGAATGCAATAAGATTAGTCTGGCATGATCTGTGTGTGTGTGTGTGTGTGTGTGTGTGTGTGTGTGTGTACACATATACATGCATACATATATATGTACATACGTATATATGTACTGTATGTTTATGTATATGTGTATATATTGTGTTGTGGCCCAGCAGGAGCCGTTGCAGCTGCAACCAGACTCCGAGAGTGAGGGTCCCTATGAGTCGGCTCAGGAGGATGTGGAGGACCCTGGACAGGGTTCCAACTCTGAGCAGGGATAGGAGAGTCTGGTCGGCCACCAGGAGGTGCCAGAGACATAGAGCAGCGGTGAGAGCCAGAGGAGGGGGGCTCCTGATGCCATGCCTTGGAGCAGTGGGGAGGAGTCATGAGACAGTGAGTCAGAGATTAACAGGGAGTTCCTGGACGCCCGTTATCACCGCGCCCATAGACAGAAGGAACGTGGGCGCAATTATCAGCGGTAAGGGCTCTCAGCTGTTGATCAGGAGACTCATCTTCAGGCTATAAAAGGGTTGACTGTGCATACCCCCTTTGCAGCAGTCAACAAAGACATCCTGCATTTCTAACTCCAGTCAATCCATTTCAGTTGTCTCCTAAAGGATTTCTTTGCCTTCACTACTCATTTCTGGTTGAAGTAAAGTGTTAAAAAGTTCTAGCATTTTACTGGCCCAAAAATAACATGATGTCAGCATTCCAGTGTAGATTTATAGTATGGTAATGTCCCAAAGGTGCTTTTTTCAAGAGGTACCTGGACTTTCTTGTTTTTATTTAAAGACATTTCATTTCTGATCTAAGAAGCTTCTTCAGCTCGGAGTGGGGAATGGAAGGATTTATACTATTTGCAGACAGCTGGTCATTTGCATTCTTTTGGAGAGTCATTTGAGGCCGTTTGGAGATTTATCTGTGTCCTCTGGGTCACCGAAGTAGTGCAAATGGTTATGAAGCCTTCTTGGGACTGCTGAAAAGACTGTGTTGTGGACTGGAGATAGATGATGTCATATTCCTCCCCCACACCCCAATCTGGGAAGTCTTGTCTTATCTATAGATGCATTATGTTGATATTATATAATATATATAATAATAAAATGCCATTTCTTATCTTGTCCTTCCCTAGTTTCATGACAATTTAAATTATTAATTAATTCATTTTACACTTTGAGGGTTATTATTAATTGTTTTATTTTACACTTTGATTATTATTATTAGTTAGTCTTACATTCTTTATATGTTTATTTCCTTTTATTTTAAATAACCTTAATTGTCAAAACATGCATACAAACTCAATAATAACTGCAATAAATAATTAAGTGTTATGAGCCTAAGAAACTACTTCATGATCAGATACCGACTTTTATCATTAAATGTTGCTTAGTATTTAGATCTGGTCTCAGGATGATAATGTAGCACTTGGGGAAGAAGATGCAGCCCAGCAGACCAGCAGCAGAAGCCAAGATGGAGAAGACCTGCACGGCCACCATGGATTTCCCTTTGGTGCTCAAGTAAGTGGGCAGGAAGGAGATCCAGACACTGCAGAAGACCAGCATGCTGAAGGTGATCAGTTTGGCTTCGTTGAACACCCCAGGCAGGTTCCTGGCCAGGAAAGCCACTGTGAAGCAAATGACAGCAAGGAAGCCCATGTAGCCGAGAACAACATAAAACATGGTGACAGAGCCTTCGTTGCACTGAAGGATGATCACTCCTGATTGGGAATGCAGATCAAAATCAGGAAATGGAGGAGAAACTCCCAGCCAGATTGCACAAATTACAATTTTTCCAGCACAACCAGAAAGGATGATGGAGTTGGCCAAGCTCTTCCCCAACCATCTCCTCACCCTGTTCCCTGGTTTTGTGGCCAGGAAGGCCAGCACTACCATGATTGTTTTGGCTAACACACAAGACACAGCTACTGAGAAGATGATGCTGAACATGGTTTGTCGGAGAAGGCAGGTGGCTTTCCTTGGTCGTCCAATGAAGAGAAAGGAGGACAAGAAGCAAAGCAAGAGGGAAACCAGGAGGATGTAGGAGAGGTCACGGTTGTTGGCTTTGACGATGGGAGTTTCTAGGTATTTAAGGAATATGACTAAAACAAAGCCTGTTGTTAGAAACAAGAGTACAGCAAAGGAGACTAGGATGGTGCCCAGATGTTCTTCATAGGACAAGAAGGATATTCTTTTGGGGATACATTGGACTCTGTCATCATTTGGATATTGATCTTCTGGGCACTTGGTGCATTTTTCAGTATCTGAGAAAACAGTAAGTAATATTATTTTTATAGTCCTTCCTTTCAGCATCTAAGAAAGACCTTCTCTGGATGACAACTGACACTGAGAGACAAGAAAGCCCTAGTAATTGGTAAACTAAAATATAGATATAGACATAGAAAGATAAAAATATGCCTTCACTGAATCAATATCTTGATTCTATCCCTCTGTTGATGCAGCCTAGGACTGTGTTGGCTTTTTTGGCAGCTGCTGCACACTGCTGGTTCATATTTAAATGGTTGTCCACTAGGACTCCAAGATCCCTTTCACAGTTACTACTGTTGAGCAAGGTACCACCTATACTGTACCTGTGCATTCCATTTTTGTTGCCTAAATGTAGAACCTTACTCTTTTCACCATTGAATTTCATTTTATTAGATAGTGCCCGATGTTCAAGTTTGTCAAGATCCTTCTGTATCTTAAGCCTATCTTCTGAAGTGTTGGCTATTCCTGCCAGCTTGGTGTCATCTGCAAATTTGATGAGTTCCCCATTTATTCCCTCATACAAATCATTGATGAAGATGTTGAAGAGTACTGGGCCTAAAACAGAGCCTTGGGGTTCTCCACTGCATACTTCCCTCCATGCAGATACAGTTCCTTTCAGAACTACACGCTGAGTGCGGTTGGTCAGCCAGTTACGAATCCATCTGGTGGTGATGCTGTCTAACCCACATTCTTCTACTTTATCTAGTAGTAGGTTATGGTCTACCTTATCAAATGCCTTAGTGAAGTCCAAGTAAACTATATTGACGGCATTCCTCTGGTCCACTAATTTTGTCACTTTGTCAAAGAATGCAATAAGATTAGTCTGGCATGATCTGTTTTTGACAAATCCATGATCTGTTTTTGACAAACCCATGTTGTCTTTTGTTATGGCATCGTTAGGAAACTTGACAGTAGTGGTATAGTATGGAACAATGTAGGGCCCCAACAATTTGAGCAATACAAATTTTCATGTGCCAGGTAAACAGGATTCAAAATCATTCAATCATTAAAAAAGAACCACCAAAAAAGGAAGAGTGTGCCAGGTAATCAATTCAGAATAAAAGAGATGGAAGGGACCTTGGAGGTCTTCTAGTCCAACCTCCTGCTTAGGTAGAAAATCCTATAGCATTTCAGGCAAATAGTTATCCAATCTCTTCTTAAAAACCTCCGCTGTTGGAGCATTTATAACTTCTGGAGGCAAGTTGTTCCACTGATTAATTATTCTCACTGTCAGGAAATTTCTCCTTAGTTCTAGGTTGCTTCTCTCCTTGATTAGCTTCCATCCATTGTTTCTTGTCCTGCCTTTGGGTGCTTTGGAGAATAGGTTGACTGCCTCTTCTTTGTGGCAGCCCTTTATTTTATTGCTTTTTATTTACTTTTTATCATTTAAAAAGAATTAAGTCTCCATTCTTATTAGGATCAGGCATTAGATATCAATGAGCATTTACAAAAACACGGAAATGGATTGGATCTCATTCAAGATCTTATTCCTCCCATTTTGGAATAAATTGGAGATGTTAAAAATAGCAATGAAGAATAAAATGTCTTTTAACATGCACTTTGATCAAATGCTCTGGTTGAATCCAATGCCCTTTCCTCTGGTGCCACTCACCTTCCTGTGTGGAGATGGTCCCTTCCGGACAAGGAATACAATCGTAGCAGCAAATGGGTTCTTCTTTCCGACCCCGTTTTACAAATCCAGGGTGACAATTGTCCATACATTTGGACTGAGGCAGAGACTAAGCAGAAAAACAAAAATCATTCCAAAACGTCTGCCAAATTTTTTATAAAATTATGCTGTGCTTAAGAAAGAAACTTCTGATGAGGAAAAGGTTTCTTCTGGACTACATAAAATACTGCAAAGCTACTTCTTCTTTTAATGACCCATAATCCCTTGCGGGGTGGAGTCTGGTCAACTGAATGGAGCTAGCAGAGTGTTTAATGGCCGAATGCCCTTCTTGTTGCCAGTGCGGAGTTGTGTTCAGCAGATATATTCTCAGTGTTTCCAGAGAGAGAAATATCTGCCTCTACCTAGGATCGAACTCATAGCCTCCTGATTGTGAAGTGAGAGCTTCACCTCTGGGCCATCGCACCACTCCAAAGCCACTTCCCTTTGAAAATAATCCAAATCCTTCTTCCAATTAAAAAATAAAGAAAAAATTCCTCACCAACTAGGGCTTTCAACCTCAAATCAGGTATTATTTAGTTATATCTGTATGTTTATATTTTCAATTCATACAGCTGCCATGCTGGTGAAATAAGACTAAAGATTACTGTCTGGTTTCTGGAATTATGGTGAGGACGAGTGGAGGTGAAGTCATGAGAATGTGTCCCTCAAAAAGGGTAAGTCAGGCAACTTTTGGTGCAGCACATGAGACATGCGCATGAGCCCTGCGTGGGAAAGGGATATGTCTATGGCCAAGTGAGATATTCAAGACAAGGTCCTTTTCATTGAACAATTACAGTTTTGTTGTTAATTGCTAGTTGTGTCCAACTCTTTGAGCCCCCCAAGAACAGCGGTGGGATTCAAACAATTTTACTACTGGTTCTGTGGGCGTGGCTTCATGGGCGTGGCAGGGGAAGGATACTGCAAAATCCCCATTTCCTCCCGATCAGCTGGGACTCGGGAGGCAGAGAATAGATGGGGGTGGGGCCAGTCAGAGGTGGTATTTATCGCTTCTCCAAACTACTCAAAATATCTGCTACCATTCTCCAGAACTGGTCAGAACCTGCTGAATCCCATCTCTGCCCAAGAACCATAGCATTGCAGAACCACTTATCCTCCACCGCCTCTCAAAATTAGAATTAGATGATATGGAAAGACAGACCCACATTTCTTTATTACTTAAATTTAGATCACTTTTTGGTTCAGTGGAAGACTTAAGGTAGCTGACAATCACCAAACAATTGTATTCAAAGGGTTTTTAGATGGCTTGGAAGCCAAAGATCAAATCTAAGTAGCATTTCATTACAAATTAACTCTCATTATCTCATTATTTCAAGAGTCAAGAAAGTTTTTAGGAGGGGTGAAGGTAACATTCAGTCCTTCATTTTTCTAGATTAAGGCATTATCTCACATCAGACGGTTTTCCCAGATGTGCCAACATGGCTCTTTTAATAAATTGGAACTTTGAGCAATACTTTGCCTCTGACTCTGATTTACTTTTGGATGCTATTTGGAACCTGACATCATTATGGTTCCTCTTTGCCTGAACATCTTGGATCCCTTTCCTAGCAGCAGGAGGCCTATCCCAGTCAGTTGAGACAGAGGCATAAATAACTCTGGTCAGTTATGGGCTCTTTAAAAAGACCTGAGCCTGCTCTTTCAGGGGATACTAACACCAACTATACAGACAGAGAAAAGTTGCCAATATTTTCAACCACCTTGTTGAGCAACTTTAGCCGTGAAAGAGCATCTTGGTTGATAATAAGCCTCTGTCTTTCAAAGCTCCCCACTTGCTCTTTGATGGAATCCTTCTTGGGGTAAAGCAACCAACTTATGATATTCAGATCTGCTGCAACATTTCCACTTTGGTCCAAGTATAGTTTCTCCCAGGAAAAATTGCAAAATCCATTCTTCTCCAGAAAGGGATGGAACTAGAATGGAAACATCCAGGAATTTTGAAAGCAACTTGAAACATCCTACAAGGAGGAGCAATTTTAAAGCTGAGCAAGTGAACAAGAGGTGTTCAATCCCCACCTTAATTATTTGTGTGAATAACAATAGCACTTTGACTTATATACCACAGTGCTTTTTACAGCTGTCTCTAAGTGGTTTATAGAATCAGCCTCTTGCCCCCAACAATCTGGGTCCCCATTTGATCAACCTTGGAAGGATGGAAGGCTGAGTCAACCTTGAACTGGTCAGGATCAAACTCCTGGTAGTGAGCTGTGAGTTAGCCAACAATACTTGCATTCTAACCACTACGCCACCACGGCTGAAATTTATGAATGTAAAATTCTATCATGCTAATTAAAAAACCATTAAGGTTTTAAATTAAATTGTAACATTTATTTAAATTGTATTTACATTATTTAAATTGAATGTATTTAAATTGTAAAATATATTTACAATTATAAATATAATTATACCCAAGTATAACTTTAAAAAAGCCAACTATAATCTCATAGACACCGACCTCTCATCTCTTGATTGGCACATTCTATTCACTGACTGTAACACTGCCAAAGACTATTATAATTTTTTTTTTTTGCTCGAAGTCCAAATAGTCATTAAAATATAAGTACCACCAGTGACGTGCAGTCAGGGGAGGCAGGGGAGGCGGAGCCTCACCACTCTCATCATGAAAATAAAAAAGAATTACTCCAGGAAGCCGTGAAAGTGGCTGGGAGAGGTGCGCGGCTTGGTTTAGCCTCCCTGGACATCTCAGCAGCAGCCCCAAGTGTGCCGATCTCGCCATTTTTTACATCGGGCGAGCCCAGGATCCTTGCAAGGGGAATGGGACGTGTGCAGGAGGCTCCTTAGCTCCAGCCTCAATCAGCGCAGCCGCGGTCCCCTTCATCTTGCCTCAGGAAGGAGGGGAATGGGACCACGTGTGCAGGGGAAGGGGATCGCGGCTCTGCTAATCTGAGGCTATGCGCTGAGGAGCCGCCTGCACACGTGGTCCCATTCCCCTTGCAAGGATCCCGGGCTCGCCCGATGCAAAAAATGCCTAGGTACCGTGTTTCCCCAAAAATACAACCTGTCACGCACTCACTGACCTAGCGTTATCCTGAAAGCGCCAAGTTACAGGAGCCGGGGGTGGGGGGAGCGCTCACGTTGCTTGCTGCCGTCGGTATACCGCTAGGTTGGGGAGTGGCGTTCTGTCCGGCCAGAGGGGAGAGTTGCCGGGTGGCTGCTCTCTTGTGAACTGGCTCCCGAAGAGCCGGGCACAGCCTCAGGGGCGAAGCAGCCATGAGGTAACTATGCTCATGAGCAGCCGCCCGGCAAATCCCCTCTCCAGCCAGGAAAAGCGCCATTCACTGACGTGAGCCGCCGCCCCTCAAATCCCCTCTCCAGCCGGGAAAAGCACCATTCACCAAGCACTTGCGCAGCTCTCCCAGGCCACCGCCCCTGCTGCCGCCACCCACCGCCGCTGCCGCCGCCGCCCGCCACGTCCGCCCGCCGCCTGCTGCCCACCGCCGCCCGCCGCTGCCCCACTCCGCTCTGCGCATAACTTCCAAACTCCAAAACTTCCAGCATCGCCCGCTCTAGGAGTGCTCTCTATGGTGGGCCGGCTGCTGGAAGACTCTGTCCGGAAAACTCTCTGTCCGGCAGCCGGCCCACCATAGAGAGCACTCCTAGAGCGGCCGATGCTGGAAGTTTTGGAGTTTGGATGTTATGCACGGAGCGGAGCGGGGCAGCGGCGGGCGGCGGCGGGCGGCGGTGGCGGTGGGTGGCGGCGGCGGCAGCGGCAGTGGGCGGTGGCAGCAGCGGCGGTGGCCCAGCTGGAGAGGGGATTTGCCGGGCAGCTGCTCGTGAGCATGGTTACCTCATGGCTGCTTCGCCCCTGAGGCTGTGTCCGGCTCTTTGGGAGTGAGTTCACAAGAGAGCAGCCGCCCGGCAACTCTCCCCTCTGGCTGGACAGAACGCCACTCCCCAACCTAGCAGTATACCAAAGGCGGCAAGCAACGTGAGCGCTCCCCCCACCCCCGGCTCCTGTAACTTGGTGCTTTCAGGATAACGCTAGGTCAGTGAGCGCGGGATAGGTTGTAGTTTCGGGGAAACACGGTACCTAGGCATTTTTTACATCGGGCGAGCCCGGGATCCTTGCAAGGGGAATGGGACCATGTGTGCAGGCGGCTCCTCAGCGCATAGCCTCAGATTAGCAGAGATCCCCTTCCCCTGCACACATGGTCCCATTCCCCTCATTCCTGAGGCAAGATGAAGGGGGCCGCGGTTGCGCTGATTGAGGCTGGAGCTGAGGAAACTTCTCCGTTTGGGCTGCGCCCCTGCGATCGGAGCAACCACGTGGTTTGATGACGTCACCAGCCTCACCAGTCATAAACGTCACCGCACGTCACTGAGTACCACTAATAACTTCCAAAACCAAGAAAAACAAATTACCCAAAGCAATATGGAAGCTCCAATCCCCCCCCCCAAAAAAAATCTCTCTGACAAAAAAACAAAACTGGCTACGTTGCTAACTTTAAAAGCTGCTATAAAAACTGATTTCACCAGATAAAGAATGAATGCCTCAATTATCACATCAAACAAGAGGAAAACTTTTTGTGCATGAAATCCAACAGTGCCTTCTATAATTTTGTTAACAACTAATTTAAAGACTTAAGATCCATCCCACCCCTGAAAGCACCTAACGGCAAAGACTGTAATGATGAAGTCGTTAAAGCCAAAATCTTTAACATATTCTTCATCTCAGTTTTTCTAAACAGCAATGGCTCATGCCCAATATTTCCTAGTCGTACCACAAATAATTACAACGATCTAACACAAATCAATTTTACGGAAGATAACGTTGAAAAGGCACTATGCAGTCTAAAACCATCTCCATCTCTTGGACCTGATGGACTATGTGCCTACTTCTTAAAAATGGTTTCCATTGCCATAGCAGAACCTCTAAGCATAATCTTTGAAAAATCTTTCAGAGTAAGCTCCTTGCCCATCCTATCGTCTCTAGCCACAGTCATCCCTATCTTCAAAAAGGGAGACCCCAGCCTAGTTGAAAATTACAGACCAATCTCTTCATGTGGCGTCACCTGCAAATTCATGGAATCAATCATAAACCAATCGGTTACCCTCCACTTAGAAATGAACACTCTACTCTCTAAAAAAAAAAATTGGTTTCAGGAAAAACTTATCCTACAATCTACAACTCCTACACTGCAAAAACATATGGACTACACAACTCGAGCAAGGCAAAGCAATACACGCAATTTAAATAGACTTCTGTAAATCTTTTGATTCAGTGGTACACGATAAACTACTTTTAAAATTAAATCTTATGGCATCTCTGGATCCCTGCATAATTGGATAGCTACATTCCTGTCAGATAGGTAAGAAGTGGTCAAAATAGGGAGCGCCCTCTCAAATCCTGCACCTGTTAACAGCAGTGTCCCCCAAGGCAGTGTTTTAGGAGACCAATACTCTTTATACTTTACATAAATGACCTTTGCGGTCATATTAAAAGCAACTGCGTTCTCTTTGCTGACAATGGAAAACTATTTAACACCACCAACAATGCTGCTACCCTTCAAAAAATCCTTGATTATGTATCAGAATGGTCAAACAATTGGCAACTTCAAATCTCAACCAACAAATGTTCTGTCTTACACATTGGCAAAAAAAATCAGAACACCAAATACAAACTGTGTGGACAAGACCTTGTAGATGACCTTCACTCTGTCAAGGACCTTGGAGTACTCATATCTAATGATCTAAGTGCCAGAGCCCACTGTAATAACATTGCCAAAAAGGCATTAAGAGTTGTTAACCTAATCTTGTGTAGTTTCTTCTCTGGTAATGTTGTACTGCTAACCAGAGCATACAAAACATTTGCTAGACCAATTCTCGAATGCAGCCCATCTGTCTGGAACCTGCAATGCATTAATACAATTGAGTGGGTCCAGAGATATTTTACGACAAGAGTCCTCCACTCCTCTCCTCGCAACAGAATCCCTTATGCCACCAGACTTGAAATTTTGGGCTTAGACAACTAAGAGCTGTGCCCCCTTTGTTCTGACCTAAGCATAGTACATAAAGTTATCCGCTACAATGTCCTACCTGTCAATGAATACTTCAGCTTCAACCACAATACAAGAGCTCACAATAGATACAAACCTAAGGTAAACTGCTCTAAACTCAACTGCAGAAAATACGACTTCTGCAACAGAGTGGTCAATGCCTGGGATGCACTACCTGACTCGGTGGTTTCTTCCACAAACCCCCAAAACTTTAACCTTAAACCTATGCCTTGGTACGGCCACACTTGGAATACAGCATTCGGGTTTGGTCCCCTCGATGTAAAAAAGATGTGGAGACTCTGGAGAGAGTGCAGAGAAGAGCAACAAAGATGATTAGGAGACTGGAGACTAAAACATATGATGAACGGTTGCAGGAACTGGGTATGTTTAGCTTAAGAGAAAGAAGGACTAGGGGAGACATGATATCAGTGTTCCAATATCTCAGGGGCTGCCACAAAGAAGAGGGAGTCAAACTATTCTCCAAGGCACCTGAGGGCAGAACAAGAGGCAATGGGTGGAAACTAATCAAGGAAAGAAGCAACTTAGAACTGAGGAGAAACTTCCTGACAGTGAGAACAATTAATCAGTGGAAGTCACTGGAAGTCTTTAAGAAGAAGTTGGATAATCATTTGTCTGAAGTGGTGTAGGGCTTCCTGCCTAGGCAGTGGGTTGGAGGAGAAGACCTCCAAGGTCCCTTCCAAATCTGCCATTCTATTCTTTTCTATTCTATTCTATTCTATTCTATTCTATTCTATTCTATTCTATTCTAGACTGTCTATTGTTGACCTCATCCCATTCCTAAGAGGTCTCAAAGCTGTGTGCATAAGTGCACCAACATGCTTACTATCCCTGTCCTAATTTTTCTTTTTATTCATATCCACTTCATGTATCCATAATCATGTTTATAAATATATATGTTGTTTAATACATGCTTGACAAAATACAAAAATAAATAAAAATAAACAATATATACATTTTAAATGTAATGGCTCCCCTAGAGGGGCATTGGATATTTTTTCTAAGTAGGAACTAGGTTTGATAGATCCTTGTCAGGAGCCCATACCTGCCATGGCTCTAGCCTTGGCACTCCCAATCTCTCTTTCTTGTCCGCTTTTCTCCTCCTAGATATGGAGGAATAGGCTACATTCAAGACATGGGCCAGAGTCTTAACAACACTGTAAAAACGATAGTCAATTTTTATCTGAACTCTGTTCCTTTTCTCTTGTGTGTCCAGTGGTGCTATCTGGGTACATCGTCTCCTGCCCTTGACAGAAAGGACATGCTTTGAAAAAGAACAGCGAAAAGACTGGTCTTCAAATTTGGAATCCCTAAAAAGGCTGGATGGAAAGGCGTCATCATTTGACCATATATTTCTTTCCTGAAAAGCAAAGGTCCAAATACTATGGATATATTTGAAAAGTGAATGCCTTGTCACTGTCACTTTCTCCACGATTGTGGTGATCCAGACTTTCCCTTCAATGGTTCCCGGCAAACCTTCCATTATTAAATGGATGTGGCGAACTCTATCCACAAGAGAAGCAAATTTTACGAAGTGAACAAAGACATTGACTTGTTTCCACTTGGAGATGGCATTTTTGAGAGGTTCTGTAGGTCTAGTCATTGAGAATTGTTGTGAGATAACGACACAAATTCCATTCCCGACAAGCATAGGAGTGAAAGTCCTCATGAAATTTTCTCCCTCCTCTGTGTCTGGTAGAAAGAGACCAATCAAAGTCCATCTGAAATAGAGGAGAAGTTGGACAATTCCTGAGTATTGGAACCCATTTTTGGGCAGCATCTCATGGAAAAAAAGAAATTGACTTTTATCACTCAGAGCCTCTGGAACAATTCCAAAACTGATCTGAAAAAGCAATGAAGAATAATATATTTAGATCAGATCAAGTCCAAAATGTAAGCTTTTAACACATCCAGTGTGGTTCTCACAAACATATTAGAATAGTTAACTGATTTTTTTAACCCCTAAGCCATATCAAGATAAAGAATACAACATGCAGAATATTAGCAATATTGAATATAATCATTTGTCTAATCTGTAATCTAAGATATTGCCCTTTCTTTTTTCTAATAAAATTGGCATTCTTTTAATAGACGTGTTATGTCTTCTATCTCTAGAGCACTGCAAATGCAAATCAGTTCATTTTAAAATTTGCTTAAATGTTCCATATTTAACTTTGTGTCCAGTTCCTTAAGACTTACTCAAGTCAATGTTTAGGCTGCCTCCCCACTGTGGATCCCAATCCCTAGCCGTGGCAATGACCATGGTGAAAATCAACCCGTGAATTCTATAGAAAAGATATGATTGAATCTATTACCCAACCAACAACAACCTGATCACTTTACCAGATAGAGAAACACAAAAACAAACCTGTGGGACTTTGTAGGTGCCTACTAATGTTGAAATCTGAATGGAGATGTCATAAAGAGATCCATCAACAACAGCCATCACGTTGTCCTTCTTTCCACAGCTGTAGTTGGGAATATTGGCTTCTCCAGTAGAGAGCATGTCCAGCAAGGCATCAGAAGTGCCAAGGTTGTTTAAATAGTTGTCATGGATGTTGTAGCCAAGTGTGAGATTGTACAAAAGCTGAGAATTCTTGTTGACTTGTTGAATGGCAAAAATGAACTGTAGGATTATTACTGGGTCAATCAATGAGCTACAGTAAAAAATGTTCATGATAAACATCATCTCTAACAACAGCAAAGTATATTTTCATTTATTTTCTCCACCAGCCCATTCAGTCTTAAGCTAAGAGAGTCCAAAACAAGAAGCAAATTATAGTCACCCATCACCGCAAGATAGGAGTAACTGAAAGAAAAGAAGAATGTTAGAAGTGCAAATGGAGAGAATGCAACCCCATCCCACTGAATGACTTACGCGGGAGATTGAGTATAAGGAGCTGTGTTGAAAGGCAGCATTATATGGGACATTACTGTGGCAATGGAGACTATGCTAATGAAGTGGTCTCCTGGCCTGTAATAGCTCCATAGTTTTTTCCCCTCCTGCTCCTTCCAACTCAGCAGGCACTTCATTCCCAGCTTCCCAGAGACTGGCTGAGACATCAGCGGCAGCATCAGAAGCAGAAGCAGGAGGTCCATAATTCATGGGGCTGAATCAATCCCCTTCCTGTTTCTGAGGAAGAACAAGAGAGTTTGAAGAATTCGAAGCACTCTCACAATATGGAAATGAGAGTACCTTTGTTGAGTAAGAGAGAGAGATAAACAGAACTTCACCTGGAAAGGAGAGAAAGGAAAGGAGAAGCACAGTCCCTGAATGTCCCAAAAATTGTGCCACGGAGAGTACAAGTTTATTTATGCACCCTTTTGTGAGGCAAAGACCTTTGCATCTTGCTTCCATCTGATGTTTACACCAAAGGCAGCCACTGGAGAAGTGACAGAAGAGTTTTCAAAAGTCAGGATGGTGATAATTACAGTGAGAGGCAATTTCTTCCCTGGGGATCATGAGTTCTTTTGGGGACCTATGTGCAGAGATCTATGGAGGTTGTCATTCATCCATGCCACGTTTGTCCCAAAGGTGCTTTTATATCAAAGGCAACTGGATTTTCTCATTTTTCTTTAGGGCATTTCGCTTCTCATCCAAGAAGCTTCTTCAGTGGCAGAGTAAGATATTGTGGGATGTGGAGTCATTACTATATTTATTTATGAACTAATTGCCTGGTGGATCTCAATAGATCTTGATGTCCTGTGCCCAGTCACATACTTGCTGTTGCCCACACCCTATCTTTTCACTTGCTTCTGTTCCCAATCCCTTGTATGTGTTGTGGCCCACCAGCAGCCAGAGGAGCTGGCAGCAGATTCAGACAGTGAGGAGGTTGGGGATGAACATGGGCCATTCCTGGAGTCTGGGGAAGGCTCTGTTGAGGGCTCTGTGTTGGAGGCAGAGAGGCGGCCAGAGTCATATGCCAGCATTCAGCTACCTTGAGAGACAGACATCAGTGAGGCAGACGAACAGCTGGAGCCTGTTCCCAATGTGCACATGCCCAGAGTTACCAGAGGAGGGAACTACTAAAGAACAGAGGTCAAATTGGGAGTAAGACCAGATGATGAATGGCCCCTCCCAGAGGAAATAAAAGAGGAGCGAAGGGGGAGTGGAGTTTGCAGGAGACAATTAGTTCGCTAATCAGATAGTGACTCTCTGAGATTCCTTGCCAGGTTCTGCAGATATCGGCCTGTCAGCTCTCCAAGCCAGATAAGGTCTGTGACTATAAATCCTCCTTTGAAAGACTTTGCCGCCTGTGAATGAGCAGAATTCACTGTAAATTAATAAAAGGGTTTTTTTGAGGGGACCAGGAACTTGTTTCATGCTCTTGGGAAGCCTCGGTCAGAACAGTGTGCATCAATTTATATAATGTAAAAGGTGGGGAATCCTCCCTTCTTTAGGCCCATCCTTTTGTCCTGAACATAAATAAGAAAAAAATGTGCTTCAACAGAAAGGAGTCCTGGTCTCAGGTTCAAATATATCTGTAGAAAATACAGACACACACAGCCATAGCATCCATGCATACCCACACCAGTGGTGGGTTCGGACTGGTTCATACTGGTTTGGCCAAACCGTTAGTAGCTTGGCGGCCTGGTTCGATGGAACTGGAAGTGACCCAGGCCTGCCATGCCCCCAAACCAGTTCTCCCATCTTCTTTTTGGCTTTTTCGCATGTGGACAGAAATTTCCGTTTAACTGTGCATGCGCCCAATGCATGCACATGCAAAGTAACCCTGAGCGAATTGGCAGTAGCAGCTGCTGGAACCCACCCCTTCCCCACACGCTTTCCCATACGCTGAACAGCAAAAAGAGGGGAAACACATTTATTATAACTGGGAGCCCATTTCTACCAACATAAAGAAATGACTCATTTTTTCTATTTAATTAAAAAATCATTAAAGTATCAAACCCCATTTGCATTAACTGACATTTCTGGGAAACACAGACACAGAACTCAATACAATACAATACAATAGTACAGTTGGAAGGGACCTTGGAGGTCTTCTAGTCCAACCCCCTGCCTATGCAGGAAACCCTATACCATTTCAGACAACTGTTCTGTGCCTCCCCTGCCTCCCCTAACTGAACGTCACTGGTGTATATGTGTGTGTCTATACTGTATATGTATGTGTGTTTTATGTATAAATGTATGTCAATACAATACAATACAACAGCAGAGTTGGAAGGGACCTTGGAAGTCTTCTAGTCCAACCTCCTGCCTAGGCAGGAAACCCTATACCGTTTCAGACAAATGGCTATCCAACATCTTCTTAAAGACTTCCAGTGTTGGGGGATTCACAATTTCTGGAGACAACTTTTGTTCCACTGATTAATTGTTCTAACTGTCAGGAAATTTCTGCTCCGTTCTAAGTTGCTTCTCTCCTTGATTAATTTCCACCCATTGCTTCTTGTCCTTCCCTCAGGTGCCTTGGAGAATGGCTTGACTCCCTCTTCTTTGTGGCAACCCCTGAGATATTGGAACACTGCTATCATGTCTCCCCTAGTCCTTCTTTCTATTAAACTAGACATACCCAGTTCCTGCAACCGTTCTTCATATGTTTTAGCCTCCTGTCCCCTAATCCTCTTTGTTGCTCTTCTCTGCACTCTTTCTAGAGTCTCCACATATTTTCTACATCGTGGTGACCAAAACTGAATGCAGTATTCCAGGTGTGGCCTAACCAAGGCATTATAAAGTGGTATTAACACTTCATGTGATCTTGATTCTATCCCTCTGTTGATGCAGCCTAGAACTCTGTTGGCTTTTTTGGCAGCTGCTGCACACGGCTGGCTCATATTTAAATGGTTCTCCACTAGGACTCCAAGATCCCTTTCACAGTTACTACTGTTGAGCAAGGTACCACCTATACTGTACCTGTGCATTTCGGTTTTGTTGTCTAAATGTAGAACCTTACTCTTTTCACCATTGAATTTCATTTTATTAGATAGTGCCCAATGTTCAAGTTGGTCAAGATCCTTCTGTATCTTTAGCCTATCTTCTAGAGCAGTGGTGGGCAACCCGCGGCTCGGGAGCCACATGCGGCTCTTTACACCCTTTAATGCGGCTCTTCTGTGTGCCGGGTGCCCGCTCCCCTCCCTCCTCTCAGGCTTCAGAGGGAAGCTTCTGCAAAAGCCCGGGCGAGTGACAACCAATTTTGGTCCTATGACTGCAGAATGCTGCAAAATACCATAAGTGCAGGCCAGTTGTTGAGTGTTTCAAATGTGATTGGAACACTCAACAAGGTGACCACAGTGTGTGTGTGTGTGTGTGTGTGTGTGAGTGAGAAAGACAGACAGAGAGAGGAACAGAGAGAGGGAGTGAGGGAGGGAATCAGAGAGAGACTGACAGACAGACAGACACACACACAGAGAGAGAGAGAGACAGAGAGGGGGAGGGAGGGAGAGAAAGATAGACAGACAGAGAGACACACACAGAGTGAGTGATTAAGTGAATGAGTGAGAGACAGACACACCCACATACACAGAGTGACAGAGAGAGAGGAAGGGAGGGGAGAGAGACAGATGGAGAGACAGAGACAGACACACACACACACAGAGTGAGTGAGAGACAGACAGACACACACACACACAGAGTGACAGAGATGGGGGAGGGAGGGAGAGAGAGACAAAGAGCCAGAGAGAGAGAGAGAGAGAGAGAGAAAGAAAAAGAAAAAAAGAAAGAAAGTGGGAGAGAGAGATGAAATTAAAAACAACAACATACAAACCTGACTTACTCAAACTATCCAAGGAAATGCAAGGCCAATGTTCACATTAGTGGTTGTGACTTTGTCGGTCAATGTCAGGATGTAATTTTCTCTACATTGTAAGGCAAATTTTACGGAATTTAACGTTATCGATAAATAATATCGTTCTAAAGTTTTTGTTTTATTAGTTGTGTTATTTGTATCCTCCCAACCTATGTGGATACTTGCATGCAGAATATTCTCAATAAAAACTTATTGAAACTAAAAACAGTGTACCATCCTATGCATTTTTGGTTTTAAAAATGTGGCTCTCAAAGTAAATTTCAATCGTGGTTTTGGCGAGATTTGGCTCAGTTGAAAAAAAAGGTTGCCCACCACTGTTCTAGAGTGTTGGCTATTCCTGCCAGCTTGGTGTCATCTGCAAATTTGATGAGTTCCCCATTTATTCCCTCATCCAAATTATTGATGAAGATGTTGAAGAGTACTGGGCCCAAAACAGAGCTTTGGGGTACTCCACTGCATACCTCCCTCCATGTAGATGCCGTTCCATTGAGGACTACACGTTGAGTGTGGTTGGTCAGCCAGTTACGAATCCATCTGGTGGTGATGCTGTCTAACCCACATTCTTCTACTTTATCTAGTAGTAGGTTATGGTCTACCTTATCAAATGCCTTAGTGAAGTCCAAGTAAACTATATTGACGGCATTCCTCTGGTCCACTAATTTTGTCACTTTGTCAAAGAATGCAATAAGATTAGTCTGGCATGATGTGTGTGTGTGTGTGTGTTTGTGTGTGTGTACACATACATACATACATACATACATATATCTGTACCTACGTATATATGTACTGTATGTGTATGTGTATGTGTATATATTGTATATAGGTTATATTCATTTTTTCTCCAAACCATTCTTAAATCCAATAAACAAACAAGCAAGCAAATAAATAAATAAAAAATCCTGCTTCCTGTTTTCTTCTATCATCTTTTCTTCTTTTCAAAATTCTTATTATCTTTCCATGATCAAAAGAAAAACAATATGTATATATTTCAGTCTGTCAGGGTAATCCGCAATGTCCTGTTCAATTTTTAAGTGGTCACCCAAGTGCATTTCTAACTCCAGTCAATCCATTTCAGTTGTATCCTAAAGGATTTCTTTGCCTTCACTAGTCATTTCTGGTTGAAGTAAAGTGTTAAAAAGTTCTAGCATTTTACTGACCCATAAATAACACGATCCCTTTAAAGTAGTCATCTTGTGCTCTGGTAATCCACTTTCAAGGTTTTGTTTTTTCAATTGATTAGCAAACAAGAACACTTTTTTCCACACTAGAGATTCTTTGTAGCTTCATAGTCTTTAAATCAGTTTCAAAAAGCATTTATAAAGTTTTCCAAAAACAATTCTAAAATCATCTCTTTACTGTATATTACAAAATATTACAGAAAATAAAAGTTTTTACAAAGATGGAAAGATGTGATATGCTTCATTTTTAAATGGCCTAATGAGGATACCACCCACTGACTGGTAAACTTGTTTCAAATGTTTGTTTGTTTGTTTGTTCATTCATTCATTCATTAGAACTTTTTGCCATTCATCTTGTTTCGAAACAACTCTGGGAGGCTTATGCCATTAAATGGATTAAAGTCATAAAAGAAAAATATTTCTAAAACAATGAAAATGGAAACTACAATCAAGATAGAATTATATTTATTTGATGGGGAGGCAAGTAGCTGGACGTGGGTGTGGGTGGGAGGAGGTGGGATTGCCTCTTAGTTCATCAACCATCTCCATTGTGATGCTCCATCATTGGGATCTGAAACTATCTACCAAATCAATGCTTAAGCATTAAGGAACAAAAGATGGTATTTTATTTGATGAGCATAATGTCCAAAATTTGAGGTAAAGTTCTACCCACAGTGATTTCCAAATTCCAGCCTTGCACAGAACGCCTTCTTCATCTCTGAGTGGGGAATGAAAGGATTTATTGTCCTTGCAAACAGCTGGTCATTTGCATTTGTTTAGAGAGTCATTGAGGCCGCTTGGATATTTATCTGTCCTCTGGGTCACCGAAGCAGTGCAAATGGTTATTAAGCCTTCTTGGGACCGCTGAAAAGACTGTGTTGTGTACTGGAGGTAGATGATGTCATATTCCTCCCCCACACCCCAATCTGGGAAGTCTCGTCTTATCTGTAGATGCATTATGTTGATATTATATAATATATATAATAATAAAATGTCATTTCTTATCTTGTCCTTCCCTAGTTTCATGAAAATTGAAATTATTAATTGTTTTTATTTTACACTTTGATTATTATTATTAATTAGTCTAACATTCTTTATATATTTATTTCCTTTTATTTTAAATAACCATAATTGTCAAAACATGCATACAAACTCAATAATAACTGCAATAAATAATTAAGTTTTATGAGCCTAAGAAACTACTTCATGATCAGATACCGACTTTTATCATTAAATGTTGCTTAGTATTTAGATCTGGTCTCAGGATGATAATGTAGCACTTGGGGAAGAAGATGCAGCCCAGCAGGCCAGCACCAGAAGCCAAGATGGAGAAGACCTGCACGGCCACCATGGATTTCCCTTTGGTGCTCAAGTAGGTGGGCAGGAAGGAGATCCAGACACTGCAGAAGACCAGCATGCTGAAGGTGATCAGTTTGGCTTCATTGAAGGCCCCAGGCAGGTTCCTGGCCAGGAATGCCACTGTGAAGCAAATGGCAGCAAGGAAGCCCATGTAGCAGAGAACAACATAAAACATGGTGACAGAGCCTTCGTTGCACTGAAGGATGATCACTCCTGATTGGGAATGCAGATCAAAATCAGGAAATGGAGGAGAAACTCCCAGCCAGATTGCGCAAATTACAATTTTTCCAGCAGAACCAGAAAGGATGATGGAGTTGGCCAAGCTCTTACCCAACCATCTCCTCACCCTGTTCCCTGGTTTTGTGGCCAGGAAGGCCAGCACTACCATGATTGTTTTGGCTAATACACAAGACACAGCTACTGAGAAGATGATGCTGAACATGGTTTGTCGGAGAAGGCAGGTGGCTTTCCTTGGTCGTCCAATGAAGAGAAAGGAGGACAAGAAGCAAAGCAAGAGGGAAACCAGTAGAATGTAGGAGAGGTCACAGTTGTTGGCTTTGACGATGGGAGTTTCTAGGTATTTAAGGAATATGACTAAAACAAAGCCTGTTGTTAGAAACAAGAGTACAGCAAAGGAGACCAGGATGATGCCCAGATGCTCTTCATAGGACAAGAAGGATATTCTTTTGGGGATACATTGGACTCTGTCATCATTTGGATATTGATCATCTGGGCACTTGGTGCATTTTTCAGTATCTGAGAAAACAGTAAGTAATATTATTTTTATAGTCCTTCCTTTCACCTTCCAAGAAAGACCTTCTCTGGATGACAACTGACACTGAGAGACAATATAGCCCTAGAAATTGGTAAACTGAAATATAGTTATAGACATAGACTATAAAAATATTAACAACAATGAATAAAACCCAAAAGAGAAATCATTGATACCACAACCACTCTTCACTGAACCAATATGCCTTGTTGTAATCACTTCATCCCAAAGCCCGGAAGAACAATCTCCATAGGTTTATGATTGGGGGGCTGTTTAGGAGGTTAGGGTTTCAATGGGGAGGGTGTTCAGAAGGGCAGGAGCTGCAACAAAAAAAGGGCAGGCTTTGGAGTAACTGTATGGTGTCAATGTTTTAGGGAACATACAGTGTGTCTATTATATCTACAATGGTGGGACAAGTAGATATCCTCAGGAGGAAGAAGCCCCAGAGATACCTGCTCCTATGCCTAGTAGGGCTTTGAAAGTAAATTTAATTGCACTTGGAGAGAAACTGGGAGCCTGTGTAGCTTACATAGTAGTTGTCAACTCACCGTGTTGTCATGGCGACAGAATGAGTGGGAGTGAATTC
This sequence comes from Natrix helvetica, assembly GCF_964273705.1. NCBI lineage: Eukaryota > Metazoa > Chordata > Lepidosauria > Squamata > Natricidae > Natrix > Natrix helvetica. Next base: position 367,540,315 of record NC_138548.1, read on the forward strand.
CACGCATACTGTCAGCTGGAATGGGATCTCAGATTACTGCTGCTGGATTGGAAGGGGTGTATCTATTGGGTAACGTGATTTATGACACAGACTCAGGGGAAGGAAGGAACAGGGGAAAAGCCCAGAAGCAGATAAACAAAGCAAAGATTTGGCTGCGAACAAATCTTCCCTAATGAAGCTATCAATAAATCACTGTTTTTTGTATTAAAACATTGGTTCGATTATTATGAATCAGTTAGGGCATCGTTAGGAAACTTGAAGTAGTGTTATAGTATGGAACAATGTAGGAAACCCAACAATTTGAGCAATACAAATTTTCATGTGCCAGGTAAACAGGATTCCATCCATTGTTTCTTGTCCTTCCTTTGGGTGCTTTGGAGAATAGGCCGACCGCCTCTTCTTTGTGGCAGCCCCTTATTTTATTGCTTTTTATTTACTTTTTATCATCTAAAAAGAATTCAGTCTCTATTTTTATTAGGATCAGGCATTAGATATCAATGAGCATTTAGAAAAACACGGAAATGGATTGGATCTTATTCAAGATCTTATTCCTCCCATTATGGAATAAATTGGAGATGTTAAAAATAGCAATGAAGAATAAAATGTCTTTTAACATGCACTTTGATCAAATGCTCTGATTGAATCCAACGCCCTTTTCTCTTGTGTCACTCACCTTCCTGTGTGGAGATGGTCCCTTCCGGACAAGGAATACAATCATAGCAGCAAATGGGTTCTTCTTTCCGACCCTGTTTTACAAATCCAGGGTGACAATTGTCCACACATTTGGACTGAGGCAGAGACTAAGCAGAAAAACAAAAATCATTCCAAAATATCTTCCAAATTTTTAGTTATTAGTTTGATTAAAATAAAATGAAACTGTGCTTTAAAAAGAAACTTTGGAGCAATAGATCAGGAAAACATAAAATACTGCAAAGCAATATTTGAAATTGAGATATTGAAATTGAAATTGAAAATAATCCAAATCCTTGTTCCAGTTAAGATATAAAGAAAAAAAATTCTCAGAAAATAGGACTGTCAACCACAAGTGAGGCATCATTTAGTTATATCTGTACATTTATATTTTCAATTCATAGAGTGAAATAAGGCATCACATGGACAAAATGGCTCAGTGGCTAAGATGCTGAGCTTGCCAATCAGAAAGGTCGGCAGTTGGGTGGTTCGAATCTCTAGAGCTGCATAATGGAGTGAGCTCCTGTTACTTATCCCAGCTTACACCAACCTAGCAGTTTGAAAGCACATAAAAATGCAAGTAGAAAAATAGGGACCACCTTTGGTGGGAAGATAACTGTTCTGTGCGCCTTTGGCATTTAGTCATGCCGGTCACATGACCACGGAGATGTCATGTAAGATGTAACAGTGCTGGCTGTTCGACTTTGAAACAGAGATGAGCACCGCCCCCTAGAGTTGGGAATGACTAGCACATATCCATGGTGATATGTGGCTTTCAACCTCAAATGAGGTATCATTTAGTTATATCTGTATGTTTATATTTTGAATTCATACGGTTAGCATGCTGATGAAAAAAGACTAAAGAATTATAATTCCTGGAATTATAGTGAGGACGGGTGGAGGTGAAGTCATGAGAATGTGTCCCTCAAAAAGGGTAAGTCAGGCATCTTTTGCTGCAGCACATGAGACATGTGCATGAGCTCTGTGTGGGAAAGGGATATGTCTAAGGCCAAGTGAGGTATTCAAGACGAGGTCCTTTTCATTGAACAATGACAGTTTTGTTGTTAATTTCTAGTTGTATCCAATTCTTTGAGCCCCCAAGAACAGTGGTGGGATTCAAACAATTTTACTGCTGGTTCTGTGGGCATTGCTTGATGGGCATGGCAGGGGAAGGTTACTGCAAAATCCCCATTTCCTCCTGATCAGCTGGGACTAAGGAGTCAGAGAATAAATGGGGGCGGGGCCAGTCAGAGGTGGTATTTACCGGTCCGAACTACTCAAAATTTCCGCTACCGGTTCTTCAGAACCTGTCAAACCTGCTGAATCTCACATCTGCCCAAGAACCATAATACTCCAGGACTCCCTGTCCTCCACCATCTCCCAAAATTAGAACTACAATTAGATGACACGGAAAGACAGACCAATGTTTCTTAATTGCTTAAATTTGGATAATTCTTTGTTTCAGTGGAAGACTTAAGGTAGCTGACAATCACAAAACAATTGTATTCAAAGGGTTTTTAGATGGCTTACAAGCCAAAGATCAAATCTAAGTAGCATTTCAGTACAAATTGACCCTCATTATTATTTCAAGAGCCAAGAAAGTTTTTTTGGGGGGGTGAGGGTCAAAGTCATTTTCAGTCCAATTTTCTAGATTAAGGTATTATCTCACATCGGACAGGTCATTACGGATCTTTTTGCCTGCGCACCTCAGATCACCTTCCTGGCAGCAGGAGGCCTATCCCAGTGTGGTGAAACAGAAGCATAAATAACTCTGGTCAGTTATGGGCTCTTTAAAAAGACCTGAGCCTCCTCTTTCAGGGGATACTAACACCAACTATACAGACAGAGAAAAGTTGCCAATATTTTCAACCACCTTGTTGAGCGACTTTAGCCGTGAAATAGCATCTTGGTTGATAATAAGCCTCTGTCTTTCAAAGCTCCCCAGTTGCTCTTTGATGGGATCCTCCTTGGGGAAAAGCAACCAACTTATGATATTCAGATCTGCTGCTACATTTCCACTTTGGTCCAAGTATAGTTTCTCCCAGGAAAAATTGCAAAATTCATTCTTCTCCAGAAAGGGATGGAACTAGAATGGAAACATTCAGGAATTTTGAAAGCAACTTGAAACATCCTACAAGGAGGAGCAATTTTAAAACTGAGCCAGTGAACAAGTGATGTTCAGTCCCGGCCTTCATTATTTGCATGAATAACAATAGCGCTTCGACTTATATACCACAGTGCTTTTACAGCTGTCTCTAAGTGGTTTATAGAATCAGCCTCTTGCCCCCAACAATCTGGGTCCCCATTTTATCAACCTTGGGAGGATGGAAGGCTGAGTCAGCCTTGAACTGGTCAGGATCAAACTCCTGGTAGTGAGCAGTGAGTTAGCCAACAATACTTGCATTCTAACCACTACGCCACCACGGCTGAAATTTATGAATGTAAAATGCTATCATGCTAATTAAAAACCTATTAGGGTTTTTATTTAAATTGTAAAATTTATTTAAATTGTATTTACATTGTTTAAATTGAATTTATTTAAATTGTAAAATATATTTACAATTATAAATATAACTATATCCAATTATAACTTTAAAAAAGCCAACTATAATCTCATAGAAACAGACTTCTCATTTCTTGATTGGCACATTCTATTCACTGTCTGTAATACTGCCAAAGACTATTATAAACTTTTTTTGCTTGAAGTCCAAATAGTCATTAAAGTATATGTACCACTAATAACCTCCAAAACCAAGAAAAACAAATTACCCATTGTAATACGGAAGCTCCAATAAAAAAAAATCTCTCTGTGATGAAAAAACAAAACTGACTATGTTGCTAACTTTAAAAGCTGCTATAAAAACTGATGCCACCAGGAGACAACTTCCGGCAGCCGAAGGAGACGGACGCCCGCGTCTGCCTTCTCGCTGCTCCGGTGGGCTCCCCCGAAGTCTAGGGGGAGCACAGGGTGCCTGGAAAAGGTGCCCTGCCATAGGGGCGGCTTGCTGGGACCCCCTGGAACGGCAGCGGCAGTGGGGGGGGTCTCCAGTTTTGCCCCAGGAGCCGGGGAGCATATGGATCGCGCGGAATGCCACCGCGCACTTCTCCGAATGCAGCCTGAAGGAAATAAACAATTAGAAAGAAGCAGCTGAAGAGCGGTGAGCCAAGGGGTCTTCCCAGGTCTTTTACTATTTTTATATTTCTGACGGTTTTGCAGTTTTTCTTCCTTGCTTGTTTCAACCTCTGGAGGAGTTTGGATTGGATGAGGGGAAATTCCACCCCCCTTGGAAAAGCGGCACTTGAAAAATCCCTCCCCTTCATGGGGGAGAGAGAAAGTTTGAAAACTACTTTCACTTCCCTTAAATAATGGGGGGGGGAATCTTTTTCTTTGGCTACAATTGCGAGAGAAAGGATGGCTGAACTGATTCTTTTTTAAACTACTTATGGAAATTTTGACTTTGTTGTTTTCCTGATCGCCTATACTGGCTGAGCCAAGATGGCCAACTTCCTCCTTCTTCTTTGTCTTTATGAATGAGACTCCTCCTTTGGAAAACTTTATGGCTTTCAACTAACTTCCACCCCAGAGACTTCCAGGAGCCTCTTCAAACACGTTATTACCCTGGACATGGAATATTTTGACCCACCTATCTGCTTTAACTTCTCTTCTAGAGGACTTGTTCTCCTTTGGACCTGCCTGTTTGGTGATCCCTGCCAGCTGTGCTCTACCACAGACGCCATCTCTTTGTACAGAATAACAATTAACTCTGAGCCCCATGATGGGTCCAAAGAAATTGCCACCTGGTAAGGCCTCGTTGGCCCCAACATTTTCAACGTCCAGCCCTGCACACCAGTCACAAATGGGATCTTTCCTACAACCTAAAGCCTCTGAAGAGAGTGCAAAAGACCTGTCTACTCAGCAGATGCTTCAAAACATCTTAAAGGCACAGGACGAAATTAAAAAAACAATTGCAGGACTTAAAGGAAGAGCTCAGAGAGACGAACCAGCAAACCACACGGAATGAACAGAGGATTGGTGTGCTGGAGGAGGGGGCGGTTAGGATTAGAGACGAGATGAAGCCAATCCAGAGGGGTAATACAGAATTTGGGAATCAGATGTTAAAAATGGAATTTGAAAGGATGTCTTTCTTTCTTAGGTTCCAAAATTTGCCAGAAGCTGAGAATGAAGATCTCACGGAGACTATGACCACAATACTAGCAGAGTATATTAATAGAGAAAAACAACACCTCTGGTGGGACATTGATCTGATTTATAGGGTTAATTCGGCCTATGCAAGAACACACAACGTTCCAAGGGAAGTTCATATTAAATTTCTTAGAAAAACTACAAGAGATGAGGTTCTAGGAGCTCAAAGGGGAGGACCACTAAAATATAAAGATAAAGAGATAACCATTCTTAAACAAATCCCCAAAAAAGTAAGAGATAATAGAAGAAAATATTCCTTCTTAGAAAAAAAATTATATAACAATGGGGTCTGGTTTAGGTGGTTGTTTCCAGAAGGCATGCTGATTTTTTGGGGGGGCAGCAGAATTAGAATTCACACACCAGTGGAAGCAGAGGCTTTTGATAAAAAACACAGTGCTCTTTTAGGTAAAATGGGGGATGTTACAGAAGAAACAAGGGAGGGAGGGGCTGAGGCTCAGCCAGTGCATGGGAGAGAGGATGCAACAGCTAGAAGACTCAAATCACAAAAGTGACTTGGAACACTATTGCAATTGTTGCTACAATGTATTTTTATGGAAGTGATACAAAACAAATGATTGAAACATACTGATGATTTTGTGTCAAATTTAAAACTGCTAATACTTAGGTAAATGCTGATATTTTTCTATCATTGTTTGTAAAAGTTGCAAGACCTGGGGGGGCTTCTCCCCCCCGCACAATGTAGCTGTCAAAATGTTTTATAACCCTTTTTCCCTGAATTGTTTTTTAAAAAAAAACAATAAAAATTTGAATAACAAAAAAAAAACTGATGCCACCAGATAAAGACTGAATGCCTCAATTATCACATCAAACAAGAGGAAAACATTTTGCGCATGAAATCCAACAGTGCCTTCTATAATTTTGTTAACAACCAACTTAAAGACTTAAGATCCATCCCACCCCAAAAGGACCTAACGGCAAAGACTGTAATGATGAAGTCGTTAAAGCCAAAATCTTTAACATATTCTTCAGCTCAGTCTTTGTAAACAGCAATGGCTCTTGCCCAATATTTCCTAGTCATACCACAAATAATTACAACGATCTAACACAAATCAATTTTACAGAAGATAATGTTGAAAAGGCACCATGCAGCCTAAAATCATCTCCATCCATTGGACCTGATGGACTATGTGCCTCCTTCTTAAAAATGCTTTCCACTGCTGTAGCAGAATATCTAAGCATAATCTTTGAAAAATCTTTCAGAGTAAGCTCCTTGCCCAACCTATGATCTCTAGCCACAGTCATTCCTATCTTCAAAAAGGGAGACCCCAGCTGAGTTAAAAATAACAGACCAATCTCTTTATGTGGCGTCACCTGCAAAGTTATAGAATCAATCATAAACCAATCAGTTACACTCCGCTTAGAAATGAACAACCTATTCTCTAACAAAAAAAAATGGTTTCAGGAAAAACTTATCCTACAATCTACAACTCCTACACTGCAAAAACATATGGATTACACAACTTGAGCAAGGCAAAGCAATGGACACAATTTACATAGACTTCTGTAAATCTTTAGATTCAGTGGTACACAATAAACTACTTTTAAAATTAAATCTTATGGCATCTCTGGATCCCTGCATAATTGGATAGCTAAAATCCATGTCAGATAGGTAACAAGTGATCGAAATACGGGCGCTATCAAATCCTGCACCTGTTAACAGCAGAGTCCCCCAAGGCAGCATTTTAGGATCAATACTCTTTATACTTTACATAAATGACCTTTGCGATCATATTACAAGCAACTGCGCTCTCTTCACTGATAATGGAAAACTATTTAACACCACCTAAAATGCTGCTACCCTTCAAAAAAAACCTTGACTATGTGTCAGAATGCTAACCAGATCATACAAAACATTTATTAGACAAATTCTCAAATGCAGCTCATCTGTCTGGAACCTGCAATGCATATCGGACATTCATACAATTGAGCGAGTCCAGGGATACTTCACGAGAAGAGTCCTCCAGTCCTTTGCTCCCCCACAGAATCCCTTATGCCACCAGACTTGAAATTTTGGGCTTAGACAACCAAGAGCTGTGCCCCCTTTGGTCTGACCTAAGTGTAGTACATAAAGTTATCCGCTATAATGTCCTACCTGTTAATGAATACTTCAGCTTCAACCACAGTACAAGAGCACACAATAGATACAAACCTAAGGTAAACTGCTCCAAACTCAACGGCAGAAAATACGACTTCTGCAACAGAGTGGTCAATGCCTGGGATGCACTACCTGACTCCGTGGTTTCTTCCCCAAACCCCCGAAACTTTAACCTTAGACTGTGAACTGTTGACCTCACTCCATTCCTAAGAGGTCTGTAAGAGGCATGGATAAGTGCATCAACGTCCCTGTCCTAATGTTTCTTTTTATTCGTATCCATCTCATGTATCCAAAATCATGTTTATACATATATGTTATCTAATACATGCCTGACAAAATAAATAAATCAATAAAAATAAACAATGTATACATTCTAAATAAATTTATAAGACATACCATGATTTTGAAGAGGTAGATAAAAAAAGGGTTTGCACTCTACAATCCTCCCAAACCCTCTGCACACCTCATTTCTTGCACACACAAAAAGGTCATGCATAGCTTTGGGAGGCTTGTAGAGTACTCCCTAGGGCTGGGGGGGGGGCAAAAACGAGCAAAAACAGCCCTTTTGTTCACTCATTTTTGCCCTCCTCAGCCCCAGGAGCCCTTTGCAAACCTCCCAAACCCTCTGCACATCCATTTTTGCAAAGGGGGCTGGGCTTCAATAGGCCAAAAATGCTGTATTCAGTGTATGAGATGCACCCAGATTTTCACCCTTTTGGGGGGGGGGGAGATGCATCTTATACTCCAAAAAATACAGTAGGTTTGATGGATCCTTGTCAGGAGCCCATACCTGCCATGGCTCTAGCCTTGGCACTCCCAATCTCTCTTTCTTGTCCACTTTTCTCCTCCTAGGTATTGAGGAATAGGCAACATTCAAGACATGGGCCAGAGTCTTAACAACACTGTAAAAACGATGGTCAATTTTTATCTGAACTCTGTTCCTTTTCTCTTGTGTGTCCAGTGATGCTGTCGGGGTACATCGTCTCCGGCCCTTGACAGAAAGGACATGCTTTGAAAAAGAACAGCGAAAAGACTGGTCTTCAAATTTGGAATCCCTAAAAAGCCTGGATGGAAAGGCATCATCATTTGGCCATATATTTTTTTCCTGAAAAGCAAAGGTCCAAATACTATGGATATATTTGAAAAGTGAATGCCTTATCATGGTCAATTTCTCCATGATTGTGGTGATCCAGACTTTCCCTTCAATGGTTCCTGGCAAACCTTCCATTGTTAAATGGATGTGGCTAATTCTATCCATAAGAGAAGCAAATTCTATGAAGTGAACAAAGACATTGACTTGTTTCCACTTAGAGATGGCATTTCTGAGAGGTTCTGTAGGTCTAGTCATTGAGAATTGTTGTGAGATAACGACACAAATTCCATTCCTGACAAGCATAGGAGTGAAAGTCCTCATGAAATTCTCTCCCTCCTCTGTGTCTGGTGGAAAGAGACCGATCAAAGTCCATCTGAAACAGAGGAGAATTTGGACAATTCCTGAGTATTGGAACCCACTTTTGGGCAGCATCTCATGGAAAAAAGGAAATTGACTTTTATCACTCAGAGCCTCTGGAACAATTCCAAAACTGATCTGAAGAAGCAATGAAGAATAGTGTATTATATTTAGATCAGATCAAGTCCAAAATATAAGCTTTTAACACATCCAGTGTGGTTCTCACAAACATATTAGAATAGTTAATTGTTTTTTTACTCCTAAGCCATATCAAGATAAAGAATACAACATGCAGAATTTTAGCAATCTTGATTATAATCATTTGTCTAATCTGGGGTCTAAGATATTGCCCTTTCTTTTTTCTAATAAAATTGGAATTCTGTTAATAGACGTGTTATGTCTTCTATCTCTAGAGCACTGCAAATGCAAATTAGTTCATTTTAAAAAATTGCTTAAATGTTCCATATTTAACATTGTGTCCAGTTCCTCAAGACTTACTCAAGTCAATGTTTAGGCTGCCTCCCCACTGTGGATCCCAATCCCTAGCCACGGCAATGGCCATGGTGAAAATCAACCCGTGAATTCTATAGAAAAGATATGATTGAATCTATTACCCAACCAACAACAACCTGATCACTTTACCAGATAGAGAAACACAAAAACAAACCTGTGGGACTTTGTAGGTGCCTACTAATGTTGACATCTGAATGGAGATGTCATCAAGAGATCCATCACCAACAGCCATCAGGTTGTCCTTCTTTCCACAGCTGTAGTTGGGAATATTGGCTTCTCCAGTAGAGAACATGTCCAGCAAGGCATCAGAAGTGCCAAGGTTGTTCAAATAGTTGTCATGGATGTTGTAGCCAAGGGTGAGATTGTACAAAAGCTGAGAATTCTTGTTGACTTGTTGAATGGCAAAAATGAACCGTAGGATTCTTGCTGGGTCAATAAATGAGCTACTGTAAAGAATGTTCATGATAACATCATCTCTAACAACAACAAAGTACATTTTCATTTTTTTCTCTTTTTCTCCACAAGCCCATTCAGTCTTAAGTTAAAAGAGTCCAAAACAAGAAGCAAATTATAGTTACCCATCACCGCAAGATAGGAGTAACTGAAAGGAAAGAAGAAGAGTGTTAGGAGTGGAAATGGAGAGAATGTAACTCCATCACACTGAATGACTTACGAGGGAGATTGAGTATAAGGAGGTGTGTTGAAAGACAGCATTATATGGGATATTATTGTGGCAATGGAGACTATGCTAATGAAGTGGTGTCCTGGCCTGTAATAGCTCTGCAGTTTTTTCCCCTCCTGCTCCTTCAAACTCAGCAGGCACTTCATTCTCAGCTTCCCAGAGACTGGCTGGGACATCAGCAGCAGCAGAAGCAGAAGCAGGAGGTCCATAATTCATGGGGCTGAATCAATCCCCTTCCTGTTTCTGAGGAAGAACAAGAGAGTTTGAAGAATTCGAAGCACTCTCACAATATGGAAATGAGAGTAACTCTTTTGACTGAGAGAGAGAGATAAACAGAACTTCACCTGGAAAGGAGAGAAAGGAAAGGAGAAGCACAGTCCCTGAATGTCCCAAAATTTGTGCCACGTAGAGTACAAGTTTATTCATGCAGCCTTTTGTGAGGTAAAGTCCTTTGCACCTTGCTTCCATCTAATGTTTACACCAAAGGCAGCCACTGGAGAAGTGACAGAAGAGTCTCCAAAAATCATAATGGTGATAATTACAGTGAGAGGCAATTTCTTCTCTGGGGATCATGAGTTCTTTTGAGGACCTATGTGCAGAGATCTATAGAGGTTGTCATACATCCATGTCACCATTGTCCCAAAGGTGCTTTTATATCAAAGATGACTGGGTTTTCTCATTGTTCTTTGGGGCATTTCGCTTCTCACCTAAGAAGCTTCTTCAGTGGCAGAGTAAGATTTTGTGGGATGTGGAGTCATTACTATATTTATTTATGAACTAATTGCCTGGTGGATCTCAATAGATCTTGATGTCCTGTGCCCAATCACATACTTGCTGTTGCCCACACCTATCTTTTCACTTGCTGTGACCACCTCCTGCACCTCTATAATAATAAGACCTCCCTGAAAATAAGGCCAAGTGCTTATTTCGGGGGCCAAAAGAAAATAAGACCCTGTCTTATTTTCAGGGAAACATGGTACCTGTTCACCTGAACTGGTAGGAACCCACCAATGGCCTGATGGGAAAAAAATAACTGCCAAGCTGTCAGCTTTGGAGCTTCTACCTTCATGCCTCTGTGTCTCCCTGATCTCTTGAATGTGGAGATATGAGCCAAATGAAAGGCCTTTCCAACAGCCCAGCTGGTGCTGTAAGTGAGATAACTATCCATAGCCAGGATCTGATCCATCTCCTCCTCCCTCAGGGCCACCAGTTCTTCTTTCTGCATGCACCGTCTCCAGATCTTCACTGAAAAGTCATCCTTAGTGGCGGAACACGTAAAGGTTTTCTTTGAAAAGTTAATAACAGAGTCAATAAAGAGGCTAAAAGCATCACAGTTTGCCCATTTATTTTTCTGTATTAGGAAGGAAAAGAAGCCACCAATGTATTTAAAGGAAGCGCTAGTCATCATTAACTCAAAGCTCAGGTCCCAGTGTGCTGTGGTGATCCAGACTTTGTCTACAAAAGGTCCAGGAAACTGTTGAAGTACTGTTTCTAGAATCAACATTCCAAGCTGGAAGGAAATTATCTCCGAACCATAAACTGTGACGTTGACTTCTCTCCGCTTGTAATATTTGCTAAGGATTAAAACTACCCAATACAGATTTAGCGGAAAGCATTGATAGATAACTGCACAAATGCTGTTCCTTAACCTCAAAGAAGACATTGCCGTCAAGAACCTCTCCCCCTGGTCAGTTTCTGGAGCAACGAGACCAACCATGGTCCACTTGAAATAGAGGAGAAGCTGGACCATTCTTGGGTACTGGAGTCCTTCAGCAGGGAGCATCGGGTAGAATCATAGGGAAGCCCATGTCTAATTTCATGCTATTTTAGAAATCAGTTCCAATACAAAAATGCCCCCAAATCAAAATTAAAGTTCCACACCTCAGCATAAATCAGAGATTCTTGTGCCTCACTATCTGTAACTTTTCACTAAGATGCTTTTCGCTACAGCGCATCACTTGGAGACAAGGAAGAAGTCCAGGATCCCTAGAGGAGAAGTTTCTTCTCATTGCAATTATCATCAGCCTGGTCTTTGAGAGCTCTTTTGCTACTTCTCCACTAACCTCCTTTGATGCAAAGATCAGACTGAAGCAACACAAAAGGGATCTTACAATCTTCGGGAAAAATGATATTTTGAACGGTGAACAAATCCCAGATTCATGTAAAGAGTCCCAATGTATTCCCTACTGTTGATAAAAAAATGTGTCGTATAGACTTATGGTGACCACTAGCATTAATCAACCACTTGACTGAAAACAGTATAAGCATATTGGCAAACATGTCAACTATTTTTTACCCTAATTTATTCATGATCAAATTCATCATAAAAATGCTCCCAGAGAGGACATTTTAATGTCTAACATTTTTTTTAAAAAATCCCAACTACTGCCTTCTGTCTGTCTGTCTGTCTGTCTCTACCTCTCTCTCACGTGCGCCGCATACGCACACACAAACACACAGGTAAAGGTTCCCCCACACCAGTGGTGTGTTCCTACAGGTTCGCACCAGTTCGGTAGAACCGGTTGGTCAAATCTACCGAACCGGTTAGAAGAGGTTTCACTGGTGGACTCGGAAGTAAGTTCCGGAACGCCTGACCCGGCCCTGTCGCTCGCTTGCTCGCTCACCCCCACCCATCCAGAAGCCTCTCCATTGCTTGCTCCCCCTGCCTCACCGCACTATCCTAGCCCCACCCACCGCTCACTGATTGGCTACCTCACCAATTGCCCCGCCCGCTTCTAAGAACCTTATCTAAACCGACTTACCTTTTTTCCTGCTTGGCTCTCTATTGCTGCTTGCCAACTCCGAGGAGTTAAGTAAGCGGCAACTAAGCATGGGGCGGGGTGGGGGGCTGCCATGTCCCTGTACTATAAGTGAGTCCGGTGACCTTTTGCGGCCTTACAAGAATCCCAGGCTCGCTTATAGTGCAGGGCCACATGGCCGCCAGAAAGCACGGGTGCAGGGTTGGGGATGGCGGCGGGAACTTACGCGGTGCAGCTGGCATCTTTGATAAGTTTGAGGACCTTGGAAGGCCTTTACAAGGTCCCCGCATTTGGCTAAGATGCCTGGCTGCCAGAAAGCATGGGCACAGGGGTGGGAATGGCAGCGGGAGCTTACGCGGCGTGGCTGGCACCTTTGATAAGTTTGAGGACCTCACAAGGCCTTTGCAAGGTCCCCTGACTTGCCTAAGATGCCTGGCCACCAGAAAGCATGGGCACGAGGGTGGGGACGGCGGTGGGAGCTTATGCGGCACAGATGGCAAGGCCTTGGTGATTTTTGCATTGGGGCGTGCTGCAAGAGAGTGGGAGTGAAGACGTTTTCTGGATTGTTGGTGGTGGAGGTGCGGCCCTGTGCTCAGCAAAGCAAGTCCAGGGAAGTCCTTTGCGCAGTCTGGAAAAAGTCTTCACTCCCTCCCTCTTGCAGCACATCCCGATGTGAAAAATGCTGAAATTGGCGCACTTGGGGCTGCTGCTGCAATGTCCAGGGAGGTTAAACGAAGCTGCATGCCTCTCCCAGCAGCTTTCGCAGCTTCCCGGAGCGCCAAGAACCTTCACACTCTTCTCCATGCTCTCCTCCGCTCTTCACAATTGCAATAGATGTCCAGAAGTGGCGGGGGCTGGAAACCCAAGCCACCATTAGCCCAAAAAGTTGATTCTGGACATCTATTGCAGTCGTGAGAGCCGAGGAGAGCGCGGATAAGAACGCGAAGGTTAGGGTTACTGGGCAACGTATGTGTGTTTGTGTGTGTGTGAGGCTGGAAAAGTTCTGCTCTGAATGGAGGGAGAGGAAAAAAGTTGGGATTCTCCCTGCTGCAACCTATAAATGGCAGAGAGAAGCCAAATCCCCCCCCCCAATTCACAGAGGAGCTGTGGCTCCCTTCATGCCTCCCGGCCCCTCACTCCCGGGGGTCAAGTCACCTGAAAGGGACAGGCAGGCTGCCACAGCTCCACTGAGAAGACATTTATGAGAAGAGAAAATTCTCTGGTCCGGCTGCACCTGAGCTGGTGGAGTGCCGCAACCCACCGGCCCATCACCGAGGAGACAGCCAGTGCAGGTTAACTGTGTGGTTGCTCCGAACGCACGGGTGCTCAACCAGCTTGGTGCAGCTGGACCCGAGAAGTTTCTCTTCTTAGAAATGTGTTCTCAGGAAAACTGTGGCAGCCTGCCTGTCCGTTTCAGGTGCTTCGACCCCCGGGATGGAGGGAGGGAGCCAGGGAGGGCATAAAGGGAGCCGCAGCTCCTCTGTGAATGGAGGGAGAGGAAAAATGTTGGGATTCTTTTTGCTGCAGTTTTTAAATGGCAGGGAGAAGCCGGACTCCCCACCCCTCCACATTCACAGAGGAGTTGCTGCTCCCTTTATGTGGATGTAATGTGATATTTTTCAAGGACTGGGAAATCTCTCATGCCATCTCTGAACAAGAAAAATGTATTTGAATGTTAATGGGGGAAACAGGTGGGCTAATTATAATCTTAAACTATTTTTGGCTTACTATACAAATAATTTAGTGCAAACCCATGTACAACAGAATTAGATTTCTGTGGTTGGTTAGTTTTGGGGAGAGCTATGGAAAGCTAAAACAAATGCTGTGTAACAAGGAAGCGTAAAACATTCCTTTTGATTCATTGGAGAATTAAAACCAAACATTATTTCAAAGGAGAGAAGTTTCATATCATGCAACTTTCATCAAAACTGTTTCACATGCCCTTAAATCAGGGGTTGGGGGGAGCAATAGTGAACATCTAGGAAGTAGGGTAGTAGTTGCAAATATCTTAGAATAATATTGTGATGCAACTATTATAAATTGTTCAGCAATAATGTAACTAAAAGAATTGTGCATATTATATATAAATTGTTACTTCTTAGCAGGAAGTCCAATATTTGTTTCGTTGGATTTTTCCATTTGGCTGAGTTTTTCAGTACTCTGATATGCTATTCTTTTTTATTGGGGATATATTTATTGGGTTTCAGTCTCCCATCAGTTAAGAAGACAAGAACTGCAAAGCAGGTGGTTGTGTGCAAATATCATAAGTATTTTTGGAATGTATATGTGAATTAACAAGAAATTCACTACCATTGTGAATTTCTTGTTAAGAACACTTATCAAGTTTTAATATTATGACTGTCTAACTTATTTAGAGGGCGAGTGCTTGCTTCTTGCAATAAAGTACAAATGCCATAAGCAAAATACCTGTTTACTCAGAGGTATATTCCTGCTTAAATTGCTTGATAGTGTGCAGAAACTTTAAATTGTATAACTCACAGCAATACAGAAACCCTATATAGCAGTGACTACTCTTGGCTGTTTCTGCTTCCAAGTGATGCTTTTGAAATCTACTGGAACATATTAGGGATTTCTGCACTGAGAAGCAGAAGGATGGACTCTCACCTTTATGATGGGCTTTTGAGACACTGGAAAGCAGTGGGAACTTTTGCTACTTCTAAGTACTTCCAAATCCAATAAGAAATTGATTATCTTTCCTTGAGCCTCTTTATGCAGGGACAGGTGCTGTAAAGTCCTTGAAAGAAATTAAAACAGTGAGTGTGTGTGTGTGTCTGTGTGTGTGTGTGTGTGTGTTTGGAGGGGGGTTGTTTCTGTTGTGTAGGAGTGGAGTATAACTTATTGGCCCTGGATTTTGAGGGTGGACGGAAGTTGCAGAAGCTGAAATGTGGTTGGGACAGACTGGGGAGTCCTATGTTTTCTCTCTTTTACATTTTCAGACATTATATACAGTATAAAGAGTTAACAGTTGCACTGATTGTACTTTATGTTTGTGTACACAAAACAAAGAACAGGTAGTTCAGCACATGACTGCCAAGCCACTCCCACTCAGTCACATGGCTGGCAAGCCTTTCTCACCCGTTCACATAACTGCCAAGCGACTCCCACTCAGTCACATGGCCAGCAAGCCACTCCCACATGGTTGCATGGCCGGCAACCCACTCCCACCCAGTCACATGGCCGGCAACCCACTCCCACCCAGTCACATGGCCGGCAAAGCCATTCCCACAAAGCAGGCCACACCTACAGAAGTGGTTCTAAAAAAAATTGAAACCCACCACTGGTCTATACTGTATATGTGTGTGTGTTTTATGTGTAAATGTATGTATCTGTGTGTGTGTGGAAATTGAAAATTATTATTATTTTACAATTTGATTATTATTATTAGTCTTACATTCTTTGTATGTTCATTTCCTTTTATTTTAAATAACCTTAATTGTCAAAACATGCATACAAACTCAATAATAACTGCAATAAATAATCAAGTGTTATGAGCCTAAGAAACTACTTCATGATTAGATACCGACTTTTATCATTAAATGTTGCTTAGTATTTAGATCTGGTCTCAGGATGATAATGTAGCACTTGGGGAAGAAGATGCAGCCCAGCAGGCCAGCACCAGAAGCCAAGATGGAGAAGACCTGCACGGCCACCATCGATTTCCCTTTGTTGCTCAGATAGGTGGGCATGAAAGAGACCCAGACACTGCAGAAGACCAGCATGCTGAAAGTGATCAGTTTGGCTTCATTGAAGGCCCCAGGTAGGTTCCTGGCCAGGAAAGCCACTGTGAAGCAAATGGCAGCAAGGAAACCCATGTAGCAGAGAACAACATAAAACATGGTGACAGAGCCTTCGTTGCACTGAAGGATGATCACTCCTGATTGTGAGTGCAGATCAAAATCAGGAAATGGAGGAGAAACTCCCAGCCAGATTGCACAAATTACAATTTTTCCAGCAGAACCAGAAAGGATGATAAAGTTGGCCAAGCTCTTACCCAACCATCTCCTCACCCTGTTCCCTGGTTTTGAGGCCAGGAAGGCCAGCACTACCATGATTGTTTTGGCTAATACACAAGACACAGCTACTGAGAAGATGATGCTGAACATGGTTTGTCGGAGAAGGCAGGTGGCTTTCCTTGGTCGTCCAATGAAGAGAAAGGAGGACAAGAAGCAAAGCAAGAGGGAAACCAGGAGGATGTAGGAGAGGTCACGGTTGTTGGCTTTGACGATGGGAGTTTCTAGGTATTTAAGGAATATGGCTAAAACAAAGCCTGTTGTTAGAAACAAGAGTACAGCAAAGGAGACCAGGATGATGCCCAGATGTTCTTCATAGGACAAGAAGTGTATTCTTTTGGGGATACATTGGACTCTGTCATCATTTGGATATTGATCATCTGGGCACTTGGTGCATTTTTCAGTATCTGAGAAAACAGTAAGTAATTTTATTTTTATAGTCCTTCCTTTCACCTTCCAAGAAAGACCTTCTCTGGATGACAACTGACACTGAGAGATAATATAGCCCTAGTAATTGGTAAACTGAAATATAGATATAGACATAGACTATAAAAATATTAACAACAATGAATAAAACCCAAAAGAGAAATCATTGATACCACAACCACTCTTCACTGAACCAATATGCCTTGTTGTAGTCACTTCATCCCAAAGCCCGGAAGAACAATCTCCAGAGGTTTATGATTGGGGGGCTGTTTATGAGGTTAGGGTTTCAATGGGGAGGGTGTTCAGAAGGGCAGGAGCTGCAACAAAAAAGGGCAGACTTTGGAGTAACTGTATGGTGTCAATGTTTTAGGGAACATACAGTCTGTCTATTATATCTGCATTGGTGAGACAAGTCAATATCCTCAGGGAGAAGAGGTCCCATAGATATCTGCTCCTATGCCTAGTAGGGCTTTGAAAGTAAATTTAATTGCACTTGGAGAGAAACTGGGAGCTTGTGTAGCTTACATAGTAGTTGTCAAGTCTCCATGTTGTCATGGTGACAGAATGAGTGGGAGTGAATTCCACGCATATTGTCAGCTGGAATGGGATCTACGATTACTGCTGCTGGATTGGAAGGGGTGTATCTATTGGGTAACGTGATTTATGACACAGACTGAGGGGAAGGAAGGAACAGGGGTAAAGCCCTGAAGCAGAAAAACAAAGCAAAGATTTGGCTGCGAACAAATCTTCCCTTATGAATCTATCAATAAATCACTGGTTTTTGGATTAAAACATTGGCTCGATTATTATGAATCAGTTACAGCCTCGTTAGGAAACTTGAAGTAGTGTTATAGTATGAAACAATGTAGGAAACCCAACAATTTGAGCAATACAAATTTTCATGTGCCAAGTTATTAGGATTCCATCCATTGCTTCTTTTCCTGCCTTTGGGTGCTATGGAGAATAGGTCGACCGCCTCTTCTTTGTGGCAGCCCCTTATTTTATTGTTTTATTTACTTTTTATCATCTAAAAAGAATTCAGTCTCTATTTTTATTAGGATCAGGCATTAGATATCAATGAGCATTTACAAAAACACGGAAATGGATTGGATCTTATTCAAGATCTTATTCCTCCCGTAATGGAATAAATTGGAGATATTGAAAAGAGCAATGAAGAATAAAAGAGTCACGTTCACACATGTCTTTTAACTTTCACTTTGATCAAATGCTCTGGTTGAATCCAATGCCCTTTCCCCTCGTGTCACTCACCTTCCTGCGTGGAGATGGTCCCTTCCGGACAAGGAATACAATCATAGCAGCAAATGGGTTCTTCTTTCCGACCCCGTTTTACAAATCCAGGGTGACAATTGTCCACACATTTGGACTGAGGCAGAGACTAAGCAGAAAAACAAAAATCATTCCAAAATATCTTCCAAATTTTTAGTTATTAGTTTGATTAAAATAAAATGAAACTGTGCTTTAAAAAGAAACTTCTGAGCAATAGATCAGGAAAACATAAAATACTGCAAAGCAATATTTGAAATTGAGATATTGAAATTGAAATTGAAAATAATCCAAATCCTTGTTCCAGTTAAAATATAAAGAAAAAAAATTCTCACAAAATAGGGCTGTCAACCACAAGTGAGGCATTATTTAGTTATATCTGTATATTTCTATTTTCAATTCATAGAGTGAAATAACACATCACATGGACAAAATGACTCAGTGGCTAAGATGCAGAGCTTGCCAATCAGAAAGGTCGGCAGTTGGGTGGTTCGAATCTCTAGAGCTGCATAATGGAGTGAGCTCCTGTTATTTATCCCAGCTTACGCCAACCTAGCAGTTTGAAAGCACATAAAAATGCAAGTAGAAAAATAGGGACCACCTTTGGTGGGAAGATAATAGAGTTTGGTGTCCCTTTGGCATTTAGTCATGCCGGTCCGACGTACTCAAAATTTCTGCTACTGGTTCTCCAGAACCTGTCAGAACCTGCTGAATCCCACATATGCCCAAGAACCATAGCACTCCAGGACTCCCTGTCCTCCACCATCTCCCAAAATTAGAACTATAATTACAAGACATGGAAAGACAGACCAACTTTTCTTTATTGCTTAAATTTGGAAATTTGAAACAGAAGCATAAATAACTCTGGTCAGTTATGGGCTCTTTAAAAAGTCCTGAGCCTGCTCTTTCAGGGGATACTAACACCAACTATACAGACAGAGAAAAGTTGCCAATATTTTCAACCACCTTGTTGAGCAACTTTAGCCGTAAAAGAGCATCTTGGTTGATAATAAGCCTCTGTCTCTCAAAACTCCCCACTTGCTCTTTGATGGGATTCTCCTTGGGGAAAAGCAACCAACTTATGATATTCAGATCTGCTGCTACATTTCCACTTTGGTCCAAGTATAGTTTTTCCCAGGAAAAATTGCAAAATTCATTCTTTTCCAGAAAGGGATGGAACTAGAATGGAAACATCCAGGAATTTTGAAAGCAACTTGAAACATCCTACAAGAAGGAGCAATTTTAAAGCTGAGCCATTGAAGAAGAGATGTTCAGTCCCTACCTTCATTATTTGCGTGAATATCAATAGCACTTTGACTTATATACCACAGTGCTTTTACATCTGTCTCTAAGTGGTTTATAGAATCAGCCTCTTTCCCCCAACAATCTGGGTCCCCATTTTATCAACCTTGGAAGGATGGAAGGCTGAGTCAACCTTGAACTGGTCAGGATCAAACTCCTGGTAGTGAGCAGTGAGTTAGCCAACAATACTTGCATTCTAACCACTACGCCACCACGGCTGAAATTTATGAATGCAAAATTCTATCATGCTAATTAACAAACCATTAGAGTTTTTATTTAAATTGTAAAATTTATTTAAATTGCATTTACATTATTTAAATTGAATTTATTTAAATTGTAAAGTACATTTTCAATTATAAATATAATTATACCCAAGTATAACTTTAAATAAAGCCAACTATAATCTCATAGACACCGACCTCTCATCTCTTGATTGGCTCATTCTATTCACTGGCTGTAATACTGCCAAAGACTATTATAATATTTTTTTTGCTCGAAGTCCAAATAGTCATTAAACTATAAGTACCACTAATATCCTCCAAAACCAAGAAAAACAAATTACCCATAGCAATACGGAAGCTCCAATGCTCCCCAAAAAATCTCTCTGACGAAAAAACAAAACCGGCTACGTTGCTATCTTTAAAAACTGCTATAAAAACTGATGCCACCAGATAAAGACTGAATGCCTCAATTATCACATCAAACAAGAGGAAAACCTTTTGCGCATGAAATCCAACAGTGCCTTCTATAATTTTGTTAACAACCAACTTAAAGACTTAAGATCCATCCCACCCCTAAAAGGACCTAACGGCAAAGAGTGTAATGATGAAGTCGTTAAAGCCAAAATCTTTAACATATTCTTCAGCTCAGTCTTTGTAAACAGCAATGGCTCATGGCCAATATTTCCTAGTCCTACCACAAATAATTACAACGATCTAACACAAATCAATTTTACAGAAGATAACGTTGAAAAGGCACCATGCAGCCTAAAACGATCTCCATCTCTTGGACCTGATGGACTATGTGCCTCCTTGTTAAAAATGCTTTCCACTGCCATAGCAGAACCTCTAAGCATAATCTTTGAAAAATCTTTCAGAACAAGCTCCTTGCCCAACCTATGGTCTCTAGCCACAGTCATCCCTATCTTCAAAAAGGGAGACCCCAGCCGAGTTGAAAATTACAGACCAATCTCTTCATGTGGCGTCACCTGCAAAGTCATGGAATCAATCATAAACCAATCGGTTACCCTCCACTTAGAAATGAACAACTTACTCTCTAACAAAAAAATTGGTTTCAGGAAAAACTTATCCTACAATCTACAACTCCTACTCTGCAAAAACATATGGACTACACAACTCGAGCAAGGCAAAGCGATACACACAGTTTACATAGACTTCTGTAAATCTTTTGATTCAGTGGTACACGATAAACTACTTTTAAAATTGAATCTTATGGCATCTCTGGATCCCTGCATAATTGGATAGCTACATTCCTGTCAGATAGGTAACAAATGATCAAAATAGGGAGAGCCCTATCAAATCCTGCACCTGTTAACAGCAGAGTCCCCCAAGGCAGCATTTTAGGATCAATACTCTTTGTACTCTACATAAATGACCTTTGCGGTCATATTACAAGCAACTGTGTTCTCTTCACTGACAATGGAAAACTATTTAACACCACCAACAATGCTGCTACCCTTCAAAAAAACCTTGACTATGTGTCAGAATGGTCAAACAATTGGCAACTTCAAATCTCAACCAACAAATGTTCTGTCTTACACATTGGCAAAATAAACCAGAACACCAAATACAAGCTGGGTGGACAAGACCTTGTAGACAACCTTCACTCTGCCAAGGACCTTGGAGTACTCATATCTAATGATCTAAGCCCTAGAGCCCACTGTAATAACATTGCCAAAAAGACAGTAAGAGTTGTTAACCTAATCTTGCGGAGCTTCTTCTCTGGTAATATTGAACTGCTAACCAGAGCATACAAAACATTTGTTAGACCAATTCTCGAATGCAGCTCATCTGTCTGGAACCTGCAATGCGTATCAGACATTAATACAATTGAGCGAGTCCAGAGATACTTCTTGAGAGGAGTCCTCCACTCCTCTCCTCGCAACAGAATCCCTTATGCCACCAGACTTGAAATTTTGGGCTTAGACAGCTAAGAGCTATGCCCCCTTTGGTCTCACCTAAGTGTAGTACATAAAGTTATCCACTACAATATCCTACCTGTGAATGAATACTTCATCTTCAACCACAATACAAGAGCACACAATAGATACAAACCTAAGGTAAACTGCTCTAAACTCAACTGCAGAAAATAGGACTTCTGCAACAGAGTGGTCAATGCCTGGGATGCTCTACCTGACTCGGTGGTTTCTTCCCCAAACCCCCAAAACTTTAACCTTAGACTGTGAACTGTTGACCTCACCCCATTCCTAAGAGGTCTGTAAGAGGCGTGCATAAGTGCATCAACGTCCCTGTCCTAATGTTTCTTTTCATTTGTATCCATCTCATGTATCAAAAATCATGGTTATACATATATGTTATCTAATACATGCCTGACAAAATAAATAAATCAATAAAAATAAACAATGTAAACATTCTAAATAAATTTATAAGACATACCATGATTTTGAAGAGGTAGATAAAAAAAGGGTTTGCACTCTACAAGCCTCGCAAACCCTCTGCACACCTCATTTCTTGCACACACAAAAAGGCCATGCATAGCTTTGGGAGGCTTGTAGAGTACTCCCTAGAGCTGGGGGGGGGGGGGGCAAAAATGAGCAAAAACAGCCCTTTTGTTCACTCATTTTTGCCCTCCTCAGCCCCAGGATCACTTTGTAAACCTCCCAAACCCTCTGCACATCCATTTTTCCAAAGGGGGCAGGGTTTCATTGGGCCAAAAATGCTGTATTCAGTGTATGAGATGCACCCAGATTTTCACCCTCTTTTTTGGGGGGAAAAGATGCATCTAATACTCCAAAAAATACTGTAGGTTTGATAGATCCTTTTCAGGACCCCATACCTGCCATGGCTCTAGCCTTGGCACTACCAATCTCTCTTTCTTCTCTGCTTTTCTCCTCCTAGATATTGAGGAATAGGCAACATTCAAGACATGGGCCAGAGTCTTAACAATACTGTAGAAATGATGGTCATTTTTTATCTGAACTCTGTTCCTTTTCTCTTGTGTGTCCAGTGTGGCTATCTGGGTACATCGTCTCCGGCCCCTGACAGAAAGGACATGCTTTGAAAAAGAACAGCGAAATGACTGGTCTTCAAATTTGGAATCCCTAAAAATGCTGGATGGAAAGGCATCATCATTTGGCCATTTTTTTTCCTGAAAAGCAAAGACCCAAATACTATGGATATATTTGAAAAGTGAATGCCTTATCACTGTCACTTTCTCCATGATTGTTGTGATCCAGACTTTCCCTTCAATGGTTCCCGGCAAACCTTCCATGGTTAAATGGATGTGGCGAACTCTATCCACAAGAGAAGCAAATTCTATGAAGTGAACAAAGACATTGACTTGTTTCCACTTAGAGATGGCTTTTCTGAGAGGTTCTGTAGGTCTAGTCATTGAGAATTGTTGTGAGATAACGACACAAATTCCATTCCTGACAAGCATAGGAGTGAAAGTCCTCATGAAATTCTCTCCCTCCTCTGTGTCTGGTAGAAAGAGACCAATCAAAGTCCATCTGAAACAGAGGAGAATTTGGACAATTCCTGCATATTGGAACCCTCTTTTGGGCAGTATCTGATGGAAAAAAGGAATTTGACTTTTATCACTCAGAGACTCTGAAACAATTCCATAACTGATCTGAAGAAGCAATGAAGAATAGTGTATTATATTTTGATCATGTCAAGTCCAAAATGTAAGCTTTTAACACATCCAGTGTGGTTCTCACAAACATATTAGAATAGTTAACTGTTTTTTTTAACATTTAAGCCATAAAAAGATAAAGAATACAACATGCAGAATATTAGCAATATTGAATATAATCATTTGTCTAATCTGGGGTCTAAGATATTGCCCTTCCTTTTTTCCAATAAAATTGGCATCCATTAATAGACGTGTTATGTCTTCTGACTCTAGAGTACTGCAAATGCAAATCAGTTCATTTTAAAAATTTGCTTAAATGTGCCATATTTAACATTGTGTCCAGTTGCTCAAGTCTTACTCAAGTCAATGTTTAGGCTGCCTCCCCACTGTGGATCCCAATCCCTAGCCACGCCAATGGCCATTGTGAAAATCAGCCCGTGAATTCCATAGAAAATATTTGATTGAATCTATTACCCAACCACCAACAACCTGCTCACTTTACCAGTTAGAGAAACACAAAAACGAACCTGTGGGACTTTGTAGGTGCCTACTAATGTTGACATCTGAATGGAGATGTCATCAAAAGATCCATCAACAACAGCCATCACGTTGTCCTTTTTCCCACATCTGTAGTTGGGAATATTGGCTTCTCCAGTAGAGAGCATGTCCAGCAAGGCATCTGAAGTCCCAAGGGTGTTCATATAGTTGTCATGGATGTTGTAGCCAAGGGTGAGATTGTACAAAACCTGAGAATTCTTGTTGACTTGTTGAATGGCAAAAATGAAGCGTAGGATTCTTGCTGGATCAATAAATGAGCTACTGTAAAGAATGTTCATGATAACATCATCTCTAACAACAACAAAGTATATTTTCATTTTTTGCTCTTTCTCTCCACAAGCCCATTCAGTCTTAAGCTAAAACAGTCCAAAACAAGAAGCAAAGTATAGTTACCCATCACTGCAAGATAGGAATAACTGAAAGAAAAGAAGAAGAGTGTTAGGACTGCAAATGGAGAGAATGCAACTCCATCCCACTGAATGACTTACGAGGGAGATTGAGTATAAGGAGCTGTGTTGAAAGGCAGCATTAGATGGGACATTAATGTGGCAATGGAGACTATGCTAATGAAGTGGTCTCCTGGCCTGTAATAGCTCCGTGGTTTTTTCCCCTCCAGCTCCTTCAAACTCAGCAGGCACTTCATTCTCAGCTTTCCAGAGACTGGCTGGGACATCAGCAGCAGAAGCAGAAGCAGAAGCAGAAGCGGGAGGTCCATAATTCATGGGGCTGAATCAATCCCCTTCCTGTTTCCGAGGAAGAACAAGAGAGTTTGAAGAATTCGAAGCACTCTCACTATGGAAATGAGAGTAACTTTGTTGACTGAGAGAGAGAGAGATAAACAGAACTTCACCTGGAAAGGAGAGAAAGGAAAGGAGAAGCACAGTCCCTGGATGTCCCAAAATTTGTGCCACAGATAGTACAAGTTTATTCATGCACCCTTTTGTGAGGCAAAGTCCTTTGCACCTTGCTTCAATCTGATGTTTACACCAAAGGCAGCTACTGGAGAAGTGACAGAAGAGTTTTCAAAAATGAGGATGGTGATATTTACAGGGAGAGGTAATTTCTTCCCTGGGGATCATGTATTCTTTTGGGGACCTATGTGCAGAGATCTATAGAGGTTGTCATTCATCCATGTCACCATTGTCCCAAAGGTCCTTTTATATCAAAGGCAACTGGACTTTCTCATTTTTCCTTAGGGCATTTTGCTTTTCATCCAAGAAGCTTCTTCAGTGGCAAAGTAAAATTTTGGGGGATGTGGAGTCATTGCTATATTTATTTTTGAACTAATTGCCTGGTGGATCTCAATAGATCTTTTTTTTTGAAATTTTTTATTGGTTTTTACAATTTTTTAAAGGAAAAAGGGTAAAAGAAAGTGTATAGAAAATTTTGACAGCTACATCATGCGGGGGAAGGGAATCCCCCCAAATCTTGCAACTTTTACAAAGAGAAATAAAAAACATCAATATTTGAATAAACATTGGCAGTTTTGGTTTTACATTAAATCATCAGTATATTCAATCATTTTTTGTATCACTTCCAAAAATTACATTATAACAACAATTGCAATAATGTTTCAATTCATTTTTGTGACCTGGGTCTTCTCAGTGTTGAATCTTCCCCCTTGTCTTCTGGCAGAGCCTCGGCCCCTCCCTCCCTCATATCTTGTGTACTATCCCCTGTTTCGTCTAGGAGAGCATTATGTTTTTTAATGAAAGCCTCCACTTCCACAACTGTATTAATTCTAATTCTGCTGCCCTCCCAGAAAATCAGCATACCTTCTGGCAATAACCACCTGAACCTGACTCCTTTATTATATAATTTCTTTGCCAAAGAGGCATATTTCTTCCTCTTATCTCTTACTTTCTTTGGAATCTGTTTCAGAATGGTTATTTCTTTGTCTTTATATTTTAGTGGTCCCACCCTTTGAGCTCCTAGGACCACATCTCTTGTGGTCTTTCTAAGAAATTTAACATGGACTTCCCTTGGAACATTGTGTGTTCTAGCATATGCTGAATTGATCCTGTAAATCAGGTCAATATCCCACCAGAGCTGCTGTTTATCTCTTTTAATGTATTCTGCTAAAATTGTGGTCTTAATCTCCTTAAGATCTTCATTCTCGGTTCCTGGCAAATTTTGAAATCTAAGGAAAAAAACATCCTTTCAAATTCCATCTTTATCATATAGTTTTTAAATTCTATATTCCCCCTCTGAATTGTCTTAATCTCCTCCCTCATCCCAACCGCGCCCTCCTCCAGTACACATATTCTCTGTTTATTTTGTGTGGCTTGTTGTTGCGTTTCTCTCAGCTGATCATTTAAGTCTATCAGTTGTTTTTTCAATTCGTCCTGTCCCTTTAAAAGAGTTTGAAGCATTTGGTGTACAGATAAATCCTTTGAACTCTCTTCAGGAGGTTTAGGTTGTAAAAATGACACCAATTGTGTCTGTTGAGTAATCGGACTGGACGTGGAGGATGTCGGGGCCAAAGATGCCTTGCCAGGCGGTATTTTTTTTTAATAAATTTTATTTTTCTTTAAAAAAGACAAAACAACACATACAGAACAAGAGCAGGGAGAAAAAAACACAATTTCATCAAGCATGTCGTTTGGTTACAAGTTTTTGTGCAACGGTTTTTACAGTTAAGAATAAAGTCACTGATTATCCATTAAACATAGTTAAATATTTCATTGAGCATTGTGTGTTCAAGTTACCATTAATATTCTTTCATTTGTGACAACCCTTGTTTCCTTACATCCATAATTATCTACTAGGTAACAATAAGTCTTTATAAAATTATATCACCAATCTCTAAGAAATAAGAGTAAAGATTAAGTCAAAAAATTCCCATTAATTCATATTACACATTTCTACTTTCCGTTAACCATAGAGTTTCCAGTCATCCACAACTCCAAATATAATTTTCCATTATTAATTGTCAATCCATGTGGTCATTAAATATTTCAATCTATATTTATATCCATTATTTATTACATCATCGTTATTTCATTTTATATTATAAAATAGTCACCAGCTACAATCATACCTAACAATTTAAATCATCTCACTCTTATACATTAAGTACATTATTATTCTTATATCGTATAAGTAAGTAGTCTGTTTCATAGTAAAAACTTAACATATATACAAAAAGAGAAAAGAAAAAAAGATTTTTTCAAAACATTAAGTATAGTTTTCTATTATTATTACATATAAGATAAGATAAAGGAAAAAAATCATTTCCAGGTTTTTTTATCCAGCCATTGATAAGACAAATCCCATACTTTATAGAATTGCTCATCCTCTAGTTCTCTAATTTCAAATGTAAGTTTACTCATTTCAGCACAGTCCATTATTTTCCGAACAATTTCTTCCTCTGTTGGTAATTTCTCATTTTTCCAGTTTTTAGCAAATACAATTCTAACAGCTGTTAACACATTTATGATCAAATATTTCAAGTCCTTATTGTATATTTCTGGTATTATTCCCAATAAAAAAAGTTCTGGTTTCAAGTCTATATGTTTATGTATCATTTTCTCCAACCACATGTGCATTTTAGTTCAGTATCTTTTAGCTTCAGAACAAGTCCACCACATGTATTTGAATTTGAATTTATTAGATTTGTTAGCCGCTCCCTCTCCACGAAGGGACTCGGGGCGGTGTACAATAAATAAAAAAGCACATATTATACAGTTAAACATTTCACGGAGAAGGTATAAAAATCACACAACAATCATTACAGTACATAAAATAGTAATAATAAGATTAAAAGTTAAAATACCCCAATATAAAAGTACAAGTTTAAAAGATTGCCAGGAGGATTGAAATGGAACTATGGTTGAGCCAGGCCGGCTAATTGAAAAAGGTGGGTCTTGAGTTTTGAACGGAAGGAGCGGAGGTCGGTAGTAATCCTAATGTCGGGGGGGAGGTCATTCCAGAGGGCTGGGCCCATCACAGAGAAGGCCCTGCTCCTGGGCGCCGCCCTCTGGCACTGCTTAGTGGACGGCACCCAGAGAAGTCCCTCTCTGTGAGAGCGAATTGGTCGTAGGGATGTATGGGGCAGGATGCGATCCCGCAAGTAGCTAGGTCCTGTGCCATGGAGCGCTTTGAAGACGGTAATCAACACCTTGAAACGCACCCGATAGACCACAGGGAGCCAGTGCAGCTCGCGCAGGAGAGGTGTTATATGGGAGTATCTGGTACTCCCCATAATCACCCACGCGGCTGCATTCTGGACCAGCTGTAGTCTTCGGGTGCATCTCAAGGGAAGCCCCATGTAGAGAGCATTGCAGTAGTCTAGGCGGGACGTCACCAGCGCGTGATGGTAATCTACCCCGAACCCATGAATGATCTCGCCCAGCGGCTTCATATATGTGTTGAACAGGAGAGGCGAGAGGACCGACCCTTGTGGCACCCCACAAGTGAGCGGCCTCGAGGTCGACCTCTGCCCCCCTGCCAACACAAATTGCACTCGGCCAGAGAGGTAGGAGGAGAACCACCGCAGAACGGTGCCCCTCACCCCCAGCCCCTCCAGTCGATGCAATAGTATACCATGGTCGATGGTATCAAAAGCCGCCGAGAGGTCTAATAGGACCAGGACGGAGGAGCAACCCCCATCTCTGGCCCTCCAGAGATCATCCACCAACACGACCAATGCCGTATCTGTGCTGTGGCCGGGCCAGAAACCGGACTGGCGCGGGTCCAGATAATCAGTTTCCTCCAAGTGGCGTGGAAACTGTTGTGCCACCACACTCTCTACAACCTTCACCAGAAAGGAAAGGTTGGAGACGGGACGGTAGTTGGCTAACACAGTTGGATCCAGGGAAGGCTTCTTGAGTAGAGGCCTCACCACCGCCTCTTTCAGGACAGCCGGCAAGAACCCCTCACTCAAAGAAGCGTTGACTAACTCCTGGAGCCAGCCTCGTGTGACCTCCCAGGGTGCCAGTACAAGCCAGGAGGGACACAGATCCAGTAAACATGTGGTGGCTCGCAGTCGCCTACACAACCTGTCCATATCGTCGGAAGTAACAGAGTCAAACTCCTCCCAGTGGAGCCTCAAGACCCACCTCCGATGTCCCCTCTAGACCACTAGTAGGGACCAACTCGCTTCGAATCTGAGTGATTTTGTCCTGCAGATACTCCCCAAATTCCTCTGCTCTACCCTGCAAAGGGGCTTCCCGCAGCCTCTGTTGAAGGAGGGAGCGGGTTATCCCAAACAGGGTGGCAGGGCGGTTATCTGAGGACGCAATAAGAGTGGCACAATACTGACGCTTGGCCACTCTTAACACCACAAGGTCAGTCCGTAAATGGGCTCTCACCTGTGATCGGTCAGATTCAGAGCGTGACGATCTCCATCTGCTCTCTAGGCGTCTCTTGCGGCGCTTCATCACCCTCAGCTCCTCGGTAAACCAAGGGGCCTGGGTGGTTCGCTGCCGCAAGAGAGGCCACAAAGGCACAACCCGGTCCAAGGCCCCGGTGGCCGCACTGTTCCATGCAGCCACTAGGTCCTCCATCCGGGTGCGGGTCAGGGCTACAGGAAATGGCTATCAGGTTCCATCAGGCGTCTGGGGCGGAACCAACTTGGACATTCCGGTTCCGCCTCCCCACGATGGGGAGTAGCGGCTGGGAAGTCGAGCCAGAGAAGTGAGTGGTCTGACCATGACAGGGGTGTAATAACTAAATCCCCTACTCCCAGATCACTCCTCCACCAGCCAGAGACAAAGATAAGATCCAGTGTGTGACCTCCCTCGTGTGTGGGGCCCTGAATTACTTGGGTCAGGTCCATGGCTGTCATGGAGGCCATGAACTCCCGAGCTACCTCGGATGTCTCCCCTACCGATGGCAAGTTAAAGTCCCCCATGACCAACAGCCTGGGGGTCTCAACTGCCATCTCGGCGATCACCTCGAGGAGCTCAGGCAGGGCTGCTGATGCATAGCAAGGAGCCAAGTATACAATCAGCAAGCCCAACTGTCTCCCTGGGCCCCACTTCACGCATAGGGACTCACAACCGGTTATCTGTGGCACAGTGGTCTCTCTCGGCTCGAGGCCTTCCCTCACAATGACCGCTACCCCACCACCCCTGCCTAGTGCCTGTGACTGATGAAATGCACGGTAACCTGGCGGGCACATTTTCATGAGAGGGAGACCTCCCTCTTGGCCCAGCCAGGTCTCCGTGATTCCTGCCAGGTCCGGCTCCCCCTCCGACACCAAGTCGTTAATGAGGGGGGCTTTGTTGACAACGGACCTGGCATTGCATAGCATCAGTCTCAGGCCCTGGCTCTGTAGGGCCTGACCACTTAGACACTGAGCCACCGTGTCACTATATTTTAATTTTAATTTTAATTTTACTAGACATAAAAAGGACTGTCATGGCAGCAATTCTCACAGCATGGTCCATGGTGTCACCTGATTTCTTGCCATAACCTTCCAGAAACTGATTTAATAGCAATAGCACTTAGAGTTATATACCATTTCACTGTGCTTTACAGCCCTCTCTAAGTGGTTTACAGAGTCAGCCTCTTCCCTCCAACAATCTGGGTTCTCATTTTACTGTCCTCGGAAGGATGGAAGGCTGAGTCAAATTTGTGGTCCCTGTTATGTATTAAATGTATATAATTATGCTAAAGGGGATTAACTTTTAGATGACACTGACTGTTAGATTGTGCTAAAGTGAAAGTGCATGATTCCAACTGTTGGAAGGAAGTTCAGAACAATTATATGGGGGGTGGGTGGGTTTTTTCTAGTTTATGATTGGATAAGGCCCGGGCATGGAGTATAAATAAGAGGCGTTTCCTCACTTCCATTTTTGAGTCAATAAAAGCTGTTGCAGCTATGGGGGTCTGGTTCTTGCCTACTGAAGCCCACTACACAATAGTCCCTCTTCTTTTTCTTGTGTATGTAGTTGGTTGCCCCTTTGGCCTACTCATCTCTAAGACAACCCCAAAGATTGCCGAATACTTGGTGTGTGTGCTTGGGAGGCCCTTGTTCCCGATGTCACCGAGTCATTTTTTTCCCCTTTCGTGATAACATTTCTTACCTGGAGGGAGAGGACATTGATATGTATACATTGTCCTATAAGAGTTAACTGGGAGAGGGGATTGAATGAGAGAGGGAAGCTGCCAGGAAAGGTAGCGCCATCCTGATTGTGACAGGTAGAATGTGGGTCATTCTTTATGATACCTGATTTTCTATTCAAAGGTTGTCCCATTGTACGGCCTTAGGCTTCTAATCACAATGCCTGGCTACCGGTCCATTGATGACTTCAGGTTCCAGCCAGGGG
The DNA here is from genome assembly GCF_964273705.1 of Natrix helvetica. Lineage (NCBI taxonomy): Eukaryota > Metazoa > Chordata > Lepidosauria > Squamata > Natricidae > Natrix > Natrix helvetica. Next base: position 367,571,438 of record NC_138548.1, read on the forward strand.
TGGGCTTCAAAAGTTCCAGCAATGGGTATGGTGCCCCGTTGCTGGGTGGCCGTGGCCTAGTTGGCCTCCTGAACAACGTTGGGGGTTCATGAGGCTCTGGAGGATTTCCTTGCACTTCTGGGAGGGTGAAAACTGATTCCCTGGAGTTCCAGAGGTTCTCTGGAGGTTGGAAACAGGCTGTTTTCACCCTCCCTGTGCTCCTCTGGAGCTTGGGGAGGGCGAAAAAAGCATGCAAAAATGGGGGGGTCACGCCTGTAGTGCGCACATTGCATTATGGGTGTGGCACGCCTGCAAACGACCCCCCTGTGCTCCCCCACTTATGCCATGTGAGCCAAAAAAGGTTTGCCCTATACCATTTCAGACAAATGGTTATCCAACATCTTCTTAAAAACTTCCAATTCACAACTTTTGGAGGCAAGTGGTTCCACTGATTAATTGTTTTAATTGTCAGGAAATTTATCCTCTGTTCTAAGTTGCTTCTCTCCTTGATTAATTTCCACCCATTGCTTCTTGTTCTGCCCTCAGGTGCTTTGGAGAATAGTTTGACTCCCTCTTCTTTGTGGCAACTCCTGATATATTGGAAGACTGCTATCATGTCTCCCCTAGTCCTTCTTTCTCTTAAGCTAGACATACAAGGAGGAGGAGGAGCTTCCGGGGAAAATGGCGGAAGTTCCCAAAGCTCCGTAAACGATGGGGCTCTTTGGCAGGGACAGCAGGCGTTTTCGGCCCCCGTTGGTCATTCTGGGGGCCTAGAATTCATTAAGTGGCAACCCTGGCTCTCGTTGTTAACAGCTTGGACCCTGGGCGGGGTCCAGATAGCCAGGAGGACGGAGGCAGAGGAGGAGGAGGACGGTGAAGAGACGAAAATGCAGAGAACGCAGAGGCCGAGCCGCGGCAGCAAAAAAACAACAAGAGCAGAAAGGAGGAGGTCTATGTGGCTGCCAGGGCGGCGGGACAACGGGACAGCGGAGGAGCGACTCCGGGAGGATAGCGAGTCGGTGAGGAGAACGTGTGGGAGGCGAGCTACATCCTGCTATGCGGGGGCGGCGTTTGGATCCAACCGACGGTGGCGACGGGGCGGCAGAAATGGTGCTGGAATATCGGGCGCCCTATTTCTCATCTATTTCTCATCTATCTCTCTGACCGCAGCCTGGCTAAGAGGCCAGTGGGGCCGGTGGGGCTGGAGAAGAAAGCCAGGGGGTCGCCGGAGGTTCTGGGCGTCCTCCAGAAGATCAATAGGCTGAACAGCTGGCCTTGGCACCCCGCCTACCCCCCCCCCGCACCCCCGCTGAGGTGCGATCCCTGTATACTCTAAGAACTACCTCTGTGCCTCTGGGCCTTAAGAACTACCTCTGGGCCTCGCTGGTGGACTGTAGATTACTATGGATTGCGAGGTCTGCTTCCTCTTCCATCTTATCTGCCTGTCAAATACTCATTGCTCTATTTTACATCAAGTTACATCTTGGACCTGCTGTAAAGAAAAACCCTGCCACAGCCATAGTCATGGATTGATTAACATTTTTATCTATTCAAGGTCTGACATTCTTCGACTGCGAGGGTCCCCCCTCTCGCAGGCATGCCCCCTTGCCCTGAAGAGGGCCCACCTCGATGAGGGGTTTATTACACCAGAGAGGTGGAGGAAGCGGGGGATTAGGGGTTTTTTAGTAAAATGTTTTTTAAAGGTTTTAAGGGGTTCCAGGGAGGGGGGGAGGGCTACTTTGCCTTGGAGTATGGACATAGCCAGGTCAGCAGGTGGGATCAGGACGGAAGGGAGCGGAGTGAGGGGGGTGGGAGGAAACACCATTCCTACAAGGGGAATTCCAATTGCGACGGTCGTAGGGAGGGGTGGGCGCGAGGACACTAGAAGAACACACAATCGGTTGGGAGACCGGGGCCGCTGGATACGCCCGGTCGCTTGTACCAACCCCCGCAGGCTAGGTGGACAGGATCGGCAGAGCCTGGGCCTTAGGCTGATGTTATGTAACGCGAGGTCCGTGATTAATAAGGCCCCCCTCATCAGTGACTTGATCACAGAGGGGGAGCCGGACCTCGCAGGAATAACAGAAACCTGGCTGGGCCCAGAGGGGGGGTTGCCCCTCAGGGAAATGTGCCCTCCAGGTTACCGTGTATTCCACCAGCCACGGGCCTAAGGTAGGGGTGGTGGGGTAGCGATAATCATCCGGGAAGATTTGGCACCGAGAGAATTCACTGTGTCGCAGATATCTGGTTGTGAGTCTCTGGGCGTGAAATGGGGCCCAGGGAGTCAGCTGGGCCTGTTGATAGTATACCTGGCTCCCCGCCATACATCAACGGCCCTGCCCGGGCTCCTTGAGCGGATCACGGAGATGGCGGTTGAAACCCCCAAGCTATTAGTGATGGGGGATTTTAACCTGCCATCGACGGGAGAGGCATCCGGGGCAGCCCGGGAATTCATGGCCTCCATGACAGCCATGGATCTGACTCAAGTAGTTCAGGACCCCACACACGAGGGAGGCCACATACTGGATCTTGTGTTTGTCTCCGACCAGTGGACGAGTGATCTGGGAAGAGGGAATTTAGTCATCACGCCCCTGTCATGGTCAGATCACTCACTTCTCCAGCTGGACTTCCCTGGCGCTACTCCCCACCGCGGGGAGGCGGAACCAGACTATCCCAGATGGTTCCGCCCCAGGCGTCTGATGGAGCCAGATAGGTTCCAGGCAGAGCTTGGGCCACCTCCTGCAGACCTGCCCCGCCCCCGGGCAGAGGACCTGGTAGCCGCGTGGAATAATGCGGCCGCCGGTGCCTTAGACCGGGTGGCACCTTTGCGGCCTCCCCGACGGCCACGATCTACCCGGGCCCCCTGGTTTAACGGGGAGCTAAGGGCGATGAAACGCCTTAGGAGACGCCTAGAGAGCAAGTGGAGGTCCTCCCGCTCCGAATCCGACCGAGCACAAGTAAGAGCCTACGTAAGGACTTACCTTGTGGCAATAAGAGTGGCCAAACGTCAGTATTGTGCCACCCTTATAGCGTCCGCAGAGAACCGCCCTGCCGCCCTGTTTCGGGTGACTCGCTCCCTTTTGTCACAGGGGCAGCGGGACCCCCCATTGCTGGGCCGGGCAGAGGAATTTGGAGAGTTCCTGCAGGATAAAATCGATCGGATCCGAAGGGGATGGACCCACCTCAGTGCTCCAGTGGGGACGTCTGAGGCTAGTCTTGAGAGACCATGCTGGGAGAAGTTTGACCCTGTTGTCACCGAAGATTTGGACAGGTTGCGCGGGCGACTGCGAGCCACTACATGTTTATTGGACCCGTGTCCCTCCTGGTTGGTACTGGCCTCCTGGGAGGGCTCACGAGGCTGGCTACTGGGGCTGGTGAACGCTTCGCTGGGTGAGGGCCTTTTACCAGCCGCCTTGAAAGAGGCGGTGGTGAGGCCCCTGCTCAAGAAGCCTTCTCTGGACCCAACGGAGCTAGCAAATTACCGTCCTGTCTCCAACCTTCCTTTCTTAGCGAAGGTTGTTGAGAGTGTGGTGGCTCAGCAGTTTCCGCGCCACCTGGAAGAAGCTGACTATCTAGACCCGCGCCAGTCCGGCTTCCGACCCGGTCACAGCACGGAGACAGCCTTGGTCGCGTTGGTGGATGATCTCTGGAGGGCAAAGGATGAGGGTTGTTCCTCCATCCTTGTCCTATTAGACCTCTCGGCGGCCTTCGATACCATCGACCATGGTATCCTATTGCGCCGTCTGGAGGGGTTGGGGGTCGGGGGCACCGTATTACGGTGGTTCCGCTCCTACCTCTCTGGCCGGACGCAATGTGTGTTGGCAAGAGAGGAGAGGTCGACCGCGAGGCCCCTTATCTGTGGGGTCCCACAGGGGTCGATCCTCTCGCCTCTCCTGTTCAACATATATATGAAGCCGCTGGGCGAGATCATCCGTGGTTTTGGGGTGGGATACCATCTGTACGCTGATGACACTCAGCTGTACATTTCCACCCCAAACCACCCCAACGTGGCTGTTGAAGTGATGTCCCGGTGTCTGGAAGCCGTACGGGTCTGGATGGATGACAACAGGCTCAGGCTCAACCCCTCCAAGACAGAGTGGCTGTGGCTTCCGGCTTCCCGATTCAACCAGCATATGCCATCGCTGACCATCGGAGATGAACAATTAGCCCCGGTGGAAGGGGCACGCAATTTGGGCGTCCTCCTTGATGCCCGGCTGTCTATGGAAGACCATGTGGCAGCCGTGGCGAGGGGGGCGTTCCACCAGGTTCGCCTGGTGCGCCAATTGCGGCCCCTTTTGGACCAGGAGGCCTTGCGTACAGTCACTCACGCGCTGGTGACGTCTCGCCTGGACTACTGTAATGCTCTCTACATGGGGCTCCCCTTGAGGTGCACCCGGAGACTGCAGTTGGTCCAGAATGCAGCCGCGCGGGTAATTATGGGGAGATCGAGGTTCTCCCATATAACACCTATCCTGCGCGAGCTGCACTGGCTTCCTGTGGCCTACCGGGTGCGCTTCAAGGTGCTGGTTACCACCTTCAAAGCGCTCCATGGCACAGGGCCTAGTTACCTGCGGGATCGCGTCCTGCCCCATACATCCCTGCGACCCGTCCACTCACACAGAGAGGGACTACTCCGGGTGCCGTCCTCCAGAGAGTGCCGGAGGGCAGCGCCCAGGAGTAGGGCCTTCTCTGTAGTGGGCCCCACTCTTTGGAATGACCTCCCCCCAGACATCAGGACAACAACCGACCTTCGCTCCTTCCGTATGAAGCTGAAAACCTACCTGTTTCGACTAGCTGACCTGGCATAATTCTACAACCTCTACAGCCCAGGGCATTTTTAATTGGTAATTTTAGTTTTTAAGGGTTAATTTCACTGGGGTTTTAACTTTTTTAGGTATTGTAACTTATTTATTTATTCTTACCTCCTCTGTACGCTATATAGTACTTTTGTACGTCGCCCCGAGTCCCTGTGGGGAGAGGGGGCGACTAATAAGTTCAAGTAATAAATAAATAATAAATAAATAAATACCCAGTTCCTGCAACCGTTCTTCCTATGTTTTAGCCTCCAGTCCCCTAATCATCCTTGTTGCTCTTCTCTGCACTCTTTTTAGAGTCTCCACATCTTTTCTACATCGTGGCGACCAAAACTGAATGCAGTATTCCAAGTGTGGCCTTACCAAGGAATTATAAAGTGGTATTAACCCTTCACGTGATCTTGATTCTATCCCTCTGCCTATGCAGCAGGGGGGAAAGTTGTTACCCAACCACAAGTAGAAGGTCCAGGACCCCCAACTTTCTATAGGATAAAGAGGGAGTTGATGGAGGGAGTATACAAGGCTGCAATGGAGAATCTTGCACCCCATGAATCACTACTAAGAAAGAAGAGTCTCACTTGGACCCATGGAAAAGATGACTGCTTTGGTGTAACCTTAAACAAATGCTTCCAGTTGCACTCAGACCTTATTTTCTTATTTTTTTGATGTAAAGAAATACTTTTCCAGTGACATTGTTGGCCTAAAGCCAAGTTCTCCACCAGGAAAGTTTTTCCATTTAGGGCCTTCTGGGTGATTCTGAGAAGTGAACTGCAGCTGACTCTCTCTGTCTCTGCCCAAAATCTCCCCCGCAGGATTCTCCCAAAGAGCAGAGCTGAAACTTTGATGATAATTCTCCTTGTCAGGAGAGATCCCTGACTTTTTCAACTAGTTCTTGAACTTGTAGATTGTTGGGCATTTCTCTGGAGAGAAGTGAAAGGGAAATAATCCCCATCTGGTTCATAATGATAGGGCAGAGTGAGAATTAAATCGGTCATCAAGAATTGAAAGGTTTGGAAGCTGCATCCTTGAAATTGGCCCCAGAGGGAATACACAGCACCTGTGGCTGAAGAAAAAATAAATCTGATATTTGTTGGCATAGTGACTAAAGAGAATACCCCAGGGGCTAATTAGTGCCTGAGCATGTCACTGATCTGAAACAGCTGCCTGCTAAATGGGAAATAACATTTACTTTTACTTTGAAAGCTAAAGCTCAAGGGGACCATCATATAAAGGCTGGTGCAATAAGTCTCTAAGAACAAAATCAAACTCAGTCAAAAACCAGTCATCAGAACTTTGCATGGTTAAAAAAAAATCACAAACACAAAATGGGAGAGTGTTTCTGTGTCTTTGGAAATGAGTTCTTGTTTACAGGCACACTTCCAGCTCTGCAAAGGTGTCTTGCATCTACCCTATAATTATGGAAGCGCTGGGGATTTCTTTTTTTTCTCTCTCCATGAATTGCTCAACTGTCACCTTGGAAACCAGTCCAGTGAATGGCAAATGCAAGCAATAGTGCAAAGTTATGTCCTATCCTGAGCCACAAAGCTCTAAATATAGAGAATTCCTGCTTGGCCTACAATTTAGACACTGTGTGTCTCTGCATAATTTGAGACTTTGGCTTGCCTGCTCTCATGCCCCTGTTCTTTCAGAAAGCTGTGTTTCAAAATATGATGATTCAGTCCTCCCATGATTCATTTCAGACTATTTCCAGATGAATGTTCAAATTATTTTAATCCATCTTGACTCAGGCAGCCTCAGGGACAGATCCAAAATCCAAGGCCTCAGTAGCCACTTTAGTCTTAGGTCCACTCCAAGATGTAAGATACATTTCCCCCAGTGGTGAAATCATTTTTTTTTTGCCACCGGTTCTGTGGGCGTGGCTTAGTGGTGGTGGTGTCATGTGACTGGGTGGGCGTGGGAAACTTTTCTTCACTTTTGAAAGCGTTTTTTCCTGCCTATTTGCCCGAACCGGCAGGAAAAAATGTTTTAAAAAGTGAAAAAAAAGAGCTTCTGAGGATCATGTGGCTTAGTTGTGAGCCTCACGATCGTCAGAAGCTTTTTTTTTTTTTTTGCTTTTGAAAGCATTTTTTTCCTTCTTATTCGCCAGAACCGGCAGGAAAAAAATGCTTTAATAAGTGGGAAAAAAGCTTCCAACAATCGCTTGGCTCATAGCTGAGCCACGCAATCCTTGGAAGCTTTTTTGTTTAAACTACCAATTCTCAGAACCAACGACAATCGTTTCTACTGCCTTGGACGAACAAGGCCGAACCGGGAGGATTTCACCCCCGATTCCCTCTCTCCTTTCATCAAAGTCATTCATTCACTTGTTGGTGAATCCAAGATACAAAATTAGAACATTGTAACCAAATTCAGTAGTCCATGATTCTTATAAGAGAAAACATTGATAAGCACTCATTGGATGCATTTTTTCTCAGCCAGCTTGATAACCACCGTAGCACATTGCCCTTCTTCCCAAACTTGCTAATAAAAATATTGGGGTTCCTCCATTCAATGTTTTAGAGCAGGGCTTTCAAACTCAAGGCCCAGGGGCCGTATCCAGCCCTTGGGGTGCTTAGATCTGGCCTGTGGGGAAGTGGTGGGTTCTGGGCAGTACAGCCCTGTACAGATGTACCAGTAGTAGCTAGGAGCAGCAGCCACCCTACCGGTATGGTGGCTCATTTGGCCCACCCACCTGCGTTCCTTACCGGCTTTTAAAGCAAATGGGCCAATTGCCCACACATGCACAGAGTGAAGCACCTTTGTGGCCTCTGCTGAGTAGCTGTGTCACAGGGCAGTGACGTGCACATGTTTGTGCAGGGTGCGTGCCCGACTAGGATGCCCGGCCCTGTGCATAGCGTACTGGTTGCGACGGGATCTGGAACCCACCACTGCTGTGGGGCCACCCTAGAAACAGCAAAGGACCAGTCCGCAGAACTCTGTTTTCGCTGCAGAGAGCTGCAGGAGGCTGTCGTGGCTGAAAACTGGGTCCAGAGGGCTGTTTTTGCTGGCAGAGCACTTGGGCCACCACAGGTGCCCGTGACACATACCCACCCCAGCCCCCGAGGTCAACAATCCTGATGCAGCTGTCAGGGTTCCAAAAAACACCCCCAATGAAATAAAACTCCGAGCCTTGTGTTTCCTCAAAGTTCCACTTTAGTAGAGATGTCATGTTGGCACATCTGGGAAAACCTGAATCTGAAAGCTTCCAGGTTTTCCCACCCAGTTGAAAGTTTAAGATCTTGCCCCAATACTCACAAGTCCATCACATGGTCCAATCTTTCACTGCCACGAAAACAGATTCGTCCCATCCACATCCGGCCAGGTGCAGAGACAAAGATGACCTTGGCTGTCTAAGAAGAATGTTATTATGGCTACACATCACCCATACTCTGTATAATCCCCACTCCCCATTTTCCCACAGTAGAAAGTGTGGCAGGCCTGAAATCCAAAAAGAAAGGAGGGCTTGCTGGTCTGACAGCAGCCCTCAATGAAATTGACTTTGACACCCCTGTTTTGGAGCACCCATCTATCTTAAGAAACTTACCCTGGACTTCTGCAATGCTCTCTACATGGGGCTGCCCTTGAAGAGCACCCGGAGGCTTCAGCTGGTCCAGAATGCAGCCGCGCAGGTTGTCATGGGGGTACCTAGGTGCTCCCATGTTACACCCCTTTTAGGCGGCCTGCACTGGTTGCCGGTTGTTTTCCGGGTGCAATTCAAGGTATTAATTATGACCTTTAAAGCGCTCCATGGCTTAGGCCCAGGGTACCTGCGAGACCACCTACTGCCACCAGTAGCCTCCCACCGTCCAGTATGATCCCTCAGAGTTGGCCTCCTCAGGGTGCTGTTGGCCAGGCAGTGTCAGCTGGTGACCCCCAGGGGGAGAGCCTTCTCTGTGGGAGCGCCTTCCCTCTGGAATGAGCTGCCCCCGAGCTCCGCATAATCCCTGACCTCCGGTCTTTCTGACACGCCCTAAAAAGTTGGCTTTTCCAGCAAGCCGGCCTGGCCTGTTAATTTTAATTTTAACTTATTTTAAATGTATTGTTTTTTTAAAAATTCGGTTTGTTTTTTTGGATATGGATTTAATCTTTTTTAACTTTTGGGATGTGTGTTTTTTAATGTTGTATGCTGCCCTGAGTCCTTTTGGAGAAGGGCGGCATATAAATCCAAATAAACCAAACTAAACCAAACCAAACCCAATTGGTATATACCAGAGGTGTCAAACTTGTGGTCTCGCGGGCTGGATGCATCACGTGCTGACCACCCCCATTTTAGAGAAGGGGAAAAACATCGCAATAAGTCACATGACGACAACGTGACGATGCGAGTGTGACACCCCTGGTATATACCGATGACTGCTCCAACAACGAGCTCTGCCCTTCTTGAAGAATCTGGCAGAACACCAGTTGTCCAGGTTTCCCAAATATAAAAGATCAGTCAGTCCATTTTCTTCAAGATATGAAGAGCTGTACAAATGAGGAATGGTCTCCTTATGACGTTTGTGGGTTCTTCATACCTGGAGATTTCTAAGAAGGGTGCAGACACTTCTGATAGATTGGATGTCAGGCCTGCAGCGGTTCCTTTAAGAATCTTTGGCCTGCCACACTTTCTTTCATTTCCCAATTGGATTTGGATTGGATGTATAGATGGTAGATGATAGATGGTTTGAATGGTTTATTCAGATAATGCAGAGTGTTCATCTCGATCAGTGATGGCTACCCTTTTTGCAATTGCATGCCCAAAGTGGTGGGAGCGCGAGGGGCCATGCCCACACCCATAATTCTCCCCCTCCCATGAATGCATGCATGACCCCCCACACACACACAGTCCCCCCAATTTTGGCATGGTGGACCCATTTTTCGCCCTCCCCAGGCTCCAGACTCTTTCTAGAAGCCTGGGGAAGGCAAAAGAGGCCTTCTCCACCCCATCAGAGGCACTCCGGATGCTGAAAACAGCCTGTTTTCCAACTTCCAGTCAGACTAGAAGGTCTGTTTTTCACTCTCCCCAGGCTCCAGACCTTTCTAGGAGCCTGGGGAGGGTGAAAATGCCCCCTAGAGGCAAAAATGGCCTATTTGTCTACATCTGGTTGGACCGGAAGGTCCAATTTTCACTCTCCCCAGGCTTCAGAGCCTTTCTGGGAGGCTGGGGAGGACAAAAACGGCCTTCCCCACACACCCAGAGGTCCACCGGAGGCTGAAAACAGCCTGTTTCCTGACTTCTGGTGGGCCCAGAAGGCCCGAAAATCAGCTGGCATATGCTGGAGCTGACCTCACGTGCACACCAATATGGCTTCATATGCCACCTGTGGCATTGGTGCCATAGATGCTCCATCACGGATCTAGATGATTTTTATAAATCGTCACATCATCAAGGCAAACAACAGGTATCTCCTACATCCTCTTCATTTCCCTCCTGCTTTCCTTCCAGTCCTTTTTCCTTTTCAATGGTCAGGCAAGAAAAGCCACCTTCTTTCTTATGAAAACAGCCTTCAGAATTGTCTTCTCAGTTGGCTTTGTCTTAGCCAAGACTATTATGGCTGTGGTGGTGAACTTTCCCAGCCACAAAGCCAGGAAATCTCTGAGGAGGTGATTGGGAAAATTCTGGGCAATTCTGCCATCCTATCTTGATCTGGAGTTCAAGTGATGATATGTGTCACCTCGGTGGAAGTTTCCCAAGTCCCGGGCCAACTGGCTTCTTCCTGGCAGCTCTTTCTCTGCCTTTCAGTGTCGACCATCAAAGACAAGGATTTTGTGGGCAGAAGACCTGTGCTGCAATGGAGAAATGGGAAATGGAACGGCCGGCACAAGGGAAGGAGAAGGAGCAGGGAAAGAGGAAAAGCGGCCTCCTCCTTCCCTCATGCTGGCTGCTCTGTTGCCCATTCCCCCATTACAGTGCAGCACAATGGAGCTTGCCCCATCCCACCCACCACTGCCCAAATGCCCTCCCTTCCCCAAAGCATTTTTGCTTGATTTCTAGCTCCGTCGCGTTTCTGTCCTGCTTCTCACTGTTGTGTGCAGGGAAACAATAGTTTGTGGGACTAAAAAAATTTCAATCAATTCCAACTTCGCGAGATCTTTTTTTTTTTTTGCGAGACTTTTTTAGTCCCACAAACTTTTGTTTCCCTGCATACAATGGCAAGAAACCCAACGGAAAAATGTAATGGATCTGGAAATCAAGTAGGCAAAAAAAAATGCTTGGGAGAAGTGAGGGCATTTGGGCACCAGGTGCTGAAATAGGTGTGTCTCTTGTTCAACCATTGCCCAGGCCCACTGGAGGGAAGGATGGCATTTACTGGTTCTGGCCAGGAAGGGGCAGCCGGCATTCCCATTGCAGGCAGGAAGCAATAGAGAAACGCGATGGAGCTGGAAATCAGGCAAAGGAATGCTTGGGAGAAATGAGGGCATTTGGGTGGTGGATGGTGGTGAGTGGGACAAGCAATGGAGAAATGGGCAACGGAGCAGCCAGCCTGAGGGAAGGAGGCCATTTTACCTCTTTCTATGCTCCTCCTTCCCTCGGGTCGGCTGCTCCCATTTCTTCTCCCATTTCTTCTCTCCCAGCAGAGTGCCCCGGATCCACTTTGATAATGGGGGGGGGGAGGGGGAACGGAGCAGCCAGCATGAGGGAAGGAGGCCACATGAGGGAAACATGAGGGCTAGGGAAAGGGGAAAACTCTTTCCCTGCCCCTTGTCTTTCCCTCATGCTGGCTGCTCCATTTCCCATTTCTCCATTGCAGCGCAACACCCAGGATCCACTTTGATAGAGGTGGTGTGTGTGTGTAATGTAACAACCGGGCTTGCACTGCTCTGCTCACCGCAGCTGCCCATGAAGGTAAAGCCAATGGCAACCTGTGGCCGGAATGTCCCCTAGGCCTAGGATGGAGTAAAAAGCCCCCGATCATTACACAGGAGAAGGAGAAGGAATGGTTTTTGGGACAGGAATATCACTCGGGCACCCAGCCGCCCTTGTCACCCATCTCCGTCCATTTGTGGCAGAACTTTATCAATACATGATTGCTGAATTTTGCTGAATCTTTGAAGATAATGGTAACCATTCTTCTAGGCTAAGGAACAAAGAACAAAATATCAAAAGATTCAACTAAACAAAAATGAAGGAGACTCTCTTCCAGCCACCCTTTAAAAATATCAAGTAAAATCATTGTCCCAGCTTAGCTATGGAGAGAAGCTTGCCCCATTTTCTAAGTTTGATCTGTTGGAAACTTTGGATGTTTGAAATTCCTCTGTATCACATTTCTACATTTCTTCTGGTTGTAAGTTGCTCTTTTGTATTCAGGTCTGGCTTCAGGATGATAATGTAGCACTTGGGGATGAAGATGCAGCCCAGCAGACCAGCACTGGAGGCCAAGATGGAGGCCAAAACCTACACAGCCACCATGTACTTCCCCTTGGTGTTCAGGTAGGTGGGCACAAAAGTCACCCAGACACTGCAGAAGACCAGCATGCTGAAGATGATCAGCTTGGCTTCATTGAAGGCTCCAGGTAGATTCCTGGCCAGGAAAGCCATTGTGAAGCAGATGGCAGCCAGGAAGCCCAAGTAGCTGAGGGTGATGTAGAACATGAAAACAGAGCCTTCATTGCATTGCAGGATGATCTCTCCAGGCTGGGAATGAAAGTCTGAGTCACAGAATGGGGGAGAAATTCCCAACCAGATGGAGCAGATCACAATTTGAACACTAGAACAAGAAAGGATGATGGAGTTGGCCAAGCTCTTCCCCAACCATCTCTTCACTTGGTTTCCTGGTTTTGTGGCCAGGAAAGCCAGCACCACTGTCATGGTTTTGGCCAAGAGAGAAGAAACGGCAACTGAGAAGATGATGCTGAAAATTGTTTGTCGGAGAAGGCAAGTGGCTTTCCTTGGTTGACCAATGAAGAGAAAAGAAGACAGGAAGCAAAGCAGAAGGGAGACCAGGAGGATGTAAGAGAGATCTCGGTTGTTGGCTTTCACAATGGGAGTTTCCTGATGTTTAAGGAATATGATTAAAACAAACCCTGTGGTTAGGAAGAAGAATAGAGCAAAAGTGTCCAATGTGATGCCCAGATGTTCTTCATTTGGATGTTTGTCATCTGGACATCTGGTGCATTTTCCTGTGTCTGAGAAAACCAAAAAGCAATATTTCTTTAAAATTCTATCCTTTCACTTTTCAAGGAATCTGCCACACTTTTCTATTTATTTCCAGCCCTACTTTCAATGTTATTTTGGTATTAATTCCTTTAGGTAACAAATTGTGCAGTTAAAAAATATACAAGTAAAGTTTCACTTCAGTCTGTCTTTTAACTTACACCTTCATGAAAATGCTCTGGATGAATATACTCCCACTTTCTTCCTGCCCCCTTTTTTTTGGTGTCACCCACCTTCCTGAGTGGAAATGGTCCCCTCTGGACAAGGAATGCAGTTGTAGCAGCAAACTGGCTCTCCTTCTCGAGCCCTCTAATCCAGAGTGGCATTTATCCAAACATCTGGACTGAGGCAGAGACTGAGAAGATATGTGAAAGAAAATAACCATCTATCAAAACTAATCATTAGTCAAAACCATCAATGAAAACTAACCATCAATGAAAACTAACCACCAATGAAAACTAACCACCAATCAAAACTAACCATCAATCAAAACTAACCATCAATCAAAACTAACCATCAATCCAAACTAACCATCAATCAAAACTAACCATCAATCAAAACTAACCACCAATCAAAACTAACCATCAATCAAAACTAACCACCAATCAAAACTAACCATCAATCAAAACTAACCACCAATCAAAACTAACCACCAATCAAAACTAACCACCAATCAAAACTAACCATCAATCAAACTAACCACCAATCAAAACTAACCACCAATCAAAACTAACCATCAATCAAAACTAACCACCAATCAAAACTAACCACCAATCAAAACTAACCATCAATCAAACTAACCACCAATCAAAACTAACCACCAATCAAAACTAACCATCAATCAAAACTGGAGAAGGACAGGAATACCTGAAATATTTTCCGCAAAAATAAGACTGGTTCTTATTTTCTTTTGGGGCCCAAACTAAATACTAGGGCGTATTTTTGGGTGATGTCTTTTTTCCCATGTACAGAAGTCACACTTCTTCTGCTTGCTCATGGAGGGACAGGAGGCCATGCAGTATCCAGTACAACTACCATGAGGCGGGGGAGTGGAGCTGCCCAGCATTCCCCACATTGGCTTAACTTGGGGGCACTGCAGCCAGCCCATCCACTTACTGATACCTGCCTTGCCTTGTGGCAGTGGCAGCTCCAGCAGCCCATTCTAGCAGGACCCCACGTGTCCACCGGCCCACTTCTTCTGCTTGCTTTTGGCTGCAATGGAGCAGGAGCCAAGCAATGCATGTGATGACACAGGTATGAGGTGAGGTGGGGTGCAGCTGCCCCACATGCTCTACACCAGTTTACCTTGGGACCCCTGCAACTAGGCCATCCACATCTGGATACCAGCCTTGCTTCATGGCTGTGGCACCAGCACACTGCTCGACCTCCTGCTCCGTTGCGGCCATGACTACGCAAAAGAAGTGTGCCAACAACCATGTGGGCTCCTGCTGCACATGGCTGTGAGGTGAGGCAGGAGTAGGAGCATGAATGGCCTTGCTGTGGGGGTGAGAGAAATAAGGTTATTTGTGTAAAAGAGCAGAACCTGACCGTCTCCATTTTTATGCTTTAGATAATACCAGAAAGCAGAAGCAGCAGTTTCATAATACATTACTTTTGCAACACATTCAGTTAATACCATATATAGAAGGAACATTTAGGGGACTACCAGAACTGTGAGGTTAACTGAGGAGGAACTGGCTGGGTCAATGTGAGGCCTAACGAGAAAGTGCTGACGTCAGTCTCAAGATGCTGACATAAGGGGATCGATTATTCCGTTATCATCTTATTATCTCCTTGTATGGTGGGAAGCAATTGGGGGACTTTCCATTGAGGGTATTTTTTGGGGCTAGAAACCGGTTGACCAATTGCCAATGGCATTGTGTAACATGTGTTGTATAATACGACTTTATGCAACATGGACATTTAAGGAAGTGAACTGCACCCCAAAACTGTATTTAAACTCTGTAACCAAAGCTGTCAGACATTCTCTTTCTATCTTTCATGATTGAGAATCCTTTTGCAAAAGCTTATCTTAAATAAATATGCTTTTTATCGTTTATGGTCCTCTTGCTCTTTGTTCCTTTATGAGATAGAGATTTATTTTCTCACAGGGGGCGTTGAGGTAAGTCAGTGGGAGTGCACGGGGCAGTTCCACTCCCCCTCGTCTTGTGGCCATGGCACTACAAGCAACCGGATGGAATGGGCAGGTGGCCGCTTGCACAGACTCTTAAGTAGGGCTTATTGGGGGGAGGGGGAGGGCTTATATTAGGAGCACACATAAAACATGCTAGGGCTTATTTTCATGATAGGACTTATTTTTGGGCAAACAGGATATTATTATTATTAGAATATCTGTTGTTCTATTTTCTATGTTTCTACTTCCCACATTCAATTCTCAGCGAAAATGATCCATCTTGAAGACTAGTCTCAGTCCACTTGAAGTGAGCCCTAAGGATTTAGAAAACAGGGCAATATTTCGCCCACCTTGTTGAGAAACGTTATCCGTGACAGAGCATTTTGTTTGATAATAAGTCTCTGTCTTTCAAAAGTCCCCAATCTCATTGGGATGGCATCCTTCTTGGAGACAGCCAACATGTTCATGATGTCCATATCTGCTGTTACTTCTCCATTTTGGTCCAAATAAAGTTTCCAATTGGAAGGATTGGAAAACTCATTTTTCTGCAGATATGGATGGAAATATCCATGAATTTTAAAAAGCTAATACGATTGGTTCCTTATCCCATGCAAGCTTTTCATACCTGAATCTTTCTTCTAAAGGTGTCTAACCTCCAAATATGCTTAATTGGAACAGGTGTAACCACAATCTTCATAAGTGAGCAAAAATGGTTCAGCCAAATTAGTCAATCTTACTGTCAAGCCGGCCTCCCTTAGCAACCAAGAAAGAAACCACTTAACTCCATTTTGCAGAATTAAGGGTACTTTTCCTGGTTATGAAAAGATAGCAGCTAAGCAAAGCAAGGTCTGAGGCAAAAGCACACAAAATCATACATAATAATATTTGTCCAACCCCCTCCCCCCGGTAACCCTCATCCCACTGTCCAATCTGCAAATCCCTCAGGTGTCATGTGGGTTTCATCTTCAAGCAGCAGCATCAGGTTGGTACGCAGGATGGTTGGCCTTGACCAACACCAAACACCAGTCTCCAGCACGCGCAGTAGACGGTGAGAACAAAACTCCCTTTTAACAATCTCTCCTGTACTAAATCTTCCCCTCCCAAATACCAGCCCCCCATTCCCCATTTCAATGGCAGCCGAAAACAAATAGCGAAGCAGGGGCTGACACCTACATTGACAAAATCCATATTGACAAAATTGGTCAATTATAGAGAACATATGCAGGTGACAAATAAATTGAACATATAAAAGAGATTTTTATAAACTTATTGAAAACAAGGTGAATTCATCTGTTTTGGTGTAAGCTGTTTGAAAAATTATGCCCTGAGCAATTAGAATAGAAGAATAGAATAAAACTTTTGTCAGGGTTCCAAATAGCACCCAAAAGTAAATCAGAGTTCAAGGCAAAAGATTCCTCAAAGTTCCAATTTATTAAGAGAGCCATGTTGGCACATCTGGGAAAACCCGAATCTGAAAGCTTCCTGGTTTTTCCACCCAGTTGAAAGTTCAAGATCTTGCCCCTCACACCCACAAGTCCATCACATGATCCAATCTTCCACTGCCATGCTGGCAGTTCCACTCATCCAGTTACGATCAGGTGCAGAGGTACAAAGACAAAGGATGACCTTGGGTTTCTAGAAAGAATTTTGTTATGGCTGCATGTCACCCAGCTCCGTATAATCCCCCCTCCCATTTTCCAATAGAAAACGCATAGTAGAAAGTGTGGTAGGCCTGAAACCTGAAAAGAAAAGAGGGCTTGCGGGTCTGACAACTTTATTGTCACTTTAAATGCATGCTAATCACATTATAATGAAGCTTTGTTGCATTCAGCTCTCAAAGGACAACCATTATTCACATACCACATACCTATATGGCACAGAGAAACATCACAGTCTAATTCAAATGTATACATATACATGGCAAAAAAGGAGAGAATCCTATGAATTTACAAGTTGAATAGCATAAAGAACAAAGCTGTTACAGAACCTAGTTGTGCTGCTATAGATACTTTGAAATCTCCTTCCAGAGGGGAGCAGCAGAAATAATAATAATAATAATAATAATAATAATAATAATAATAATAATAATAATAATAATAATAATAATAATAATAATAATAATAATAATAATAATATATTAAATTTCTAGACCGCCCCCTCTCCCCGGAGGGACTCGGGGCGGTGTAGAAAGAGACCATGAAGTGGGTATGTGGGGTCTCTAACAATTCTTTGAGCTCTAAACACATAGCACTTGCAAGCAGTATTGTGAATAATGGGAAGTGAGCTTCCTATAATCTTCTCTGCTGTCCTCACCACTCTCTGTAGGGACTTTCTATCTGAGGCACTGCCACCACCAAACCAAACAGTGATGCAGTTTGTTAAAATGCTCTCAATTGTGCCTCTGTAAAAAGTGGCCAGGACAGAAGGAGAGAGAGAGAGACAGAGACAGAGACAGAGAGAGACAGAGAGAGACAGAGAGAGACAGAGAGAAATGTGCTTCTTATTGGCCAAAGATGTTGGTCTTTTGTTGAATAAGGAGGTTGATATTGTTTTCTCTTTTGAATTCCTGCTCAGAAATAATTCTGATGGATATGTGTTGGGACCGCATACCTGCCACGGCTGCAGTTTTAGATGCTCCAACCTCCCATTGCCCTCCTTCCTTCTTTTCCTGGATCTGGAGGAATATGCATCATTCAAGACATGAGCCAGAGTCAGGATGATAGTGTGGACATGTTGGACGTTAGTGATCTGTCTCCTGTTTCTTCCCATTTGGTTCTCCAGGGGTGCTTTCTGGGTGCATCTTTTCCGGCCTTTGACAGAAAAGCCATGATTTGAAAAAGAACAGTGGAAATACTCATCTTCAGACTGGGGATCAAAAATATAGTGGGTTGGGTGTGATACAATCTCCAGTCTTTCACCTGAATTTCAAGGGACTGTGTGCTATGAACATATCAGTAAAGTCTGTGCTTGTTTCTATTCCCTCTCCAAAATCCACTGATGATCCAGACTTTCCCTTCAATCAGTTCTGGCAAACGCATAAGCGTTAAGTGAAAAGGGAGAATTCTGTCCAAAACAGGAATGATGTAGGAAGAGGGAAGGACACAGGCCAAGCACTCCAGTGTAGGAAACAGTTTATTATGCATAAGGACCGAACAAAAATAAAACAGCTTGTCTGGACCCCGAATGATTATCATAAACAGGGTTTTATACCCCACATTACGTATACAGTTGCTGATTGCTACATTTGACATATATGGCATGATAAGGAACTGAAAGCGCTTAGTACAAATCTTAATTACCGAAAGGACAGAAAGGAAAAAAGGAGGACGCCATATGCATCCGATGAATTATGTCAACTATAATGTTTTAAGGGAGGAAAAGGAGAACAAGCTAGCAAACAGGATACATCCGTCTGGGTCAGCCTGCTTTGTTGCAGATAAAAATAATCATTAGTCATGTCAGCAATTCTTACAAGAAAGGAAATAAGGCTTTGGACTTGACCAGACTTTTTCGGGCCTGCAGCCTTCAGCCTGGTTGTTAGACCTGAACCAAAGTTTTAGCCTATCTCAGGAACATGTTCCATGAAATGAACAAAGGCATTGACTTGTCTCCATTTGGAGAGCCCATCTCTGAGGGATGCTGTATATCCAGTTGTTGAGAATCATTGTGACATAACAATACAAATTCCACTCCTGACAAGCATAGGAGTAAAAGTCCTCGTGCAATTCTCTCCATTCTCTGTGTCTGGAGCAAAGAGGCCGATAAAGGTCCATCTGAAATGGAGGAGCAGTTGGATGATTGCTGGGTACTGGATCCCTTCTTTGGGGGCATTTGGTGAAGAAAGGGGAATGGATTTTTATCACTTAGAGCCACTGAGGAAGTTATATAACCAATCTGAAAAAGCAACAAAGAATGCTGTGTTATTCTTGGGGTCAGACCAAGTCTAAAATACTAGTTTTTGAGAAATCGAACTTAGTTTTACATGTATATATTAGAACGGTTTAGTGCTGGTTAGCCATTGGGCCCTATCAGGTTACAGAATAGAAGGATAGTGTCAGAGTTCCAAATAACATCAGTGTGATTTATGACACCCTCTTGGAGGAGAGGGGAAACAGGGTCATAGTTGACCTGTAAATCATGTGCGGCAGAGTTGACTTCACACGGGTAGTTGCTGACATGTTAGTTGCTCCTAATAAATAACTGGATTTCTTTTGAAACTTGGCTCGAGGCTCATGAGTTAATTAGGGCACCCGTCGGAACCCTGACAGCAAATCAAGTCTGCCACAAACCCTTCAGAAGCCCCATTGGGCCATCCAGAGGCCTCACCTTGCACCTTGCTGGCCAAAATGGGGCTTCCAAGGGGCAGATCCGAGACCCCAAGTCTTGGGGTCCCAAAGGGGCCACTCACCACTGCAAGTAGTTGACAGTGTAAAAAGATCTCCCCATTCTGTCTGTCTCCTTAGTTTTCATTTTTATATAGCTTTTTTTCCCTTAAAAATGTTTTTATAGTCATCTTTTTACTGTTCGTCAGTCACCCAGAATCATCTTATTGGTGAGATGAGCAACATATAAATGATAATGAACAATTTCCTGAAGTAAAAGCAATTAATCAGTGGACTGACTTGCCTCCAGAAATTGGGGGTGCTCCAATATTGGAGATTTTGAAGAAGAGATTGGACAACCATGGGTCTGAAATGATATAGAGCCAGAAGAGGTTAGCCATCACTGTTATATGAACTCCTGCCTGAGTGGGGGGAGGGGTGTTTGAAGACTTCCAAGGTCCCTTACAATTCTCTTATTCTGTTATAATGATAACAACACATTGAACGATGGAGAAGTTGCAGTAAACCCACCACATCATCAGGAGAAAGAGGTCCAAATAGAGCGGAGCAGTCATATTTTCTGAGAGAACTTTGGCAGGAAGGCTCACTTATTGGTTCCTCTTAAAAGTTTGGACCTGTCTGCAACTTTCCCTAGAGAACATCTGCCTGTTGACCAGTGGTGACATTCAAATTTTTTTACTACCAGTTCTGTAGGCGTGGCTTGGTGGACATGGTGTGGCTTGGTGGGCATGGCTTGGTGGGCATGGCAGGGGAAGGATACTGCAAATCTCCATTCCCACCCCACTCCAGGGGAAGGATACTGCAAAATCTCCATTCCCTCCCCACTCTGGGGCCAGCCAGAGGTGGCATTTGCCAGTTATCTTAACAACTTAAAATTTCTGCTACCGGTTCTCTGAACTACTCAAAATGTCCACTACTGGTTCTCTGAACTACTCAAAATTTCTGCTACCAGTTCTCCAGAACCTGTCAGAACCTGCTGGATTTCACCCCTGTTGTTGACTCATTCAGAATTCAGAGAAGTGACGTTTCGCCTCCTGCCATTATTCAAATCATAGTGATTTGTTTGTTGTCTTGCCACTAGTCCCCAGAGATATTTCTGCAGACTTCCAGAACTTTTTGCTCCAATAACAGGCTTTCTCCTTAATAGACCACTAGGGATGATGCCACTGCACTGGAAAGTCTTGAGTGAAGACTTAAATGAGTCTGGAGACAGAGAGAGCCTGGGAAGTCTTTTAGGGCAGACAGAGGATTTGTCTAATTCTCCTTTCAGCTTTGAAGACTCAGCTAGACTCTGGCTTAGGCAGGTCCTTGAAGCTTCTGTCTTGGAAGAAGGCTTTGCTTTCTTCCACCTCTTGTGATTCTTTGTTCAAAATAAACACAGAACTGGAGGCTTCATCACCACTACTACTCATGCTACTTCTCATCCTGCTTCAGAAGCCCCAGGCAGTCCATGGGAGGCTCGATCCCAAATACCTCCTGAGTCCAAAGAGGGCAAAGTTGGAGTCAGAGAACCACTACAGGCCAGGAAAATTTCTTATTGGTGCCATAGTCTCCGTGGTTAAGTTTTTTTTCCAACCATTAAGCTTCAAGAAAACTCCTTCATCCCAAGCACATATGTAGGTTCATTTTTGTGCACTGAATTACAGCTACTCCTTTTCCAAACAATTTCTAATGTGAGGGTTCCTTGGTGCTCTCTGAGTTTGGTTGTTTTCTTGCAGACATTTCATTAACCAAACTAGGTTTGGATGTCTTTCTAGTCCAAACCCCTGCTTAGGCAGGAAACCCTACACCACTTCAGACAAATGGCTATCCAACATCTTCGTAAAGACTTCCAGTGTTGGGGCATTCACAACTTCTGGAAGCAAGTTATTCCACTGGTTAATTGTTCTCACTGTCAGGACATTTCTTCTTAGTTCTGGGTTGCTTCTCTCCTTGATTAGTTTCCACCCAATGATTCTTGTTCTACCCTCAGGTGCCTTGGAGAATAGTTTGACTCCCTCTTCTTTGTGGCAACCCCTGAGATATTGGAAGACTGCTATCATGTCTCCCCTAGTCCTTCTTCCTCTTAAGCTAGACATACCCAGTTCCTGCAACCGTTCTTCATATGTTTTAGTCTCCAGTCCCCTCATCATCTTTGCTGCTCTTCTCTGCACTCTTTCTAGACTCTCCACATCTTTTTTACATCGTGGCGACCAGAACTGAATGCAGTATTCCAAGTGTGGCCTTACCAAGGCATTATAAAGTGGTATTAACACTTCACGTGATCTTGATTCTAACCCTCTGTTGATGCAGCCTAGAACTGTGTTGGCTTTTTTGGCAGCTGCTGCACATGGCTGGCTCATATTTAAATGGTTGTCCACTAGGACTCCAAGATCCCTTTCACAGTTACTACTACTGAGCAAGGTACCACCTAAACTGTACCTGTGCATTCCGTTTTTGTTGCCTAAATGTAGAACCTTACTCTTTTCACCATAATCAGTGATAGTGACTAACACTGATGATACCTAGTTTGGGTAATGAAATGTCTGCAAGAAAACAGCCAAGCTCAGAGGGCACCAAGGACTCCTCATTTCAACCATGAGCTACCAATATTCTTCTCTATTGGTAATTTCTAAGGTTCCAGCCTGCTTCCCCTACCAGGCATTGTCCCCTTGATAAGCTACATTTTCTCTACTTCTGTCCCCTTTCAAAGTTGGATGATGCTCAAATACAGACATCAAGTAAGGATGATGCTAAATTGTCTTCCCTACTTTGTAAATGAGGTCAGTTGAATCTCCTCTCAAGAAATCTGTGATAAGGGACTTTAAAATCCAACCGTTTCCAGAATTTGATAACTTGTTGGTTTTACTGATAAGGTGCCAATGGTCCTTTCCAACTTTATCATTAACGAATCTCTTTTAAATTGGGAGATTAGGCTAATCTAGCGTGAAGTATCTGAGAAGGTTATGAGCCATGGTAGCGCATTGCTTAGAATGCAATACTGCAGGCTACTTCTGCTGACTGCTGGCTACCAGCACTTTTGACAGATGGAATCTCACCAGGCTAAAGATTGACTCAGCCTTCTTTCCTTCCGAGGCAGGTAAAATGAGGAAACAGATTGTTGGGGGCAACATGCTTACTCACTGAACCACTTAGACAGGGCTGTAAAGCATTGTAAAGTGGAATATAAGTCTAAGTGCTATTGCTATTGTTATTAATGAGAAGAAAAACAGGAAGAATGTTTAAAGTCAGTCCAACATTTCAGTAGAAGTGCAAGCATGCTAGCAACCTCAAGAGTATATGCAGTATTGAATATCCTGCATAAGCAAAACAGTCCTTTCAAATATTTGAGATTTCTAGGGATACTCCCCTCCCAATGTACATTACATAGAACAGTTGCTGGAACTGGATATGTCTAGTTTAATGAAAAGAAGGGCTAGGGAAGACATGATAGCAGTGTTCCGATATCTCAGGGGTTGCCACAAAGAAGAGAGAGTCAAGCTATTATCCAAAGCACCCGAGAGCAGGACAAGAAGCAATGGGTGGAAACTAATCAAGGAGAGAAGCAACTTAGAACTGAGGAGAAATTTCCTGACAGTTAGAACAATTAATCAGAGGAACAGAAATTGCCTCCAGAAGTTGTGAATGCCCCAACACTGGAAGTCTTTAAGAAGATGCTGGATAGCCATTTGTCTGAAACGGTATAGGGTTTCCTGCCTAGGCAGGGGGTTGGACTAGGAGACTTCCAAAGTCCCTTACAACTCTTTTCTTCTCTTGCCTTCCATTCCATTCCATTCCTCATTCCAATATTCTATTCTATTCTATTCTATTCTATTCTATTCTATTCTATTCTATTCTATTCTATTCCATTCCACTCCACTCCACTCCACTCCACTCCACTCCATTCCATTCCATATTTACATAGTATTTTAGTTTTTGGAATTTACTTTTATGTTAAAATAACATAAATGTTGCAATCCATTGAGAGGAAATCTTAAGGATTTATATATATATAATCATGTGTGTGTGTGTGTGTTTGTGTGTGTGTGATGTTTGTGCTGATAAATAAATGGGCATACCAGGGGTGTAGCACAAATACAATAATATATATATTGGACACTACTCCCCCTTTCTGTACTTCGCCTCATTACAGAGGGGAATAGTGAGGCTCATTACAGAGGGGGAGTAGTGAGCTCCCTCCCATATTTGGGCATACCAGGGGTTGTAAAACAAATACATACCTATTTCCCTGGCCTAGCTGATAAGGAAGAGAGCCTGTGGCTTAGTGGCAATTACATCAGCCTAATATGCAATACAGCCCTGGTTCGATCCCCAGTAAGGGTATGGCTATCTGATGAGAGCTAAATAGCTTGAAATAGATCTATACTAGTCTCCCTTTATTTATTTATCAGTACAAATACAACATATATATATATATATATATATATATATATATATATATATATATATATATATATATATATATATATATATATATATATATATATATGTATATTTGTGTGTGTGTGTGTGTGTGTGTGTGTGTGTGTGTGTGTGTGTGTGTGTGTCTTTCTTTAATTGATTACGTACATTTATATTTGTAGCAAATTAGGGACTGAAGATTGGAAAATCCTGTTCTTCCTTTTTGCCATCCAGAAGATCAACCAGGATTCCCACATCTTACTCAACGTCACTTTGGGCTACAGCATTTATGAAAACTATTACCATACAGGAAAGACTGCAGATGCTTTGCTGGGGCTACTTTCAGATGGGAAGACCAAGATTCCCAACTACAACTGTGGAAGGCAGAGAAACATACTGGCTGTTCTTGAAAGGGCTGATACGGACATCTCCATTCAGATTTCAACCATGTTGAGCACCTATAAAATCCCACAGGTGTGCCTTTGTTTGGGAGAAAGTTTTCTGTCATGCAACGTTCAATCAGAGTTCCTCAATTGTAAATTAAGAGAAGAGGAATTACAAGAAGAATAAGCATTTAATTTTGCATATAAAGTTTAAAATTTTTGATAAGGCCACACTTGGAATACTGCATCCAGTGTCAGAGTTTCAAATAGCATCCAAAATTGAATCAGAGTCCAAGGCAAAGTATTGCTCAAAGTTCTAATTTATTAAGAGAGACATGTTGGCACATCTGGGAAAACCTGAATCTGAAAGCTTCCTGGTTTTCCTCACCCAGTTGAAAGTTCAAGATCTTTCCCCCACACCCACAAGTCCATCACATGGTCCAATCTTCCACTGCCACTCTGGCAGCTTCCACCCACCCAGTTCTGGCCAGGTGCAGAGACAAAGGATGACCTTGGCTTTCTAGAAAGAATTTTGCTATGACTACATAGTATATAACTCCTTACAATCCCCCTCCCATTTTCCCACAATAGAAAATGCATAGTAGGATAATAGAAAGTGTGGAAGGCAAAGATCCAAAAGAAAAGATGGCTGCAGGCCTGACATCCATTTTTGGTCACCTTGATGTAAAAAAAAATGTTGAGACTCTAAAATCAGTGCAGAGAAGAACAAAAAAGATGATTAGGGGACTGGAGGCTAAAACATATGAAGAACGGTTGCTGGAACTGGGTATGTCTAGTTTAATAGAAAGAAGGACTAGGGGAGACATGATAGCAGTGTTCCAATATCTCAGGGGTTGCCACAAAGAAGAGGGAGTCAAGCTATTCTCCAAGGCACCTGAGGGTAGAACAAGAAGCAATGGGTGGAAACTAATCAAGGAGAGAAGCAACTTAGACCAAGAAGCCAGAGGGCGGCGCCAAGGGGGAGGGACTTTTCTGTGATGGGCCCAGCCCTCTGGAATGACCTCCCCCCTGACATTAGGACAACTACCGATCTCCGCTCCTTCCGCACGAAACTCAAGACCCACCTGTTCCAACTAGCTGGCCTGGCTTGAATTATAATTACAATTATAACTACATCTTCTAATCCCCCCTGGACAATTTTAAATTTAAATTAACCAATTTCTTGGGTATTTTAATTGTTTTAAATTCTATTGTGTTGTTTTTAAGTTATGATTATTTATTTATGAATTGTACAATGTTTTGATTACTTCCTCCTTGTCACTTATCTGTATATTGAGTTGTACGCCGCCCCGAGTCCCTTTGTGGAGAGGGTGCGGCCTATAAATTGAATGAATGAATGAATGAATAAATAAATAAATAAATAAATAAATAAATAAATAAATAAATAAATAAATAAATAAATAAATAAATAAATAAAAAAAATCTGAAGAGAAATTTCCTGACAGTTAGAACAATTAATCAACGAAATAACTTGCCTCCAGAAATTGTGAATGTCCGAACACTGGAAGTTTTTAAAGAAGAGATTGGATAACCATTTGCCTGAAGTGGTTTAGGGTTTGCTGCCTAAGCAGGGAGTTGGACTAGAACACCTCCAAGGTCCCTTCCAACTCTGTTATTCTGTTCTGTTCTGTTCCGTTCCGTTCCGTTCCGTTCTACCATATTTTCATTCCTTTTCAGGTCAGTTACAATTTTGCTGCCCGTATCCTGAGTGATAAAATTAGGTTTCCTTTCTTCCACCCAATGCTTCCTGCTGAAGGATTCCAGTATCCAGGGATGGTCAAGCTGCTCTTACATTTTCAGTGGACCTTGGTTGGTCTGGTGGCACCAGACACTGACAATGGGCAGAATTTCATGAGGACAATGACTTCCCTGCTGATCAGGAATGACATTTGTCCAGTTATAGCAGAAACCTTTCCCGCCTCTCACCGTAAGAGGTTCATAGATCAGAATCCATATCGCAGTTGGAGACAAGTGAATGTTTTTCTTTGCGCTGCAGATAAAGATGTAATCGCAGGAGGTGTTAGCGTTCTACAAATGGTATTTAAATCCTTTGATCAACCCTTTACAGGAAAAGTGATGATTACGACAATTTGCTGGGACCTCACCATCTATTTTACGGCTTTGACCTTTCCCTCTCAATTGCTCCACAGCATTTTTTCCTTTCTTATTAAGGGAAACCAAATGGCAAAGTCTCTTTTGCATGTGGATTTTTACTATTTCATCAAAAACATAGCAGAAGCATCCTTTACATGTTCATACCTCAAGGATACATTTTCCGTGAAAGTCCGGAGAAGTTGCAGGGAGAGAGAAGAATGGGAGGCTCTATCCCAGGAGAATATTGATGTGATTCTGTCTCTGGATGGCTATTTAACTTATAACACAATCTGGGCTGTGGCAAGAGCCATCCATGCAGCCTCTACGCCCAGTTCTAAGAGGGCAAGGATCAAAGGGGTTCAAAACATGGAAACGCCAAAGCTGAAAGGATGGCAGGTATTTCTTTTCTGTCTCCGAATCAATTTACGAAGTCTAAGAATTGGGCAGTTGCTTTTGTGAAATTGATTTATTTTGAATATGAGAAATAAAGTGAACCCCAACTTTCCAGTCCTGTCCCTCTTTCATTCCCTTCGCTCCTTTCCTGTCTATTGCAATGTATTAACTCCATTATGAGAGGAAAGACAGAAGGAAGGAAGGAAGAAAAGAAGAAAGGAAGGAAGGAAAAAAAGAAGGAAAGAACTGAAATTCTAGAAAGAGTGCAGAAAAGAGCAAGAAGGATGATTAGGGGACTGGAGGCCAAAACATAAATAATGTTTGCTGGAATTAGGTAGGTCTAGTTTAATGAAAAGAAGGACTAGGGATGACATGATAGCTGTCTCCCAATATCTCAGGGGTTGCCACAAAGAAGAGGGCGTTGAACTATTCTCCAAAGCACCTGAAGGCTGGACAAGAAGCAATGCATGGAAACTAATCAAGGAGAGAAGCAACCCAGAACTAAGTGGAAATTTCCTGACAGAACAATTAATCAGTGGAGCAACTTGCCTCCAGAAATTGTGAATGTTCCAACCCCTGGAAGTTTTTAAGAAGAGATTGGACAACCATTGGTCTGAAATGGTATAGAGTTCTTTTGCCTAAGCATGGGGTTGGACCAGAAGACCTCCAAAGTCCCTGTTATTCTGTTGTTGTGGAAGGGAGGGAGGAAGGAAGGAAATAAGGAAGGAAGAGTGGAGTGAGGGAGGAAAGAAAGTGTCAGGTGTGCCTCATTCACCATCCAAGAAAGAAAACCCCCAACTCCATTTAATTAGAGAAAATGTACTTTTACTGGATATGAAATGAAAACAGCAAAAGTGAAGCAAGATCTGAAGCAAAAAAGTGCGTATTTCTACATATCAAACGTTTACCCAAATCCCTCCTCCCAGTTACCCCAACCCAATGTCCAATCTCCAATTCCCAAAGGTGTCATGTGGGACGCATCTTCAGGTGGCCTCATTCATCTGGTATGCAGAGACAATTGGCCTTGACCAAACCCAAACATGAGCCACCAGCATGTGCAGAAGTTGGTGAGTACAAAACTCCCTTCTTCGAGATATCTTCATCAACATGTTTCCCTTCCCAAACACCATGAGTGTATCCCTCCCTGATACTATGTCAGCCAATAGCAAGCATGTGAGATAGAAGCTAACAAAAGAAAGAAGGAAAGAAAGAAAGAAAGAAAGAAAGAAAGAAAGAAAGAAAGAAGGGAGGAAGGGAAGGGAAGGGAAGGGAAGGGAAGGGAAGGGAAAGAAGTAGGAAGGGAACCATTAGAGGGAGACATGGAGAAGAATGACATAGTCCAGAGCTAAAAGGAGAGGTGAGAAAGAAACTATGTCTTGATATTAAACATGATTTCAGTCTTTCCAGGTAAGCCTATCCAATTTTCTCTCTGTTGTGGCTCACAGTGTTTGTCCAGATCATGTACATTTGAAGTTAGTAGGTTACGGTTAGAGCTATCCATAGGAATTTAGAATGTCATGTCTAAACATAGCCAGTTTTTCTTCTATTCCAGATCAATTTCTTTCTTCGAAACTTTCAGTATTACAATCATTCCATAAATGGGATGTTTTTGGAGGAGAAATGGGACCTCTCAGCAAACCTGGATATTGTGAAGTGGGAGGCTATGCTCAACCAATCCTTTAAGAGAGTTTCCTTTGGGAGTCTAGAAAGACAAGGGTCCTTCGATTTCAAGTTTATGATCTACCAGAATGCCACTGCAGAGATAGAAGGGCAGGAGAAGGTGGGATTAAATATTGAGTTCACTTTTCTTGATGTTCTCACCTAGAAGATCACACTTTTGGGCAAGAAATGCCTCTGAATGTCATCTAAGGAGGATAGTCTCCCAGGAAGGCAAAACATTCATTAGTTAGATGTCCATGAGAAATGCAACCTCAACTATTACAATAAAGACTATTTTTATTTTACTTAATTCATCAAGCTTGTTAAGTAATTAAGCTCCCCGTTAGAAGAACGAGTATGCAGAGAAGCACAATGAGAGTGATATGGAATAACACGCACAAACCAGCATACAGAGACACTGAATAGTATAAAAATATAGTAGTTTACTATGTAGAAATATAGAGGTATTCAGAGTCCAGTTTACAGTCCAAGTCATACACGGTACAGTCAGTCAGTTATCAATATTCTCAATTTAACCCACAAAGTAGCTAACAATAGCAAGACTCAGTAACTCGCGATACAGTGTCGGATCAGCGTCTAACAAACAGAGAGAGAGAGAGAGAGAGAGAGAGAGAGAGAGAGAGAGAGCTAACAACCATTCTGGCTCCCTCTTATGGCTTCTTGAAGTAATTAACCAATTAATCTCTTAAGCATTTAAAGTAACAGTAACATAATCATAGCTTAATATACATTGCCAAGCCAAGCCTAGGGTTACATCCCTAACAAAGCTTGAATTAGATAATAAATATAAGTATAAATATGATTATGAATACATGAAATGAATACAAATACAAGGGAATATTAGGACAGGGACGGTAGGCACACTGGTGTGCTTATGCACATCCCTTAAAGACCTCTTAGGAATGGGGTGAAATGAACAGTAAACAGTCAAAAGTTAAAGTTTTGGGGGTTGAGGGAAGAAACCACAGAGCCAGGTAGTGCATTCCAGGCATTGACAACTCTGTTACTGAAGTCGTATTTTCTGCAATCGAGTTTGGAGCAGTTTTCCATAAGTTTGTATCCATTATATGCTTGTGTGTTGTTGTGGTTGAAGCTGAAGTATTCATTGACAGGTAGGGCACTGTAGCATATAATTTTATGTACCATGCTTAGGTCAGATCAAAGACGGCAAAGTTCTTAGTTTTCTAAGTCCAAAACTTCAACCCTGGTGGCATAAGATACTCTATCGTGAGTAGAGGAACGGAGGACTCTTCTCGTGAAATATCTCTGGACTCACTCGATTGTATTAATGTCCGATATGCAGTGTGGGTTCCAGACAGGTGAGCTTGTATTCAGGAATTGGTTTAGCAAAAGTTTTGTATGCCCTAGTTTGTAGTTCAATATTGTCGGAGAAGAAGCTTCGCAAGATTAGATTAACAACTCTTAATGCCTTTTTGGCAATGCTGTTACAGTGAGCTCCGGCACTTAGATCATTTGATATGAGTACTCCAAGGTCCTTGACAGAGTGGGGGTAGTCTACGAGGTCGTATCCACCTAGCTTGTATTTTGTGTTCTGATTTTTTTTTGCCAATGTGTAAGACAGAGCATTTGTTGGTTGCGATGTGAAGTTGCCAACTTTTTGACCATTTTGACATATAGACAAGGTCTTTTTGTAGGGTAGCAGCATTGTCGGTGGTGTTGAATAGTTTTACATCATCAGCGAAGAGAATGCAGCTACTTATAATATCATCACAAAGTTTATTTATGTAAAATATGAAGAATGTGTGTCCTAACAAGCTACCTTGGGGGACACCGCTGTTAACAGGCGCAGGGTTTGATAGGGTGTTTCCTATTTTGACTACTTGTTGCCTATTTTATAGGAACACAGCTGTCCACTTATGCAGGGAACTGGAGATGCCATAAGATTTTAGTTTTAGAAGGAATTTGTTGTGTACCACTGAATCAAAGGCTTTACAGAAGTCTATATAAATTGCATCTATTGCTTTACCCTGGTCGAGTTGTAAAGTCCATATGTTTTTGCAGCGTAAGAGTTGCAGATTGTGGGACAATTTTTTTCTGATGCCAAATTGCTTGTTAGAGAGTAGGTTGTTTGTCTCTAAGTAGAGGGTAATGGAAGATTTGAGCCAGAGGGAGAAATGATTTCCATGCTTTTTCTTAGAAAAAGCAACATTCTATTCCAGTGGTAGGATTTATAAAAATTTACTGACAGTTCTGTGGGCATGGATTTGTGGGCGTGGAAGGGGAAGGAGACTGCAAAATCCCCATTCTCTTCCCATACCACTAACCTGCTTTCCAGCTCTGTTCTCTTGTTCAGGGCAACAAAAGAAGATTGGCTGGGAGGCTGAGAGGCAATGGGGGTATGGCCAACCTATTTGCTGGTTCCCTGAACTACTCAAAATTTCCACTACCAATTTTTCAGAACTTCCAGAATGCGGCCACGTGGGTTTTCATGGGGGTACCTAGGTGCTCCCATGTCACACCCCTTTTAGGCGGCCTGCACTGGTTGCCGGTTGTTTTCCTGGTGTGATTCAAGGTATTAATTATGACCTTTAAAGCGCTCCATGGCTTAGGCCCAGGGTACCTGCGAGACCACCTACTGCCACCAGTAGCCTCCCACCGTCCAGTATGATCCCTCAGAGTTGGCCTCCTCAGGGTGCCGTCGGCCAGACACTGTCAGCTGGTGACCCCCAGGGGAAGAGCCTTCTCTGTGGGAGCGCCTTCCCTCTGGAATGAGCTGCCCCCGGAGCTTTGCATAATCCCCGACCTCCAGTCCTTCCGACGTGCCCTAAAAACTTGGCTTTTCCAGCAAGCTGGCCTGGCCTGTTAATTTTAACTTATTTTAAATGTATTGTCTTTTAAATTCAGTTTGTTTTTTGGATATGTATTTAATTTTTTTTAACTTTTGGGATGTGTGTTTTTTTAATGTTGTACACCGCTTTGAGTCTTTTTGGAGAAGGGTGGCATATAAATACAAACAAACAAACAAACAAACTTGTCAGAACTGGCTGAATAGCACCTCTGTTCTGGTCAGTATTTAATACTGTAGGGTTTTTGAATGCAGCTCAGAATCTGATAAACCCAGTGAAACTCTGAACATAAGGCAACTGATAATCAGGTTTTTATTTCTGGCCAGAAAGCAAAACTGGGCAACCTTTTAGTCTCCCACCTTAGAGCAGGCAGAGAGAAAAACAGGTGCGTGCAAAAAAAAAAACCCTTTGTATAGTTTACACAGCTTGCACAGATCGTCATTGCTATAGAAACACGATTTCACATCCATGATTCATGCAAATCTCGTGATTTTTCTCAGCGCTCTGAAAACAAAGGACCGTAGAAGGGGAAAAGAATACATTTCCTGGCATATAGGGCAGAGCTTTGTTAGGGGGTGCAATCTCACATTAGGTTGCTGGCAGTGGTGGGTTCTGGATCCAGTCACAACTGTTACACTGCGCACGGGGCCAGGCATCCTAGTCAGGCATGCACACTGCTCACACATGCGCATGCTGCCACCCTGCGACACCCAGCTGCTGAGTGGAGGTCACGCAGGCACCGCACACCATGTGCTTGTGCGCAATTGACTTGGTTGCCTCAAAAACAGGTAAGGAATGTGGGTGGGCAGATGGGCCAAACGAGCCACCATACTGGTACAGTGGCCACTGCTCCTGGATACCACTGGTGTGGCCATACCAGGCCGTACTTCCCGGAACCCACCACGTTGCTGGGAATACACATTTTAAGTTACAGAAAACAGACAGAATTCACATTTTGCATTTCACAGGTTACTTCAGCTAGGCTACTTGGCAAATTTGCCTAGAGGCTTTATCTTTGCAGTTGGCACATTAGGTTACAAAGACGCTTAGCCCGGGGTGAAATCCTCCCGGGTTGGCTGAACTGGTAGGGATGATTGTTCTTGGTTCTGCAAACCGATAGTAAAATAAAAGTTTCCGAGGATCATGTGGCTCACAGCTTAAAGCATTTTTTCCCTGCTACTTCAGGCGAATAGGCAGGGAAAAATGTTTTAAAAAGCAGTGGGGAGGGTACTGCGAAAGAGAGAGAAAGAGAGAGAAGGGGAGGAGAGAGGGAGGGAAATAGGAGAAGGAGGAAAGACCACAAACCCAGCACTAGATGCAGATTCAGAGGCTACCTTGAAAGAGCACAGCAATCCAGGGCTGGAAGGGACATGGAGGTCATCTAATCCAACCCCTTGCTTCAGCAGGACATTGTTAAAGTGAGTTTCTGTCTTTTGACTCCACCCAGTCACATGACTACATAGCCATGCCCACTCAGTCACTTAACCCCCCCAAGCCACGCCCACAGAACTGGTAGGAAATTTTTTTTAGATTTCACCACTGAGTTTAGCTCAGCAGAGAATCAAAAGTCAAGTTAGGCACACACTCTGTGTAGCTCTAATCCTTTCATTGCAAAATGTTCAAATCTAGAAATCATCATGTGTGAAAAGCGAGAAGAGAAGACCTACAGCAAAGCTTCAGGTAGCCTGTCCAACTTAATGAGATTCACGATTTTATCTCCTTCAGATTTAGCCAAGCCGAGCCTTCCTCTAAAAATCGCAAATCAAATCCCTTTCTCCTTTGCTTTCTTTCTGGAAAGAAATGCATTTTCTGGATTTCCCTCCTTTCTCTGCCCAGCCCCTGCCTCCTTCCCGGTGTGTGGAAAGCTGTGTTCCTGGATTCATGAAGATAACTCAAGAGGAGAAGCCCGTCTGCTGCTACAACTGTCATCCTTGTGCAGAAGGAACCATCTCCACCAAGGCAGGTCTGTGACACCAAGAGGAAGGGGCAGAGTTTGGAGAACATTAAAAGCTTGGCTTTTAAAACATCCCCTTTTTAAAATTTAGTTTGTCAAACATGTACAGGATAGCAGGATATAAGTATGAACATGGACATGAACAAAGGAAAGGAGTACAAATAAATGGGGACAGTAGGATGGGGATGATAAGCACACTGGTACGCTTATTCACGCCCCCCTTTATGGACCTCTTAGGAATGGGGTGAGGTCCATGGTAGAGAGTTTAAGGTTGAAGCTGTGAGGGTTTGAGAATGTAACAACAGAGTCGGGTAGAGCATTCCAGGCGCTGACCACTCTGTTGATGGAGTCGTATTTTAAATTTATTAGCCCTCTTTTTCAGATGCAGAAAAATGCAGCAAATGTCCAGAATATCAGTATCCAAACATCCAGCAAAATAATTGTGTCTCCAAGATCAAAACCTTCCTATCCTATCAAGAAAATCTGGGGATCATCCTGGCTTCCCTTGCTTTGTTCCTCTCTTTAATCACAGGCTTTATCTTGAGAATCTTAATTAAATTCCAGGAAACTCCAATTGTCAAAGCCAACAATCGGGATCTCTCCTACATCCTCCTAGTTTCCCTTCTGCTTTCCTTCCTGACCTCCTTCCTGTTCATTGGCCAACCAACGAGAGTTACCTGCCTTCTCCGACAAACAGCCTTCAGCATTGTTTTCTCACTTGCTGTCTCTGCGGTCTTGGCCAAAACTATCACAGTGGTGTTAGCCTTCTTGGCCACAAAACCAGGAAACAAATTGCAAAGATGGCTAGGAAAGAGTCTGGCCAACTTCATTGTCTTTTCTTGCACTGCCCTCCAAGTTGTCATCTGCAGCATCTATTTGGGCACTTCTCCACCATTCCCTGATTCTGACCTCCACTCCCAGCCTGGAGAGATCATCCTGCAATGCAATGAAGGCTCTGTCACCATGTTTTATGGAGTCCTGGGCTACATGGGCTTACTAGCCACCATCTGCTTCTTGGTGGCTTTCCTGGCCAGGAACCTCCCTGGGGTCTTCAATGAAGCCAAGCTGATCACCTTCAGCATGCTGGTCTTCTGCAGTGTCTGGGTTACTTTTGTGCCCACCTACTTGAGCACCAAGGGGAAATATATGGTGGCTGTGCAGGTTTTCTCCATTTTGGCTTCCAGTGCTGGTCTGCTGGTCTGCATCTTTATCCCCAAGTGCTACATCATACTGCTAAGGTCAAATCTCAATAGCAAAGAACATTTGATGTGAAATATAACATTGGAAAGTAGATTCAGGGTGAAGTAATCCCCAAACTCATCAAATAATAATTCTGGGAAATAGCAATAACATTTAGATTTATATACCACTTCATATACTTTGGCCACGTAATGAGAAGGAAGGACTCATTGGAGAAGATCCTAATGCTGGGGAAGACTGAGAGCAAAAGAAGAAGGGGACGACAGAAAATGAGGTGGCTGGATGGAGTCACCAAAGCAGTGGGTGTGAGCTTAAATGGACTCCAGAGGATGGTAGAGGACAGGAAGGCCTGGAGGAACATTGTCCATGGGGTCGCGATGGGTCAAACATGACTTTGCAACTAACAACAACAACCACTTCATAATGTATTATAACACTTTATTGTCGTTCACCTACAGACAGAATCTTGCCAGACTAAAGCAACTATTTGCAGAACTATAGATATACTGTGTGAACTGCTAGTGGGGGGATGGAGCATCTTAGCCCTCTTCCTGCCACCAGCCGTTCTGAACTCTACTGCTTCTTTTCATTCCAGGGAAAAGCAATCCCACCCTCCTGGGGACCCTAAACTACATCCCACCACAGTAGTATTGTTTGAACACCTGAACAAATGTAACTCAAAGAGGTAGGATCTGAGGGTATATTTAACAGGCAGTTTTATTTATAAAGAGGGACACAGTGGCTCAGTGGCTAAGACACTGAGCTTGTCGATCAGAAAGGTCAGCAGTTTGGCAATTCGAATCCCTAGCGTTGTGTAACGGAGTGAGCTCCCGTTACTTGTCCCAGCTTCTGCCAAACTAGCAGCTCGAAATAATGTAAAAATGCAAGTAGAAAAATAGGTCCCACCTCTAGGTTCCGTCCACCTCTGGCATTTAGTCATGCTGGCCACAAGACCATGGAGACGTCTTAGGACAGTGCTGGCTCTTCGGCTTTGAAATGGAGATAAGCACAGGTCCCCTACAGTCGGGAGCGACTAGCACATATTTATTTATTATTTATTTATTTTATTGAACTTATTAGTCGCCCCCTCTCCCCACAGGGACTCGGGGCGACGTACAGAGCAATAATCAAGATAGCACCATAAAATCGTGCAGAGGAGGTAAAAATAAGTCCATAAATAAGCATACTTACAAAGTTTAAAACCCCAAAAATATTAAAAACAAAATTTCCCATTGTAAAATGAACTGGGGTGGCAAGATAGTAACGTTATGCCAGGCCGGCTTGACAAAACAGGTAGGTCTTCAGCTTCATACGGAAGGAGCGAAGATCGGTTGTTGTCCGGATGTCTGGGGGGAGGTCATTCCAAAGGGTAGGGCCCACCACAGAGAAGGCCCTACTCCTGGGCACCGTCCCCAGGCACTCTCTAGAGGACGGCACCCGGAGTAGCCCCTCCCTGTGTGAGCGAGTGGGTCGCAGGGATGTATGGGGCAGGACGCGATCCCGCAGGTAACTAGGCCCTGTGCCATGGAGCGCTTTGAAGATGGTAACCAGTACCTTGAAGCGCACCCGGTAGGCCACAGGAAGCCAGTGCAGCTCGCATATGTGTGAGGGGAACCTTTAACTTTTTACCTTTATTTATAAATAAATAATTTATAAATAAATAAATGTTGTGAGAGTTTTCCATGAGTGGC
This sequence comes from Natrix helvetica, assembly GCF_964273705.1. Lineage (NCBI taxonomy): Eukaryota > Metazoa > Chordata > Lepidosauria > Squamata > Natricidae > Natrix > Natrix helvetica. The sequence continues at coordinate 367,607,466 of NC_138548.1, forward strand.
ATCTTTGTAGGCTCATGTGACCACTACATGCCCCCTCTTTTTTTGCTAAGCTTGCCTGCCTTGGTCATTGCATTTTCTTTGCAAATAATGCATCCTTGCAGAATATGAAGGACCCTGTTCCATTGGCTCTGAGCAGGCAAATAATCAGCTCCAGACTAGATATTTCTCGGGACAGAAGGTAAAAGACATCATCACGTTGCAAGGAGACAAATGTGTCAAAATTGATGTTGGCCAAACAGATATCCCCCCTCCCTGTCATATTTATGTTGGAAGCATCCTTTAAGATGCTTCTTAGTTAAAAGTGGGACGTGGTGGCTCAGTGGCTAAGACACTGAGCTTGTCAATCAGAAAGGTCAGCAATTCAGCAGTTCGAATCCCTAGCGCCGTGTAACGGCGTGAGCTCCTGTGACTTGTCCCAGCTTCTGCAAACCTAGCAGTTTGGAAGCATGTAAAAATACAAGCAGAAAAATAGGAACCACCTTGGTGGGAAAGTAACAGTGTTCCAAGCATCTTCAGGGTTGAGTCATGTCGGCCACATGACCACGGAGACATCTTTGGACAGCGCTGGCTCTTTGGCTTTGAAACAGAGATGATCACCGCCCCCTAGAGTCAGGAACGACTAGGGCCTTTACTTTTACCTAGTTAAAAGTATTAACTGGTGACATCACTGTTGCCTGTGGAACACCTGTGAGGCCTCCTTTCATGTCCTTGACAAGGAGCTAGAGTGAATGATGGGAGCTCACCCCACCACACAGCAACACTCAGGTCTTGAACATTGGAGGCTTTCTAAGCTCCAACCCAGCCTCCTAACCATGTGAGGAACTGCACTCCTAACAACAGTTATATCAGAAAAGAAAAGAAAAACTCCACAGGAAAACTAGAGTTCTAATTTAATTTATCCAGGATATAAGAGCTGAATCTTGCAAGCCCAATTGTGGTTGTCTTCAGCTTACAACAGTTCAGTTGTGAATGCTCCAACACTGGGAGTCTTTAAGAAGATGTTGGATAGCTATTTGTCTGAAATGGTATAGGGTTTCCTGCCTAGGCAGGGAGTTGGACTAGAAGACTTCCAAGGTCCCTTCCAACTCTGCTATTGTATTGTATTCACTTAGTGACCGTTTGAAGTTACAACAGTACTGAAAAAAGTGACCTACCACCATTTTTCACATGTATCACTGTTGCAGCATCCCTATGGTCAAGTGATTTCCATTTGGATGCTTGACAACTGGTTCATATTTATGACGGTTGCAGTGTCCCCGGGGTCAAGTGATCCCTTTTTGCAACCTTCGGACAAGTAGAGTCAATGGGGAAGCCAGATTCACTTAGCAACCATGTTACTGATTTGACAATTTCAGTGATTCACTTAAAAATGTGGGAAGAAAAGTCATACAATGGGACAAAATCCACTTAACAAATTTCTCATTTAACAAAATAAGGCTCAATTATGGTCATACATTGAGGGTTACCTGTGTCTCCTCTCGCTTACTACCCAGTAAAACCAGGGAGGAGCCTCTGTTAGGCCCCTATTGCAACACTGCCATTCTGGAAGGGAGGTGGGGCACCGTAGGTGGAATGGTTTGCATGCTTTTGCTGTAACTGCTTAGGAATTGGGGTGGGGGGGAGTGGCCATCTGCACTGACTCCCTCTGCCAGTTCCAGCTGGGCATTCAAGGTTGCAGCATTCTGAGGGAAACCCCTTCTCACCATCCAGCCTCAGAGTTTCTCAAAACACCTTTGCGGCAGTTTATTGGCTACAGATGGACATGGGGCACTGGGGTGGGAACTGAGAGGAAAAATTAGCCTAACGCTTCACACCTGGATTTCAGACTCCACCTGACTTCTCTGCAATCACTATCGCTCAGTAAAAATTCCTTTTGAAGTGTAAACTGTCTCAAGAGTTTGACTTTCTTGGGAAGGTAGCTGAGCAGGTCCTTACAGCCTCTCTGTGTCACTTCTGAGACCCAAGATGCCACATACAGGTTTTTGAAATTTGTGCAATGGGATCTTGTTGATATGCCCCAAAAATATGGGGTTTGGGGCGCTCTCTCAATTTCATTATTTTAGTTGTGCTTTTTAGTGACAAGATTCTTTCAATCCCCTTTGGGGGCGAGTCCAAGTCATTTTTCTGTGGCCATGTTGTTTAGGCTTCCTCTGAATATTGGCATTTAAAATAAGAAAAAGGAAATGCTCCATCTACAAATTGTATAATACAAGTGAAAATAATTGAGATTGTCATTAAGATTGAAACCCGGGTGGGCCTTGGGGAAAATTGGAGATCCTGGCTGATCTCAGATGGCCTAAGGATATTAGAGAACTTTTCAGTAGTAAGTGTGATTCTCTATAGGAACATCATGCATGCCCTTAATCCATCCATATTATCAATGCTCCATTAGTCGTTCCATATTCTTTGCAGCACTAGCTCTCTCTGCCAGCTTACCAGATATCACAAGATAGAAATCTTCTGAATCCAGTATATTAAGAATTGCCATTCTACAGGATTGAGGAAGTGTATCTAGAAAGATTAACTGATTCATTATTAATGTCTAATTCTGTAGGTTCCTATGGAGGTTCTGCATATTAAATATGAAATCTTACAGTTCCTAAAATTTGCCCAAATTCCACAGGTCTTAGGTATATATTTATATGTTCTGGCCCAGCAGGAGCCGTTGGAGTTGCCACCAGACTCCGACAGTGAGGGTCCCTCTGAGTCAGCTCAGGAGGATGTGGAGGACCCTGGACAGGGTTCCGACTCTGAGCAGGGCGCAGAGAGGCTGGTTGGCCACCAGGGGGCGCCTGAGGCATGGAGCAGTGGTGAAAGCCAAAGGAAGGGGGCTCCTGATGTCATGCCTTGGAGCAGTGGGGAGGAGTCACAGGACAGTGAGTCAGACATCAGCAGTGAGCTATTAGATGCTTGTTACAGGCGTGCTACCCGGCGTAAGGAGCAATTGAGCAATTACAGGAGGTAATTGCTCTCAGCTGCTGATAATTAGACTCCTCTCCAGACTATAAAGGGACTGCTTGTGGACACACCCTTTGCAGGAATCAACTGATCATTGGAGTTGGAGAAGCTCAGATCTGTGTCGTACTTTGGCAGGCTGGATTGCTGCCAAAGGGTTTACCTGGATTGCTGCCACCCTGTTCCCTGGACCTTGGCACGAGTGATGGTTATGTGGAGCTTGGAAGTTGGATTGCTGCCAAGGGGTGTCGCTGCAGCTGGATTGCTGCCCAGAGTGCTATCTTGGCCTTGGCAGGCTGGATTGCTGCCAAGGTTGAACCTGTATGTCAATAAACATCTGGAAGAGACTTTGTGTCGGAGTGACTTGTTATACAAGAGGAGGGGGTCAGAACATTTATATATTAGAAAATGGTATTCTTATTAACTTTATTCTAAGGAAATGTTAAAACATGCATTTAGGGAAATGTTCCTGATAACAGCTGTTATCCCAAGAAGCTACTTTTTAAAATGTGAATGGAAAGATTGTTAAAAAAAATAATCCTTTTGGTATTCTCAGACACAGAAAAATGCACGGAGTGTCCATTTGATAAATATCTAAATGAGGACAGAATCCAATGTATCCCCAAAATTATAATCTTCCTGTCTTATGAAGAAAATCTGGGCATTATCCTTGTATCTTTTGCCCTATTCTTGTTCTTAACCACAGTCCTTGTTTTGATTATATTCATTAAATACCGAGAAACCCCCATTGCCAATGCCAATAACTGGGACCCCTCTCACATCCTCCTGGTTTCCCTCTTACTTTGCTTCTTGTCTCCTTTACTCTTCATTGGACAACGAAGGAAAGCCACTTGCCTTCTCCGACAAGCAGTTTTCAGCATTGTCTTCTCAGCTGCCATTTCTTCTCTTCTGGCTAAAACAATCATGGTTTAAGAAACCATGATTGTTTAAGAAACAAAACCAGGTTTTGTTGCTAAGAAAGTGTTGGCTTTCAAAACCCGGAAACCAAGTGAAGAGATGGTTGGGGAAGAGCTTGGCCAACTCCACCATCTTTCTGGTTCTTGTATCCAAATTATCATCTGCTCTATTTGGCTGGGAGTTTCTCCCCCTTCCCCTGATTCTGATCTCCACTCCCAACCTGGAGAGGTCACTCTGCAATGCAATGAAGGAGCTGTTATCATGTTCTACCTTACCCTTTGCTACATGGAATTCTGGCTTTCATTTGCTTCAAAGTGGCTTTCTGGCCAGAAATCTCCCCAGAGCCTTCAATGAAGCAAAACTGATCACCTTCAACATGCTGGTCTTCTGTAGTGTCTGGGTAAATTTTGTCCCGACCTACCTGAGCACCAAAGGGAAATACATGGTGGCTGTGCAGGTCTTCTCCATCTTGTCCTCCAGTACAGGTCTTCTTGACTGCATCTTCATCCCCAAGTGCTACATTATCATCCTGAGGCCAGACCTGAATACAAAAATGCTACTTACAATCAGAAGGAATGTAGAAATGTGAGGGAGAGGAATTTTAGGTCTAAATAGTTTCCAGCATTCCACACTTTGAAGATAATTCAAATTCCTCTCCATACACAAGAGAGCCAATGATTTTGCTTGAAATAATTAAAGTGTTTAGAAGATAATGTCCCCAAACTTCATCTATAAAAGATGTCCACTCAGGTTTTTTTTTTTATATATATATTTAAAGCGGCATAACTAATGCCCTTAGCCTATTGTGGCCCAAGGTGCCACATCCAGGCTTTGAAACATAACACTTGTGCAATGGATTCTTGTTGATATGCCAAAAAACATGGGGAAGGAGGTTGGGCAATCTGTAAATTCCATTATTTTAGTTGTGCTTTTTATCAACAAGATTCTTTCAATCCCCTTCTGGGTTAGATGTGGCCGTTGTTTAACCTTTCTCTGAAAATTGGCATTTAAAATAGGAAAAAGGAAATGTTCTAACTATAAATTGTATAATAAAAATGAAAATCATTTCAACATCATTGAGTGTCATAAAGATTGCAACCCAGGTGGGCATTGGGGAAAGTTGGAGATCCTGGCTGATCTCAGATGGCCTAAAGAAATTAGAGAACTTTCCAGTACTAGGTGGATTTTCTATAGGAGCATTATGCATTTATTTTTCATTTCGTCATACTAGAATTCAAAATATTGCAAACACAAGCAATAGTATATAATCCAATCAGCATCTTAAACTGATTTTTTTTTACAAACTCAGAGAGGGCCTAAACAAAATTTCTAAAGGGGAAAACAACATAAGAAGTGCGGAAACAATGAACTATATAATAATAAAATCCCATAACAATAAAATACCACTGAAAAAGATAAACAAGAAATCCAAGAAGAAACCATCATGATTGAACAAAGATCTCTCTGATGAACTGAAAGACAAAAAGGATAAGTAAAAAAAATGGAAAGAGGAACTCAAAACTAAGGCAGAATATCAGCAGATAGACTGAATCTGCAAAGTCAGGAAAGCAAAGGCTCAGAATGAACAAAGACTTGGAACAAAAGTCAAAGATGATTTTAAAAAGGTCTTTTTTCAACATATGAATAACAAGAAAAAAAGTCAAGGAAACAGTTGGTCCACAAAAGAGAGAAGATGGCAAGGAAGTAACAGGCAGTAAATAGAAAGCAGAGCTGCTTAACTCATTCTTTGCATCAGTCTTCACACAAAAAGAAACTATAGCCCAACCTACCAAAAACATAACTGTCAAAGACAGACTAGAAATAAAAATTAAAATAAGCAAGAAAATGGTTAGAGAACACCTATCTGATCTTGAAGAACATAAATCACTGGGACCTGATAGTTTACATCCCAGAGTTCAAAAGGATCTGGCAGATTTTATCTCACAACCATCATAAGGTAAAGATTCCCCTCACACATATGTCCTATCATTCCCAACTCTAGTGTGCGATGCTCATCTCCATTTCAAAGCCGAAGAGCAAGCGCTATACGAAGACATCTCCATGGTCATGTCACCGGCATGACTAAAGGCCAAAAGCACACGGAATGCCATTACTTTTCCACCAAAGGTAGTTTCGAACTGCTAGGTTGGCAGAAGCTAGGACATGTAACAGGAGCTCACTCTATTAGGCAGTGCTAGGGATTCGAACCGCCAACCTTCCAAATCAACAAGCTCAGCATCTTAGTTACTGAGACACCATGTCCCTCACAATGATCATACTGTATCTTTAAAAATCCTGAAGTACCAGGGAACAAACAGAGGACTCGAAAAGAGCTGATGAGTTTTCCATCTTGAAAAAAAAAAACCAGACTTTGGAAATCACGGACCTGTCAGCCTAACATGCCTAATGTGTGTGTGTGTGTGTGTGTGTGTGTGTGTGTGTGTGTGAGAGAGAGAGAGAGAGAGAGAGAGAGAGAGGAATATCTAGATCTGTGAATATCTAGTAGACCAGTGGATACATTATGAGTCTTAGAAGGGCAGTTATTGACATGTGTCCAAGTTCTCTGTCATAGGCTGTCAATTCCTGGACTCTTGGTTGTCTTTTATCCCAAAATGGATATTTCTAGAACATATGACAAATGAAATTTCACTTCAGCCACAAAGAATTTTAAAATCAGCTACAATCTAGGGTTAATGTGTGAAGATCTCATTGAAAAGAAAAGCAAAGAAAAACCCTACTCTTAACACTAGGGAGGGTTCAAGGAACTTTGCATTAGAAGACAGAAAGTTCTAGAGTTGTGTCATCAATGTAGAGTTTAATCAAACTTTGTAACTCTGGGTGACCTTCCTCAGCAGCCTCTGGAGACAAGGCACCATGAATTGACAGCAGAAGTCAATTCCTTGGGTGCTAAACTTTTTTCCTCCACCATCACTTTCTGGACATGTCCTGACAGGAAGGGCCACAACAGCCCCAGGGATATATTTGTGACTTTTTGCTTACATGCTCTTCTCCAGTTGACCCTCTGCACATGGGATCTGGGAAAAAGTTCAGGATCCCCAGAGGCGAAGTTGTTTCTCACTGTAATTATCAGTTTTTTAGTCCACAACTTCTACTACTGTATTGTCTGCCTTTGAAGTAAACATCAGACTAAGGCAAAGTGAAATGATCTTGTATCAGAAAAGAATACATGCCTCTGGTCACATTGTAGGGCTCAGGTTTTGGGACAGCCACAGATTCTACTTCAGACTGTGCTTTTCTCTCCTTTCCAGCTGAAGTTTGGATTCCTTATCTGAGTCAGAAAAGTGAGGATGTTTTGAATTCCTCTAATCCTTCTTTTTGCTTTTCTTTAGAAACAGAAATGGGATTGATTCAGCTCTATAAATGATGGATTTTCTGCTTCTACTGGTCTTGGTGTCTCGGGGAGTCTCTGTGAAGCTTGGAATGAAATGCCCGCTGAATTTGGAGACCCAGGATGGGAAAAAACCATGGAACTATTACAAGCCAGGAGACCATCTCATTGGTGTAGTCACCACTATGACAAGGATATCGCTTGAAATGTTGCCTTTCAACATGGCTCCTATGAGTTCGTCTCATTCGTAAGTTATTCAATGTGATGGAGTTGCATTTCCTCCACTTGAAGTTTTAACACTGATATTTTCTTTTTATTTCATTTATTCATATGTTGCAGGAGCTGTCTAATGTCTTGAACTTTTTATTTTTTTTATTTTTATGGATTTCCTCTTTTGTGGAATAGACTCAGTCCAAAATATGAGGCAAATAAAACCTGAAACAAAATTTATGCATTGTTTCTTGTCCTGCCTTCTGGTGGTTTGGAAAATAAATTGCTCCCCTCCTATTTGTGGTAGCCTCTCAAATACTGCAATACTGCTATCATCTCCGCACACCCACAGTCCTTCTTGCTCTAAATTTTCTACAATTGCTTTTCTGGGTCACTAATGAAACAACCATTTCATTTTATGTTAGTTGTACTTTAACAATTGAATGATTTTCAGTGTAGGTTACTTGGCAAAAGAAAATTTGGAGTGCTACAAATAATGAGGTATATGCATTTCTTAACTGTGATGGAATATTATCTCCATCCCATTTTCTCAATGTTCATAAAAAGTATTTGATCAAGAGTGGCTGTCATTTGCCTTTGGCTTTGGATCTATAGTGTATTAAGACTCATAAGGGTTGTGGCAACAAAGAGGATTAAATTGGAAAGAAAATTTCTTTATGTTGATGGTGATAACAACATGAACATTTTTTCACAGTTGGGTAAATAAATTTAAACTGCGAACCATGATTTATGCCATTCAAATGATCAACAAGAACCCCCAGCTTCTGCACAATCTCACATTAGGGTACAACATCCATGACAGCTATATCAATGCTCTTGGCACTTCAGAAGCCTTGATGGACATCCTCTCTACTGGAGAAGCCAATGTTCCCAACTACAGCTGTGGAAGGAAAGAAAACCTCTTGGCTCTTGTTGATGGGTCTAAGATGGACATCTCCATCCAGATATCAACGTTAGTAGCCACCTACAAAATCCCACAGGTTTGTGTGTGTGTGTCCGTGTGTGTGTGTCTATCTGCCAAGTGTTGCAGACACATTGTGTCTATAAGGGATGCAGTGGCTTAGCGGATAAGATGTTGGTTTTGTACATATCTGCACATGGGTCACTGAATTGTACTCTATTGCTCAGTTTGTGTCTGGGTCCCTTTTGGGAGAGGGGGCGGTTTAGAAATTTGAAATAAAGTAAACGTAAAGTAAAGTAAGTAAGGGTGTTTTATCCTTGGGTTGGACAAGCTTCTGTCTCAATGTATTTTAAGGTCCCTTCCAACACTTTTATTTTGTTGGAGGCATTTATTTGAACAAAACAGTTCAATTTGGTCTGTCGTCACTATGTGTTACTCTGTTTGCAACTTTGACATTCAGCTAAACCCACCTATCTTCCAATAAAACAGAACTTGTGTGTAAAGCTTTATGAAAGGAAGAGGATGGGTGAAACTGGGAGAATAGAAATACATACAATATGAACCAATATATAAAATAAGCAGTGTTACGTTGAATGAATAATTCCTAGCAATTGCAATAGATTTATATACCATTCCATAGTGGTTTACAGAACTGTCTGGCCAGTTCACCATGTCAGTATCTTGCCCCCAACAATTTACGTCCTCATTTAACCAACTTCTGAAGAACGGAAGGCTGAATCAATCTTGAGCTGGTCAGGATCAAACTCCAGGCTGTGGGTAGAGTTAGCCAGCAATGCTGCATTCTAACCACTGTGCCACCACAATAAGCTTTTCTTAGGTGTTTGTGAGTAGCAAAATCTAGATTACTAAATTCTAGAATTTTGGATTTACTGACCCCAAAGATAGCATCGTGTTCTTCATTGCTTTTTCAGATCACTGATGCCATTGTTTCAAAGACTCTGCATGATAAAATTCTATTCCCTTTTTTCCACCGGATCCTCCCCAAAAGTGGGATCGTGTGTCCAGCAATTGTCCAAGTGCTCCTCCATTTCAGGTGGACCTTGATTGGTCTCTTTGCTTCAGACACAGAAGATGGAGAGAACTTCATGAGGACTTTTACTCCTGTGCTTGTCAGGAATGGAATTTGTGTTGTTATATCTCAACGATTCTCAGCGACTGGACAGACAGCACCCCTCAGGGAGGCCCTCTCTAAGTGGAGACAAGTCAATGTATTTGTAAACTATATAGAAAATGCTAATGTTTGGGACAGAATTCTTACTTTACAGTTGACATTTGAAGAAATGCCAGGACCCATTGGAGGAAAAATCTGGATTGTGGGAACCATTGAATATATGGTATTGGGAAAGGAGAGCCTTTTCAAATATGTCCATAATATTTGGAGCTTTGCTTTTCAGCAAAAAGCAAGGCCAGATGGCTATAAAGATGATGTTTTTGAAGAAAAACACTTAGTGAAATTTGATGATCAGCGTTTTCACTGTTCTTTTGCAAAGCAAATGTTTTCTGTCAAAGGCCGGAAAAGATGCAGCCAGAAAGCACTCCTGAAATCTGAGATGGAATGGAGGCCTATATGGATCTCTTTTCACCTCCATTTACACAGTGTTTTTAAGACTCTGGTCTACGCCTTGAAAGCTGCGTATTCCTCCAGATCCAGAAGGAGAAGCAAGCAGGGTGAAGAGAATGTGGGGGCTCCAAGGATGCAGCCTTGGCAGGTATGTAGTCCTTATTAGAATCCATGAAACACCAAAGGAGGTGGAGAAGAACCTTCTCAACTTCCTTGTACCACAGAAGCTTGGCCAATGTAATCATTCAGGAAATAAAGTTCTGGAGATGCAGAACAAAAATATTTGGCTGAACCCTGGAAAGATCAATTGCCATCTTTGTTGCTCTTCTCTACACTTTTTCTAGAGTTTCAACATCTTTTTTACATCGTGGCGACCAAAACTGGATGCACAATTCCAGGTGTGGCCTTACCAGGGCATTAGAAAGTGGTATTAACACTTCACGTGATCTTGATTCTATCCCTCTGTTTATGCAGCCTAGAACTGTGTTGGGTTTTTTGGCAGCTGCATCACACTGCTGGCTCATATTTAAATGGTTGTCCACTAGGACTCCAAGATCTCTCTCACAGTTACTACTATTAAGTAGTAACTTTAGTATGCTTTAATGTTATATAATATGTAGAGTCACCTCGAAGAAAGATGGGTAGCAAACAGATCTGATAAATAAAAAACAAACAAATAAATAAATAGATAGACAAATAAACAAATACACAAACAAACAAACAAACACACTGATCAATTTCCCAAAAGTGGGCACTAAGATGCATATATTCACATTAAAATGGCTAATTTTAAAACAATGTGTACATTTCTAAATAAATTGCTGTATGTAGGGTATTATGAGTAGCATTGTAGAATTTTATATTCATCCATTTGAAGGACACCATGAAGTCATATAGTAGTACCTTGCATTCTTTCCACCTCATAAACAAATGGTACAACATAGGAGAACAAACCCATCAGGACTAGATTCAGCAGTCCATCTGCATTTAAAAGTCAAAGACTTTTGAAGACAGCAAAGTCCACATTTTGGACAGAGAGGACCACAGGTTTGAAAGGGGTTCAAAGAGGCCATCTACATCAAAATTGAGCAACCCTCTCTCAACAGCGGGGGAGGGTTACACCATCATTCTACATCCTACAATACAGTCCTTTCAGCAGATCCAAGAAGGCTCCACACCCATTTGTAATACTCAGGGGACCCTGATGACACAGATAAAACTGAATGTGTCCTCAATGACATGCTAAAAGAATGCAAATGACCAGCTGTCTTCAAGGGGTATAAATACTTACAGTCCTCACCATCCAGCCAGAGCTGAAGAAGCTTCTTGGATAATAAGTGGAATGTCTTCAAAGAAAAAAGAGGAAGTTCAGTTTCTTGAAAAAGCACCTTTCGGTCTAATATAAGACTCGTAAGAGTCCCTTAATATGTCTTACAATAATGCAAAATTAGCTCATATAGCCATGTTTCCTATCTGGTGTACTTGGCAGATACTTGGCAAATACTTCCGAACTCCATGCTGCCTTCTTTTCTCCAAGGCATTTATGAATAATCTCATTGTTTGTTTCTGTGTTCAATGTATTTCTGATGTGTTCTAAAATCTTCCCTTTAATAGACAAATTTGATCAATTATATTTTGTCAAAGATGATTATGGTACTGGAGGCTAAAAGACATTTTTTCAACATAAGATTGACCAATTTATCTCACCTTTTTTTCACTTTTGAAGATAGCGGTTAACAACTTCGTTTCCCAACTCACAATATTTGCAAGTTAGACAACTATAGATGAAAGTTTCAAATCTGAAAAAACCACCTGGGATAAGGAATTTCCTTCTTTTAAAATTCCTGCATGTTTCTATTGTAGTTCCATCCCTTTCTGGAGAAGAATGAGTTTTGCAATCTGTCCCACTGGAAATTGTACGTGGACCAAAATGGAGATGTAACAGCAGATCTGAATGTCATAAGCTGGGTGTATCTTCATGAGTTCAAAGAAACCGTCGATGAGCAACTGGGGAGTTTTGAAAGGCAGACATTTACAGTCAATGAAGATACTCTGTTGTTGCTAAAGTATCTCAATAAGGTGGGAGAAATGTTGGTGTCCATTCTCTATCTTCAAAAGAGAATTCTCTCATTGAGAATTAAATGTGAGGAGTAGATGTATCAATTTTCTTGGACTGCTTAGAAAGCATCAGTACCAGAGGTGGTATTCAGCAGGTTCTGACCAGTTCTGGAGAACTGGTAGTGGAAATTTTGAGTAGTTTGGAGACTGGCCCCATCCCCATTTATTCTCTGCCTCCCGACTCGCAGCTGTTCAGAAGGAAATGGGGATTTTGCAGTAACCTTCTCCTGGAGTGGGGTGAGAATGGAGATTTTACAGAATCCTTCCCCTGCCATGCCCATCAAGACATGCCCACCAAACCATTCCCACAAAACCGGTAGTAATTTTTTTTTGAATCCCACCACTGATCAGTACTATGGATCAAGGTATCCTTTACATGTAAAAATATGGAGCACTGTTTTAAGATGATTCTGCATTGTCCAACAGGAGATGCTAGGTGACAAATTTTCAGCACACACAGGCAATCCCTTTTGTTCATCCTCTGCAATCTAGAATTTCCATTAACACTGCCAAGAGAAGGAAATCACTGGTTGTCACTTAATACTTAACTCTTTACTTAATTCCATCCCTCCTAACTTTATTAAATAGAAAAGTTCTTTATATCAATGAGATATTCCAAAAGCAAAAAGGATGAACTAAATGAAGAATCTGTCAGCAGTTGTATCTTTTGCAACTATTTGAAACTTGTTAGAGAGTTCATACTTATTTAAGAGAAGGTCAGAGACTCTAATACATTTTGACCATTCAAATACATTTCACCATTCCATGAATGGTGAGTCCTAACACAGTTTCTTTGGCGTTTCTTCTTTCTCTTTTCAGTCTCTGCCTCAGTCCAAATGTGTGGAAAAATGTCAACCTGGATTTGTCAAGCGGGCTCGAGAAGGAGAGCCAGTTTGCTGCTATTACTGTCTTCCTTGTCCAGATGGGACCATCTCCACTCAGGAAGGTGGGTCACACTGAGGAAAATGGCAGGCCTTGTGGTAGTGAACTCATTCAAGGCATTTTCATGAAAGTGCAAGTTAAACGACAGATTGATGCTTAGCTGTTTTCTTGTTCATCTTCTGTTCACTTTATTTAAGGGGAAGAATAGCAAAAAGAACCTGAAAAAAAAATACTAGTTAGATGCAGTAGGTTTTGGCAGATTGGGCAAGCGTTACTCCTGCCAGTTTTTATATTTGAGTTTATCTGCTGAGCAGAACAGAATAACAGGGTTGGGAGGGACTTTAGAGGTCTTCTAGTTTAACCACCTGCTCAAGGAGGAGACCCAATACCATTTGAGACAAGTGACTGTCCAGTCTCTTCTTAAAAGCCTCCAGCTGTAGGGCATTCACAATTTCTGAAGGCAAGGCATTCCACTGTTATATTGTTCTAAGTGTTGTTGTTGTAAATTTCTCCTTAGTTCCAAGCTGCTTCTCTCTATGGTTAGTTTTCATCCAGCCTTCTACTGGTTTGGAAAACAGGTTGACCCCTTTTTTGTGGCAGCCCCTCAAATATTGGAATATTAAGCTACACAAAATTACCTATAAGCTATCTGGAAATACTGTATTTTTTGGAGTATAAGATGCATCTTTCCCCACCAAAAAAAGAGGGTGAAAATTTGGGTGCATCTTATACACCGAATTTAGCCCCACTCACCCCACCAGAGGCGAAACATGCATGGCATGGAGGCAGCGATGGTCTGTGGCAATCCGTGCAGCCTGGAACAGCTGATTGGGGATATTCCTGCAGTCTGATCCAACTGCCAATCAGCTGTGCTGAATTATGCTGCAATAAGTGCTGAAGCGGACCTGGCTGGTCAGAGTTTGCAGCAACAATCACATTCAGAAAGCACACACAAGTAATTGATTCAGCAGGATTCAAAATAATTATAATATACAATACATTACCAAAAGCAGGTTTTCCAAGGTAGAAGTAAATACAAGCAAAACACAAGCAGTTTCACTTTCAGTTCTTGGCTAAGCCAGGCTCCTTCCTGTCTCCTTGTTGCTCACACAGCAAATTTCAGAGACCAAATAGTCCTCATTGGCTGACTTAGTGGCTATGCCGATTCATTTGCTGACCTTGTTACCATGTGTCAGCTGAATACCATGGATGATGGTAGGCAGAGGCAGAATTTATTTTCTTCTTATTTTCCTCCCTCAAAACTAAGGTGCATCTTATACTCCAAAAATGTGGTATGTTAGGATAATTATTGGAAGAATTATTGCAATGCATTCATTATGGACTTTCTGTTGTGTTAAATTATGTATAGCCCTTATCCCATCCATATTACCAATGCTCCCGATAGCCGTTCCTGATTACTTGCAGAATAATAGTTTTCTCTGCTCGTTTACCAGATTTCACAATATAGAAATCTTCTGAATCAGTATATTGAGAATTACCATCCTGCATGATTCAGGAAGTGTATTGAGACAGATTAATTGATTCATTACTAACATCTAACACTGTAGGCTCCTATACAGGTTCTGCACATTAAATATGAAATCCTACAGTTCCTAAGATTTTCCAAAATTCCATAGATCTCAGGTATATATTTATATATTGGAAATGTTATTTTTATTAACCTTATTCCAACGAAATGTTAAAACATGCATTTAGGGAAATGTTCTTGGTAACAGCTCTTGTCCTAAGAAGCTTCTTCTTAACATGTGAATGGAAAGATTGTTAAATAATAATCCTTTTGGTATTCTCAGATACAGAAAAATGCACCAAGTGTACCCCTGATCAATATCCAAATGAGGACAGAATCCAATGTATCCCCAAAATTATAACCTTCCTGTCTTATGAAGAAAATCTGGGCGTCATCCTTGTGTCTTTTGCCCTATTCTTGTTCTTAAGCACAGCCCTGGTTTTAAGTATATTCATTAAATACCGAGAAACCCCCATTGTCAAAGCCAACAACCGGGACCTCTCTTACATCCTCCTGGTCTCCCTCTTACTTTGCTTCTTGTCTCCTTTTCTCTTCATTGGTCAACGAAGGAAAGCCACCTGCCTTCTCCGTCAAGCAATTTTCAGCATTGTCTTCTCAGCTGCCATTTCTTCTCTCTTGGCCAAAACGATCACAGTAGTGTTGGCCTTCTTGGCCACAAAACCTGGAAACCGAGTGAAGAGATGGTTGGGAAAGAGCTTGGCCAACTCCATCATCCTTTCTTGTTCTGGTGTCCAAATTATCATCTGCTCCATCTGGCTGGGAGTTTCTCCCCCTTTCCCTGATTCTGACCTGCACTCCCAACCTGGAGAGGTCATCCTGAAATGCAATGAAGGCTCTGTTGTCATGTTCTACCTCACCCTTTGCTACATGGGCATCCTGGCTGCGATCTGCTTCACTGTGGCTTTCCTGGCCAGAAATCTCCCCGGGACATTCAATGAGGCCAAACTGATCACCTTCAGCATGCTACTCTTCTGCAGTGTCTGGGTAAGTTTTGTCCCGACATACCTGAGCACCAAAGGGAAATACATGGTGGCTGTGCAGGTCTTCTCCATCTTGTCCTCCAGTGCAGGTCTTCTTGGCTGCATCTTCATCCCCAAGATCTACATTATCATCCTGAGGCCAGACCTGAATACAAAGGAACAGCTCACAACCACAAGAAATGTAGAAATGTGAGGGAGATATATTTTAAGTCTCAATACTTTCCATCATTCCATCCCTCAAAGATGATCCACAAGAGGGCGAGAGACATCACTTGAAATAAAGAGTGTTTAGAAGATAATGTGCCCATTCTTGATCTATAAAATTCTAAGATGATCACTGAGTTTTTTTAATCAAAGCAGCATATCTCTCTAATGCCCTTAGCCTATTGAGGCCCAAGATGCTACATCCAGATTTTTGAAACTTGTACAATGGGATCTTGTTGATATGCCAAAAAAATGTGGGGGGTGGGGTTGGGTCCTCTCTAAATTCCTTTTTTTTAGTTGTTCTTTTTAGTGACAAGATCCTTTCAATCCTCTGCTGGTGGATGAGTCCAAATCATCTTTCTGTGGTCATGCTGTTTAGCCTTTGTCTGAAAATTGCCATTAAAAATAGAAAAAAGAAAATCCTCTATCTACAAATGTGTAATAAAATTGAAAAGTGTTTGAACATAATTGAGACTGTCAGTAAGATTGTAACCCAGGTGGGCATTTGAGAAAGTTGGAGATCTGGCTGATCTCAGATGGCCTAAAGAAATTAGAGATATTTCCAGTACTAGGTGGATTCTCTATAGGAGCATCATGCATTCATTCTTCATTTAGTCAAACTAGAATTCAAATTAATGCAAACACAAGCAATATAAGCCAACCTATATCATAAATTTTAAAAGAACTTATTTTGAACAAACTCAGAAAGAGCCTAAGCAAAATTTCATGGCCAAGAATCCTAAAGGGGAAAAGAAAACCTGTAATAAGCATTGGAAACACTGAAAAATACAATAATAAAAGCCCAGTCCAACACAAAACCATTGAAAAAGATAAACAAGTAATCCAAGAAGAAAGCAGCACGGTTGCACAAAGATCTCTCTGATAAACTGAAAGACAAAAAGCATAAGTACAAAAATGGGAAGCGGGATACATAACTAACAGAATATCAGCAGATAGCCTGAATTTCCAAACATGAAGTCAGAAAAGCAAAGGGTCAGAATGAACAAAGACTTGCAATAAAGGTCAAAAGTCAAATTCAATTAAAAAAAGTTTCTTTCAATGTGTAAGTAACAATAAAAAAAGTCAAGGAAACAGTCAGTCAGCTAAAGGGATAAGATTACAACAAAGTAACAGGCAGTAAAGAGAAAGCAGAGTTGTTTAACTTATTCTTTGCAATGGTCTTCATGAGAAAAGAAACTATAGCCCAATCTAAGAAAAAGCTAACTCTAAAAGACAGCCAAGAAATAAAAATTAAAATGGTTAGAGAACACCTATCTGATCTTTTTTTTTTAATTAAATTTTTATTTTCAGACAAACACAAACACACAACACATATAACATAAAAGCCGCTTCAACTACATGCAGTGTGTCTCATTGGTTACAAGGTCTTTCTGTGTCCTTTCCATATTCATCACTTGAATTTTATCAAAATTCACATATTGACATCAACATATCTTTGTATACATTGTTATTATGCTTCCTCCTATTCTAAGTAATTCTATCATTTTAGCATTGATAATATTCTCTAATAATTTTCAATTCCATATTTTTCCCGTTATTAGTATCATCAATCTAATATACTTGTATACAAATTGATATAATTATTAAACATCTATCAAGCCTAGCTATTATTACATCCTTTCAATATAAGGCATATTAAATTTAAAGTAAATTTATATTATGACATTTCATTATATCATCCAAAAATCATCCAATGATATCACATCTTTATATTCTATTCTAAATAAAATTGTTTGTCTTTTATAAAAAGGCTTTTCAATATCATCTCCATAATCATCACTTACAGTATTGTATAAAATTTCATATTATCAATCTAGTATATATAAATGCTTTGTTATAATTATTAATCATTTATTTGACTACAGCTATTATTACGTTGTACATAGCACTCAAAATGTAACTACATTTAACTAAAATTTATTGTGACATTTCATCATCCTGTATCCTTTCTGAGATAGTGTAGTCCAATATCTCTTGCCATTTGTAAAGTCTGTATTCTGAATGTTTTCTTGATAAGTCTTATGTGGACTTCTCTTAAGAACTTGTTGTTCATTGCATGTCTTATAAGGATTCGAAACCCTCTATCTGCTCTTTTTATCATCTTAACTTTTGTTATCATTAGTGCTTCTGCTGAGATTATCTCATTATTTCTGCCAAATTTTCTCTCCTTTCTTCATCTCTTTTCTGACATCTGGAATAAAGTTCCGATTCATCGATTTCTCCTTTGCGTATTTCACACCTCTCATTTCCCTCCACTCTCAGTTTGCTGTCAGTGTCAACAATTTTCGTATCACTTTCATATGTCTCTGTCATCAAACTTCATCACTGTCCCCGTACTTTGATCTATAATTTCAAGTCTCTTTTCAATTCTCTCTGTAATTATTAAAACTTTTTGAATTTCTAAGAAAATTCTTTGCAAAGTTAGTGCTTTTTCTTCTTCATGTTGTGTCATTTTCCAGATTATAAGCACTGCCAAAACATCCGAGGTTTTTTAGGTTTCAAACAAATTCAGTGGAGTTTTTCAAATCAAAGCTTACTCTTTCCTTCAAAGGAACACCTGCATAAACAAAATGTTTTCCACTGAACCTTTCAGTAAACAAAACTTATAGCTTTATCAGATATTGCCAAGCCTCTAGCTACTAGATGGCAGTGTTACCTCTTTTCCACCTGTTTGTGCCTCTCTCTCTGGAAGTTCTGAGAGAGGTAAAAAAAATGTTTAAAAATTACGCTCCATCCAGGCCTTATGAGAGAAGAAGCTTTTAATCCATGAGTAAAAAAAGTGGAAAAAATATAGAGGAAGAAGGAAAAAAAACAGACCAGTCCAGTTTAAAAGTAAGAGGCATTTGTAAAAAGTCCATCCATAAAAAACAAACAAAATTAAGGTAGAAAAGATAACATGATAGTCTTAAACAAGGGTTAATTCACCACATATTTTCTTCTGTCTTCAATTTTATTTTAAATTCTAATTCTTTTGGGTTTTCTCTTCTCTAATAATAAAAAATAATTCTCACCATTTCAACACACTCCTGTACTGCTTCTGTTTCAGAGGTTTGTCCCAACCTTCTGCAGCCATTTTGGCACCTTCTCTTGTAGCTGGCAAAAAGAGCTTTCTCCTGGATCAATCAGGGGCTTTGCGATGCCCCTGAAATCAGCAGGACATGCTCTTCTCAATCACTGTTCCTTCAGAACATTTTAGGTCCAAAAGGACCATCCAGGAACAGAGATATCAACAGCAATCCTGGAGCCCCAAGATTGCATGTTGTGTTGTTGCGACATCAAACCCTGCCCTCAAAGCAGCATGGTTGCATAAACAACTCTCTGATAAACTGAAAGACAAAAAGGATAAGTACAAAAATGGAAATAGGGACACATCAGGGGGTTGGACTAGAAGACCTCCAAGGTCCCTTCCAACTCTTCTATTGTATTGTATTAAATGCATCCATCTGGGTGGGAAAGTAGCCCTTATGATTACAGATTAAACACAGCAAACCACTATCACATAACTAAGGCAGAATATCAGCAGATAGCCTGAATTTGCAAAGATGAAGTCTTT
Organism: Natrix helvetica; assembly: GCF_964273705.1. Classification (NCBI taxonomy): domain Eukaryota; kingdom Metazoa; phylum Chordata; class Lepidosauria; order Squamata; family Natricidae; genus Natrix; species Natrix helvetica. Next base: position 367,626,709 of record NC_138548.1, read on the forward strand.
GGAAAGTAAAGGTTCGGAATGAGCAAAGACTTGCAGCAAAAGTCAAACATAATAAAAAAAGGATTTTTTCAATGCATGAATAACAAGAAAAAATTCAAGGAAACAGTCAGTCCACTAAAGGGAGAAGATAACAAGGAAGTATCAGAAGACAGAAAGCAAAGCTGCTTAACTTATTCTTTGCATCAGTCTTCATGAGAAAAGAATCTATAGCCCAGTGGTTCCCAAACTTTTTCAGTCCACCCCCCTCTTGGTGCTACAAACTGATCCTCAGTGCCTCCCACCCAGTGGTGGAATTCAATTTTTTTTTTATGACCGGTTCTGTGGGCGTGGCTTGGTGGGCGTGGCTGGGGGAGTCATGTGACTGGGCGGTTTGCACGACGGAAGGAAGATAGTAACAGTAAAATTCAAAACTGCAACAATTAATTGCACATTTATTCAAAATCCAATTTAAAAACCTTTTTAGTTAATGTTAATTCAACAAAATTGTTGAACATGATCCAGCGATACCAGGTTTTCAAAGTCTGATAGTCATTTATCAAGAAACTTAGTAACTAGTAACATAGTAAACTTAGTGAAATTTAGTAACTACTTCATTGTTCAGTAAATTTTTAATGTGATGGTTGGGCTTGATGAAGTGATATCAGTTTCCCAATGTCTGGCTTTAAGTCACTTAGCAGGAGTCTTAAACCACCACATTCAGTAATCTGGAGTCATTTTCTTTGCTTGGAGAGAAGTTGGATGACCACACTGAAGCCATGTTCCACCAAATATGATTTATTTATTTATTTATTTATTATTAGCACTTATATACCGCCCCCTCTCCCGAAAGGGACTCGGGGCGGTGTACAGTCCGTATTAAAAAACACCAAATAAAATACATGTATGCATAGGAGGAGGATAAAATAGACCAAAACTGTACAGCTAATAAATAAACAATATAAAATTTAAAATATCATACAATTTATACACTATCCCTCTAAAAGCCAGTAAAAAGTATATGCCAGGGGGGGGTAGACGTTGTAAATTATGCCAAACCAGCCAGTCGGAACAGGTGTGTCTTCAGTTTCTGTCGGAAGGAGCGGAGGTCAGTAGTGGTTCTAATGTCGGGGGGGAGGTCATTCCAGAGGGTTGGGCCCATCACAGAGAAGGATCTACTCCTAGGTGTCGCCCGCTGGCATTGCCTAGCGGACGGCACCAGGAGAAGGCCCTCCCTGTGTGAGCGGATAGGTCGCAGGGACGTGTGTGGTAGGATGCGATCCTGCAGATAACTAGGTCCTCCGCCATGGAGCGCTTTAAAGATGGTGATCAATACCTTGAAACGCACCCGAAAGGCTACAGGTAGCCAGTGCAGCTCGCGCAGGAGAGGTGTTACGTGGGAGTAACGGGTACTTCCCATAATAACCCGCGCGGCTGCGTTCTGAACTAGCTGCAGTCTCCGGACGCGTCCCAAGGGAAGCCCCATGTAGAGGGCGTTGCAGTAGTCCAGGCGAGACGTCACCAGCGCATGAGTGACCGTGCGCAAGGCACTCCGGTCCAGTAGGGGGCGCAATTGGCGCACCAGGCGAACCTGGTGGAATGCCCCCCTTGCCACGGCTGCCACATGGTCCTCCATTGACAGCCGGGCATCAAGGAGGACACTCAAATTGCGCGCCCGCTCCACAGGGGACAACTGTTCGCCCCCTATGGCCAGCGATGGAGTCAGCTGGCTGAACCGAGGTGCCGGCAACCACAGCCACTCGGTCTTGGAGGGGTTGAGTTTGAGTCTGTTGTCCCCCATCCAGACCCCGACGGCCTCCAAACACCGGGACATCACTTCGACAGCCTCGTTGGGGTGGTTTGGGGTTGAAATATACAGCTGAGTATCATCAGCGTAGAGATGGTACTCAACCCCAAAACCACGGATGATCTCACCCAGCGGCTTCACATATGCGTTGAACAGGAGAGGCGAGAGGACCGACCCCTGTGGCACCCCACAAGTGAGTGGCCTCAGGGACGACCTCTGTCCCCCTGTCAACACACATTGCTTCCGGTCGGAGAGGTAGGAGCCGAACCACCGCAAAACGGTGCCTCCGACTCCCATCCCCTCCAACCGGCGCAATAGGATACCATGGTCGATGGTATCAAAAGCCACCGAGAGGTCTAATAGGACCAGGATAGAGGAGCAACCCCTATCTCTGGCCCTCCAGAGATCATCGACCAACGCGACCAAGGCTGTCTCGGTGCTGTGCCCGGGTCGGAAGCCGGACTGGCGTGGGTCTAGATAATCGGATTCGTCTAGGTGTCGCGGGAGCTGCTGCGCCACCACATTCTCAACAACCTTCGCCACGAAGGGGAGGTTGGAGACTGGACGATAGTTAGCTAGCTCCATTGGGTCGAGCGAAGGCCTCTTGAGCAAGGGTCTCACCACCGCCTCTTTCAAGGCGGTTGGTAAGTATCCCTCACCCAGTGATGCGCTCACCAGGCCCAGGAGCCAGCCTCGTGTCACCTCCCAGGCTGCCAGTACCAGCCAGGAGGGGCACGGGTCCGTTAAACAAGTGGTGGGTCGCAGCCGTCCACGTAACCTGTCCAAATCCTCGGGGGCAACAGAGTCAAACTCCTCCCAGAGTGGTCTCTCAAGACTCGCTGTTGGCGGCTCGTCTGGTCCACTGACGGAGGTCCACCCGCTCCGGATCTGATCGATTTTGTCTTGCAGATATTCTCCAAACTCCTCTGCTCTTCCCTGCAAGGGCGCCTCCCGCGTCTCCTGCAACAGGAGAGAGCGGGTCACCCTAAACAGGGCGGCAGGGCGGTTATCCGCAGACGCAATGAGAGCGGCACAATGCCTACGTTTGGCCGCTTTCAATGCCACAAGGTAAGTCCGTAAAAAGGCTCTTACCTGTGTTCGGTCAGATTCGGAGCGTGAGGACCTCCACCTGCTCTCTAGACGTCTCCTATGGCGCTTCATCACCCTGAGCTCCTCGGTATACCAAGGGGCCCGGGTGGCTCGCTGCCGCAGGAGAGGTCGCAGAGGCGCGACCCGGTCTAAGGCCCCCGCCGTCGCCCTATTCCAGGCGTCGACTAGGTCCTCCGACCGAGCGCGGGTTAGGGCTACAGGTAACGGCCCAAGCTCCGCCTGGAACCTATCCGGTTCCATCAAGTGCTTGGGGCGGTACCAGCTTGAACATACTGGTTCCGCCTCCTCGCGGTGGAGGGTAGCGCCAGGGAAGTCGAGCTGGAGATATGAGTGATCTGACCATGACAGGGGCATAATCTCTAAATCCCCTATTCCCAGATCACTCGTCCACTGTTCAGATACAAAGATAAGGTCCAGTGTGTGGCCGCCTTCATGTGTGGGGCCCTGAATTAGTTGGGTCAGGCCCATGGCTGTCATGGAAGCCATGAACTCCCGAGCCACCTCAGACGCTGCTCCCGTCGACGGCAGGTTGAAATCCCCCATAACCAAGAGTCTGGGAATCTCAACCGCCGTCTCCGAGACCAGCTCGAGGAGCTCGGGCAGGGCCGCTGACGTATAGCGAGGAGCCAAGTATACAATCAGCAGACCCCACTGCCTCCCTGGGCCCCATTTCATACCCAGCGACTCACACCCGGGTATCTGAGGAACAGTGAACTCCCTCGGCTCTAGACAATCCCGTATAACTACCGCCACCCCACCACCCTTACCCAGGGCCCGAGGCTGATGGAATGCACGGAAACCCGGTGGGCACATTTCCACGAGGGGTAAACCACCCTCGTGGCCCAACCAGGTTTCCGTTATCCCTGCAAGGTCTAGCTCCCCCTCCGAGATCAACTCGTTAATGAGGGGGGCCTTGTTGGTCACAGACCTTGCATTGCAGAGCATCAGCCTAAGGCCCTGGCTCTGTAGTTCCCGACCACCTAGGCTGCGGGGGTTGGTACAAGCGACCGGGCGTAGCCAGCAGCCACGGTCTCCCAACCGACCTTGCGATCTTTTCTTGTCCTCGCATCCCCCCCTCCCCGCGACCGTTGTAATAAAACAACCCTCTACTGGAATTACTTGTTCCCTCTCCCCCCTCACCCCGCTCACTTCCTTCGTAGACTCACCTGTTCGTCTGGCGTTGACTTCCCTCCTGGCCTGGTTATCCCCCCTCCCTTTCCTAGAACCCCCTAAAAACACAATAAAACATTTTGATAAAAAGCCCCTCAGCTTCCTTTTCTTCCACCTCTCGGGGTTCACAAACCCGTCATCAAGGCTGGACCTTGAAAGGGCCCGGGGCCAAACCTGCGAGAGAGGGGCTTCTCGCAGGTGGAGCAGGTCTAACCTCGAATAAATTGATTGAATAGTGAAAGACCCAGTAGGGTAAGGTGTTGATAAAACAAAGTTGATAGGTAATAGCCGGCAGGGCTGGGTCGCAATGAGGACCAGAGTCTTAAGGTTTAGATGTTAAGTGATGGTAAAAATGTCTGGATGGTAACTTCAGAGGAAGATGGTAAGTAGTAGATGATAGATAGATGGTAAATAATATTTGGATGGTAATAATGTCAAGATGGTAACTCCAGAGGAAAGGGGGGGGGGGAAGTGAGAGATATCCAAGTGGCGCAAATGGTGGGAAGAGGCAAAGATGGTCAATGGGAGACAGATGGTTCAAATGGTCCCAGATGAATATAAGTTCCTTAATGGGTGGGGGGGGGCTTCATTATCCTAATTGTATTAGGCTGGGTAGCTGCTCAGGCCTGTCCATAGCCCCAAATGCCTGCTCAGGCTGCTCCAGCCTGTCCACAGCCCCATGTCCAGCCCCCATGATGTTGGAAATGCAACAAGGAGCTTCTAAACCACTGTCCATAGTGCAGGATAGTGATCAGAAATTTCTTTCTGTAACCAAAACTCTTGGTACGATTTCTTGAACTTTGGCTTCAGCTCAATGACACCAACATTTGCTTGAATTATTTGATGAGATTATTGCCTGGTACCTAGGAATTCCCAATATGGAAAGTAAAAATGGGAACATTTTAACAGATCTATATGTTCTTGGGTTATAATTTTCATTAAAGAACCATGGGGATGGAAAGGGAAATATAGACAATGGAGTCCAATCCCCTTCCTCAACAGTTTGGAAGCAAAAAATAACTCTAGCAACTCTAGCCTTTTAACTCTTTGAGGAATCATTTTCTTTTTATAATAATAATAATAATAATAATAATAATAATAATAATAATAATAATAATAATAATAATAATAATAATTCAGCAGCCTTGCAAGAATCCCTGGCTCGCTTATAGCGCAGGGCTGCATGGCCGCCTGCAAGCACAGGGTAGGGACGGTGGCAGGAGCTTACATCCTAGGCGCTGGCCGTACCAGGCAAACTACCGCCCATCGCCCCAGGGAGGGAAAGTCTGGCCACCAGCAAAGGGCTTCTGCTGAGGCGCCCTGAGCAGGCAAAATAGTGAGTGAGTGAGCGAGCGAAGGAGGATCAGGAGGGCACCGAGGCCCCTTCGCCTCCCCTCGCTCCCACTTTGTCTTGATGACGTCACTGCAGCTGCCGGGCATGGATGGTCAGAGGCAGCAAGAGTGGCCCGAGTGGGCGAGTGATGGAGGTTCAGGCAGCTCGCTCGCTCGCCCGCCCACCCAGGCTACCCTGCCACTCTGGCTACCTCCGTCTGTCCGTGCCCGCAGCTGCGGCGAACTCATCAAGAAAAAGTGGGAGTGAAGGGAGGCCAAGGGGCCTCCCTTTGATCGCTCGCTCCCCCCACCCATCCGCACTATGCTAGCCCTGCCCACTGCTCAATGATTGGCTGGCTCACCAATTGCCCTGCCCGCCTCTAAGAGCCCTATCTATAGAAAGCCAAGCAGAAAAAAAGGTAACTGGGTTTAGATAGGGCTCTTAGAAGCAGGCAGGGCAATTAGTGAGCCAGCCATTCAGTGAGCGGTGGGCAGGGCTAGCATAGTGCGGATGGGCGGGGCGATCGAGCGATCGAGCAGCTTCTGGTTGGGCGGGGGTGAGTGAGCAAACTGGATCTAAATGGCTCGCTAGACGGGCCACCTCCAGCACTCCTCTGCCGCCCCCTTTGCCTCTTAGTGCCCCGCTGCCGCCTCCCTTGCCTCTTAGTGCCCCGCTGCCACCCCCCTTGCCTCTTAGTGCCCCCTAAGCCATCCCACCGCCCCCAAGATGCGGAACCGCCTATAGCCCAACCTACGAAAAAGCTAACTCTAAAAGACAGCCAAGAAATAAAAAATTAAATGGTTAGAGAATACCTATCTGATCTTGAAGAACATAAATCACTGGGATCTGATGGTTTACATCCCAGGGTTCAAAAATAGCTGGCAGATTTTATCTCACAACCATCATAAGGTAAAGATTCCCCTCACACATACGTGCTATCATTCCCAACTCTAGTGTGCCATGCTCATCTCCATTTCAAAGCCAAAGAGCAAGCGCTGTCCGAAGACATCTCCCTGGTCATGTTGCCATCATGACTAAAGGCGAAAAGCACACGGAATGCCGTTACTTTTCCACCAAAGGTGGTTTTGAACTTCTAGGTAGGCAGAAGCTGGGACAAGTAACATGAGCTCATTGCATTACCAGCACTAGGGATTTGAACTGCTGAACTGCCCACCTTTCTGATTGACAAGCTCAGTATCTTAGCCACTGAGCCACTGCATCCCTCACAACCATCATACCATATCTTTAAAAATCCAGGAGCCCTGGGGAACTATCAGAGGACTCGAGAAGAGCTGATGAGTTTCTGATCTTGAAAAAAAACCTCAGACTTGGAAACCGACCAATCAGCCTAACATGAATACCTGGAAAGACACTAAAAATATCTATCTACCTATACCTATACCTACCTACCAACCTACTTACCTACCTACCTACCTACCTACCTACCTACCTACCTACCTATCTATCTATTAAAAAATAGATCTGTGAACATCTAGTACACCAGTGGATACATTGGGAGTCTTAGAAGGGCAGTTCTTGACATGTGTCAAAGTTCTATGTCATAGGCCAGTGATGGCGAACCTATGGCACGCGTGCCACCATTTGTCAGGGCACGCGAGGCCAGCTGAGTTCACCATTTTTAAAAGCCATTTTTTTGCCCTCCCCAGGCTCCAGAGGCTTTATAGGAGCCTGGGGAGGGCAAAAAGAGCCTCCCCCGCCCCCCCCCCCGGAGGCCCTCCGGAGGCTTCAGGGACCGTCCTGAAGCTTCCCCGATGCCTTTGGAATGCTTAAAATGACCCTCCAAGCAAACCGGAAATGACTTACGGTTTCCTCGGAGGGTCATTTTGAGCGCTCCGAAGGCGTCAGGGAAGCCTCCGGACGGTCCCTGAAGCCTCTGGAGGGCCTCCGGGGGGGGGAAGGCTCTTTTCACCCTCTCCAGGCTCCTATAAAGCCTCTGGAGCCAGGGGAGGGTGAAAAAAGCATGTAAAAATGGGGGGGTCGCGCCTGTTCTGTGCGCATGAGCACTGGGGGGGTCGTGCATTGCATTATGGGTGCGGCACACCCATACACGACCCCCCTGCGCTCCCCCCACTTGTGGCACGTGAGCCAAAAAAGGTTCGCCATCACTGTCATAGGCTGTCAATTCCTGGACACTTGGTTGTCTTTTATCCAAAAATTGATATTTCTAAAACAGATGAAAAATGAAATTTCACTTCAGCCACAAAGAATTTTAAAATCAGCTCCAATTTAGGGTTAACGTATGGAAATCTCATTGAAAAGAAAAACACAGAAAGACTCTACTCTTAGCACTAGGGGGAGTTCAAGGAACTTTGCATTAGAAGACAGAAAGTTCTAGAGTTGTGTCATCAATGTAGAGTTTAATCAAACTTTGTAACTCTGGGTGACCTTCCGCAGCAGCCTCTGGAGACAAGGCATCATGAATTGACAGCAGAAGTCAATTCCTTGGGTGCTAAACTTTTTTCCTCCACCATCCCTTTCTGGACATGTCCTGACAGGAAGGGCCACAACAGCCCCAGGGATATATTTGTGACTTTTTGCTTACATGCTCTTCTCCAGTTGACCCTCTGCACATGGGATCTGGGAAAAAGTTCAGGATCCTCAGAGGAGAAGTTGTTTCTCACTGCAATTATCACCATCCTGGATATTCTGACATCATCTTCTCCTATTGTATTGTCTGCCTTTGAAGTAAACATCAGACTAAGGCAAAGTGAAATGATCTTGTATCAGAAAAGGATACATGCCTCTGGTCACACTGTCGGGCACAAGTTTTGGGACAGGCACAGGTTGTGCTTCAGACTGTGCTTTTCTCTCCTTTCCAGGTGAAGTTTGGATTCTTTATCTGAGTCAGAAAAGTGAGGATGTTTTGAATTCATCTAATCTTTCTTTTTGATTTTCTTTAGAAACAGAAAGGGGATTGATTCAGTCATATAAATGATGGATTTTCTGCTTCTACTGGTCTTGGTGTCTCGGGGAGTCTCTGTGAAGCTTGGAATGAAATGCCCGCTGAATTTTGAGACCCAGGATGGGAAAAAACCATGGAACTATTACATGCCAGGAGACCATCTCATTGGTATAGTCACCTCTATGACAAGAATATCTCTCGAAATGTTACCTTTCAACATGGCTCCTACGAGTCCATCTCATTCGTAAGTTATTCAATGTGATGGAGTTGCATTCCCTCCACTTGCAGTTCTAAGACTGTTATTTTCTTTTTATTTCATTTATCCCTATGTTGCAATAGCTGTCTAATGTCTTGAGTTGTTTGGATTTCTATGGCTTTCCTCTTTTGTGAAATAGATTCAATCCAAAATATGAGGCAAATAAAACCTGAAACAAATCCAGATTGTTAGGGATGTTGGGTCAGCAATATATAAACCAGGATGGTATTTAGACTATTCAGTGTTTCTGTATGCTGGTTTGTACGTGTTCTTCCATACCACTCTCATTATGCTTCTCTGCACACTCGCTCTCCTAAAGGGGAGCTTGCTTACTTAACACAGATTATTTATCCATTTCTATTCAATACTGAGCTGATAACTTGAATTGTGAGCTTAGTTTAAATTAATGATTGAAAAAGTAATAGATGCCTCTGCCCATGATTTTCCATATTGAAATAACTACTCATTGATATCCAATTTCTGATCCTTAGAGGTATAGATCAATAAGAAGAGAGGTGGAAGGGACCTTGGAGGTCTTCTATTCCAGCCCTCGGCTCAAGCAGGAGAGCGGATATTATTTCAGAGAAGTGATTGTCTAGTCTCTTCTTAAAAACCTACAGTGATGAAGCTTCCAGAAATTCTAAAGGCAATCTGTTACACTAGTTAATTGTCCCCAATGTCAGGAAGTTTCTCCTTAATTCCAGGTCGCTTCTCTCCTTGATTAGTTTCCATCCATTGTTTCTTGTCCTTCTTTGGCAGGGGGTTGGACTAGAAGTCCTCCAAGGTACCTTCCAATTCTGCTATTGTATTGCATTGCATTGCATTGCATTGCATTGCATTGCATTGCATTGCATTGCATTGCATTGCATTGCATTGCATTGCATTGCATTGCATTGCATTGCATTGTAGTATTGTATTGTATTGTATTGTATTGTATTGTATTGTATTGTATTGTATTGTATTGTATTGTATTGTATTGTATTGTAAGCATTCTGGTGGTTTGGAAAATAAATTGCTCCCCTCCTATTTGTGGTAGCCTCTCAAATACTGCAATACTGCTATCATCTCCGCACACCCACAGTCCTTCTGTCTCTAGATCTTCTACAATTGCTTTTCTGGGTCACTAATGAAACAACCGTTTCATATTCTGTTAGTTGTACTTTAACAATTGAATGATTTTCAGTGTAGGTTACTTGGCAAAAGAAAATTCGGAGTGCTACAAATAATGAGGTATATGTATTTTTTTAACTGTGATGGAAGATTATCTCCATCCCATCTTCTCAATGTTCATAAAAAGTATTTGATCAAGAGTGGCTGTCATTTGCCTTTGGCTTTGGATCTATAGTGTATTAAGACTCAGGAGGGTTGTAACAACAAAGAGGATTAAATTGAAAAAAAATATTCTTTCTGTTGATGGTGATAACAACATGAACATTTTTTTCCCAGTACGGTAAATAATTTTAAACTGCGAATCATGATTTTCGCCATTCAAATGGTCAACAAGAATCCCCAGCTTCTCCACAATCTCACACTAGGGTACAACATCCATGACAACTATATCAATGCTCTTGGCACTTCAGAAGCCTTGATGGACATCCTCTCTACTGGAGAAGCCAATGTTCCCAACTACAGCTGTGGAAGGAAAGAAAATCTCTTGGCTCTTGTTGATGGGGCTAAGATGGACATCTCCATCCAGATGTCAACGTTAGTAGCCGTCTACAAAATCCCACAGGTTTGTGTGTGTGTCCGTGTTTCTCTATCTGCCAAAGTGTTCCAGTGTATGAGCCAAACATCCAACCACATTGTGTTTATAAGGGATGCAGTGGCCTAGCGGATAAGATGCTGGTTTTGTATAGATCTGCCCATGGGTCACTGAATTGTACTCTATATAACACATTGCTCAGTTTCTGTCTGAGTGTTTTATCCTTGGGTTGGACAAGCTTCTGTCTCAATGTATTTTAAGGTCCCTTCCAACTCTTTTATTTTGTGGGAGGCATTTATTTGAACCAAACAGTTCAATTTGGTCTGTCCTTCTGATTCTTCTTTTCCCTGAATTTCTTTAGTTAATTTGTCCATTTCAGCACAATCCATAACTTGTCTTATTATTTCATCTTCGCTTGGAGTTAGTTTGTTTTTCCATTTCTGGGCAAAGGCAATCCTTGCCGCCGTTGTTATATGTAGTATTAAATACTGGATTTCTTTTTTGTATTTCGCAGACATTATTCCTAATTAAAAAAAAATTCAGGTTTCCATTCTATTTTAACGCCCGTTATTGCCTCCAGCCAATTTTTTATCTTTTTCCAAAAAGTTTTAGCCTCCTCACAGGTCCACCATAAATGGTAATATGTTCCGTGTATTGATTCACATTTCCAACATTTTGGGGAGGTATTTGTTGAGATTTTAGCTAACCTTGTTGGTGCCAGGTGCCATCTATAAAACATTTTGTACTGGTTTTCCTTGTATGCAAGTGATAATATCATTTTTAAGTTTGTTCCCCAAAATTTTTCCCATTTGTCTAATTCAATATTATATCCAAAGTTCTGCGCCCATTTTATCATTTGTTCTTTCACAATTTCCTCTTCCATTTTATACTTCAGGAGAAATTTATATATTCTCCCGATCATCTTTCTATCTGAGCTTTAAATAATTTTATCCAATCCGTGTGGTTCTGTTTCAATGTCAGATCATTTGATATCTTTATTGTATTTAGTTTTGATTTGAAGGTAAGTTAGCCAGTCAAGTTTCATGTTCTGTTCTGCCAATTCTTCAATTGTTTTTAAATTTCCCTGACTATCAATTAAGTCTCTATATCTTAGCATTTTGTTCAAATCTATAAAATTTGGATGAGTCGTCCTTTCAATTTGGTGATAGCCAATTTGGAATTTTCACATAGTGGATTTTTTTTTTATTTTGAGCCATTTTTGCAATAACGCTCTTCTAATTAAATGATTTTGAAAGTATTTGTGCGTTTTATTCTTATCATCCCATAGGAATGTATGCCAGCCTGCTTGCAAATCATGGCCTTCCAAGGTCAAAATTCTTTTATTCTTTAGCTCTATCCAGTCCTTCACCCATGTTATTGTTACTGCTGATGCTTATAGATCCCAATTTGGTAATGCTAAACCTCCCCTCTCCTTGCTGTCTTGCATTGACTTTAGTTTAATCCTCGCTTTTCATCCCTGCCAAATAAACCTAGTGGTTATTTTGTTTAATTCTTGAAATAATTTTTTACCCGGATTAATAGGTGCGACTTGCAACAGGAATAAGATTCTTGGTAAAATATTCATTTTAATTGTCGCTATACGTCCCATGAGTGATAGTGAATATTTTTCTAATTTTCTAAATCTTTTTTTATTTGTATCACTAATTTATTATAATTATCATCTTTAATTGTGGAACATTTTGCCGACACCCAGATCCCCAAGTATTTCACTTTCTAATTTATTTGCATTCTGGTTGTTACTTCCAGTTCCTCTTCTTGTTTTTTTGTCATGTTCTTGGTTATCATTTTTGTTTTGTTTTTATTGATCTTTAGTCCTGCCACTTTGCCTTATTCTTCTAAGTTTTGAATTAATTTCAGGCTGGATTCTACTGGGTCCTCTAGAACAAATACTAAGTCATCAGCATAGGCTTGGGCCTTATATTCTTCATTTTTGAGTCTTAAATCTTTTATTCCCTGGTCCTTCCGAATTTCATTTAATAAAATTTCCAAAGTTAATATAAACAGCAAAGGAGAGAGGGGGCATCCCTGTCTGACTCCTTTTTTATTTCAATCTTCTCTGTTAATTCTCCATTCATCAGAACTTTGGCTGTCTGATTGTTATAAAATCCTTCTATCATTTTTATAAATTTTTCTCTGAATTTCATCTCGTCCAATAGTGTTATTATAAATTTCCAGATTACGTTTTCAAATGCTTTTTGTGCATCAAGGAAAACCAGTACCATTTGTTTTTCTGGATGGGCCTCGTAGTACTCTATTATATCTAGGATGATTCTTGTATTATTTCTAATGTGTCATGTGGTAAAAATCCGTTTTGGTCTGGGTGTATTCGTTTATTTAAAACCTGTTTAATTCTTCCTGATATAAATGCTGCAAATATTTTATAATCAGAGTTTAGTAATGAAATTGGCCCGTAGTTTTGAATTTCTTGTAGGCTGGTTTCTTCTTTTGGGATTAGCGATATTATTACTTCTCTCCATGATTCATGTATCTTGGCTTTTCCTAAAACTTCATTAAACATTTCCACTCCTAGCTCTTCCAATATTATTTTATTATATTCGTATAGCTCCACCGGTATTCCATCTGGTCCTGGGTTTTATTATTTTTCTGTTTTTTCAAGACTAATTCCACTTCGCCTAACATTATTGGCCTGTTTATCGCCTCCCTTTGCTCTTTTGAGATTGGTATTATCTTTTCTGTGTTTAAATAATGTTTTGTTTTATTTTCCTCCATACTATCTTGTGCGTATAGTCTTGTGAAGTATTTATGAATAATATTCTTCTTTTCTTCCGCTTTGTATTGAATTCTTCCCTCATCATAGTTTAATTGATATATCCTTTTTTCTCTTTCATTCTTCAGTCTGTATGCCAGCCATCATCCAGGTTTGTTGGCTTGTTCAAACTAATTTTGTGTGGCCGCTTTAATTTTCTGTGCTAGGTCCTTTTGAGTTATTAAGTTGATCTTATGTTTTATTATCTCTCTTTTTTCTTTTTGAATTTTATTCTTTGGGTCTTTCTGTAGTTCATCTACGGCTTCCATAAGTTCCTTTTCCATACATTCTTGTTGCTCTTTTTGTTTTCTAGTTTTTCTCACCATGTAGGCAATCGTAAGGCCTCTTGTGTATGCTTTCGTAGTGTCCCAGAGATTTTGAATTGAGGTGTCTTCTTTTTTATTTATTTTAAAAAATAGTTTTAATTCTTTCCAGCTCACCCTCTCTGCCAATTTTACGTTATCTTCCTCTTCTTTGGGTTGTCAATAATAGTAACAGATGTCTCGATTTCAACTGCTTTCTCTCTCTGCTTCCTTCTTATGAGGTCGCCATCACTCTGGTCCTGACCAAGTGGCAGGATAGATCCTCATTCATTTAGTGGGGCTTCTCCTACTCCCTGGGTATTTTGCCTTATCACTCCAGCATCTTCAGAGTTTCCCCTTAATCTGCTGGTCCCTTCAGGATCCAAAGCACATAAAAATGAGCCCAAACGAAGAAGTTAGACTTAGAGGTTAGGAGAGCTCCCGTTCCTCAACTCCAAGCATGATGACATCACCACAGGAAGTCCCCCAACTCTTTTATTTTGTTGGAAGTATTTATTTGAACAAAACAGTTCAATTTAGTCTGTCCTCACTGCATGATACTCTGTTTGCAACTTTGACATTCAGCTAAACCCACCTATCTTCCAATAAAACAGAACTTGTGTGTAAAGCTTTATGAAAGGAAGAGGATGGGTGAAACTGGGAGAATAGAAATGCATACAATATGAACCAAAATATAAAATAAGCAGTATTACGTTTAATGAATAATTCCTAGCAATTGTAATAGATTTATATACCATTCCATACTGCTTTACAGCACTATCTGGCCAGTTCACCATGTCAGTATCTTGCCCCCAACAATTTACATCCTCATTTTACCAACTTCTGAAGAACAGAAGGCTGAATCAATCTTGAGCTGGTCAGGATCAAACTCCAGGCTGTGGGTAGAGTTAGCCTGCAATGCTGCATTCTAACCACTGTGCCACCACAATAAGGTGTTCGTGAGTAACAAAATCTAGATTACTAAAATCTAGAATTTTGGATTTACTGACCCCAAAGATAGCATCGTGTTCTTCATTGCTTTTTCAGGTCACCGATGCCATTGTTTCAGAGGCTCTGCATGATAAAATTCTATTCCCTTTTTTCCACCGGATCCTCCCCAAAAGAGGGATCGCTTACCCAGCAATTGTCCAAGTGCTCCTCCATTTCAGGTGGACCTTGATTGGTCTGTTTACTTCAGACACAGAGGAAGGAGAGAATTTCATGAGGACTTTTACTCCTGTGCTTGTCAGGAATGGAATTTGTGTTGTTATATCACAACAATTCTCAGCCATTGGGCATGCAACACCCCTCAGAGAGGCCCTCTCTAAGTGGAGACAAGTCAATGTCTTTGTAAACTACATAGAATACACTAGCGTTTGGGACAGAATTCTTACTTTACAGTTAACTTTTGAAGAAATGCCAGGACCCATTGAAGGGAAAATCTGGATTGTGGGAACCATTGAATATATGGTATTGGCACAGGAGAGCCTTTTCAAATATGTCCATAATATTTGGAGCTTTGCTTTTCAGCAAAAAGCTAGGCCAGATGGCTATAAAGATGATGTTTTTGAAGAAAAACACTTAGTGAAATTTGATGATCAGTGTTTTCACTGTTCTTTTGCAAAGCAAATCTTTTCTCTCAAAGGCCGGAAAAGATGCACCCAGAAAGGCCTCCTGAAGTCTGAGATGGAATGGAGGCCTATATGGATCTCTTTTCACCTCCATTTACACAGTGTTTTTAAGACTCTGGTCTACGCCTTGAAAGCTGCGTATTCCTCCAGATCCAGAAGGAGAAGCAAGCAGGGTGAAGAGAATTTGGGGGCTCCAAGGATGCAGCCTTGGCAGGTAAGTAGTCCTTATCAGAATCCATGAAATGCCAAAGGAGATGGAGAAGAAGCTTCTCAACCTCCTTGTACCACAAAACCTTGGCCAATCTAATCATTCAGGAAATAAAGTTCTGGAGATGCAGAATAAAAGTCTTTGGCCGAACCCTGGAAAGATCAGTTGTCATCTTTGTTGCTCTTCTCTACACTCTTTCTAGAGTCTCAACATCTTTTTTACATCATGGCGACCAAAACTGGATGCACAATTCCAGGTGTGGCCTTACCAGGGCATTATAAAGTGGCCTTAACACTTCATGTGATCTTGATTCTATCCTTCTGTTTATGCAGCCTAGAACTGTGTTGGGTCTTTTGGCAACTGCATCACACTGCTGGCTCATATTTAATTGGTTGTCCACTAAGGACTCCAAGATCCCTCTCACAGTTACTACTATTAAGTAGTAACTTTAGTAGGCTTTAATGTTATATAATGTGTAGAGTCACCTCAAAGAGAAATGGGTAGCAAACAGATCTGATAAATAAAAAACAAACAGATAAATAAATAGATAGACAAATAAATAAACAAACACAGAGACAAACAAAGAAACAAACACACTAATCAATTTCCAAAAAGTGGGCACTATGATGCATATATTCATATTAAAATGGCTAATTTTAAAATAATGTGTACATTTCTAAATAAATTGCTCTATGTAGGGTATTATGAGTAGCATTGTAGAATTTCATATTCATCCATTTGAAGGACACCATGAAGTCATATAGTAGCACCTTGTATTCTTTCCACCTCATAAACAAATGGTACAACATAGGAGAAGAAATGCATCAAGGCTAGATTCAGCAATCCATCTCCATTTAAAAGACAAAGACCACTCTTTTCAAGACAGCAAAGTCCACATTTTGGACAGAGAGGACCACAGGTTTGAAAGAGGGATCAAAGAGGCCATCTACATCAAAATTGAGCAGCCCTCTCTCAACAGAGGGGGAGGGATACACCATCATTCTACATCCTACAATACAGTCCTTTCAGCAGATCCAAGAAGGCTCCACACCCATTTGCAACACTCAGGTGACCTTGATGACACAGATAAAACTGCAGGTGTCCTCAATGACATGCTAAAAGAATGCAAATGACCAGCTGTCTTCAAGGGGTATAAATACTTATAGTCCTCACCATCCAGGCAGAGCTGAAGAAGCTTCTTGGATGATAAGTGGAATGTCTTCAAAGAAAAAAAGAGAAAGTCCAGTTGTCATTGAAAAAGCACCTTTCGGTCTACTATAAGACTCATAAGAGTCCCTTAATATGTCTTACAATAATGCAAAATTACCTCATATAGTCATGTTTCCTATCTTGTCTACTTGGCAGATACTTGACAGATCCTTTGGAACTCCATGCTTCCTTCTTTTCTCCAAGGCATTTATGAATAATCTCATTGTTTGTTTCTGTGTTCTATGTATTTCTGATGTGTTCTAAAATCTTCCCTTTAATAGACAAATTTGATCAATTATATTTTGTGAAAAATGATTACGGTACTGGAGGCTAAAACACATAAAATGCATTTTTTTTCAATATAAGATTGACCAATTTATCTCATCTTTTTTTCACTTTTGAAGACAGCGGTTAACACTTCGTTTCCCAACTCACAATATTTGCAAGTTAGACAACTATAGATGGAAGTTTCAAATCTGAAAAGACCACCTGGGATAAGGAATTTCCTTCTTTTAAAATCCCTGCATGTTTCTATTGTAGTTCCATCCCTTTCTGGAGAAGAATGAATTTTGCAATCTTTCCCACTGGAAATTGTACGTGGACCGAAATGGAGATATAACAGCAGATCTGAACATCATAAGCTGGGTGCTTCTTCCCTTGTTGGATCCCAGTGATGAGCAACTGGGGAGTTTTGAAAGGCAGACATTTACAGTCAATGAAGATACTCTGTTGTTGCTAAAGTATCTCAATAAGGTGGGAGAAATATTCGTGTCCATTCTCTATCTTCAAAAGAGAATTTTCTCATTGAGAATTAAATGTGAGGAGTAGATGTATCAGTTTTCTTGAACTGCTTAGAAGGCATCAGTACCAGAGGTGGTATTTAGCAGGTTTTGACCAGTTCTGGAGAACTGGTAGTGGAAATTTTGAGTAGTTTGGAAAACTGGTAAATACTACCTCTGACTGGCCCCATCCTCATCGATTCTCTGCCTCCCGAGTCGCAGCTGATCAGGAGGAAATGGGGATTTTGCAGTAACCTCCCCCTAGAGTGGGGTGAGAATGGAGATTTTACAGAATCCTTCCCCTGCCATGCCCAACAAGCCATGCCACACCCAGCAAACCATGCACACAAAACCGGTAGTAAATTTTTTTGAATCCCACCACTGATCAGTACTATGGACCAAGGTATCCTTTACATATAAAAATATAGAGCACTGTTTTAAGCTGATTCTGCATTGTCCAACATGAGGTGCTAGGTGACAAATTTCCAGCACGCACAGGCAATCCCTTTTGTGCATCCTTTGCAATCTGGAATTTCCATAAAGGATGAGAGAGGACAAATACTGATGATTGTGGTAGTGATAGACTCAACATTGCTTGTTCCTTGTTCTAGAATAGCAAAGGAGAAGGCAATTCTGTTCAATTCTGTTGCAATTCTAGAAAGAGTGCAAGGAAGACAAACAAAGATGATTAGGGTACTGGAGGCTAAAACATATAAAGAACGGTTGCTGGAATTGGGTATGTCTAGATCGGAGTCAGCAACCTGTGGCTGAGGAGTCGCATGTGACTCCTGCGTCCCTCTACTGCAACTCCCTGTTGCTCAAAATATGCATCACAACCTCCAATGTGCGACACTTAATGGCACATGATTTATTGAGCTTTCCAACCCCCGGTAGGCCAACCACGATTAAATCCCAGAAAAGAAAAGTTTCAGAAGAAAACAGAATGTTTAATTCAACTGCATGTATGAGTTTTGTGGTCGCTCAAAAAATAGTCAGGCATGGGAAAGATTTTGTGGCTAAGTGTTTAAGGATGCCAACCCCTGGTCAAGATTCATGAAAAGAAGGACTAGGGGAGACATGATAGCAGTATTCCAATATCTCAGGGGCTGCCACAAAGAAAGGGGTGGGCAAACTATTATCCAAAGCACCTTAGGGCAGCACAAGAAGCAATGGGTGGAAACTAATCAAGGAGAGAAGCAACTGGAAGTAAGGAGAATTTTATTTATTTATTTATTTTATTTCTTAGATTTTTAGACCGCCCCTCTCCCAGAAAGGGACTCGGGGCGGTGTACAGTCAATACAAATAAAATCAGTCATAATAATAAAATACATTTAAGATACATTTGGAGGGGGAGATAGGCTGTACTAAGAAATAAATATATTCTAATCCTAAAAACATCCCAATTAAAACCCCAAACCCAATTAAAATAAAATAAATCCCCGGGAGGTAAAACTAAGAAAGTGCCAGGCCAGCTGATTGAAATAGGTGAGTCTTTAACTTTTGCCGGAAGGAACGGAGGTCGGTGGTAGTTCGAATGTCTGGGGGGAGGTCATTCCAGAGGGTTGGGCCCATCACAGAGAAGGATCTACTCCTAGGTGTCGCCCGCTGGCATTGCCTAGCAGACGGCACCAGGAGGAGCCCCTCCCTGTGTGAGCGGATAGGTCGCAGGGACGTGTGTGGTAGGATGCGATCCTGCAGATAACTAGGTCCTATGCCATGGAGCGCTTTAAAGATGGTGATCAATACCTTGAAACGCACCCGAAAGGCCACAGGTAGCCAGTGCAGCTCGCGCAGGAGAGGTGTTACGTGGGAGTAACGTGTATTTCCCATAATAACCCGCGCGGCTGCGTTCTGAACTAGCTGCAGTCTCCGGATGCGTCCCAAGGGAAGCCCCATGTAGAGGGCATTGCAGTAGTCCAGGCGAGACGTCACCAGCGCATGAGTGACCGTGCTCAGGGCACTCCGGTCCAGTAGGGGGCGCAATTGGCGCACCAGGCGGACCTGGTGGAACGCCCCCCTTGCCACGGCTGCCACATGGTCCTCCATTGACAGCCGGGCATCGAGGAGGACGCCCAAATTGCGCGCCCGCTCCACGGGGGACAGTTGTTCGCCCCCTATGGCCAGCGATGGAGTCAGCTGGCTGAACCGAGGTGCCGGTACCCACAGCCACTCGGTCTTGGAGGGGTTGAGTTTGAGTCTGTTGTCCCCCATCCAGACCCCGACGGCTTCCAAACACCGGGACATCACTTCGACAACCTCGTTGGGGTGGTTTGGGGTTGAAATGTACAGCTGAGTATCATCAGCGTAAAGGTGGTACTCAACCCCAAAACCACGGATGATCTCACCCAGCGGCTTCACATATGCGTTGAACAGGAGAGGCGAGAGGACCGACCCCTGTGGCACCCCACAAGTGAGTGGCCTCAGGGACGACCTCTGCCCCCCTGTCAACACACATTGCTTCCGGTCGGAGAGGTAGGAGCCGAACCACCGCAAAACGGTGCCTCCGACTCCCATCCCCTCCAACCGGCGCAATAGGATACCATGGTCGATGGTATCAAAAGCCGCCGAGAGGTCTAATAGGACCAGGATAGAGGAACAACCCCTATCTCTGGCCCTCCAGAGATCATCAACCAACGCGACCAAGGCTGTCTCAGTGCTGTGCCCGGGTCGGAAGCCGGACTGGCGTGGGTCTAGATAGTCGGATTCGTCTAGGTGTCGTGGAAATTGCTGCGCCACCACATTCTCAACAACCTTCGCCAAGAAGGGGAGGTTGGAGACTGGACGATAATTAGCTAGCTCCATTGGGTCGAGCGAACGTCTCTTGAGCAAGGGTCTCACCACCGCCTCTTTCAAGGCGGTTGGTAAGTATCCCTCACCCAATGAGGCGTTCACCAGGCCCAGGAGCCAGCCTCGTGTCACCTCCCAGGCTGCCAGTACCAGTCAGGAGGGGCACGGGTCCGTTAAACATGTGGTGGGTCGCAGCCGTCCATACAACCTGTCCAAATCCTCGGGGGCAACAGAGTCAAACTCCTCCCAGAATGGTCTCTCAAGACTCGCTGTTGGCGGCTCGTCTGGTCCACTGACGGATATTTTGTCTGATAGTTAGAACAATTAATCAGTGGAACTGTTGGAAGAATTTTCCGGTCCGTTCCAACTGGGAGAAGCCGACGATGAAAGATTTGAAGACAGCGAGCTACCAAAAAGCAGGTTTATTACAGGAAGGCAATACAGTGACAGCAAAAGTGAATTCAGCATTCCTGCCTTGCAAGTTGGTCTTATGGGGTCCTGAGTCCTGGTTTTATACATTTTTTAATACCCTAGGGCAGTGATGGTGAACCTTTTTCGCCTTGGGTGCCAAAAGCACATACGTGCGCGCTATCACACGAACTCGAGTGCCGAGCCACATAACGTAATGTCCCCGCTCACCTGTGTGGACCGTGTATTTTTGCACAAGGCTTCCTCGCCACTCCCTGCCCCTTGGATAACACCCAGTGAGGGGAGAAGTTGCTCTGCCACTAATGGGCAGAGATTGGGGTGGGGGTGGGGGGATGCTCAAGTGTGCTCCTGTGTCAAAAAACCTTCCCTTATCATTCTCCTGTGTAAAGATTGGGCCCTTTTTACAATGGCAGGTGTGAGTCCAGTTGCTAAATTCTCCCCTTCTATTAAAGAGGATCCTGGGCATTACAGTCAATAGACAAATGATGAAGAGAGCTGCTGGCACACGGGAAAGAAAAGCAGCAAGAAAAGAAGAAAAAGCAGCTTTTCCCCCTCAAGGTGGCTGCTTTGTTTCCCCCCTCCCCTGTGCTAGCATAGAGGATCCTGCCTGGTCCCTGCAATCCAAAGAGAAATGAGGAAGAGAGCTATCTGCATGAGGGAAAGACAAGCAGCAAGGAAATAAGGAAAAGCAGCTTTTTTCCCTCAATGTGGCTGCTCTGTTTCCCCTCCTCCCCCGTGCTAGCACAGAGGATCCTGCCTGGTCACTGCAGTCCAAAGGGAAATGAGGAAGAGACCAATCTGCATGAGGGAAAAACAAGTAGCAAGGAAATAAGGAAAAGCAGCTTTTCCCCCCTCAAGGTGGCTTCTCTGTTGCCCTTTTCTCCATTTCAGCACCACTCCATGGAGCCTGCCCTACCCCCCATCGCCCAGGTCCTCGCTTCTCCCAAGCATTTCTTTGCCTATTTAATTTCCCCTCCGTAGCATTTTTCCATCGTGTTTTTTGCCGTTTTGGACAGGAAAACAAAGTTTGTGGGACTAAAAAAAACTCCTTTCAATCAATCAATTCCAACTTTGCAAGATCTCTCCCCCCCCCCTAAGTTATAATTGATTGAAGTTTTGTTTTAGTCCCACAAACTTTGTTTCTCTGCACACGATGGCAAGAAATGCGATGGAGCTGGAAATCAGATAGGCAAAGAAATGTTTGGGAGAAGCGAGGACCTGGGCGATGGTGGGTGGGGCAACCTCGATGCCCTAGCACTGAAATGGAGAAAAGGGCAACAGCAGCCACGTTGAGTGAAAGAATCCTCTTTTCTTCTTTCCTTACTGCTTGTCTTTCCCCCCTGCTGGCAGCTCTCCTCATTTCCCTGTGGATTCAAGCGATCGGGCAGGATCCTTTTTAGTAGCAGGGGGGAGGGGGGAACAGAGCAGCCAGCACGGGGGAAAGACAAGCGGCAAGAAAAGAGGCTTCTTTCACTTGTGCTGGCAGCTCTCTCATTTCCCTGTGGATTCAAGCAATCAGGCAGGATCCTTTTTAGTAGCAGGGGGGAGGGGGGAACAGAGCAGCCAGCACGAGTGAAAGAAGCCTCTTTCCTTGCCGCTTGTCTTTCCCCGTTCCGGCAGCTCTCTTTGCATTGGGCTGTTTTTCGCCCTTTGGAGGCTTCAGGGAATCCTCCGGAGATTAAAAAAAACTATCGAAAATCAGCTGGCCAGCGGGTGCATGCGCACTGGAGCTGACAGGGCAATGCCTCGCGTGCCCTCAGAAATGGCTCCGCGTGCCGCCTGTGGCACGCGTGCCATAGGTTCGCCATCACGGCCCTAGGGTAATGTGGGTCGATCATTCTTTTTTGTGTTTATGTTGGATATCTGTCCGGTGCTTCCCTTCCTGCCTCAATAGGTACTTCTTTTGCCCAGTTTCTATTTTGGGAAATAATCCCATTGTCAGGGTTCCAAATAGCATCCAAAATTAAATCAGAGTCCAAGGCAATGTATTCCTCAAAGTTCATATTTATTAAGAGAGCCATGTTGGCACATCTGGGAAAACTCGAATCTGAAGGCTTCCTGGTTTTCCCACCCAGTTGAAAGTTTAAGATCTTGCCCCCACACCCACAAGTCAATCACATGGTCCAATCATTCACTGCCATGCTGGCAGCTTCCACCCACCCAGTTCTGGCCAGGTGCAGAGGTGCAGAGACAAATGATGACCTTGGCTTTCTAGAAAGAATTTTGTTATGGCTACATAGCATCTAACTCCATACAATCCCACTTCCTATTTTCCCACAATAGAAAATGCATAGTGGAATAATGGAAAATGTGGCAGGCCAAAGATCCAAAACAAAAGATGGCTGCAGGCTTGACACCCCTCAGAGGCAAGTCAGGGAGTTTCTATTGGCTATATTGTCTGAGTTTTTTTCAGTGGCATCCTTTAGGCAAGTGCTCGAGCAGTTTGTTGATTCAGCTTTGTTACACTTTTACAAGGTGAGAAGTCCTTTTGGCTGAAGGCTCAGACATCTAGTTAAGCCTATTAAGAGCTTCCCTGGCAGCATGAGGGAAAGAAAATAAAGAGGCAAAAAAGTATTGTTTTGTTATTCTATTGTGGTTGCTTGCTCTTCTGGTAATATGGGAATAAAAATATGGTAAAAATATGATAAAAATATGGGAGTTTCACCCTGGGGGTGTGTGGAAGCACCAAGCTAAATCTTCTGACATAACTGCCTGTCTTCAGATGTTTTTAATGCTCCAACACTGGAAGATTTAAGAAGAGGTTGGACAACGATTTGCCTGAAATGGTATAAGGGTTCCTGCCTAAGCAGGAGGTTGGACTGGAAGACCTCCAATGTCCCCTCTAACTCTCTTATTCTAAGTATTTTAAGTAGTTGAAACATTTCCCAACTTCGGGTTTGGTCTTCATCCCTGTGGCAAATATTCCTTGAGATTCAGATTGTTGTGGAGAGGGACATTGTGTAATGAAATGTCTGTTTAAAAAAGCAAGCTTAGTGAGCACCAAAAAAACCCTCATTCCAACCCTGAGCTGCAAATATTCTCCTTTATTGGCTCATGTTTTCATAACTTTACCTCTCTGTCATCAAACTACAGTTCAGGCAGTAGGCACTTGTTTTTATTCTCACGTGACTAAGACAGCAGCCATAGAAATTAATGAAAATATATACAAACAAAAATTCTCTGTTTTAAGGTTGACAGTTCTACTTGTAAAGACGTTTTCCTACATAACTTAACTGGGAGACTATTTTAGACTATTTTCAAAGGGGAGCAGCTTTGCAATGTGTTATGTAGTCTCAAAGAAAGTTTTGCACAGTGATAAGCTTCTTTCCTCTTCACAGTTTTTGTCAGGTCCCAGATATTTCTACAGGGACGCTGGCATTTTGGTGGAAGGAAGTGGGGGGGGGGGGAGGAATGGAGAGATCTGTATATGAAGTTTCTGTTTCTATTTTTCTGTTTCCTGCATTTCTGTGTTAATCTCTATATGAAGTTTCTTTTTCTGTTTCCTGCTTTACTGTGTTAATCTCTCTTTCTTTTTCCCTGCCATGATGTAGTGTAGGAGGGGTTTGGTTAGCATTGCTTTACCTAGCAGGATTTAAGTGAGAATCTTCAGTTCTTGCCTAGATTTCATCTTATCAAACAAACCTTTTGGAACCACTGGAGTTTTCTTGGGAAGATTGGAGAAGCAAGACCTTACAGTTTTATTATGTTTTCATCAATCTAATAGGATAAAATTTTAGGAAATAATTTAGAACAAATTTGATTCTATAATTTAATATGGATGCATCATCCTACTTTAAAACCATGGATATTTGAAGGATGGAGGAATAAATGTTAATACTGCCATGAGAAGGAAATCACTGGTTGTCACTTAATACTTAACTCTTTACTTAATTCCATCCCTCCTAACTTTATTAAATAGAAAAGTTCTTTATATCAATGAGATATTCCAAAAGCAAAAAGGATGAACTAAATGAAGAATCTGTCAGCAGTTGTATCTTTTGCAACTATTTGAAACTTGTTAGAGAGTTCATACTTATTTAAGAGAAGGTCAGAGAGTCTAATACATTTTGACCATTATTTTCCATGAATTGTGAGTTCTAACACAGGTTCTTTTGCATTTCTTCTTTCTCTTCTCAGTCTCTGCCTCAGTCCAAATGTGTGGGAAAATGTCAACCTGGATTTGTCAAGCGGGCTCGAGAAGGAGAGCCAGTTTGCTGCTATGACTGTCTTCCTTGTCCAGATGGGACCATCTCCACTCAGAAAGGTGGGTCCCACTGAGGAAAATGGGAGGCCTTGTGGTAGTGAACTCATTCAAGGCATTTTCATGAAAGAGCAAGTTAAACGACAGATTGATGCTCAGCTGTTTTCTTGTTCATCTTCTGTTCAGTTTATTTAAGGGGAAGAATAGCAAAAATAACCTGAAAAAAAAAATACTAGTTAGATGCAGTAGGTTTTGGCAGATTGGGCAAGCATTACTCCCGCCAGTTTCTAAATTTGAGTTTATCTGCTGAACGGAACAGAATAATAGGGTTGGGAGGGACTTTAGAGGTCTTCTAGTTTAACCACCTGCTCAAGGAGGAGACCCAATACCATTTGAGACAAGTGACTGTCCAGTCTCTTCTTAAAAGCCTCCAACTATAGGGCATTCACAATTTCTGAAGGCAAGGCATTCCACTGTTTTATTGTTCTGAGTGTTGTTGTTGTACATTTCTCCTTAGTTCTAGGCTGCTTCTCTCTATGGTTAGTTTCCATCCAGCCTTATACTGGTTTGGAAAACAGGTTGACCCCTTTTTTGCGGCAACCCCTCAAATATTGGAATATTAAGCTACACAGAATTACCTAAAAGCTATCTGGAAATACTGTATTTTTTGGAGTATAAGATGCATCTTTCCCCACCAAAAAAAGAGGGTGAAAATTTGGGTGCATCTTATACACCGAATTTAGCCCCACTCACCCCCACCAGAGGCGAAACATGCGTGGCATGGAGGCAGCGATGGTCTGTGGCAATCCCTGCAGCCTGGAACAGCTGATTGGGGATATTCCTGCAGTCTGATCCACCCGCCAATCAGCTGTGCTGAATTAGGCTGCCATAAGTGCTGAAGCGGACCTGGCTGGTCAGAGTTTGAAGCAGCAATCACATTCAGAAAGCACAGTAGCTGATTCAGCAGGATTCAAAATAATTATAATATACAATACATTACCAAAGGCAGGTTTTCCAAGGTAGCAGTAAATACAAGCAAAACACAAGCAGTTTCACTTTCAGTTCTCGGCTAAGCAAGGCTCCTTCCTGTCTCCTTGTTGCTCACACAGCAAATTTCAGAATCCAAATAGTCCTTATTGGCTGACTTAGTGGCTATGCCGATTCATTTGCTGACCTTGTTACCATGTGTCAGCTGAATACCGATGGATGATGATAGGCAGAGGCAGAATTTATTTTCTTCTTATTTTCCTCCCCCAAAACTAAGGTGCATCTTATACTCCGAAGCATCTTATACTCCAAAAACGTGGTATGTTAGGATAATTATTGGAAGAATTATTGCAATGCATTCATTATGGATTTTCTGTTGTGTTAAATTATGTATAGCCCTTATCCCATCCATATTACCAATGCTCCCGATAGCCATTCCTGATTACTTGCAGAATAATAGTTTTCTCTGCTCGTTTACCAGATTTCACAATATAGAAATCTTCTGAATCAGTATATTAAGAATTACCATCCTGCATGATTCAGGAAGTGTATTGAGACAGATTAATTGATTCATTATTAACTTTTTACACTGCAGGCTCCTATACAGGTTCTGCACATTAAATATGAAATCCTACAGTTCCTAGGATTTTCCAAAATTCCATAGATCTCAGGTATATATTTATATATTGGAAATGTTATTCTTATTAACCTTATTCCAACGAAATGTTAAAACATGCATTTAGGGAAATGTTCTTGGTAACAGCTCTTGTCCTAAGAAGCTTCTTCTTAACATGTGAATGGAAAGATTGTTAAATAATAATCCTTTTGGTATTCTCAGATACAGAAAAATGCACCAAGTGTACCCCTGATCAATATCCAAATGAGGACAGAATCCAATGTATCCCCAAAATTATAACCTTCCTGTCTTATGAAGAAAATCTGGGCATCATCCTTGTGTCTTTTGCCCTATTCTTGTCCTTAAGCACAGCCCTGGTTTTAAGTATATTCATTAAATACCGAGAAACCCCCATTGTCAAAGCCAACAACCGGGACCTCTCTTACATCCTCCTGGTCTCCCTCTTACTTTGCTTCTTGTCTCCTTTACTCTTCATTGGTCAACGAAGGAAAGTCACCTGCCTTCTCCGTCAAGCAATTTTCAGCATTGTCTTCTCAGCTGCCATTTCTTCTCTCTTGGCCAAAACGATCACAGTAGTGTTGGCCTTCTTGGCCACAAAACCTGGAAACCGAGTGAAGAGATGGTTGGGAAAGAGCTTGGCCAACTCCATCATCCTTTCTTGTTCTGGTGTCCAAATTATCATCTGCTCCATCTGGCTGGGAGTTTCTCCCCCTTTCCCTGATTCTGACCTGCACTCCCAACCTGGAGAGGTCATCCTGAAATGCAATGAAGGCTCTGTTGTCATGTTCTACCTCACCCTTTGCTACATGGGCATCCTGGCTGCCATCTGCTTCACTGTGGCTTTCCTGGCCAGAAATCTCCCCGGGACATTCAATGAGGCCAAACTGATCACCTTCAGCATGCTACTCTTCTGCAGTGTCTGGGTAAGTTTTGTCCCGACCTACCTGAGCACCAAAGGGAAATACATGGTGGCTGTGCAGGTCTTCTCCATCTTGTCCTCCAGTGCAGGTCTTCTTGGCTGCATCTTCATCCCCAAGATCTACATTATCATCCTGAGGCCAGACCTGAATACAAAGGAACAGCTCACAACCACAAGAAATGTAGAAATGTGAGGGAGATATATTTTAAGTCTCAATACTTTCCATCATTCCATCCCTCAAAGATGATCCACAAGAGGGCGAGAGACATCACTTGAAATCACTTGAAAGAGAAATCACTTGAAAGAGTAAGGTTCTACATTTAGGCAACAAAAATGGAATGCACAGGTACAGTATAGGTGGTACCTTGCTCAGTAGTAGTAACTGTGAAAGGGATCTTGGAGTCCTAGTGGACAACCATTTAAATATGAGCCAGCAGTGTGCAGCAGCTGCCAAAAAAGCCAACGCAGTCCTAGGCTGCATCAACAGAGGGATAGAATCAAGATCACGTGAAGTGATGATGCCGCTTTATAATGCCTTGGTGAGGCCACACTTGGAATATTGCATTCAGTTCTGGTCGCCACAATGTAAAAAAGATGTGGAGACTCTAGAAAGAGTGCAGAGAAGAGCAACAAAGATGATTAGGGGACTGGAGACTAAAACATATGAGGAACGGTTGCAGGAACTGGGTATGTCTAGTTTAATAGAAAGAAGGACTAGGGGAGACATGATAGCAGTGTTCCAATATCTCAGGGGTTGCCACAAAGAAGAGGGAATCAAACTATTCTCCAAGGCACCTGAGGGTAGAACAAGAAGCAATGGGTGGAAACTAATCAAGGAAAGAAGCAACTTAGAACTGAGGAGAAATTTCCTGACAGTTAGAACAATTAATCAGTGGAACAGCTTGCCTCCAGAAGTTGTGAATGCCCCAACACTGGAAGTCTTTAAGAAGATATTGGATCACTTTTTGTCTGAAACAGTATAGGGTTTCCTGCCTAGGCAGGGGGTTGGACTAGAAGGCCTCCAAGGTCCCTTCCAACTCTACTATTGTATTGTATTGTATTGTATTGTATTGTATTGTATTATTGTATTGTATTGTAAATAAAGAGTGTTTAGAAGATAATGTGCCCATTCTTGATCTATAAAATTCTAAGATGATCACTGAGTTTTTTTAATCAAAGCAGCATATCTCTCTAATGCCCTTAGCCTATTGAGGCCCAAGATGCTACATCTAGATTTTCGAAACTTGTACAATGGGATCTTGTTGATATGCCAAAAAAAATGTGGGGGTTGGGGTTGGGTGCTCTCTAAATTCCATTTTTTTAGTTGTTCTTTTTAGTGACAAGATCCTTTCAATCCTCTGCTGGAGGATGAGTCCAAATCATCTTTCTGTGGTCATGCTGTTCAGCCTTTGTCTGAAAATTGCCATTAAAAATAGAAAAAAGAAAATCCTCTATCTACAAATGTGTAATAAAATTGAAAAGTGTTTGAACATAATTGAGACTGTCAGTAAGATTGTAACCCAGGTGGGCATTTGAGAAAGTTGGAGATCTGGCTGATCTCAGATGGCCTAAAGAAATTAGAGATATTTCCAGTACTAGGTGGATTCTCTATAGGAGCATCATGCATTCATTCTTCATTTAGTCAAACGAGAATTCAAATTAATGCAAACACAAGCAATATAAGCCAACCTATATCATAAATTTTAAAAGAACTTATTTTGAACAAACTCAGAAAGAGCCTAAGCAAAATTTCATGGACAAAAATCCTGAGGGGGAAAAAAACCATAAGAAGCATTGGAAACACTGAAAAATACAATAATAAAAGCCCAGTCCAACACAAAATCATTGAAAAAGATAAACAAGTAATCCAAGAAGAAAGCAGCACGGTTGCACAAAGATCTCTCTGATAAACTGAAAGACAAAAAGAATAAGTACAAAAATGGAAAGAGGGACACATAACTAACGCAGAATATCAGCAGATAGCCCAAATTTGCAAACATGAAGTCAGGAAAGCAAAGGGTCAGAATGAACAAAGACTTGCAACAAAAGGTCAAAAGCCAAAGGCAATAAAAAAAGTTTATTTCAACGTGTAATAACAATAAAAAAAGTCAAGGAAACAGTCAGCTAAAGGGAGAAAATTACAACAAAGTAACAGGCAGTAAAGAGAAAGCAACGTTGTTTAACTTATTCTTTGCATCGGTCTTCATGAGAAAAGAAACTATAGCCCAATCTAAGAAAAAGCTAACTCTAAAAGACAGCCAAGAAATAAAAAATTAAATGGTTAGAGAACACCTATCTGACCTTGAAGAACATAAATCACTGGGATCTGATGGTTTACATCCCAGGGTTCAAAAAGAGCTGGCAGATTTTATCTCCCAACCATCATAAGGTAAAGATTCCCCTCACACATACGTGCTATCATTCCCAACTCTAGTGTGCCATGCTCATCTCCATTTCAAAGCCGAAGAGCAAGCGCCATCCGAAGACATCTCCCTGGTCATGTCACCGGCA
Organism: Natrix helvetica; assembly: GCF_964273705.1. Classification (NCBI taxonomy): domain Eukaryota; kingdom Metazoa; phylum Chordata; class Lepidosauria; order Squamata; family Natricidae; genus Natrix; species Natrix helvetica. The sequence goes on from NC_138548.1 coordinate 367,656,375, forward strand.
TGACTAAATGCCAAAAGCACACGGACTACCGTTACCTTTCCACCAAAGGTGGTTTTCAACTTCTAGGTAGGCAGAAGCTGGGACAAGCAACAGGAGCGGAACTAGAGATTTGAACCGTCAAACTGCCCACCTTTCTTTCTTTCTTTTTTTTGGGAAATTTTTTTATTGTTTTGATTAAACAAAAACACACCAAAAAAAGAATCATTCTTCATTACATCTTGTAGAAACATGTCGATTGGTTGCAAATAAATTTCGTGCGTTACTACCACAATCATTATTTATACTTCCTTCATATTGAATTGTACATTTTAAATGAAAAAACCTTTATGTATTTTAACATCAATGTACCATCATTCTCATTTGACTAGAATTATTTCAACGTGCTTTTATCTAGAATCACTTGTATTTAAAGACACAACCACCTACTGGCATTCATTAGCTATTTCTATAAACCTCCAATAATTACCCTTTTATTACATGTTCCCTTTCCCCCCCCAACTCACTATTTAAGGCTTATATCTAATTGCTTTTACCAATGCCAACACATGTAGAAATCATTAAACATTATCCATTAACATTTCCTTATTGTTATTGTAGTTATCTTTTAAAAAAATATTTTTTTACTATTTATATCACATTTCCTTTCATCCGTCCCAAGAAAGATTACATCTTTATAACAAAATCTAAACAAAAATGTGTTAGTAAAGTTTATAAGTACCCAAGAAAGATTACATCTTTAAAACAAAATCTAAACAAAAATGTATTAGAGAAATTGATAAATCTTTTTCCCAGGTCCCGATTTATAGTTTATATCCAAATTGTTTTTACTAGTTAATATTATTATTTCATTATTATTATCATATTATTTGTTAATGAATAAATATTTAAAAAAACATTCTAAAAGCGTCTACAAAATCCTACTTATTAATCACAAGTTTTTAATTATCAACATTCATTATCAGCCTGTGTCTTTCCAGTAACAAAACAATCTTATCTCTTTAGCCAGTTGTTGTGTCAATTCTCTTATCAACTTCTTTATAAGGTTTTTAAAGACTTCTCTCTGCACTTTTTTGCTTGAAAGATCTCTCATATGGTCTCGTTGCCCTTGAGCTGGTGTTAAAATTAACATGTCTTTGATTATCAGACGTCTTTCTAAAGCTGTTTCTCTTCTTAATTTCATCATCAGATCCATATATGTGTGTGTGTGTGTGTGTGTGTGTGTTACAATACAACACAAATACAACACAAATATAGACTTAGAAGGGCAGTTCTTGACCATGTGTCCAAGTTCTCTCTCATAGGCTGTCAATTCCTGGACTCTTGGTAGTCTTTTATCCAAAAATTGATATTTCAAGAACAGATGAAAAATGAAATTTCACTTCAGCCACAAAGAATTTTAAAATCAGCTACAATTTAGGGTGAATGTGTGAAGTTCTCATTGAAAAGAAAAGCAAAGAAAAACCCTACTCTTAGCACTAGGGAGGGTTCAAGGAACGTTTCATTAGAAGACAGAAAGTTCTAGAGTTGAGTCATCAATGTAGAGTTTATTCAAACTCTGTAACTCTAGGTGACCTTCCTCAGCAGCCTCTGTAGACAAGGCATCATGAATTGACAGCAGAAGTCAATTCCTTGGGTGCTAAACTTTTTTCCTCCACCATCACTTTCTGGACATGTCCTGACAGGAAGGGCCACAACAGCCCCAGGGATATATTTGTGACTTTTTGCTTACATGCTCTTCTCCAGTTGACCTTCTGCACATGGGATCTTGGAAAAAGTTCAGGATCCCCAGAGGCGAAGTTGTTTCTCACTGTAATTATCAGTTTTTTAGTCCACGACTTCTACTACTGTATTGGCTGCCTTTGAAGTAAACATCAGACTAAGGCAAAGTGAAATGATCTTGTATCAGAAAAGGATAAAGGTCTCTGGTCACACTGTTGGGCACAGATTTTGGGACAGGGACAGGTTGTGCTTCAGACTGCGCTTTCCTCTCCTTTCCAGGTGAAGTTTGGATTCCTTATCTGAGTCAGAAAAGTGATGTTGTTTTGAATTCATCTAATCTTTTTTTCCCTTTTGTTTAGAAACAGAAGGGGGATTGATTCAGCTGTATAAATGATGGATTTTCTGCTTCTACTGGTCTTGGTGTCACGGGGAGTCTCTATGAAGATTGGAATGAAGTGCCCACTGAATTTTGAGATCCAGGATGGGAAAAAACCATGGAACTATTACAAGCCAGGAGACCATCTCATTGGTATAGTCACCTCTATGACAAGAATATCGCTTGAAATGTTGCCTTTCAACATGGCTCCTAGGAGTCCGTCTCATTCGTAAGTTATTCAATGTGATGGAGATGCATTCCTTCTACTTGCAATTCCAACTCTCTTGTTTTTTTTTATTTCATTTACTCCTATATTGCTCTCCAATAATTTGAATTGTATTGATTTTTATGGCTTTCCTCTTTTGTGGAATAGATTCAAATCCAACTATGATGCAATTAAAACCTGAAACAAGTCCAGATTATTTATCCATTCCCATCCAATACTGAGGTCATCACTTGAATTGTGAGGTTAGTTTAAATTAATGATTGAAAGGGTTATAGATGCCTCTCCCCAACATTTTCTATATTTACATAACTGCACATTGATATTCAATTTCTGATCCTTAAGAGAAATAGATCAATCAATCAATAAGAAGAGAGCTGGAAGTGACCTTAGATGTCTTCTATTCCAACAGGAGAGCATATATTATTTCAGAGAAGTGACTGTCCAGTCTCTTCTTAAAAACGTCTTGTTTTTAAAAAATCTCTTAAAAACCTCTTGCCTTAAATAAACAGTCTTATCTGTGGCAGATAAGATTAATCAAAATGTTAAAACACAGGCAACCAATCTGCTTGCAGCAACAGAGCCAGCACTCCACACACACACACCAGTATTTATAGAGGGATGGTAGCTTCGATCACGCTTTGCTCGCACAGGCACAAGGCCGTAGACACCAGCCTGAGGATTAGGAGTGTGACCTCATCTAAACATCTCCAAGATACTCTCAATCTTACACAGGAAAAGACCCGAATACACCAAAACCTGCATATATATACAACACAAACATAGCAAAGGCGACATGAAAAATATGGTTTTCTGCCTAGATGTTCTCCTGCAGTGAGCCGAAGGACAGAAAGGGGGAGTAGTGAGTTCCCTCCCATTTTTGGGCATACCAGGGGTTGTAACGCAAATACATACCTATTTCCCTGGCTCAGCTGATAAGGAGGCGAGCCTGTGGCTTAGTTGCTAATACATCTGCCTAATATGTAATACAGCCAAGGTTCGAATCCCAGTAAGGGTATGGCTAGCTGATGAGAGCTAAATAGCTTGAAATAGATCTATACTGGTCTCCCTTTATTTATTTATCAGCACAAATACAACACACACACACACACACACACACAAACATACATACATACATATATATACATATATGTATATATGTATGTATGTATGTATGTATGTATGTAAGTAAGTAGGTAGGTAGGTAGGTAGGTGGGTAGGTACGTACGTACGTATGTATTGTGTCTCCCTTTATTTATCAGCACAAATGCAACACACACACACATGTGTGTGTGTGGGGCTATAATTTGCATTTGGCTTTGGATCTTTATTATCTTAAGACTCAGTAGGTTTGTGGAAACAGGGTATTAAATTGAAAAAAAATTGTTTCTATTGATGGTGATAACAATATGAACATTTTTTTTTCACAGTGCGATAAATAATTTTAAACTGCGAATCATGATTTTTGCCATTCAAATTATCAACAAGAACCCTCAGCTTCTGCACAATCTGACACTGGGCTACAACATCCATGACAACTATGTCAATGCTCTTGGCACTTCAGAAGCCTTGATGGACGTGCTCTCTACTGGAGAAGCCAATGTTCCCAACTACAGCTGTGGAAGGGCAGAAAATCTTTTGGGTCTTCTTGATGGAGCTAAAAGGGACATCTCCATCCAGATGTCAACATTAGTAGGCACCAACAAAGTTCCACAGGTTTGTTTGTGTGTTTCTGTATTAGCCAAGTGGGTTGCAGTGAATGAGCCATAAATCCAACCATATTTTGTTTACAACGAATGTGGTGGGCTAGGATGTAAGACTTTGAGTGGAAGACTGGATGCTGGAGACCCAAGTGCTATGCAATGTCTCACCTCCTGCCAATTTGAAAGCATGTGGATATAAGTAGATAAATAGGTACCACTTTGGTGAGAAGGTAAAAGGGTTCTGTGTTCTTCAGCTTATAGTCGTACTGGTCACAGAAAACAGGGAAGCATATTTGACAACTCTGGCTCTTTTGGATAGAAGAAACTTTTGCCTTCACCTTTATTTTGCCTATGGAATTCCACAGCTGCTTTTCACCATGGCCTTGAGAGGTATCATGGCTGTGGATTGGGATATACAATGGGGAGGGAGGGAAGTCCTCTCCTCTCCTAACGCTATTCCTATTGCTTTTGGGAGCTCCTTCTGCACATTTCTGAAGGTGAGAATATGCTCTGGATCCAATCAAAAGGTCGTCATTTAAAAAGGAGGGTGCAGCTTTGAAATTTTGTACAAAATGATGATATTTCCATAGTGAACGAATCCGTGATTTATAAAATAATCCCAATGATCATCTTACCTACATTTGAGAAAACATACATGGCTTATGGACATGAGCATTAATCACTTCATTAAAGAAAAAGTTACAAGCACATCATCCAACTTTTCAACTATTTTTTATCGTAATGTTCACAATCAAATTCATCATAAAAGACTTGATGATAAACGGATCCCCAGGAGAGGACTTTCCAATGGTAGAATTTTTTAAACAATAATCCTGACTGGTGGGGTCCTCTATTGGCAGATATCAGCAATATCTACTATTTCCAGTTTGGTGGAAGATGGCAACAATAGTTTGTGTTTATGAAGAAGAAATAAAAAGGAACTTTGCAATTACTGACCCATTATTCTTACAGACATTATGGCTTACGCTTTTCTAGTTTCATCTTGGGGAAAGTTGAGAGCGGGTAGATGAAAAGTGCAGTGCTTACAGAAGAACAATAATGAAGTAGGAAAAGGGAAGAGCACAGGCCAAGCACTCCAGTGTAGGAAACAGTTTATTATGCATAAGGACCGAACAAAAATAGAACAGCTTGTCCGGACCCCGAATGATTATCATAAACAGGGTTTTATACCCCACATTACATATACAGTTGCTGATTGCTACATTTGACATATATGGTCCTAAGAGGAACTGGAAAATGCTTCATACAGATATTTGGTTACAGTTAATGATAGAAAAGAGAGTTACACGCATCTCAAGAATTGTGCAGACCTTATCACATTCTATCTATTGCATTTGGGGAGGAAAGCAGAAGTGAACAACAGGATACATCCATCTGGGTCAGCCTGCTATAGATAAAAATACCATATGTCATCTCAGCAAACCCCTTCCCGGCAGAAGGAGGAACTATTGCCTTGACCGGGATTTCACGGGCCTTTAGTATTGCAGCTTGGCTTTTATGCCTGAACCAAAGTTATAGCCTATCTCAATAAGGCTTTAGACAAAGTAGATTCACTATTGGCAATTGCTTCGTTTGAACCATCCCCCCAAAAAATCAATCAATGGAAACAATGGGTTTTTGGCCTTTATAAATCTTAGTACATACAGCATCTGACACAGTAAAGAGAAAACTGTTAGGAAAGAGATTGGTTCCTTGGAATGGAACTCAGACTGTTGGCTCTGAGCAAAGCCCTTTTTACAAGCATTTATTGGAGAGTGTGGTTTGGGCTCAGTGGAGGGAGGCATAGGAAGAAGGATTAATGTTTATCAAGGTGTAAGACAATGGCGAATATGTGCTTCATTTTATTCAATGCACACATTAATGACTTACTAGGGTTAATGAAGGCTCCTGAACTACATTTAGGCAACAAAAATGAAATGCACAGGTACAGTATAGGTGGTACCTTGCTCAACAGTAGTAACTGTGAAAGGGATCTTGGAGTCCTAGTGGACAACCATTTAAATATGAGCCAGCCATGTGCAGCAGCTGCCAAAAAAGCCAACACAGTTCTAGGCTCCATAAATAGAGGGATAAAATCAAGATCACGTGAAGTGTTAATATCACTTTATAAGGCCTGGTAAGGCCACACTTGGAATATGGCATTCAGTTCTGGTCGCCACGATGTAGAAAAGATGTGGAGACTCTAGAAAGAGTGCAGAGAAGAGCAACAAAGATGATTAGGGGACTGGAGACTAAAACATGAAGAACGGTGGCAGGAACTGGGTATGTTTAGCTTAAAAGAAAGAAGGAGTAGGGGAGACATGATAGCAGTGTTCCAATATCTCAGGGGTTGCCACAAAGAAGAGGGAGTCAAACTATTCTCCAAGGCACCTGAGGGTAGAACAAGAAGCAATGGGTGGAAACTAATCAAGGAGAGAAGCAACTTAGAACTGAGGAGAAATTTCCTGACAGTTAGAACAATTAATCAGTGGAACAGCTTGCCTCCAGAAATTGTGAATGCCCCAACACTGGAAGTCTTTAAGAAGATGTTGGATAGCTATTTGTCTGAAATGGTATAGGGTTTCCTGCCTAGGCAGGGGGTTGGACTAGAAGACCTCCAAGGTCCCTTCCAACTCTACTATTGTATCGTATTGTATATGCCTAAGAATCAGGAACTAGAGATGAATGACAGGAGCTCATTCCATCCCATGGTGCTACTAGGGATTGGACCACCAAAGTTTTTAACCATTTTGACCAGGATCCTGAAGTACATATGCCCAAAGATCAGGAGCTAGAGGCAAGCGACAGGAGCTCACCCCATTTCACAGTGCTACCAGGGACTGAACCACTGGAATATTCACCATTTTTGGTTGATGTTCTTAAGCCACTGAGCCACCATACAGCCAAATGGATAAGCTGCTACAAATGGACCCACCATTTGGACCAAGAATTTCAATGCAAAAATGCACAAAGATGATAGCATGGTGTTTACTTGAGCAAGATTTGAGCAGTGGTGCACAATGATTCGTAATGGAAGATTTAACTAAATCCCTTTTACAGAATGTACAATAGACCAATTATCTATTGTGATCTTTATATTAAATATATATGTATATTTCTTGTGTGTGGTCGCAATTCAAAAACAATATATAATAGAGGCATTTTGTTGAGCAAAACAGTTCAATTGGGAACTGCCGATGTGGGTCCGATTGTGATAAATTGAAGTGATGCGGAAATATGAATTGCTTTATTTAGTCTTATTCTTTTCACTTGTTTTTATTTTATTATTATGTACAGCCCTAGTAAGGTTCTGTACTTTATGTTCTGTACCTTGATATGGTTTAAATGAGTAATCAACAATATTCTAATATGTTCTTGAGAAGCACATTGGATTTACTAAAAATCTAATATTTTGGACTTGATCTGACCTCAAATATAGCATAGCATTCTTCATTGCTTTTTTAGATCAGTGATGCCTTTGTTTCAGAGGCTCTGAGTGATAAAAGTCAATTCCCTTTTTTCCACGGGATGCTCCCCAAAGAAGCGATTATGTATCCAGGAATTGTCCAACTGCTCCTCCATTTCAGATGGACCTTGATTGGTCTCTTTACTTCAGACACAGAGAAAGGAGAGAATTTCATGAAGACTTTTACTCCTAGGCTTGTCAGGAGTGGAATTTGTGTTGTTATGTCTCAACGATTCTCAGTGACTGGACATACAACACCCCTTACAGATGCCGTCTCTAAGTGGAGACAAGTCAATGTCTTTGTTCACTACATAGAATATACTAACATTTGGGACAGAGTCCTTTCTTTCCATTTAACATTTGAAGGAATGCCAGGACCCATTGAAGAGAAAGTCTGGATCATGGGAACTATCGAGCATTTGGTATTGAGGCAGGAGAGACTTTACAACTATGTGCATAGTATTTGGACTTTTGCTTTTCAGGGGGAAAAAGGAGCAACCGATGATGCTTTTGGAACTGAACTCCTTGGAAAATTTGAAGATCAGTGTTTTCACTGTTCTTACTCAAAGCACGTTTTTTGTGCCAAAGGTTGGAAAAGATGCACCCAGAGAATGCCACTTGAGCCTGAAAAGGAATGGAGGAGTATATGTGTTAGGTACTTGTGCGATTAAGCACTAGCAATGAACCCCAGGTCGAGGTTATAACAGAGCAACCCTGTAAAGTATACGCAGCGTGCGATAGATAAAGCAACCACACTGAATAATGGATAGTAAAGTAACAAAATAAACTTTACTTTTTGAAGAATATAGCAAAATCCATAAACACAGCCAAAAAGTCATACACAGAAAAAACAGTCCAATACTACCAAGATAACTTGGATACAAGTAGCAAATAACTTACACACAGTAAGTAGTAGCAACAGTAGTAACAGTTAGACAGCAGTTATCATACATCAATCAAGAGAGAGAGAGAGAGAGCAACAACATCAGCTGCAATTTAAATGCTGTAATCTACTAATTAGCAGAGCTCCTCTCTTAAAGATACATAACATGCCTTGTGCAATATATTGTCTACCCAACTTGTTGGTTACACCCTAACATTCTCCCCTTTGGGTAGATCAATATATCCACTCACAATGTAAGATGATAACCTTCACATGATGAGGTATGTTTTACTGAACTTTGTGCCTTAGTGAAGTTGTCTGCTAAATTGTCTTCAGTTGAACAATATTCCAACTTTATCAGGCCATCCTTAATGCTTTGTCGAACATTAAGATACCTCAAATCAGTATACTTCGATCTCGTCTTAATAGCTAAACTAGTCGCTATTTTTATTGCTGCCTGATTATCTTCATAAACAGTAAAAGGTTCATTGATACTTAATCCCATATCTATAAGCAACTGCTTATAATATATCAGCTCAGTACATGTCAACGACAAACATGAAAACTCAGCTTCCATTGTGGATAAGCTTATGTGTTTCTGTCGTATCGACTTCCATCCAATCAGTACACCACCTAGCATAAAGGCTATGCCGGAAGTTGACTTCCTATTATCTATAGCAGCTGCAAAATTCGCATCAGCATACACAGTCAAAACTAAATCCCTATTCGGTTCTAAATATAATGCATAGTGGATAGTTTTCTTCAAATAACGCAGCACACGCTTTGCTGCTTGCCAATGCCTCTCTGAAGGACTATCATTGAATCTAGCCAGTTGGTTCACACTAAATGATATATCTGGTCTAGACCAATTACTTAGGTACATTAGGCTACCTATCAAAGATTGATAGATTCCCTTATCAAAACCAGTACCCTCAGTAACCTCAGGTTTAAACTCCAATGCCATTGGTGTCTTTGCAGTCTTACATAGCTCCATGCTATATTTCTTAAGTAAATGATTAATTTTACCAGCCTGCGACAGCTTAAAACCTTTACTGGTTCTAACCACGTCTAAGCCCAGATAATGCTTAATTTCACCCAAATTCCGGATTTTAAATTTACTCTCTAATTGTGAAACAATGTCAATAGCTTCCTGTTCAGACCTAGTAATAATAGCTATATCGTCCGTGAACAAAAGCAACAACGAGATCAAACCATTTTTCACCCGTCTAAATAAACAAGGATCAGCCAAACCTGGAATAAATCCCATAGCTTTTAATTCATTTACTATGCATCTGTTCCACTCAAAACCGGACTGTTTTAAACCATAAAGGCTTTTTTTAAGTCTCCAACAACCAGTCTGGCCATTAGAATCCACACCTGGTGGCATCTTCATATAAATGGTATGCTGCAATGGAGCATGTAGATACGCTGTTTCAACATCAATATGGGTAACATTACACCGATACTTAGCAGCCCACACCAATGCTGCCCTCAACGTAGAGGCTTTCAAGCTCGGAGCAAAAACCTCATCGTAATCCCTCTCAGTTTGGGAAAACCCTTGAGCAACTAAACGAGCCTTATAAATAGCATTGCCAGCAGCATCGTTTTTAATTTTAAACACCCATCTACAGCCAATTGCACTCTCCCCTGAAGGGAGCCTAGCTTCTTCATAAACTTTCAGTTCCTGTAAGGATTTCAACTCCTTCTCCATAGCTGTCTTCCACAATTTCTTTCCCTTTTCAGGATACAGCCTTAATTCTGCAAAACTAGAAGGTTCTATGCTAACTTGCAATACTACACTGGCTTGGTATCTGTCGGGTGGATGCCTGTCCCTAGTAGACCTCCTAGGCAATACAGGACTTGCAGAATCATCCTGTTCCACCTCACGAGTAGATTCTACATCTACATCTTCCTCCCTTATCAGAGTAATAGATGGACCATCCTGATTCTCTAACTGCTCATTTGGTGTATCATGATTAACCAAACGATCAACATCTATATCATCACAAACCTTGTGAAACTCTTGTTCTAGCTTCTCCCAACCAACATGTTCTGAAAATTTAGCACTAGCACTGTGCATAATTCTCCGAGTTCCAGGTTCCCAGAACCTAAACGATCTATGATTGGAATTGTACCCAACAAAAACCATCTTCCTAGCTCTGCTTTGATCCTTCCGTCTAGTCTGTGAGGGAATATGCACCCAAGCAGGGACACCAAATGTGTGTAAATAACTCAAATCAGGCTTCCTACCATGCCAAAGAGTATAAGGAATCTTACCAGTAGTTGAATTAACTACTATGTTCAGAATATGGTTTGCACACATTATAGCCTCACCCCAAAGCTTTTCTGACAAACCAGAATCAACCAGCATAGTTCTGGTCATTGCCTGCAATGATTGACCACGTCTTTCAATAAATGAATTATGTTCTGGCCTGTAGGGGGCAGAACGCCTATGTTCTATACCAGCATTCTCCAACATTGATGTAAACCTATGATTAGTGAATTCAGACCCATTATCAGTGACTAGGCAAAGTACTTTTTTATCCTTCTTACGTTCAACAAACTTTAACCATTTAGTAAAATGTTGGAAAGTTTCTGCCTTTGATTTCATTACATAACAGAAACCATACCTAGAATAATGGTCCATAATGCTGAGTATATAGCAGGCACCTCCTAAGCTAGGTTTCTTAGGGCCAATTAGGTCTGCAAACACTACATCCAGTGGTTTAGATGTCTTGAATCCTTGAAACCGGTTTGCAGGGGTAACCTTACTTTTAGCCTGGTTACAGGCATTACAGTTAAGATATTTTGAACAAGGTTTCAAATTGATTCCATTAGATAGAATAACAGTTTGACGTACCATTTTAAAATTTACATGGCCTAAACGTCTATGAAGTAGATGTATACAGTTATCATGGGGCTGTTTATTCTTATAACCAGGTTCAGAACTCGCAATATTTAAAGAGTTCTCATGTAGAATAAATAAATTATTCTCCAAATTGGCAATAACACTATTACCTTCCTTTTCAATAATGCATCTATCATTCTTAAATGTTACTGTAAACCCACATTTCACAAGGTCTTTTACAGATAATAGGTTAAATTTCATTTTAGGTACATATAACATTTCCAATTTTTCATTAATACATGGACAATAAGCTGTACCTTCACCTGAAGCCTTGATTTTCCAACCATTTGCTAAGGAAATATGCTGTTTGCTAGCCTTCATAGTAACAAACCTTTCTTTAACCTTAGTTATAGAATGGGATGCACCACTGTCAACCACCCAGAAACTATGGTTTATAGCCTTATCTACCTTAGCTACAGTTACAGTAACATTGTTGCTTTTTCTTTTACTATTAGCAACACTCCTTTTCTTGCTATTTTTACAGTTCTTAGCAATATGCCCCTTACCACCACAAGAATAACATTTCTTAACAAAATTTACAGTTGAAAACTGTGTTTCTTCTTGTGATTGATTGTCTCTGAACTGAACTCTATCCTCTCTTCGTCTGGACTCTTCAAGCAATCTCCCGGTAACCTCAGATAATGTCAGTTCATCTCGTGAAAGAACTTCCAATGAGGAAACAAAAGAGTCGTAGCTTTCATCAAGCGATGATAGAATAATATACAACTGTTGAAGCTCAGAAAAAATCAACTCTTTTTCTTGCAAATCCTGCAAAGTTTTCTTCATGAAGTCTAAATGAGCCAACATATCACCACCTTTTTGCAAACGGGCTCTAAACAGTTTCCGTGTGAGATGAATATGAGCACCCACACTGTCCCGAACATAAATTCTCCGCAATGTGTTCCAACACCTAGCAGCAGACTCTTCGCCACGAATATGGACCAGTTGCTGGTCATTCAGTGTTAGTCCAATAATGCAGAGAGCTCTCTCATTGTCCCTGTTAAACTGCGCAATCTTCTTCGCATCCTCATTATCAGCAGGATCCCAACCTGTAACATCTGGTGGGTTCTGAACCACAGACCACAGTCCTTCTCTACGCAGAAGTAGGGAACACTTCAAGGACCAGGAAACATAGTTGGTTCCATCAAACCGGGTAATCATGGAGAGTGCAGCAGACTGTTCTTGTGCCATATTCACAAAAATAAACTATCCAAAAAGTGGTGCATAAAAATAAAAAATAAAAAATTATGATTAAGGCAGGGCGTCTGGGCCCATAACCAATGTTAGTGGCTTGTGCGATTAAGCACTAGCAATGAACCCCAGGTCGAGGTTATAACAGAGCAACCCTGTAAAGTATACGCAGCGTGCGATAGATAAAGCAACCACACTGAATAATGGATAGTAAAGTAACAAAATAAACTTTACTTTTTGAAGAATATAGCAAAATCCATAAACACAGCCAAAAAGTCATACACAGAAAAAACAGTCCAATACTACCAAGATAACTTGGATACAAGTAGCAAATAACTTACACACAGTAAGTAGTAGCAACAGTAGTAACAGTTAGACAGCAGTTATCATACATCAATCAAGAGAGAGAGAGAGAGAGCAACAACATCAGCTGCAATTTAAATGCTGTAATCTACTAATTAGCAGAGCTCCTCTCTTAAAGATACATAACATGCCTTGTGCAATATATTGTCTACCCAACTTGTTGGTTACACCCTAACAATATGGATCCCATTTCACCTCCATTTACACAGTGTTCTTAAGACCCTGGTCTATGCTTTGAGTGCTGCCTATTCCTCCGGATCCAGGAGGAGAAGCAAGAAGGGCCCAGAGAGATTGGAGGTTCCAAGACTGCAGCCGTGGCAGGTATGAAGTCTTGCATCCATAAAACTCCAAAGGAGAGGGAGAGGAACCTTCTCAACCTTCTTGTGCTACCGAAGGCCAACAACTTGGCCAATCTAATTACTTAGGGAATAAGTTGTGGGGAATGGGGGACAAGAGGTTTTGGCTGAACTCTGGCAAGATCAAGTGACTTCAGCTGCATGTATACTGAAGATCTGGTAATTTAGCATCTTTAGTTCTGAATTGGTTTTTTTCTCACCTTAACGCTCACCATGAATGAATTGGTCTACAACTTCTCCTGGACTTGCAAACCCTACCTAAAGGGGCATCCTGTGGGCCCCATCATTCAAGGAATTTTGGCTTTCCTATCATGGACACATCCTTTCCCCTGAGCTGAGAGTTGTATCCACCCTTCTGACCATTAGACAGAGTACCTGGCTCTGCCAGGTGACTTGGTGCCCTCTTAGTTGTGTATCATGCTGAAGATAATTGATAGATTAAGACAAGATCCCACCTCTCCCTACAACATCAACATATATGCTAATTTTAAAACCATGTATGCATTTTAAATAAGATGCTGTATGTATTAGTTCTGAATAGGTTTCTTTCTAACCTTAACACTGACCCTGAAAAAATTGGTCTACAACTTCTCCTGGACTTGCAAACCCTACCTGAAGGCACATCCTGTGGGCCTCATCATTCAAGGAATTTTGGCTTTTCTATCATGGATTGTGCCCATCTGACCTTCCATTAGGGCCTGAGTACCTGGTTCTGCCATGTGGCTTGGTGCCCTCCTAGGTGTGTATCATGCTGAGGATGGTTGACAGATTGACAAGATCCCACCTTTCCCATTAACATATATGCTAATTTTAAAACCATGTATGCATTTTAAATAAGCTGCTGCATGTAGCTTTATGATTAGCAATTTAAGAGTTCCACGTTAATGAATTTGAAGGACACGTTGAAGATATCTAGCCCAACTGCTCTCTGCAGGAATCCAAATTCATGCTTCTCTGATGGACTTCTCAGTTTTCCTTTAGAACAAAAAGTGAAGGAGAGACTGATCTTTTCTGATTAACTGTTTCAGCTCTGAAAGTTCTACTTATTTCAGGAAGTACATTGGTGAAATCAAGTTACATCGCCAACAATCCCACAAACTATTAAGCAAGTATAATGATATGTACAAATATGTTATGGCATCAAGCTGGATAGTAGGGGATTGTGAGTGCCAATCTTGCCTTAACCGTGAAAGCCATCTGGATGAATTTGGCTAGTGACTAACTCTCAGGCCCACCAATCACACAGGGTGGTTTTTTGTGGGGAAAACAGAGAGAACAAAATATGTTGGATATCTTAGCAACCTTTGTTATTTGCATTATTTGTTAAAAACAAAAGAATAAAGGTTGTGTCCATGTATAATGACTAAAATAATATTTTAAGGATCCTTCTTAACTTTTCAGTCTCTAAAAAGTCTTGGTGGGAGATTTGTGCTATAAAACTTATAAGATTCTCTTAATGTACCCTGACAATAATGTAGAATTAGCTCATGTGTTCATGTTTCCCATCTGTTCAACTTGGGAGAAGATTAGCCTGGCAATTTTCATCTTCAGAACTCTATGCTTTCTTGTTTTTTCCAAGGCATTTATGAATAATCTCATTGTTTGTTTCTTTCTTCAATGCATCTGTGATGAGTTCTAAAATGTTCCCTTTAATGGACAAATTTGGTCAATTACCATATTTACCAGAGTATAAGATGCACCCTTTTCCCTCAAAAAGGAGGGTGAAAATCTGGGTGCATCTTATACACTGAATACAGCATTCTCGCCCTCCCGAAACCCTGCCCCCTTTGCAAAAATGGCTGTGCATAGCCTTTGGGAGGCTCCCAGACTGCTTCTGGGTGCTGGGGAGGGCAAAAATGAGTGAAAAAGAGCCGTTTTTTGCTCATTTTTGCCCCCCAGCCCCAAGGAGCACTCTATAAGCCTCCTAAAGGCTACGCATGTCTTTTTCTTGACAAAAAACAGGCCCGTTTTCATGAAAAATGGGCTGGTTTTGGGAGGCCTGCAGAGTACAAAAACATTTTTTTAAAAATTGCCTCTTCAAAATCTTGGTGTGTCTTATACTCCAGTGCGTCTTATACTCTGGAAAAGACAGTATAGTTTGTCAGTACAGATTTTTTCCCCAATATATGATTGACCAATTTATCTGAGCCCTTTTTACTTTTTAAAGAAAGTGGTAGCACTTGTTCTCCCAACTCACAATATTTGGAAGTTTGACAACTGTAAATGAAAGTTTTGAATGTGGAAAGACCACCTGGGATGATTAAAAAAATTCATCTTTTAAAATTCCTGGATCTTTCTATCGTAGTTCCATCCCTTTCTGGAGAAGAATGAGTTTTGCAATATTTCCCACTGGAAATTGTACGTGGACCGAAATGGAGATATAACAGCAGATCTGAATATCATAAGCTGGGTGCTTCTTCCCTTGTTGGATCCCAGTGATGAGCACCTGGGGAGTTTTGAAAAGCAGACATTTACAGTCAATAAAGAAAGTCTGTTATTGCTAAAGTTGCTCAACAAGGTGGGAGAAATATTGGTGTACATTCTCTATCTTCAAACCTTGAGCATCCATTTCAAGTTGGCCAAGGTGGTTCACCTTCACTGAGAATTGAATGTGAGGAGTAGAAATCTCAGCCTTAGACTGCTTAGAAAGCATCAGTACATTAAACTGAGCAGAAATGAGACTCCAAATTTACCTAATAATAAATGTGGGTCCGTCTTTCCATGCCAGTTGGTGTTACATAATTGTAGTTCTTCAACAGAAAAGACCATGTCTTGGACGTCTCTGTGAGGTCTGTCAGAGGTCTTTCTGGGCCTTAGACATAATCTTTTCCAAGAAAGGGCCATACTCATGCTCATCTCCTGCAGCAAGAGGTGCTTGACCTTTTGGGGGACATGTTTTGCCCTGATTCACATTACCTAGTTTAAGTCATGAATTTTTTGAAAGAAAACAAGCAAGCTCAGGGAGCACCAAAGATCCCTCATTCCAACCCTGAGCTACAAATATTCTCTTTTATTAGGATCTTTTCATGACCTCCTTGTCATCTAACTAGAGTTTAGACAGTAGACACTTGGTTTTATTCTCACATGATGGCAGCCATAGAAATTAAAGACAATAAACAAAGACACCCTCTTTTAAGGTTGGCACTTCTACTTGTAAGGTCCTTTTCTTATATATCTTAAGGGAGACTATTTTAGACTACTTTCAAAGGTGAGCAGCTTTGCAATGTTTTACGTAGACTTAGAGAAACCTTTGCACAGTGATAAACCTCTTTAATTGTTTAATTGATTAATTGTTCTAACTGTCAGGAAAATTTCTCCTTAGTTCTAGGTTGCTTCTCTTCTTGATTAGTTTCCACCCATTGCTTCTTGTCCTACCCTCAGGTGCTTTGCAGAATAGCTTGACTCCTGCACTATATTTTAGAAGAAGTTTGAGTGTATAATTCAATACAAATACATCGTCATCCTTTAAAATCGTGGATATATGAAGAATGGAGAAATAAATTTTAATGCAGCCAGGAGAAGGTGCCTGGTTCTCACTTAATGCTTAAACCTTTTCTTAAATCCATCCCTCCTACCTTTATTAAGTAGAAAAGTCATTTATATCAATGAGATATTCCGAAAGCAAAAGGGATGAACCAAATGAAGAATCTGCCAGCAGTTGTATCTACTGCAACTATTTGCACCTAGTTAGAGAGTTCACACTTACCTAATTGAAGGCCAGGTACTCTGGTTAATGTATATTTTGACCTTTGTTTTCCATGGATGGTGAGTTCTGAAACATTTTCTCTGGCATTCCTTGCTTTTCTGCTTAGGCTCTGCCTCAGTCCCAATGTGTGGAAAACTGTCATCCGGGATTTGTCAAGAGGGCTCGAGAAGGAGAGCCAGTTTGCTGCTATGACTGTGTACCTTGTCCGGAGGGGACAGTCTCCACTAAGGAAGGTGGGTCACACCAAAAAAAGGAGGGGAGGTTTTGTGGTAGAGAACTCGTTCAAAGTATTTTCATGAAAGGGCAAGTTGAAAGATTGAAGCTAAGCTGGTTTTCTGTTTAACTCCTGCTCAATTTATTTCAGGGCAGGAATACTCAAAAGAGGGACTAGTTAGAAATTGTTGGATTTGGTAGATTGGGGAAGCTTTACTACTGCCATTTTTAAAAATTTGGGTTTATCTGCGGAACAGATCAGAATGAAAGAGTTAGACCGCTCAGTCTTCATCAACAGCAATGGCTGCTACCCCACATTCCTTAGTCATACCACAACCAATTGTAATGATTTACTCTATATTGATTTTACAGTAGATAATATCGAAATGGCATTATGTAACTAAACCTTCTCTATCAATTGGCCCTGATCTATTTTGTGCCCACTTCTTAAAAAAACTTACCACTGCCTTAGCAGAACCTCTATGCACAATCTACAGGGTATCATTCAAAACCAGCTCCTTGCCCGACCTATGGCCATTAGCCACAGTCGTACCTATCTTTTAAAAAGGAGACCCCAGTCTAGTAGAAAATTACAGATCAATCTCCTTGTGCTGCGTCACCTTTAAAGTCATGTAATCAGTTATAAACCAATCCATCGCCCTCCACCTACAGACAAACAACGTACTCTCTAACAAGCAATTTGGTTTCAGAAAAAATTTTGTCTTGTAATCTGCAACTCCTGCATTGCAGAAACATTTGGACCACACATCTTGACCAGGAAAAAGCAATAGTCGCAATTTACATAGACTTCTGCAAAGTCTTTGATTCAGTGGTGCACAGCAAACTACTGTTAAAAATAAGCTCTTATGGCATTTATGGATTCCTAGACAAATGGATAGACGCACTGTAGCTTTTGTGTCCCTCTAGCCTATATTTTAAATTTTAAATGTTTAGGGATAGATTTTTTAGGTTATTTTAATTTTTAACTGTAACTGTACAGCCTATCATATAATTTGTTTTAATGGGTATTTATAATTATCTAAGTTTGTATATTGTTTTACTGTGGTCTGTACACCGCCCCGAGTCCCTTTGGGGAGAGGGGGTGGTCTATAAATTTAATAAATAAATAAATAAATAAATTCATGTTAAACAGGCAAGAAGTAGTCAAAATAGGGAGGGCTCTATCAAATACCTTACTTAGTAGTAGTAACTGTGAAAGGGATCTTGGAGTCCTAGTGGACAACCATTTAAATATGAGCCAGCAGTGTGCAGCAGCTGCCAAAAAAGCCAACACAGTTCTAGGCTGCATCAACAGAGGGATAGAATCAAGATCACGTGAAGTGTTAATACCACTTTATAATGCCTTGGTAAGGCCACACTTGGAATACTGCATTCAGTTCTGGTCGCCACAATGTAAAAAAGATGTGGAGACTCTAGAAAGAGTGCAGAGAAGAGCAACAAAGATGATTAGGGGACTGGAGACTAAAACATATGAAGAACGGTTGCAGGAACTGGGTATGTTTAGCTTAAGAGAAAGAAGGACTAGGGGAGACATGATAGCATTATTCCAATATCTCAGAGGTTGCCACAAAGAAGAGGGAGTCAAACTATTCTCCAAAGCACCTGAGGGTAGAACAAGAAGCAATGGGTGGAAACTAATCAAGGAGAGAAGCAACTTAGAACTGAGGAGAAATTTCCTGACAGTGAGAACAATTAATCAGTGGAACAACTTGCCTCCAGAAGTTGTGAATGCCCCAACACTGGAAGTCTTTAAGAAGATGTTGGATAGCTATTTGTCTGAAACGGTATAGGGTTTCCTGCCTAGGCAGGGGGTTGGACTAGAAGACCTCCAAGGTCCCTTCCAACTCTACTATTGTATTGTATTGTAAATCCAGCATAAGGTAACAGCGGTGTCCCCCAAGGCAGCATTCTAGGACCCACAATCTTTCTGCTGTACATTAATGACATATGCGATCATATTAAAAGCAACTGTGTCCTCTTCATTGATGAAGTAAAATTATTCAACATCACTGACAATGCCGCTACCCTACAAAGCGACCATGACCATATGTCTGAATGGTCGCGCAATTGGCAACTCCAAATCGTGACTAATAAACGCTCTGTCCTACACATTGGCAATAAGAATCAGAACACTAAATACAAGTTGGGCAGAAACTACCTCGTAGATGACCCTCACTCTGTTAAGGACTTTAGGAGTACTCATCTCAAACGATCTAAGCCCCAGAGCTCACTGTAACAGCATTGCCAAAAAAGGCATTAAGAGTTGTTAACCTAATTTTGTGAAGCTTCTTCTCCAGTAACATTGTATTGCTAACTAGGGCATAAAAAAAATCTTTGCTATACCAATTCTATAATGCAGCTCATCTACCTGGAATCCACACTGTATATTGGACATTAATATGAATGAGCAGGTCCAGAGATACTTCACAAGAAGAGTCCTCCAACCCTCTACTCACAATATAATTCCCTATGCCACCAGGCTCGAAATTTTGGGTTTGGACACCTCTAGAACTGCCTGCAGTATGATCTAAGCACAGTACACAAAATTGTCTGTTATAACATCTTACCTGTCAATGACTTCTTCAGTTTCAACTGCAATAATACATGACCAAACAATTGATACAAACTGAAAGTAAACCATTCCAAACTCGATTGCAGAAAATACGACATCGGCAATAGAGTGACCAATGCCTGGAATGCTCTACCCGACTCCGTTGTTACCTGCTATCTTGTACATATTTGACAAACTGATAAATACAAATACAAATAGAAGGGATCTTGGAGGCCTTCTAGTTTAACCCCCTGCTCAAGCAGGAGAGCCTACACAATTCCAGTGAAGTGGCTTTCCAGTCCCTTCTTAAAAGTCTCCAGCAATTGGGCACCCACAATTTCTGAAGGCAAGGCATTCCACTGACTATTTTTTTTAATTGTGAAGAAAGTTCTTCTTAGTTCTAGGTTGTTTTCTGCTTGGTTAGTTTCCATCCATCGATTACTGTCTTGCCTTCTGATGATTTGAAAAATAGGTAGAACCATTTTCTTCTTTGGAAGCTCTGACAGCTTCTTAAATTTTGGAACATTAAGTTGCACATTGAATGCCATTTGTCAGCCAGTTATAGTTTTGTTCTATATTTTAACTTCTAGGAATATCAGATATCTTTGAAACTTGAAGAATAATGTTAGAATAGTTATTCAAAGGATTATTGCCATATATTCATTAGAGGGTCACTGGGAAAATAACACTGTTCCACAATTTCTGTTGTGTTAAATAATGGATATCTTTAATCCATCCATATTATCAATAATCCATTAGTTGTTCCATATTATTTGCTGCATTAGCTCTCTTTGCCAGCTTACCAGATATCACAAGATAGAAATCTTCTGAATCCAGAATATTAAGAATTGCAATTCTGCAGGATTCAGGAAGCATATCTACAAAGATTAACTGATTCATTATTAATATCTAATACTATAGGTTCTTATGGAGGTTCTCCACATTAAATATGAAATCCTATAGTTCCTAAAATTTGCTCAAATTCCAGATATATATTTATATATTCAAACATGGTATTCTGATTAACTTTATTCTAAGGAGATGTTAAAAAATTCATTTGGGAAAATGTTCCTGGTAAAAGCTGTTGTCCCAAGAATCTTCTTCTTAAAATGTGAGTGGAGAGATTTTAAAAAAAACAATTCTTTTTTTTTTACTCAGATACAGAAAAATGCACCAAGTGTCCATCTGATCAATATCCAAATGAGGACAGAATCCAATGTATCCCCAAAATTATAACCTTCCTGTCTTATGAAGAAAATCTGGGCATCATCCTTGTGTCTTTTGCCCTATTCTTGTCGTTAAGCACAGCCCTTGTTTTAAATATATTCATTAAATACCGAGAAACCCCCATTGTCAAAGCCAATAACCGGGACCTCTCTTACATCCTCCTGGTCTCCCTCTTACTTTGCTTCTTGTCTCCTTTACTCTTCATTGGTCAACGAAGGAAAGCCACCTGCCTTCTCCGACAAGCAGTTTTCAGCATTGTCTTCTCAGCTGCCATTTCTTCTCTCTTGGCCAAAACGATCATGGTGGTATTAGCTTTCCTAGCAACACAACCTGGAAACCAAGTGAAGAGATGGTTGGGGAAGAGCTTGGCCAACTCCATCATCTTTTCTTGTTCTGGTGTCCAAATTATCATCTGCTCCATCTGGCTGGGAGTTTCTCCTCCTTTCCCTGATTCTGACCTCCACTCCCAGCCTGGAGAGATCATCCTGCAATGCAACGAAGGCTCTGTTGTCATGTTCTACCTCACACTCAGCTACATGGGCATCCTGGCTGCCATCTGCTTCACCACAGCTTTCCTGGCCAGAAATCTCCCTGGGACATTCAATGAAGCCAAGCTGATCACCTTCAGCATGCTGGTCTTCTGCAGTGTGTGGGTGAGTTTTGTGCCCACCTACCTGAGCACCAAGGGGAAATACATGGTGGCTGTGCAGGTCTTCTCCATCTTGTCCTCCAGCACAGGTCTTCTTGGCTGTATCTTCATCCCCAAGTGCTACATTATCATCCTGAGGCCAGACCTGAATGCAAAGGAGCAACTTACAGCCAGAAGAAACGTAAACTTGTGAGGAATTTTTTTAAAAGTCTCAATAGTTTCCAGCATTCTACCTGACTTCATTATTACTCCTCTTCATATACAAGATGGCTGTAGACATGACTTGAAATAATTAAAGAACATTTAGAAAATAATGTCCCCATTCTTAATCTATAAAATTCTAAGATGATCACTGAGTTTTGTTTAATTAAAGCAGCATCTCTCTCTCCAATGCCCTTAGTCTAATGAGCCCCAAGATGCCACATTCAGGTTTTTGAAAATGACAGTTGTACAATGGGATTTTGTTGATATGCAAAAAAAAATATGGGGGGTGGGTGGGTACTCTCTAAATTCCATTATTTTAGTTGTTCTTTTTAGCAACAAGATTCTTTCAATACCCTTCTGTGAGAAACTCCAAATCTTTCTGTGGCCATGTTGACTTCCTTTAAAATTGCCATTTGAAATAGGAAAAAGAAAATGCTCTATCTACAAATTGTATAATAAAAGTGAAAAGTGTTTGATCATCATTGAGATTGTCATTGTAAACCAGGTGGGCATTTGGGAAATTTGGAGATCCTGACTGATCTCAGATGGCTTAAAGAAATTAGAGAACTTTCCAGTAGTCGGTGGATTCTTTATAGGAGCATTATGCATTCATTCTTCATTTAGTCATACTAGAATTCAAAATAATGCAAATACAAGCAATAAATATAATCCAACTAGCATCTTAAATTTTAAAAAAGCTGATTTTTAACAAACTCAGAGAGAGCCTAAACAAAATTTCATGGAAAAAAATCCTAATGGGGAAAACAACGTAAGAAGTGTGGAAACACTGAAATATATGATAATAAAAGCCCATACGAATACAATACCACTGAAAAAGAAAAACAAGAAATCCAAGAAGAAATCAGCATGGTTGCACTAAGATCTCTCTGATAAACTGAAAGACAAAAACAATAAGTACAAAAAGTGAAAAGAGTGACACATAACTAAGGCAGAATATCAGGAAATATAATCTGCAAAGTTGAAATCGGGGAAGCAAAGGCTCAGAATAAACAAACACTAGAAACACAAGTCAAGAGTCAAAGACAATTTTAAATTTTTTCTTTCAACATATAAATAACAAGAAAAAAGTCAAGGAAACAGTCAGTCCACTAAAGGGAGAAGATAACAAGGACGTAACAATAGACAGAAAGCAAAGCTGCTTAAGTTATTCTTTGCCTCAGTCTTCATGAGGAAAGAAACTATAGCCCAACCTACAAAAAAGCTATCTGTAAAAGACAGACTAGAAATAAAAATTAAAAGAAGCAAGAAAATGGTTAGAGAACACCTATCTGATCTTGAAAAACATAAATCACTGGGACCTGATGGTTTACATCCCAGAGTTCAAAAGGAGCTGGCAGATTTTTATCTTACAACCGTCATAAGGTAAAGGTTCCCCTCGCACATATATGCTATCATTCCTGACTCTCCGGATGCTCATGTCCATTTCAAATCCGAAGAGCCAGCGCCATCCGAAGACATATCTGTGGTCACCTGGCCAGCATGACTAAACACCGAAGGCACACAGAATGCTGTTACCTTCCCACCAAGATGGTTCCTTTTGTTTTCATTAAAGTTTTTTTATTTTTTCATTTTCATACCATATCACATGTATACTATTACATAACCAACATCATATTGTATTATTAAATGTTTACATCAATCCATTTTACCAACAACTCCCAAAAACCAATTATTGGCTCTTCTGCTCTCCATGCACCATGTTTGTACTTTATCCATCACTTTCTTCTCCCTCTCTCCTCCCCCTCCCTACTTCCTTTCTTCCCTCTGTCATCTGTCCCTTCACAACTTCCACTTCCTCTCTCCTTCTCCTCCCTCCCCTTACCACTCCTCATTTCTCTCCTCCTCTCCCCCCCTTTGCCCTCTCTCCTATCCCTCTCTTCTTCCTTTACCTTTCTCCTCTACTCCCCACTCTTCATCTTATTTATTTGGTGTATTTCAGCTTCTGAGTGAGCTCCATTTTATGTTGATGGCATTTATAATTCCTTTTCAATATACATATTTAATTTTAACCTGTATTCTCCTCCTTTTTAGTAAAAGAACAATGTAACAGAAAAGTATACATAAATAGTCATTGTGCTCCCCCCCCCCCCCCAGCCTAATTTTGGCTGAGATGTAGACCTGGTTACAATTCCCCGCTATTCTCATCATTATCTTTATGTAATTATACATTCTTACATGCCCCCAATTTGTGATTCTGTCTTTAAATCTCAATAGTTTCCCATCATAGGTATATTTCATGTACTCCCTCCATTTTTCCATATCTTGGATTAGATTACCCATAATTGTCTCTAAATGGCAATCCTCACTATTCAATGTTCGTTACACTTCCCTTAATCTATTAAATAAAATAACAAGAGGTAAACATCTCACTTTATTCATCATCTTAAAAGTTCTATATATGTCCATGTTTCATATATTTTGACCCATGCTTAGTTGTCCTTCTATTGTTATATTCAATCAATTCACAACTCAATTTAATTATCATGTATAAAAGTGGATCACAAACCTCTGCTTTACAACCTTCCCATATCAGTTTCATATTTGTCCATATTCCATATTACTTGGACTTCAGTAAGGCATTTGATAAGGTAGACCACAACCTACTACTAGATAAAGTAGAAGCATGTGGGTTAGACAGCATCACCACCAGATGGATTCGTAACTCAATGTGTAGTCCTCAATGGAACTGCATCTACATGGAGGGAAGTATGCAGTGGAGTACCTCAAGGCTCTGTTTTAGGCGGATTACTCTTCAACACCTTCATCAATGATCTGGATGAGGGAATAAATGGAGAACTCATCAAATTTGCAGATGACACCAAGCTGGCAGGAATAGCCAACACTCCAGAAGATAGGCTTAAGATACAGAAGGATTTTGACAAACTTGAACATTGGGCAAAATCTAATAAAATGAAATTCAATGGTGAAAAGAGTAAGGTTTTACATTTAGGCAAGAAAAATGAAATGCACAGGTACACTATAGGTGGTACCTTGCTCAATAGTAATAACTGTGAGAGGGATCTTGGAGTCTTCGTGGACAACCACAAGTCCCTTCGAGGAGAGGGGGCAGTCTAGAAGTTTAATAATAAATTAATAATAAATTAAAACCATTTAAATATGAGCCAACAGTGTGCAGCAGCTGCCAAAAAAGCCAACACAGTTCTAGGCTGCATAAACAGAGGGATAGAATCAAGATCACTGAAGTGTTAATACCATTTTATAAGGCCTTGGTAAGGCCACACTTGGAATACTGCATTCAGGTTTGGTCACCATGATGAAGAACAGTTGCACTAGGTATGTCTAGTTTAAAGAAAAGAAGGACTAAGGGAGACATGATAGCAGTGTTCCAATATCTCAGGGGTTGCCACAAAGAAGAGGGAGTCAAAGTATTCTCCAAGGCACCTGAGGGTAGAACAAGAAGCAATGTGTGGAAACTAATCAAGGAGAGAAGCAACTTAGAACTGAGGAGAAATTTCCTGACATTTAGAATAATTAATCAGTGGAACAGCTTGCCTCCAGAAGTTGTAAATGCCCCTATACCCGAAGTCTTTAAGAAGATGTTGGATAGTCATTTGTCTGAAACAGTATAGGATTTCCTGTCTAGGCAGGGGATTGGAGTAGATGACCTCCAAGGTCCCTTCCAACTCTGCTATTGTATAATTGTATACAATTATTGAATAATCTCCTACTTCAATTTTCTTTATGCCACTAATAACCACACAATCACTTTTGTGTGATTTTTATTCCCTTTTGTTGAGACACCTCCCCTTGTTATAATTTTCCCTACACCACTGCCAGGTGGAGTTTTTTGTCTGCTTTTTATTTCCCTCCATTTCTACCCTTTCATTGTCTCCCCCCCTTCTTCTTTGGATTCTTCTTTAGGTATCTGCTTCTCTGGATTCAGAATTCTATTTACGCTTAATATTAATTATTTATCCATATTTTTTATAGTTTCACATAGTTCTTCAAATTTCCAGTTTTCCATGATGTCCAATTCCAAAGTTACAGTTAGTTATACAGTTCTTATTTCAGAGTTCTGTTCCACCTTAAATTTATCTACTTCAGTTGCTATGGGGAAGAATGATGGGAGCCATCTTGGTCTTTTGTTCTTCCTTAATGTCCAGTTCCAAAAGTGCAGTTAATTATACAAGTCTTATTTCGAGATTCTGGTCCACCTTAAATTTAATACAAACTGGAAGAGAAGCTGGGCCATCTTAATCTTTTGCCAAGAGAAAAAAAGAAGAAATTTAAAAACCCCTTCATATTTCCCAGTTCTCGATTCTGTTATTATCCTGTTATTATTCTTTCCCTTGCCACCTTCCAGGTCCGGTCAATTGTAGCTGCTTGCAATATATCACTTGGAACAAACTTGCAAACAGCCACATTCGGGTATTTCCCTTTACCCCTCACTTTTCCAAATTCTGATTTATGGCAGTTGGTTAATTAAAACTTCCTGCACAGTCAAGGTTAGGTTGTCAGTTATCAGTAAAAAGAAGTGGGGCTTTTTTGGAGTTAAGATATATTAATTGGAAGAAATTCAAACAGAGTAAATCCTTCAGAATGTTTGGTTAGAAATAGAATTTCAAATCCAAAACCAAGTTTAGAATTTATATTTGATTGGGTTTGTCACTTCTCTGCTTTCTCCCTTTCTGTCTGAAATTGTTTCATATAAATAGCTTGGAGAGGGGGCTGGTATTTCAACCCTCCATTTTCCCTTTCTTTCTTTCTTTCTTTCTTTCTTTCTTTCTTTCTTTCTTTCTTTCTTTCTTTCTTTCTTTCGAAAAAAATCCCGATCTGACCATCAATATTATTTATGTTCTCAAGATTTCTCTGCCTTTTCCAGGTTTGACTTATGGCTGTGGGTTAGATAAATTTTCTTACCGGTCTTTCATCTCTTCCACACCCTCCTGTTCATTGCTTTGACAAGAAGCCAGCATCTTATCAGCCATATTGTAAATTGCTGCCCTGACTCCGATTCATAGGGCAAATCTCCAACCTTCGAGGGACCTGTTGCCTCCATCTGGGTATGATGAGATGCTGCCCTTCTTTGCCCCCCCTCCAGGGCAGGTTCAGATCCAAAAAGGATCTTGGAGCTGGTTTGTCAGACAGAGTTCATGTGAGTCTCTTAAGAGTTCGCACCCCACATGTCCTTCCCACTGAAAAACTTCCTGTCTACTCCAGATGGTTCCTATTTTTTCTACTTGCATTTTTACATGCTTTCAAACTGCTAGAAGCTGGGACAAGTAACAGGAGCTCACTCCCTTACATGGTGCTAGGGATTCAAACCACCAAACTGCCAACCTTTCTGATCGATAAGCTGAGCAATTTAGTCATTGAGCCACCACGTCCCTCACAAACATCATACCATATCTTTAAAAATCCTGGAGCACCAGGGAACTACCAGAGGACTCAAAAAGAGCTGATGACGTTCCCATCTTGAAAAAAAAGCTCCAGACTTTGGAAACCACAGACCCATCAGCCTAACATGAATACCTGGGAAGATACTGGAAATATATACCTTTCTACCTATACCTATACCTATACCTATATCTATATCTATACCTACACCTACACCTACACCTACACCTATCTATCTATCTATCTATCTATCTATCTATCTATCTATCTATCTATCTATCTATCATCTATCTATCCATCTATCTGTTAAAAAAATAGATCTGTGAACATCTAGTAGACCAGTGGATACATTGGGAGTCTTAGAATGGCAGTGTCAGGCCTGTAGTTATGTTCTTGTTAGGATCTTTGGCCTGCCACACTTTCTTATAATTTCCTATGTGTTTTAGTAGTGTAGTAGTTGGGAGGGGGAATAGAGAGGAGTAGGATTGTGGAATGTATGTTGACATTCTTTTCTAGAAGCCAAGGTCATCTTTTGTCTCCGCAACAAGACACCTGACCGGAAGCAGTGGGGTGTACATGCCAGCGTGGAAGATAATGATTGGAACATGTGATGGATTTGTGGGTGTGGGGATAGATCATGAACTTTCAACTGGGTGGAATTCCAGGAGGCAGATCAGAGTTGGAATTCCATAGAGGTGCTAACTTGCCTGTAGAATAAATTGGACCTTTAAGTATGTTTTGCCTTGGACAATGATTTAATTCTGCATGGTATTTAGAACCCTAACATTATTCCAACTCTCACCTTTAAAATAATTCACTAGCCGCCTCCCCCTCGCAAGTGGGGAGGGGCTGGTGATGGGGGGGGTTGCTGCATTCCCAACGCTGACCGGGACAGTGTAAAATACCAGCGAAGAAATAATGAGAAAGGTTTTGGTGATAAGAAGCTGAGTGCCGGAACTTCAAAGGCAATGGAATGCTGCTTCCAGTTTTATTGCATCTGGAGGAATGCAGGAGGGGGGAAAGATTCTGCAGACTAGAAACGACAAGAGGAATGAAAGTCTCAGACCAAACTTCTTCAGCAAAACGTGAGTGCATGCTCCCCCCTCCTTCCCCCCAGCTTGGAAGCAAGGCTTGGGGAAAAAAACAACCCCTAGAACGGAGGTTTGGACTCCTTCCAGACAGCAATAAATGAAATGGCTTATTACCCTGCAACTAACTGGGAGACAGATTCCCTTTCAAAATGGGAATTTCAACCCAGACAGGAAGAAGGGATTTGCCCAGCATCTTTCACTTGCCAGCCACCACAAATGGGGCTGCAACCAGTAAATGAAGCAAAACCAGATTGGGTTTTCTTCCCAGATTTTGGATGGATGAGATGCTACTGGCCATCTCCTTTGCCATCAGCATGGGAAAATGCTCCAAGCCAGCAGAGGGCACCTACTTGGCCCATAACTCCTCCAAGCCAGCAGGAGGGTCCTTGGCACAATAACCCCCCTAGCCAGCCATTATTGGTTGAGCTGCAACGTGTGAAGCAGGCAACCCCAGGATGGGTCTTAACCCCAGGTCATGGATGGGAGGGATGCCAGTGGGCACCTGCCCTCCCTCAGCAGATGGCACCATGGCAGAAAGTTGGGCAGTGGCCAACCGAGGGATTGACCTCCCCACCGGTTCCAGTCTCCCCTGCAAGGCCCCAAAAGGTTCTTACCAGACCTTCCTACAGAGTAGCAATCTCCAACATGGAAGAAGGGATTACCAAAGAGAGGCCTGCAGGATGGGAAGCGGGACAAGGTGCATCTGCAAATGCCCAAAAGGTTCTTACCCCCCTTCCTACAGAAAAGCAATCTCCACCATGGAAGAAGGGTTTACCAAGGGGGAAGCTGCAAGTTGGAGAGCAAGGAAGTGTGATGAAACGGTTCCTAAGTTTAGAGATGTAACTAGGTTCCATTCCTCGTGGGGGCCAATTAAATGCCACCATTGTTGTCAACTTGGCCACAGAGCATCAGAGTGCTTGGCTCCAGCCCCAATGCCACAAACGTGCACACCAACCACCACGGTGGTAAAGAGAGGGCCCCAGATGCCACCACAGAAAAGTCATCTGGGCCAACAGCCTCTGGAAGAGGATCCCCAACTTAAGGTGATGAAGTGTCCTACCAAGGGGGAGGCCTCGGAAGAGGAAAAGGGCAAACAATCTCCGGAGGAGGATCCCCAACTTAAGGTGACAAAGAGTCCAACTAAGGGGGAGGCCTCGGAGGGGGAAAAGCCTAAACAACCTCTGGAAGAGGATCCCCAACTTAAGGTGACAAGGAGTCCTACCAAGGGGGAGGCCTCGGAGGAGGGAATTGCCGAAGAACAAACGTGTGTACCAATTGCCACGGTGGTAAAGAGACGGCCCCAGATGCCACCACAGAAAAATCATCTGGGCCAACAGCCTCTGGAAGAGGATCCCCAACTTAAGGTGACGAAGTGTCCTACCAAGGGGGAGGCCTCGGAAGAGGAAAAGGGCAAACAATCTCCGGAGGAGGATCCCCAACTTAAGGTGACAAAGAGTCCAACTAAGGGGGAGGCCTCGGAGGGGGAAATGCCCAATCAACCTCTGGAAGAGGATCCCCAACTTCAGGTGACAAAGAGTCCTACCAAGGGGGAGGCTTCGGAGGAGGAAAAAGTCCAGCCATGGATGATTGAATCCAAGAGCCCAGAACCTACAGCACCTGCAGCAGAGAGCCCTAAACGACCATGGGAAGAGGTTGCAATGGACTTCATTGTGGAACTCCCAGACAGCAGTGGGCATAAAGTAATTTGGACAGTTATTGATTTGGTTTCTAAGCAGGCACACTTCATTGCTTGCTCAGGATTGCCATCCGCAAACAAATTAGCGAAAATATTTGTGAAACACATTTATCGCCTGCACGGAGTACCTAAGAGGATCATTTCAGACCGCGGAGTCCAGTTCACAGCCAAGTTCTGGAGAGAGGTCCTGAGATCCATTGGGTCCACACAAGAACTGAGCTCAGAGGTTCATTCCAGCATGAACTGCGCAGCAGAGGGAGCCAATGCGGTGGTGGAACAATACCTCCAGTGTTTTGTGGACTATCAACAAGACAACTGGTTGGACTTGTTACCCTTTGCCGAAGTGGCATACAACGATGTGGTCCACAGCAGCACAGGATTAGCGGGTTTCCAGATTACCAGTGGCATGGAAGTTGTTGCCATGCCTGAGCTGCCTAGAGAACCTCCTTCCTTCATGTCTTTGAGTGAATGGAGGGAGATACTAAAGAAAGGATGGGAGAATACGAAGAAGGCTCTAGCAGTTGTGGCAGAAGCCTACAAGAAGCAAGATGATCAACATCGCTCGCTCCAAAACCCCTACTGTGTGGGGGACAATGTTTTTGTATCTACCAAATACATAAGATTAGAAATGCTTAGCAAGGAATTGGGTCCAAAATTTCTAGGTCAATTCCCAATAGTGAAGATAGTTAACCCAGTTACAGTTCAATTCAGTCTACCCAGAAGTCTAGGGGAAATTGACCCAGAATTTCATTGGAGCTTGTTGAAACCAGTAATTGGGTCTAACATAAGAGCATCCACCCAAGCTCAATCTCCTCCTGTAGTGATGGAAGGGAAAATACAATCTGAGGTGGAAAAAATTGTAGATTTCAGGCTGAATAGGGGTCGCTTACAGTACTTAGTGCATTGGAAGGGTTACCCTTGGTCTGAAGCTACTTGGGTGAAAAGTGGGAACCAAAAAGTGGAGAAGTTAGTAAAGCAATTCAATGGGAAGTTTCCCGAGAAGTCAAAGGGTTCCCCTGGGTGGAGAAGAGGTGGTTAACTGTTATATTATTCTCTTTGCAGGAAACATTTTTCTTTTGAGGAGAGGCCGCCTGTCAGGCCTGTAGTTATGTTCTTGTTAGGATCTTTGGCCTGCCACACTTTCTTATAATTTCCTATGTGTTTTAGTAGTGTAGTAGTTGGGAGAAGGGAATAGAGAGGAGTAGGATTGTGGAATGTATGTTGACATTCTTTTCTAGAAGCCAAGGTCATCTTTTGTCTCCGCAACAAGACACCTGACCGGAAGCAGAGGGGTGTAGATGCCAGCGTGGAAGATGATGATTGGAACATGTGATGGATTTGTGGGTGTGGGGATAGATCATGAACTTTCAACTGGATGGAATTCCAGGGGGCAGATCAGAGTTGGAATTCCATAGAGGTGCTAACTTGCCTGTAGAATAAATTGGACCTTTAAGGATGTTTTGCCTTGGACAATGATTTAATTCTGCATGGTATTTAGAACCCTAACAGGCAGTTCTTGACCATGTGTCCAAGTTCTCTGTCATAGGTTGTCAATTCCTGGACCCTTGTTTCCCTTTTATCAAAAAATGGATATTTCAAGAACAGATGAAAAATGAAATTACACTTTGGGCACAAAGAATTTTAAAATCAGCTCCAATTTAGGGTTAATGTATGGATATCTCATTGAAAAGAAAAGCACAGAAGGACACTACTCTTAGCACTAGGGAGGGTTCAAGGAACTTTGCATTAGAAGACAGAAAGTTCTAGAGTTGAGTCATCAATGTAGAGTTTATTCAAACTTTGTAACTCTGGGTGACCTTCCTCAGCAGCCTCTGGAGACAAGACACCACGAGGAAGAACAGCAGAAGTCAATTCCTTGGGTGCTGAACTTTTTTCCTCCACCATCAGTTTCTGGACATGTCCTGACAGGAAGGACCACAACAGCCCCAGGAATATATTTGTGACTTTTTGCTTACATGCTCTTCTCCAGCTGACCCTCTGCACATGAAACTTTGGAAGAATCCTTAGAGGAGAAGTTGTTTCTCACAGTAATTATCACCATCCTGGATATTCCAACCTCATCTGCTACTACTGTCTTTGTCTGTGTTTGAAGTAAACATCAGACTAAGGCAAAGTGAAATGATCTTGTATCAGAAAAGGATAAATGCCTCAGGTCACACTATATGGCACAAGTTTGTGCTTCAGACTGTACATTTCTCTCCTTTCCAGGTGAAGATTGGTTTGCTTGTCTGAATCAGGAAAGTGCGGATGTTTTGAATTCTTCTAATCCTTCTTTTCACTTTTCTTTAGAAACAGTAAGGGGATTGATTCAGCTCTATAAATGATGGATTTTCTGCTTCTACTGGTATTGGTGTCTCGGGGAGTCTCTGTGAAGCTTGGAATGAAGTGCCCAATGAATTTTGAGACCCAGGATGGGAAAAAACCATGGAACTATTACATGCCAGGAGACCATCTCATTGGTATAGTCACCTCTATGACAAGAATATTGCTTGAAATGTTGCCTTTCAACATGGCTCCTACGAGTCCGTCTCATTCGTAAGTCATTCAATGTGATGAAGTTGCATTCCCTCCACCTGCAGTTCTAACTCTCTTGTTTTCTTTTTATTTCATTTACTCCTATATTGCTCTCCAATAATTTGAATTGTGTTGATTTTTATGGCTTTCCTCTTTTGTGGAATAGATTCAAATCCAACGATGGGGCAAATAAAATCTGAAACAAGTCCAAATTATTTATCCATTCCCATCCAATACTGAGGTCATCACTTGAATTGTGAGGTTAGCTTAAATTAATGATTGAAAGGGTTATAGATGCCTCTGCCCATCATTTTCCATATTTAAATAACTGCTCATTGATATCCAATTTCTGATCCTTAGAGGTATAGATCAATAAGAAGAGAGCTGGAAGTGACCTTGGAGGTCTTCTATTCAAGCCCTTGGCTCAAGCAGGAGAACATAGTTTATTTCAGACAAGTGACTGTCCAATCTCTTCTTAAAAACCTTTGAGTGATGATGCTCTCTAATATCTTGAATTATTTTGATTTCTATGGCTTTCCTCTTTTGTGGAATAGATTCAAATCCAACAATGAGGGAAATAAAACCTGAAACATGTCCAGCTTATTTATCCCTTCCCATTCAATTCTAAGCTCATCGCTTAAATTCTGAGGTTGATTTAAAGTAATGATGGAAAGGCTTATAGGTGCCTCTGCCCATCATTTTCCATATTTATATAACTACTGGTTCTTTGGAAAATAAATTGATTCCTCCTCTTTGTGGCAGTATACTGGAATACTTCTATCATGTTTTTGTCCTTCTTTTCTCTTGACTTCTTATAGTAGCTTTTCTGGATCACTTATGAAAATTTTATGTTGGTTGTACTTTAATGATTGAATGATTTTAAGTGCATGTTACTAGGCAGATGGAAATTAGGAGTGCTACAAATAATGTGGTATATGTGATTCTTAACTGTGATGGAAGATTATCTCCATCCCATCTTCTCAATGTTCATAAAAATTATCTGATCAAGAGTGGCTATCATTTGCCTTTGGCTTTGGATCTATAGTGTATTAAGACTCAGGAAGGTTGTGGCAACAAGGAGGATTAAATTTTTAAAAATGTTGTTTCTGTTGATGGTGATAACAACATGAACATTCTTTTTCACAGTACGGTAAATAATTTTAAACTGCGAATCATGATTTTCGCCATTCAAATGATCAACGAGAACCCCCAGCTTCTGCACAATCTCACACTAGGCTACAACATCCATGACAATTATGTCAATGCTCTTGGCACTTCAAAAGCCTTGATGGACATCCTCTCTACTGGAGAAGCCAATGTTCCCAACTACAGCTGTGGAAGGAAGGAAAACCTCTTGGCTCTTGTTGATGGGGCTAAGATGGACATCTCCATCCAGATGTCAACGTTAGTAGCCACCTACAAAATCCCACAGGTTTGTGTGTGTGTGTGTGTTTCTCTATCTCACAAAGTGAGTGGAGTTGTCATGTATGAGCCATAAATCCAACCATATTTTGTCTACAAGGGATGCGGTGACCTAGCGGATAAGATGCTGGGCTTGTCAATTGGAAGCTTGGCAGTTGGAGATCCAAGCACCAAGTGATGGGGTGAGCTCCCATCCTTGCCTTAGTTCCTGCTAATTTTGCAGTTTGAAAGTATGGAAACACAAGTAGATAAATAGGTACCATTTCAGTGAGAAGGTGACAGTGTTCTGTGTTTCTTGGCTTCTAGTCATGTGAATCACATGAGCATGGAAACATCTTCAGACACTTCTGGCTCCCTCACCTAGGAAATAGAGATGAACACCATGGTCTAAGGAGGGATATGGCCGGAGAGAGGCAACTTATACCTTTGTTTTGTCTATAAAATTCAAGAGTTGCTTTTCACCATGGCCTTTATAGGCATTGTGGCTGTGGATTGGGATAGTCCCAATCCGCTTCGGGTCCACACAACTAATTTACCATTTTAAGATGTGTCTGTATATAGGTGGCCATTAGAGGACATTATTCTCTGTCTGTCTGTCTGTCTGCCTGCCTCCCTGCCTGCCTCCCTGCCTGCCTGCCTGCCTGCCTGCGTACGTACGTACGAATATGTATATGAATATGAATATGTATATATGTATATGTACATGTATATGTATATGTATATGTATATGAATATGTATGTATGTATACGTACATAAACCACTATTAATTGTCTAAAGACTCTGTGTGCAGTATGCTGTGTTTTGCTCCTGGGTTTATCCCATAATAATAGTCACGCTGCCAAAACAAATACAGATAATTTAAATATTACCAGCAATGCTGTGTATATTGGATGTGGATTTTTGTGATTTGCACTTTTTATTCTTTTTAACTTGTTTGTTTATTTTTATGTACAGTGTTGTTAATATTCTGTACTTTATATTCTGTATCTTGATATGGTTTAATTATAATTTATAATATAGGAATAGCAATAACACTTGGACTTATGTATTGTTACCAGAGTACTTTACAGCACTCTCTAGGGGCAGTTGACCATGTCAGTAATTTGCCCCTCATAATTAGGGTACACATTGTATCAACTTCCAAAGAACGGAAGACTGAATCAACCTTGAGTTGGTCAGGATCAAACTTCAGGCTGTGGGTAGAGTTAGCCTGTAATACTGCATTCTAACCACTGTGCCACCACAATAAGCTTTTCTAAGATGTTCATGAGTAGCAAGTTGGATCTATTAATGTATTTTGCACTTAATCTGACTCCAAATATAGCATAGCATTCTTCATTGCTTTTTCAGATCACTGACACCATTGTTTCAGAGGCTCTGCATGATAAAAATCTATTCCCTTTTTTCCACCGGATCCTCCCCAAAAGAGGGATCCAGTACCCAGCAATTGTCCAAGTGCTCCTCCATTTCAGGTGGACCTTGATTGGCCTCTTTGCTTCAGACACAGAAGATGGAGAGAACTTCATGAGGACTTTTACTCCTGTGCTTGTCAGGAATGGAATTTGTGTTGTTATAGCTCAACGATTCTCAGCGACTGGACACACAGCACCCCTCAGGGAGGCCCTCTCTAAGTGGAGACAAGTCAATGTCTTTGTAAACTATATAGAATATGCTAACGTTTGGGACAGAATTCTTACTTTACAGTTAACTTTTGAAGATATGCCAGGACCTATTGGAGGGAAAATCTGGATTGTGGGAACTATTGGGTATTTGGTATTGGGACAGGAGAGCCTTTACAAATACGTCCATAATATTTGGAGCTTTGCTTTTCAGCAAAAGACAAGGCCAGATGGCTACGAAGATGATGTTTTTGGAGACCAACACTTAGTGAAATTTGAAGAGCAGCATTTTCACTGTTCTTTTGCAAAGCACATGTTTTCTGTCAAAGGCCGGAAAAGATGCACCCAGAAAACACTCCTGAAGTCTGAAGCAGAATGGAGAAGTCAATTTATCCCTATTCACTATCATTTGCACAGTGTTGTTAAGACTCTGGCCTACACCTTGAAAGCAGCATATTCCTCCAGATCCAGGAGGAGAAGCAAGAAGGGTGCAGAGATTTTGGGCCCTCCAAGGCTTCAGCCGTGGGAGGTATGTAGTCCTTATCAGCATCCATGAAACTTCAATGGAGACCCCATGTGCCACAAAAGATCAACAGGTTGACCAATCTAATCACTCAGGAAATAGAATTGTGGGCATGGGAGATTTTTCTTACCAGAAACCTTAATATTATTAACTGCAGAAACATCTTTGTTAGAAAAAACTAACAACCCAATAAGTTTTACATTGCTTGGAACTGAAAGGTTCTGTATCAATTAGCTCTCTGTCCCCATTATTGCTTCT
Source organism: Natrix helvetica (assembly GCF_964273705.1). Classification (NCBI taxonomy): domain Eukaryota; kingdom Metazoa; phylum Chordata; class Lepidosauria; order Squamata; family Natricidae; genus Natrix; species Natrix helvetica. The sequence goes on from NC_138548.1 coordinate 367,692,658, forward strand.
CTAGTGTAGGAAGAAAAAATCAATCCAGTTGCAAGCTTAGAGGGGAAAAACATTGGAAAGAAAATGGAGGCTGGCTATAAGGAAAGAAGGTCTCTGTTTATTTGGTTTTCCAGAAACTTCAGTAATAGCAGAATGTTCCTGGAGTGGCTGACAAAATGCCTGAATGGATGGATTTGTATCGGGTTCTGGGGTTTGGTGATTGAGATGCTCCAGGGGGTTGTGCAATGTAGTGAGCCTTGTGTCTTTTGCTATTCTAATTGTGATTGGTAAATCCTATTGTGTCCTAATGTCCTGTCCCTAGAATTTGGGTGGGGAGAATGTAAATTCTTAATCCAATCAGTTCCAGCCTGGGAGAGGTATGGCTGGAGGCATTTTGTTTATTAGTAGACTTGCCTGGATTTCTGTAAATGGATACTGAATGGAATCTTGCAGTTTTCTCAATAGATTCAAAAGTATCTCATTCATAAAATTTAACTGTTGGAAGAACTGTCAGGAGTGGGTTTTTTTTTAGTAGTGGAGAGAAGCGAATGATCTGATCCTAGTAAAACTTATTTTTTGGGAGGAAAGTGCTGACTTCCTAGACTAGAAAATGTAACACTGAGTAGTTCAGTCCCTTTTGGTGATGGGTGCAGACCATCTCTTTTATACAGCAATACATCAGATCAACTGCAAACATCATGACCAGCAAAACTAAAAACTTCCATCTTTACACCACTCCTTTAGCCATACTTTAAACTCTGCTGTATGCTAACCTTTTCCCTTTTTGCTCCTTTAAAACCTTTGGAAAGGTGAGACCACAGCTTATCCTGCTAATTTTCTGTTTCAAACTCTGGGAATCCTTCTGCACAGGGAACACACCTCTTTGGGGCAGATCATTAGTGGCAATATCCATAGCAACATCAAGACCACAATCCTTACTAGCATTCTTGGCAATCCTAACAATGCGCCCCTTTTCTCTGCTGACAGTTGCACCAGGCCAACACATCACCTCCTTCAATACCCCACATCCTTTCCTCAACTCTTACAGTTGAGTCACCATACAGAAAGTGACTTCTCTTTTTGGATATGGCAGTAGCCATCGATGGCTGATAAGAGCCATGGTGGCCCAGTGGTTAGAATGCAGTAATTCAAGTTGATTCTGTTGACTGCTAACCATCAGCAGTTTGGCAGTTCGATTCCCACTGGCTCAAGGTTGACTCTGTCTTCCATCCTTCCAAGGTTGCTAAAATGAGGACCCAGATTGTTGGGGGAAATATGCTGACTCTGTAAACCATTTGTAGAGGACTGTAAAACACTATGAAGTGGGATAGAAATCTAAGTACTATTGCTATTTGCAACACCTGACACAGACCTTTCCGTATACAAGACAATATTTTCTTCATGGACCACAATCCCCTTCCCAGCTGAGTCATTGTCATTACAAACACCTTATGATCCCTATTAAGATTTTTGGGGACACTCCAACTATTATGCGGGGACACACCAAAAGCATCATGCTTATGGTCCACAGCTCTTGCTCTGCCGGATCCAACCATTGCTCATATTGCCCTTCTCAAGCAGGTTCTTTGTGGAAGAAAGAGATGATACCAGACCAGCTCAAAAGAGCACACCAGCTGAGTCGGTCACCTAAAGACTAAACACAAGCGATCTGTCCATGCAAAGTAAGATGCTGCATATAAATAGGGAAGTGTCCAAATGTAAAAAGAGAACCAGGAAAAAAAAAGATTGCAAAGCAAATGTTGCAGAGAACTGAACCAGACATTCTAAAAATAAAATTGCAGTCACAAAAGCGCTTACCATGGGTGAAAGACAGCTGTTTTTGAGGCTACCCTTTTGCTCAGGTACACACCTTTTATGTACTTCTCTCTAGTTTGCTCAGGTATACACTTTTTATGCACCTCTCTCTATTAAGAAAACATATCTTTCTTTTCTGGAAGCTCTGTATTCTTCAAATGACATCAAATAGCATTGATATAAATGTTTCATCACAAAATCATATTTTATCAAATAGTTGTCTGTATAATAAACAACGCAGAAGACTAGACGACCAAGAACTAATTGTTATTCATAACACCTCAGTTTTAAAAGTAACACTGAACATTATTTCAGCGCACTTTTTAAGGTCATTTTTATACACTTAATTATCGTAGGATTCAGTCTTCACTTAAAGGTTCAGATCTCTAATTATCCCACCAAGAAGTAGATTGCTAATACTTCACTGAAATCAAGTTAGATCAGGCATGAACTCCTCTTACCTTTGCTACCGGTTTAAGCAGCGTGCAAGTGCACAGCATCTGTGATAACATCTGGCTGGGTGGGCGGAGCCTCCTGCCACCACCACTACCGGTTCGCCCGAACCGGGGTGAACCGGCAAAATACCACCTCTGAGTTAGATCACCAGCAGTCACAAATCTAATAAGAAAATTTGGGGTAATGACAAATGTGGTATGGCAGAAGGCCAGATAGTAGGAGATTGCAAGTTTGAATCCTGCCTTAATCACGAAAGTATCTGGGTGACTCACTCAGGGTGAACCTCACAGGGTTGTTTTTGTAGGAAAAACAGAAAGAAAAAATATCTGTTGGATCTCTTAGCAGCCTTGAGTTATTTGTAAAAATAATAAATAATAAAAACAATAAAATAACAAATTTGGTCAATTATATCTTGTCATATTTTTTTTCTTTCGATATATGATTGACCAATTTCTCTGAGCTTTTATTTTATTTTATTTTCAAGATAGTGGTTAAGAAGCTAACATTTCTCCTTTTAAAATTCCTGGATCTTTCTATCGTAGTTCCATCCCTTTCTGGAGAAGAATGAGTTTTGCAATATTTCCCACTGGAAATTGTACGTGGACCGAAATGGAGATATAACAGCAGATCTGAACATCATAAGCTGGGTGCTTCTTCCCTTGTTGGATCCCAGTGATGAGCAACTGGGGAGTTTTGAAAGGCAGACATTTACAGTCAATGAAGAAACTCTGTTATTGCTAAAGTTGCTCAACAAGGTGGGAGAAATATTGGTGTCCATTCTCTACCTTTAAAAGCTTGAGCATCCATTTCAAGTTGGCCAAGTCAATTCACCAAGGTGGTTCCCCTTCACTGAGAATTGAATGTGAGGAGTAGAAATCTCAGCCTTAGACTGCTTAGAAAGCATCAGTACATTAAACTGAGCAGAAACGAGACTGCAAATTTACCTAATAATAAATGTAGGTCCGTCTTTCCATGCCAGTTGGTGTTACATAATTGTAGTTCTTCAACAGAAAGGACCATGTCTTGGGCATCTATGTGAGGTCTGTCAGAGGTTTTTCTGGGCCTGAGTCTTCTTAAACTGCTTAGAAGACATCAGTACTTGTGATCAAGGTTTCCTTTATATGTTAAAATATGGAGCACTGTTGATTCTATACTGTCCATCATGAGGTGCTAGGTGACAAATGTTCAACTTTGCTTGTTTATTATTCTGGAATAGCAAAGGAGAAGGCAATTCTGTTAAACAGGTCCCAAATTAGGGGACTGGAGGCTAAAACTTGTGAAGAACGGTTGCAGGAACTGGGTATGTCTAGTTTAATGAAAAGAAGGACTAGGGGAGACATGATAGCATTGTTCCAATATCTCAGGGGTTGCCACAAAGAAGAGGGAGTCAAGCTATTCTCCAAGGCACCTGAGGGTAGAACAAATCAAGGAGAGAAGTAACTTAGAACTGAGGAGAAATTTCCTGACAGTTAGAACAATTAATCAGTGGAACAGTTTGCCTCCAGAAGTTGTGAATGCCCCAACACTGGAAGTCTTTAAGATGTTGGATAGCCATTTGTCTGAAGTTCAGGTTTGGGCTGAGTCCAAAACTGAATCAAGGCTGGATAGATACCTTCTTGGTCCCTGTGTCAAATATGCTTTGGGATTCAGACTCTTGTGGCTGGGGATAGTGTCCACTTAAAGGGAAGCTCCATAGTTAGTAATACGGTGGGCAAAATTTTGTGGCCAGGATTATTGATGGTTGCTTTTCACCCTACTGCTCATTGGAAGGAGTCCAAAGCATTCCATTCACCTGACATCATAATGTGAGATGATGCCCAGACCCAGAAAACTTCAACACAGAAATATGATCAATAGAAAAGATGCTCCTCATATTGGAATTACAAGGGACAACTTGAAAGGAAATGTTACTTAGATGTGGGTTTTGACTTGTAAGAGGGCATTTCATCTGATAACCCTTGAGTGATATTGTTTCTCATGATTGTTTCCTATATTAAGTCTTGCTGAGTAGAAATGAGGCTCCAAATTTAACTATGATAATAAATGTAGGTCTGTCTTTCCATGCCAGTTGGTGTCACCTAATTGTAGTTCTTCAATGGAAAGGACCATGTCTATCTGAGGTCTGTCAGAGGTCTATCTGGGCCTTAGAATTATTTTTTTCCAACAAAGGCTCATACTCATCTTCATCTCCTGCAGCAATGATGATGTTATCTAGTTTGTTACCTAAATTGTCTGCAAGAAAACAAGCAAGCTCAGAGACACCAAAGACTCATTCCAACTCTGAGCTACAAATATTCTCCTTTATTGGGACATGTTTTCACGATCTTATCTCTCTCTCATCCAACTACAATTTGGACACTAGGCGCTTGGTTTTATTCTCACATGACTAAGACGTCAGCCATAGAAATTAAAGAAAATATATATACAAATAAACAAAGAGACTCTCGTTTAAGGTTGACACTTCTACTCGTAAGGACCTTTTCCTATGTATCTCAACTGGAAGACTATTTTAGACTACATTCAAAGGGAAGCAGCTTCACAATATTTTATGTAGGCCTGAAGAAACCTTTGCACAATGTTAAGCTTCTTTCTTCATCATAGTCTTATCATATGTTCATAAATCTAATAAAATAAAACTTTAGCCAATTATTCAGAATAAATCTGATTCTATAATTTAACATGAATACATCGTCATATTTTAAAATCATGGATATATGAGGAATGGAGCAATAAATTTAAATACCGCCATGAGAAGGATGTCACTCAATGCTTAAATCCTTTCTTAATTCCATCCCCCCTGACTTTATTAAGTAAAAAAAGTCCTTTATATCAATGAGAGATTCCAAAGGCAAAAAGGATGAACTAAATGAAGAATCTGTCAGTAGTTATGTCTTCTGAAACTATTTGGAATTAGCTAGAGAGTTCATACTTATCTAAGTGAAGACTAGAGACTCTTTAGTTAACATACGGTCAGCATTCCAGATAGAATCCAAAATTAAATTAGAGTCGAAGGCAAATCATTGCTCAAAGTTCCAATTTATTAAGAGAGCCATGCTGGCACATCTGGGGCAAAACCTGAATCTGAAGCTTCTTCCGTTCTCCCCCGCCCCAAGTTAAAGTTCATGATCTTGCCCCCACACCCACAAGTCCATCACATGATCTAATCTTCCACTGCCATGCTGGCAGTTCCACCCATTCAGTCAGGTGCAGAGGTACCAAGACAAAGGATGACCTTGGCAATCTAGGAAGGAATTTTATTTTGGCTACATAACATTCTACTCCATCCCCTCTCCCATTTCCCCACTATAGAAACAGCATAGTAGAATAGAAGTGTGGCAGGCCAAAGATCCAAAAGGAACATAGCTGACACATACCGTATTTTTCAGAGTATAAGACGCACCATTTTTCCTCTAAAAAGAAGCTGAAAATCTAGGTACATCTTATACACCAAATACAGCATTTTCTTGCCTCCCGAAGCCCTGCCCCTTCACCAAAATGGCCGTGCATAGACTTATGGTGACTTTCAGAGAGCTCCTGGAGCTTAGGGGGGCAGAAATGAGCAACAAATGGGCTGTTTTTTTCCCCCCAACCCCCAGCAGAACTCTATAAGCCTCCGTAAGGCTATGCATGCAATTTTTTTGACAAATTGGCCCATTTTCATGAAAAATGGGCCGTTTTTTGCTCTTGTTGCCCCACCCCCGGAGCACTCTGCAAGCCCCCCCCCAAAGGCTATTCATGCCTTTTATTTGAAAAAAGAATGGGCCCGTTTTTGCGAAAACAGGCCGTTTTGGGGAGGTTTGCAGAGAGCAACCCCCCCCTTTTTTTCCCTTTCGGAAAACTGTTTAATTAGAGTGGTTGATGAGTTTTAGGTGCTACAGGTTGGCAGCGATTTCCTTCTCCAGCACATGGATAAATACACCTGGAAACATCTACCTACTCTCTCTCTCTCCCTACCTACCTACTGTATTTATCTCTCTCTCTTTCTCTCTCTCTATTTTTCTCTCTGTGTCTACCTACCAATCTACCTACTTTCTCTCTCTCCCTACCTACCTAATGTATTTCTCTCTATTTCTCTCTCTCTCTCTCTCTCTCTCTCTCTCTCCCTTTATCTACCTACCAAGCTACCTACTCTCTCTCCCTACCTATCTACTGTATTTCTCTCTATCTTTCTCTATTTCTCTCTCTCTCTCTCCCTCTACCTACTTACTTACCTATCTACACTCTCTCTCCCTACCTACCTACTGTATTTCTCTCTCTATTTCTCTCTCTCTATCTATCCCTTTATCTACCTACCTACTGTATTTCTCCCTCTTTCTCTCTCTCACTCTATCCCTTTATCTAACTACCTACTTTTTTTTTAAAAAAATGTGCCTCTTCAAAACCTTTGTGCATCTTATACTCCGGCGCTTCCTACACTCCGAAAAATATGGTACATTGTATCCTTTGGTTTACATGTATGGTGCATCCTAGCATATCATTTTTGGCATTCCTTGTTTTTCTGCTTAGACTCTGCCTCAGTCCAGATGTGTGGAAAACTGTCATCCTGGATTTGTGAAGCGGGCTCGAGAAGGAGAGCCAGTTTGCTGCTACGACTGTGTTTCCTGTCCAGAGGGGACCATCTCCCCTCAGGAAGGTGGGTCACACCAAAGAAAATGGCAGACCTTGTGGTAGTTACAACATCCATTCAAAGCATTTTCATGAAAGTGCAAGTTAAAAGACAGATTGAAACTCAATTGCCTTCTTGTTCATCTTCTAACTGTTCAATTTATTTAAGAGGAGGAATAGCAAAAAGAATTTGAAAAAGGGGATTAGTTTGAAATAGTAGGGTTTGGCAGACTGGGCAAGATTTACTACTTACAGTAAAGTAAAAACATTAAGCTACATGTTTAGTGCAATTTGTCAGCCAGTTATAGCTTCCTTTTATATTTTAACTTCTAGGAATATCAGATATCTTTGAAACTTGAGGAAGTATGTTAGAATAATTATTGGAATGATTATTGCAATACATTCATTAGCAGCTCATTGGGAAGGTATGACTATTGCACAATTTCTCCTGTGTTAAATTATGGATAGTCCTTATCCCATCCATATTGCCAATGCTCCTGATAGCCATTCCAGGTTATATGCAGAAATAGTTTTCTCTGCAAGCTTACCAGATTTCACAAGATAGAAATCTTCTGAATATATTAAGAATTGCCATCTTCAGTATTCAGGAAGTGTATGTAGAAAGATTAACTGATTCATAATGAACTTCTAACATTGCAGAAGTTAATGTGCAGAACCTATGGCGATTCTGAACATTAAATATGAAATCCCAGTGGTGGGATTCAGCTGGTTTGCACTGATTGATGGGAATCGATAGTTAACTTTTTCTGCAGTTCGGCAAACCGGCTTAAACCTCGTCCCTCCCGTCCCAGCTACTCCTCGCTTGGCCTTTGAAATAAGCACAACACGAAGGCTTCAAAACCATGACCTGGATGACTGAGAATCTCTACAGATTTTTAGGTAGTTATTTACTGCTGGTGGCTGCTTTTCAGCAACACAATGGTTGCATGCTCTAAACACATTTTTGCTTGAAGAACTCTGGCTATGAAATGTGTGGGGCACATCCAGACAGTGACGTGCAGTCAGGTGAGGCAAGTGAGGCACAGCCTCACCACTCTCATCATGAAAAAAAAAGTAAAAGGAAAAAGCTGAGCTAGTTGCTGCCTCACCGTGGATGACTCTGCTTAACCTCACTGGTGCTCTCCCTCCCCAAGTGTAGTGACTTCCTCCCCAGGCCCCCATTCATTTCTCTCTCTCACACACACAGCTGGATAAAACTATATAAAAATCTAGCCCAGCTTCACTGATTACAAGTTTGAAAAGGCAACGTGGCTCCACCTGCAATCAAACTACACTTGGGGAGGGAGAGCACAAGCGAGCACTGAGGAGACCACAGGAGGAGGCAGGAAGCCAGGCAAAGAGCCATGCTGTAGTACACACACTTCCCCCCAGCCTCTTTCTTTTGGAAGGCTCAGCTCGGCTCGGCTCCCCTCCGGCTTCTCTGCCTCTCCTCTCACCCCAGCCTGCCAGCAGGAGGTGGTGGGTGGGCTTTATTTTGTTCCAGGCATTTCCCACCCAGACAGCAGGCTGCATTTGCAATGGTGGAGGTGTTTGGGAAAGGCAGCAGGGGAACGGGGGGGTGGGGGTGGCAGAGGAGCTGCTTTCAAGCCACTGGAAAAGATATCCAATCCAACTTTTGTGTGTGGGGGGGTTTGTTTGAGAGTGAGTGAAGAGGGAAGGGGTAGGAGAGATAGTCCAATCCAACTTCTGTGTGTGTGTGTGTGTGTGTGTGTGTTTGAGAGAGGGGGAGGAAGGGAGAGAGGGAGGAAGGAGGGGAAGGAGAAGAAAAAGAAAAAGAAAGAAGGAGCAAAGGAGAAAAACAAATGCTGTTGCTTTCAATTGGAATTGAGCATGCCTGGCTGTGGAATTCTGGGAGTTGAAGTCCACAAGTCTAAAAATATTTGAAACTCAGCACTGTGTCAGTGCCTCACCAGTCATAAACCTCACCGCACGTCACTGCATCCAGAGGTCCGGTTTTGAGCTCAGGCCCTCCTGAAGCCATAGCCGAGCTGAACTGCCCCTCTGCTGAACCTGGAATGGCCAGCTGGTTGTCATTCCTTCCCTGCCCAATGGCTGCAACCTGGGAGGGAGAGAAACCCTCCTGGAGCCACCCCCCACTGCAGCACACACACATCTCACCCACCTGCCTTGAAGAGTCTGCCAAGGGGTGGTGGTCAAGAAAGGCTCCCCCTGCAGCCACCTAGAATCCTGTGTGGGTTCAGAGCGCAAGAGTCACCTGCCTTCCTCCCAGGCTCCTCCCACTCTCAGCTCCAGGGGCCATGTCCACCTGCCATAGATCTTCAGGTCACTCTCCTTGGCAAGGGTGCCTGCTGGAGATGGAGCCCCTATGTGACCTGGGAGGGAAGAAGAGCAGGGAGCCCCTGACCTCCATCCTCACGTTTGGCTGGGAGGAAGCCTTACTCACTCACTTGCCTGCCTGCCTGCCCCACTCCACTTCTTTCTGGTCCATGCACTCTGACTGGCTCCCTGACGAGGCTCCCAGCCATCCCTGAGGAGGCTTCTGCAGGGACAAAGCAGCAGGAGGTAAGGAAGCTCAGGCAGACTGCCTGCAGTGAGTGGCATTGCCCCACCTGGGCACAAGGCATGTGAGGGGTTTGAGTGACAGCTGTCTGCTTGAGTGAGGTGAGGGAGGAGCAGGAAGGCAACAGTAGAAGGAGCCTTTTGTGCTTGGGTGAGAGGCAAGTAGTGCCAAGGAGGCTGTGGAAATCAAAGCCACCCGAGGAACTTTCTGCCAATCACTTGAGTTTTAATCCCACCTTCAAACTGAGACTTTGAGTTCTCATCCTGCCTTAGGCATCAAAGCTGACTGGGTAAGTTTCAGCCAATATACAGGATGCTCTGAGTTCTAATCCTCCCTTGAGCATGAAAACTTCCTGGGGGACTTTAAGCCGATCACAAGGCCCACCTTAGTACTTATTGATTGGGGGTGTGAAACTTGGAAATGTTTTCTTAGACTAATGTGGGACACCGGAATTAGGGATTCCTAGAGCATGAGATGGCCGAGTGTCTAATATTGTGTGGTGTGATGGAGGAAAGTGAATTTGTGTAAAAATGCCTATTCCATGTTGGGCAAAGCCATAGGTCTCTGCCTTCTACCTGTGGGAGAACCAGAGGGATTTGCGTGGTCACTGTAAATCTTAGACTGACCTTGGTCTCATCCAGCAGAGATTTTTTAACCTGCTTAAAATGGAAGGGATTCTATTTACAATTAGGAACAATTCTGAAACCTAAACATTGATTACCAATTGATCAGCAATCTGGGCAATTGGAAAGCAGAACAGCTTCCAAGAAACCTAGAAGGCCCCACCCTTATTCCTACCCTTCATAGGTAGCCTGCTACTTACAATCACAGTTTTCAGCAGGCTGCACTTGAAAAGATGTAAAGACAGGCCACCCTCTTTCAGTGGAGAGAGGCATTGATTGGTCTTATGTGCTAGGATGGAAGCCTTCTGTGTTGTGCTAATTTTGAAGGCTAGGCAAGCCGCCCAGCAAGAAGGAGTGGAGTGGAGTGGAGGGGTGATGCAAGGGTAGTTGTGGTGAGGTGAAGCACCCCTTGATGTGAGTGACATAGAGTTGGTCATGCCCATCTAGTCACATGACCACATAGCCAGACCTTCCCAGCCAGTCATTTGGGCAGAAAACCAGTTGTTAAATTATTTGAATGCCATCACTGTAACATTTCTTAAGATTTGCCCAAATTCCATAGATCTCAGCTATATATTTGTATATTAGAAAATTGTATTCTTATTAACTTTATTCTGAGGAGATGTTAAAATATGCATTTGGGAAAAGGTTTCTGGTACAAGCTATTGTCCTAAGAAGCTTTTTCTTAAAATCAGAATAGGGACATGATTAAAAAACAATTCTTTTGGTTTACTCAGATACAGAAAAATGCACCAAGTGTCCATCTGATCAATATCCAAATGCGGACAGAATCCAATGTATCTCCAAAATCATAACCTTCCTGTCTTATGAAGAAAATCTGGGTGTCATCCTTGTGTGTTTTGCCTTGCTGTTCTTCTTAACCACAGCCCTTGTTTTAATTATATTCATTAAATATCGAGAAACCCCCATTGTCAAAGCCAACAATCGGGACCTCTCTTACATCCTCCTGGCTTCCCTCTTGCTTTGCTTCTTATCCTCTTTTTTCTTCATTGGTCAGCAAAGGAAAACCACATGCCTTCTCCGACAAGCAGTGTTTAGCACTGTCTTCTCAATTGCCATTTCTTCTCTCTTGGCCAAAACGATCATGGTGGTGTTAGCTTTCCTAGCAACACAACCAGGAAACCAAGTGAAGAGGTGGTTGGGGAAGAGCTTGGCCAACTCCATCATCTTTTCTTGTTCTGGTGTCCAAATTATAATCTGCTCCATCTGGCTGGGAGTTTCTCCCCCATTCCCTGAATCTGACCTCTACTCCCAGCCTGGAGAGATCATCCTGCAATGCAACGAAGGCTCTGTTGTCATGTTCTACCTCACACTCAGCTACATGGGCATCCTGGCTGCCATCTGCTTCACAATGGCTTTCCTGGCCAGAAATCTCCCTGGGACGTTCAATGAAGCCAAGCTGATCACCTTCAGCATGCTGGTCTTCTGCAGTGTTTGGGTAAGTTTTGTGCCCACCTACCTGAGCACCAAAGGGAAATACATGGTGGCTGTACAGGTCTTCTCCATCTTGTCCTCCAGCGCAGGTCTTCTTGGCTGCATCTTCATCCCCAAGATCTACATCATTATCCTGAGGCCAGACCTGAATGCAAAGGATCAACTTACAACCAGAAGAAACGTAAACATGTGACGAAGAAACGTAAACATGTGACGAATGTAGAAATGTGAACCAGCGGAATTTTAATTGTCAATGCTTTCCATCATTCCATCCCTCAAAGATGATCCAAACTCCTCTCCATTCATAAGAGGGTCAATGATTTTGCTTGAAATAATTAAACAGCATTAAGAAGATAATGTCCCCAATCTTATATTATAAAATTCCAAAATGTTGAAATAGGAAAAAGGAAATGCTTTATCTACAAATTGTAGAGTAGAAGTGGAAAGTGCCTGAACATCATTGAGATTGTCATTGAGATTGCAACCCAGGTGGATGTTAGGAAAAATTGGAGATCTGGTTGATTTCAGATGGTCTAAAGAAATGAGGCATCTTTCTCACAATAGGTGGATTCTCAATAGGAGCATCACACATTCTTCCTTCATTTAGTCCATATAACACATTTCAGTTCTACTAGTACATTTTAAAAGAACAGTTGGGAATAAAGGCAAATATACTGTATGCATCCCAGGATAATGTTGCAGGATCCAATCTGAGTCAGTCACCGAGATCAGAGGTTTATTCTTCCAAGCTTTTGAACTCATGCTGGAGCCCATCCTCAGGGAACTTCTCTTGATCTCTAGAATGTGCTTCTCCAGAAGGAGACGTTCTGGAGAGAGAGAAGTTTCCTGAGGATCGGCTGCAGCTCAAAAGCTTGGAAAACTAAAGCTCTGGTCTTGGTGACTGACTCAGATTGGATCCTGCAAGAGCTATTGTGAAGTTCTTTGGATACCAAGTGAGCTCAGCAGTCCCAGCCTGGAGGCTCAGAGTCTAGCATAAGAGAGGAACTTGTAGTCCATTGTTCTCTTAGTTGTGTGTTATTCTGTGATGTCACACAGTTTTCTATCAGTTTTGGGTGGTGCTTGTCTGCAAAGACAATGGAGGCTGCATAGCACAGGGCTTGCCAGAGGCTCTCTTAGTAGCTGCAGCTTCTAGTTCCCTTGGCTGGATATCACAGTGGCTTTGGGTTTCTTTTGCAAAGTCTCTCTAGTTCTTGCATGGTTGATCCTGAGGTCTCCATCCAGACTCCAATAGACAGTGGCAAAGCCATCCAGGCAAAAGTACTTTTCAATATCTTCATAAACAACTTAGATGAGGGAATAGAAGGGAAACTCATCAAATTTGCAGATGACACTAAACTGGCAGGAATAGCCAATTCCCCGAGGCAATGTATTGTTCAAAGTTCCAATTTATTAAGAGAGCCGTGTTAGCACATCTGGGAAAACCCAAATTTGAAAGCTTCCAGGTTTTTCCACCCAGCTGAAAGTTCAAGATCCTGCCTCCACACCCACACGTCCATCACATAGTCCAATCTCCCACTGCCACGCTGGCAGCTTCCACCCACCCAGTTCCGGCCAGGTGCAGAGACAAAGGATGACCTTGGCTTTCTAGAAAGAATTTTGTTATGGATACATATCACCCAACTCCGTATAATCCCACCTCCCATTTTCCCACAATAGAAAATGCATAGTAGAATAATATAAAGTGTGGCAAGCCTGGAGTCCAAAAAAGAAAAGATGGCTTGCAGACCTGACAGCTACCACTTTAAGCCTCTATGTTGTGGCCCAGCAGGAGCCGTTGCAGCTGCCACCAGACTCCAAGAGTGAGGGTCCCTATGAGTCGACTCAGGAGGATGTGGAGGATCCTGGACAGGGTTCCGACTCTGAGCAGGGATCGGAGAGTCTGGTCGGCCACCAGGAAGCGCCTGAGGCATGGAGCAGCGGTGAGAGCCAGAGGAGGGGGGCTCCTGATGCCATGCCTTGGAGCAGTGGGGAGGAGTCACGAGACAGTGAGTCAGAGATGAACAGGGCGTTCCTGGACGCCCGTTATCGCCGCGCCCATAGATGCAAGGAGCGAGGGCGAAATTATCGGCGGTAAGGGCTCTCAGCTGCTGATCAGGAGACTCCTCTTCAGGCTATAAAAGGGTTGACTGTGCATACGCCCTTTGCAGCAGTCAACAAAGAAATCCTGCAAGAAGTTTTGGTCTTGAAACGTAGCAGGCTGGATAGCTGCTTTCGTGTCTTGTATTTGTGAGCTTTGTCTTGGTGGTTTACTGCCACGGAACTTTCTGTCTGTCTGTAAAATAAACCTTGTTACTTCGTATTGTTCTGTGTGGGCAAAGGAGGAAGGGGGGGGGGGTCAGAACAGTTATATATGCAACAGTTATATATGCAATTTAGCCGGCCTGGCATAATTATAATTATAAATGTTACAACTGTGAACTCCTGGTAGCATATTCTCACCTGGTTATTTTAAGGGTAATGTTTTAATTTCTAATTGTTTTTAGGGCTTTTAGACCCATATTTATTCTTCAGTACAGTACTGTTAATTTTAACCTCCTCTACTTATATATGTATTTTTATAGTTATATTTATATTTGTATTTTATCTTTATTTGTTGTGTGGACTGTACACCGCCCCGAGTCCCTTTTTGGGAGAGGGGGCGGTTTAGAAATATGAAGAATAAATAAATAAAATAAATTATGATACTTTTTGTTATTTATCTGCTCTAGCACCATCACTTCCACTAAGAAATGCTGTTGATAGGCTCTGAGTTGGCTTTGGGATGAAAAACACCAGGGGCAACTAGAAGCTGCCTTGGATATGCCACATCAACAGCAGGAGAGAAATCCCCAAAGATAAGCAGCGAACCTCATATCCTGGGGAGTCCTGAGCAGTAGGGCTATTTGTACCATTCCCCAAGGTTAGCATTAGAGAGATGATAGATAGATAGATAGATAGATAGATAGATAGATAGATAGATAGATAGACAGACAGACAGACAGACAGACAGACAGACAGACAGACAGACAGACAGTGTCAACCCTGAAGCTGACCTGACCAGGGCCATTTTGAGGCTTCAGTGTTGCCTCACTGGAACTGAGGGATAGGGAGGGGGCAATGGAGATAGCTGGGGTTTTGTAGCCAAAACAATATACTTTCTGCTGGGAACCAAGGACATTCCCACAGGTGGCCAGAGAGAGGAGGAGTGAAGTTACCAGGCAACTGGACAGCATCTTGATTGGACTGTGTGACTGATTGTTTGGGGAAGGAGAAAAACCTTTACTTTTAATTAGGTGGAAACTGTGGGAACATTCAGAGTTGGTTTTCACCAGCCTGTGCCAATATGATATGTCTAATAAATCTATTCTTTGAAGAATATACTCGTCTTGGAGTTCTGTTTGCTACGGGCATTTTACTTGGAATCCTGACAGATAGAAGTTGGATAGATGATAGATAGATGGAGAGAGAGAGAGAGAGAGCATAGATCAAGGGTGTCAAACTCAAGGTCTGTGGGCTGGATTTGACTCGTGGGTACTTAAATCTGGCTTACGATGCCTCTGGCAGCCAAAATGGGGTGCAGAGGACCGTTTCAGCCAGCAAAGTGCTACAGGAGGCATCTGTCCCATCTCCCCTCCCCAGCTGGACCATGGAGAAGAACTACAATGCTGATCTGATCCTCAATGAAATCCAGTTTGACACCCCTGCCATCAATAGATACATAGATTGATGATGATGATGATGATGATGATGATGATGATGATGATGATGATGATGGATGATGGATGATGATGATCATAGACAGAAAGACAGACATATAGAATAACTTTATTTGTTTGCATGCACAATAATTGGCATACATTACAATGAAATTTTGTTGCATGCAGATCTCAAAGGTTCACCACCTACAATATATACTACATAAACATGATAACAAATAAACAAACATAAACGTGTGTGTGTGTGTGTGTGTGTGTGTGTATAAGTTGATTGAATGAAAATCTTAGTAGGAAACTCAGCAAAGGAATCTATGGAAACAAACATCCTTAAAACACTAATAGTGAACCCAACACAACATATTTTTAAAAGATACTTTTGATTAAAATAAATGAAGCAGACATTGTCCTTGTAGAAACTAATACCCACATCTTTAACATCAGTGTGCATTTCAAAGTTGATCATTGGGTCCTCCCTGGGAACAAAAGGCATTAATGAAAAATAAAAGTTTGGGAAATTGTGGCTGATTCTTTGTGATTCGTCACATCATGTGATTTCCAGTGATTTCATAGGGAAGCCCATGTCTAATTTCATGCTATTTTAGAAATCAGTTCCAATACAAAAATGCCCCCAAATCAAAATTAAAGTTCCACACCTCAGCATAAATCAGAGATTCTTGTGCCTCACTATCGTTTCTCTGCAATTCAGACTGGGTCTCAATAGGATAATGTAACATTTGGGGGGAAAGATATAAGCCAAGAGATGCCAGCCCCAGATGCTAAAATGGAGAAGATCTCCACGGCCACCATGGACTTCCCTTTGGTGCTCAGATAGATGGGAAGGAAAGTGATTCAAACACTGCAAAAGACCAGCATGCTAAAAGTAATGAACTTGGCTTCATTAAAGCTGTTGGGCAATTTTCTAGCAAAAAAGGCCACCATAAAACTGATAAAGACCCAAAAACCCAGATAGGCAAGCACAGTGTAAAACATTGAAGCTGAGCCTTCATTACATTCCAAGATGGTCTCTCCTACCAAGGGTTGGAAATCCATGTTGGGAAACGGAGGAGAGGTTGCCAGCCAAATGGCACAAAGAACTGCTTGGACCAAGGGACGGGCTAAAACAATGGAATTAGTTTCCTAGCCCTGTTCCCTGGCTTGGTGGCCATGAAGGCCAGAACCACCGTGACAGTTTTTGCCAAAACAGAGGAAATGGCAAGGAAAAAGAGAATGGCAAAGAAAATTTGTCAGAAGAGACAGGTGATCTTCCCGGGTCGACCAATGAAGAGGAATAGGCAGAGGAAGCAAAGCAGGAAGGAGACCAGGAGGATGTAGGTAAGGTTTTAATACAATACAATACAATAGTAGAGTTGGAAGGGACCTTGGAGGTCTTCTAGTCCAACCCCCTGCCTAGGCAGGAAACCCTATACCGTTTCAGACAAATGGCTATCCAACATCTTCTTAAAGACTTCCAGTGTTGGGGCATTCACAACTTCTGGAGGCAAGCTGTTCCACTGATTAATTGTTCTGTCAGGAAGTTTCTCCTCAGTTCTAAGTTGCTTCTCTCCTTGATTAGTTTCCACCCATTGCTTCTTGTTCTACCCTCAGGTGCCTTGGAGAATAGTTTGACTCCCTCTTCTTTGTGGTAACCCCTGAGATATTGGAACAATGCTATCATGTCTCCCCTAGTCCTTCTTTCTCTTAAGCTAGACATACCCAGTTCCTGCAACCGTTCTTCATATGTTTTAGTCTCCAGTCCCCTAATCATCTTTGTTGCTCTTCTCTGCACTCTTCCTAGAATCTCCACATCATTTTTACATCGTGGCGACCAGAACTGTGGCCTTACCAAGGCATTATAAAGTGGTATTAACACTTCACGTGATCTTGATTCTATCCCTCTGTTGATGCAGCCTAGGACTGTGTTGGCTTTTTTGGCAGCTGCTGCACACTGCTGGCTCATATTTAAATGGTTGTCCACTAGGACTCCAAGATCCCTTTCACAGTTACTACTACTGAGCAAGGTATCACCTATACTGTACCTGTGCATTCCATTTTTGTTGCCTAAATGTAGAACCTTACTCTTTTCACCATTGAATTTCATTTTATTAGATAGTGCCCAATGTTCAAGTTTGTCAAGATCCTTCTGTATCATAAGCCTATCTTCTGGAGTGTTGGCTATTCCTGCCAGCTTGGTGTCATCTGCAAATTTGATAAGTTCCACAAGTTTTGGTTATTGGCCTTGACGATTGGTGTATCATGATGTTTAAGAAAAATCAGGATTGCAAATGTAATCACAAAGAGAGAAAAAGCTAGAGAAGCTAAAGTATACCCCAGTGGTTCTTGATAGGCAAAGAAGTGGAGCTTCTTGGCAATACAGCGGTCGTTGTCCTTGTTTGGATATTGGCCTTCTGGGCAAGGATCACAGTGGGCTGCATCTGGAATCAAAAAACTTTTACCTAAGGATTTTGAGGGGCAATATTTCTCTCTCAGGGGTTACGTGTATCCCTTTCTTCTGTGGCCCACCCACAAGAGTGATGATAGGGTGATGCGTTGTGCACATTATGGTGCATCAAAAAAGAGCCAATCATCTTTCATTCGTCATGATCCTGAGATTAGATCAGCCAGAGACAAATATCTGTTCAGTTCTAAAAAGCCTAGTTGCTGGGAAGGAAAAGGCCCTCTACAGACATTGGGCACTTCCATGCCCATGTATCTTTAAGTCTCAGAGAGATTGCCAACTGTGTTTTCCCCCCACTTCATATTGCAATCCTCAACTGACTGAGAGATGTGTTAAATGCCATATTTTTCACACTATAAGATGCACCAAGATTTTAAAGAGGTAAGTAAGAAAAAAAAGTTTTTGTCCTCCCCTAGGAGCACTCTGCAGGCTTCAGCGGGGCTGCAAGAAGGCAAAAATGCCCCTGTTTTTTGCAAAAAACAGCTGGAAAACCACCCACTGTTTGCAAAAATGGGACATTTTCCCCTTCCCCCAGCCCTGCTGAAGCCTGCAGAGTGCTTCTGGGGGATGGGGAAAAGCAAAAATACCTGTTTTTGCAAAAAACTGCCCATTTTTCACAAAAATACTGGATTCGGGGGTGGGGCTTTGGGAGCTAAAAAATGGCTGTATTTGGTGTATAAGATGCAACAACATTTCCACGCTCTTATGGGGGGAAAGGTGCATCTTATACTCTGAAAAATACGGTAGCTATTCTACTAATTGTCTATGGAGATTCTCAGTCATCTGGGTCATGGTTGTCCCAAAGGTGATTTTTTTCAAATGGCAACTGGATTTTCTTTGTTTTTCCTTGAAGACATTTCTCTTTTCATCCAAGAAGCTTCTTCGGTTCTGACTGAATGGGGCAAAATGGAAGGATTTACTATATATTCCTTGCAGCCATCTGGTCATTAGCACACTTTCTGAGAGTCACTGAGCATAGTTTGAGGTTTATCTGTGCTCTTGGGATCACCTGAATAGTGCAAACTGCTGAAAGGACTGTGTTGTAAACAGGAGATAGGTGGTATCATATCCACTGGTGGGATTCAGCAAGTTTGCACCTATTCTGGAGAATCAGTTGTTAACTTTCTAAGCAGTTCGGAGAACCGGTTGTTGGAAGAAATCTCATTTTGTTTTTTTCCCCCCACTTTACAGGGCTAATCCTGTAAGGAAGGCAGGAAGGAAACATTCTGGTGTTGTTTCTAGCCTAATCTGTACTTCCCTCCTTACAGAAACTGCCTCTCCAGTTAATCCTTATTACATTGTAACAGCTAAGGCGAAGCGCCCATCGATGTGAGTGACATTGACTTGGCCACACCCACCCAGTCACATGACAACGAAGCCACACCTGCCCAGTTGGTCATTAGGGCAGAGAACCAGTTGTTAAATTATTTAAATCCCACCACTGGTTGTATCCCCCTAAATAGAAGCCTCAACATTGAAATTTACGGAAAACTCATACTCAAAGATCAGTATTTTTGATTCTCACCACTCACTGGGGCACAGAATGAGAGTGATCAGAATCCTACATCACTGGACTGAAAGTTTGGTCCCTAAAATGCAGAGCCCCATGGAAGGGCTTTCCATTTCTCAGTATGTCTTGAGGTTTTCTCACATTAAGTTTCCAATGGGAAGCTAAGATCCAAACTTTCAGAAATGATGTCTTTTGCAATTGCTCGTGATGATACAGAAACATCTGTACATTTGCAATAATAGTGTGGTCTGCAAACAGAATAATCACTTCAGCTTTAGACCAGGTATTATAAATCTGATATGATTTTGACTCCAGAATAAGACAATAATCAAATCCCATCAATTTACAGAAAGCCAGGCAGATCACATTCTCTTTAAGCATTGGAATGAGAGATGTGATGAAATGTTCTCCACTGTCATTTTCTGGGGCCAGAAGCCCAACCTAGTTCCACTGGGAGCAGCTGGACTAAGCCCTGATACTGAGCAAATTCCTTGGGATTAATCCGGAAGAAGGGAGGATAAACTGCTCTGTCTCCCTGAATGAACTCAAAGCCAACATCAAGCTGGGGAAAGTGAGAGTGTTCTTTCAAAGACAAAGTAAAGTTTTATGTTGACGTGTGTGGCTTATTGTTCCACGAGTCAGGTTTATTCATTGTGAGTAGCAAACTTCATGTCAAACCTGCAGCCAGCTTTTCTTTTGGATCTTTGGCCTGCCAAACTTTCTATTATTCTACTATGCACTTTCTATTGTGGGAAAATGGGAGGTAGGATTGTACGGAGTTAGGGATACTGGTATCCTATCGAGCTTCCTTACCTGTGGGACCTTGAAGATGCTGAAGATGGAAGCCATCTGCTTTGAGAATTTGGAGCTGACATCTCCAATGACAGAGAGCAGCATGCCCTGCCAGCCACATTTATAACCTGGAGCCATTCAGCCTCGTGAGAGCAGGTAGACGCTGTTTGAGGCAACCGATATCTCATCCTTGAAATTGCTGTAGATCTGGAAGCCAAGTGTGATGTTGGGGAGGAGAAAGGAATTGTTATTCACTTCCGTGACTGCAAACACCAAGGTCATGAAGTGTTGGTAGTTTTGGGGTATAAAACTAAAAGATTCAGAAATATTAAACCTCGATGTCTTTCTGAGAAAGGAGAAAAGGCTTTCTGTCCATATCATCGACCATTTTATGCAGGGGTGAGTTGCTGCCAGTGTTGCTGCTGGTTCTCTTCACTCACATGCACGCAGGACACACACTGTGCACATGCTCACAGTTGCCTGTAAATTGTTCTGTCCATGTGCAGAACATTAACAAAAATTGACGGAAAAACAAGCCGGCAATGCAGCGGCAACCAGGGAACCGGTTCTGGGGCATGGCCAGCCTGCTGTCCTTACCGGTTCGGCAACCGAGTCCCAATTTCCACTACCGTTTGTTGTGTAGTTCCATTTGTTGTGTAGTAAATTGTATGCCGCCCCGAGTCCCTTGGTGGAAAGGGTGCGGCATATAAGATGGATTAATAAATAAATAAATACTGGTTCGCCTGAACTGGTGGAAACCAGTAGCAACCCATCTCTGATTTTATACCTCTCTATTGTCCCTTCCTCCTTCATTTTTCTCCAGTGACTGAAATGTTCCCCATTTGTTCCCCCCCCCAGACGATGGGCTTTATGGGAAAGGGAAGCTTTTGCTGTCAGGTGGGCTTTGATGACCTGGCGACATTTCCTTGAGTGGGCTAAACACCCTTTTGAGGTATGGACTGATCACAAAAATTTGGAAGCATTAAAGACCCCTTGAAAGCTATCTCCTAAACAAATGCGGTATGCGCAACATTTCAACTGGTTCAATTTCACCCTAAAGTACATCCCTGGAGGGAAGAACTTTATGGCTGATGCTTTATCCAGACTCCCACAATACAACAGTTCAAAGCTAAGCGTGGTTCATCCAGTCATCCCAGCGAAGAGTCTTGCTGCCCCAATGGTTACCAGAAGCCCAAGCAACTCTAATTTGAAGGTCACAACAGACCTCATCTGCAAACTCAAGGAGGGCCTTGAGACTGATGATTGGTTTAAGGATCATTCAAATGAATCCACTATGAAAGATGGACTAGCTTGGATAGGGGCTAAATTGTATGTTCCTGCAAACATGAAAGCTTTTGTTCTACAGCGGGCCCATGATTCCCGTATGGCAGGGCATTTTGGTTTTGTAAAGACTCTGCATCTCGTTAAAAGACAATTTTGGTGGCCTTCTTTGAAAAAAGACATTGAGTCCTATGTGGCCAGTTGCCCCATATGTGCTGCCGCTAAGCGGCCACCAGGAAAACCCCAGGGCTTGCTCCATTGTGGTATTGTGGGTGATGTGGTATTTGGGAGGGGAAGCTTTTAGTGCAGGAGTGAGTGGAAAAGGGACGTTTGTTCTCACCATCTACTGCACATGCTGCAGATAGTGGAATTGCCGCCAAGGCCAACTGTCCGGCATACCAACCTGATGATGCTTTTTGAAGATGAAACCCACATGAAACCTGTGGGGTGTGTGGATTGGACTGTGAGATGCGTTTACCAAGGGGAGGGAGTTGGGTCACATATTGATATCTATGATTACGCGCGCTTTTGCCTCAGATCTTGCTTTGCTTAGCTGCTATCTACTCATAACCAGTAAAGTACTCTTAATTCTAAAAAAATGGAGTTGAGTGGTGGGTTACTGAGGGAGGCTGCTTTGACAACAACAGATGTCAATTCCCTGGGTGTTAAATTACCTTCCTCCAGCATCGCTTTCTGGACATGACCTGACAGGAAGGACTACTACCACTCCAGAATAATTTCCCCAGGGGAGTATTGGTAATTTTCTACTAACATGCTTTTTTCCTGCTACTCCTCTGTAGATAGGACTGCAAAGAAGTTTAGGATTCCTAAGAGATGTTCCTTAGCACCATCCTGGGATCTGAGACCTCTTCAGCTACTTCTCCAGTGACTGCCTTTGACGTAAACATCAGACTAAAACAACACGGAAGGAATCTTGCATCAGAAAAAGATAAATGCATCAGATCAAACTCTGTATGGCACAGGTTTGTGGGACAAGCAGACACTGTGCTCTTGAATGCACCCTTTTCTCCTTTCCACGTGAAGCTTGGTTTGTCTGTGTCCGAATCAGGAGCCCCCTGGCATTTCTATCTTATCAGATTGTATTGAATTATTCTTTGTTTTCGTGTTTAGAAAAGGGAAAGGAATTGATTCAGCCCCATGAATTATGGACCTCCTGCTTCTGCTTCTGATGCTGCTGGTGTCCCTGCCAGTCTCTGGGAAGCTTAGAATGAAGTGCCCACTGAATTTGGACAACCAGCACGAAAAGAGTCCATCAAGCTATTACAAGCCAGGAGATCATCTGATCAGTGTGGTCACCACTGCAACATCAATATCAAATGTATCGTTGCCTTTCAACGTGGCTCCTTATACTGCATCTCACCTGTACGGCATTCAGTGTGATGCATTCTCTCCATTTGCAGATGTAACACTTTCCTTCTTTTCTTCTTTTTCACAGATTATTTTTTCCCCAAGAGAAACACATCCAAAGAGCTGAAAAAAAAACCTCCAGATTATTTTCCTCCTCCCTATCCTGAATCCATTACTTCAGTACTAACTTGTATTTAAAGTAGCCATTAATAGGATTGTAGTTTCCTATGCCCAGCCCAATTCCATATTTTTTTAATAGATAAATGCTCATTGATATCCAATGCCTGATCCTTGTTGGAAAAGACAAAGACTTGTTTTTAATGTTGCTTTTCTGGGACGTCACTTATGAGGCATCCTTTTATGGTGGCTCTAGTTTAACGGAAGGAATGAAATTTCATCCTACTTATTGCACTTCTAAAATAATGATAACTTTATGATTTCCATTCCATCATCCTAACATTCAAATTAACAAATTAACTGGTGGTAAATCAACATCTTTTGGATCAAGCTTTAGACTCAACAGGCTGGTGGTGACGAAGATGAATATTTATTATTATTATTTTTAAAAAATGTTATTTCTCTTGATGGGAATGTTAATGATATAATTTTTTAATGGTTTTATTAAACAGTTTTTCCCCATTTTTTAAACACAAATATCATCTTTGCAAAATTTCCACATTGATAATCCTCCATTATAATCTTTATCCATACATGTATACATACATACATACATACATACATACATACATACATACATACATACATACATACACACATATTTTTAATATGGTAATTTATACTTATTTTTCTTCTATACATATTACTCTTTCAATGTACTTATTTCTATACAATACATTTCTATACAATACATTCTATGTACATACAGTATTTTCATCTTATAACTATTATTCTGTACTATTTTATATAAAATACATCTTACATTCCCCCCCCCATTAATTATGTGGTTTTATGATTGTTTTCTAATTTCTTAATCTTTTTTCCTTGAATGCTTTCTTAATCTTTGCATCTTTTCTCTAGCCATTTGTACCATAAATTCCATACTAAGTAATACTCAGATTCCTTTGTCTTTTATTTCTTTTTAAGTCTGCCCATTTCAGCACATTCTAATACTTTTTAAATCACATTTTCTTTTGTTGGTATATTTTTTTTTACAGATGCACAACTTCTGATAGGTTATCTACGGATAAGGCTAGACTCCTCCGATTTATTTTTGCCATTCATACGATCAACAAGAATCAACAGCTCCTGCACAATCTCACACTTGGCTACAATATTCGTGACAATTCTTTGAACACACTTTGTACTTCAGATGCCTTGCTGGACATGCTCTCAACTGGAGAAGCCAATGTTCCCAACTACAGCTGTGGAAGGAAGGACAACCTTTTGACTCTTGTTGATGCAGCTAGAAGGGACATCTCCATCCAGATGTCAACATTAGTAGGCACCTACAAAGTCCCTCAGGTTTCTCTCTGTGTGTTTCTATGTTTGGTATACTGACTGACTATTAAGAAATCAAAGTCAAAATGCTTATAATCTTGAAAACCACTTGATAACCATAGGTGTCTATTTGATGATGAACAAAAGAGCAAGTTAACACCTTTTTTAACCTAGGTGTAGTTTTCTCTGAGACTACATCTTTGCTCACTCATCATGATAGTACTCACTTCATGCAAGGGCATGAATGAATTTACTGCTAATGTGCTCTTAGATGGAGCTGACATTTGGAGCTTAAAGCAGATGACACTACTAGAATAAACACAATCATATAATTTAACAAGTACCTTGGGGTGGATAAAAACCTGTTCTGGCCCCTGGCATGAATTGTGAATTTATACAATTCATTCTTCATTTAAAATTGGGACATATTGTCATGTCCAACATTTTATGTGTGGTGTCTTGCTGTTGTAACAGGGATAGGGCAGGAGTGAAATCCAACAGGTTCTGTCAGGTTCTGGAGAACTAGTAGAGGGACTTTTGAGTAGTTCGGAGAACCGATAGCAGAAATTTTGAGTAGTTCAGAGAATCGGCAAATGCTACCTCTGACTGGCCCCAGAGTTGGGTGGGAATGGAGATTTTGCAGTATCCTTCCCCTGCCATGCCCACCAAGCCATGTCCACCAAGCCACACCACGCCCACCAAGCCACGTCCACAGAACCAGTAGTACAAATATTTGAATTTTACTACTGGGATAGGGGGAGATGTCATGCTTGGGATTTTTCCTTTTCTGCTGTTCGCTTGGGAATTAGGGAGTGGGATTGTCTTTGGAGACAAGATGAGCTTCTTCCCAGGTAGTTTTCACCAGGTTCCAAGGCCATTGAGCCCTGAGTGTGAATTTCCCATCTGCCTCGCACCTCAGAGTTCTCAAAACATCTTCATGGCATCACACTGGCTGCCAGTGGACTGGTCAGGGGGGTTGTTAGTGGGACATCAAAAGAATTGCTTTGTACTGGAATCTCAGATTCCACCTGACTTTACTGCAACCAGTTTCTCCCAGTAAAATTTCTTTTGATTCAACTCAATGGATTGAAGCGTCTTGCTGTCCTGAAGGGCTGACTGAGTCAGGTCTGACACATCCAATTGTTGATGAAGTTATGGAAATTGACACACTTCCAAAATTCTGTCTTTTAGACCCCACAAAATTTCAGTTAAAAACCAAATTGTGATTTATGATCTGTGAGTTATCACTGTGATATTTGTGACAATCCAATTCCAAGTACTTAAATGCAAAAATGCCTACCATTTTTCCGAGTATAAGGCAGACCTTTTTCCCTCAAAAAAAGAGGCTGAAAATCTGGGTGTGTCTTATAAACTGAATGCAGCATTTTTTGCCTCCCAAAACCCCACCCCTTCACCAAAATGGCTTTGCATTGCCTTTAGGAGGCTTCCAGAGTGCTCCTGGGGGTTGGGGAGGGCAGAAATTAGCAAATAATGGACCGTTCCCCCCAGCCCCCAGGAGCACTCCATAAGCCTCCTAAAGGCTATGCATGCCTCCTTTTTTTGACAAAAACCAGGGCCGTTTTTTGCTCATTTTTGGGTCCCTCCATCCCCCCCAGGAGCACACTACAAGCCTCCTAAAGGCTATTCATGCCCTTTTTGGAAAAAAACGGGCCAGTGTTCGCGAAAAAAGGGCTGTTTTGGGGAGGCCTTCAGAGTGCAAAAACTTTTTTAAAAATTTACCTCTTCAAAATCTTGGGGCATCTTATACTCCGGTACGTCTTATATTCTGAAAAATACGGTACATATTTTAGGGCAGTATTTAACTGACTGAGATCTGAGCAAGGTTCAACAGATCTATATATCCATGTTTATATCTTTTCTCTCTTTAGTATCTTGTGCAAATTATGGCCACCAGCTTTCAGCATTTCAACTTTAACACATTCATTTCCTGAAGCTTTGGCATTTTTCATTGATTTTATGGAACATGATGCTTCCTCCACTAGAATATCTGGCATTTCCCCTTTCATGGGTTTTGTTGTTTTTGAATGATCTTGATCTTTCTGTACCTCTGAATGGACTTTTCCAATTATTTCTAACATTTCCTGTCTTGTTCTACACCAGGGGTGTCCAAACTTGGGAACTTTAATACTTGTGGACTTCAACTCCCAGAATTCCCCAGCCAGCTGGCTGGGGAATTCTGGGAGTTGAAGTCCACAAGTCTTTAAACTTGCTTTTTTCTCTATTTATCTCTTTGTTTTCTTCTATTGCCTTTTTCTCATGCTTTATGTTAAACAGATGTGTTTCTTCTTGGATGCATTTTGGTCTTCGAAACTTCAATATACTCCAGTTTATTAGTGAAAATTCCAGTATTCATCATTGTCCATTGTGGTTTTTTTCCCCCATTAAATCAATTGTGTCGTCAAAGATTTTTGTACTGTGTTTTTCCAGCAGTGTTATAGATAATATAATACAATAGTAGAGTTGGAAGGGACCTTGGAGGTCTTCTAGTCCAACCCCCTGCCTAGGCAGGAAACCCTATACCGTTCCAGACAAATGGCTATCCAACATCTTCTTAAAGACTTCCAGTGTTGGGGCATTCACAACTTCTGGAGGCAAGCTGTTCCACTGATTAATTGTTCTAACTGTCAGGAAGTTTCTCCTCAGTTCTAAGTTGCTTCTCTCCTTGATGAGTTTCCACCCATTGCTTCTTGTTCTGTCCTCAGGTGCCTTGGAGAATAGCTTGACTCCCTCTTCTTTGTGGCAACCCCTGAGATATTGGAACTCTGTGATCATGTCTCCCCTAGTCCTTCTTTCTCTTAAGCTAGACATACCTAGTTACTGCAACCGTTCTTCATATATTTTAGTCTCCAGTCCCCTAATCATCTTTGTTGCTCTTCTCTGCACTCTTTCTAGAGTCTCCACATCTTTTTTACATCGTGGCAACCAGAACTGAATGCAGTATTCCAAGTGTGGCCTAGATGTAGCAGATTAAAGCATGTTTTTGACTGTTCTTTTTGTATATGTATAATATACATACATATAAATTTATATTGATTTCTATATCACCATTATATAATATGTCCCTTTATGGGAACAAAACAATTAATTTAAAATCTGCCTATGAGGGTCCAATTGTGATAAATTAGGATTGATGCAGAAATATTATTTTTATTCTTTATTCTTACTATTTGTTCCTCAATTGGTTTTTTTTTTAATTTTATGTTTGTCTTTTATTTTGTTAATTTTGTCTGTTTATATCTTGTATCTTTGAATGGCCAAATGACTAACAAACAATAAACTATTCTAACAAGTTCAAAAGAACCAGGTTGAATTTGTTTAAAGCCAATATTTTGGACTTAATCTAAGCTTAAATAGAACAAATGATTTTTCATTGTTTTTTTAGATCAGTTATGTAACTGTTTCAGAGGCTCTGAGTGATAAAAATCAATTCCCCTTTTTCCACCGGATGCTCCCAAAAGATGGGATTCAGTACCCAGCAATTGTCCACCTGCTCCTCCATTTCAGATGGACGTTGATTGGTCTCTTTGCTTCAGACACAGAGAATGGAGAGATTTTCATAAGGACTTTCACTCCTATGCTTATCAACAATGGAATTTGTGTAGTTATATCACAACGATTCTCAATGACTAAACACAGAGCATCCCTCAGGAATGTCCTCTCTAAGTGGAAGCAAGTCAATGTCTTTATTCATTTCATAGAATATACTCCCCTTTTGGACAGAATTTTGCCTCTTCATTTAACACTTCAAGGTTTTCCAGGACCCATTGAAGGGAAAGTCTGGATTACCACAACTTTTGGAACATATTCATTGAAACAGCACAAGGTTCTTCAATATGTCCATAGTATTTGGTCCATTGCTTTTCAGGGAGGAAAAAGACCAAAAAATGACACCATTGAACCTTATCTATTTGTTGATCTCCAATATGAAAATCAATCTTTCCACTGCTCTTTTCCAAATCATTTCTTTTCTGTCAAAGGTCGGAGAAGATGTACCCAGAAAGCACCACTGGAGACCCAACAGGGAAGGAACAGGTTAAGGATCTCAAATAATAACCACGTTTATAGTATCATTAAAACTCTGGCCCATGCCCTGAATGCTGCATATTCCTCCCCTCCCAACAAGAGAAAGAAGGAGGGTAAAGACAGCTTGGGAGCTCCAAGGCTGCAGCCATGGCAGGTATGGTGTCCCAACAAGGAACCATCAAAGTTAGTTGTCTATGAAGATTCTCAATCATCCAGGTCATATTTGTCCCAAAGGTGCTTTTTCCAAAAGGCAACTGTATTTCCTTGGGTTTTTTTTTTAACGTTTTGCTTGTCATCCAAGAAGCTTCTTCAGTTCTAACTAGCTGATGGGGAATGGAAGGATTTGCATTTTTGAGAGTCATCTCGTCATTAGCATTCTGAAGGTCAGTTGTCAGCTCTCTTTGAGACCACTTGGGGGATTTATCTACTGTAGATCCTCAAAATTACCTGAATTATCTGTAAACCGCTTAGAAAGGGCTCTAAAGAATTGTGAAGCGGTATATAGGTCTAAATGCTATTGCTATATAACAGGCAGCGGCAACACTCAGAAATTCTCCTCCCTAATTTTTCAGGCTGTAAATAGCGTTGACAGGTTTTTTTTTTAATGTAGTCTCACAATAAACAAAAGCCAATACAGTTCTAGGCTGCATTAACATAGGACCACATAAAATGTAAGCACCACTTTATAATGCCTTGCTAAGGCCACACTTGGAATACTGCCTTCAGTTTTGGTCGCCACAATGTAAAAAAGTTGTGGAGACTGTAGAAAGAGTGCAGAGAAGAGCAACAAAGATGATTAGGAGACTGGAGGCTAAAACATATGAAGAACAGTTGCTGGAACTGGGTATGTTTAGCTTAAGAGAAAGAAGGACTAGGGGAGACATGATAGCAGTGTTCCAATATCTCAGGGGTTGCCACAAAGAAGAGGGAGTCAAGCTATTCTCCAAGGCACCTGAGGACAGAACAAGAAGCAATGGGTGGAAACTAATCAAGGAGAGAAGCAACTTAGAACTGAGGAGAAATTTCCTGACAGTGAGAACAATTAATCAGTGGAACAGCTTGCCTCCAGAAGTTGTGAATGCCCCAACACTGGAAGTCTTTAAGAAGATGTTGGATAGCCATTTGTCTGAAACGGTATAGGGTTTCCTGCCTAGGCAGGGGGTTGGACTAGAAGGCCTCCAAGGTCCCTTCCAACTCTACTATTGTATTGTATTGTATTGTATTGTATTGTATTGTATTGTATTGTATTGTATTGTATTATAGTTTAATGAAAAGAAGGACTAGGGGAGACATGATAGCAGTGTTCCAATATCTCAGGGGTTGCCACAAAGAAGAGGGAGTCAAGCTATTCTTCAAAGCACCTGAGGGTAGGAAAAGAAGCAGTGGGTGGAAACTAATCAAGGAGAGAAGCATCTTAGAACTAAGGAGAACTTTTCTGACATAGCAATTAATCAGTGGATTAAACTTGCCTCCAGAAGTTGTGAATGCTCCAACATTGGACGTTTTTAAGAAGATGTCAGATAACAATTTGTCTGAAGTGGTGTAGGGCTTCCTGCCTAAGCAAGGAGTTGGACTAGAAGACTTTCAAGGTCCCTTCCAACTCTGTTATTCTATTCTATTCTATTCTATTCCATTCCATTCCATTCCATTCTATTCTATTCTATTCTATTCTATTCTAAGAATTAGCTCAACTGGCTTTGTTCCCCACATGGTCTACTGAGAAAAGATTATCCTGGCAACTTTCTTTCTGACAAACCCATACTTTCTTTTAGTCCCCCGACCCATTTTTAAAAAGGAGTTTATGAATAATCTATTTGTTTCTTAATTTGTCTGATTTATTTGTGACCTCCTCCAGAATGTTGCTTATAATTACCAAATTTTGTCCATTATTTATTTCATCCATATATATATTTGCCAATGCATGATTGACAAACTTTGTAAAACCTTTATTTTTTTCATGATGGAGGATAATGGTAATACTTGTTTCTCAAACTAAGCATACGGTATTTCAAATTTGGACCACTGTTGAAGAAAGATACAAATGTTAAAAGACCACATGGGATAAGAATCTAAGATTTCTTTTTTTTCCCCAAAAAATTTTTGGGAATGAATTCATTCTAGTTTCACCCCTTTCTTGAGAAGAATGAGTTTTGGAATCTTTCCTACTTGAAACTTTACTTGGACCAAAATGGAGATGTAGCAGCAGATCTGGACTTCGGGATCTTGTTGATTCTCTCCAACGAGGCTCCCATCAGAAAGAAATTTGGGAGTTTTGAAAAACAGAGACTTATTATCAGCCAAGATTCTCTGTCCTGGCTGAAGTTTCACAACAAGGTGGGAAAAATATCGGAGACTTTTCTCTAATTTCTGAAGCCTTAGGACCCTAGCTGGCTAAGCCCAGATACCAAGGTAGTTGAGCTTCAGTGAGAATTGAATTTCAGCAATGGAACAAGTAGACAGCTTGGAAAGTGACAGTACTTCAGATGCTACAATATGGAATGTCCTTTAAGTCTGATTAGACAATGTCCAACATCGTGTGAGAGGAGGAATACATCCATTGGAAAGTTGCCGGTAATAGACCTATGAGTGAGCTTGCAGGCCTCACTGAACCAAAGTTTTAAACTAACATAATTGCAAAATATACCAGACATATTTCTTTTTTTTTTTTTAGAATTATTTTTCTTTCTCATAGATACATTCACAAATACACATTCTCCTAAGTACTATTGTTATTTATGTATCCTTTAACATTTATCACAATTCATTTAAAACATTAAAAATATAATCCGGGTCACTTTCCTGCCAACCCGTACATCCATCTTATTTTACAACAATCCTACTACTTCTTCCCTCCTTCCAACCTCCCTTTTCTACCTTCTTCCTCTCCTTTCTCTTTTCTTCTTCCCCTCCCTCTCCCCCGCTTTTCTTCTCTTCCTCCCCTCTCTCCTCTTACTACCCCTCCATTACTTCCTCTCCTTTTCCCTTTCTTCTTTCCCTATCCTTTCTCCCTCCTTCCGTTGTTGCATTTACTTATTTTCTTCTTCACTCTGATGGATTTTCGGGGTGGAATTCACGCTAACCCTGTTCCATGCTTACATAAAAATAATTTCCCTTTTCATTCTGTGCTGAATTTTCTGCAAAGGATGTACTTGTATGGATAAATTTAGAGTGGGACGAATGAGATGGTGGGAGATGAGGAACTGAAAGTAACAAGTGTTTGAGAGCTTCAGAAGTACGTGGGTGTTTAAAGAAAGTGACGGTCAGTAAAAAAAAAGTAAGAAAGAACAAGGAAGTGAAACTATGGAGCCCGTAGGTCAGTAAAAACAGAAGGTATAAGAAATGTGGCTTGAGATGAGAATGCTACCCTTTGCCCAATTGTGTCATTGGACCCCATTGTGATGGTTTGACAAAGTGAGTTTTCTGTTGTTACCGCATTTTTCAGAATATAAGATCCACCGGAGTATAAGGCGCACCAAGATTTTGAAGAGGAAAATGAAGAAAAAAGGTTTTTACACTCTGCAGACCTCCCCAAAACGGGCTGTGTTTCTCAAAAATGGACCCATTTTTTGTCAAAAAGGGGCATGCATAGCCTTTAGGAGGCTTGTAGAGTGCTCCTGAGGGTTTGGGGGGGGGAATGAGCAAAAACCAGCCCATTTTTCATGAAAACAGGCCCATTTTTGTCAAAAAAAGAGGCATGCATAGCCTTTAGGAGGCTTATAGAGTGCTTCTGGGGGCTGTGGGGGTCAAAATTAATCTCTCATTTTTGCCCTCCCCAGCCCCCAGGAGCACTCTTGAAGCCTCCTAAAGGCTATGCATGGCCATTTTGGTGAAGGGGGCGGGGTTTCAGGAGGCAAAAAGTGCCGTATTCAGCGTATAAGACACACCCAGATTTTCAGCCTCTTTTTCAAGGGGAAAAGGTGCATCTTATACTCTGAAAAAATACGGCATATCTTTTGCTTCTTTCTTTTGTTCCAAATTATTAGAAGCAAGGAGCGTCTGATCTTAGAGTAAGATTTGTTGCTTGTGGTTTGCCTTTTTTATTATTATGAAAATATTTTAATGACAATGGGATAGTGGATAGCTATACTTTATGATAGAGATCATGGTCCT
Organism: Natrix helvetica; assembly: GCF_964273705.1. Classification (NCBI taxonomy): domain Eukaryota; kingdom Metazoa; phylum Chordata; class Lepidosauria; order Squamata; family Natricidae; genus Natrix; species Natrix helvetica. Next base: position 367,724,867 of record NC_138548.1, read on the forward strand.
TTTGTCTCCATCCTGTAAACTCCGTAAACCTGCGAGCGAGGTGAAAATGTTCTGGGGACTGTGGTGTTGGTAGCCATGACCTGGCTTGTTCCTTGTCCTCAAATAGCAAAGACATTTGGAGTGGATGGAGATCTGTTTGGTCCCATTGGGAAATAAGCTGCACCTTATCCCAGTTAGCTAAAGGGCAAGTCAGTGGTGAAATCTAATTGTGTTTTGCCACTGGTTCTGTGGGTGTGGCTTGGTGGTGGGGTGTCATGTGACCGGGTGGGCGTGGCCAACTTTTTTTCACTTTTTAAAGCATTTTTTTCCTACCTATTCGCCTGAACCGGCAGGAAAAAAAAAACTTTAAAAAGTGAAAAAAAGAGGTTCTAATGATTGAGCAGCTCACAGTTGATCCACGCAATTGTTGGAACCGCTTTTGTTTCACTTTTTTTTTACTACCAGTTCTGCTGGACAGGTACTGTATTTTTCGGAGTATAAGACGCACCGGAATATAAGACACACCAAGGTTTTGAAGAGGCAAATAAAAAAAAATTTTTTGCACTCTGCAGACCTCCCAAAAGCAGCCCATTTTTTTTTGCAAAAATTGGCCCATTCCCTTCCCCCTAAAAAGGGCATGAATAGCCTGTAAGGGGGTTGTAGAGTGCTCCTGGGGGCTGGGGGGGCCATAATTCTGCCCTTCCCAGCCCCCAGGAGCATTCTGAAAGCCTCCTACAGGCTCTGCATGGCCATTTTGGTGAAGAGGGTGGGATTTTGGGAAGCAAAAAATGCCGTATTCATTGTATAAGATGCACCCAGATTTTCAGCCTTTTTTTTTTTTAGGGAAAAAGTGCTCTGAAAAAATACAGTAGTGAAAAAATGCTTTAAAAAGTGAAAAAGAAAAGGTTCTGTAACAATCGGTTGTGCTGCACAATCGTCAGAACCTCCCCCCACCCTTTTAAATATATTTTACTACCTATTCGCTGGAACCAGTAGTAAAAAAAATGGTTTAAAAAGGGGGGGGAAGGTTCCAATGATCATGCATCACTGCTGAGTGTCACAGAACCCTTTCCCCCCACTTTTTAAAGCATTTTTAAACTACTGGTTCTAGCCAGTAGCATTTCACCCCTGGGGAAGGTCCACGTTCTCTGATATTTTTAAGCAGCCCAGATGTTTCCAAAATAATCCATGCCTCTCTTTCAACCCACTGGAATGGAACAATAGGACTTCTGTTCCTAGGAAGGAGTCACATTGCCACAAAGAAGACAAGATCAACCTATTCTCCAGAGCACACGAAGGCAGGACAGGAAGTAACGGATGGAAACTAAGCAAGGAGAGAAGCAACCTAAGAAGAAAGTTAGAGCAATTAGTTAAAACGGTTAATCAATGGAATGACTTGCCTTCAGAAGTTGTGAATGTTCCCACATGGGGAGTTTTAAAGAAGAGATTGGACAACTATTTTTCTGAAATGGCGTAGAGTTTCCTGCCTAAGCATGGGGTTGGATTAGAAAACCTCCAAGGTCTCTTCCAACTCTTATTCTATTCTGTTCTTTAAAATTATGGATGTATGAAAAATAGAGGAATACATTTTCATACAGCCCTAAGAAGGAAAACACTGGTTATCACATAATGCAGGGGTGTCCAAACATAGCATAGCATAGCTGGCTGGGGAATTCTGGGAGTTGAAGTCCACAAGTCTTAAAGTTCCCAAGTTTGGACACCCCTGACATAATGCTTCAGTATTTTCCCAATTCCATCTCTCCAAACTTTAGTGAATGATTTGACAGTGGCTAGGGAATTATTCGTTTAGCAGAGTGATGGCGTTCGGGAAAAAAACTATTCTTGTGTCTTGTCTCGGTGTGCGGTGCTCTACAGCGTCATTTTGAGGGTATTTTCTGTGGCATTTCTTGTCCTTCTGTTTAGTCTCTGCCTCAGTCCAAATGTGTGGAAAATTGTCTTCCTGGATTTGTCAAGAGGGCTCGAGAAGGAGAGCCAGTTTGCTGCTATGACTGTGTTCCTTGTCCGGGGGGGACCATCTCCACTCAGGAAGGTGGGTGACACCAAAGAAACAGGCAGGCCTCTCTGGAAGTGGATCCATTTAGAATATTTTCATGAAAAACACTGAGAAGTTATTGCTGATACCTAATTAGGTGGTATGGACAGCTTTGCGTAAACCACACTCCATCCATGTTTCCACTGCTCCCAGTTTCAGTTCCAGATTATCTGAAGCACTAGCTTTCACTGACAGCCAACTAGATTTCACAAGATAGGCATCCTTTGAGTACAGTATATTAAGAAGTGTCATTTGGCAGAATTTTTTGCCTAGAAAATTAACTTATTCATTATTTTAAAGTAAATTCCTATGAAAATTCTGCATGGTAAACAGGTCATCTTTCAGATCCTAGGACTTCCCCTAGTGTTATAAACCTCAGCTATATATTTTAAAGAATACTAACTGATAAACCGACATTGCCCGGTATTTATAGACATCAAAGTCTGAGAGGGAGCCATTCAAAGGGGATTTTCTTCCACCTACTCCCATGCCCATCATCCCTGCCTTCTCCCTTCCCCCTTTCCTGCCCTGTCTATGATCCTAGCACTTTTGCCCCAAAGCATTTGTCTGACAGGGAGCCATTAAGAGGGGCCTTTCTTCCCCCTCCTCCCATATCCATCATCCCTGCCCACTCCTTTCCCCCATGCCTGTCCTCTTTCCCACCCTGTCCACGATCCTGGCATTTTGCCCCAAATCCATCTGCCACTTCCCTATTGGTCCACTGGAGGGTGAACATCAGGGCTGGCTTTCCAGAGGAAGCTGTGAAGGAAGTGACATCACAAACAATTGCTGCTCTAGGATGCCGCACTTGCTCTCCTTAACAGGCCAAGTGTTCCAGAGTTATGCTGGGACACACACAGAGAGACACACACACATAGTATTTGTTTCCAGATGGTATGTCATCTGAGTACCAAGTTTGGTTGAAATTGCTCAAGGCGGCCCAGAGTTGTGCTGGAACATAAATACATACATACATATATGCATGCATGCATACATACATATATTCATACATTCATTCATACATTCATACATACATACATAAATACATACATACATACATACATACATACATACATACATTTATACATAAATAGATACAACCTTTTAGATAGATGATGATAGATAGATAGATAGATGATAGATAGATAGAAAGAAAGAAAGAAAGAAAGAAAGAAAGAAAGAAAGAAAGAAAGAATTCTTTCTTTCTTTCTAGAAAGAAAGAAAGATGATGATGATATTCTTCTTAGCTACTTTCTGTGGAGAAGTGAAGAAATGTATCATGGAAAATGCTCCTGACATTATTTATTGTCTGAAAGACATATGTCATCAAAGGCAAAACAGCAGAACATTAAATAAATATATATTGCTCTTGGGTTTCTCAGAATTTTAAAGAAGTATTCCTTTTTATTTTCTTAGATACAGAAAAATGCACCAAGTGTCTGGATGATAAATATCCAAATGAGGATCGAGTCCAATGTATCTCCAAAGTTATATCCTTCCTGTCTTATAAAGAACATATGGGAATCATCCTGGTCTCTTTTGCCCTATTCCTGTTCCTAATTGCAGGCCTTGTTTTAATCATATTCATTAAACACCAAGAAACTCCCATTGTCAAAGCCAACAACCGGGACCTCTCTTACATCCTCCTGGTCTCCCTTTTGCTTTGCTTCTTGTCTCCTTTTCTCTTCATTGGTCAGCCAAGGAAAGCCACTTGCCTTCTCCGACAAACAGTATTCAGCATCATTTTCTCAGTTGCCGTTTCTTCTCTCTTGGCCAAAACAATCATGGTGGTGGTGGCTTTCCTAGCCACAAAACCAGGAAACCAAGTGAAGAGATGGTTGGGGAAGAGCTTGGCCAACTTCTTCATCCTTTCTTGTTCTACTGTGCAAATTATCATCTGCTCCATCTGGCTGGGAGTTTCTCCCCCACTCCCTGATTCTGATCTCCACTCTCAGGCTGGTGAAATCATCCTGCAATGCAATGAAGGGTCTGCTGTCATGTTCTACATCACACTCAGCTACTTGGGATTTCTGGCTTCCATCTGCTTTACAATGGCTTTCCTGGCCAGGAATCTCCCTGGGGCCTTCAATGAAGCCAAGCTGATCACCTTCAGCATGCTGGTCTTCTGCAGTGTCTGGGTGACTTTTGTGCCCACCTACCTCAGCACCAAAGGAAAATTTATGGTGGCTGTGCAGGTGTTCTCCATCCTGGCCTCCAGTGCTGGTCTGCTGGTCTGCATCTTCATCCCCAAGTGCTACATTATCATTCTGAGGCCAGACATGAATACAAAAGAGCAACTCATGACCAGAAAAAATGTGGAAATATGAGGCAGAGGATTTTCCACTCTCAACATGTTCCAACAACCCAGACCTTGAAAATGTTCCACGCTCATGTTTGAAGATACATGGGGAGATCAACATTTTTTCTTGAAATAATTAAAGGGCAGTTGGAAGGTGGGTTTGTGGAGTAAACAAGGTCTTTGGCGAATGGAAACATGTTAACAAGATAGAAATGTAGAAGAATTCATGGGGCAACCTTGACACCCTCATTTCTCAACATACTTTATCAAACTGCTGTGGCAATGCAACTGATTATATATATATATATATATATATATATATATATATATATATATATATATATATATATATATATATATATATATATATATATATATATATATATATATATATATATGCTGGTTTTGTTGTATTCGGGTCTTTTCCCGTGTAAGGTTGAGATTGTCTTTGCAACGTTTCGGCAGGATCTCACCTGCCATCTTCAAGCAATGTGGGCTTAAAATGGGAACGGAGCTGCCGTCCTTCTGTAAGTCTTGGTGGGAGGGGATGGGGTGCTGGCTTTTTTTCAGTAAGTGGAATGATTGGTTGTGTGGTTGTATCATGATTGGTAGATTGGTGCTGATTGGTGCAGGCTGTGTGTGCATTGTTGTTTTGTATTTTAACGGCTTGGGTGGTGGGTGGTGTTCGTTTTTTGGCTAGGGCTGGTTTCCAGATGTTTGGTAGGCGGGAGGTATCATCACGTTTGTTCATGCTGTGGGGGTGTTTCTCTATTTCGATGGCTTCCATGATTATTCTCTTGTGGAGGTGTTCTGTTTTGGAGATTAACCTGGCTCCTTCAAAGTTGATTTCATGTCCTGTAGCTTTAAGGTGCTGGAAAAGGGAGGAAGTTTTTTCTTTTTTTCTTACTGCGTTCTTGTGTTCTGTGATGCGTGCATTTATCCTTCTGTATCTTGGGGAGCCCATAGAGTTTGGGGCAGCTCCATAGGCTCACCTCTACAGAATCTTGCCAAATTCCTCGCCAAACAACTCCAACCCTACGCAGAAACCATGACCTCAAACGTACAAAACTCACTCCACTTCATAGAAACAATAAAGAAACAAAACATACAACCCAGCGACCTACTTGTGAGTTTCGATGTCATATCCCTCTTCACCCAAGTGCCTATAAAAGAAGCCTTGACAGCCATCCAGAAAAAACACAACCCCCCAAACACATCCTGGACCTGACCAACCACTGCCTAACCAACACATACTTCATCCATAATGGACAAAGATACAAACAGATAGAAGGAGCACCCATGGGATCACCCCTCTCACCTGTCATTGCAAACTTATACATGGAACATTTTGAAACCAACGCCTTAGACAAATCTGAACACAAACCCAAACTCTGGCTTAGATATGTTGATGACACTTTCGTGATTTGGCCACACGGAAAAGAAAAACTGGACAACTTCCTCACACATCTCAACAGCATACACCCCAAAATACAATTCACCATGGAAATAGAAGCAAACAACCAACTTCCCTTTCTGGATGTCCTAATCTACAAAAAACCTAATGGCTCCCTAGGACACACCATCTACCAGAAAAAAACACACACCAACCGCTACTTAAATGCACAATCCCATCACCACCCTGCACAGATCAACTCTGTAGCCAAGACCCTCATCTCCAGAACCAAATGCCTAGCCGACAAAGACCACCTGAAAACTGAATTACACAAACTCACAAATGTATTAATCTCCAATGGATTCCAAAGAAAAACAATCACCAACCTAATCCAAAAAGAGACTCCCCCAAAAAACCAAGACACAGAACAGGACAATGGCATCGCCCTCCTCCCTTATATCAAAGGCACCACAGATAAAATCAGCAAAATTCTCCACAAGCACAATATCAGGACAGCCTTCACCACTGACCAAAAAATAGCCAACATCTTAAGAAACCCCAAAGACAAAATCCAACTAGAAAACCAAGGAGTCTACAAAATACCATGCAAAATCTGCCCAGCAATATACATAGGACAAACAAACAGAAGGATAAATGCACGCATCACAGAACACAAGAACGCAGTAAGAAAAAAAGAAAAAACTTCCTCCCTTTTCCAGCACCTTAAAGCTACAGGACATGAAATCAACTTTGAAGGAGCCAGGTTAATCTCCAAAACAGAACACCTCCACAAGAGAATAATCATGGAAGCCATCGAAATAGAGAAACACCCCCACAGCATGAACAAACGTGATGATACCTCCCACCTACCAAACATCTGGAAACCAGCCCTAGCCAAAAAACGAACACCACCCACCAACCAAGCCGTTAAAATACAAAACAACAATGCACACACAGCCTGCACCAATCAGCACCAATCTACCAATCATGATACAACCACACAACCAATCATTCCACTTACTGAAAAAAAGCCAGCACCCCATCCCCTCCCACCAAGACTTACAGAAAGACAGCAGCTCCGTTCCCATTTTAAGCCCACATTGCTTGAAGATGGCAGGTGAGATCCTGCCGAAACGTTGCAAAGACAATCTCAACCTTACACGGGAAAAGACCCGAATACAACAAAACCAGCATACCTACACCTTTCTTGAGGATAGTAACAATAGACAGGCGATGAAGTAACCTGAGTTTGTTAATTATGAATATTCATGTTTATCTATTGAATGTCTATATGTATGATTACCATTTTGTCCTCCTTTCCTACATCCTTTTATCTGTAGAATTTCCCCCTCTTCTATTTTGGTGGAAAATTCCTCCTGTGTACTCAGAATAAATAATACTTGCCCTGAGCAATGATATTTTTTATCCTGTGTTTGATTCCACAGCAACTGGTGTTTGAAGTGGGATTCACAGTTTTCAGGCTTGACCAGGGATAATTGCTGGGTGCCCCTATGGGGTGAATGATGTGAGGTTAACGCCATCTCCTTTCTTGTTGCCAACATTTAGGAGTGTCTGTAAAGCAACAGTCTGTACCTATTTTGGTTAGAGGATGTTGTGGAATGTATGTGGTCCATTCATTCCAATTCTCAGCCACTCCTACCCCTATAATGAGCTCAACTGAGAAATGACTGGAGGTATTTGCAAAGCAAAGGGGAATATGACGTAGGAGGGGTGAGTATGACCTTTCTGTGTTGAATGGAGATTCACCCCATGGCTCTGTTCAAACTTCCCTCTTCCTATTGTCTTAATGGATGAAGTAGTGCCTATGCTGATACTAAGCAGGGATGGGAGTATATAATTATGTTCAAAGAAATAAGACCACCGTAGGTCTAGTGCAGGCATGTCAAACTCAAAGCCCATGGTCTGGATGCAGCTTGCAGGGTGCTTACTTCTGGCCCATAGGACTGCCCTAGAAACAGCAAAAGACCGGTCCGCCATGCCTGTCAGGGAAAATAGAGCTCAGAGAGGCCGCACAAGGCTCACCCGTGCTCCATTTTTGGCTGTGACGGCCTCCTGCAGCCCTATGTCAGTAAAAATGGAGGTCCAGGGAGGCCATGCACTCCATCTTCACTGGCAGAGGGCTGCAGGAGGACATCGCAGTCAAAAATGCAGCCTCAATGAGTGACGTTGAGCTGGCCATGCTGACCCTGGCCACGCCCACCAACTACCACCCCCAGCCCCCAAGATCAAAGAAAACCCTGATATGGTCCTCAATGAAATCGAGTTTGACACTCCTGGTCTGGTGCCCGATTTGAGTGTGATGAGAAAGACACACAAAAAAAAATCAAAAATCAAAAGGAGGGGTGTGTCAACTCATAAAGTTGCCATGGTGAGGAAAGGGGGGGGGAGTGCATTCCACACATACCTTCGGCTAGAGTCCAATCTCAGATTACTACAGCAGGCTTGTGAGGGGTGCACCTCATTGGATAATGTGATTTATGATAGACTGAGGGGAGGGAAGGAACAGGGATAAAGTTCAGCTATAATTCAAATGAGGCTCATATCTGACTGCAATAGGGTATTTCCAAAATGGTGCTCCTAATAAATGACTGGTTTTCTTTTGAAACTTGGCTCAAAACTCATGAATCAATTAGGGCATCTTTTGGAAACCTGACAGGGCGGCTTAAGTCCTGGAAGGTCTCATCCATCTAAATATGGCTGCCGTGAAGAGATTGTCTCCAAATGGTGGCTCTTGGGTAAATGGAAAAAGTGGCTGCTGGGGAGGATCTGGCCAGAGGGGCTGCAAGGGCCATGGGAGGCCCTCAGGATACATCTTCCTCAGAGTCCTAGAGAGTTGCCTCCACTGAGAAGCCATTGCATGTTTGTAATCACCATTCGTTTATGACTTCCCCAGATTATGCAGGAGTGGGTTCTGGCCGGCTATACTGCCAGTTCACTCATGTGCTTCGCTCGTGTGCTGTGTGTGCATGCAATTCAATTAAATTCAATTAAAATTGTTCTGTGCACGCACAGAACTCAAAAACAAGATGGTGGTGGCAACAGTGACTGAGGAACCAGTTGGGGGGAGGGTGTCAGGTCTGTGTCACTGCCAGTTCCAGTGATCCAGGCTGCCATTCCACTACTGGTTCGGTAGTGAGCTTCGCTGTGCACACATGCACAATTCAATTAAAATTGTTCTGCGCATGCACAGAACTTAAAAACAAGATGGTGGCAGCGATGGTGGTGACTGGGAACTGATTCAGGGGCATGGCAGACCTGGGTCGCTGCCAATTCCAGAGACCCAGGCCGCCATACCACTACTGGTTCGGCTGAACTGGGCCGAACCGGTAGGAACCCACCACTGATGTCATGGACTTATTATTGGAAAGATTTGTAGGGTTGGAAATGTGAAAACATGAAAGGACAGTTTATTATGCTTGGTGGATATGCAAAAAAAGCTTTAAAAGTTAATATCAAACTGCTACATTCAAAGAGAGGATTTTAAAGATGAATATTCAATTTAAGGCAGAATGTTTTCTTTTAGGATTGATGGATAAATGGACAGAAAAATGACACGGAAGATTATTTAATTTGTGATTGACGTGGCAAGATTATTATCAAGAGCTGTGGTGGTGCAGTGGTTAGAATGTAGTATTGCAGGCTAATTCTGATGGCTGATGGCTGCCAGTTGTTTGCAGTTATTATTTATTTTATTTATTTCTTAGATTTTTAAACCGCCCCCTCTCCCAAAAAGGGACTCGGGGCGGTGTACAGTCAGTGCATAAAATACAGACATAACAATAAAATACATTTAAAATACATTAGTTCAATTCTCACTGCTTGACTCAGCCTACCATGCTTCCGAGGTTAGTAAAATGAGGATCTAGATTGTTGGGGACAATAGGCTGACTCTGTAAACTGTTTAGAGAGGGCTGTAAAGCACTGTGAAGAGGTATATAAGTAAGTGCTATTGCTATCATATGCACAAATATTGAAAAATTTGGCACTACTCATCATGAAAAATGGTCAGTAAAATTGACAGAACCTGCCAAGATGGACAAACTGAATTCTTTCATTAGAGACAGGTCAATGTCTACCTTAATAAGTGATTGAAATGCCCTTAGTGTCCTTTGCATAAAAAGTCTTACAAAAACAAACTTGTGATTGATGGTTTAAATGATTGGACAGGATACATTATAGAAAGCAGAGAGATCTGATATAACTTTAGAGAGAGAGAGGTTAAAATACAATTGTATTTATAAATGCAGTGAAGATTATTAGAAGCTGCTTGTGTGTATATCTATAATTTTATATCATTCTGCTTTTTCAAACTCTTTTGTCTTTTCTTGTTGCATAAATTGGATGATGCACATTATTCTCATCCTAATTTGTTGGGAGGTGTTTCTCTGCTCTCCTTATGCTGATGATGTTGAGATGTTGTGTCCAAGATTGCAAAGAACCACAACCGCAGATGCACTACCATACAACTAAAATGATGTTATTTTTACAGCCCCCTTGAAATTATATAATTAGTTCTGACTTATCAACAAGATTTCAATTGCAAAAGTGTCGTGTTTAAAATACTTTGGCTACAATATTTAATTAGATAAATGGGAAAAATTTGGGGGGACAAATTAAAAAAGTGACACTATCCGTTGCATACAAGGAAAACCAGTACAAAATGTTTTACAGATGGCTCCTACCACCAGCAAGGTTAGTAAAAATCTCAGCAAATATTTCACCAAAATGTTGGCAATGTGAAATAGCACATGGAGCATATTATCACATAGGGTGGATGTGTGAGGAAGCCAAAAAGTATTGGAAAAAGATTAAAAAATGGTTAGAATTGATAACGTGAATCAAAATTGATTGGAAAACAGAAGTATTTTCACTAGGAATAATGACAATCAAACATATATATAAAAATCCAGTATTTAATTCTACACATAATTACTATGGCAAGAATTGCCTTCACTCAGAAATAGAAAAATAAATTTCCAAGTGAAGATGAAATAATAAGAAAGGTTATGGACTGTGCCAAAATGGACAAATTAACAAAAGAAATCCAGGGAAAAGAAGAGGCGGAATATTATCAGATATGGGGGAAATGGTATAGGTGGATGGAGGAAAGAAACAAGGGTCAATGAAATAAGCCAATAAAGCCCAAAAATAGAAGTTAAGGGGAATTACCATGTACTGTATATATGCACTCAAGAGAGTTGAAACTTATTAGAGGTAATCACCCATTATATCAGATAGATAAGTAAAATAAGAGGGTTAAAAATGGTGAAACTCAAATGAAATATATTAGAAGGGGAAATAACGTAAGGAAAATTGTACCAATTTAAAACTGCTATAAGAAAGAACATGAAGTTCCAATGTATTGTGTAAATGTAGTTTATGTCTAAGGTTTTGGTGTATTTTGTATGTTTGAAAAAAATAATAATAAAATACCTTGGTAGGGCATTTTAGGTCTCAGCTAAGATCACAGGACAGATTTGATATCTCAACTGCTCAAAAGAACTCAATGGTATACAAATCATCTGCAATTATAGGCTATAAGAAAGGAGAACTATTGTACAAATAACCTTTAAATTATTTCAAGCAAAATCATTCACCAGCTCATGTATGGAGAAGAGCTTGGATCTGTCAGGGTTCCAAGTAACACCCCCAATGACTGGGGGTGACAGGATCATTTTCTAGGATTGACCTGTTGGAAATGACATTGTCTCACATTGCTACATTTCTTCTGGTCATAAGTTTTTCTTTTGTATTCATGTCTGGCCTCAGAATGAGAATGTAGCACTTGGGAATAAAGAGGCAGCCAAGTAGACCAGAACTGGAGGCCAGGATGGAGAAGACCTGCACAGCCACCATGTATTTCCCTTTGGTGCTCAGGTAGGTGGGCACAAAAGTCACCCAGACACTGCAGAAGACCAGCATGCTGAAGGTGATCAGCTTGGCTTCATTGAAGGCCCCAGGGAGGTTCCTGGCCAGAAAAGCCACTGTGAAACAGATGGAAGCCAGAAATCCCAGGTAACTGAGGGTGATGTAGAACATGGCAACAGAGCCTTCATTGCATTGCAGGATGATCTTTCCAGACTGGGAATAAAAGTCTGAGTCATGGAATGGGGGAGAAATTCCCAACCAGATGGAGCAGATCACAATTTGGACACTAGAGCAAGAAAGGATGATGGAGTTGGCCAAGCTCTTCCCCAACCATCTCTTCACTTGGTTTCCTGGTTTTGTGGCCAGGAAAGCCAGCACCACTGTGATGGTTTTGGCCAAGAGAGAAGAAACGGCTACTGAGAAGACGATACTGAATACTGTTTGTCGGAGAAGGCAGGTGGCTTTCCTTGGTTGACCAATGAAGAAAAAAGGAGATAAGAAGCAAAGCAGGAGGGAGGCCAGGAGGATGTAAGAGAGGTCCCGGTTGTTGGCTTTCACAATGGGAGTTTCCTGATGTTTAATGAATATGATTAAAACAAGGCCTGCAGTTAGGAACAAGAATAGGGCAAAAGAGACCAGGATGATGCCTATATGTTCTTTATAAGACAAGAAGGATATAACTTTAGGGATACACTGGACTCGGTCTTCATTTGCATATTTATCATACGGACAGTTGGTGCATTTTTCTGTATCTAAGAAAAGCAAAAAACAACATTTCTTTAATATTCTCTCCTTTACATTTTAAGAAATATTTTCTTGGGAAAACTAATGTGCAGAGCCTTCATAGTAAACCTACAGTATTTGAGGTAAAAAAAATGAGTCAGTTAACCTTGATCCTGAATCGCGTCAGATGGAACATTAATATACTGGATCCAGAGGATGTTTTTCTTGTAAAATCTAGTTCGCTGGGAGAGGAAGCTAATCTGGAATGGCTATTGGCAGCAGTGGTAAATTTTGTGTAATGTGTTAAACCCACAACTGCTCACATAACCTAATTGTGGACCAGTGATGCTTAGGGAAGGCCCATGTAGAATGAATTGCTATGAAACTTCCGGAAGTATTCACTGAGTTTCAAAAAAAATCCCTTAGATGTTCCTAGAAAGATAAAAATGGAAGATCATATTCAAACTAAAAAGTAGAATAACAGTTATTTTCTCCGGCAGTATTAAATCTTGACCAGTCTACCACATTCTCCTCTTTCTATCCAGCTCTGCTTTCATGGTCTTTTTTATATTTTCCCATTTAAATCATAAATTGTGCAATACAAAAGTAGTTGAGCTTCAAACTGTGTTTTAATTTGCAGTTCCATGAAAATGCTCTCAATGAATCCCCATCCACAAGCTCCTCTGTCATTTTCTGTATGACCCACCTTCCTGAGTGGAGATGGACCCCTCTGGACAAGGAATGCAGTCGTAGCAGCAAACTGGCTCTCCTTCTCGAGCCCGCTTGACAAATCCAGGCTGACATTTTCCCACACATTTGGACTGAGGCAGAGACTAAACAGAATAAACAAAGAATGTCAAAGAATGTTGTATGTATGTTAGCACTAACCATCTGACATGCTGACATGCTCTTGACATAAGGCTAAAAGTAACTGCTCAGTTTCTAAAACTGGACTGATATGAGTTAGAGGTGAAAACACAAGAACGTGTCCCGCAAAATAGAATAACTACAGCATCTTTTCTGCTGCACATGGGACATTAAGAGGTTTTTTTTTAAAATGTACAGCTTAAAGTTTGCCTTTATTTTTCTACAAGTAAATAATGAATATTTGAAAACAATAGGCTTTATCATTATAAGAATGAATCTGTGATCAAACTACCGCAATAATGTACCACCATCCTTTCATTTTCATCTGTTTTCTTGTGATCAGAAGGAACAAGATGGGGACAAATCATCCTGAGGTAATCGTTTTTTCAAATAATATTTTTGATTCAACATTTTCCAAACATTAAAATCGCAATTACACTTTCACAACTTTCCGTTATTGGTATTTCTTTTTTTCTAATCTTGGGTTAATAAAGAGGTTTCATTATGAGCCTTGTGTTATAAAGAGGTATTTCTAAGGCCCAGCTAAGCATCCAAGAAATGCATGGGCATGGTGGGTGTGGCCTAGTCGGTCTTGCACCACGGCACCAGGGGAGCATTTTTTTCATCCTCCCCAGGCTCCGGAGGCTTTCCTTGAGCCTACAGGAGGGCAAAAAACTGCTTCCCTGAGGCTCCAGAGGCCCTCCGGAGGCTGGAAACAGGCCCATTTCTGGACTTCTGAAACCTCCAGTAGGCCCATTTTCCTGCCTTCCCTGAGTCTCCACATGGGCCCTGCACTTAGCTGGCATGATGAACAGGCTGTGTGCAGACTCCTGGGAGGGGTGGGGCAGTGTGGGTGGGACCAGCAAGGGGTGGCATTTGGGGGTTCGCTGAACTGGGCAGAATCCTAGTTAGAGGATCGCCTGATCCCGTGCGAACCCCCATCAGCCCATCCTTGAAAGAAACCCATATTTGTTAATGGTTAAATTTGGACCCCCTTTTTTTCAGAGAGAATTGAAGCAGCTAGCAATCAAGATGAACATTTCATGTAAGGGGTTTTCAGATGATGTGCCCTCCTAGAAGCCATGTGCCTTCAGTGGAATGACTAGCACTTATGTGCGAGGGGAACCTTTACCTTTTGCAATTTATGGACAAGGAGCAAGCAAACCTGAGGCTACCACTTGAAGGCCTCTCTTACCATTTCCATGCAGTTCTCCATTTCAACATTAAGCCAGGGTGCATAGGCTTATCCCAATTGAATTGGGTTGGAACCTTTTGGAAAAAAGAGAAAAGATTGCAATATTTCCCCTACCCTGTTGAGCATCTTTAGCCTTGCCAGATGATCTTGGTTGATAGTAAGCGTCTCTCTTTCAAAAGTCAATAGTTTATTTATGATGTTACCCTCCTTGGTGGAAAACACCCAGCTTGTGATCATCAGATCAGCTACTAAATCTCCATTTCGATCCCAATACAATTTGAATTTGGAAATATTGGCATATTCATTCTTCTCCAGAAAGGGGTGAAACTAGAATAGGAACAGCCAGGTATTTAAAAAGTACTAAGCTTGGTAAATTATCCCTTTTTATTTGTTCTCATTTTAATGTTTCTTCTGCAGTGATTTAACTTGTAAATATTCTTAATTGGGAGAACAGGTTTCACCACTATCCTTAAAAGTGGACAAGAGTGGCTCAGCAAAGTTCATCGATCATATATTGACAATATATGTATTAAAAATATATAATTGATCAAATTTATTAATTAAAGAAACAGTCCAGATCAGACCAGAAATAAATTAGAAAAACAAAGAGAATATTGATAAACCTGTTGGAAAAAAACAGGCTGTTTACCAGAAAGCATATTTTTCACAAAGAAAGTTGTAAGACTAATTTTCTCCCACGTACACCAGTTGGGAAACATAAGCAAATAAGCTAATTCTACTTTAAAGGTAAAGGTAAATGTTCCCCTTGAACATATGAGCTAGTCATTCCTGACTCTAGGGGGCAGTGCTCATCTCCCTTTCAAAGCCGAAGAGCCAGCGCTGCCTGAAGACGTCTCCATGGTCATGTGGCTGGCATGACTAAATGCAAAGGTGTATGGAACTCTGTTACCTTCCCATCAAAGGTGGACCCTATTTTTCTACTTGCATTTTTATGTGCTTTCGAACTGCTAGGTTGGCAGAAGCTGGGACAAGTAACCGGAGCTCACTCCATTACGCAGCGCTAGGGATTTGAACTGCCAAACTGCCAACATTTCTGATCGACTAGCTCCGCATCTTAGCCACTGAGCCACTGCATCACAGTTAATTTTACTCTATTATAAGACAATTAAGATAAGAATTAAGAGTATAGTTATTTAATTATTTAATCATCCAATTGATATGCCACTCATCTTGGTGTGAGTCAACACTGCATGTTTGAAAGTGCCATCAACTCTTTTCACAACCTGAGACGTTAAGGAAGATCCTTTCTGAGCTCCCCCTACTTCTCTGATTACACAATTTAACAGAGTGTGAGAATGCTGGTAATATAACTTGATTTCAGTCATCAGTTAATTCCTGATGTGAAGATTAGGAACCTAGTTAAATGAGAGATGGATGGTATAACAATTAAGTGGATACAACTGTAAAATTGCATTTGTTCAGTCTGGTATTTCTTTTGAATATAATCAATCCATCTTGTCCAGTCCAGCTTGTACTTCTCATCCGAATGATCCTTCAAATACGCTGAAATTTTGGCCATCTCTGCTAAGTTTACTACTTTTAATGTCCATTCTTGTATAGTAGGCAACTATTCCTTCTTCCAATATTGCGCCACCAACAATCTTGCTGCCGTCGTTAGATTCAAAATCAGGTTAGTCTCTATAACAGTAGAATCTGGAACTATACCTAACAAGAACTTATACCCTGAACTTTGCTCTGGGAGGTCAGGGGAAGGGAGGGATGGAGAGGGAGGGGAGAGGGTTGGGAGGAGAGGGAGGGGAGGGAGAAAACAATTATAAAACTTATTAAAACTTTAATAAAACTTATTATAAATTATAAATTATAAAACTTATTAAAACTTTAATAAAAAAAGAAGAAGAGGTTGGATAGCCATCTGTCTGAAACGGTATAGAGTTTCTTGCCTAGGTAGGGGGTTGGACTAGAAGACCTCCAAGGTCCCTTCCAACTCTGCCATTTTATTGTATTGTATTGAGAATTGGACTTGAATTCCTTGGACTCTTAACTACCACCAATTTGCTTTAGTTAGTAGTTCAGATTTTTGTGGAGAGTATGAGCTTGCAATAAATACAATACAATAGTAGAGTTGGAAGGGACCTTGGAGGTCTTCTAGTCCAACCCCCTGCCTAGGCAGGAAACCCTATACCGTTTCAGACAAATAGCTATCCAACATCTTCTTAAAGACTTCCAGTGTTGGGGCATTCACAACTTCTGGAGGCAAGCTGTTCCACTGATTAATTGTTCTCACTGTCAGGAAATTTCTCCTCAGTTCTAAGTTGCTTCTCTCCTTGATTAGTTTCCACCCATTGCTTCTTGTTCTACCCTCAGGTGCTTTGGAGAATAGTTTGACTCCCTCTTCTTTGTGGCAACCTCTGAGATATTGGAATAATGCTATCATGTCTCCCCTAGTCCTTCTTTCTCTTAAGCTAAACATACCCAGTTCCTGCAACCGTTCTTCATATGTTTTAGTCTCCAGTCCCCTAATCATCTTTGTTGCTCTTCTCTGCACTCTTTCTAGAGTCTCCACATCTTTTTTACATCGTGACGACCAGAACTGAATGCAGTATTCCAAGTGTGGCCTTACCAAGGCATTATAAAGTGGTATTAACACTTCACGTGATCTTGAATATAAATCTTTATATTTGTTTAAAAAAATGCATTTGTTCCAAAAATAAAAATAAAAACTTTTATGATTTCCTGATAGAGAAAAGTAAAGTAAACTCAAGTAGAAGATTATCTGATTTTTAGCAAGTAGGACTTGACAAACTGTATTATCTTGAATAAGAACAAAGATGTACATAACAGTTACAATGTAGACATTTTATTAAGATTTCATTTGTACTTTTTCCATATATTTTTAGATGCATACTGGCCACTGATTATAATAAATTTGAACTAATAGTCATATTTTAATTTGATTAGATTTAATAATAATCATAAAATTAATTTTGAAATGCCATCAATGATTTGGATGAAAGGGGATTGAATGGCTACCAGTTGGCATCTGACATCAAATTGGGTGTCTGAATGTAAAATTGAATGTAAAATTCAAAGCAGATCTTGATGTTTCATCCAAAAAGGGGTTGAAAACCTCTGAATGAATAAAACAGCTATTCCAGAGTGTACGACATCATAAGATAAACTCAGTCAGGAAATTGTGGTTGAATGAGAGCAAAAACATCCTAAAAGGAGAAGTAATTTTAGAACTGAATCATCGAACCAGACATTTTTGTCCAAAATGGTGTAGGATTTCCTGCCTAAGCATGAGGTTGCACTAGAACAGGGGTGTCCAAACTTGGGAACTTTAAGACTTGTGGACTTCAACTTCCAGAATTCCCCAGCCAGCCAAAAGAACTCCAAGGTTCCCTCCAACTCTGTTATTCTATTCTATTCTATTCTATTCTGTTCTGTTCTGTTCTGTTCTGTTCTGTTTTATTCTATTCTATTCTATTCTATTCTATTCTATTCTATTCTATGTCTCCCCTTCACTGATTGTCTTAATGCAAACACCAAGGAATTATTAGAGGAGCTTTAACTGGAATTCCTGCAGAGAGAAGAGAGATTGGGCTATGTAGCCTAAGGAGTTCCTTCAAATTTTTAAAGGTAAAATGTTAATCATAAAAGTATACATATAGGAAATTATTTTTAAAAAATTAATCTTTTAACAATTTGCCCATGTTTAATATCAAACTATATCTGCCATAATTCCTGCTTTTAATTCCCTGAGCAATTAGATTGGGCAAACCTGTTGGCCTCTTGTAGCATAAGAAGGTTGAGATGGTTCCTCTCCTTCTCCTTTGGATTCCTTCTTAAAAGGAGCTAACTTGAATGTACCCTTCCCTCCCAAGTTTTTTTATTTTTTATAAATGTATCAAATCAATGCGTGAACAGTGTGGCACCTGGGTGTCATAAATTCTAATACAAATAAAACTAATAAAGTTAATCATAATTATTACATTAAATCAACTTATGTATTTCTAATAACAATATGCATTTATATTATATTGCAATCTATCATTGTTCAGTTGTTCCACATTTTTTCTTGTTATTACTTTCATTTTATTATATAAAAATGTATACACTAATATTCTCCCTTCTCTTAAAAGACTTTTCATTTCTTTCCTATCTAACTTCTAATCATGTCACCTACGTTAAAAAAGCGATAAGGAAAGAAAGAGAAAAGGAGAAGCAAATCAGAACAACGACAAAAAAGAGAAATCATCCATCCATCGTCTCTTGCCTGCTCCAATAATTTTATTTGCTATGCTTTAAGGGAAAGAGGGGGAAAAGGAAAAGCAAATCAAAACAATGATTTAAAAAAATCATCTATCCATCATCTCTTGCCCGCTTCAGTACTTTTAATTGCTATGCTTTTTTTTTTAACTTCCCTTCCAAATTCCTCTCTTAAATCTTTATCTCTGTCTATGTCTGCTTCTTGGATGTTCAATCCAGGTATTCCTCCTGCCGCTACCCTTTTCCCCTGCTTAATTTCTAAGATTTCTACCCAGACCCCTGTCTCCCTTTCAAACATTTCTTCCAACTCTCTTAATGTATCCCCCCCTTATTTAATTCATCAATCACTATTATTTTCATTGTTGTCTTGAATGGATCCTTGTTGGGAACTCATACCTGCCATGGTTGCAGCCTTGGTGCACCCAACATCGCTGTGCCATCCTTCCTTCTCCTCCTGGATCTGGAGGCATATGCAGCATTCAAAGAATAAGCCAGAGTCTTAATGGCACTGTAAAAACGGTGGAAATTATTGATATAGATCATGTTCTTTTTCTTTTGGGTCTTCAGAGGTGCTTTCTCGGTGCATCTTCTCCGGCCTTTGACGGAAAAGATGTGCTTTGAAAAAGAACAGCAAAATGATCGCTCTCCAAATGGTGGCTCTACGAAGAACCTGGATACATGACTATCCCTTATTATCTTCTTTTTGGGTTCAAAATTAAGGGTCCATACAGTGTTCACATATTTGAAAAGTCTCATTTTCAGTGGATATAGTCCAACAACTGTTGTGATCCAGACTTTCCCTTCAACAGGTCCTGGCAAACGCATAAAGATTAACTGGAAAGTAAGGAGTCTGTCCCAAATGGCACGATATTCTATGAAGTGAATGTAGACATTCACTTGCCTCCACTTAGAGAGGGCTGCCCTGAGGGGTGCTGAATTTCCAGTTGTTGAGAATCGTTGTGATATAACAACACAAATTCCACTCCGGGCAAGCAAAGGGGTAAAAGTCCTCATGAAATTCTCTCCATTTTCTGTGTCTGGAGCAAAAAGGCCAATCAAGGTCCATCCGAAATGCAGAAGCGCTTGGACAATTTCTGGGTAGAAGAACCCTTTTTTGGGGAAGAGGGAATGGTAAAATGGCAAATGACTTTTATCGTGCAGAGATTCTGAAAATAATTCAAAATTCATCTAAAAGAATCAATGAAGAATATCGTGTTATGTTTGTGGTCAGATCAGTTTTAAAGAATAGATCAGATTAGTTTTAAAGAATAGAATAGAATAGAATAGAATAGAATAGGAGTAGAATAACAGAGTTGGAAGGGACCTTGAAGGTCTTATAGTCCAACCCCCTGCTTAGGCAGGAAACCCTACACCACTTCAGACAAATGGACGTCCAATCTTTAAAACTCCCAGTGTTGGGGCATCCACAACTTCTGGAGTCAAGTTGTTCCATTAATTGTTCTAACTGTCAGGAAATGTCTCCTCAGTTCTAAGTTGCTTCTCTCCTTCATTAGTTTGATTAGAAATCCAATTTGATTTTCATGAACACATTCAAATAGTTTATTGCTGATTAGTCATTAAGCCATATGAAAATACAGAATTAAAAAAAATTAACATGAATGTATGAAACATTAGTATGTGTGTGTGTGTGTGTGTGTGTGCGTGTGTGTGTGTATGTTTTCGTAGATTTTCACGGGTGTAGGTATGCTTAAGCCCACAGCTTGAAGATGGCAGGTGAGATCCTGCCGAAACGTTCAATCTCAATTAACCTGGCTCCTTCAAAGTTGATTTCATGTCCTGTAGCTTTTTCATGTCCTGTAACCTTAAAGCTACAGGACATGAAATCAACTTTGAAGGAGCAGGTTAATCTCCAAAACAGAACACCTCCACAAGAGAATAATCATGGAAGCCATCAAAATAGAGAAACACCCCCACAGCATGAACAAACATGATGATGCCTCCCGCCTACCAAACATCTGAAAACCAGCCCTAGCCAAAAAACGAACACCACCCACCACCCAAGCCTTTAAAATACAAAACAACAATGCACACACAGCCTGCACCAATCAGCACCAATCTACCAATCATGATACAACCCACAACCAATCATTCCACTTACTGAAACAAAGCCAGCACCCCATCCTCTCCCACCAAGACTTACAGAAAGACGGCAGCTCCGATCACATTTTAAGCCCACAGCTTGAAGATGGCAGGTGAGATCCTGCCGAAACGTTGCAGAGACAATCTCAACCTTACACGGGAAAAGACCCGAATATATATATACACACACACACACACACATACATACACACATACATACACACACACACACACACACACACATACATACATATACATATACATATACATATACATACATACATACACACATATATGTGTGTGTGTGTGTTTTGTATTTGTGCTGATAAATAAATAAAGGGAGACTAGTATAGATTTATTTCGACCTATTTAGGTCTCATCAGCTAGCCATATTCTTACTGGGAATCGAACCAGGGCTGTACATGTGATCTATGGTCCAAGATACTGATCCCTTTCATTCTCATACAATTGGCATTAAAATAATAAATAAGTTACATCTATCACTTGAGATCCGCAAATACAAGTCTGTTCATTATAAGGGACTTGATTACATCTTCTATATTTAACCATATATTGTGTCCAGTGTTCACATCTTGCTTGAGTAAATAATGCCCTGTTTAGGCATTTCTGAATTGAAATAATGGTCCAGAAATATGTTTGCAGCAATTCATCCATTCTAATATGCCATCCTTTTCCGATCAATAACCCAGATTCTTTGTGTAGAAATCTTTATAGCTCATTCTCCGGTTGTACTTTATCCAGTTATCACTGTTTTCATCCTTAAACCTAATCCCTAACCATGACCACTAAATTGGCCTTGTGTTGACCAACACAAGCGATGCCTATGCGTGCCTGAGGCACATCTGCATAGCACTAAAAAAGGAACATTTTGAAGCCTTTCAAGTCTGCAAAGATAAGTAGAACAACGAGGGGAAAAAATCTGCTGTGCCACACGATTTAGATTAGCTAGAAAGCAGGAAATCCAACAATTCTAGCTAACATAAATCACATGTCACAGCTGATAGTTGGAAATACCAGTTCCCCCGAACCGATAGCATTTTTTGCTAACGGTTTGGGTGAACCGGTCTGAGCTGGTAGCATTTCACCCCTGGACCAATGGCTGGTAATTTTCAAAGAGAAGATATGGTTGATCTATCACTAATGTGCCCACTGCCCCATTCAATTTACCTGTAGAGAAACACACGTACAAACCTGAGGAATTTTGTAGGTGCCTGCTAATGTTGACATCTGGATGGAGATGTCATCAGCGGCTGCATCAACAAGAACCAAAATGCTGTCCTTCCTTCCACAGCTGTAATTGGGAACATTGGCTTCTCCTTTTGAGAACATGTCTAGCAAGGCATCTGAAGTGCCAAGGGTGTTTAAATAGTTGTCATGGATGTTGTAACCCAGTGTGAGATTTTTTGGAAGCCAGGGAGTTTTGTTGGCCACTTGAATATTAAGAATGTACCGTAGAAATGTTTCTATATCACAAGGTATACTAATATGAAAAAAAATGTTCATATCATCATCATCCGAAAAACAAAATACTTTTTCAATTAATTCTCATCGTCTCCACGAGCCTTCTGAGTCTTAAGCTAATACTTAACCAAAATCAAATGTAAATGATGGTCACCCATCACAATTTCATTTTAATGAGTGTGGGAAGATGGGTTTTAGATAGTGTCTCACTAACCTTAAGAATCAGAGAAAAACAACAACCACAATAACAACAATAATTTCTATCTTACCAATAGCTAGGATTAAATATCATTCAATCAGTAATGTTTAGCCACCCTAACGGAAAGATGCTGTTTCATAATGACTGAGAAAAGAAATTATATGTGTGTGTGTAAAACAATATTCCTATACAAATTAATCACTGAATATGAATGGTTATAAAAATATGCAAATGGGATGGAGAGCGGCAATTGAACAGGGAAAGTTATGTAATTTGTTTCAGGGTTTGTCCTCCCCTCCCACATGTTTAGATTTGAGTCTCTTCCACAAAATAAGACAAAGGAGAGACGCCATAAAAATCAAAACGATTCAGGGAATTATACAGCCTCACCGACATAGGAATAATTGAAATAAAGGAGGAGAGTGTTAGAAGTGCAAATGGAAGAAGTGCAACTCCATCAATCACCGAACGACTTACACGCTTGACTGAATAGAAGGAGCTCTGTTGAAGGGCAATGTGGTTGCATGCAACAATTTTGTTGCAGTGGTGATCATAGTAATGAGGTGGTCTCCTGGCTTGTAAAAGCTTCTTGGTCTTTTTTCATCCCGGTGCTCCAAACTCAGGGGACACTTTATTCTAAGTTTCCCAAAGTTTGGCTGGGACATCAACAGCATCACAAGCAGAAGCAGGAGATCCGTAATGAATCTCCTTCCTGTTTCTAAACAAGAACAACAGCAAGAGTTAGGTGAATTCAAAAGGATCGTACAAGATCGAAATGCCAATGACTTTCCTGATTCCAGCAAAGAGAAACCAAGCTTCATCTTGAAAAGAAAGAGACATTCAAAAACACAGTCCCATCTGTCTCTTAACTCGTGCCACAGATTGTGACCAATGGCATTTTATTATTTTCTGATGCAAATCCCCCTTGTTTCTTCAGGTTGATGTTTACACCAATGGCAGTCACTGGAGAAGCAGCAGAAGAGATCTCAAAGACGAGAATTGCGATAATCACAGTGAGAAGCAACTTCTCCTCTTGGGATCTTTGACTTCTTTTAGGTCTCCATGTGCCAAGGGTAGGGATCAGGGGTGGGTTACTGCTGGCAATACTACCGGTTTGGCGCACAAAAAATGTGTGTGTGGATTTGCACCTAAAAAGGCCTGCATAATATGCACAACATTAGAAAAGGGGAAAAAATACATTTTTTCAATTGCAGAAAGGAAAATAAAGATGGCGGCACTGAGGATAGAACCGGTTCAGGCATGTGTCCAGCCGAGTTACTACCTACTCAGCAGAGCCAGTCCAAACCGGTAGGAAGCCACCTCTGGTAGGGATAGAAGCATGTTAGTGAAAAGCCAGAGCCACACCAGTGGTGAGTTCCTCTCCCCGTCGCTACCGTATGCTGCTCATGGGGCCAAGTATCCTGTTCGTGCATGCATGTGCACTCCACCACCCCTGCGACACCCAGCTGCTTGTCAGAGGTCACACAGGCCCCGCACGCTGTTAGCACATGCGCAATTGGCTGATTGCTTTAAAAACAGGTCTAGTACGGGGGTGGGAGGGTGGGCCACACTGGCCACCGTACCAGTACACTGTCAGCTGCTCCCAGCTACTACCGGTACAGCTGTACCATGCCGTACTGGCCAGAATCCACCACAGAGCCACACCCCTGGGGACACTATGCAGTAGTGGTTGTGGCCCTTTCTGTCAGATCTTATCCAGAAAGTGATGGTCAAGGAAGATAGTTTGACAGCCCCAAAAATGGCTTCTGCTTTCCTTCAAAGTGGGATCTTGTCTGCAGACTGCTGGGGAACATCAAACAGAGTTATGGAATTTGGTGACCTTCTAGACTGGTGGCACTTAACTCTAATGCTACCTGTCTTCTAATGCCAATTGAGTAACCAGTATCCTTGAACCCTGTCTAATGTTAAGAGTTGGGCCTGTTTGTGGTTTTGTTTTCCACTAGATCTCCATATATAAAATATAGGATGTAGAATAACAGAGTTGGAAAGGACCTTGGGGGTCCTCAACCTCCTGCTT
The DNA here is from genome assembly GCF_964273705.1 of Natrix helvetica. Lineage (NCBI taxonomy): Eukaryota > Metazoa > Chordata > Lepidosauria > Squamata > Natricidae > Natrix > Natrix helvetica. The sequence continues at coordinate 367,749,335 of NC_138548.1, forward strand.
AGGCAAGAAACCCTATACCATTTCAGACAAATGGTTGTCCAATCCCTTCTTAAAAACTTCCAGTGTTGGGGCATTCACAACTTCTGGAGTGCAAGTTGTTCCACTGATTAATTGTTCTAACTGTCAGGAAATTTCTCTTCAGTTCCAAGTTGCTTCTTCCCTTGATTAGTTTCCACCCATTGCTTCTTGTCCCACCCTCAGGTGCTTTGGAGAATAGCTTGACTCCCTCTTCTTTGTGGCAACCTCTGAGAAATTAGAACAATGCTATCATGTCTCCTCTAGTCCTTCTTTTCATAAGACTAGACATATCCAGTTCCAACAACCATTCTTTATATATTTTAGCTTCTAGGCCCCTATAAGAATCCTTGATTTTAAAATTGCTTTTTTTCTGAGGTGAAATAGTATTTGCCATGTTTTCTAGAAATATCATTTTTATGATGAGAGCTGATCAAGAGCAAGGAAATTGTTAATAGGAAGAAAGTTATAGAGTGGGTAGATTTTTTTTTCTTGATCATCTCTCTTTAGTGAGCAACTAATAGCACCAGCTTTGGATCTATGGAGATTTTCAGTCATCCAGGTCAGAGCTGAAGAAGCTTCTTGGATGAGAAGCGAAACGTCTTCAAAGAAAAACCAGGAAGTCCAGTTGCGTCTTAAAAAAGCACCTTTAGAACAACCAGGTATGGGCCTTTCCATTTTGGAGACAGACTCTTCTTTCTCTGATGCACTTTGTGATGTCCCCAATCTCCTGCTTACAGCTGCTCATAGGCTGCAGTGTCAGGTATCCCATTGTGGTCCTGATTCAGTCTGACTCCTGCTTCGGTCAGGTGCTGCTCCCAGTGAAAAGATTGTATTGGGGCAAGTAAATTGACTGTGGGTGAAGAACACCTTTTGTGATGTGAATTAATTCAAAGCCTAAAGGCATTGGTCCACCAATGACAATCTCATAGGGAGACATGCTTAGTTTTCTTTTTAAAGGTGAGCTTCTGATTGCCAGGATTGCCATGGGAAACACATCCACCCATCCCCAGCCAACCGTTTCTAATAGTTTGGTGATTGTTTTTTTGTTTAATGTTCCTGCCATTCTTTTGTCCAAAGACGATTTCACTGTTATCCTATCTTTATTATTGTTTACAAATAACTCAGGTTTTGAGCATACTTAATGCTCTTTCTTCCTCCTATTTTCCCCACAACAACAATCCTGTGAGGTGGGTTGAGATGAGAGAGTGTAATTGGCCCAAAGTCACCCAGCCTGCTTTTCAAGCTGAAGTAGAGTGTCAGGCTTCCAAATAACATCCAAAAGTAAATCAGAATCCAAGGCAAAATGTTGCTCAAAGTTCCAATTTATTCAGAGAGCCATGTTGGCACATCTGGGAAAACCCGAATCTGAAAGTTTCCCAGTTTTCCCCACCTAGTTGAAAGTTCAAGATCTTGCCCCACACCCACATGTCCATCACATGGTCCAATCTCCCACTGCCATGCTGGCAGTTCCACCCATCCAGTTCTGGTCAGGTGCAGAGATGCAGAGACCAAGGATGACCTTGGCTTTCTAGAAGGAATGTTGTTATGGCTACATATCATCTAACTCCGTTCAATCCCCCCCCCCATTTTCCCACAATAGAAAAGGGCATAGTAGAATAATAGAAAGTGTGGCAGGCCAAAGATCCAAAAGGAATATGCTGCAGGATCGACAGAGGGTATCAGATCCCTACTGTGATACTGCCATTTCTGTGGGAAAGGGGCCTGGATCCATTTATTTGCTTATCGCCCTTTTCCTATTTCCTACATAGCCTGTAATCCCTTAGTTTATAACATTAGCTGTGACACCTACCTGCCTGTGCTTTGATTTACCTTTGGGGAATGTTTAAGTGGAGGAGAGCAATCTGTTTTGTCTCAGTTCTCAAGCCTCCTGAAAGAAGTGCCTGGGAACAGTCCCTTATCTCCTTCCCAGGATTACTGTCTTCACAACCTCTTCACACCTGTGGACTGGCTCATTCAACATTGGACTGAGGCAGAGGTGGGTTTCTCCTGGTTTGGACCTGTTCAGCTGAATGGTTGTCCACTAGGACTCCAAGATCCCTCTCACAGTTAATACTATTGAGCAAGGTATCACCTATAGTGTACCTGTGCATTTGGTTTTTCTTGCCTAAATGTAGAACTTTACTCTTTTCACCATTGAATTTCATTTTTTCAAATCCCATTCCCAATATCCAATTCACTGGATATTGAACCTACTCACTGAAGCATCACTTTCTCATAGGAAAAGTGGGAGCATAAATATTTAACAAACAAAACTTTCTGAACATATCCTAAGAAGAAGGATTACAACCACTACATTACAGTGCTCTCAGAGGTATATCCATGACTTTTCACTAACATGCTTTTCTCTGGCCCTCTGCACATGGAGTCCAGAAAAGGTTTATACTCTCAAAGAAGAAGTTGCTTCTCATTGTAATTATTACCCTATCAATCTTTGTGAACTCTTCTGCTACTTCTTCAGAAACTGCCTTTGATGTAAACGTCAGACTGAAGCGACGTGGAAGGGACCTTGCATCAGAAATGGATAAATGATACCAATTTTTCCAGGTGTTTTCCATAAGATTTAGGACAGGTAGCAACTGTGCTCTTAAATGTCCTTTCTCTCCTTTCCAAGTGAATCTTTGTTTCTCTGTGTCTCAAAGCTACTGGCATTTCAATCTTGTGAGAGTACTTTGATTCTTCTAATTCTTAGTGTTCTTTAGAAGTGGCTAACTTAGCCCAAGGAGACATGGACCTCATGCTTCTGATTCTGATGCTGTTGCTTGTGCTGAGCCGGAGAAACTTTGGAAGACTCAGAACAAAATGCCCTCCATCTTTGAAGCTGCAGGACAGAGGAAATCCATGGAGCTACTATAAAGCAGGAGACCATCTTATTAGAGTGGTTGTCACTATGAGAAAGCCTTCACTTCACTTGTTAAAGTTCAAAGGGGCTTGATATATTTCTTCTCTGTAAGTCATTCAGTGTGATGGAGTTGTGTTCCCTTCATTTGCATTTCTAACACTCTTCTTCCTTTCTTCTTATTCCACTGTATTTGCATTTGGTTTTGTATTTACTAGTTTCTCAAACATATACAAGATAGCAGATATAAATATAAACATGGACATGAACAAAGGAAATGAGTACAAATAAATGGGGACAGTAGGACAGAGATGGTAGGCACGCTGGTGCACTTTTGCACAGCCCCTTTACGGACCTCTTAGGAATGGGGTGAGGTCCACAGTAGACAGTTTAAGGTTGAAGCTGTGGAGGTTTGAGGATGTAACAACAGAGTCAGGTACAGCATTCCAGGCATTGACCACTCTGTTGCTGAAGTCATATTTTCTGCAATCAAGTTTGGAATGGTTTACTTTGAGTATGTATTGATTGTTTGTCCGTGTATTATTGAGATTAAAGCTGAAGAAGTCGTTGACAGGTAAGATGTTGTAACAGACAATTTTGTGTACTGTGCTTAGATCATACCGCAGGCGGCACAGTTCCAGATTGTCCAAACACAACATTTTCAGCCTGGTGGCATAGGGAATTCTTGGATCATTTTTATTTTGTCAGGTTCCGAAGGATTAATGAAAACAGCCAAACACAGAGATGGTTTGAAAGTGTTTTATCTTCTTCCTACAGCACGAACTGACCAACAAAGCACAAATGCAATGAATAAATTGTCAGAGCTGCCACCCTGTGCTTCCCACCACCTTTTATTGTTATATTGGTAATTAAGATAAAGTGCACCCTGTGTGTGCACACACCCATTACCTTGTGACCCAGAGCGAAAACCACCCGGCAATTAAGCATGGATTGTTAGCAGGAGCTTTGTAGTTTCTTCAGCTAGACAGCTTGTGGAGGAGGGAAGGTAAGTCTTGACAGCTGGCCCAGTTTCCTCCCCTTAATGGCAGCTCCAGGCCTCTGGGCTGGCTGGAGCTGACATGCAGCCCCCTACCACAGACACTATCTAGGGAGCTAACAATTACAGTCAATTAAGAGTCGAAGGACCCCTTCCCCCGGTTATCTGGGATGTCTGCAGTGGAATCTCGCTACCAGGTGGGGTGCCTTACAGACCTTGCTATGAACCCAAGATGCCTCTGACAGAGGATAACCTTTCCATAAAACAAGGTTTTATGCCATCCTTTCCATCTAGGATGTGGATTATCGACATCTGTTTCCCTCTTTCACATGGAACCCTGACTGCTAACTTTTGTCAACACTGACAGCACCCACTAACGAGCTTGGCCCTGTTGCAGTCATAAGACCATTGCTTATTTGAGGTCAGACCTGCTACTGCTCCGAGAGTCCCCCCTCTCGCAGGTATGGCCCTCTGCCCTCTCTAAGGCCCACCTTGATGACGGGTTCATTAACCCAGAGAGGTGGAGGATGCGGAGAATTAGGGGTTTTTTAATAAAATGTTTTTTAACTGTTTTAGGGGGTTCCAGGGTGGGGGGGAGGGTCAATCAGGCCAGGAGTGTGATTAGTGCCAGGAGAACAGGTGTGGTCGAGAGGGGAGTGAGCGGAGTGGGGGAGGGGAGGGAGAATGATATTGCAGCAGAGGGCCTTGCTATACCAACGGTCGTAGGGAGGGGTAAAAAAAATCTTCTCCACTCCTTCCGCAAGAAACTCAACACCCACCTGTTCCAACTAGCCGGCCTGGCCCAATTATAGTTCTACCTTCTAATCCTCCTGGCAGTTATTTTAAATTTTAGGGTTTTTTAATGTTATTTTAATTCTATTGTGTTGATTTTATGCACTTGGTTTGTAAGTTTTTATACCTCCTCCATGTAACATGTAATATGTCTACGTTTTGATCTTTGATTGTACACCGCCCCAAGTCCCGTTGGGGAGAGGGAGCGGTTTACAAATCTAATCAAATCAAATCAAGGTATTGTAAACGTGCCACCTGGAATCTATTATATCTTGCACTATATAGTGCTGTTCCCCATCTACAGTAACCAGGGCTGGTGGCTGTAGCAGGTCTCCTCTGATATCAGAGGCCTGAATTGATCAGAGCAGGCTGCAGTAGAAGACTGGATGTGTTTTGCCCAGTAGAGGGGGAAGTCTTAGCTGTACTGTGACTGGGTTAATAACTCGCACGATTGGGAAAGGCCCAATGAATTTGAGCCCAAGTTTTTTACATGGCAACAGCAGACTGAGATATTTAGTGGAGAGGTATACCTTCTGGTCTATGTTGAAAGGTCCTTGCGCCTTCCGCCTTTTATTGGCACTCTTTATATGTGGCAAAAGAGTGACATAACGCATCCCTCACCACTTTCCAAACTTTTTGCATCTGGGCTATCCACTCCTGCGAGGTCATGTCATCTGGGCACACTTGAGGAGACTCCGGAATTGGGATGAACTCCTGCCCTGTAGCCACATGAAATGGGGTAAACCCCATACTTTTATGCACTGCATTGTTATATGCAACTTCTGCAAAGGGGAGGAGTTCAGCCCAATTGGTCTGTTAGTATTGGACATAACATCTCAAGTAACACTCCACTATCACATTTGCCCTCTCTGCAGCACCATTGGTTGCAGGGTGGAAGGCTGTACTAAGTCCCTGTGAAGACCCCACCATTGCCACGAATCTACGCCAGAACCGGACAGTGAATTGCACTCCCCTGTCTGAAATTATCCTTTTGGGGATGCCATGGAGTCTATAGACATTATTATCATCCAAATGACCTTGTTCCCTTGGCTCTCCGGTTAATCCACGATGAAGTCCATGGCTATCGGTTCCCATGGCCGAATTGTATCTGGCACCCGCTGTAAAAGTCCAGGAGGCCATCCAGGCTGAACCTTCATGTTAGTGCAAACAACACAACCCCTTATATATTCCTCTATGTCCCTCTTCATGTGGGGCCACCAGAACTGGCAACTTACTAAATGCAGAGTCTTGAGGAACCCAAAATGTCCAGCTGAGTGAACATCGTGGCAGTGCAGCAGCATGGCCACCCGTACCACACTTGGTACATATAACTTTGACCCCTTCCAGGCAAAGCCCTCTTGCTGTGTTAATAAAGTTTGATTTTCTTGAAACCACGGGTCCCTTGGGAGTGCTACTTTGATTGCTATGGAGAGGTCCTCCCCCTGGGCATACAGGTTTGGTGCCGGTGTGGCCTGTTGAGTGGCTAACACCCTAGGCTGTGAGGTCAGGATGATAGCCTGCACTAAATCCTCCCTTTTATTATGATACTGTGGTTTGCAAGAGAGAGCATCAGCTAAGAAGTTCTTACCCCCTGGTATATATTTTAATTGGAAGTTGAATCACCAAAAATGTAAGGCCCATCGAACTTGTTTTGGTGACAATCTTCACGGGGTCTGGAGGGCCTCCAAATTCAGTGCCAATATGATGTACTCAATAAAGTTTTGCATTCAGACTTCTGAAGGTCTCGAATGTGCTTGTTTTCATTGGGTTTGTCAGTCAGAAATGTGACAATTGTGAGATTATAGCAAATCACACACACGAATGTCATCTTTATTATGCATCTTCCTTGGCCTCCAATGAACTCAGGCACACCAAACAATTAGACAGAACTGATATTCCATCCTTGTATTTTGTCAACAAGACCAGATCTCAAATCTGAATGCCTGTGATCATACAGAGTTCACCAGGGTTTAGATTGTGAATCTCACTGCTGGCACCAGTTTCTGAAGAAAAAAGTACACGATACCCCATCCCCCCCCCAAAAGGCAATAATCTATACTCACTGCAGATTATTTATTCAGTGTACACTAGAAGAATTTTCCTCCAGAAAAATAGTGGGAGGGAGTCCAACAAACGAAAGGATGCACTCATATTTCTACATTTCAGGAAAGGGAGATGAAATGATAACAGAACGTAGGCATATTTAATATGTGGTATAAGAAATATTCATAATTAGTAAGCATCAAGTTACTTTCCCCACCCATTTACTGTTGCTACCGTCAAGAAACAATTATTGTCTAAATAAAAAGAAACACATCAGTTGCATTTGCCACAGCAGTTTTGGTAAAATGTTTTGAGAAACGAGAATGTGATGGTTGCCCTATGCAATCCTTCTATATTTCCAGATTGTTAAAATCCACCCACTACTCCAAGAACTTCCATTCATCACAATCCTATCTTACAGTCACCCTTTAATGATTTGATGTCTTATCATGCATGGAGAACAGCTTGGACCATTTTCTAGGTATCACTTGTGGGAACATATAGAAAGTTGACATTCCTGTGTCTCACATTTCAACATTTCTCCTGTTTGCAAGCTGCTGCTTTGTATTCAAATCTGGCCTAAAAATAATAATGTAGCACTTGGGGATGAAGATACAGCCCATTAGACCAGTATTGGAAGACAAGATGGAGAAGACCTGAACAGCTACCATGTATTTCCCTTTAGTGCTAAGATAGGTGGGCACAAAAGTCACCCAGACACTGCAGAAGACCAGCATGCTGAAGGTGATCAGCTTGGCTTCATTGAAGGCCCCAGGGAGGTTCCTGGCCAGGAAAGCCATTGTGAAGCAGATGGCTGCCAGGAAGCCCATGTAGCTGAGGGTGATGTAGAACATGACAACAGCTCCTTCGTTGCATTGTAGGATGATCTCTCCAGGCTGAGAGTGAAGATCTGATTCAGGGAATGGGGGTGAAATCCCCATCCAAATGGAGCAGATGATAATTTGCACAGTAGAACAAGAAAGGACGATGGAGTTGGCCAAGGTCTTCCCCAACCATCTTTTCACTCGATTTCCTGGTTTTGTGGCCAGGAAGGCAAGCACCACCATAATCGTTTTGGCTAGGGGAGAAGAAATTGCAACTGAGAAGGTGCTGCTGAAAACTGTTTGTCGGAGATGGCAGGTAGCTTTCCTTGGTTGACCAATGAAGAGAAGAGGAGACAAGAAGCAAAGTCGGAGGGAGACCAGAAGGATGTACGAGAGGTCCCGGTTGTTGGCTTTGACAATGGATGTATTTCGGTATTTAATGAAGATGATTAAAATAAACAGTGCAGTTAGGAACAAAAGTAGTGCAGAGGAGATCAGGATGATGCCCAGAGGTTCTTCATAAGACAGGAACGTTACAGCTTTGGGGATACATTGGATTCGGTCCTCATTTTGATATTGATCGTCTGGACACTTGGTGCATTTTTCTGTATCTGAGAAAACCCAAAAGAAACCTTTCTTTAACATTGTATCCTTTCACCTTTATGAAATATCTTTTTGGGATGACAATTGATACCAGGACCATTTTCCAAGATGCCTTTATTAACATCTGCAGAGAATAAAATAAGAAGGATAAAAAGGTAAAGGTAAAGTTTCCCCTCGCACATATGTGCTAGTTGTCCCCAACTCTATGGGTCAGTGCTCATCTCTTTTCCAAAGCCAAAGAGCCAGCCGTGTCTGAAGACGTCTCCGTGGTTATGTGGCCAGCATGACTAAACACACAGAACCCTGTCACCTTCCCACCAAAGGTGGTTCCTATTTTTCTATTTGCATTTTTACATGCTTTCAAAATGCTAGGTTGGCAGAAGCTGGGACAAGTAATGGGAGCTCACTCCATTATGCGGCGCTAGGGATTTAAACTGCGGACCTTTCTGTTCGACAAGCTCAGCGTCTTAGCCACTGAGCCACTGCATCTCAGGCTGGAAAACCATGACTGGTTCGGCTGAACTGATCTGAACCGTAGGAACCTACCTCTGCTCTGGATGAATCACAAACCCACCCTTTTCTTTGGTGTCACCCACCTTCCTTAGTCGAGATGGTCCCCTCTGGACAAGGAATACAATCATAGCAGCAAATTGGTTCTCCTTCTCGCTTCCGCTTAACAAATCCAGGATGACAACTTTCCACACATTTGGACTGAGGAAGAGTCTAAGGAGTAAAGCAAGGAATGCCAAAGAAAATGTGCCTGGCCTAAGTATCTGTTCTGTCCCAGGCCTCTAAATTACACTGATGCCAGCTTGGCTGTCTGCCATGACTAAGGAGGGAGATAAACCACCCCTTGGCTAGGAGCCCTGAAAAATTATCTCTATGGAAAAACAAGACTCACAGAACTCACATAATTCTTCAAACTATAAACTGGGATTGTAACTGTTGTTTCCTGCAAAAGTCCTCTCCCATCGCCCCACCTATAAGCTCTCTAGGAGAGGCCAATCAATCCTATTTCCTCTGCGAGTCTGTTTCCACAGCTGTTGCCTCCTCTTATCAACCCTCCACATCCTTTTGTCAGGGACAACCTCCCTCTGTTCCTCCTAACTGCTCCCTGACTCAGACGCCACCTAGTGGCCAACAGATGTCTCAAGCTCCTGCTCTGACTCGGAACACCACCCAGGGTCTTCCTCAGCCTCCAGGGTAGTCCCACAGTGTTCATCGTTGTCATATTCCACCAACAGCTCACCCAGCCGCTGCTGGGCCACAACAGTATCTATGGAAAATGGAGATAGATATGAAGTTTACCTGAGTAGTCTGTCTGGGCTTCACTTGGAGAAATAAGAACACTAATCCTAACCTCTAACCATTCATGGTCATACTCAGAGTCATGATCATATCAGTGGTGGGTTCCTAAACAGTTTACTGCCAATTCGCTGAGAGGGTGTTTTGCGTGTTGCCGGCCGCGCGTTGCTGCACATACACAGTTAACTGAAAAATGTTCTGTGCATGTGCAGAAACATGCCGGCGATGATAGCAGAAACAGGGAAGTGGTTCAGGGGCATGGCAAGCCTGGGTTGCTGCCTATTCCAATCACCCAGACCACCATACCACAACCAGTTTGGCGAAACCAATCCAAACCAGTAGAAACCCACCACTGGATCATATGCAGAGAAGAGCAATCAAGAGGAAAATATACAACAATGGATTATGAAACAAGAAGATAGAATGCAAAAAAATGCTGAAAGAGAGGAACAAAGAGAGAGAGGAGGGATGAAGAACTCGACATTAGATTGAGCGAGATGGAAAAATAAAACAGTGTGATAATAGGATGGGAGATGGAACGTTCTGAATATTTCTTAAGATTTCAAAATATAATAGAAAGGAGAGAATCTCCCACAAATAATAAATGAAATTCTGACAGATGTGTTAGAGATACCCCAAGAAAAGTTAATGGATGGCATGGATGAGATATTTTGGGTAAATACAAGATATGCAATGAGAAATGCTCTTCCAAGGGAAGTCCATGTAAGACTCACCAAAAAAACATTGAAATTACAAATATTGCAGAAAGCAAGAGACAGAAAATTGGAATACAAAGGCAAGGAGATTGTAGTCTTAAAGCAAATCCCAAGAAGAGGGAGAGAGAAGAGAAAAAAAAAACTATCAATTCCTGACTACAATCCTACTTTAGATAGATGGCTGATACCAGAAGGTCTAATATTCCTGTGGAGAGGACAAAAGTATAGAATTGATAAAATTGAAAAAGCAGAAGCCTTCTATACAGAACATCTGAGAGGAAAGGCTGAGAAGTCTGGGAAAGAAGAATTATTGGTCCAACTCTTAGATACACCCATAACTGAAACTGAGAAGATCGAAGGTGCCGTAGGTGGAATTGCTATTGAAATAGGTGCCGCAGGGGGTGCAGAGATCAGAGAACAATGGGAACCAAGATCAACTAGAGCTATAAATCCTATATATAAAACATAATGATGGAAGAAAAAAATGCTTACAATTAATATAAATGGACTTAACTTGGCAATTAAAAGAAGGAAAATATTTCACAAATTAGAAAAGTTAAAATTAGACATAATTTGTTTACAAGAAATACATATTCAACAGATATGGTCACTTATTAGTACAACCAAAACTTGGAAAAAATTTTCTTTGGCTGACTGTAAGAAAAGAGGAGTAGTCTAATCGGAAAAATGTTGGAAATGTCATCAGACGCTGGGCACATACTACCACATGTGGTGGACTTGTACTGAAGCTAAAAGAAATGGACTAAAATCCACATGTGGTTGGAGAAAATGATACATAAACACATAGACTTAAAACCAGAACTCTTTTTATTGGGAATCATATCAGACACTTACAACAAGGACTTGATATATTTGATTGTAAATGTCTTAACAGCTGCTAGAATTGTATTTGCAAAAAATTGGAAAAATGAGAAAGTACCAACAGAGGAGGAAACTATTCGGAAAATAATGGAATGTGCTGAAATGAGTAAGCTTACATTTGTAATTAGAGAGCAAGAGGATGAGCAATTTTATAAGGTATGGGATTTGTTTTACCAATGGTTAGATAAAAAAAATGGAAATGAAATTGCTTACTTATGTATTACTAGAAAGTCATAGTTATTGCTAGGAAAGCTTTTTCTTTTTCTCTTTTTTTGCTATGAAACAGAGTGCTTGATCATATGATATAAAAAGGAGAATAATGAATCTAAGGTATAAGAGTGGGTTGACTTGAATGTTATGTATAATTGTAAGCAGTGATCATGTTATACTGGAAAAATTCCTGTATGTCAAATGGACTAATGATGATGTAATGAATAATTGATACATACATGAATTGAAATATTTAATAACATCTTGGATTAACAATGGAAAATTATTACTGGACTTGAATATGTTATGCTATAAGTATTCTATATCTTAGGGTTGATTGGTGACATTGTGGTTAATGGAAAGTAATGATGTACAATACGAGTCAATGGGAAATCCTTTCTCTCTCTTTTTTCTCTTAGTAGTACTATTTTTTTTTGTAAGACCTGAATTTATAATTTTATAAAGATTTATTGTTGCTTAATAGATAATTAAGGATTTAAGGAAATGAAGGATGAGTAATGGTAACTTGAACACAGGATGCTCAATGACAGTGATGTACTTAGTCATGTTTGATGGATAACCAGTGCTGTTATTTCTAATTGTAAAAATTGATGCACAAAAACCTGTAACCAAATGACATGCTTGCCGAAATTGATTAAGTTTTTTTTGTATGTGCTGTTTTGTTTGTGTTTGTTTGTTTTAAAAATAAAAATTATCTATCTATCTATCTATCTATCTATCTATCTATCTATCTATCTATCTATCTATCTATCTATCTACCTACCTACCTACCTACCTACCTACCTACCTATATATGTGTGTGTTGTATTTGTGCTGATAAATAACACAAACACACACACACACACACACACACACACACATTCGGGTCTTTTCCCGTATAAGATTGAGATTGTCTTTGCAACATTTCGGCAAAATCTCACCTGCCATCTTCGGGCTTGGGCATTTTAATGTATGAAGAAGGCAGGACAAGAAGCAATGGATGTAAACTAATCAAGGAGAGAAGCAACCTAGAACTAAGGAGAATTTCCTGACAGACGATTAATCAGTGGAACAACTTGCCTCCAGAAGTTGTGAATGCTTCAACACTGGAGGTTTTTTAGATGTTGGATAAGCATTTGTCTGAAGTGGTGTAGGGTTTCCTGCCTAAGCAGGGGGTTGGACTGGAAGACCTCCAAGGTCCTTTTCAACCTTAACCTTAATGCTGACACTAACTAAAAGAAACGGAGACTATGAGCACCACAATTGCCAGCACTGAAGGTTTCTCACTAGTTTTATGGAGATATCAAATTATAGAAGAAATACAAAAGATCCATAGTCTGTATCCTAAAGAATAATCAGGCAGCATCCAATGTGGGTCATGGCCGAATCAGTTTAAAACAGGGTTCTTAGCATCTGAATGACATCTTTGTGAATAGTACTGAGGCCTCCCCCCTCCACAAAAAAAAACCAGTAAGTTTTTTCCTAGGATATAGTCAACTCTCAGTGAAGATCATCTACCATGGTGACTAAAGTTAACCCATAATTAGTTAGAAAGAAGAGAAAACATGGTGATATTTTACTCACCTGGTTGAGCAATTTCAGCTGTGTAACTTTTGTTTGGTAGATAACAAGTCTCTGTCTTTCAATATTCCCCACTTTCATTTTGGTAAACCCTCCCTTGGGCACCAAGCACTGAATGTCCATGTCTGCAGTTACTTCTCCATTTTGGTCTAGGAAGAATTTCCAGTGGGAAAGATTGCAGAACTCATTTTTCTCCAGAAAGGGATGGAACTAGAATAGAAACATCCAGGAGTTTTAAAAGCAGGAGTTTCTTATCCTACATGTAACCCTAAATTTTATTTTATTGTATTTGAAACATTAAAATACAAACTCCCCCCAAAAATGAGAAAAAGTAATGCAAAGAAGAACTAGACAAGACTGCCCCAAAATGTGCATAAAAAGAAACCAAACCTTCGGTCTGTTTATAACAATGTGTTTTTCTTATTCATTTTTGTGATCTGAGCTTTCTTGGTATTGCCCCTTCTCCCCCCGCTGGCAGAGCTCAGGCCCCTCCCGTGTCCTGTATAACCGTTGTAGAGTCTTCTGTTTTTTCTAGGTTCGCTTTGTTTTTTTCCATAAAGGCCTGTGCCTCTATGGGTGTATTGATTCTAATTCTTGTCTCCTCCCAGAATATCAGCATACCTTCAGGCATCAACCATCTAAACCACACCCCCTTCTGGTATAATTTATTTGCCAATTGTGAATAGTTTTTCCTTTTCTCCCTAATTTTTTGGGGGATCTGCTTCAGGATGGTTATCTCCCTGTCATGATATGTCAATGCTTGCCCCCTTTGTACACCCAGAATTTCGTCTCTTGTGCTTTTCCTAAGGAATTTAATATGGACCTCCCTGGGTACATTGTGTGTTCTGGCATATGCTGAATTCACTCTATAAACCAGATCTATCTCCCATTCCATCTGTTGTTTATCTTTATGTATGTATTCAGCTAGAATATTAGTCATAATGTCCCTTATATTTTCCCCATCCGCTTCTATAACATTTTGAAATCTAAGATAAAAGGACATTCTCTCAAATTCTGTTTTCATTTGTTGGATATCAAGTTCTTTGTTTCCCTTCTGCAATGCTTCTACCCCCCCCTCGCCTCTGCCACCCCACCCTCCACAAGGTCGTCTCTGAGAGTTCTTATAAATTTGGACTTGATTCTCTTTAATTTCTTCCTTCATTTCCTTTAATTGTTTCTTAATTTCTTCCTGGCCCTGTATAAGTTGCTGGAGCATTTGTTGCAAATCCATCTCTGTACTCTTAGGTTGCATCAGTTCTGTAATCTTTGACTGTGTGGCAGGACTGGATGTTGCAGATGTCGGTGCAGAAGTAGCAAAGCCAGGTTTTCCAGGGGGTGGTCTTTTTGGAGACATAGTTTATAAAGTAGAGAAATCAGTCAGTATAGAGAATGGACAGCTGGAGAAGTAGAGCAGACAGATGAGCCCAGGAGGCAGAAGATCCAGGCAGATGGGAGTTCCTTTAGTCAGTCTAGCAATAGAGAGGAATTTTCCCCCCAGGAAGTTCAAGAAATAACAATCCACAAGAGAGTCTTCTGGGTGACACGGAGACAAAGACCGGAAGCCTGAATTTTAAAGGTGGAGTCAGGTTTCATAGTTCATGAAGACAACGGAAGTGTGCCATCTTGCCCTGCCAGCTTTGGGCTCAGAGGCATAGTAAAGTTTTAAAAAGTTCACAAAGTTCTCAGGTCATCAATAAGTCCTGGAGCTAAATCCAGTGAAAATCACTTATACAGGGGTGAGGCATCATTGATTGGCTCTCCCCCCTCCTCCTTCCCCTGGGGGCAAAAGCAAAATTTTCTCAAGCCGCTTGTCCAAGGGGGGGGAATCCCCCTCCCTCCAGCCGCACCTCCAAGGAAATCCGAAAGTTTAGCTTTAAAATTGCTGAAAAGTCCATCAGATCAAAAGAAAGGGAATGAAGAGAGGAAGCATCTCACCACACCACCACTGCTTTGTTCAATTTTGCATCGTCCGATCAGCCTGGAGCGAGACGCCAGCGACGGGGAAGCCCACCGGGGAGCGGGAGCGGGCAAGGAACTTGCCCGTCGCCGTAGCCGCCGGAACCGGAAACAGACCGAAAGTAATAATGAATTTATATGCAGACTTTATATTATAATATATAAATTGATTGAAAATGTTTCTAGAATTAATATGCTGATTTTATATGATCATGTATTAATGTTGCATACCTAGATGTACTTAATGAGTTTGGAGGGAGGGGGCGTCTGCCACACTTGCAACTGCCAAAATTTGTACACCATTCCACCTACCTTTTTCCCTATAAATGTTTAAAAAAACCAATAAAATTTTTTGGAGAAAAAAAAGAAACCAAACCTATTCATAAATGATCCTTTTTAGCAACAAGGACTATAATATTTTGTACAAGAACTTCAAAGATGCACTAAAAAGGGATGCCCACACTTGAGAAGAACACTTGTGGAAATTTCAAAATAGCCCATGACTGTGAGTCAGTACTGAGATGCTCATGGAAAGAAGGCACATGAATCCATAAGAGTCTCAGGAAGGGAATGTCCTGGTTGGGGAAGGGGGAATGTAATCTTATACCAAAACGGATAAATGTAATTAGCTGAGTGTGAACACTGATCTTGTGAAAGAAATCACGTAGATTGATTGTAAATCACAAAATAAACATTTTCTAAAATATCTTTTACTCCGGGTGCTTGTTTTGGATCTCTGTCCCAAGCATGAGGCTCTCTATTTCTGCAGGAATAAATACCTGAAAGTTTCCTTCCTGGTTCCAGCATGATTTATTGGCCACTCATACTGCGAATATATCTAGCTGATGCTAAGGCCATCAGATGTTCTTAGAATCTCCTTCAAATTTATAAGAGAACAATTCTATACTGCTAATCACAAACCATACAGTCAGGAATATCTTTAAAAATGCAAACATCCTTTTAAAATATTCTATTCTGTTCTATTCTATTCTATTCTACTCTACTCTACTCTAGTTTACTCTACTCTACTCTACCCTATTTTATTCTATTCTAACCAAATCTGTTGGTCTTTTGTAGCACAAGGATTTTGATAAGATCCTCCTCTTTCTCTAATGGATTCCTTCTCCAGAGGAATTTAGTTTGTTGGATCCTTGTTGGGACCCCATACCTGCCACGGCTTCAGCCTTGGAGCCTCCAGGGTCTTCTTCCTTCTCCTCCAGGATCTGGATGAATATGCAGCCTTCAAGACATGGGCCAGTGTCATAAAGATAAAGTAAACGAAGTCACTGTTTTTAACCTGCATCCCATTCAATTTCTCTTGTGTCTCCACTGGAGTTTTTTGAGTGCAACTTTTCTGGCCTTTGGCAGAAAAAACATGCTTTGAAAAAGAACACTGAAAATTATTTTTTTCATACTGGCGGTCTATAAAAGAAAGGGGTTCAAAACCACTATATTTTGGGCTTACTTTTTGCACAAATTTAAAGCTCCAAATGCTATGGATGTATTTGTAACGTCCATGATGATACATTATATATTTCCCCAAAGTTTTGGTGATCCAGACTTTCCCTGCAATGGGTCCTGACAAAGTTTCAATTGTTAGATGAAAACTATGAAATGTGCTTGAAACAATGATACGTTCTACAAAGTGAACAAAGACATTGACTTGCTTCCACTTAGAGATTGAGTCCCTAAAGGGTGCTGGACATTTAGTCATTGAGAATTGTTGTGATATAATGACACAAATTCCATTTCTGACAAACAAAGGAGGAAAAATCCTCAGGAAATTCTCTCCCTCCTCTGTGCTTGGAGCAAGGAGGCCAATCAAGGTCCATCTGAAATGAAGCAGCACTTGGACAATGGCTGAATACTGAAACCCTTGTTTGGGGAGCATCCGGTGGAAAAAAGGGAATTTGTTTTTATCACTCAGAGTCTCCGAAGCAATTTTATCACTAATCTGGAAAAGCAATGGAGAATTTTGTGTTATATTTGTTGTCAGGTCAAGCCTAAAATGTGAGTCTATAATAAATCCAACTTTGTTTTGATAAACATCTTAGAATAGTTTGTCAATTGGCCATTCTTTAAAATATTAAACACAGAATTAAACACAAAAGGCATTAAGAGTTCTTAACCTAATCTTGTGTAGCTTCTTTTCTGGTAACATTGCACTGCTAACCAGAGCATGCAAAACATTTGCTAGACCAATTCTCAAATGCAGCTCATCTGTCTGGAATCCGCACTGCATATCGGACATTAATACAATTGAGTGAGTCCAGAGGTATTTCAGGAGAAGAGTCCTCCACTCTGCTCACAACATAATCCCTTATTCCACCAGACTTGAAATGTTGCGCTTAGACAACTTAGAACTAAGCCACCTTCGGTCTGACCTAAGTGCAATATAGAAAATTATCTATTACAATGTCCTACCTGTCAATGACTACTTCAGCTTCAACCACAACAATACATGTGCACACAATAGATACAAACTTACAGTAAACCGCTCCAAACTTGATTGCAGAAATTATGACTTATGCAACAGAGTGGTCAATGCCTGCAATGCAGTACCTGATTCTGTAGTTTCTTCCCCAAACCCCCAAAATTTTAACTTTAAACTGTCTACTGGCAACCTCACCCCATTCCTAAGAGGTCTTTAAGGGGCGTGCATAAGCGCACCAGTGTGTCTACTGTCCCTGTCCTAATGTTCCCTTTTATTCACATCCATTTCATATATTCAAAATCATGTTTATACTTATATCTGTTATCTAATGCATGCTTGACAAAATAAATAAAATAAAAATAAATAAAAGAATATTAAGAAGACTTTATATAAAAATGGAAGATCCACAGTGGTGCAGTGATTAAAATGCAGTGTTGCAGGTTACTTCTGCTGACTTCCAGTTGCCTGCAATTTAGCAGTTTGAGTCTCACCAAATCAAGACTCATTCTTCGATCAGTAAAATGAGGACCCAGATTGTTGGGGGCAAATGCTGACTCTGTAAACCACTTAGAGAGGGCTGTAAAGCACTGTGAAGCTATATATAAGTCTAAATGCTATTGCTATCATGTACAGATTATGAGCTTTCTATTGGTGTTGCACTATCCTATTGCACAGAAGACCCTTTGATTGGATGCAGAGCCCCTCCTCACCTTCACCAGTATGCATCAGGAAGCCCCCAAAGCAATATTTATTTATTTTCAATATTTCTAGACCGCCCCCTCTCCCCGAAGGGACTCGAGATGCTTTCAAGAAAGAATATGATTGTTTTAATACATGCTCCCATCCTAATGTGTATCCCTGTTCCCAGCCATGACACCAACAATGGACATAGTGAAAAGCAGCTCTTGTACTCCAAAGAGAAGATATGGTTGGATCTATCATGCCCCCACTATCACCCCACTCACTTTACTATATAGAGAAGGACACAAACAAACCTGTGGGACTTTGTAGGGGCCTACTAATGTTGACATCTGGATGGAAATATCCCTGTCAGCTGCATCAAGAAGAGCCAAAAGGTTGTCCTTCCTTCCACAGCTGTAGTTGGGAACATTGGCTTTTCCAGTAGAGAGCATGTCCAGCAAAACCTCTGAAGTGCCAAATGTGTTCAAATAATTGTCATGGATATCATAGCCAAGTGTGAGATTGGTGAGGACCTGAATATTCTTGTTGATCTCTTGAATGGTGAAAATAAAGCGTTCTATCCCTTTGAGCTTATAAGGTAGACTAGTATAAAAATGCTTTAGTTAATACAAGTATCATCAACAGCAGTAATAAAATACTCCCCACCCCCAATTTTATCATCTATATGAATGCATGACTATTGAGTCTGAAGCCAATACTGATAAAAAAAAAACCAGAGGCAAATGATAGTCATCCATCAACATTTAATATTTGAGAAAGTGGGGATCAGATAAGAATCACAAAGTCTATTATGTATAGCAGCAGAGATTTTCATCAGCACATTGTCTAGTGTGCAAAATAACTCATGTTTTAAAGTACAACCATCATGAAAGGAAGAGGATATTTCATAAGTGACCCAGAAAAGCTGCTCTAAAAACAATTCATCCTCTATTCCTGTAAGGATCAGGCTTTGAATATCAATGAGCAGTTATAAAAATATGGAATTGAGCTGGTCAGCAACAATCACTATTTTAAACAAAAGTCATTATTCAAGTCATACATTTTAGATTAAAGGTGGAGAGGAAAATAATGTGGACTTCTTTCAAGTATTTTTTCTACTCCATCTTTGTATTTGTGTCTCTTCCCCTAAAGGAGGCAAAAGAGGAAACCCACGGAAATCTGATTGATCAATAAAATTAATCACTTCCTGAAATATAGTATAGTAAGCAGAATAAGGAGAAAAGAATGAGAGTTAGAACTGCAGATGAAAGGAATACAGTTTCATCACACTGAATAACTTACAATTTAGACTGACTATGAGGAAGCAGGTTGAAAAATGGCGCCTTGTGGTCTAGTGTTTCTGCACTGGTGACTATGCCGATGAGATGGTCTCCTGGCCTGTAATAGCTCCATGGTTTTATTCTATCCAGGTGCACCATATTCAGCGGGCACTTCATTCTAAGCTTTCCAGTTATTGTCTGGGACACAAGTAGCATCGAAAGCAGAAGTAGGAGGTCCATAATTCATGGAGCTGAATCAATAATCAGTTTCCAAAGAAGAGTTAGATGATTTCAAAGCACTCTCAGAAAACGGAATGTCCAGTGGTTTTCCTTATTCAAACAGAAACAAATTGAGCTTCATCTGGAAAAGAGGGAAAGGTACAATCAGCAGCACAGCCCCTGCCTGTGTCCTACATCTTGTGAAAACTATTCAGCAGGAGTAGAGGCTTATATCTTTTTCTGATGCAAGATCCATTCCATGTTGCTTCAGTCTGACACAGTGGTGGGATTCAAATAATTTAAACACTGGTTGTCTGCCCGAATGAGCAGCTGGGTAGGTGTGGCTGGGAGGGCATGTGACTGGTGGGCATGGCCAACTCGGCATCACTCATGTCGAGGGGCACTTTGACTCGTCCAGCCTCTCAAGACCGTGGCGATGTTGCAACAGTTGTAAGTGTGAAAAATGGTCATATGTCACCTTTTTCAGTGCCACTGTAACCTTGAATAGTCACTAAATGAACTGTTGTAAGTCTAGGATTACCTATACAAAAATACAAAAAAAGCTTATTTACTTGCAAGAAAGCTGCCTTGAATACCAATCATTAGATTAGAAAGCCTTTTTATCACGAGAATACTAAAACAAATTGGAAGGAGGATCCACTAACTACCCTGTTTCCCTGAAAATAAGACCTCCCTGGATAATAAACCCAATCAGGTTTGTGAGTGCATGCAATAAAGTAAGCCTTCCCCTGAAAATAAGCCCTCCCCCAAAATATTGCAGCACAGCAGAAGCCATGAGGTGAGCACACTTGCTGCCTCCTGCACCTCAAAAATAATAAGGCCAAGTGCTTATATCAGGGGTCAAAAGAAAATAAGACCCTGTCTTATTTTGGGGTAAACGTGGTATCAGTGAGCAATCATGTGCCTTGGCCATTCTGAAGCAATGCAAGAGACTCCTGTCCAAAAGGTGCATTTTTAAGAGGCAATTCGACTATCTGGAAACCAAGAAAGTCCAGTTGCCTCTTGAACAAAGCACCTTTGGGAGAGAGGTGGGTTTCAGCCGATACGCACTGGTATGTGCATACCGGGTTGTAAAATTTAGCGTGCCTTCGTGTACCAGGGCTTCCCGAGGCCCCATACTGGAATGACCCCCTCCCCTGGCCTGCGCCCCCAGTCGCTCCCCCACCCACCTGGTCATTGCTCACTCGCTCGCCCTGCCTGTCCGCACCATACTTGTCCCACCTGCCTACCCACCCACCATTTGCTGGTTCGCTGCCTCGCCGATCGCCCCACCTCTGAAAGCCGTATATATATCGGGGCATGGACAGCCCACTTATCTCTTTTCCTGCTTTGCCCCTCACATCGTCGCTCACTTACTGATCCAATCCTCGCAGACTTGACCTTGCTGACTTGCTCCTCGCGTTCCTGTCCTGCTGTCTCCTCAGGTAAGTAAACCTTTGTGGGACGCATGGGGGGGAAGCTACCACAATTGCTGTCCGGCTTCCCACTGTACACAAGGCCGAGGATCTGCTGTGGCCTTCATTGCAGCAGATCCCCAGGCTCGGCTAGAGTGCAGGACCACGTGGCCATGCCTTCGCATAGGGGGCAGCAGTGGGGGTAGGAAGCTAGCTGCAGTGCCCTGTGCTCTAGGCAAGCCCGGGGATTGACTGTGACCTGCAACGAAGGCTGCAGTGGATCACCGGGCTCAGCTAGAGTGCAAGCCTGAGTGGCCGTGACTTCACACAGGGGGGGCAGCGGTGGCAGAGAGAAGCTAGCTGCAGTGCCCTGTGCTCTAGGCAACCCCGGAGATTGGCTATGGCATGCAACGAAAACCACAGTAGATCCCCGGACTAGGCTAGAGTGCAGGACCATGTGGCTGCGAGTTTGCTCGGGGGGCAGCAGCAGCAGCAGCAGGAAGCTAGCTGCAGCACCCTGTGGTCTAGGCAAGCCGGGGGATTCGCTGCAGCCTGAAATGAAGGCTGCAGTCGATCCCCGGGCTTGCCTAGACTGCAGGACCATTTGGCACTTGGCCGGCGACTTCACATGGGGGGACGGGGGCAGCGAGAAGTTAGCTGCAGTGTCCTGTGTTCTAGGCAAGCCTGGGGAATGGCTTCAGCCTGCAACAAAGGCGGCAGCCAATCCCCGGGCATGCCTAGACCACAGGACCATGTGGTGTTCAGCCGGTGACTTTGTGTGGGAGGGTGGCAGGGTTGGCGGGAAGCTAGCTGCAGCACCCTGTGGTCTAGACAAGCCCAGGGATCAGCTGCGTCCTTCAACGAAGGCCACAGCTGATCCCCAGGCTTGCCTAGAATGTGGGACCGCATGGCTGCAACGTCACAGCGAAGCAGCAGTGGCAGGAAGATAGCTGCAGTGCCCTGCACTCTAGGCAAGCCCAGGGATTGGCTGCAGCCTGCAATGATTTGTAACTATGTGGGTTTGCATGGGATTTAGGTAGAACTGGTTTTGCCTTCATCTGTGCCAATATGATGTATAAAACTACCTAACCGTAGTTTTAATCCTTCTAGCCTGTATTTTAAATTTTTAGGGATAGGTTTTTAGGTTGTTTTAATTTTTATTATACTGTACAGCCTAGTATTTAATTTGATTTTAGGGGTATCTAAGAGTATTTAATTTTGTATACTGTTTTTATTGTGTTGTCTGTACACTGCCCCGAGTCCCTTCGGGGAGAGGGGGCGGTCTATAAATTTAATAAATAAATAAAATAAATGTACTCAATAAAGTTTTGCATTCAGACTTCTGAAGGTCTCGAATGAGCTTGCTTTGGTTAGGTTTGTCAGTCGGAACCTTGACAATTGTGAGATTATAACAAAACACACACACATGTTATCTTTATTATGCATCTTCCTTGGCCTCCAATGAACTCAGGCACACCAAACAATTGGAGAAAACTGATATTCCATCCTTGCATTTTGTAAACAAAACCAGGTGTCAAATCTGAATGCCTGTGATCATACAGAGTTCACCAGGATTTAGATTGTGAATCTCACTGCTGGCACCAGTTTCTGTAGAAAAAAGTACATGATACTCCATCCCCCCCCCCCAAAAAAGCCAATAATCTACACTCACTGCAGATTATTTATTGAGTGTACACTGGAAGAATTTTCCTCCAGAAAAATAGTGGGAGGGAGTCCAACAAACAAAAGGATGCACTCATATTTCTACATTTCAGGAAAGGGAGATGAAATGATAACAGAACATAGGCATATTATAAGGTGGCATAAGAAATATTCATAATTAGTAAGCATCAAGTTACTTTCCCCACCC
Organism: Natrix helvetica; assembly: GCF_964273705.1. Taxonomy (NCBI): domain Eukaryota; kingdom Metazoa; phylum Chordata; class Lepidosauria; order Squamata; family Natricidae; genus Natrix; species Natrix helvetica. Next base: position 367,772,018 of record NC_138548.1, read on the forward strand.
ATTTACTGTTGCTACCGTCAAGAAACAGTTATTGTCTAAATAAAAAGAAACACATCAGTTGCATTTGCCACAGCAGTTTTGGTAAAATGTTTTGAGAAACGAGGATGTGACGGTTGCCATATGCAATCCTTCTATATTTCCAGGTTGTTAAAATCCACCCACTACTCCAAGAACTTCCTTTCCTCACAATCCTATCTTACAGTCACCCTTTAATGATTTGATGTCTTATCATGCATGGAGAACAGCTTGGACCATTTTCTAGGTATCACTTGTGGGAACAAATAGAGAATTGACATTCCTGTGTCTCACATTTCAATCTTTCTTCTGTTTGCAAGCTGCTGCTTTGTATTCAGATGTGGCCTAAGAAGGATAATGAAGCACTTGGGGATGAAAATACAGCCCATCAGACCAGTACTGGAAGACAAGATGGAGAAGACCTGAACAGCCACCATAAATTTTCCTTTGGTGCTCAGGTAAGTGGGCACAAAAGTCACCCAGACACTGCAGAAGACCAGCATGCTGAAGGTGATCAGCTTGGCTTCATTGAAGGCCCCAGGGAGGTTCCTGGCCAGGAAAGCCACTGTGAAGCAGATGGCCGCCAGGAAGCCCATGTAGCTGAGGGTGATGTAGAACATGACAACAGAGCCTTCGTTGCATTGCAGGATGATCTCTCCAGGCTGAGAATGGAGGTCTGAGTCAGGGAATGGGGGTGAAATCCCCATCCAAATGGAGCAGATGATAATTTGCACAATAGAACAAGCAAGGATGATGGAGTTGGCCAAGGTCTTTCCCAACCATCTTTTCACTCGATTTCCTGGTTTTGTTGCAAGGAAAGCCAGCACCACCATAATCGTTTTGGCCAAAAGAGAAGAAACTGCAACCGAGAAGGTGCTGCTGAAAACTGTTTGTCGGAGAAGGCAGGTGGCTTTCCTTGGTTGACCAATGAAGAGAAGAGGAGACAAGAAGCAAAGTAGGAGGGAGACCAGAAGGATGTACGAGAGGTTCCGGTTGTTGGCTTTGACAATGGATGTATTTCGGTATTGAATGAAGATGATTAAAATAAACAGTGCAGTTAGGAACAAAAGTAGTGCAAAGGAAACCAGGATGATGCCCAGATGTTCTTCATAAGACAGGAAGATTATAACTTTGGGGATACATTGAACTCGTTTCTCATTTGGATATTTGTCATCTGGACACTTGGTGCATTTTTCTGTATCTGAAAAAAACCAAAATAAACCTTTCTTTAATATTCTATCCTTTCACCTTTATGAAATATCCTTTTGAGATGACAATTGATATCAGGAGCACTTTCCAAGATGCATTTATTAACACCTCCAGAGAATAAAATAAGAAGGATAACATTTTCTTTAAAAAGTAGCAAAATTTCTAATTCCCTATGAAATTGGGGGAAGCCCTTGGGCTTGAAGGAATTCCTGTGTAATGTGCAAAACCTTCACAGAATCTACATTTTTATTAAGTTTTTTTATTATTTTTATTTATTTATCAGCACAAATGCAACATATATATATACAGTATATACCCCTTTCTCTAACTTCACAGAATCCATATTACAAGAGCTAAATAATGAGTCAGTTGCACTTCTAGGCAAAAACCCTGAGCAGTGCCAAATGACACTTCTTAATATATCAGATTCAGAGTATGCCAATCTTCTGAGATCTATTTGATTGGTATAGAAAACAAATCCTGCAAAGAATCCGGAATGGCTAGTGGACCCAGTTGTAATGAGGTACACCCATAACTTGTCCACATCCCCTCATTGTGGAGCAGCAATAACTTCTAGTCATTCACAAGGAGAGGCCCATGTAGAGTACATTGCAATAATTCTTCCAGGAGGAAGATCTGAAAGTTGAGCTGGCAAGGTCTTACTCCACTCGTTATCAAGGATGAAGCTGTAAAGGTGCTCAACAGTATTAAGCATCTGGGGGTGCAGATAACTAACAATCTGAACTGGTCTCTCCACACGTCGTCCTTAGTGAAGTGTGCAAACCAGCGTTTGCATTTCCTGCGTCGGATGAGGAGAGCACATCTTTCTCCTTCTGCCCTGACCACTTTTCACTGAAGCACAATCAAGAGCATTTTAACAAACTGCATCCCTATTTGCTTTGATTGCAACAGTGCCTCAGATAGAAAGTCCATACAGAGAGTGGTGAGGACAGCCGAGAACATTACTTTATGTACAGAAGGAAGTGAGAAGGAAACTCACTTCTTGTTTTTCAGTGTACATGAATAATTTTGTATGTATGTATGTATGTATGTATGTATGTATGTATGTATGTATGTATGTATCAGTGGTGGGTTCCTGCCGGATCGCACTGGATCGCGCGCTCCCATTCGGAGATGAACCCGGAAGTACGTTCTTGCCCCGCCCCTGGCGACAGGACGACGCTTGCCTGCGCTCCACCAGCTCGGCTGGGACCGGAGACGTTTCTCTGCTCAGAAATGTCTTCAGTGGAGTGGTGGCAGCCTGGCAGGCTGAGCCTGCGTCCCTTTCAGGAGCTCCGCTCCACTGAGGAAACGTCTCCGCTCCCAGCCAAGCTGGTGTGTTGGGATCTTTTGCAATGGTCAAGGTAGCCTAACGACATAGAAAACCACATCCTTTGCTATGCTTCAACACCTGCTGTTTATGCAAGAAATGCTAACCACAGAGCCTGTCCAGAGAACTCCGGACAGGAGAGAAAAAACCACATCCTATGGAAAGCTTTAACCAATTATATGGCTGTATGCTAACCTGTTTAGTTCTGCCCTGCCACAAGCAGGTAACCAATCATGTAATAACACGATGTATAACGGAAACTTTTTGAATGCCTTCTGACTTAATAAAAGCAGGCTCCAGAACACATTCGGGGCTCATATCATCTCAAGGAAACTTTGCTGTCATCCTGTTATTTCATCTCATGTATGAGCCCTCCCTAATGCAGCTGGCGACGCTGCATTTTGGTGACCCCGACGTGATTTCTTTGCGAAGAAGCCGTTAGATCGAACTGCCCATTCTCATCGCTGAGGAAAGCCGCGCATCGTCCGTCTGAAAGACGACAGGATCTCGTGAGTTATGGGTGGAAAGTTTTCCCAACCTCAAATAGGTCATTTGAAGGAATTGGGGGAATTAATCGATGCTACTTCTAAGATCGCCTCTCAAAGTGGTAAAAAATTACCACGAATAAAGAAAAAGGAGATTAGGAATTTGTTAACTTACATTTGGCAAAAATTTCCATTTTACCCTGAGAAAGGGACTTTAAAAATCTCTATATGGATCAAATTGGGGGAATATTTGCACCAATCTCCTAGAGCACCTATTCAAATAGTGATTAATTGGCGCATAATTATGGAATGTTTAGTTGTTCATCATAAATATGATCCTAATTCACCTTCTAAGCCAGGAGGTGGCGTACCTCCCCCGTACGATGAAATTCAAAAAGAAAAGGCTTCGCTCTCTACCTTAAGCCATCCTAGAGCGACTGCTCCAATTCCTCCTTTACAAACTCAAGGAGGATCTATAGTCCAAGCTCTCCATCAGGCTAGACGGGAGGGTCAAATCGACCCTGAAGACCTTGAGACCTCTGCTCTGTTTCCAGTAAGTTGGGCAGCTCCACAGGGAGCTCCTGCCGGAGCAGCAGTCCAACCTGTCCACCATCATGTCAACTATAAAAATATAAGAGACATTAAAGCCGCTGTCAGGGATTATGGTCTTCATTCTCGCTATGTTCTTGGCTTGCTTACTTCACTTTCCTCGGCTACTGCTGAAATGCTTTTAGCTGACTGGCAATCTCTTTTCGGAATGATTTTAACTCCCTCTCAATATGTTATTTGGAATTCAGAATATGGAAAACAAATTGCCATTGCTGTCACTACTGGCCTTCCTCAAAACGTACTTTTAGATGATTTAATGGGGACTGGCACTCGTGCAACCATTGCACAACAGATTTTGTCTGACAGAGCAGCATTTCCAATAATTAAGGACGCTGCTTTCACTGCCTTTAGAAAGGTAGATGACAACCAAGGTGTTCCCCTACAAACATTCTCAAAAATTATGCAAAACCCAAATGAAGATTATGCATCTTTTATTAGTCGTCTTCAATTGGCTTTAGAACGACAAATTGACAATGTGGAGGCTCGCAATGAATTAATGATGAAATTGGCTTTTGAAAATGCAAATCCTGACTGTCAAAAGGTACTTCAACCCATTGCCAATAAGCCTGGTACTGTTTTAGCGGATCTTTTATAGGCTTGCCGCATTGTGGATACTACAAGTCATAAAATGGCTGCTTTAGCTTCTGCCATAACCACGTCTTTAGCTCCGTCTTCTTCTTCCTCTGCTTCTGAGGTGCTCCCACTTTCGCGCCCTACGGGAAATTGCTTTAACTGTGGTAAACCAGGACATTTTAAAAATCAATGCAAAGCACCAGGAGGTGGCGCTAATCGCTATTCCTCCCCAACCATGGCCAGACCTTCCACTGTTTGCCCTAAATGTAAAAAGGGTTTTCACTGGGCAAACCAGTGTCGCTCCACCAACCAGTCTCAGCCACATCAAAATTTTCCCAAAAGCCCATCATTTCAAAACCAGCAACAGTCGGGAAACTAGTTGAGGGGCCTACAGCTAGCCCCGCCCCAAAGGCTGAAATTGAACATTCTAAAGTTTGGTCACAGTCATACCCTATGGTTGCTAATGATACAATTGACTATGTAATTCCTGGAAAAGTTGATTTTCTTTTTATTTCTCCACAAACCTCTATCCAATTGCCTCCATCTCTGCCTGTCATCGTTATGCCTAATCTTGATCTTACTGCTCAGGGGGTGCTTGCTTCTCCTTTTTTGCGTTCCTCTGACTCTCTCTCTGACTTAGCCTTAGCAATCATAGTCAACTCTCCAGTTACTATAAAAAAGGGAGATGTTGTAGCCACTATGATTGCTCTGGATTCATCTTCTCAGGCGTTGGCCTTAGAACAAACTGTGGGGCACTTTCGCCCTACTGCTGAATTTCAACTCAATGGGCGTTCCTTTTTTGGTATTTTAGACACTGGAGCTGACGTGTCAGTAATCCGGTCTGCTGAGTGGCCCTCCCATTGGCCCACTGACTCCGCCCCGGCCGTCAGAGGGGTAGGTGGATCTCAGTCAGCTCGCATTAGTAAGGATTGGCTTGCTGTCACTTCAGACTCCAGTACCATCACCGCCCACATTAAGCCTGTCATTTTGCCTTTTCACATCAACTTGTGGGGAAGAGATTTAATGTCACAACTTAAAGGCAAACTCACATTACAATGAACCCTCAACAATTTGTACTTCAATTGCAATTGAAGACTACGACCCCTATTTGGGTCGACCAGTGGCCATTACCTATAGAAAAACTACAAGCTTTAAAAGAATTAGTTGCTCAACAATTAGAAAAAGGCCACATTGAAACATCTGTTAGCCCATATAATTCACCTGTTTTTGTCATTAAAAAGAAATCAGGCCATTGGCGTCTTCTGAATGATTTGCGCCTCATCAACCACGTTTTACAACCCATGGGGGCCCTCCAGTGTGGCCTACCCAATCCTAACCTTATCCCTCAAGATTATGACTTAATGATTATTGATTTAAAAGACTGTTTCTTCTCTATTCCTTTACATCCTGCGGACAAACATCTTTTTGCTTTTACTGTCCCTGAACTCAACAATTCTAAACCTACTTCCAGATATCAATGGAAAGTCTTGCCCCAAGGAATGCTAAACTCACCTACCATGTGTCAATATTATGTTTCCCAAATTTTACAACCATATCGAAAGGCATTTCCTCAATTTTTAATTTACCATTATATGGATGATATCTTAGTAGCAGCCCCTGGCCCCAAAGGGACTGTCCTCAAAACCTTTCCTACACTGCAAACCATATTACAACAAGGAGGTTTGCATATTGCCCCTGATAAAATTCAAACTTCATATCCTTTTTCTTATTTAGGACACAAGGTCCTTGCCTCTCAATCTGTTCCTGTCCTTCCCTTTTTAAAACTTCCTGATAATCCTACTCTTTTGCAGTTGCAACAATATTTGGGTTCCATTAACTGGACCCGTCCTTATTTAAGCCTTACTACTCATCAATTGTCTCCTCTTTTTTCTGCACTAACTTTAGGAAAACATCCTTCTGATAGAATAGGTTTAACTCAAGAACATCATGCTGTTATAAAATTAGTTAATGAAGCCTTATCAACAAAATGGGTAGATAGGATGCAAGAAAATATCCCTTTATCAATCTTAATCATCAACACTCCTGTCATTCCCACTGCTGCCCTTGTTCAGGTTGTTTCTCCTCCAAAACTTTTTATTTTAGAATGGATACATTTATCTCACACTCCTCGAACCTCTATCACTCAGAAATCTTCTCAGTTTGCTCATTTAATAATAAAATCTAGAAATCGCTCAAAAGCCCTCATGGGCTTCGAGCCTGTTGTGTTGTTTGTTCCTTGCTCTCTTGTTACTTGGGAATCTTTATTTTCCACTTGTGACCACCTACAGTTTGCTCTTGCGGATTGGCCTGGTAAAGTGTCTTGTCATGCTCCCCATGACCCTCGACTATCTCTCTTGAACTCTGTACCTTTTCAGTGGTCCTCCCCCTACTCACCTGTTCCCCTTGCTAATGCAGTCACTGTCTTTGCTGATGGCAGCAAGCAGTTTGGTGCATGCACTTGGCAACAGGATGGTGAATGGATAATTAAAACCACATCTGAACAAACTTCTGCTCAACGATCTGAATTAGCTGCTTCCTTATTGGCCTTTCAACACTTTCAACATCAACCCTTTAATCTTATAGTAGACAGTTTGTATGTTTTCCAAGTTATTTCTTCCGTCTACATGTCTTATTTATCTCCCTCTATTGAATCTTCTTTGATGTCATTATTTTTAGCTTTACAATCTTTTATCAATACTAGGTCAAATCCATTTCATGTTTCTCACATTAGAAGTTATCAACCTTTTCCTGGCATCATCCAGGAAGGCAATGACCGTGCTGATGCAGCTGCCACTGCTGCTTCTGCGTCTACAATTGTCTTTCCTCTTACCTCTCCCACTCCTTGGGAAAGTCATTCATACTTTCATCAAAACAAAAAGGCTCTCATTAGACAATTTGGCATCACTGCTGCCGAAGCCTCGGCAATTTTACAACAATGTCCTACTTGTAGTAAACAGTCTCATTCCATTCCTATGGGTGTCAATCCCAGAGGAACTGAATGTTGTCAAATTTGGCAAATGGATGTTACCCAATATCCTTCCTTTTCCCCATGGAAGTATATTCACGTATCTATTGATACTTTTTCTGGGTTCATCATGGCTTCACCCCAAAGGGGTGAATCCACCAAGCATGTTATGAATCACTGTATTCGTACCTTTGCATCGCTGGGACGTCCAAATGAACTCAAAACTGACAATGGCCCTGCTTATACCAGCAGTGCCTTTGCTGACTTTTGTTCAAAATGGGGAATCACTCATAAGTTTGGCATTCCCTATAACAGCCAAGGTCAAGCCTTGGTTGAAAGGGCTAACCAAACCTTAAAACATGCATTAGACAGACACATTGACAAAAAAGGGAAAAACCTCCCTAACCTCCCAACGGTGCAAAACATTTTGAACTTATGCTTATTTTCCTTGAATTTTTTTAAACTTGACTGGCACTCCTGCCTCCTCTGCTGCCACAAGGCATTTTTCTTCCCCCTCCCTCTCTCTCCCCCGCCCTCAGGTTTGGTATCGCCAACTCCCAGATCCTGCCTGGAGAGGGCCCGCTGATCTCATCACCTGGGGAAGAGGCTACGCAGCGGTCCAACTGCCTGACAAAGTCTTGTGGGTTCCTGGTCGCTGTATCCGGCCTTACTTTGCACCAGCACCCCACCCATCTCCGCTGCCAGCCTCCCCGTCTCCTGAGTCTGCAACCATTGATGTGTGACTTTATACTCCCAGGCTATACCTTGTGAATTCCGGATCGCCATGTCTGCCAATTCCATCCCAAGTTACATCCACATGACTGTATTCCTAACAATACTTTGCCTAACATGACAATCTTTAACCTCCCTCTCAGAAGTGGTTTTGCAAAACAGAAGAGGACTCGATTTATTTTTTAAAAAGAAGGGGGGGGGGGTTATGTATGGCCTTAAGGGAAGAATGTTGTTTTTATGGTTATGTGTGGCCTTAAGGGAAGAATGTTGTTTTTATGCAGACCACTCTGGCATAGTACAGGACTCTATGACAAAACTCAGAGAAGGCCTGAATAAATGAAAATAGGAGAGGGAAGATCAACAAGGATGGTTTGGAAACTGGTATAACCTTTCCCCTTGGCTCAACACTTTGCTAAGTGCTCTTATAGGACCATTAATTTTGCTTGTATTAGCGTGCACAATTGGCCCATGCTTATTTAATCGCTTTTCTATATTTATTACATCTAGAATAGATTCATTGCAGACCATGCTGTTGCAATCCCAGAATACCCTCTGGGACCTTGAAAGCAGAGGGACCTACCAACCCATACCTCAGGATGAGGTGTCAAATAATTTCATCGTGAGTGAAGAGGATGAGTCAATCCTTTAGCTCACTTTGCAAACCATACAAACATCTCCTCAGAAAAACATCAGGGTAAGGTCAACGATACAGGCTGAGTCGGAGGACTTGACCTTGTATCCAGTGGTCAGTGAGTGATAGTGAATCTCGGGCCCGGAGGGGCCTGGGCCACACTCCGGCTCCAACCGCCACAGCCTTTCCATTGAAATAAAAAAAGAAAGGAGGAGATGTTGGGATCTTTTGCAATGGTCAAGGTAGCCTAACGACATAGAAAACCACATCCTTTGCTATGCTTCAACACCTGCTGTTTATGCAAGAAATGCTAACCACAGAGCCTGTCCAGAGAACTCCGGACAGGAGAGAAAAAACCACATCCTATGGAAAGCTTTAACCAATTATATGGCTGTATGCTAACCTGTTTAGTTCTGCCCTGCCACAAGCAGGTAACCAATCATGTAATAACACGATGTATAACGGAAACTTTTTGAATGCCTTCTGACTTAATAAAAGCAGGCTCCAGAACACATTCGGGGCTCATATCATCTCAAGGAAACTTTGCTGTCATCCTGTTATTTCATCTCATGTATGAGCCCTCCCTAATGCAGCTGGCGACGCTGCACTGGTGGAGCGCAGGCAAGCGTCGTCCCTTCGCCAGGGGCAGGGCAAGAACGTACTTCCAGGTTCATTGCCAAACGGGAGCGCATGATCCGGTGCAATTCGGCAGAAACCCACCACTGGTATGTATGTATGTATGTATGTATGTATGTATGTATGTATGTATGTATGTATTTATTTATTTATTTATTTATGTTTATGTAGTGTATATTGACATTGGTAACCCTTTGAGAGCTGTACGCCACGAAATTTCATTTTAATATATGCCTATTAGTGTACTTGGCTAATCATGAATTAATTATAACTAATAGTGTCACAAAGTGACAATAAAATCATTCTAAGCTCTAAGTTCTAAGACAATTCCTCACATTTCAAAGAATTCAGATATTTATAGAAAGACAAATATGGAAAGAAATATCCAAAATAAAAAGCAGAAGAGATATTTTCTCTGGCAGTAGTAAAGATAACCATACTCTCCAATCCCCATTAAGGTCTTTCTGTTATTCTTCCACTTTGAAAAGAAATTGTGCAGTTTGAAAATAAATAAATAAATAAATCAGTTGAGATTCATTCTCTCATTTAACTTTCACTGTCATAAAAGGGCTTTGGATGAATCCCTTCCACAAATCTGCCCTTTCCTTTGATGTCACCCACCTTCCTGAGTGGAGATTGTCCCCTCTGGACAAGGAACGCAGTCATAGCAGCAAACTGGCTCTCCTTCTCGCTTGCGCTTGACAAATCCAGGACGACAATTGTCCACACATTTGGACTCAGGCAAAGGCTAAGGAGAAAAAGAAGGAATGCCAAAGAAAATCTATCTGTGCTAAGTATCCATGGACAATGGAGGTAGCTATGAAGTTTAGTTGAGTAGTCTGTCAGGACTTCCCTTGGAAAAATAGTTCAAGTGAATCCTAACCTCCTAACCATTCGCGATCATATTCAGAGTCATGACTGTACAGTGAGAAAAGCCACAAAGATGATTAGGTGTCTGGAGGCTAAAACACATAAAGGACAGTTGCTGGAATCAGATAGGTCAAGTTTAATTAAAAGAAGGACTAGAGGTGACATGATAGCAGTGTTCCAATATCTCAGGGGTTGCCATAAAGAAGAATAGAATAGAATAACAGAGTTGGATTAAATGGATTTAATCTTTTTTAACTTTTGGGATGTGTGTTTTTTTAATGTTGTATGCCGCCTGAGTCCTTTTGGAGAAGGGCGGCATATAAATCCAAATAAACCAAACCAAACCAAACCTTGGAGGTGCTCATGAAGACCAGCTGCTGGAAACCAGAAGAGCAGCTGGCAACAGCATGCATGCCCCCAGGGTGCCAGAGGTGCCAACTCGTGCCAGAGGTTTGCCATCCCAGGTCTAAAAAAAGCAATAAATGTTCTCCATTCAACTCTCAGTTAAGGTCATTCACCATGGTGACTAAATCCACGTGAAATGGGTTGCACTCTTTAGAAAAAAGAGAAACGCAGCAATATTTCACATACCTTTTCAACCAACTCTAGATACACAAGAGTATCTTGGTTGATAACAAGCTTCTGTCTTTCAATAGCCCCCAGTTTCTTTTTGATTAACCACCCATTGTGCAAAAACACCTGGAACTCAACGTCCATGTCTGCAGTTACTTCTCCGTTTTGGTCCAGGTAGAGTTTCCAATGAGAAAGATTGTAGAACCCGTTCTTCTCCAGAAAGGAATGGAACTAGAATGGAAATACATCCGGAATTTGAAAAGCAGAAAACTTTGTTTCTTAACCTACGTGGTACTTTCGTGTTACCCCTTTCCTTTAAATTTCATTTTATTCTATTTGAAACATTAAAATACAAACTCCAAAAAAAGGGGGGAAAGATACAAAATGCAAAAAAGAACTAGACAAAACAACACAAAAATCTGCAGAAAAAGAAAAAAAGAGACACATACATAACAGTAAATGGTAACAAGGACTATAATATCTTGTAGAAGAACTTCAATGATGCACTAAAAAAGGATGATCAAACTTGATAAGAATATTTGTGAAAATATCAAAATAGTAGATGATTCTACTAATAAGTAGAATCTTACTTACTACTACTTACTTACTTAATATTAAGTAAGGTTCTACATTTAAGCCAGAAAAACAAAATGCACAGGTTCAGAATAGGTGGCACCTTGATCAATAGTAGTAACTTTGAGAGGGATCTTGGAGTCCTAGTGGACAACCATTTAAATATGAGCCAGCCGTGTGCAGCAGCTTGCCAAAAAACCCAACACAGTTCTAGGCTGCATAAACAGAAGGATAGAATCAAGATCACGTGGAGGGTTAATACAGAATACAGAGAAGAGCAACAAAGATGATTAGGAGACTAAAACATATGAAGAATGGTTTCTGGAATTGTTTAATGAAAAGAAGGACTGGGGGAGATATGATAGCAGTGTTCCGATATCTCAGGGGTTGCCACAAAGAAGAGGGAGTCAAACTATTCTCCAAAGCATCTGAGGGTAGAACAAGAAGCAATGGATAGAAACTAATCAAGGGGGGAAGCAACTTAGAACTGAGGAGAAATTTCCTGACAGTTAGAACAATTAATCAGTGGAACAACTTGCCTCCAGAACTTGTGAATGGTTCAACACTGGGAGTTTTTAAGAAGATGTTGGATAGCCATCTCTTTGAAATGGTATAGGGTTTCCTGCCTAGGCATGGGGTTGGGCTAGTTCCAAGTTCCCTTCCAACTCAGTTATTCTATTCTATTCTGTTCTGTTCTGTTCTGTTCTGTTCTGTTCTATTCTACTCTACTCTACTCTACTCTACTCTACTCTACTCTACTCTACTCTACTCTATTCTACTCTATTTTATTATATTCTAACCAAATCTGTTGGCCTTTTGTAGAACAAGGATTTTGATAAGATCCTCCTCTTTCTCTAATGGATTCCTTCTCCAGAGGAATTTCGTTTGTTGGATCCTTGTTAGGACCTCATACCTGCCATGGCTGCAACCTCGGAGCCTCCAGTGTCTCTTGGGTCACCTTCCTTCTCCTCCAGGACCTGGACAAATATGCAGCCTTCAAGACCTGGGCCAAAGTCATATAGATAACGTAAATAGTGCCACTGTTTTGAACCTTCTTCCCATTCAATTTCTCTTGTGTCTCCACTGGAGTTTTTTGGGTGCATCTTTTCCGGCCTTTGACAGACAAAAGATGCTTTGAAAAAGAACACAGAAAATTCTTCTTTTCATATTGGCAGTCTATAAAAGAAAGGGGTTCAAAAGCATCATATTTTGGGCTTACTTTTTGGATAAATTTAAAGCTCCAAATGCTATGGATGTATTTGTGACGTCCACGATGATACATTATATATTTCCCCAAAGTTGTGGTGATCCACACTTTCCCTCCAATGGGTCCTGACAAAGTGTCAAGTGTTAGTTGAAAAATATTAAATGTGCTTGAAACGATAATACGTCCTATGAAGTGAACAAAGACATTGACTTGCTTCCACTGAGAAAAGCTGGAATCCCTGAAGGGTGTTGGATATCCAGTCATTGAGAATCGTTGTGATATAACGGAACAAATTCCATTCTTGACAAGCAAAGGAGGAAAAATCCTCAGGAAATTCTCTCCCTCCTCTGTGTCTGGAGCAAGGAGGCCAATCAAGGTCCATCTGAAGTGCAGGAGCACTTGGACAATTGCTAAATACTGAAACCCTTCTTTGGGGAGCATCCGGTGGAAAAAAGGGAATTTACTTTTATCACTCAGAGTCTCTGAAGCAATTTTATCAATTAGCTGGAAAAACAATGAAGAATGCTGTGTTATATTTGGGGTCAGGTCAAGTCCAAAAGATGAGTTTTTAATAAATCCAACTTCATTTTGATAAACATCTTAGAATAATTTGTTGATTGGCCATTGTTTACAATATTAAATGCAGAATATTAAGAAGACTGTATATAAAAATAGAAGTGCCACAGTGGCGCAGTGGTTAGAATGCAGTATTGCAGGCTACTTCTGCTGACTTCCAGCTGCCTGCAGTCTGTCAGTTCGAGCCTTGCTGACTCAAGGTTGATTCAGCCTTCCATCCTTCTGAGGTCAGGAAAATGAGGACCCAGATTGTTGGGGGCAAAATGCTGACTCTATAAACTGCTTAGAGAAGACTGTAAAGCACTCTGAAGTAGTATGTAAATATAACTGCTCCTGCTAATGCTAAGATGAAAAACAAATTAAATGAAAAAGAATAACAATCAAAATGCAAATCATATTTCTCTGTCACCCCTACAATTTAATGAAGTTAGACTCACATGTGCAGATATTCACTGAAATATATTGTTACAATAAAGGGCCATATTATATTGCATTTTTGAAGAATGCTACATCCAAGTCGCGATGGCTCAGTGGTTAGAATGCAGTACTGCAGGCTACTTCTGCTGATCACCGGCTGCCAGCAGTTTGGCAGTTTGGGTCTAACTGGCTGAAGATTGACTGAGCCTTCCATCCAGAGGTGGTATTCAGCAGGTTCTGAACAGTTCTGGAGAACCGGTATGGAAATTTTGAGTAGTTCAGAGAACCAGTAAATACCACCTCTGACTGGCTCCTCCCCAACTATTATCTGCCTCCTGAGTCCCAGGTGATAATGAGGGAATGGGATTTTACAGTAGCCTTCCCCTCGAGTGAGGTAGGAATGGAGATTTTACAGTAGCCTTCCTCTGGAATGGGGAGGGAATGGAGATTTTACAGTATTCTTCCCCTGGAATAGGGAGGGAATGGAGATTTTACAGCATCCTTCCCCTGGAATAGGGAGGGAATGGAGATTTTACAGCATCCTTCCCCTGGAATAGGGAGGGAATGGAGATTTTACAGCATCCTTCCCCTGGAATGGGGAGGGAATGGACATTTTACAGTATCCTTCCCCTGGAATAGGGAGGGAATGGAGATTTTACAGCATCCTTCCCCTGCAATAGGGAGGGAATGGAGATTTTACAGCATCCTTCCCCTGGAATAGGGAGGGAATGGAGATTTTACAGCATCCTTCCCCTGGAATAGGGAGGGAATGGAGACTTTACAGTATCCTTCTCCTGCCATGCCCACCAAGCCACACCAGGCCCACCAAGCCATGCAACGCCCATCAAGCCATGGCCACAGAACTGGTAGTAAAAAAATAATAATCCCACCATTGCTTCCATCCTTCCAAGGTGGATAAAATGAGGAGCCAGAATGTTGGGGGCAAGAGGCTCTGTAAACTGCTTAGAAAGGGTTGTAAAAGTACTATGAAGTGGTATATAAGTCTAAGTGCTATTGCTATTGCTATTTTTCTCTGCTTCTATATTTCAGATTCTTTGTGCAGCCCTCTTTTTACTTTCTTCTCCAGTTGTACAAGAGACAGGGAAAACGTAGTTCCTCATATAATTTGTCAGTTGTATAAGCCAAGAGATCTTTAGCTGACCTTTTGTCCGTTCTGACAGACACAGAAGTCTATAGTTTCCATAGCTTTCATTTTGCACCAATAATTAATGATGTTAATTGATATTGATCAACATGATGTTGGTTAGTTGATGTTGATTAACATCAGATCAACAATCAAGAAGTAAATAATACCCCAATCAAGGAACTGCCAAACAAACAGGCCACCAAAAATCATCCAAGACCATTTCCACCAGCGCTTACAGAGCATGTCACTAGAAGATAAAATTGAGACCATTCCCCACTCCTTACTAGCACTGATCATCTTATCTAGTTTGGGTAATGAAATGTCTGCACAAAAATAACCAAGCTCAGAAAGCTACAAGAAACTCTCACTTCAACACAGAGCTACAAATATTCTCCTTTGTCAATTTGATCCCATCCCTCTAGTGATGCAGCCTAGGTCTGCACTGGCTTTTTTGGCAGCTGCACCATATTGGTGTCTTGTATTTAAGTCATGGTCCAGTAGGACACCTAGATTTCTCTCAGTTTCTACTGCTCAGCCAGGCAACTATTCCATATGTGTATTTAGTATTTCTTGTCTGGGAATAGGACCTTACTTTTCTCACCACTGAGAATTGCATTTCATTCAATAGATTTTCTAAGCTCATGAACCAGGCTCAAGGTTGACTCATCCCTCTGAGGTCAGTGAAATGAGGACCCAGATTGTTGGTGATAATCTGGTAACTCTGTAAACCACTTAGAGAGGAATGTAAAGCATTGTATATCAGTCTAAATGCTATTATTATGCACACATTATGAGCTTTCTATCAGTGTTGTACTATCATATTGTACAGAAAACTCTTTGATTGGATGTAGAGCCTCTCCTCATCTTCACAAGCATGCACCAGAAGCCCCCAAAGCAATAGAGATGCTATCACAACAGGATATAACTGTTTTGATACAAGCTACCATCCTAATGTGTATCCCAGTTCCCAGCCATGACACCAACAATGGACAAAGTGAAAAGCAGCTCTTGAATTCCATAGAGAAGATATAGTTGGATCTATCATGTACTCACTACCACCCCACTCACATTACTATATAGAGAAACACACACACACACACACACACAAACCTGTGGGACTTTGTAGGGGCCTACTAATGTTGACATCTGGATGGAAATCTCTCTGTCAGCTGCATCAAGAAGAGTCAAAATGTTGTCCTTCCTTCCACAGCTGTAGTTGGGAACATTGGCTTCTCCGGCAGAGAGTGTGTCCAGCAAGACTTCTGAAGTGCCAAGAGTTTTCAAGTAGTTGTCATGGATATTGTAGCCAAGTGTGAGATTGCACAGGAGCTGGATATTCTTGTTGATCTCTTGAATGGTGAAAATAAAGCGTTCTATTCCTTTCAAATCGTAAGGTACACTAGTGTAAAAATGCTTTGGTTAATACAAGCATCATCAACAACAGTAATAAAATACATTTCCCCCCAATTTCATCCTCTTTATCAACACAAGACTATTCAGTCTGGAGTAATACTGATTAAAAACAAGAGGCATATGATACTCAGCCATCGACGTTTACCATTTGTACATTTACTATTCGAATGACAAATAATCTATTATTTGTAGCAGCAGTAATTTTCATCAGCACAGTGCCCGCTCTGCAAAATAATTCATTTTTAAAATACAACCATCATAAAAGGAAAGAATATAGAATAGAATAGAATAGAATAGAATAGAATAGAATAATAGAATTGGAAGGGTCCTTAGAGGTCTTCTAGTCTAACCCCCTGCTTAGGCAGGAAACCCTACACCACTTCAGAAAAATGGTTGTCCAATCTCTTCTTTAAAACTTCCAGTGTTGGAGCACTCACAACTTCTGGAGGCAACTTCTGTTCCACTGTTTAATTGTTCTGACTGTCAGGAAATTTATCCTCAGTTCTAAGTTGCTTCTCTCCTTGATTAGTTTTCACCCGTTGCTTCTTGTCCTACCTTCAGGTGCTTTGGAGAATAGTTTGACTCCCTCTTCTTTGTGGCAATGCCTGAGATATTGGAAGACTTCTATCATGTCTCCCCTAGTCCTTCTTTCTCTTAAGCTAAACATACCCAGTTCCTGCAACGGTTCTTCATATGTTTTAGCCTCCAGTCCCCTAATCATCTTTGTTCCTCTTCTCTGCACTCTTTCTAGAGTCTCCACATCTTTTCTACATCGTGGCAACCAGAACTGAATGCCGTATTCCAAGTGTGGCCTTACCAAGGCATTATAAAGTGGTATTAACACTTCACGTGATCTTGATTCTATCCCTCTGTTGATGTAGCCTAGAACTCTGTTGGCTTTTTGGCAGCTGCTGCACACTGCTGCTCATATTTAAATGGTTGTCCACTAGGACTCCAAGATCCCCCTCATAGCTACTACCTTGAGCAATACTACCTTGAGGATATTTCATAAGTGACCCAGAAAACCTCTTATATGTCATCCTCTATCCCTATAAGGATCAGACACTGAATATCAATGAGCAATTATAAAAATATGAAAATGAGCTTGTCAACTGGTTAACTACAACAATCGCTACTTTAAACAAAAGTCATTTTTCAAGTCATGCATTGTAGATGGGATATGGAGAGGAAAATAATTTGGATTTCTTTCAGGTATTTTTTTTCCTGCTCCATCCTTGTATTTGTGTCTTTTCCACTAAATAAGACAGAGGAGGAAACCTGTGGAAACCTGGTCAATCAACAAAATTAATCAGTTCCTGAAATATAGGAGTAAGCAGAATTAGGAGAAAAGAAGGAGAGTGTTAGAACTGCAGATGGAAGGAATACAATTTCATCACACTGAATAACTTACTAGTGAGACTGACTATAAGGAAGCCGGTTGAAAACCAATATTTTCTGGTTTATTGTTGCTGCACTGGTGACTATGCCGATGAGATGGTCTCCTGGCCTGTAGTAGCTCCACAATCTTTCTCTATACAGGTTCAATGGGCATTTCATTCTCAGCTTCCCAGAGACTGGCTGGGGCACCAGTAGCACCCAAAGCAGAAGCAGAACATGCATCATTCATGGAGCTGAATCCTGTTTCCAAAGAAGAGCTAGATGATCTCAAAGCACTCTCAGAAAATGGAACATCCAGTGGCTTTCCTCATTCAAACAGAAACAATGCCTGCTTCATCTGGAAAAGAAGGGAAGTTACATTCAGCAGCACAGCCCCTGCCTGTGTCCTAAACATTGTGCAAACTATTCAGCATGAGTAGAAGCTTATATCTGTTTCTGATGCAAGATCCATTCCATGTTGCTGCAGTGATTGTTGCTGCAATCACTGGAAAAGTAGCAGTAGCCATCTCAAAGTTTGGGCTTGTGATAATTACTGTGAGTGATAATTTGTCCTCTTGCATGGCTCCACGTACAGAAGGACCACAGGAGAAAAGGATCCTTGTGAAATGTTGCATATACACCCCTAGAGACACCCTTCTATAAAGGTTGTCATCCTTCCTGTCAGGACATGTGCAGAAACTAATGTTGGAGGAAGATCTTCAATACCTAGGGAATTGACTTCTATTGCCTGACATTGTGGCGTACGGTCTCCAAAGAATGTTAGAGAAGATCATCCAGAGCTATGCAGTTTGATGGCAGTCTGGGCTGCCAACGCTTAACTCTACTGCTCTCTGACACCTTCTGCACCCTTGAGCACTGCCTAATTTTAAGAGCAGGTCTTCTTTGTGATTTTCTTTTCTATCAGATCGCCAGATATTAATCCTAATTTGGAGCTGATATTAACATTCCTTGTGCCTAAAGTGACAACAATTTCTGTCTGTTCTAGAAGTATAATTTTTGGGATGAGAGCTGACTAAGAGGCAGGAAAGTGACAGTTTGCAGACTGTATTCTTAGGTAAATAGGGAGAAATTTACCGAAGGGATAGCATTTTTTTATTTTCCTTGACCTTCTGTTGTCCTTCAATATTCATGGAAGACAGTGAAATCCTTTATATTTTGAAGTTTCATAGTTTATTAAATAAAGAAAGGGTAGTCAGAATTCCAACCAAATTCTCCATCCCAAATTCAGCACTCAGAGACAAAGTCCAGCCAAGTAAGAATTTATTAGAGAAGTCATATTGGCATGTCTGGGAAAGTCACGAATCTGAATTCCCATGTTTTCCTCCTGCTGCACTAAAACTCACACCTAGCCCCTGTTGATGATTCTTTAATTGCATTCTCCAATCCACCTCAGTTCTGAACTCCTGTCAAGTCCAGTCACTCCCCTCCAAACTCCACCGAGTTGACTTTGAGCTCTTGCAAAAGAATGTAGTTGTGGCTATCGTCCCACCCTCAGTATTCTCTTGTTCCCACAGCTGCCCATCTCTGCTGTGGCAACCCTAAATCTGAATCAAGATGGATCCAGGCCTGACAGGCTGCCTCCCCTCAAGTGATGATAACATCTTGAAATGAAAAAAGTGATAGGAGGTTAGAATCCACACCAACTAACCACCCCTTCCTCCCCCAGGGGGCCCCTTTGGCTTATCGGGAAATTTTTCATGAAACTGTTTCACTAATCTGCTTCTACATCCAAAATTACCTAAGTAGCCTCAGATGAAGAGTACCCCTTCCAAAGAATGTGATATCACCCCCCATGTAACCTAGAATCAAGAATCATATTTACTTCATAATGCTTTTCACCCTGGACTACTATTGGTTTGAAAACTGGTTGATCTCTAGGTCTCAATTAGGAAAAAACAGTTGGCTGCAACAAGCTGCTATTGAAAACCAAATGCATCTTCCCCAATAAACAAGGGTGATTTAACTGCACAGTTACTGGATTTATAATTTTCACTGTAGGGAATGGGCTTATGAATTTGAGACCCAGTTTGTTTGTGGGTCTAAGTCTAAGATACTTATTAGACAGATAGACCTGGTCTCCTACTTTGAAAGAGACTTGTGGCACCCGGTGTTTATCTGCTTGGTGCTTGTACTTCTCAGTGGCTTGAGCGAGTGCCCGCTTTCACAGAGATTCCACCCACTCGGCCAAGGACAGTGAGATTGGAAGCTCAGGCATCAATACAAAGTCCATTGCACTGGTGACCTAGAGTGGGGTTAAACTGGTGCTACTATGGACCACGTTATTATATGCCAGCAGATCGGGCGAATTGTCCTGCTGGTAGTCGACATATCACTCAGGTACTGCTCCACCATCGTGTTTGTTCATTCCACAGCTCCATTTGTACTCAGATGGAACTCAGAGGGACCCTTCCAGGCTAACCCACAAAATCACAAAATTTCCTTACATGTATACATCTGAAATAGATTGCATTGTTTCTCCATGTCATATAATATATATAGATGCATACATAATTGTTCTGACCCCCCTTCCGTCCAGTAACAAATGCTGACACAAACTTAGCTGGAATGCCACACTTTATTGACAGGACTATAATCTGGGCAGCGGAAAGCCCAAACACGAACTAACAGATAAGAACCTTGGCAGCAACCCAGACTCTGACAGATACAGATAACAGCTTCTCCAGCATCTTCCGCAAACAGTTCAGACCAGATTACTTTCAACGGTTGTGTCCTGCAAGAAGTATCCTCCCCAAAATCTCTCCTTAAATAAGCTCTTGGGAATGGCCACCTGGGCTTGATTATCTCTGAGGAGCTTGTCTCCAAAGCAGCTGTTGCGGTCGCTTCTGCGCCTGTCGTGATCTTGCTTCAGGGACAAACTCCTTTAGATCCACCCCACTGCTCCATGCCTTAGGCACCTCCTGGTGGCCAACCAGCCTCTCTGGTCCCTGCTCTGAGTCTGAAGTCTGCCCAGGGTCATCCATCTCTTCCATAGCCGACTCATAAGGCTCGTCGCTATCTGAGTCCCTCAGTAGCTCCAGCGGATCCTGCTGGGCCACAAAACATAATTATGTATGTATGTATGTATGTATGTATGTATGTATGTATTTTGTCATTGTTCTGACCCAGTCTTAGCAGAACCAAGAAACAGACTCCTTGTCCCGAAAAACCCCTCTTTATTTAGTTACTGTGGATTCATGGCATTCACACACAGAAAAGTCCAGGCAATAATCCTTCCAAGGGTTAATTGCAAGAACAGACTTTATCAGTCCTTGGATAATTGCCAGGTTGAGAGCATCCAGTTGCAAAGATGTAAATTAATTCCTGGCAAGGAGTCTCTGTGGCACGAACCATGATAAGCAAACCTTCTGAAAGAAATATTGTCTCCTGCAACCACGACTCCATTTTTGCTTCTACTTATTCCCCAGGGAGGGGCCATTCAGCATCCAAGTGTGCCTTTGTTCCTGAGTCAGCCCCTGTTCCTCAGTTGTTCTCCTCTCCCGACAGCTCTGCACATAAATGCATCTGGAATAGGCCCCCAGCTGTTCTTCTTCCCCATTTATCTCTGATTCTGAAGGCAGCTGGGAAATGTCAGATGGCCCTGGCCCTATCTCTGCTTCTGATCCAGAGCATCCCTCAGAGCCTTCCACAGACTCCAGGACTGGCCCAAGTTCTTCCCCAACCTTCTCATCATCTGACTCTGCTACCAGCTCTGCTGAGGGCTGGAGGGGCACAGCAATCTTGTTTATGTAATGTATATTAGAGGTGGAGACCCTTTGAGAGCTGCATGCAACTAAATTTAATGTATGACAATTAGTGTACATCCAAAGTGACTATAAAGTTAGTCTAAGTCTAAGTTCCAAATGGGTAGATTTTTGAGCTGGTTGTGCTGTGCAGAGTTGAAAGGAAACCCCAACCTTTACATGAGAACAACTTTAAAGCCTTCGTGAGGGAAGTGACAGGGTGATGGAGCAGGGGTGACATTAAAGGCCAGGATATTACAGGAGGTCCATGTCTCTTCATTGGTGAGGGCATGAAAGATGTGCTGGAAGAGAGGTCACTTGCCCACACCCCACACCCAGTCTGGCCTAGGCAGCCTCAGGCATAATCGGACATCTCTCCTCTGAGTAAGGGGCCTCCTTGTGCATCGTGAGGGTGGAAGAGAGGTGGTGATATCACTGGCATGGGTGGGTCACAGTGCCACCATGCAACATCTCTTGCCAGAATCTTAGTTTGGCTAACCAGCTTTGGATCCACTCATGTGGGTGTTGTTCCCCCAGGTGTTAGGTGTTGTGTGTGTCAGGGTTCCAAATAGCATCCAAAAGTAAATCGGAGTCCAAGGCAAAGGATTGCTCAAAGTTCCAATTTATTAAGAGAGCCACGTTGGCACATCTGGGAAAACCCGAATCTGAAAGCTTCCCAGTTTCCCCCACCATAAATGATAAAAAGTCCTTTCTTTACATTTACATTTCCAACGTTCATTTGAAATACCTTTACACCTTCTTGATAACTTATCTGGAGTTAAATACCAACAATACATCATCTTATAGAAGTCTTCTATTAAATTGTAATTTAATGTAAATTTAAAATCTTTCTTCCATATGTTCTTCCACTGTTCAAGCATTAAATTATATCCAAAGTTCCTTGTCCTTTGAATGATAGAATGCTTTACATGTTCACTTTCCAAATTTAAGTTCAATAACTTTTTATAGACCTTAGTGATAATGTGTTCACCACTACCACACAATAAGATTTCCAATTCGATACATGGCAATTGTGACTGAAGAAAAAGAAATCTGCTATTTGTTGTCATAGTGGTTAAAGAGAGAACCCTGGGGACTATTTAATGCCTGAGCATGTCACAGATCTGAAATAGCTGCTTGCTAAGTGGGAGCAAAATTTTACTTCCCTTTGACAGCTAATGCTCAAGGGCACCACCACAGAAGAAGCTGATGCAATAGTCCAAAATCAAGTTTAGTCAAAATGTAATCATTAAAACGTTCCATAGTTAAAAAAAAATATCACACACATAAAATAGGAGAATGTGTCTTTGACATTGAGTTCTTGTTTACTGGCTCACTTCCAGCTCTGCAAAGAAGCCATGGCAACTGTACAACTTCTCCCCTATAATTATGGAAGTGCTGGGGATTTCTTTCTTCCTCTGTTCTCTCCAGGGAGTTTTCCATCTGTCCCTTTTGAAACTGGTTCAGTGAATGGCAAATACAAGAAATAATGCAAAGTTTTGTCCTGTCCTGAGCCAGAAAGCCCTAAATATAGATAATTCCTGGCTCAGTCTACAATTTAAACACTATGAATAACTGCACAATTTCAGACTCTGGCCTTCATGAGTCTTTTCTTCTAGAGATATTATTAAGAAATGTGATATATGCGTCCTTCAAGACTCATTTCAATTTATTTCCAGATGGACATTAAAACACTCTTATTTTATCCTATCTTGATTCAGGCAACCTGAACATTTGATAAATAGAATACTGGGATAACTCCATGAGAAGGTTATTACACATGTAGGATCGATCCTTCCGAAGAAAGTTACCCCATTAGAATGTCAGCTGTAACACTTTCTTAGTAGTGGTTTTGTGTAGCTGGACTAACATTGAGTTATGCCTGCCTTTTCATACACTCTTGCATGACACCAGTTCCTTCTGGCTTCTCAAAGATAAAAGATCAGTTAGGCCGTTTCCTTCAAGTTCCTAGAACTGAATTCATCTCTCCCTGGCCCTGAGATTTGTATGGGTTGAAAATAAAAATCTAACCCATAAACTACATATAGGATTTTCCCAGTCTCAAGGTACAGGTTTGTTTTTTCCATTGGGGCTACATTGGCTTTCTCCATTGGTGCATCACAACTCTTGTTGGATCCCAAACTCTCAGAAACCTGGGACCAATAAAAATAGAGTAATTCTGTCCTTTTTTTGTCATCTCTTAGATATTTTTTATATTTCTCGTTTCATCATTTTTTTAAAAAAAAAAATCTTTCATTTTGAATATATTGTCCATGCAGGACAATGAATGGACTATGAAATGACGTATAATAAGGGCAAATCTCTTAATCCATGTAAGAAGATCTGAAAGGTTGAAAACCTTGCACATGGCATGGAGTTTGAAATGAATCTGGGCATCATTATGAGAAAAACCACAGAGCTGAAAAAGAGTTCAGGTTAACCTTTATGTTATTCCAGTTGTGTCATCAGCACAACATTTGTTATTGATCATCCCAAAAGTACTTTTTCAAGAGATAACTGGACTTTTTGGTTTTTCTATGAAGACATTTTGCTTCTCATCGAAGAAGCTTCTTCAGCTCTGAAGCATGGTTATTGATGTTTCTTCCTTCAGTTTTCAAACAAAACCCAACTTCTTCAAACCCAGTTTCCTTAAATATATATTCAACCCATAGGTTGAATAAATAGGGGAAGAGTATTGTAACGATATGTGAAAATGTACTTGTGAGACAGGAGGAAGATCAACAGATTGGACAAGTGGCATGTAAAAGACCTACAGTCCACGGGAGGAAGAGGGAGCATGGGAAATATTTGGGAAGAGATATTCCACATTTTTCTGGAGAGTGCAAGAAGAGGAAGGGAGAAATATTTTCAGTCTTGCAAGACTTGTGTGGACCCAATGGACCTCAGGAACTCTCTCCAGAACTTGGCGATGAACTGAACTCCATGGTCTGAGATGATCCTCCTGGGTACTCCGTGCAGGTGGTAAATGTATTTAACAAACATCTTCACTAGCTTCTTTGTGGATGGTAATCCTGAGCAAGCAATGAAATGAGCTTGTTTGGAAAATAAGTCAATGACTGTCCAAATTATTTTTTTCCTGCCACTGTCTGGGAGCTCGATGATGAAGTTCATTGCAATCTTTTCCCATGGTCGGCTAGGGCTGGCCACCCGTTGCAATAATCCAGGGGGCTTCCTTGGCCATATTTTCATGGTTGCACATCTGGCACAGCTTTTCACGTAGTCTTCCACTTCTGCTTTCATTTTTGGCCACCAAAACTGATGCCTGGTGAGGTGGAGCATTTTTAGGAATCCAAAGTGGCCTCCTAATTTTGCATTATGGCTACATTGTAGTACTTCCAGCCTCAGGTTCGTGGGAACATACAGTTTGGATCCTTTCCAGGCTAAGCCATCTCTCATCGTCAGGATGTCCTTGTTGTCATTGAGCCAGGGGTCAGTTGGCAGTGCTGATTTTATTGCTGTGGGCAGCTTGTCCCGGCTGAGGGTAGGCTGCCATTTGTAACCCAGCCTAATGTTAAGAGTAGGGCCTGTTTGGGATTTTCTTTTCAATGAGATCTCAATGCATCAATCCTAAATTGGAAGTGATTTTAGAATTCCTTGTAACTGAAGTGTAACTTCATTTGGCATCCATTCTAGAAATACCAATGTTTGCATGGGAGGCTGACTAAGAGACAGGAAAGTGACAGCCTGTGGACCACATCATTGGCTAAGAGAGAGAAAATCATAGAGCTGGTAGAATTTTCTGTTTTAGTTTCATTGACACAGTCTGTGTTGTTTTTCCATGCTGATAAAAACCTTTAAAGAGCCTTTAAAGTTTGAAGTTTCTTGGTTTCTTAACAACCACAGTGTGCTGTAAGATCTGCAGTTGAGATGGTGGCAGTGCCCACACTGTGGTGGATAGTATGACCAAATTTCTTGCCACAACTACTCAGAGGTTGTTGTTGGGGAACCTGGTGGCAGTTCCTCTTGTTTTGTAGATGCACTTGGTGTGGTGTGACTATTGTGACAAGTGATTCAAAGGACCAGTTTGGAGCCCCTGTGTTCTGGTTCCTCTCAATCAACTGTTGATCGATTAAACATTGGAAGTCTTAAACACTGGAAGTCTTAAACACTTAAACACTGGAAGTCTTTAAGAAGATGTTGGATAGCTATTTGTCTGAAATGGTATAGGGTTTCCTGCCTAGGCAGGGGGTTGGACTAGAAGACCTCCAAGGTCCCTTCCAACTCTACTATTGTATTGTATTGTATTGCATTGTATTGTATTGTATTGTATTGTATTGTATTGTATTGTATTGTATTGTATTGTATTGTATTGATTATGTTTCTTACATGGAAGGGGGATGTTAATATCTACAGCTTGGCCTAGAAGGCAGAACTGGGGATTTGAGTGAGAGGGGAGGAGGGGCTAATGGGATGGGCAAGTCCATCCTTACAATGAGGAAAATAGGATGACCAATATCCCAGGTCCATTGTTTGAAAGTTGTCCCACTGCACCGTTCTCAACTTCCACTCTCAGTACCTGCTATCAGATCTGTGGTGGCTTCAGGTTCCAGCTGTTGTTTTTGAATGCCAGGTTGGTGTGTAAGAAGGTTTCTCTCATGTTACTGCCATCTCTCACGGAAGTCTCGTTGTGCCCTGAGGGGAGGAAAACTTTCCTCAGTTGGAAATGTGGCCACCTATTTTGTGGGTTTGCATAGGGCAAAAGCCCAAGGAAGTGGAGGAGGACATGTGGTCATCCATGGTTTATGATAGCCTTTCAGGAGGCTTCATCTAGAACTGTCTTTTGTCCCAGGGTGGCTGCAAGAACATTTCCTCAGCCTGGTGAATTATGTTGCGTGAATGTGGCCCTTTTAAGAAGAAAACTATCTCTAGCTTATTTGTTTTATAAATGATTATTCAACTAGTCCCTGCTGAATTAATATACACAATTCACTGACCCATCAGGCAACTAGTTCTCATAGTCAGGATTGGATCTTTCCTGCCATTTTTATACAACCTCAGAAAATAAACCATGGTTAAAAGTTGAAGTGTGAATGCGCAGGAAAATCTTGGTGCCCCCTTCTTTATACATACTGTACAAATCTTCATTGTTTTTTTTTCTTTCTTTCTCAACTTTGTGGTGCAGGAAGGCAGGAAGACAGGATCCAGGGCAATCAATTTAATTAGAGGCACACAAATAAACCCCTCAAGCTGCAGGAGATTCAAGGGGGAATTTAGAATAAAAGGCTCAGAGTCAGACTTCCAAGTTTTCTTGCAAGCCAGGAATGCTACTTTTCTTGCCTTCCTGAATTAAAGGAACCCTTTTAGCTGCTTCCATGTCTATTTCTTCTCAGCATCGGTGACTGCTTCCCAGCTGGGAACGAAATGGGGAAATTTCTTCCAACAGCTGAATCTGCTTAAATCAATGTTCCAAATTATAGCATCTGAAGAACATCTGTATGGAGAGTAGAGAAGCCTCTCAAGTCGTCTAAGAAAAGGGTAAGGTGTCTATTCCCTATATTCAGATCTCTAAGATCATCACTATTTTCACTGAGATCACCCACCCTGGTGACCGGGCTTAAACCACTTGAAATGGGCTTTGTAAAACAGAGAAAACACAGCAATATTCTACCCATCTTGTTGATCGACTTTGTCCCTAAAGACCACATTTAAAGTAATGGAAATTTATATATTTCTGGCATATCAACAAGATTCCCATTGCACAAGAGTCACATTTTAAAAAACCTGGATTTGGCATCTCAGGCCTCAGGTAGGCTAAGGGTCCTGGGTAGACATGGTGCCTTAAGGATCCCCAAAAGCTCAATGGACATTAGGGAATTTTACTGTACAAGATTGGGGACAATATATCTTAAACACTCTTTAAATATTTCAAGCAATATTTATACTTATGTATGGAGACCAGCTATATACAGGTATATGGAGAGCAATACTTATGTATGGAGAACAGTTTGGACCATTTTATAGCTATGGATGTTGGACAATGTTAAGGCTTCAAATTCCTCTGTCTCACTTATCTACATTTCTTCTTGTGGTCAGTTGCTCTTTTGTATTCAGGTCTGGCTTCAGGATGATAATGTAGCACTTGGGGATGAAGATGCAGCCCAGAAGACCAGCACTAGAGGCCAAGATG
Source organism: Natrix helvetica (assembly GCF_964273705.1). Taxonomy (NCBI): domain Eukaryota; kingdom Metazoa; phylum Chordata; class Lepidosauria; order Squamata; family Natricidae; genus Natrix; species Natrix helvetica. The sequence continues at coordinate 367,799,265 of NC_138548.1, forward strand.
GAGAAGACCTGAACAGCTACCATGTATTTCCCCTTAGTGCTCAGGTAGGTGGGCACAAAAGTCACCCAGACACTGCAGAAGACCAGCATGCTGAAGGTGATCAGCTTGGCTTCATTGAAGGCCCCAGGGAGATTCCTGGCCAGAAAAGCCACTGTGAAACAGATGGAAGCCAGAAATCCCAAGTAGCTGAGTGTGATGTAGAACATGAAAACAGAGCCTTCGTTGCATTGCAGGATGATCGCTCCAGACTGGGAGTGAAGGTCAGATTCAGGGAATGGGGGAGAAACTCCCAGCCAGATGGAACAGATCACAATTTGTAAAGTAGAAGAAGAAAAGATGATGGAGTTGGCCAAGCTCTTCCCCAACCATCTCTTCACTTGGTTTCCTGGTTTTGTGGCCAGGAAAGCCAGCACCACTGTGATTGTCTTGGCCAGGAGAGAAGAAATGGAAAATGAGAAAATGATGCTGAACACTGTTTGTCGGAGAAGGCAGGTGGCTTTCCTTGGTTGACCAATGAAGAGAAGAGGAGACAAGAAGCAAAGCAGGAGGGAGGCCAAGAGGATGTAAGAGAGGTCTCGGTTGTTGGCTTTGACAATGGGAGTTTCTTGATATTTAATGAAGATGATTAAAACAAACCCTGTGGTTAGGAAGAAGAGTAGGGCAAAGGAGACCAGGATGATGCCCAGATATTCTTCATAAGACAGGAAGGTTATAACTTTGGGGATACATTGAACCCGATTCTCATTTGGATATTGATCATCTGGACACTTGGTGCATTTTTCTGTATCTGAGAAATCCAAAACGTATATATTTTAGCATATTTGACTTTCCAAGGGTGACCTTCTTGGACCAAACCTCATAGCAGAAGAATTTCCTAAGGTGCATTTCCTAACATTTCCATACAAAGAAGCTAAAAAGGATATCATTTTCATTCATTTTTATGAATAATACAACAAGACCCGTATACCTACACCTGTGAAAACCTATCTTGTTGTATTCGAATTTTACATGGGAAAAGACCCGAATACAACAAGATCAGCAGATAGATAGATAGATAGATAGATAGATAGATAGATAGATAGATAGATAGATAGATAGATAGATAGATAGATAGATGTTTGTGTGTGTGCGCGTGTATATGTGTGTAGATATGCTTGTCTTGTTGTATTTGGGTCTTTTCCCATGTAAGATTGAGATTGTCTTGGGAACAAGTGAGACCTTGCCGAAACGTTGCCAAGACAATCTCAATCTTACACCGGAAAAGACCCAAATACAACAAGAGCAGCACACACACACACGCACACACACAAAAATAATATTATATATAATATATTCATATAATATATTCAAGACTTTGTCTTGGTGATGTCGTCACAGCTGCCGGGCGCGGATGGATGGAGGTAGCCAGAGCACCTCTGAGGCAGCCCGGTGGGCGATCGAGCGATTGAGTGATGGAGGATCAGGCGGGCTGATCCTCGCTCGCTCGCCTGCCAATAATGTTTTTCATCATTTAATAAAACAAGTCCCACCAAAAAAAAAAAAGATGCATGAATGAAGCTTTATTTATAGCCTTGGTTAAGTTGTGGTCAGGGACTGTCAGCTGCTATGTTCTCATTGTTCTGTTGTAGAGAACCATAGAGAAGAACTTAAGGAAACTATTACATAAAGAGAGGTAAAACAAATCTTGAGAAGCAAAATAGTATTCAGGAAAGACTCGGGAAAAATCCTTCATTATTTGCTGAGTTCTAACAGGGAAGAAAGGCAAAGCGCAATCAGGCTTGTGAGATTTTGTCACTACAACCCATCTCCAATAATTATAGTTCTAATCTTCCTTTGGTTGCTGTGACAGTCCCTTCTCTTCAGCCACTGGGCCCTTTTTTCCTTGGCCATTTTGCATGGACTGCGGGAGAGACTGGATATCTAATTTCCATAGAAGCAACTGCTAGCATAATGCTTGGCTTCCACATCACACAACACCAGGCAGACACTGCATTGACTCCTTATACACACTGGGAGATTATAGACTTATTAAGTTCAGGTCCAGCAATCTTTAAAAAGACTTCTGACTTGTTTGGGGGGAAAAAAGACTATTAGTCAATTTAAACTTGGAAAGTAGTTGTCTCTGGTTTTCTCCCAAAAGAATATATTGCCGGTTTTTCCCTACTTCTGCTGTCAAGGTCATGCTTCCTACTGTTCCCCTTTCTTTCATGGAGAAGTGACATGTTGTCTATTCCAATACCACTTTGCTTACTTCGTAGGATAACATACTTCATGCTGTAGCCTCAGCACATTCCCTATATTTCTTTGCAACTCATATATATTTGGGATATGTTTAAGTTGGGGTGAAATTGACAAGAGTGATGATAGTTGTTCCTTCTAGCTAGGTAAAGCCCTGTCCAAAATTGGCTGACAGGTAGGTGTTGCAGAGGCTTAGTCATGTCTGAACTGGGAGGGAAGAATCTTGATGTACTGTTAAAGTTCCCTTCTGCTTTGTATTTCAACCTCTTTCATGTCAGCCAGGTATTTCTAGAGATAAAGTCAGAGGATCACTATTATCTGCCGTAGAATTGGTAGAGTTTCTGAACAGAGATAACCTAAGTGAAAAGTGGACAGGCAAATGGGTGACTAAAGCCTTTGTTGTAGGCATAGCCCACGGAGGGTCAAGTCTATTTGCCTCACAAAGGGAGAGTAGTTAGTGGTGTTTTTCCCCTACTAGCTAGTAGAGGTGAGAGGGAAAAAGAAGTTAGGCGAATCCACCAATTACTGCCCTTAAATTGTACCACAGTAAAACTATGAGGAGAGGCCTACTCAAAAACCTCATTACTGAGGTGGATTAGAGTTTGGCCTTGGGGAGAGTGCAAATTATGCTGGCATACTTTTCTGCCAACTCAAGCACTAAAGGAACACACATTAATGCAATCACAAGGAAGAGCCCCTACAAGCAAACTTGTGGAAACTACTAAGAAATGTTCTGCAGTTTGTTAAGATTCTACATCAGCTTTTCACTAAAGACTACAATTTATTTCACTATGAATTGTTTGGAGATTTTTGCACCTAAAAAGTACTTACTCCTTAACAATGACCTTATAAACTGGGTGAGGTGGAGCAATGGTAACTTGTTATATCATCCAATGGTTTTGCAGAGTGATTACATATAAAAAGAAAAATATCAGATAGCACCGGTGCCTAACTGGAAACCATTTTGCTGTTAAGATACATAGAGAAAGAGAATGAAAGTGAGTAACTATTACATTAAATGACCAGATGATATCTGCCTTTTGATTAAGCAAAATTCTAATTGTTCGCTTTTGCACGTTGAAGTCCACAAGTCTTAAAGCTGTCAAGTTTGAACACCCCTGGGTTTTTTTTCCCTAAAGGGTTAGGGGTGCAAGGGTCTTGTAACTTGACAGCTTTTAGACCTGCATGCTTCAAATGCCAGAGTTTCTGAGCCAACATTTTGGTTGTAAGCATGAGCATTGTTACATGAGTTTCACCACATTTTGCAAGTTGGCCATGTCCACCCAGTCACATGACTGCCAAGCCATTCCACCTGGTCATATGACTTCCAAGCCACTCCCACAAAACAGGCCACACCTACAGAAGAGGTTCTAAAAATTTTTGAAACCCACCCTAGGTGTCACCCACCTTCCTGAGTGGAGATGGTCCCCTCTGGACAAGGTACACAGTCATAGCAGCAAACTGGCTCTCCTTCTCGAGGCCGCTTGACAAATCCAGGATGACAACTTTCCACACATTTGGACTGAGGAAGAGTCTAAGCAGAAGAACAAGGAATGCCAAAGGAAATGTGTTAGGATTTATCATCCATGGAACATGGAGGTAGACAAAAACATGAGCCAAGAAGTCTAATAGGTTCACTTTAGTAAATATGAAATCATTGATGGAATTCAAACAGATGTAGGTGACATAACCATAACTATATAAGCCCCTCTGTGAGGGAAAAGGGTGGTTAAGTATGAAGAATAAATAAATAAACAAAGTAACTGACTAACTAAGGCAATGCTGTCAAACTACTGGCCTGTGTCAAGTGCTGTCCGCTCCCACGCCTGGTTTAGCGAAGGGGAAAAGTTTCAATGCGTTACGTGATGCAGCCATAACGCTGTGAGTTCGACACCCCTGAACTAAGGCATATTCATTTGAAATAAAAGACTTTTGCATTTAATAAAGCCCGGAGGGATGCAATTGAGAAAAGACGTAAGCATTAAGCAGCAACCATTGGATTTCTCCTGATGACTGTATTAACATCTATTCCTCCACTCTTCCTACACCCATAATGTTAAAGGAGGATGATCTACTCCAGTGGTGGGTTCCAGATCCCATTCCAACCAGTACAGTTGGAACAGGCCCAGCGGCGTCCACCTGGATGCACATGGTGCGCAGATGCATTTTACTGCCTCTGTGAGCCTCTGTGATGCTCCAGCTGCTCAGTGGAGTGTCACACAGGCGCTGTACGCACTGTGCGCAGAAGCGCAGAAGACTTAAAAGACTGGTAAGGAGCTTGAGCGGGTGGGTGGCCCTCCAGAGCACTATACTGGAACGGTATCTGGTGCTCCAGGCAGGCTCTGGTACGCCCATACCGGGGTGTACCGCCTGCAACCCACCACTGATCTGCTCATATTAAAATTTAGAATAAAATGTATGGTAAAAAATTATTATTATTTTTATTCTATTTATTAAAATAGAACAACACTGTGAGGAAAAGAGGAACCTCAGATTTGGAAACTTTTATTCTGGGTTATAGCAAAGGTTCTTTCCTTTGAAAGTAGCCCAAAACCCGGATGGGTTGCCAGCGGAAATTTATAAAGAATTCCAAGATATACTTGTCCCAACGTTGTTAGAAGTCTACAACGCTGTGTTGAAAGAGGCGAAGACACCGTTGTCATGGACGGAGGCTAACATTGTACTATTACCTAAGGCGGATACAGACCAGGTGCTTTTACAAAACTACAGACCAATATCACTGCTAAATGCAGATTACAAAATCTTTGCCTCAATAATAGCAGAAAGGCTGAAAAAAATTCTTACATCGTTCATCCATACAGACCAAAACGGATTCCTCCCCAGAAGACAAATTAAAAACAATATGAGAATTATGTTGGACATTCTTGAATATTATGAAGTGCACAATGAAAAACAGGTTGCACTAATCTTTCTCGATGCCCAAAAGGCATTTGATAATGTCAACTGGGAATTTTTGCACCAACAATTAGAATATATGGATTGTGGGGACAAATTTATAAATACGATCAGAGCAATTTATACAAACCAAAAAGCCAAAATAATAATCAATGGTGAACTAACACAAAATATTGAAATTCAGAAGGGTACAAGACAAGGTTGCCCCCTATCCCCCCTGTTGTTTATACTAACCCTAGAAGTACTAGCCAGAAATATACGTAAAGAGGCACAGATAAAGGGACTAGAAATTAAAAAGGAGCAATTTAAATTACAGGCCTTTGCGGACGATTTAGTGTTTGTGCTAGAAGATCCTATGAAATCTGGCCCGAAACTCATTGAGAAACTGACAGAGTATGGGAAAATAGCGGGTCTGAAGATAAATATGACAAAGACTAAAATGCTGACTAAAAATATGAAATCAAAAGCAAAAGAGGAGTTAACGAAGAAATTGGGTATCCAAATTGTCAAAAAAGTCAAATATCTTGGTATACATTTATCTGCGAGGTGTGTGACCATCAAAGAAGACAACTATACCAATCTGATCAATAAAACTAAGAAGGACCTAGAAAGATGGAAAAACTTACAACTGTCCCTGATGGGCAGGATTGCAGTTATAAAAATGAATATACTACCCAAATTTCTTTTCCTATTTCAGAACATACCCATTAAATTAGAAAAAGGTGTCTTTAAAGATCTGAATCAATTGGTTTCGAAATTTATCTGGCAGGGAAGAAAACCAAGAATAAAACTAAAGGCTATGCAAGACACTAAGGAAAAGGGAGGATTTGGCGTACCAGATTGGGAACTCTATTATACTGCGGCTATATTAACATGGCTAAGGGAATGGATAATGCTGAGAAATAAAAGATTACTCAAATTGGAAGGTCATGACCTCCAAGCAGGCTGGCATGCCTTCCTCTGGTATGAAAAAGGATCTGCACACAAATATTTTAGTAGACATTACATTAGACAATCTCTGTTAATCATATGGAATAAAATTAAACATGACCACTATACTAAAATACCTATTTGGCTATCTACGATGGAAGCATACATACACCCAAATTTAATTAACATGGAAACTATAGTCACATATAAAGAGTTATTGAACACGCAGGGGGAGATCAAAACTAGAGCAGAATTGACATCACAAGGAATACAAGTAGAATGGTGGTCTTATCTACAGATACAATCAAGGTATGCACAGGATAGGAAGAACGAAGGTATTGCCAAAGACTACACAATATTAGATAAACTGTTGATACAGACAGAAAACAGACTGATCAAAGTGCTGTATAGATTTTTGTTGGAATATAATTGAATTGAATTTGAATTGAATTTATTAGCGCTTATAGACCGCCCCCTCTCCCGAAAGGGACTCGGGGCGGTGTACAGTCCATGTCAAAATACATCATTAAAACAATTAAAATTACTAAATGGACAGTATGTACATATAAATATAAATAGATAGATAAGAGGAGGATAAAAGATGTGCAGGACTGTATTGCTAATAAATAATTAAAATATACAGACATTAAAACCCCAATACCCTATAAAATTAAGTTTACACAATAATCCCCCTAAAAACCAGTAAAAATATATATGCCAGGAGATAGGCTTTGAAATTATGCCAGGCCAGCCAGTCGGAACAGGTGAGTCTTCAGTTTCTGCCGGAAGGAGCGGAAGTCAGTGGTGGTTCTAATGTCGGGGGGGAGGTCGTTCCAGAGGGTTGGGCCCATCACAGAGAAGGCCCTACTCCTTGGCGTCGCCCGCTGGCATTGCCTAGCGGACGGCACCATTACACCACTTCAGACAAATTGTTATCCAATCTCTTCTTAAAAACCTACAGTGTTGGAGCATTTACATCTTCAAGAGGGAAGTTGTTCCACCGATTAATTGTTCTAACTGTCTCTTTAGATCTAAGTTGCTCCTTTCCTTGATTAGTTTCCACCCATAGCTTCTTGTTCTATCCTCAGGTGCTTTGGTTTGACTCCATATTCTTTTTGGCAACCCCTGAGATATTGGAACAAATTTATCCCTAGTCCTTCTTTTCATAAGACTAGACATATCCATGTCCAACAACCGGTTTTTATGTTTTAGCCTCCAGTCCCCTAATCATCTTTGTTCCTCTTCTCTGCACTCTTTCTAGAGTCTCCACATCTTTTTTACATTTTGGTGACCAAAACTGAATGCAATATCCCAAGTGTGGCCTTTCCAAGGCCTTATAAAACGGCATTAACACTTCATGTGATCTCGATTCTATTAAGTTCAATATGGCTGATCCCCTTGTTACTATCTCTACATTTTGGGAGTCAAAGTTGTCTGCTAGGTTTGTCAGTAACCTGTTTGATCTTCCACTTAGTGCAGAGTTTGTCTCCCAGTTGATATTAGGCTAGTTAAAATCCGCTACGGCTATTGTGATGGGCTTCCTACATACCTTAGTTGACTGAGTAGCAAAAAGTTCATCTATTTCCTCTGTTTGGTTGGGTGGCCTATACTATACACCTATGGCAATGTCATTTCTTTCCTCCCAACCTTTTACATTGACCCAAATGCATTACAGGCAGTTTTCATCATTGTTGTGCTCTATTTCTGTAGACATTTAGTTATTTCTTATACAGTATATAGTGCAACTCAACCTCCTCTTTTATTTGGTCTTACGAATAATCTCTTTTTTTCTGTTGTTCAATTTATTTGGTACCTGCTCTAACATGTTTCCTATGAGTGACCAATTGAATTAATTGTGTTTTGTCAAAAACTATTTTATCAATATATTATAGACATTTTTTACTGAACAGTTTGTGTTCACTTATGAAGAAGATGGTAACTTTCTCTTGTTCTACTAATTAAGCATATTTGTAGGTTAGGAAACTGAAAGTTAGAAAATTTCAAATGTGAAAGGACCATGAGATATAAGCAGCCAAGAGTTCAGCTTTAAACATTCCTCAATATTTCCATTTGTAGTTTCATCCATTTCTAAAGAAGAACGAGTTTTGCAATTTTTCCCACTTTAAAATCTACTTAGACCAAAATGGAGACGTAGCAGCAGATCTAGACATTGTAAGCTTGTTGGTTCTCCCCAAAGAGGACCCCATCATGGAGCATCTGGGGAACTTTGTAAGACAGAAACTTATTATCAGCAAAGATCCTCTAAAGTTACTCAACAAAGTAGGTGAAATATTTGTCTTTTCTTTTTCCCCTCCAAAGGCTGAGAACCTGTTTCAAGTGGACTAAGTCTACTACCTAAGATGGTTGACTTTCCTTGAGAATTCTCCTTAGAAATTAAATGTGGGAAGTAGAAACTCTACCAGATAGAATAATAGCTCTTCAACTATTTTTAAATACCAGTTGGTTTTACCTAAGTGTAGTTCTTCAACAGAAAGGACCTTTTCTTGGACATAGCTAGCTGGGCCTCTAAAATATCCCCTTCTGACAATGGGCTCTTACTCATGTCCCTTGTGCAGCAACTTACCCTTCACTACAGTTCTAGAAACTAGGCAGAATTGAGCTGAATTAGTAAATATATAATTAAACAAAGAACATCTCCTTCAAGGTTGACTGATTTGTAAGGAAATTTTCTTTGACGTCTTAACTGAAAGTTGGTTTTGAGCTACTTTCCATATATATATATTTATTGTTTTTACATTTAAAACAATGCAATGCTGCGGGGTCAGGGTGATCAAATATTCACATTATGTACAGCTAGTTTCAACCATTAAAAGTTATTCTACTTGATACATTGTCTGTCCTTCTGTTCGATCGCCATATATACGTTTATTCCAGTCTTGTCATCTTAACTTATACCAGTCATAAAATCTATTCCATACCTCAAAATATTCTGATTCCCCTTTATTTTTAAGTTCCAAAGTGAGCCTATCTGCTTCTGCACAGGCCAACACTTTTCTGATTATATCTAGCTCTGATGGTGTATTTTCTTTTTTCCAATGCTGTGCATAGATTATGCGCGCTGCAGTCAGTATATGTATAATTAGATAGATTGTATCTTTCTTAAACTTTTCTTTATACGCCGTAGCCAATGTTAATTTCTGATTAAGTATCCAAAGTTTTTCCCACTTAGCCAATTCCACATTGTAACCGAAATTTTTCGCCCAGGCGACCATGTTTTCTTTGACATGTTCTTCCTGTAGTTTCGCCAGTCCGGCTTCCGACCTGGGCACAGCACAGAGACAGCCTTGGTCGCGCTGGTTGATGATCTCTGGAGGGCCAGAGATAGAGGTTGCTCCTCTATCCTGGTCCTATTAGATCTCTCAGCGGCTTTTGATACCATCGACCATGGTATCCTATTGCGCCGGCTGGAGGGGATGGGAGTCGGAGGCACCGTTTTACGGTGGTTCGGCTCCTACCTCTCCGACCGGTCGCAATGTGTGTTGACAGGGGGGCAGAGGTCGACCCTAAGGTCACTCACTTGTGGGGTGCCGCAGGGGTCGTCCTCTCGCCCCTCCTGTTCAACGCATATGTGAAGCCGCTGGGGGAGATCATCCGTGGTTTTGGGGTTGAATATCATCTGTACGCTGATGATACTCAGCTGTACGTTTCAACCCCAAACCACCCCAGTGAGGCTGTCGAAGTGATGTCCCGGTGTTTGGAAGCCGTCGGGGTCTGGATGGGGGACAACAGACTCAAACTCAACCCCTCCAAGACTGAGTGGCTGTTGCTACCGGCACCTCGGTTCAGTCAGCTGATTCCAGCGCTGGCCATAGGGGACGAACAGCTGCCCCCTGTGGAATGGGTGCGCAATTTGGGCGTCCTCCTAGATGCCCGGCTGTCAATGGATGACCATGTGGCAGCCGTGGCAAGGGGGGCGTTCCACCAGGTTCGCCTGGTGCGCCAATTGCACCCCCTCCTGGACCGGGATGCCCTGCGCACGGTCACTCATGCACTGGTGACGTCTCGCCTGGACTACTGTAATGATCTCTACATGGGGCTTCCCTTGGGACGCGCCCGAAGACTGCAGCTAGTCCAGAACGCAGCCGCGCGGGCAGTCATGGGGAGTACCAGGTACTCCCATGTAACACCGCTCCTGAGCGAGCTGCACTGGCTGCCTGTGGTCTTTCGGGTGCGGATAAGAATCTGGTGGATTACCTCAGAGAAAGGAGTTTGTGCTACCAGATATTTCTTCTTTTAATTTGATTTATATATATTTTTTCTTGGAATGTATTTATATACAATTTAATGAGGTTTTCCTGTCTCTCAGTATCAAATCTCATCTAAAGGATTTCTTGAAATTTGAAAGAGTATGAAAAAAAAATATTACTTTGTTTTCTCAGATACTGAAAAATGTACAAAATGCCCAGGTGAACAATATCCAAACAAGAATCGAGTCAAATGTGTCCCCAAAATAATAATCTTCCTGTTCTATGAAGAACATCTTGGCATCATCCTCATCTCCTTTGCCCTACTCTTATTCTTAACTACAGGCCTTGTTTTAATCCTATTCATTAAATACTTAGAAACTCCAATTGTCAAAGCCAACAACCGGGACCTCTCCTTCATCCTCCTGATCTCCCTCCTGCTTTGCTTCTTGTCTCCTCTCCTCTTCATCGGACAACCAAGGAAAGCCACCTGTCTTCTCCGACAAACAGTGTTCAGCATTGTCTTCTCAGTAGCTGTGTCTTCTGTGTTGGCCAAAACTATCATGGTGGTGCTGGCTTTCCTGGCCTCAAAACCAGGAAACAGGATGAGAAGATGGTTAGGAAAGAGCTTGGCCAACTCCATCATCCTTTCTTGTTCTGGTGTCCAAATTTTCATTTGTGCCCTTTGGCTGGGAGTTTCTCCTCCATTCCCTGATTCTGACATGCACTCCCAGCCTGGAGAGATCATCCTTCAGTGCAATGAAGGCTCTGTTATCATGTTTTATGTTGTCCTCGGCTACATGGGTTTCCTCGCTGTCATTTGCTTCATTGTGGCTTTCATGGCCAGAAACCTTCCTGGGGCCTTCAACGAAGCCAAACTGATAACTTTCAGCATGCTGGTCTTTTGCAGTGTCTGGGTCTCTTTCCTGCCCACCTACCTGAGCACCAAAGGAAAGTCTATGGTGGCTGTGCAAATCTTCTCCATTTTGTCCTCCAGTGCTGGACTGCTGGGCTGCATCTTCTTCCCCAAGTGCTACATTATTCTCCTGAGACCAGATCTAAACACAAAGGAACATCTAATGATAAAAGAAGGGAGCTGACAATGAAAATGTTTCTTAGAATCATAACGTTTATTTATTGATTACAGTTGATGTTGGTTTATATGCTTTCTTTGCCACTATTTGACAACTTATATTATTTAAAACTGAAAGAAAAAAAGTTAAATTAATCAAATTAAAATCTAAGATAATCATTAAACAATGAAATGAATTAATAGTTGATGTTTGTGTTTTTAAATTATAGATAACCCTCCTTTACCTTCAGCAGACTGGTTAGGAAATATTTGCCTTAAGCAACCCGTGAAGGGACTACACACATAAGCCATTTCCTGGGCTTTGGACTGCTTTAAACTTGGTGGGAAACTTCAAAGTTAGTTACGAGGGTCTCAGCCTCATCTTCATGGTTCTTTCATAATTCAGAGCCTTTCCCCTTCCCCATCTAGAACAGGCTGCCCTGGAGAGGTTCTCCTTAGGAAAAAAAAAACACTGGATGATTTCAGACTTTGGACTTCCCTCGCCACTAAAGATCAGGGCTCTCTGTCTTCCTTCACATCAAAGTGTTTTACCCTGGGGAAAATAAGATCTGAATACAAATGCAGCCATGTTTCTGCTTGCAGGGGTCACCCACCACCACGAGAGCCCCCTTTCCCATCTCCTTTCCCCCAGATATGAGCTCTTTCTTCAAGGGTACAAACCTCTCCTTATGACCCCACAAGCTCTCTTTCTGGTATAGAAGTGTTGGGTGTCCTGTATCTATCCAGATGTGGCTTGGTGACATCTTCCCCTCTGGCTGGAGGCCTCCCTTCCTTCAATAATGCCCTCCTGCAGTGCTTGGGCCTGATCCCCATTGCCTCCTGGAAGTGGCCCCCATTTTCCATACTCTGAGAAGATCTTGGAGAAATGGTGGCTGCTTTGGAAGCTTCCCACCCTGATCCTCAGGCTGTTGGGAGGCTGCAAACCTCCCATGGCTCTTTCTAGCTTTGGGAAACCAGGCACTGCATGCTGAAGAGCAGCTTCAGGACAAATTTCCTGAAACCTTTTCCATTCTTTTATCCCATCTTTCTCCCACCAAAACCCAAATTTCTTTAATAAAGGACACACACACACAAACACACACACATACAACCAAAGCTGGGAGAGAGAAACTTGTTCATCTTTCACTCCTCCCCCAGCCCCGAATTAGGTGCTAAAACTAAACTGTCATGACATTTCTCCTTACTTCTAGGTTGGCTCCAAATTGGTTACTTTGACTGCAGAGTCAAAAAGGAGAGAAAAGGCAGGAGTTTGTCTGAGCTAAGCTTGGTTGATGCAATGAAGGGGTTTGTTGGGCAATTCCTATTGTGGCTGAGGGCTGATCCTGCCTTTGTTCAGACCTTGCTGCTGGGAGTTTGCTTATGAATAGAGCTAGCTATCTCTTTATCTCTGAAGTGCTGACATCTTCTGAGGGCTATTAAGGAAGGTGGGGGCTGCTTCCCAAGAGCACATTTCTCCATTTCTCATCCGGGGAAATATAATAGAGTCTGCATTTTCAATATTTCTCAAAGTATTTCCTTCTTCTAGGAGAGGGGTGGATGCTAACTTTCTACACAACTGAGGAGACGTTTCCTCCCCTCTGGAAACAAATAGGCTTCAGTGAGAAATGGCAGCCAACGTAATGGACAAAGTTAGCTCTTCTGCACATCAACCTGGCATATAGAAACTAAAGCTTGAGCCTGGGGCCACCACAGATCTGGTAGCAGGCACTGAGAGTGGAAGCTGAGGGCCATGCAGTGGGACAACTTTCAAATAATGGAAATGGGAATATTGGTCCTCCTGTGACTCCTTATTGTGAGGATGGACCTGCCCATCCCATCACCAGCTTCCCCTCTCACTCAAACTCCCATTTCTCCCTTCCAGGCTGAGCTGTAGATATTAACATTTCCGCTGGAGATAGGAAACATAATCCATACACAATCAGCCAAGGAAACACAGAACACGGGGATTCTGAACTGCACCCTTGAAGCACTTGGAGGTCTTCTTGGGGGGGGGGGAGTTTCAAATAAAGCCTCAGAGATGGGAATGTCACAATAGTCACACCTACACAACCAGAGGAACTGCTACAAGGTCTTCCTAAACCAACCTCTGGGTGGCTGTGGCAAGAAATCTGCCACCATCTCAACTGCAGACCTCTCAGCACCATTTTATTATTCAAACTAAGCAACGTCAACATTTAATGGCTCTCATTGTATCAATATGGAAAAACACAGAGAGTGTCAAGGTAACTAAAACAAAAACTTCCATCCACTCCATAATTTCCTCTCTCTTAGCCAATATGCAGTCCAAAGGCTGTCAGTTTCCTGTCACTCAGTCAGCTCTCATGCAAATTGATATTTCTAGAACCGATGGCAAATTTCACTTCAATTACAAGGAATTATAAAGTCAGCTCTAATTTGGTGTTAATACATGGAAGTTTCCTGGGGAAAAAATCAAGAACTCTTATCATTAGGTTGGGTTGAAGTATTCTGATTGCTTCCATGGAGTGAAAGCACAGGGAGCACTAAAGTTAAGTGGCACCAACCTAGAATGACACCAAACTCCATAACTCTGAGTGATCTTCCCTAGCAATCTCTGGAGGCAAGAGGCCACATTGAAGGACAGCAGAAGTCACTTTGCTGGATGTTGAAGTATCTTGCTCCAGCATCACTTTCTGGATATGTCCTAACAGGAAGGAGTAAAGCCACTACAGACGAATGCCGAATGTGGTTTTTTACTGATATGAAATATATAAATATGTCAGGTACTGAGGATTTAATAGCTGCCAGCTGATGTAAGGTTGTAAACTGTAATCTGTAGGCTGATGCAATGAGGATGATTCAGCAATACTTGCATCACCTCTTTAAGACTCTAGTGGGGTGGAGACTCTGGTGAGGTGTCTTTATACAGGTGGCCATTAGGGGGCGTTTCTCTCTCTCTTCATGTATCTCATTACTCTCCTTGTGTTCGTACCTGAGTGGTAAGGCATTTATCTCCATCTGCATGTCTGTATATATTTGTATATAAACCACTATTAACTGTATAAAGGCTCTGTGTGCTGTGTGCTGTGTTTTGCTCCTGGGGTTTATCCCATAATAATAGTCATGCTGTCAAAACTCTGACAAAATATTTTCACTAAGATTTTCTCTAGCTACCCTCCCTTACATGGAAGAAGTTCAGGGTCCCAAGAGATGTTTGTTCTCACTATAATTATCTTCATACAGGCCTTGAGATCATTTCTCCTTCTTCTCCAGTGACTGTCTTTGATCAGACTGAAGCAACATGGAAGGGTTCTTGCATTAGAAAAGTATAAATAACAGAGGTTATGCTCTTTGTGGCTCCAGTTATGGGACAGGTAGGAGCTGTGCTGTTGAATGTACTTTCCATTTCTTCCAGGTGAATCTTGGCTTGTCTCTGTTTGAATCAGGAAAGCCACAGAATATTCCATCCTTTGAGAGTCTTTGAATTCTTCTAATTCTTTTTTAGAAACAGGAAGGAGAATGATTCAGCCCCAGCAATTATGGACCTCCTGCTTCTGCTTCTGATGCTGCTGCTGGTGTCTCAGCCAGTCTCTGGGAAACATAGATTGAAGTGCCCACTGAATTTGGACCACCAGGATGGAGAAAAGCCATGGAGCTATTATAGCCAAGGAGATCTTCTCCTTGGTATAGTCGTTTCTCCATCAAAAATAACACCTGCAATATTACCTTTCAACATGGCTCCTTCTAGACAGATTCAGTTGTAAGTCATTCACTGTGATGGAGATTCATTCCCTCCATTTGCAGTTCTAATACTCATTGATTCTTATTATTTTACTTACTCCTATATTACAGGACCTGACTAATTTGTTGAAGCCTTTTGATTTCCACAGCCTCTCACTTTTGTCTTATTTTCTGGGAGAGGCTCAAATCCAAACATGAGGAAAATAAAACCTGAAAGAAGTCCACATTATTTTCCTTTCTATGTTCAATCCTCAATTCATCAATTGAATTCTGAGTTTTGCTTAAAGTAGTGATTGTTGTAGTTTCCCCTGCAAAGCTCATTTCCATATTTTTATACCGACTGATTAATATTCTATTCTCTGATTTTTATAGGAATAGAGGATGATTTGTTTTTAGAATAGCTTTTCCGGGTCACTGATCAAATATCTTCTTCCTTTTATGATAGTTCTGCTTTAATGGATGAATTATTCTACAACCTGTTTACTTGGCAGATGGAAATTAGTACAGATGCAAATAATAGTATATTTCTGATTTTTTAAAATCCTTTTGGAGAACTATCTCCATGCAATAATCTCAACACTCAGAAATATTAATGGGTGACTATCATTTGCCTATCGTTTTGGATCAATATTGGTTTAAGCCTCAGTTAGCTTATGGAGAAAAAAGGATTAAATAGAGACAATGTGTTTAGTTTTTGCTGTTGATAATCCTAATATTAATATGAGCATGGTCTTACACTAGTTCACCTTATGGAAAAGAAAAAATACTACGTATGATTTTAAATATTGAGGTGTTTAACAAAAATCACCACCTTCTGCACAATCACACACTTGCCTACATCCTCTATGACAACTATCTGAACACACTTGGCACTTCAGATGCCCTCCTAGATATGTTGTCTACTGGAGAAGCCAATGTTCCCAACTACAGCTGTGGAAGGAAGGACAATCTTTTGGTGATTCTTGATGGAGCTAACAGAGACTTCTCCATCCAGATGTCAACATTAGTCGGCCCCTACAAAATCGCCCAGGTTTGTGTTTGTGTTTTACTATCTCGTAAAGTGAGTGGATTGTTGGTGTGTGAGTGATAGATCCAGCCATTTATTGACTATAGAATTCAAGAGCTGCTTTTCACCATGGCCATTGTAGGTTTCATGGTTGGGGATTGAGATAATAGTGCGTAAGGAGAATGGATCAAAACAGAAATATCTACTCATGAGACCCTCCTTCTTGCTTTGAGGGCTTCTGCTGCACACTTGTGAAGATGAGTTTTGTGTTCAATCAAAGGGTCTTTCTACCAGAGGAAAGTGCAGCACTGAAGGAAAACTCTCATTTCTTTCGTGATATTTCCAAAGTAATGATACTATCAAACATGAATTAACCATTTTATAAAAGAATTACAAATATGTTAGCCAAAATGTCAACTATTTTTTGCCCTAAAATGCTCATGTTTTAAAATTCATCCTTCAATGTTTTTGAGAACAATATTGCCTCTGGAGGGGACTTTCTAACAGTTGAACAATTTAAGAAATATCCCAACTGGTGGGACATTCTACTGGCAGGTTTGTTTACATGTATAAATAATTACTGCCATGCCCATTTGGGTCAAAGATGGAAATTATAGTTTGTATAATTGTAGTTCGTACTGAGGATAAATTTCCCCACAGTTGGGACAATTAATCAGTGGAACAACTTTCCTCCAGAAGTTGAGAATAATCCAACACTGGAAGTTTTTAAGAAGACGTTGGATAAACATTTGTCTGAAGCGGTGTAGGGTTTCCTACCTAGGCAGGGGGTTGGACTAGAAGACATGCCAGTTTCCCCTTCAATAGAGCTGACAGTGGCAGATGAAAAGGGCATTCCTTGTAGAAGAACCAGAATCAGATTTGATCCACTGTTGGTAATTGCGTTGCCTTGAACCATCTAACTATGAAAAATATCAGTCAGAGGAAAGAATGCCTCTGCTGCCTTTATAGCATTTGACACAGTAAACAAAGGAATATTATGGAGGAAACTGATGGCTTTTGCAACGGAGCTCAGAATGTTGACCCTGCTCAAAGCCCTTTCTACAAGCATTGGTGGGTGAGAACAATTAACCAGGGAAACAGCCTCATGAAGCTGATCCTGTCTAACTACTGGAGGTTTTCCAAAAGAGCTGGGCATTCATAATTGGAATGGCATATGATCTGCTCTATGAGCAGAGGGTTGGACTAGAAGACCTCCAAGATCCCTTCCATCCCAATTATTTCATGTTCCACATTCAATTGTTTGAGAGTGTGTTTTAGGACAGAATTCCCCAATGTTTCCAGCTTTGCAGATTGAAAAGGAGGGCAGAGGGGACCTTTCTGTGCAAACAGCTGGCTTAAATAGAGCTCCTGTGCACATGCTCGCACGCTGCTCAGGCAAGTGAGGATGCACTTGTGCAAATGGATGTTTGTAATCCGTTTCTATGGCCTCATTGCAATCCCCTCATGGACCACTAGTCAGCCTTGGCTCATTGGCTGGGGAGCCCTGTTTTAGGATCCATGAAGCCCTGAGAAGTAGGACTGATCCTTACCAGAAGGTAAAACAAGGCTGCTGCCTAAATGACATTTGGGTTTCATATACTGTTAAGAAGATTTGACTTCTCCTCTCATAAGAATTACCTGATTATTTCTAACTCAAAATCAAAAGTTACGATGTTTGGAAAATGGTATCATTGCCACATAGGGCTATTTGATGATGAGTCAATAGAGGAAGTTCACGCCTTTCCTTACCTAGGAGTATTTTTCTCTGTGACTGGATCTTGGCTCCCTCCCATTGCAGGAGGTCATTTAGACCAAAGGGGCAAGTGAATGCACTGTTACTTCTTTTCTTTTTTTAATCACAACTATGCAGCTTCCTTAACCTACATTGTCAAAGTCATCCTCTGAGAAGAATCTTCTGCTGCCTTCAGAGCTGAATGGGGAATGTATACAATTTATAAAATTAGGGCATGCATTTTTTAAAATAAAATTAATGATATGCAAACTGTCATAGTCCCAAAACTCTGTTAGAAGAAACAAATTTCAATTTAAAAGTTCTTGAAGTGTGCAACTGATAAATTATATTGGAAACTGTGGTCTCCCTGTCTTTTTACAATTGGAGAAAATTTTTAAAAAAAATGCTGGAAGAGAATCAAGGTTGGCAAAACAGAGAAAGATCATAGCTCTACTCAGTAAGGTTGGCATATTGAAATGCATCAGGTGCTACAAATGAACCTTCCAAGTATTGAGTTGAACCTTCCAAATCCCTTTCAGTGAACATACTTGTATTTATGGAGGTTCAGAGATAGAAGATGTAATACATCTATTACTTGAATGCTAATTATAAAAGAAAGCAGCAGATCAACTTCTTCGACTGCACCTATTGGGATCCTAATATTAAAAAAATGTATTTCCTGGGTGCTCAGAATTCAAAAATCACATATAATAAAACCCTTTTTGGAAGGAAATTATGGTCTGATTGTTGTAAATTCAGGGGTCATAAAAATACTATTTTCCTTCTTTATGCTTTTTCTATTGCACTATTTATTTTTTTTAAATCTACATTGAAATGATATTTTGTTAATGTTCTTCCTTTTATATTCTATATCTTGATAAGGCCCAATGACTAATCAAGAAGAAACTGTTCTAATATGTGCATGAGAAAAAAGTTGGATCCATTAAAAATTAAACATTAGAACTTGGTAAAACCCTAAATGTCACAAAATTCTTGACTCCTTTTTTCAGGTCAGTGATAGAATTGCTTCAGAGGCTCTGAGTGATAAAAATAAATTCCCTTTTTTCCATCCAATGGTCCCCAAAGAAGGACTTCAATACCCAGCAATTGTCCAACTGCTCCTCCATTTTGAATGGACCCTGATTGGCCTCTTTGCTCCAGACACAGAGAATGGAGAGCATTTCATGAGGACTTTTACTCCTATGCTTGTCAGGAATAGAATTTGTGTTGTTATATCACAACAATTCTCAACAACCACACACACAGCACCCCTCAGGGTTGCCATCTCTAAGTGGAGGCAAGTCAATGTCTTTGTTCACTTCATAGAGTTTGATCCCATTTTGGACAGAATTCGTCCCTTCCATTCAATACTTGAAGGTTTCCCAAGACCTATTGAAGGGAAGGTATGGATCATGACAATGGTTGGGGCCTATTCCACGGGTGACAACCCTCTTCTCAAGTATGTTCATAGTATTTGGACCTTTCCTTTTCAGTTTCAAAAGAATTGGAGTAAAGATGATGCCTATAAAGATGTTTTCTTTGTGGAACATGAATTTCAAAATGAGTATTTTCACTGTTCTGTTTCAAAACACGTCTTTTCTGTCAAAGGCCGAAAAAGATGCACCCAGAAAGCCCCAATGGAAACCCAAGAGAAACAGAAAAGGATGCAGATCCGAAATTCAGGTTATACTTACAGTGTCATTAAAATTCTTGCCCATGCCTTAAATTCTGCATCTAAATCCAAGAGGAGAAGGGAGAAGGGAGAAGAGAGGTTGGGGGCTCCAAGGCTGCAGCCATGGAAGGTAAGGGGTCCCAACAAGGATCCATCAGACTAAATTCCTTTTCAAAGTCTTTGGTGCTCTTTCATCTTAGTTGTTTAAGATCCTAAGCTTCTGCACAGCATCTTATACTTACTGGAAGAGCTCTGCACCCTCCCTTCTACAACCAAGATGTTTTGCATATTCTCCCCCCAAAAAAATCTTCCCAGCCTTTTTCTGATTTTTTTAGCTTCTGTAAACCACCATGTCTCTTCTCCATGTAGTCTTTCCTCAAGGCTAAAAGCAGCTCGTTTGATCTCTTCCTCGCCTCCTTTGTCCTTCCCTAAAGCAGAGGAATTTTTTCTTCTCCAAGTGTGGCTCCTTCAAGAGGACTTTTATGATTCAACTGGGTCATTAATGACATTATTGTCAAATTAATAATATGGTTATTATCTTATCATTAAAACATTACTACTAGCTTATTATAATCAGTAATCATTCCACATGTAGAATAATGTGAGAAAAATTATGAATGAAATCTTAGAGAAAGATATAGATTGTGGATGCCATTCATTGGTGTTATATAAAATGCAATGATATATCAAGTCCTAGATGCTATAAATTAGTTTCCAATTGGATTTTACATAGGCACACCTCTGTGTCTTAAAATCATATTTTTATTTGCTGGAAGCTTGGAATTTTTAAAGGTGATCAAAATAACTTCTATAATTTCTGTATCACAAAATCATGATTTATCTACTTCCTTTTTAACATGAAAATATCAAAGAAGCAATGACCAAGGTCTAAATGTTTTATCAATTTTATCAGTAAGATTACAATTCAATTGAGTACAATTTTAAAGACAGTTGTATCCACTTCATTATCATGCCATCCAGTGCTCTATTAAGAAGATCCCCATTCACCACACCAGGAAGGATTTTGTTGACTCTTTGCTAAAATCAAAGTTATACCACCAGCATTCACACAGTTTAATAAGGAAGTGTGATGATATGTGGGAATGAATTTGGAGGATGAGAGAAAGAGATGCTGCATAGGGAAGGATTGGATAAGATGTGGGGGAGGAAACCATCAGCTGCATAACAGCAGAAACTCAGATAAGATCTGTCAAATGAGTTCATTAAAAGATTTGAACCTTCGCATTGTTAATATAGTCCTAAAATAAAGTAGAATTTGTTCATCTGATAATTCCCCCCCTCTGCTCTACTTGAATGAAGATTAGCCTTGCAACTATATCTGCTTAAGAAATCCTTGCTTTCTGCTAATCACCCTGTTTTTTACCCCTAAGATGTTTATGATTACTGTAGTTATTTGTGTTTTTTCTTCAATTAATTTGTGACCTTTCCTAAAATTGACAATTTTAGTCAATTATATTGTCAGTGTTTCAAGTAATTGTTGAAAGTAGAAATCCAAGGCAGAGAGATTCCTCAAAGAACAGTTTATTGGATACATTATATTGGCACAATGTTGAAAGCCGACTCTGAAAGGTCCCATGGTTTTCACCTAATTAAAAAGTGAAAGTTCCTCCTGTCCCCCAAGTCATCAGTCACATTGTCCAATAAAGGTGCTGGCAGGTTGCTTGGTTACTCCACTTCTCCTCTCTAAGCCACCTGTTGGAATGACCTTGGTTCTCATAGGATTTTTTTTTTTTGACCTCAAAACCCCAGCTATCTAATTTTCCCCCTCCCTGTCCCTTCTTCTTCCTTGTGGCAACCCTGAAGCCAAAAAGATGGCCTCAGCCAGGTTCACTTCAAGGTTGACATATATCTTCTCACTATACTTTTTGTCAATATACTAAGTGATTGAGAACTATCACTGAACCTTTGTTCTTGAGTTTTGAAGATAGTGGCAACACTTGTTCTCCCAACTCACAATATTTAGAAGTTAAACAATCACAGAAGAAAGATTCAAATGTAAAAAAAAGCCATGTGAGATTGAAAAAAAACAAGATTTCTGCCTTTAAAATTCCTGGATGTTTCCATTCTAGTTCCATCCATTTCTAAAGAAGAAGGAATTGTATAATCTTTCCCTGCTGAATTTGTACTTGGATCAACATGGAGAAGTAGCAGCAGATCTGTGGATCATTAGTAGGGTGATTCTTCCCAAGAAGGATCCCATTGACAAGCATTTGGGGAATTTTGAAAGCAAGAGATTGATAATCAACCAAAATACGTTGTCACAATTAAAGTTGCTCAACAAGGTGGGAAAAATGTTGATGTCTTTTCTTCATTTTTCCAAAGAATCAGGACCTTTTTCAAGGGGGCTAAACCTAGTCAAAAAAGTGGGTATCCTGCATTGAGAATTGAATGTGAGGAATAAAACTTCTATAATTATATTAGATAGATAGAGGGGCTTCAATTCTTTTTTTAATTATTATTTTTTTCCTTCTACAATACCTTACAATCATTATATCAACATTATTATGTCATCATACCTGTGCATGTAAATATTATTTTGCTTCTATGTTTATAAACCTTTATACACAGTTCTCTCTCTCTCTCTCTCTCTCTCTCTCTCTCTCTCTCTCTCTCTCTCTCTCTCTCTGTCTCACTATATATATGTTGTATTTGTGCTGATAAATAAATAAATTTAGGCATGCCAGGGGTTGTAACACAAATACATATATATATATATATATATATATATATATATATATATATATATATATATATATATATATATACATATACATATACATATACATATACATATACATATACATATACATATACATATACATATACATATACATATACATATACATATACATATACATATACATATATATATATATATATATATATATATATATATATATATAGTTTTTTGGCTTAATTAATTTTATTCTTGCTTTGCAGCCATTTGAACCAATTGTTCCAAATTTCATAATATTCCGACTCTTCTTTGTCTTTTAATTTTAGTGTTAATTTGTCCATCTCTGCACAATTCAAAAAAATTTGTATCACTAATTCATCCAAGGGGATATTATTTTGTTTCCAGCATTGGGCAAATGCTATTCTAGCTGTGGTCAGCAGATGTGTTAATATGTACTTAATTTTCTTTGTATTTTTCCCTTTGATTATTCCCAGCAGAAAGAGTTCGGGTGTTAGGGTTCTAAATACCATGCAGAAATAAATCATTGTCCAAGGCAAAACATCCTTTAAGGTCCAATTTATTCCACAGGCAATTTAGCACGGCTATGGAAATTTCAACTCTGGAAGTACACCCTCAGTTGAAAGTTCATGATCTCTCCCCACACCCACAAATCCATCACATGTTCCAATCATCATCTTCCACGCTGGCATGTACACCCATCTTCTTCCGGCCAGGTGTCGAGGTGCTGAGACAAAAGATGACCTTGGCTTCTACAAAAGAATGTCAACAATCCATTCTACAATCCTACTCCTTTCTATTCCCCCCTCCCAACTACTACACTATTGAAACAGCATAGAAAATTATAAGAAAGTGTGGCAGGCCAAAGATCCTAAAAAGAACATAACTACAGGCCTGACAGGCGGCCTCTCCTCAAAAGAAAAACGTTTCCTGCAAAGAGAATAACATAAAAGTTAACATAACAAAATTAACCACCTTTTCTCCACCCAGGGGAACCCCTTGACCTCTCGGGAAACTTCCCATTGACTTGCTTTCCTAACTTCTCCACTTTTAGGTTCCCACTGTTCACCCAATTAGCTTCAGACCAAGGGTAACCCTTCCAATGCACTAAGTACTGTAAGCAACCCCTATTCAGCCTGAAATCTACAATTTTTTCCACCTCAGATTGTGTTTCCCCTTCCATCACTACAGGAGGAGATTGAGCTTGGGTGGATGCTCTTCTGTTAGACCCAATTACTGGTTTCAACAAGCTACAATGAAATTCTGGGTCAATTTCCCCTAGACTTCTGGGTAGACTGAGTTGAACTGTAACTGAGTTAACTATCTTCACTATTGGGAATGGACCTAGAAATTTTGGACCCAATTCCTTGCTAAGCATTTCTAATCTTATGTATTTGGTAGATACAAAAACATTGTCCCCCACACGGTAGGGGTTTAGGAGTGAGCGACGTTGATCATCTTGCTTCTGGTAGGCTTCTGCCGCAACTGCTAGAGCCTTCTTCGTATTCTCCCATCCTTTCTTTAGCATGCCCATCCATTCACTCAAAGACATGAAAGAAGGAGGTTCTCTAGGCAACTCAGGCATGGCAACGACTTCCATGCCACTGGTAATCTGGAAACCCGCTAATCCTCTGCTGCTGTGGACCGCATCGTTGTACGCCACTTCGGCGAAAGGTAGCAAGTCCGACCAGTTGTCGTGCTGATAGTCCACAAAACACCTGATGTATTGTTCCACCACCGCATTGGCTCCCTCTGCTGCGCCGTTCATGCTGGGATGAACCTCTGAGCTCAGTTCTTGTGTGGACCCAATAGATCTCAGGACCTCTCTCCAGAACTTGGCTGTGAACTGGACTCCGCGGTCTGAAATGATCCTCTTGGGTACTCCGTGCAGGCGATAAATGTGTTTCACAAACATTTTCGCTAATTCGTTTGCGGATGGCAATCCTGAGCAAGCAATGAAGTGTGCCTGCTTAGAAAACAAATCAATCACAGTCCAAATTACTTTATGCCCACTGCTGTCTGGGAGTTCCATGATGAAGTCCATTGCGACCTCTTCCCATTGCCGTTTTGGGCTCTCTGCTGCAGGTGCTGTAGGTTCTGGGCTCTTGGATCCATTCATCCACGTTTGCCCTTCTTCCTCCTCCGAGGCCTCCCCCTTGGTAGGACTCTTCGTCACCTGAAGTTGAGGGTCCTCTTCCAGAGGTCGGTTGGGCATTTCCCCCTCCGAGGCCTCCCCCTTAGTTGGACTCTTTGTCACCTTCAGTTGGGGATCCTCCTCTGGAAATGGTTTGCCCTTTTCCTCTTCCGAGGCCTCCCCCTTGGTAGGACACTTTGTCACCTTAAGTTGGAGATCCTCTTCCAGAGGCTGTTGGCCCAGATGACTTTTCTGTGCGGGCATCTGGGGCCCTCTCTTAACCACCGTGGCAATTGGTACACACATTTGTTCTTCGGCAATTCCCTCCTCCGAGGCCTCCCCCTTGGTAGGACTCTTCGTCACCATAAGTTGGGGATCCTCTTCCAGAGGTCGTTTAGGCTTTTCCCCCTCCGAGGCCTCCCCCTTAGTTGGACTCTTTGTCACCTTAAGTTGGGGATCCTCCTCCGGAGAATGTCTGCCCTTTTCCTCTTCCGAGGCCTCCCCCTTGGTAGGACACTTCCTCACCTTAAGTTGGGGATCCTCTTCCAGAGGTTGTTGGCCCAGATGACTCTTCTGTGGTGGCATCTGGGACCCTCTCTTTACCGCCGTGGTGGTTGGTGCGCACGTTTGTGGCATTGGGGCTGGAGCCAAGCACTCTGACGCTCTGTGGCCAAGTTGACAACAATGGTGGCATTTAATTGGGCCCCACGAGGAATGGAACCTAGTTACATCTCTAAACTCAGGAACCGTTTCATCACACTGCCTTGCTCTCCAACTTGCAGCTGCCCCCTTGGTAAACCCTTCTTCCATGGTGGAGATTGCTTCTCTGTAGGAAGGAGGGGTAAGAACCACTTGGGGCCTTGCAGGTGCACATTTTCCCGCCATCCACAATGCAGGCCTCTGTTTGGTAATCCCTTCTTCCATGGAGATTTCTTCTCTGTAGGAAGGTCTGGTAAGAACCTTTTTGGGCCTTGCAGGGGAGACTGGAACCGGTGGGGAGGTCAATCCCTCGGTTGGCCACTGCCCAGCTTTCTGCCATGGTGCCATCTGCTGAGGGAGGGCATGTGCCCACTGGCATCCCTCCCATCCATGACCTGGGGTTAAGACCCATCCCGGGGTTGCCTGCTTCACAGGTTGCAGCTCAACCAATGATGGCTGGCTAGGGGGTTTTACGTGCCAAGGACCCTCCTGCTGGCTTGGAGGAGTTATGGGCCAAGTAGGTGCCCTTTGCTGGCTTGGAGCATTTCCCCATGCTGATGGCAAAGGAGTTTGTAAGTAGCATCTCTTCCATCCAAGTCCTGGGAGGAAAGCCCAATTTACTGCCCAATTTGCTTCATTTACTGGTTGCAGCCCCATTTGTGGTGGCTTGCAAGTGACAGATGCTGGAAAAATTTCTTCTTCCTGCCTCCCTTGAAATTCCCATTTTGAAAGGGAATCTTTCTCCCAGCTAATTGCAGGGCCACAAGCCATTTCATTTATTGCCGTCTGAAAGGAGCCCAAACCTCTGTTCTAGGTTTTTTTTTTTTTCCAAGCCTTGTTTCCAAGCTGGGGGGAAGGAGGGGGAGCATGCACTCACAATTTGCTGAAGAAATATTTCTGCCACCTTCCTTCGTCTTGTCGCGTCTCCTCCTGCATTCCTCCTGACTGAATTAAACTGGAAGCAGCATTCCATTGCCTTTGAAGTTCCGCGTTCAGCTTCTTATCACCAAAAGCTTCTCATTTATCTTCGCTGATATTTACGCTGTCCCGGTCAGCATTGGGAATGCCGAGACCCACATCACCAGATCTTCCATCACCAGCCCTTCCCCCTTGATAGGGGGAGGGAGCTAGTGAAATATTTTTAAAGTAGAGAGTTGAAATAATGTTAGGGTTCTAAATACCATGCAGAAATAAATCATTGTCCAAGGCAAAACATCCTTTAAGGTCCAATTTATTCCACAGGCAATTTAGCACGGCTATGGAAATTTCAACTCTGGAAGTACACCCTCAGTTGAAAGTTCATGATCTCTCCCCACACCCACAAATCCATCACATGTTCCAATCATCATCTTCCACGCTGGCATGTACACCCATCTTCTTCCGGCCAGGTGTCGAGGTGCTGAGACAAAAGATGACCTTGGCTTCTACAAAAGAATGTCAACAATCCATTCTACAATCCTACTCCTTTCTATTCCCCCCTCCCAACTACTACACTATTGAAACAGCATAGAAAATTATAAGAAAGTGTGGCAGGCCAAAGATCCTAAAAAGAACATAACTACAGGCCTGACATCGGGTTTGTATTTAATTTGTTCTCCTGTAATTTCTTACACCCATTTCCAAATTTTTGTCCAATATTTTTGAGTTTCTGGGCAGGTCCACCATATGTGACAGAAAGTCCCTTGTATTTTTTTACACTTTCAGCAGGTCGGATTCATGTTTGGGTACATTTTAGCCAATCTCGTTGGTGGTAAATGCCAATGATAAAACATTTTATACACATTTTCTTTGAGTGCTACTGATCATGTTAGTTTATAATTTGTGTTCCAAATTCTTTCCCAATCCACTAGATCTATACTGTGTCCAACGTTTTTGGCCCACGCTATCATGCAACCTTTAACTTTTTCTTATTCTAATGTTACTTTTAATAAATATTTGTAAATTTTTGTTATGAATTTATTTTAC